>NC_140581.1:747897671-749112271 GCF_964204655.1 Triturus cristatus | reverse complement strand
GTTTACCTTGGTCACTCGCTGTCCAAGGAGGGAAGGCAGCTTACACCCGATCGCATCCAGTTAATTGCTAACATGTCAATACCCAAGACACAAAAGGAGGTGCGGGCTTTTATAGGCCTCACTTCATATTGTAGGCAGTGGATCCCTCAGTATGCATTTCTAGCAAAACCACTCATTCAGTTGACAACGCAGGAGGCAGCCACATTGACTGTCCTCCCTTGGACTCAGGAACATACACAAGCTTTTGAAAGCCTAAAGAAAGCTTTATGTCAAGCACCTGTTTTAGCAACACCATGTTACAATAAACAGTTTACACTCTTTGTTACAGAACGCGAAGGTACTGCCTTGTCAGTACTCACACAGGAACAAGCAGGATCACACAAACCATGTGCTTATTTTTCTAGTACATTAGATCCCGTAGCTCAGGCTCTGCCTGCGTGCCTGAAATCAGTGGCAGCAACAGCTTTAGCAATCCGACAAAGCGATGCCATAGTGTTAGGACATCAATTGACGGTACAAGTACCACATGCAGTAGAGGTTCTCTTGAACCGCACACAAACACAACACTTGACTATAGCAAGACTCACTGGTTACGAATTGACATTGTTTCAGCCACATATAGAAATCAGACGTTGTAATACATTAAATCCTGCCACACTGTTACCAGTAAACGGAACAGACCCATTAGCACATGATTGTATTGAAGTTATTACTATCACGACGAAACCCAGACAAGACTTGACAGACGTCCCATTGTCAGATTCAGACCTGACGTTGTATGTAGATGGTTCATGTATGAGAACAAGTACAGGAGAGTTAGTGGCCGCTTACGCAGTCACAACAGACACTGAAATCATTGAAACAAATTGCATAAATACCTTGTCAGCTCAAGCAGCAGAGCTCATCGCTCTGACACAAGCCTGTATTCAAGCCACAAATAAAAAAGTCAACATATACACTGATTCACGTTATGCATTCGGAGTTGTACATGACTTCGGCGTGCTGTGGCGAGAGAGAGGTTATTTAACTTCTCACGGTGCCCACATTCAGCACGGACCCCTCATTCATGCCTTATTAGATGCAATACATCTACCCACGGCAATATCAATTATGAAATGTAAAGCTCATACGAAAGTTACTGATATCATTTCCCAAGGCAATGATCTAGCCGACAGAACAGCTAAACAGACTGCTCAAACTCACACATCTGACATGACAAAGACAATAGTTCCGACACCAACACATTGCATGATGGTTAAGGATCCCGCTCTTGATGTAATTGACATACAGACACATGCTACACCAGATGAAATAAAGAAATGGACTGAATTAGGAGGGATTCAAACGGATCAAGGATGGATGACGAAGGAAAAATCTGTATGGTTTCTTCCTGATTCAATGGTCCAAGTTATCATTAATACTGTACATAGTCCAGCGCACCTAGGAGAAAAAGCATTCAACACATTTGGTTCAACAAACATTTACGAGCAGCAGCTAAACAAAAAGTTCGTACCTGTATGATTTGTTGTCAGTTTAACCCAGGTAAAAGCATTCCCGTAGAACAAGGTGGATTTCAGCCTCCTGATCACCCTTTTGAAGCCCTCCAGATGGATTATATCCAGATGGAACGATGTCGAGGATTCAAATATGTTCTCGTAGTTGTCTGTGCTCTTTCCCGTTGGACAGAGGCATACCCGGTTTCAGATTACACTGCCCCGACTACTGCCAAACAGTTGGTTCGAGAATTCTTCCCACGGTACGGTTTACCACGTGTTGTCTACTCAGATAACGGCCAGCCGTTCTCATCCGAACTAATGAAACACGTTTCACTTTTGTTAGGCTATCAGTGGAGATTTCATTGTGTCCGACACCCCGAGGCAGCAGGTCTCGTGGAACGACATAATCAAACTCTGAAAATTAGATTGTCCAAAATATGTAGAGAAAAAGGGGTCGACTGGGTAGTAGCCTTACCAGTTGCACTCTTTTACATGAGAATGGTAGCACACTCTCGAACAGGGCTATCCCCTTATGAGGTGATCTTCGGTAGACCACCAAATATGTGGGGGACGCCTATACCACGCAAAATAACTGATGTTGACTGTAATATGCTGACAGATTACCTGGCTTCCTTGATGTCTGCACTACAATCTTGTCGTTCACAGGTAGCTGCAGCCTTTCCCGATAACACCGAGGTGAAACCCCATGTCGTAATTCCCGGGGACCTGGTGTTAGTGAGGAACTTTGACCGGAAGTCTCAGCTGGATCCTAGGTGGAAATCGCCTCAACTCGTACTGTTAACCACGAGGACAGCCGTGAAGATCGAAGGTCGAAAAGGCTGGATACATTCAAGTCATATCAAGAAATTTCATGGACTACCGTCCGATGTGAACGACACACCTCGCGTGTCTTCACCGATTGACTCAAAGCTTCCTTTGATTGAACTGAATGACAAGGAACAATATAGATTAAAATTGAGGTCTAACAAGTCAGACAATTTAATTGTTTAAGTCCTCTCCAAGGTGAATCGGTCGAATTTGTCTCTGACATGTATCCCTTAGACCTGAATAGAGAAAGAAACGGAAAGATGAAGTTGAAACAACATGCGTACTGTAAATCACTGCGTAGTCATTGCACAGTGACGTTATTAATTTTGTTTTTCTTAAGTCTTTTAATAATCGCTGCAAGTATATTGTTGCACATATATTATCCTATTTCTAAACATGTTTACAATATTACTGCTGAACATTCTTTTAGTGAATTACCCCCGCATGAGTTGTCCTATAGATTTGCGCTGCGCAATAACACTTTTATTAGTATGTTACATCATTCCCATCAGGTTAGCAATGCTACAAATTGTTGGATA
This sequence comes from Triturus cristatus, assembly GCF_964204655.1. Classification (NCBI taxonomy): domain Eukaryota; kingdom Metazoa; phylum Chordata; class Amphibia; order Caudata; family Salamandridae; genus Triturus; species Triturus cristatus. The sequence continues at coordinate 749,109,408 of NC_140581.1, read as the reverse complement.
TGTGGCCGACTCCCTCCCTATCAGAACTATAAGGGAATTCTGCCTCTCTTTCCATATCCGTTCACACACAATGGCTCCTGTGGAGCATGGTTTAGTCTAATTAATTCCCTAGATTCGAATTCTGCAGTTGATCAAGACAACTGGGTATGGGGAAACCTGAACTTAGTTTTGCTTAAAGTCTGCTACCCTAACAAGGAGGGACTTCCCAAAAGAACAGGAACTGATCTAGAAAATGAAGTATATGGATTAGGTAATTTTACGCTTAATCTCATGATCCTGAATGTCGAATCCGAAGCTGCACCAATTTTGCCCGCTATGTCAGTATTTCCAGTTAAAGGTGAATTATGTGTAAGAAAGAATGGTTCCATACACATGGGCCATAGTAGATGCACCACTGTAATAGAATTCAGTGATCAAGGCAAGTCTACATTTAGAGCTTCTCGCCATTCCTACTTCATATGTGGTCAGACTGCATATATACGTTTGCCTCTAGATTGGGATGGTACCTGCTATATCGGATTCCTTTTGCCACCTGTTTTCCTAGCTCCTCCTGATTATCATAGAAATACTCATTTAGTACACAATAGAGAACGGAGAGATCTCCCAATAGTCGATTACACTGAGACAGCATGGGAAAAATACACAGATTTCAATAAAGGTCTCTTTCCCTATATAGGCACAGTTACCAATAGTAAACTGATACGTAGATTAACTAGAACCCTCGAAGCAGTAGTGAACGAAACTATTTCCGCCTTAGGCAATTTAACAGAAGAGCAGTCTGCTATGCGGATTGTTGTGCTTCAAAATCGTCTTGTCATTGACGTCATCCTGGCCGATAGGGGCGGAGCTTGTAGGGTCATCGGATCAAGCTGTTGCATTTTCATACCAGAAAATTCGCCATCTGTATATAAAGCCATAACTCGCCTTCATAAGATTGTAAGCCAGATACACCAGAATCCAGGCACCTGGACTTGGTCCGGTTGGTTTTGGAGTGTATTATCTACCTTTGGATGGAGGGTCCTATCCTTCCTAGGTATTGGCTTTCTCATACTATTCAGTTGCTGCTTATGCCTACAATGTGGACCAGCGATTTGTGGTCTGTGTGCCACATCGTGTATTCCACCGCCAAGATTTCATTCATCCCGGAAGAAGAAAGAAGAACAAATGATGCTATATGAACAGATCAACGGATTGATGAAGATTGATATCTCTTAAGGGCAAGTAGGGGACAAGGAGGGAATGTGGAAATATTGATTTTTATGGTCAGTTATATCCCCTATCTTGGACCCCAACGGTTTCATGTATAAATCACAAGTACATGTATGTTTCCTCCAGTTCCAGTTATGAAGACGCAAACACATGTGCGTCCACCGCCAACATGTCCTCTTTCAGATCCACCCTGAATGGGTCGGATATTCCATTCCTAAGTATGAAAGGCCACCGGCTTTATATGGTTCATTTATCCCATTTTACAGTCCAGGCGAGTAGGCCCTGATTCTGCCATTAAGCCTTTCCCTGCTTTCTGCCTCTGAAAGCTCCAGTTTGAGCTCGCATCTGTATCCATGAACTTTGTCCTACTCCCTGCGCGGCTAACGGTGCCTGACTCGACCTGTCTGCTTGCCAAAAATTGTATTTCACCTTCGAGATTATCTGCTCTGCTCCGCTCCTCATCCAATGCATTCCTGTCTAGTAGTTTAAGTAAACATTCTTTCAGCTACCGAGCAAAAGGCCCGGCTTCTCTGTCTTTGTGCAAGTAATTCATAGCCCTGTTACCATGGAATATTCCTACCCCCTCGCATCTAGTGTAGACACTTAGACGCTTGTACACGCACTAACAGTCAGTATAGTCAGTATAGAATAAGATTCTATCCTAAGAGACCTCTCTTTTTGGATAACACAGTTCTTTAAACATAGGATGTAAGATATGATTTAGGATTAGGTTGACATAACCCCAGACTTCTGTCTCCACATGTAGAGCTAAATGTCAAGTCCCCTTCACCCCCTAGTTGCACGTCAATCACACGTCATGCTGCTGCGCGCGCATCTCTGCCAAAGTATTTCTGCTGACATTGCGAAATTCTTTCATGGTGCCACCTACTTGTGACATCATACTTAATGACGTTCTTTAGTTACGCCTAGTTACACCCACTTTAGTTACGCATGTATGTTTTTATCTTTGTTATCAACTGTTACGCCTCCTGCATCTGTTTCACTGTAATGCCTATTGTATAAAAATGATTACTTGTCAATAAAGTATGGTCCTTCACTTCCTGAACCTTCGTGGTGATGGAATATGGAGTCCATCAATTCGAATTGATTTTGGAATAAAGCCCGTTCCGAACCTCTAATACCACGGATTCTGCCTCTTATTTTACTGAGCTATTATTATAGATTTTCTGCATCAAATTAAGTTCCGGTAATTAAATTATTTACCACAGGCCCCTCAGTACCTCGTCCATGAAGTACTGGAAGGCGGCAGGGGCATTACAAAGACCAAAGGGCATAACTTGGTACTCATACAAGCCAAACTTTGTTCTAAAAGCCGTCTTCCACTCATCCCCCTGCCGCACGCGGACCAGATGGTATGCTCCCCGGAGATCCAATTTCGTGAAGTAACTGGCTCCCTTCAATTGATCCAGCATTACTGGGATGAGAGGAAGAGGATACCGGTTCTTCTTGGTGACTCTGTTTAGGGCTCTATAGTCTATACATGCCCGCAATCCTCCTTCACGCTTTGGTATGAAGAATAACGGAGATGAAGCCGGAGAGTAAGAATGTCGAATGAATCCGTTGGCCAGTAATGTGCTGAGATATTGCTGTAGATATGTAGTTTCTGCTTCTGTGAGGGCATAAACGCGGCTACAAGGGATACTGGCCCCTGGCTCTAAGTCGATCACGCAATCGTAAGCCCTGTGCGGGGGAAGTTTGTTGGCTTCCTGTTCATTGATCACGTCTTGATACTGCTGGTATTCGGGGGGTAACTGAGACGTACAGCCTATGTTCTTGGAGCATCGTCCACTGTCCAAGAACGTCGCGGGGTTGTCGTTCTTCGTTAGCTCTTCCTTTCGAACATGAGCGCAGTGTTCCTTGCAATAGGCCGAATTCAGGGATATCGTTCGTGCCGCCCATTGAATGAGAGGGTCATGGAGGGTCAACCATGGCATCCCCAATATCAAGGTGAACTGTGGGGCATCAATCAGATCAAAGTGGATGGATTCACGGTGGTTCCCCCCAATGGTCATTGTGAGGTCTTGCGTGTGATATTCTACGGGTCCAGACGTTAAATCGGTGCCATCCACAGCTTTCACCATCTCGGGTACTGCCTTCTTTTCTGTTTGGAACCCTGTTTCCTTAGCATAGGTCTGATCCATGAAGTTACCGGTAGCCCCAGAATCGAGTAAGGCATGTACCGTGACCACCCCGACTTCTTTAGTTGCTAATTCCACACATACATTGATATGAGCCACCGCACTCTGGATTGTATTAACAAGGGCAGGACAGACCTCTTTTTTCCTAGGCCTCAAACAAGGGGTCTGGTTCTTGTTTGGGCTCTCTAGTTTTCCGACGGCTCCAACAGGGTGTCTGTGAGATTCGCTGCTTGCGGGCCTTTTACGTCTTTGTATGGTGCCCGGGTTCGGGCCTTACATTCTTTTATAAAATGCCCTGATTTTCCACAATAAAGACATAAGCGTAACTTCCTCCGTCTTTCCCGTTCTTCTTGATTCAGTGGGCCGCGTATCCCGCTAATTTGCATGGGTTCTACGCCGTCCATACTCGGGAAGGAGCCGTGCTAATAGGTCGAGGTCGCGGTGTAGCATAACGGGTTTCTGATCTTGGTTTATCCCCTCTTCTTTCTTGTAGGCGGTGTTCCAGTTGGACTGTGAGGTCGATGAGCTCATCGCAAGAGGTCGGGAGATGCACTACCTGCGCGAGGACGTCTTTCAACTCGCCTCTTAATCCTTGGTAATATAAGGACGTGCGCTTCTCTTGGGGCCACTCCGTCTCGGAGACTAACCTATTGAACGAGGTGATATACGTTAACAGGTCTTGATTCCCCTGTTTCAAGGTGATTAAGTCACGGTCTAGGGAGAGGGAGTGAGCCTTTCGGTCGAACAGCTTGCGCATTTCGTCACAGAAGGAGTCAAAGTCTCTCAGTGCGGGGTCGTTCCGTTCAATGAGGGGGAAGGACCAACTGGCCGCGTCGCCTCCCAGATATGACATGACGAAGGCGGTTTTGGTCTGGTCATCAGGAAATATCGCAGGTTTGCACATGAAATGTAACTTACACTGCCCCATGAAAATACCAAATTTCTTTGGGTCCCCAAAGAACCTTTCGGGAGGGGCTAAAGGCAAATGTGCTGGCTGAATGACCTGGATGGTGGAAGGTCCCACATTACTCTCTCCTGCCTGCGAGGTAGAACCTGCCTGGGGACTGCTAGTGTTTGGCGGGGGCAGGGTCCAGTGTCTAATGTACTGCGCTCCTTTCTGCTCTCTGGGACCTGTGCGAGATAGCCCCGCTACCTCTCGTCGCATAGTGCCCATCTCGCTGCGCAGTTCTAGCGCTTCCCCCCGGAACGCATCTACTTCCATCCTAAGGGCCGTCAGGGTTTCTAATACCGACGTTAGTACGGTATTGGTGTCCATCGTTCGGGCTGTATAGTTCCGTGGGCTTGTCACTCTGTCGTGGTCTGGGATGTAACGAGAACCACTGACCTGAAAGCCGGATACAGCAGGAACGATGCTAGGTAATCTCCTCCCCTAAGAAGTGACACCTGCGCGTAGCGTATAATTACGGCACAAATGACACCCCTACCGGGGAAGGGAAAAAAGGGACAAAGGAAACAAAAACAGCGTTGTCGCCTGTACTTCGGGCCCGCTTGACGGGAAGGGTGCTCTCTCTTGTCGGTTTATACCACTAAGCCCTGTAACGAGAGTAGAACATACATTCAGAGACAGAAACAATCATGCTCTTCCTCACCCCCTCCCGCTCCGCAGGTTGGCACTTACTAGAGGTAATGACAAGGCAGAGGTCGTAGCTACAGGCGAGTTCACCAAACAATAATACCTCTAATGTCTTGAAGTAAATCACACAGTCTCGAAAAATAGAGGTAAAGGATACTTATCCTCCTGTCGCGTGTAGGTCTGCACCGCTTCTACGACGTCTGATTCAAGCTGAAATCCAGCGCTATCATAAGCGCACCAAGAATATGTAGGCAGGGTTTCACGAATGTCCAGCGCTATCATAAGCGCACCAAGAATATGTAGGCAGGGTTTCACGAATGTCCAGCGCTATTCTAAGCGCAATGTCAAAGGAGTTGTTCCTACGCGACTGAACGCAGGGACATCTGGGTCTTGTAGTCCTCCCAGGAGCCTGGAATCCCCGCGGTTGCGGTGGAAGTGCAACGCGGTGGGTAGGCTCGTCGGGAAGAGTTCTCAGCTCCCGCCCTTCTTCTGTAGTAAGGAAATGGTAGTTTTACGAAGGAGGGGGAATGCAGGGTTGGTGTAGCGCTCTTCGTCCGTGCGAAGAGTTCGAGGCGGTTCCTGGAGGCAAGGAGGTGTTGCGATTGTTGGTCCCGCAAGGACTCCTTGAACTTGTTTCCAGCCCGTAACGGCTGGGAAACGCTGCGAGTGTCGCGGTGCTTCCGCGCTGAGGAACGTCACGGGTTTCTTCGTCGGGTAGGGTTCAAACGGGTATCTCCGCCTGGGAGCTTGGAAATACGTAGCTTCTCTTCAGGTATCAGGTACGTGAGTGACAAGCACCTGATTTCGTGGGGGAGGGGCTTTTATAGGGATGGCATATCTACCCCATTGCATCTTGGGGACTGTAGTTCCCAGCCCTTCCGATTCATGCTCATACCGTGCCTGCTCTACGGCGCCCCCTCTGTTGGGCCATGACACTTATATGTCCGAAGACAAGAGAGGAGAGTGTTAGATGACCACATTAGAAGCCCACTTCATATGGAGGTTGGGCCAAAATTAGCAAGTGATGAAAATGACAACAGAGAGGATGATCAGCAGGCCTAAACCAACTGGGAGCTCAGTTACTCCTTTCTATTTTCAAACCTTCTTTCATCTGATGAAGATACTCAGAAATTATTAGCAACTAAATAAAAGTTAGAAGCAAATCAGTTTAAATATAAGTTAAATGAAGAGAGGCACAACATGCATATAAATTAAAACAACTATTGCAACTGGTAACGGGACTCACCCGGGAGGTAGTGGCATGGTCCTTAGCCTCCTATCCACAGAAGGAAAAACAAAATGTCTTTAAGCCTCTCCACTGGCAGGTGATGAGGATTCTGCTCCTGCTCTGCCCAGCCAGCATCAGCGAGCCCTTGGCTGCAGTGGCCTGATATTTTATTTTGTGTGGTTGGCCAACCTCTCTGACCTAGCTGGCAAAATTCAGGCGCATAGAGGAAAGGAAGGATGTCATCGTGTTCATCACCTGTTTAGTTGCATGTTGCCCATATGGCCAGGTATCACAGAGTCCCCGCCACGAAACTAACATCCCTTGTTAAAACCATGGTCCCCTGAGTAGGTGCCACAACCCCTTCCACCCTCCCCTGAGGCATACATACACATCAAAATACACTTGGCTTGGGTTAGGGGTCTTAAGAACCCCGGCTGTATTTTATTAAATGATAAAACATATTAAAAATTCTTTTATATTTACAATACACAGAAAACCCCTTCAACAGTCCAGAATATTCATACATGAACCATTTTCTTGAACATTGTATTTACAATTATTTATGGATGGCTAACCTTAATATAGTGTCTAATACATAGCCATTTCTAACCTAAAACTAAAATATGTACATTTTGTTTTCTGCGTATCCTGAATTGAGCCTACGGGCAAGGTCATGACTGGTCCAACGATGTGCCAGGTCCACCCCTCGCACTGGAGTGACCTTCCGCAGGAGGCCCAGTTGCCCAGAAGGTTAGCTCCCTCGGGCACCCCCTTCATCCTCAAATATTACTCCCAAGGGGCTGTGCTGTTATACCAACTTGGTGCCCATGCGCCTGTGCGGGGATTAGCCCAAAGGCCTACTGGAAGCAGAACATCTCCACCCCTTGCACCCTCCAGACTGCCGGCCTTAAACGCCCCCAGGAGTTCAATGAGAGACCACTGTCCGCCCCAGGTGTCGCCATTAACAACGGTGATGCCTACTAAGGACCGTAAAATGCCCCACCATTCATGACCTTACTGCAGATCAAGGGATCAGCTGTTTCAAATGCGGAGCGGCAAGGGAAAAGACCTTCCCGCCGCTCCGCTCTTTAAAGGGTCGGCCGACCCAAGAAACCGTCAAGATCCAGCTACGACCTGCCTCCCATGCCCCAGAAGTACTTGAGTGCTTCCGAGGCATGCCTGTAATCTGTCAATCAGGGTGAAGGTCAGGGGCTGGTGCCGGACGTGTCACCAGCACCGTCACCAGCCCCGCCCCTCGATGGCATCGGGGACTGGCACAACCGCCATAGTTGCTGTGTGCCCGAGTCCTGGTGGCACCTTAGAATGGTTTTTGTTCTTTGCTGTCTGCAGTACTTTTATTTTTTTTTCTCACCAGGAAGGTTATATGATGGGGTCTTTCTCAGCCCTGTTTCGGGTTAGTGTTGGTGCCTTGCTTATCATCTCTTTTAGCATTCATCTCTTCAAGCAGTCATTACTAATAGTGCTAAGGTGTTTTTTCTGCCCTTTTGTGGCTCTTCCTTGTAACTGGGATCATGTGAAGGAGACACTTGACACGTTTGACGTGGATATTTATTGCAGGGTAGCATCCCTTTCCTTGAGCAAACATGAAGGAATCTAGAGTGACCTTCTCAGTGTGCAATCTTTGACAAGAACAGCTTAATAATAGAAAAAGTGACTTAAGTGTCAGGTTTCCAGAATAAAAGGAAATAAACGGTTTGAGAAAAACAGCAACCAACTGCGTTCACTACCTGAGCAAGAGATGGCCTTACAAGAACCCACTGTGGCGCCTAAGACACCTAGGCTTAAAAAAAAAGATAGGAGGGAGAGGAACAAGTTGGGGGAAGATAGAAAAGGTGGGCGTACTACCGTAAAAACTACTCCATCACTGAAATCATACTTTAAGATAATGGAGAAGGAGACTCTCCGTAGGTCTATACCCTCTAGCAGCTCTACAAAACGCTCAGTACCCCCCAAACCATCTAGTCAGGCTCATATCTCTCTACCATCTCCACAGAATTCTTTGATTTCTCACGCTGAGACAATTTGCCTAGCTAACAAATTCTCCCCTTTACTATGTGAACCAGATACAGAAGTCGACACGGGTCTGTGTAATACACCAGTGAGTTCAGACACAGGGGATATAGGAGGCCACCCAGATGGGGTACTGCAATCTGATGTTCGCGAGGATAACGCATGTCATAGCGGTAGTGAGACCGCAGAGGAATTTCCAAGTGGAGAGCACCCCGGTGGGGACAACCAGTTGAAGAACCTTCTTTTTTCCCTCCGTGAAGACCTATTTGCAAAATTGCTTCCTAGGTTTGAAATCTCCGAAGGGAATCAGAAGGTAATCTCAGAAAAATGTACAGCCTTAGAGTCAAAATTGGACGATATTTGCACTAGAACAGAGACACTCGAAAATAAAGTTGATATTTTAGCAAAAAGTTCTCAAAGTCACTCGGACACCATTGCTGCTCTGCAGACGCAGAATCGGGCTTTTCAAAGCGATATCGAGAGATTAGAGATCCACGCCAGAAGGAATAATCTGACATTTTTGGAGATCCCTGAAGGAGTAGAGAATGGTGATGTGAAGTCGCTGATATGCAAACTATTGAGAGAGGGGGTCTTAAAAGACAGACTGGATATTGATCTAGAAAAGGAGATCCAGCGAGCCCATAGAGATCCATTTAGACAACATCCAGACAGGAAGGCCCCAAGGAAGATCCTGGTTAATTTTCTCTCTTTCTCAATTAAGGAGTTGATTCTAGGGCGAGCTCTGAAAGATACATCATTGCACATTAACTCTGTTAAGTATCTAATACGTTCCGATGTGGGCAGAGCCACTGCCCAAAGACAGTGGGAACTGGGCTCTCGGATGTTCGAGTTAAGAAGCCTGGGAGCGCAGGTTATGATGAAGTTTCCCGCTGCCCTAAGAGTGGTATGGAGAAATAAGACGCACAACTTCTCCTCTGTCCAGGAGGTTGATACCTTTATATCTCACATGAAGGAGGTTCAATAGAGGTAATACACACTAACTGTGACAACAGCGATATATCATAAAATATTAATCCACGACACATGCAGAATATGTGCAAAGAAAAGAAAAAGAAAGGATAAGCATAAAATTCACTAAAAAAAAAAAAAAAAAAAAATTGTGTGTGTGTGTGTGTGGATATAGGAGATCACATTATAGTAATAAGTTTACTGGGTCACTGGTTAAGTAAAATATGCGTAATTATGAATGGTGGGCTCTGTACGGAGAGCTGGGCCTCTCAAATAGGCGATTTTTTTTATCGCCAAGATAGTTGTGGGGGGGTTCCTCAGGGTGGGTGGTGGGAGGTGGAGGTGGTGGAGGGGAGGGATAGGGTGGGGGAAAAAAATAAATAAAATATTTCCTCATAGAGCCAGCAGTACGAGTTGTAGTAAATTATTCAATACTCCCTGTGTATATAAGTCAGATTTAGATATTGTCAGGTGTATAGAAAAATCTATCCTCTGGAATGATGAATTCCATAAATAAAATTAAAATAATCAGTTGGAATGTGAATGGATTGAGAGATGGGAGGAAACTCAATAGAGTATGTGAATTCTTGAAAAAATCAGGAGCCCACATATGCCTTTTACAAGAGACCCATCTGGAGTCTCAAGAATGTAAGATTGCCTTTGAAAAAGAAAGCTGGATTCAGGATCTCCTGTGTTCTCGCCAAAGCGGAAGTACAAGAGGGGTAGCGATATTAATTCGGATAAACAGTAAAATCAGAATAGAGAACCATGACACGGATACGTCAGGCAGATGGCTGTCCGCTCAGTTAAAAGTAGACAGTTTTTCTTTAGTTTGTGCAGTCTACTATGGCCCCAATCAGGACTGTCCGGAGCATCTGGCCAACTTGAAGTCATCTCTCTTTAATTTAAATGCTCCTATAATATTGGAGGGTGACTTCAATTTGGTTTTCGATAAAAACCTGGATAGGACTTCCAGAGCCACTGTCGCTCCTTTACCCAAAACAAAACTAGAACTTAAGAATATAATGAGAGATTTCAATTTACTGGATATTTGGAGAATCAGAAATACTATGGGCAGAGACTATTCTTTTTATAGTCATAGATATAGGCATCATTCCCGTATTGATTTTTTCCTGATAGATCAGATGCTTCTTTCTCAAGTAATCTCCTCCTCCTACATTCCCGCTCTACTTTCAGATCACTCCTCAGTAGAACTAACAGTATATTTCGTAAAAGAAGTACAAATGAGAAGGTGGACTTTTGATAGATCATTATTACAAGTAGACGAAGTAAGGTCACAGTTATCACACAGCTGGAAGAATTTTTCAGATTCAACTGTGGCTCAGCGGGTGCTCAGATTGTATGGGAGGCATTTAAGTCTTTTATGAGGGCAATAGTGACTACACTCACGGTTAAGAGAAACAGGGATGAAAGGAAAGCTGAAGCGGACTCCCTCATAAAAATAAAGTTGAAAGAACAACAACTTCAACTTGCCTCCCTAATGCTATATCCCAATGTGGACATATTATCACACGAGTTAAATTCCCTTAAAGCAGAATATCAGGCTCTCCTCGATAAAGCCATTAAGGAAAGATGGAATGCGAGCAGATTAAGCAATTTCTCCTATGGGGAGAAGTGTGGCCGTTTCTTGGCCTGGAAGGCCAGAACAGATCGAGCCAAGAACCAAATTGGGAGTTTGATTCTACAAGACTTAGGGACCTTGACCTATAACAACAATGAGATATTAAAAGAAGTTCATAATTATATGTCGAAGATGTATGCGGAACAAGGAGATTTCTCTACGGAGAAGGCTGAAGTGTGGCTTAACCAACTAGTTCTACCACATCTTACAGAAGCAGATAAGGTCTTCTTGAGTTCATCAATTAAAGAGGGTGAAGTCTACAACCAACTAAAGAACATGGCAAAAGGAAAAGCAGCGGGTCCAGACGGCCTCCCAGTTGAGGCATATCAAATTAATCCAGAATCAATTGTGCCAATCCTTACAATTTTATTTAATAAAATACATCTCTCCGGCGAGGCTGTGCCACAAACATGGTCCGAGGCAACAGTGACTCTAATATTAAAACCCAACAAGGACCCTCAGATTGTTGAATCCTATCGGCCAATCTCGCTGCTGAATACTGACTATAAAATCTTTGCGGGCGTGTTGGCAGCGAGATTGGCCAAGGTCATTAAATCAGTGGTTCACAGCGATCAAAGAGGCTTTATGCCGGGTAGGCAGTTGAATGAACTTACATTCCAGGCTATTGCTGCCATAGATGTAGCGACTAATGAAAAGTCGCCCCTAACTATTGTGGCCATTGATGCCGCAAAGGCTTTCGACCAAGTCAGTTGGCCTTATCTCTGGAAAACATTAGATGCACTGGGTATGCCATCGAATTTTATAGCCTCGATTCGAGCCTTATACTCTAGTCCCAAAGCCAAAATTTTAGTGAATGGTTGTCTTACTGACTGGGTACACATATTTCGTGGTACTAGACAGGGATGTCCCCTTTCCCCTCTTTTGTTTAATTTGTATATTGAGCCTTTAGTTATTAAGTTGAGATCTGACCCGATTTTTAAACCCTTTAAAATCGCGAGCTTGGAGCTGTAGTTTGCTCTTTACGCGGACGATCTCTTAATGTTTACATCGAACCCAGAAGAGGCCGTCCCTAGACTCTTTGCTCTGGCAGAGGACTTTGGGGCAATATCCGGCTATAAAATAAACAGAGACAAAACCGAGGTTATGCAGTGGAATTCGGTCGAAGAATACCCGGCTGTTAAACCTAAGATAAGATATTTGGGAATATATTTAGCTCAACATATAAATCAGACAACTAAAATAAATTTTGATAGAGTTTATAAGGAAATCTGTCATCTCCTTCAACGCTGGTCTGGGCTTCCGCTTAACATATTTGGTAGAGTGAACCTCATAAAAATGACTATTTTGCAGAAAATTACCTTTTTATTTAACTCTATTCCGTTAACTTTTGACCCAAAAGATATAGCTAAATTGCAGGGAAAAATAGGTTCATTCATCTGGAACTCTAAACTGCCGAGAATATCTTGGACGAAATTGACGAGAAAACTAAAAGTTGGGGGCCTTGCCCTTCCAGATTTACTTATCTACTGTCACTCGTTCCAATTAAAAAACTTCAGACGATTGGCAGATAAGGCAGACACTACTGTTTTAGGTTCCTTATTTCAGGCTTTGCTACACAGTGTACCCCAGGGTCAGGATTACTTTTTGTTTAAATTTGGAGATCCCAGGTTTTTAAAAAAAGTTAGATTGAAGATTTTGATAGCTGCCCAAAAAAACTGGGTTTTTTTCAGGAAAAAGCTGGGAATCCCCTATTATGCTCCCCAGGCCCCGATCTGGGACTCACCAGGGACCCCAGAGTGTTTAAAAGATCAACTAGCTCGCCCTTTGAGGTTGGCCGGTATTACACACTGGGGAGATCTCCTAAAGGATACACAGCTTATTGATTGGGATTCTCTCTTTACCTTGACGGAGGGTTCTCTCACTAGGTTCAAATATTATCAACTATCGGGTTGGTGGGCTACTCTTGCGCCGGAGTCCTGTACATTTAATCCAAGCTTTGACTTGGTAAACAAGAAAGGGACCTGGAAAAGAGAGTTGGCATTCTGGCATTGGGCTATGATGGGAGCAGAGGAAGTTCTGGAGATTGAACTCCTAAAAATATGGGGTGAACAGGTTGATTTTAATCATGATAACCTTAAGGAGCTGTGGGAGGATTCTTTCACAATGCTACATACTATAGTTAAACCAGCTGCACTTAAAAGAAACCATCTGTTTACCCTGTATAGAGTCTATATCTCGCCTAAGAAACTTGTAAGATTCACCAACCTAGAACATCGGTGCCCTCGGTGTAAATTGCTCGCCGCTGATGACATACATATGTTTGTGGATTGTCCCTCTCTGGCGCAATATTGGGCTAAACTAGGTGGTTTCATTGCAACAGTATTAAATGTACAATTTACCATAAATCCAAAGACAATCATGTTTGGGTTAGTTAACAATTATCAATTATGTGCCATTGATTCCAAACTTATTTTCTATGTTATGTTATTAGCAAGGCGAGAAATATGTAGGGCGTGGAAAAACGAGAAGGCACCGATCTTTTTAGATTGCTTGAAACATATTATGTACACTTGTGAGTCAGATATAGCATGCGATCCCTCCAGTAAAGCAAAGATATGGGCACCGCTAATGGCCTGGCGGAACAGATGATGAGGGTTGTTTTTTTTTTTTTTCTCTTTTTTCCGATGATTTTACCTGGGCACTGTTGGGGCTCAATCTCTAACATCACTAATGGGCCTCTCAGTGAGTAAACGTTGGAGTAGATAGAGCAAACAGTAAAATGCCAGTAGGGTTAGACCCCTTTTCCTATCCCCCCAGGGTCATAACATCGGAATCGTATACTATCGAGTGGGGGTTGAGGGAATGGGACTTCCCCATTTGGATTGCCTTTCCCGTCTGGTGGTATATGAGGAATAGAAAAAAAAAAAAAAAAAAAAAAACAGCAATACAGAAATTACCTCTATGAGCTTTCCATCCTTCCGAATATACATCTCAAGGCAAGAGAGTACCGGGCAATAATAGTCTGTAACAGCTGCCCAAGTCAGCAAGAGGTGAGAACGGAATCAGGAAGAGGAAGAAAACATGAACAGTGTAAAACATAATGGCTCCAAGATGTACTTCTTTGTTCCAAGGCTATACCACGCATTCTTTGGAACTGATGGCACTAGCCTCTCCCGTGTTTTTGGAGAAACTTTCCTAATCAACAACAAAGACCTGAGCACTCTCTGGAATGCCGATCTCAATGGGAACTTCCAAACTAAAATTCTTTACTTTTTATACTCCCACTAAAAACGAGGACCACCGTTTAACTCTTGTTTAGATCACATCAACTCACAGTCCAGCAGCTTGACATTCTAAAACAATCAATAGACAACAATAAGCCCCAAATGTGACAGTCACTTCATCTATGGGCTAATCACATCAGAAACCATATCTGTCTATCAATAAAAGACAGAGGGGGAGATTTACTAAGATTTTACGCCCTGTTTGCGTCACAAAAATATGCTTTTTCTGATTTACTTTCCTGCGCTAAACTTAGCACTCGAAATAACGTGAAGGTAATGCTGAGCAGCACATAGCGCTGCTTTGCATTACTTTGCACCAAGCAGGCATACCATGGGTGGAGCATGGGCGTTCCCATGCAACCACCCAGGGTTTCTGAAGCTAAACCTAATTTACTAAGTAAATTAGACAGGGTTTAGTGTCAGAAAACTGCGCCCTTTTGAAGTAGGGGCAAGAAAGGAGAAATGCTTTAATTTCTCCTTTTCTCCTTTTCTGATCTTGTATATGTGCTGCATTGTTCATCACACATACAAACAGAGAAAATGGTTTAGGTCAATCTACGCATAGTATTTTGTACTCAAAGGTTACCCTTCCAGTACAAAACCTATGGTACACTCATGGAGACACTCGTTCCCCATTAGCGCAAAGGTTCTCCATGGCAAATAGCAGCTAATTTCAGCACCGGTGCTAGGGAAAAGCGAGAATAGTGCCATAATTCAGTAAATTTGGCGCTATTTCGGTAACTTTGGTGCTCTCCTCCTCTCCCTTTTTCACGCAGCGCAATGCAGCGTATGTGGGTGCTGGACTGCGCTGCATGAAAAAGTGGTAAATCTGCCCCAAAGTGCTATTCAAAATTCTCTACCGCACCCTGTGATGCCTGTAAGGCTCCGCACCTAGATGCGTATAAAACATCAGTGATGCACAACATCCAGACAATACTTAATTTTTAGAAGAAGCAGTGACAGCCCCCAAAAAGAAGCTTGCAGACAGTGCAATTGAATGCCAGCGTTCTGAGTACTAAGGCTGCATAAACTGATTCCACCTCAGGCCTCTTTATTCCACCAGCAGACAATCCCTGCCCCTTTATCTCACTCTTGCAGGTTACTGATTGCTCCCTTTTCCACGTTGCTTCTTGCTTCTTGTGTGCTTATCTCTCCCTTGTTCTGGATCAAAATCGGATGAGGGTTAATAAGTGCAGGCTCCTCAACAATGTGTGCTGGTGGGGCCCACCTAAAACTACCAGCTCATGTTAAACACCACATTCAGACCCTTCAGATGAAACACACTGATGCTTCTCATAAGCTCCAAAGCAAACTCTGAAACTTGAAAAGAAAGGCTTTCCACAGTGGTAGGCACACCCTTAAACCCCCCCGCCCCCCATTTTTAGGTCTCGCAGAGGCCAGCGCATACGCTGGTTCAGAGAGACATTTTGTAGTTGGGATTTTTAAAGTGCTGCCTGTGGCCTGAAGCTTGAGTGCACGTGAGCGCACGCGCGCAGCCTTCAATCACTGCTGCGCGTGCACCACTCGCGTGCTTGCCACACAGCTCTCCCGTCCACGCGATCGCGATCACTTTCGCTTTGATCGCGATCGCTATTACTTTCGTTTTCACGGCCGTTACTTTTTTTATATGCAGCCCACTCAATAATCCATGCTTAATTGCGGACATCGTTGTGTCATTATCCACTCCCCCCCCAGTGTTGCTGATCTCTCCCTCCTGTTCTCTCGTGTCCAAGGGAAGTGAAAACTTACACACCGCATGTGCCACTTCAAACGAAGGGAGCTTAATCTTTGACTCCCACATTAGCAATGTTTTCCCACAAGAAAGCCCAACACTCACCCACTGTAACCCTGACCCTAACCACGTTCGGCGTTTCTCTTGTTTCCAAGCGACGGTTGCTAACCACTAATGTCCCTTCCGCAACCGTAAATTCCAAGAAATTCTGAGCCCTTTGGACAAGCTTACCTACTGTGTCACTTTTTTAAATTACACAAAACAAGATAAAACAAGAATAGCAACTACAAAGGCATACTTGTTGCAACCATTAGATAACCCATTTGGAGAATATTAAAAACGTTTTTTGTGTTTATTTTTTTTATAATTGTTTACAACATTTTCATAGCAATTCATCTTGTAGCACCAACGTTGTTAATAAGCTTTCATATTTACTTTTTGTGATCAATGACATTCACCACTTCTGGCAAAAAGAGATGGCTGCTTCAAGTCCATACGATCCCAGTCCATATCTAATGCTCCTTTAGTGTGTAGTCCTTTGTCTATCTCTAAGGCCGCTGAATAATATTGCAGCTTCAGCTGTAACTATAACGTGACGTTATACGTGACGTATAAGTGTAGTTTCAATGCATTTCCTCATGGGAGTTGTAGTTTACTACGAGCTGGTTTGAGTGTTCGGCGGCTCTTTCCAAACTCCATGAGCTGGCGTTCCTCGCTTGTGAGATAGTCACATGTCGGTGAGTGGAGACAGGAATATGAAGAGAAATGGGGAACAAGAAAAAGAGAAAGAAGTCAAGGTAAGTACAATTTTTTTTGTGGTGCTTTATTTCCCTTCTTGAGAGCTGCATAACTTCACTTGCTGTTTCTGTCTCAGGTGCTTGGAGATCAAACAAGGTAGGGAATTCTAATAACGTTGCTATTAGATTGCCAGTTGTCTCGTTTTATGTAGTACTGTCTGTTCTTGGGTTGTCTTCAACACCCAGTTGGTACACGACGCCAAACATCCCGCCTTTTCATCCCTCGCACTAAAAGGTGTCACGATCGATTATTTTAGTTATATATAGCGCAACCTCGACCCGAAGGTACCCGAGCACCACCAGTTGCATTACAGACAAAACCATTCATTGCTAGGCATGGGGAGATTAAGTTATTTGCTCAGAATCCCAGATGTTTTAGTTTCACTGTCAGATTTGAACCTGGTTCCCTAGTTTCAAAGCCCTCTGCTCTAGCCTTTAAGGCCATGGAAGGCAGATGGAAACTGACTGGGAAGTCTTGAGATGCTGCTCTTCCGACCCTGCACACTGTGAACCTGAGGTGTGAGACGTAGATTCCAGTATTTTAGGTCGAACCTGGGCAGTTCATGCTCTGCTTTGCGAGGCATGCTGCCTGTAATAATGTACACTGTGGCTTAAATCTCCGCCTCTTTTTAGGTCTCGCACGCACGCACCACTGCCGTGCTTGTTCTCTTTCACATCGGTGTGTCATTATCCACTCCACCCCCTCCCCCCCCACAGTGTTGCTGAGCTCTCCCTCCTGTTCTCTTGTGTTCCCTCTCTACCCGTTTTCAGCATTCTTTCCTCAGAATCCTGCCTTTCTTTCTCCTCTCTTCCCCTGTTCTCTTTTCCCTTCAACTCTACATCTGGCTATAAGTCAAATGCTTTGTACATCTGTCTGCCTGGACCCTTTCTTTCTCCCTCGTCTCTCTTTAATTTCAAGAAATCTAGGCCATTAATTTTTCAGAATACGTAAGCATACACAGACCTTTGTTATATTATAATCACCCTGCTGACTGTGCACATACGTACGTGCTTGGTGTGTAGCTGAGGGATGCAGGCGAACAACACTTCCAATTTGTCAACTAGTGAAAAATAGCCACATTTCGGCAAATTACATCATGGGTCTCTAAGAGGTGCGGCACCCCAGACTGCATAAGGTGTGAGCAGGCAGTGTCATAACGCTCAGAGTGTCATCGACTGCATTCATGTATATTAGTGTAGGTTAAAATGATCCTCCACTGAGTTGCATCTGCATCCCGTGTATCTCTCATATCTATACTAATGTACACTTAACGAACTATGGCATATTAGAGTCATATTATAGTGATCACAAAGCCTTATGGGTAGCAATTTAATAAGCATGTTGTATATATGTGTGTATAGGTGGCTCAGTATCTTTATGTGGCTGGCTCAGTATGTGTGTTAGGTTACTCTGTATGTATGTAAGTCAGCGGCTCTGTATGTGTATGTCTGTAGCTCTATATGTGTGTTGATAGCTCTCTGTGTGTGTAGCTGTCTCAGTATGTGTGGCTCTGTATGTGTGTCTGAGTGATACACTTTGTGTGTGTGTGTGGCTCTGTCTGTGTGGGTCTGTATGTGTGTGTGTGGTTGGCTCTCTCTCTATCACTACCTCACTTTCTCTCTCCCTAACTCTCTCTCACTACCTCACTCTCTCTCTCAATAACTCACTCTCACTACCTCCCTATCTCTCACAGTACTTCACTCTCTCTCACTAACTCAATCACTCTCTCTACCTCACTCTCTACCTCACTACTCAACTCTCTCTATATCACAGCATCACAATAACACTACATCACTAACTATCTCACTCAATACCTCAATATCTCTACATACCTCACTCTCTCACAACATCACTCTCTAACACAATACCTCACAACTTCACTCTCTAACTCAATACCTCACTATCTCTCTATCTCACTACATCACTCCATCTATTTCTATCTCACTATCTCACTCTCACTACCTCACTATATCACGACTCACTCTCTGAAACGTACACTACATCACTCACTCACTAACACACTATCTATCTCCCTACCTCACAACTTCACTCTCTCTAACACACTACATCACTCTCTCTCTATCTCTCTACCTCACTCTCTCAATCTCTCTATCACACTAAATAACTTACACTCTCACTTTCACTAACTCACTCTCTCACTACCTCACAACTTCACTCTCTGTTTCTATCTCACTACCTCACAACATTACTCACCCTCACTACATCACTCTTTCAATACCTCACTCTCTCTGTCTCTCACTACCTCACTCTCGTATCTACCTCACTCTCTCTCACTACATAACTCTCTCTATTTAATAAGCATGTTGTATAATTTAATATGTTAGTTTGAGATAAAGTAAATTTTTCAACAGTTATATCCAAAATGTATACTCACAATTTATTCTCATTTCAGATGATTTCTATACAAGAAATTAAGATGGGAAAACAAGAGGAGAGCAAACCTTTTCAGAGGACTATAAGAGCAAATATTGTAACATGTTCTCAAAAACACTAAACCTGGGCAAAGCACTACGCTACGCTCGCGTAGTTTGCGAAGTTTGCGCTACTTCGCACTACGCGAATTGCACGTAGCACAGTGCGGACACGCGTAGCGTAGTGTTGCGTAGTGCTGCGGTCCTTTTTTGCTTGCTCGCGGTCCTCAACGTCAAGTTGGCGACCGCGAGCAAGCAAAATAACATCTCGGCGAGACTTTTTCCTTGTTCGCGATCAGCAACATCAAGTTGGCGATCGCGAGGAGGGAAAAGAAACCTCCCGGCGAGATTCCCAACGCGAGAAGGTCAGGTTTCTTGTTAGACCTGGCATCATTGGCATGAGTCTCTCCTCCATTTTTTTCTGTTTGCCTCCTCTGTGTACGATGTTTTTGCTGGATTATTGCTTTGGGCACTGTGCCACTGCTGATCAGTGCCACAGTGCAAGTGCTCCCTGTGTTAAATTGTTACATTGATTGGTGTTACCATGATTGGCTTGGTTGACTTACTGTTCAGACCCTAGTCTAGTGCACTGCGTGTGCCAAGGGCGTGTAAGTTAACTGCTGCTGGTGGGCTTGCAGCACTGGTTGTGCCACCCACAGAAGCAGCGTGAAAAGTGTGTCTCAGGCCTGCCACCGCAGCGCCTGCGTGCAGTCCCTGACTGCCAGGTCGACTTGGCAAGGAAACCTACTTGCCAGTCTCTAAACCTTCACTTTGCCACATTTCAGACACCTCTATGGTAGGCCCTAGGGCAGGGTGCATTGTTGGTAAAAGGTAGGTCATGCCCTGATGTGTGTGGCATGACCTAATAGTGAATTACAGCCATTTTCGTTTTTCACTATTGAAGGGCTACCTGCCTCCCATAGGCCAGAATGGGCAGACGGATTATTAACTCCATTATAATCTATCTGACTCAGGGAGCATGGTAGCAGATCGAATTTAGTATCCCTGAACTCAGAATTTAATAACACACCCTTTAGGATGGATGGTTTTTAAATTCTATGTTTGAAAATAGCCCTTTTAGAAAGTGTCTATTTTCTTGTCCAACTATCCACCGGTCTCTGCTGGTTTGGTGTGTGTGTCAGGGGCTGGGTGGCTCCAGAGGTCTGAATGAGTCAGTGTGGGGTGAATGAGGCATTTACACATAGAGTGAGGGAAGAGTAGCCTGCCCTGCCTGACACAATACTGGCTCCACCTCCTGCTGGGCGACTGATAGCCCTGCTCCTGCCAGTGACAATACTGGCTCCGCCTCCTGCTGGGCGGCTGAGGACTCTGCCCTGCTCAGTGAATAGGCCAGGTGCCTCTGCCTGGCAACACCCACAACAAACCTGAGATGGGGGGAATTTCCCTGCTTGGACAAAGGGAACAAAGGAGAAAAGGGGTATACGAGAAGGACCCCTGAACCAAGAACTCAGATCACTTCTGACAAGGAAACCTGTACCAAGGACAAGAAGCCTGCTGATCTAAGGACTTGCCTCCCCTTTCTGCCAGAGTGCTGTTTTGCTGTGGAGGAACCTGAAAGCTGCTTCTTTATTTTTGCCAAGGAACAAGGAGAGAGGAACTTGGTGTGTACTCTCTGAACACTTGCTAGGAAATCTCCAAGGGCTGGAAGAGTGCCAGTTTCCTGTTGAAGTCACAGGGCCAAAGGACTTCACCATCTGCTGAATTGCTGGAAAGTGTTGTTTCCAGTACACAAGGGAAAATCTGCAGTCTCGACGCCGCCGACGCCGCCGAATCCAGCTCGACATCGTGAGTAACGGCTCCAGTGTCCCGAGCCTTCGACGCCGGCCGCCGGGCCCGATCGACGGCAGCAGCAACACCAGTGAGCAGTGGGTATCGGCCCCGGCTCCAAGTGACCCCGTCTCGACGCCGGTATCGACGCCAGTGAGGAGTGAGTATCGGCTCCACCTCCAAGCGACCCCGTCCCGATGCCGCTGCTGACCGCTTCGACTCGACGCCCTTCTCGACGCCGTGAGCGCTGCTCCGGCCCGACATCCCTCGACGCCGCTGCAGATTGACCCGATTCCGAGGCACGATCGACGCCGACCTCGACGCCGACATCTCGACGCCGTGGATCATCGTTTTCTTCGTTTCTCAAGGTACTGTACTTGTGGGGTCTGTTGCAACTCCAGGCTCGACGTAGCGCTCCTCGCGGTCGACGCCGAACCTTGGGAATCTTGTAGACTCGACGTCGTGTGACTCCTGTGGGGGTTACATTGTTGCCAAAGAACTGTGCTCAGAAGAATACTTTGCTAAAGAACTATTTGCCAAGAAGAAACCTTACTTGAACTATTATTTTTCCTGCCAAAGAGTATTTATTAAGACTGTGGTATATTTTTGTCGTTATTTGGTCTTGTGCTAAGCCTTATATAAAAATACTATTTTTATAATAACTTCTGTGTCGTGTCCATCTGTAGTGTATTCACTTTATTACTGTATGTGGTCATAAATGCTTAACACACTGCCTCTGAGATAAGCCTGTCTGCTCTGCCAAGCTACCAAGGGGGTAGCAGGGGTTATCTGAGTGTGTAATCCCCTTTCCCTGACTAGAGTTGGTTGGTCCCTATTTGTCAGAAGTGTATACCTCTGCCAACTAGAGACCGCCGGTTCTAACATTGGTGGTCAGCGGTGAGGATTGAACTTTGCATTTATGACTCATGTGCAGTGATTAGTGTACGCTACATAGTGAAAGCAGACCATAACGCAGCCACAATCTGTTTTTGGTAGGATATCCTATTTTTGTTCTCCGCTTTCCTGGAGCTTATTTTTTTAAACACTGCCAGTTTTGACCATGGAGAATGCCAGAGCTGCTACACCTGTGGAGATTGTTGTGTGGGAATTTGATAAGGAGAAGATAGATTCCTACGTGCTAAAGGATCTAAAAGGATTTTGCAAGCAGTTAGTTCCTACCACAGGTCTCACAAGGAAAGACGACTTCCTCAAAGCGCTGAAGGCCTGGTTAGAGGCCAGGAATCCCTCTGATCCGGTGGTGGTACCGGAAGAGGAAGAAGAGGAGGAAGAGCCCGCAGATGGGCCAGTGTCATCTCCCGGCAGTAGTGCTTCCTCTAGGAGCCTTTCCCCTGAAGAGTTAGAAGACAGGGAGAGGGAGAGGGGGTACAAGTTAGAAATGGCAAAACTTAAATTAGGAGGGCAGTTGGAATTAGAAAAAGCAAAGAGCCTGAGAGAAGCTGAGATGGAGAGCAAAAGATTAGATTTTGAGAGAGAGAAGTTAGCATTTGAACGTGAGAAGATGTTGAGGGAGATGGAACTTAAAGAAAAGAGTTTAGAGTTGAATCCCTCTGGTGGCAGCGCTCCATCTGTGCCTGCAGAAAGTAGGTTTTATTTTCCTAAGGATGTGATCAAAGATTACAGTAAGAATGAAGATATTAGCCAATGGTTTAAAGCGTATGAGTTAGCATTGTTGGCCCACCGGGTCCCTGAGAAAGATTGGGGAACGGGGTTGTGGAGCCGCTTTACAAATGAAGGTAGAGATACCTTGTTGAGCCTTCCTGCTGAGGATAGGATGTATTATACTCATATGAAAGATGCTTTAATGCTGAGATATGGCTTAACTCCAGAAAAGTACCGACAAACCTTTAGAGAATGTAAGAAGTTGCCTGGTACTACGTGGGTTGAATATGTGTCTTTTTTTTGCAGAGCCATGGATGGTTGGGTAAAGGGTAGCAAGGTTGATAGTTATGATGCTCTTTATGATTTGTTTGCTTGGGAGCACTTGTCTAATAACTGTTTTCCAGAGCTATGCCAGCACCTTGTTGATAGCAAGATATCTAACCCTAGAAAACTTGCTGAGGAGGCGGACCGCTGGGTCAGTACCAGGGTCCACAAGGGTCCAGTGGGAGACTCAGCCAAAGGTGGGCAGGGTCCCCAGCAGAAGAGGGGGGGGGACAGGGGTAAACAGAGGGAGTTTCAGAAAGGGCCCCAAAGTAATCCCCAAGGGAACCAAGGGAAGGGTTCCCAGCCTCCCCCTGAAAGAAGCCAGAGGCCCCGACAGGTAAACCTGTTCCAAGGGGCCCCATGACCTGCTACGCTTGTAAGCAGGTGGGACACCGTTATTATGATCCCCAGTGTCCCATGAAGGATTCCAATGCACCACCACGTGCACCCCCTCGTCAGGTGACGAATGTAGCCCTGGGAGGGAATGAGATGGGTGCCCCCGGTGGGTGGGGTCCCGCAGAAATGTCCCTGGTCTCTTTAGGAGACGTGGAAATGGTCCCTCCAACCCCTCTGCCTAGTAACACTAAGAAATATAGGCAGTGGGTGACCATTAATGGCCATAGGGTGGAAGCTCTCAGAGACACCGGAGCGAGTGTGACAGCTGTCAAGTGTCACTTGGTGTCCAGAGAGCAGGTGGTCCCTCATGCATTCTACCCCGTTGTAGCTGCTGACAACTCACAGAGTAAGTGTGAGGTAGCTCAAGTTCCTTTTGAGTGGGGGGGGGGTCTCAGGTACTCTTCAGGTTGCTGTGAGGCCCGCCATGCCTGTTGATTGTCTCCTGGGTATAGATTTGGAGGACTCCCCTTGGGCTAAGGTGGAGAGAAAAGCGCATCTGGAAATGTTGGGTCTGCCTGAGTGGGTGTGTGCGACCACCCGGTCCATGTCAGTCAGTAAGGGTGTTGATGGGGCCCTGGAGCCTGAAAGTATGGCCCAGGTCCCAACCGTGAAGAGAAGAGGCAGGGGGCGCGGGAACCCGTCCCCCATCGTTCCCGCGGTCCAGGAGGGAGCAGACCCTGAGGGGGATGCCCTGGAACCGACAGGAGAACAAGTGGCCGAACTGGGAGACCTGCCCGAGCTGACCCATTGGCAGCAGGATGGTGGTCCCTCCAGGGAGGAAATTTGTGCTGAGCAGAAAGTGTGCCCTTCTCTTGTGGGTATGAGGCAGCAGGCCTCAGCCCAAACGACAGGTGATCAGTCAGGATCACATTGGGTCTACTGGGAGAACGACCTCCTGTATAGCGAGCCTAAGGCTGCTGAGCCTGGGTCAGCCCGTGTGCTGGTGGTACCCCAGCGCTTCAGAGCCTTCCTACTGGGGTTGGCTCATGACGTTCCGTTAGCTGGACATCTGGGGCAGGATAAGACCTATGACAGGCTTGTCACCCATTTTTATTGGCCCCAGATGAGAAGGGATTCAGATATCCATTGTAGGACCTGTCAAACTTGCCAGGAAAGTAGGAAAAGTGGGCGGAAGCAGAAGGCTCCCCTCCAACCTTTTCCCGTCGTCAGTACCCCCTTTGAGCGAGTGGGAATTGACATTGTGGGGCCACTGGACCCCAAGACAGCCATGGGCAACAGGTTTATCCTGGTCTTGGTGGACCATGCCACCCGGTACCCGGAAGCCATCCCTCTCCGCACAGTGACGGCCCCCGTGGTGGGACGGGCACTGATGGGTGTTTTCTCCCGCATGGGGTTCCCCAGAGAGGTGGTGTCAGACCGGGGCACCAACTTCATTTCGAATTATATGAAGTCTCTGTGGAAGGAGTGTGGGGTAACCTACAAGTTTACCACTCCTTACCACCCTTAAGGTAATGGGCTGGTTGAGAGATTCAACCGGACCCTAAAAGGCATGATCATGGGTCTTGAAGAACCAATGAGGCGTAAATGGGACGTCCTCTTGCCATGCCTGCTGTTTGCTTACCGTGAGGTGCCACAGAAGTCTCTAGGGTTCAGCCCATTTGAGCTTTTGTATGGTCACCCGGTAAGAGGACCTTTGAGTCTGGTTAAAGAAGGCTGGGAGCAATCTCCCAGGAAACCTCCCCAGGATGTATATAGTTACATGCTGGCCTTTAGGAACCAGACTCGGCGCTTCAGAGATCTTGCTCAGGCAAATCTGGAGGCCAGCCAGGAAGAGATGAAGCGGTGGTACGATCAGAATGCCACTCTGGTTGAGCTTCACCTGGTCAGAAAGTTTGGGTCATGGCCCCTGTGTAACCTTGTGCGCTCAAGGACAGGTGGACTGGACCATTTGAGGTTGTGGAGAAAAAGAGCGATGTCACCTACTTGGTGGACTTGAAGTCTCCCAGGAACCCCTTAAGGGTCCTGCATGTCAACCGGTTAAAGCCCCACTTAGAAAGGTCCGAAGTGGGCATGCTCCTTGCCACAGATGCTGGGATGGAGGAGGAGAGTGAGCCTCTTCCTGACCTCCTGTGTGCAAAAGAAAAAGATGGGTCAGTGGATGGTGTTGTCCTCTCTGACACACTGACCCCTGAGCAGCAGCAAGATTGTCGCCATCTGTTGGTACAATTCCCTGATCTGTTCTCCTTAATCCCTGGTGTCACTCAGTGGTGTGTCCATGATGTGGACACTGGGGACAGCACTCCTGTGAGGCACAAGGCCTACAGGGTGACTGAAAAGGTCAGAGCATATATCAAGGAGGAGGTCTCCAAGATGTTTGCCTTAGGGGTGGTTGAGTCCTCTAGCAGTCCTTGGGCCAGCCCAGTGGTCTTGGTCCCAAAGGCTGCAGCGCCTGGTGCTTCACCAGAACTTCGGTTCTGTGTGGATTACCGAGGACTCAATTCGGTCACCAAGACTGATGCACACCCCATCCCCAGAGCTGATGAGCTCATCGATCGGTTGGGGGCTGCCCGGTACCTTAGTACGTTTGATCTAACGTCTGGGTACTGGCAGATCACCTTGACTGATGGGGCAATAGAGAGGTCTGCATTCTCCACACCAGATGGGCACTACCAGTTCCGTGTGATGCCCTTTGGGATGAAGAATGCCCCTGCCACATTCCAGAGGTTGGTTAACCAGGTATTGGCCGGGCTGGAAGATTTCAGCGCCGCCTACCTGGACGATATAGCAGTGTTCAGCGCCAGCTGGGAGGAACACTTGCGCCACCTCCAGGAAGTGTTGTTGGCCCTGCGCAGAGCAGGCCTCACAATCAAGGCTAGTAAGTGCCAGATTGGGCAGGGTTCAGTGGTGTACTTGGGGCACCAAGTAGGGAGCGGCTAGGTGGCCCCCCTGCAACCCAAGATAGATACCATCCTGGCTTGGGAACCGCCCAAAACCCAGACTCAGGTGAGAGCCTTCTTGGGTCTCACGGGTTACTACAGGAGGTTTGTCAAGGGGTACGGCAACATTGTGCACCCCTTGACCTCGCTGACTTCCAGGAAGCAGCCGAGACTTGTGATCTGGACTGATACCTGTCAGCACGCCTTTGACACCCTGAAAACTGCAATGTGTACAGCACCGGTCCTCCAGGCACCCGACTTTTCAAAAGAATTCATTGTCCAGACAGACGCTTCAGAGCATGGTGTGGGGGCTGTTCTAGCACAGATGAATGAGGAGGGCCGAGACATACCTGTAGCCTTCATCAGCCGGAGGTTACTTCCCAGGGAACAAAGGTGGAGTGCGATAGAGTGTGAGGCATTTGCTGTGGTCTGGGCGCTGAAGAAGCTAATACCCTACCTGTTTGGGACTCACTTCCGGGTTCAGACAGACCACAGGCTTCTCAGATGGTTAATGCAGATGAGGGGTGAGAACCCAAAGCTGTTGAGGTGGTCCATTTCCCTACAGGGGATGGACTTTACGGTGGAACACCGCCCTGGTACAGATCACGCCAATGCTGATGGTCTGTCCAGATTTTTCCGCCTTAGTGATGAGGACTCCCTGGGTGAAGGGTAGTTCTCCCCACATTTCAGCTGGAGGGGACACGTGTTAGACCTGGCATCATTGGCATGAGTCTCTCCTCCATTTTTTTCTGTTTGCCTCCTCTGTGTACGATGTTTTTGCTGGATTATTGCTTTGGGCACTGTGCCACTGCTGATCAGTGCCACAGTGCAAGTGCTCCCTGTGTTAAATTGTTACATTGATTGGTGTTACCATGATTGGCTTGGTTGACTTACTGTTCAGACCCTAGTCTAGTGCACTGCGTGTGCCAAGGGTGTGTAAGTTAACTGCTGCTGGTGGGCTTGCAGCACTGGTTGTGCCACCCACAGAAGCAGCGTGTAAAGTGTGTCTCAGGCCTGCCACCGCAGCGCCTGCGTGCAGTCCCTGACTGCCAGGTCGACTTGGCAAGGAAACCTACTTGCCAGTCTCTAAACCTTCACTTTGCCACATTTCAGACACCTCTATGGTAGGCCCTAGGGCAGGGTGCATTGTTGGTAAAAGGTAGGTACAGCCATTTTCGTTTTTCACTATTGAAGGGCTACCTGCCTCCCATAGGCCAGAATGGGCAGACGGATTATTAACTCCATTATAATCTATCTGACTCAGGGAGCATGGTAGCAGATCGAGTTTAGTATCCCTGAACTCAGAATTTAATAACACACCCTTTAGGATGGATGGTTTTTAAATTCTATGTTTGAAAATAGCCCTTTTAGAAAGTGTCTATTTTCTTGTCCAACTATCCACCGGTCTCTGCTGGTTTGGTGTGTGTGTCGGGGGCTGGGTGGCTCCAGAGGTCTGAATGAGTCAGTGTGGGGTGAATGAGGCATTTACACATAGAGTGAGGGAAGAGTAGCCTGCCCTGCCTGACACAATACTGGCTCCACCTCCTGCTGGGCGACTGATAGCCCTGCTCCTGCCAGTGACAATACTGGCTCCGCCTCCTGCTGGGCGGCTGAGGACTCTGCCCTGCTCAGTGAATAGGCCAGGTGCCTCTGCCTGGCAACACCCACAACAAACCTGAGATGGGGGGAATTTCCCTGCTTGGACAAAGGGAACAAAGGAGAAAAGGGGTATAAGAGAAGGACCCCTGAACCAAGAACTCAGATCACTTCTGACAAGGAAACCTGTACCAAGGATAAGAAGCCTGCTGATCTAAGGACTTGCCTCCCCTTTCTGCCAGAGTGCTGTTTTGCTGTGGAGGAACCTGAAAGCTGCTTCTTTATTTTTGCCAAGGAACAAGGAGAGAGGAACTTGGTGTGTACTCTCTGAACACTTGCTAGGAAATCTCCAAGGGCTGGAAGAGTGCCAGTCTCCTGTTGAAGTCACAGGGCCAAAGGACTTCACCATCTGCTGAATTGCTGGAAAGTGTTGTTTCCAGTACACAAGGGAAAATCTGCAGTCTAGACGCCGCCGACGCCGCCGAATCCAGCTCGACATCGTGAGTAACGGCTCCAGTGTCCCGAGCCTTCGACGCCGGCCGCCGGGCCCGATCGACGCCAGCAGCAACACCAGTGAGCAGTGGGTATCGGCCCCGGCTCCAAGTGACCCCGTCTCGATGCCGGTATCGACGCCAGTGAGGAGTGAGTATCGGCTCCACCTCCAAGCGACCCCGTCCCGACGCCGCTGCTGACCGCATCGACTCGACGTCCTTCTCAACGCCGTGAGCGCTGCTCCGGCCCGACATCCCTCGACGCCGCTGCGGATTAACCCGATTCCGAGGCACGATTGACGCCGACCTCGACGCCGACATCTCGACGCCGTGGATCATCGTTTTCTTCGTTTCTCAAGGTACTGTACTTGTGGGGTCTGTTGCAACTCCAGGCTCGATGTAGCGCTCCTCGCGGTCGACGCCGAACCTTGGGAATCTTGTAGACTCGACGTCGTGTGACTCCTGTGGGGGTTACATTGTTGCCAAAGAACTGTGCTCAGAAGAATACTTTGCTAAAGAACTATTTGCCAAGAAGAAACCTTACTTGAACTATTATTTTTCCTGCCAAAGAGTATTTATTAAGACTGTGGTATATTTTTGTCGTTATTTGGTCTTGTGCTAAGCCTTATATAAAAATACTATTTTTATAATAACTTCTGTGTCGTGTCCATCTGTAGTGTATTCACTTTATTACTGTATGTGGTCATAAATGCTTAACACACTGCCTCTGAGATAAGCCTGTGTGCTCTGCCAAGCTACCAAGGGGGTAGCAGGGGTTATCTGAGTGTGTAATCCCCTTTCCCTGACTAGAGTTGGTTGGTCCCTATTTGTCAGAAGTGTATACCTCTGCCAACTAGAGACCGCCGGTTCTAACATTTCTCATTGCGAGTGGTCACGTATGCTCGCGACCGCTCGCGATGAGAAACTACCAGTTCGCGTTGAGAAAGCTGCCGCTCGAGTAACAATCTACTCGAGCATTAGAAAAATACAGCACGCACTGTGCAAGATGCAATTTTCAATGATTGCACAGTGCCGGTTGCTTGTCCGCACTGTGCATTTATTGAAAACGACATCTGGCACAGTGCGAACAAGGTACTACGCAGTTCGCGAAGTGCTACGCGTAGCTCGCGTAGTGCGAAGTGCACTTTGCGTAGCTTCGCGAAGTGCTACTTCGCGAACTACGCCCAGGGTTAAAAAACACACTACCGAAATGCTAAGCAAGAAAACTAAATCTTGTACTACCTTGCACTAGCAGATGAAAGTGGTTCTATTAAAGCCACATGCTATAACGACAATTTTTACAATCAAACCAAACAAGGACATGGAATTATTATAAGGAATTTCCTGGCCAAGAACAATGTTGTTCTATTAACCAAACATACAAAAATATCAAGGATGCTACCTTTAACACTTCGAAGTGAAATCCTACAAGAAGCAAAAAACATACTAGAGCCACCAGCTCCACCAGTATCACCTATTAAAACAATAAGAGAAGCTAAATTATGGACATTAATAACCATATCAGGGCCAATATCCGAGATATTTTTATAAGTACAATATAGAGTTACAAAGTTAATAAAGATTTCACAGAAACTATTCAATACTTGCACACTCTTCAAAACACTCTCTCAGCAAAAAAATATCTCAGGACAACACTCTCTATGCACAACACTCTCTTCCCACACACTCTCTTCCCCACACTCTCTTCCCTAAACTCTCTTCCCCACACTCTCTTCCCCACACTCTCTTCCCCAAACACTCTACCCCACACCGCTCTCTTCCCCACACCACTCTCTTCCCCACACCACTCTCTTCCCCACACCACTTTCTTCCCCACACCACTCTCTTCCCCACACCACTCTCTTTCCCACACTCTCTTCCACACAATAGCTCTCCAACACAATTGCTCTCTAACACACTCGCTCTCCAACACACTCGCTCTCCAACACACTCTTACAAAAACACTCTATGCACCACACTCTCGCATCACAAAACTCTCTTAAACACTCTCTCTTCAAACACTCTCTCTGCACCACACTCTTTCTTCACAACTCTCTATTCCCCACACTCTCTCTACACCACACTGTCTTCAACACATTCTCTCTTCACCACACTCTCTTTACAACACACACTCTCTACACCTCACTCTGTCTGCACAACACTCTGTCTGCACCGCACTCTGTCTGCACCTCACTCTGTCTACACCGCACTCTGTCTGCACCGCACTCTGTCTGCACCGCACTCTGTCTGCACCGCACTCTGTCTGCTATACTGACACTATATATACAAAAAAAAATAATACTAATATTTGCTTTATATTTTACAGGAAGAAGAAACTAAAAACATTTTTGTGGCAGGACAAGAAACAAAATTAAAATCTATTACAGTTATTGACACGACAGACTCTGTTAAAATAACATTGTGGAGAAATGCGACGGAATTCCCAATCACACTTGGAACTTATGTCAAAATGACACACTTGACCGTCCACGAATTTAATAATGAAAAAATGTTAAATACTACTCGGAATACACATATAGAAGTAAGTACAAAAAAAATATATTTGTGTACCTGTGTGGCTCTATGTGTATGTGTGGCTTTGTGTGTGTGTAGCTCAATGTATGCGTAGCTCAATGGGTGCATGGGTGCCTCTGTGTGTGTTTTTTGGTGTCTCTATTTGTGTATGGGTAACTCTCTATGTATATCTGAATGCCTCAGTATGTATGTTGGGTGGCTCTGTATGTGTATGTGGGTGACTGTGTATGTGTGTGGCTCTGTATCTGTATGGCTCTGTATATGTGTGTGAGTAGCTCTGTATGTGTATATGGGTGGCTCTGTATGTATGGGTCAATGACATAGTGTATGTCTACATCTATGTGACTAGGTCTATATGTCTATGTGGTTGATTCTCTCTCTAAAACTACGTCACTATCTCTCTACCTCTCTCTCTCACTATGTATATCTGAATGCCTCAGTATGTATGTTGGGTGGCTCTGTATTTGAATGTGGGTGACTGTGTATGTGTGTGGCTCTGTATCTGTATGGCTCTGTATATGTGTGTGAGTAGCTCTGTATGTGTGTATGGGTGGCTCTGTATGAGTAGATCAATGACATAGTGTATGTCTACATCTATGTGACTAGGTCTATATGTCTATGTAGTTGATTCTCTCTCTAAAACTACCTCACTATCTCTCTACCTCTCTCTCTCACTACCTCACTCTCTTACTACCTCACTCTCTCTCTCTCTCACTATCTCAATCACTCTCTCTCACTAACTCACTCTCTCTCTCTACCTAACTCTATCTACATCACTACACCACTATCTCTATATCACAACATCACTATCTCACTACTTCACTAACTCTCTCTCTCAATACATCATTACATCACTATCTCTCACTACCTCACTCTCTCACAACCTCACTCTCTATCTCACTACCTCACTCTCTATGTCACTACGTCATAACTTCACTCTCTATCTATCTCACTACCTCACTCTCTCTCTATCTCACTACCTCACTCTATTTCTTTCTATCTCACTCCTTCACTCTCTCACTTTCACTACCTCACTCGAAATATACATCACTCACTCTCTCTAACTCACTCTCTCTCTCTCAATAAATATCTCTAACTCAATACTCCACTCTATTTATCTCACTACCTCACTATCTTACAACATTTCTCTCTCAAAACATCACTACATCACTCTATCACTACCTCACTCTCTATCTCAATACCTCACAACTTTACTATCTCCCTCTAAAAAAGTACCTCACTCTCTCTCTATCTCACTACCTCACTCTCTCTCTTTATATCTATCACTTTCTATGTCACTTAACATCTATACTACTCCAATAACTAAATATAATGAAAATGCACACTATATGCCTCTATTAACAATTATGTTTTACTTTGCAGATAATAGAACCACCTTTGGAAAAAATTACTATTACAATATATGGAATTGAAAATACCACACAGGAAAAAAGTACCATAACGGTACAAATAAAAGACACTGAACTTTTTAAATCCATGGACATCGAAAATACTATTGTAATGGACTACCTCAATATACCAACAGACGTAGAAGACTTTGCAGAAGCTCTCATGCAGCACTTGCCAAAAACTTTACATGTTATATTTAGAAATGGATGCATTCTAGAAATAATCGCTTAATCTTACAAAAACGTCATTAGAACATAACACAAATGTAAACTTTAAATAATGTTTACCAATGTATATAATAATTCTAATTAATAAAAGATGTTAAACACTTTTCATTACTCATTATTTACAAGCAATAAAAATGTATTTATTCTTCAAAACTATAAATGCATATATACATATATATGCATAAACTCAAACAGTATAAATACATATTACCAAATATGTATACATTATGTGCAAAAATCAGACCTTAAAAACAAACTAACAAATATTTCACACTCTACTGCTAACTATCTACTTCTTACTGCTTAGCTGTGGGTGTATGAATAGCTCTGTATGTGAGTCTATAGCTCTGTGTGTGTGTAAAAGTGTAGCTTTATATTTGTCACTCTATATTGCACTGTGTGAATGTATATCGATCTGTGTGTACACATGTGTCTGTGTAGATTGCTTTATGGCTAAGTGTCGCTATTTAGAAGTAGCTCTGTCTGTGTGTACCTAAGTTTAGGCTGGATATATGTGTGTGGCTCTGTGTGTAACTGTGTTTGTGGCACTCTGTGTGTGTGGCTCTGTATGTGTTGGTGGCTGTGTGTGTGTGTGGCTCAGTATGTGTAAGTCTGTGTATGTCTGTGTGGTTCTATGTGTGTAGCTGTGCGTGTGTGTGTCTCAGTGTATGTGTAGCTCAATAAGTGCATAGGTGCCTCTGTGTGTGTATAGATGGCTCAGTGTCTTTATGTGGCTAGCTCGGTATGTGTGTTAAGTGACTCTATGTGTCTGGCTAGCTCTGTATGTGTAAGTCAGTGGCTCTGTATGTGGATGTCTGTAGCTCTGAATATTTGTGTGGATAGCTCTCTATCTGTGTCTGGCTGACTCTGTATGTGTGGCTCTGTATGTATGTCTGGGTGACACACTTTGTATGTGTGTGGCTCGGTGTGGGTGGTTCTGTATGTGTGTGGGGTTGGCTCTCTCACTACGTCACTCTCTCTCCCTAACTCTCTCTCTCTCTCACTACTCACTATCTCTCACTACCTCACTATCTCTCACTATACTACACTCTCTCTCACTAACTTTCTACCTCACTCTCTAACGCACTACTCAACTCTCTCTTTCTCACAGCAACACAATATCACTACCACAGTAACTATCTCACACTCTAACACACTACTTAAAAACGTCACTCTCTCTCTATCTCACTACCTCACTCTCTATCACTACATCACTATCTATTTCTATCTCACTCTCACTACCTCACTATATCACAACACACTCTCTCAAAACGTCACTACATCACTCTCTCACTACCTCACAACTTCACTCTCTCTTTCTAACTCACTAATTCACTCTCTCTATCTCACTACCTCACTCTCTCTCTCAAATACACTAAGTCACTTACACTCACTCTTTCACTACCTCACTCTATCTCACTACTTCACTACATCACTCTCTGTTTCTATCTTAATACCTCACAACATCCCTCACTACCTCACTCTCTCTTTCACTGCCTCAATCTTTCTCTATCTCACTACCTCACAACATCACTCACTGTTTCTATCTCACTACGCCAGAAAATACCTCTCACTCACTAACTCACTCTTTCACTACCTCACTCTCTATCTACCTCACTCTCTCTCACTACATAACTCTCTATACATCACTACTCCCCTCTATATCACTACCTCACTATCTCACTACTTCTCTCTCTAAAAAGATCACTACCTCACTCTCTCACTACCTCACTCTCTATATCACAACTTCACTCTCTCTCTAACTCACTACATCACTCACTCTCTATCTCTCTACCTCACTCTTTCTATCTCACTAACTCACTTTCACTGTCTCTTTCACTACCTCTCTCTATCTCACTACATCACAACACCACTCTGCTTACATCTCACTACCTCACAACATCCCTCTCCCTCACTACATCACTGTTTCACTACCTCACTCTCTCTCACTACATAACTCTCTCTACCTCACTACTCCACTCTATCTCACTACCTCACTATCTCACAACTTCTCTCTCAAAACATCACTACCTCACTCTCTAGCTCACAACCTCACAACTTCACTCTCTCTCACTCACTACCTCAATCACTCTCTATCTCACTACCTCACTCTTTCTATCTCACTAACTCACTTTCACTCTCTCTTTCACTACCTCTCTCTCTATCTCACTACATCACACCATCACTCTATGCTTATATATCACTACCTCACAACATCCCTCTCCCTCACTACCTCACTCTTTCACTACCTCACTCTCTCTATCTCACTACCTCACTCTCTATCTACCTCACTCTCTATCTCACTACCTCACTCTCTATCGACCTCACTCTCTCTCACTACCTCACTCTCTATTTCAATACCTCACTCTCTCTCTCTATCACACTACCTTACTCTCCCTCTGCTAATGCAATAGGTATCACATATGCAAAAAAAGCTAATGCCAATAGAAATGACAATGCCATTTATTTAGGGATACAAAAATGATAAAAAAATAATGATCAATACCAATAGCTCTACCTATAATATTGCCGAGACCATTGCATTGTAAATGCTTGTTTAGGTCGAACCTGGGCAGTGCATGCTCTGCTTTGCGAGGCATGCTGCCTGTAATAATGTACACTGTGGCTTAAATCTCCACCTCTTTTTAGGTCTTGCACGCACGCACCACTCCCTCCTGTTCTCTCGTGTTCCCTCTCTACCCGTTTTTAGCATTCTTTCCTCAGAATCCTGCCTTTCTTTCTCCTCTCTTCCCCTGTTCTCTTTTCCCTTCAACTCTACATCTGGCTATAAGTCAAATGCTTTGTACATCTGTCTGCCTGGACCCTTTCTTTCTCCCTCGTCTCTCTTTAATTTCAAGAAATCGAGGCCATTCATTTTTCAGAATACGTAAGCATACACAGACCTTTGTTATAATATAAACACCCTGCTGACTGTGCACATACGTACGTGCTTGGTGTGTAGCTGAGGGATGCAGGCGAACAACACTTCCAATTTGTCAACTAGTGAAAAATAGCCACATTTCGGCAAATTACATCATGGGTCTCTAAGAGGTGCGGCACCCCAGACTGCATAAGGTGTGAGCAGACAGTGTCATAACGCTCAGAGTGTCATCGACTGCATACATGTATATTAGTGTAGGTTAAAATGATCCTCCACTGAGTTGCATCTGCATCCCGTGTATCTCTCAGCTTTACTCTGTGTGGTTAGCTGCTTATTTCTCCTCTACATTGATTTTCGCTGCTACTTGAAGACGGTTACAGGAAAAGCTATTTCTGTGCTTTTCTTTCTTTTTTGTCGAAAGAAACTGCTTCATTTTTTTTTAAAGAATGCTAGCCATTTTGTTCCTGTGGTTTTAGAGCAGGGATGTTTATATAGGCTCTGAATGTCCCCACGAACAGTTTGCCTTTCGACTGAATCATAATGTTGGACACATGCCTTCGGATGTAATAACATACTCTGTGCTAGCTTTGTACTAGCCAATTTAGCCCGGGATACTATACATCAGAGTTTTGTTTAGTACTTTCGAAGGTTGAGTAAAATTTGTTTTCTGTCGCTAATTTTAAGACACAAGGAAGGGCACTTGGCGGGGGGGCAGGGGAGGTGAGGAAGGATTCTTTCTGTGAAGCATCTTAAAAGAGGACACACATCTAATCCAAGCGAAAGTAACAAGCATCTGAATTGCTGGGTTGAAAGTGCATTGAAAATCAAAGTGTGGGATTTGGTCATCTTTTATTTTAGATTGTGGAATTTCATATATTTCTAATGTAAGGTGCACATAATCTAAAACTGGTTTCCCATGTCTACCGGTTTAGTAATTTATTCATCCTACAATGCTATCCTACCGCCAACATTGTCTGTGCTGGTCCAGTCCCTCCCAATATAAGCACAGCACCATCTCAACATCAACACAGCACCACCAAATCAGCATTAGCGCAACGCCATGTCTGCAGCATCACCTCTGCACCAGTGCATCAACTTTGCACTAACGCAGCACCAACTCAGCATCAGTGGGCACCACTCAACAATACCTGAGCACCAGCACAGCACCACCCGAGCACCACCACATTATCACTTGTCATCATCTCCGCACCAACACACCACCACTCGGGACCACCTCAGTATCATTTAGCATCACCTCTGCACCAGCACACCACTACTTCAGCACCACTCCGCACCACCTCAGCCTGCCCTCAGAAACTGGCATCTATTGAATATCCCCTAGTGTCCATCCACTGCTTGTGTTTTAATTCAGGTACTATTTCCCATCCTCCACCCTCCCAATGTTTATATTTCCCCCGCTCCCCCACATAACAGAAATTAGTTATAACAAGCATTAGAAAAGGCAAGAAGACGTTGCAAGCATTGGAAAGAAAAAAAAATAGATTAAATTTTTAATGTTCATTCTTTTTTTAATAGGGTTATTTAGTTGTACATAATGTCTTCTGTGTTATATCTACAGTAACAAAAATACTTATAATACTTTTTTATTGCAACGTTTTAACATGCTGCACAGCAGCCACACTGCTCTACAACAAATCTTAAAAACATTGGCAGAGCCAATAGCTCTGGCTAAACACTTAGGAGGACCTAAAGGTGAGACCTATTGGCTATGCCAATGCTTGTTTATCAATGTTTGCAGATTTTGCTGTATCTTTCTCTCTCTCGTAAGCGTGGAGAAGCAATTAAATTAAGCAGTGCATACTGTGCAAAATTGAAAAAAAATACCTATAAAGAACTCCTTATGCACAAAGCTATCTTCATACAAAACGCTTTATCAAGTGATCATCAAGTAACACGCGGAGGGTTCAAGGCGCACAGCAGTGAAAGTAAGGGACAGAAATCTTCAGGGTACAGATCCCGTCCGTGCATGACTTTCCCCACCTTGAAATATGGGCCACAGGCAGCAAGCCTTAGGAGTCACTCTACTACCCAATGGCAGTTGATGCAGTGGTCCGTGATAGACATGTCCTGTTGCAATAGGTATCTTGTGTTTGTGGCATGTAGTAACCACTCAGATGGTTCTGACTGTGAGAGCAGTCAGAAACATTTGCAGCACGCCATGTCACTCCCTCAGCATGGGGTGTATAACTAATGTAGCACAATGACGCCCAAATGGAGTTGCATTGCCCTGCTTACCTGAGCATAAGGCAAGCCGAATGCAAAATGGGTTTATACGTGCCTAAAGCGAGCTGCTTCGCACAGGCACATCTGTGTGGTAACTGGTCACCCTGTTCGCAGACCTCCATTTTCACGTAAATGAGATACAAATGCCTAGTGAGTGAAACTTGTCTGAGCCACCCTGTTAAGTGGCTCGAATCTCCCTGCGGTTACTGCTTTACCTCATCTCTTCGGGCTGTAACCCTCTACCCAAATATCTACTTTTCAGGCTGTCTCCATCCAATCATAATAAGCATCATCCACAGCCAGCTAGAACCTAGCAAGCCATGACCCAAAAATGTGACCCACTTCATCAACTGAATGCAAACCCAAGTTTGAAACGCCTCCATTTAACTGCCTACTCTAGCACTCTCAATCCATGCAGTCCTTGTGCCAGGAGCTTTGACATTGTGTATCAACGCTGACTCATGAGAGGTCAAGGG
This sequence comes from Triturus cristatus, assembly GCF_964204655.1. Lineage (NCBI taxonomy): Eukaryota > Metazoa > Chordata > Amphibia > Caudata > Salamandridae > Triturus > Triturus cristatus. The sequence goes on along the minus strand of NC_140581.1, from coordinate 749,071,484 downwards.
TGAATCGACACAGTCAAATGGCCATGGTCAAAGACAATTTAGGCCAATTAACAAGCAGATGTTTTTCTCACAAATACACCTGTGGCTGCTAAATATGCATTCAAGGACAGGCAATGAGAATAATGATCCACACTCACACAAGCAGCACTTCCCACAGAAGTTCTGGTGACTCACAAGAAGGAAGAAAACGATTCATCTCTGTGCTTCTTAGTAATAAAGTATGCTTTGTCCATCTAAAGTTTTCTTTGTCCTTCCTCGATTTCCACATCAGGAATGTTATGACATTAGGATTCTGATGTGAATTCCTTTATTCATTTTCCTAATATTGTAAACGTTGCCAATTCAAGGCGTGCACTTTTAGAAGAACATTAAAAAGTAAGTCTTTGATTTTTACTTTAGATACTGAAAATATAGCAATTAAACTGTACTTACAAATGTAGACTTTCTGACAGCTGCTCACACGGTTGATCTGGGAGGCAGGGCAGACACGAGTACAGTAAACTATACAGACAGTATACTCACTCTCCCCATGAAAATTGCGTACCTGGCAGCCCTAATCCGTTCATTTATCATCTGGTGGCACAAGCCCACTATGCAAATTATTGGTTACAATCGTGAGAAGCACTCACAAACCCTCATATTGAGTACATTCTGATGCCCCCTGCTTCCCCGCTGTCTACTATCTCCAGGAGGCCACCATCCCTCAGAGCAGATATCAGCAGGGTGAGCATGTCATATAGAGCTTGGTGGTAGATAGTGCGCTATTTCCATTGCTAAATCCTTTATTCTCCATTGCTGCCTGCTAAGTACAATTCATTACTCCCCCTGATGACAGAATCCTGGGCAGAGAAGTTTCTAATCCACTGTAGGAGTGAAAGGGCAAGGAGTCCTGTTCCCTAAAGCTGAGTTTATGTCTCTTCAGGTATATATAGAGAGCATGAATTGGTGGCTCTCCCTTAGCCATCCTGTATCACCATCAACTATGCAACAAAGGCTGTATTTTTTGGTTTTCCTCGACCCACGAAAGAACTCATGCTTCTATATATTATATTCTTATAATATACAACGAGTGGACACTGGAAAATCTATTTATTTTATATTCAGACATCATGGCTAGTAGACCCCATGACTCGCTAGAGGTCAGGCAGGAATTGGAAAAGGAGGTTGGTACCTCTTCATCAGATACAGTATGGGCATATATTGATGTCCACAAGTTAAACAGGTACCATTTAATTACAGACATAAATTACTGCATTTTAAGTTTTTGCACTTCTACTACTACACCTTGGAGTGCACAGCCAATTCACCCCTAACACCAATATTGGCTGTAAAAAATGTTGTCATATAAATGTGGACTACTGTCACTCAGGCGTGGTTTGGATGATCTTTGGAGTTCATTCCTAATTCTGGAAGGGACAATCTTCATGGATCTTCTTAGGCGACCCTGAAGAACCTAGACCTTATGGGTCTGGCGGCGCAGGGTACGCCTTGATCTCCTGAGTTCACCTGCTTTGTCGAACAGAGACATGGGACACTCCGTTAGGCGTAGAAGGTTTGGTTTATTAGCTGCAGCTAAGTACAGTTGTCCCAGAAGTACACTCGGTATGTTCTTAGGAGACTGCCACTTTACTTCGTGGCGCACAATCTTTTATAACACACATATTCACAAAGAACACTCCCAATGCATACAGGGTTGGCCAATGAGAACAATGTGAAAACAAGATATTAAGTAACTCAAATAAGCCTCCCTTCCAACTGTGTTTGTCACCCTTCCCCACAAGTTAATCAGTGGTAGTGTTTATAATTCGACTTGCAGGTGGCAGGACACATTTGTATGCCCCGGAGGACAGTTGTGAAATGAGAGAATACGAGTAAAGAATAGCGAAGGCCAGAGGATAAGATAAAGTTAGGAAAGAATGGTGCGAACCAACAGATAGTTGAGACAGGGATCAGTCAAACCAGACGAGGATTAGTGGAGTCGGCCAGACCCTGACACCAGCTATAAACAGATGCAGGAGGTTATTTGACACGTTGCAGTAGGATGAGGGAAAACAACACCTCGTTCACCGTGCTGCCTGAGTGAGGGCAACACAAAATGGCGGAAAGACACAAAATGGTGGCTAAATACGAAAATTAAATTACCTCAACCCCTTGCAGTAGCCACAGTTCTGTTGACACAGGAAAGCACCTAGCAGTAGGTGCCTTCTGTAAGGAGCCCCAAAGAGGAAAAGCCAGCAATGCAAAAAACCTTCTGAGGTCTTAATGGTAGGTCTGTCAGATGGAGTACCCAGTATAAAGTTGCACAGACTAAATGCCCTTTGTGAATACCGAAAGTTGTTTAGTTATGATTTTATCTCAGTTAAATTTACATTTTGGTCTTAAGTTTAACTTAAGACCAAAACTTAAGTTTAACTGAGACAAAATCCTAACTTTACTACTCCTAAATGCCCTATGTGAATACCGAAAGTCGTAAAGTTAGGATTTTGCCTCAGATTACTTTTGTGAATCGGGCCTAGAGTTTGAAAGAACAGCAGGTTATGATGTAATATATTTAAAATGATATATTATAGTTTCAAACAATTGAAGAAAATAACAATGTGTGATTTATTATAGCACCAAGTTTCAAATTTGACTATTGAAGTCCACCAATAGATATCAAGGCAACAGTAATTCATGATAAAACAACAACATATCCCCTGCTAAGTCAGTTTTTTTTAACCCTATTGTTAACAAAATGTTTCATTCAAATATACACTATTGTAAAAAACAACTGAACTCAAATATCTGCAAAACTTATCAAGAGTTTATTTTATTAATATAAAAATACACTTGGCTTATCAAAAGATATTAAAAAACATTTTGTTACAAAGAGTTTACTTTATATCATAAATCCATACATTCTCAACTTATCCTACCATTCAATCACAATCTTTTTAGAAATATTAATCAGATGTTTCTCTTTGTGAAATAAATTTCCACTGCCAAGTACATTCATAGGCGGAAAAGAAGAACAATTTTATATCATGATTTACAGTTTACTAAAACCTGAGATACAAAAAACACAATTTAAAACAATTCAATTTAAAATAGTTGTCGATGCGGCATTTCGGTGGAAAGAAATCAATATGCCACCTTCTTCAGGACTCTTTAACTTATAGACAACAATTACCATTGTGAAACATAGTGCGTTCTAAGTTCAATGTGGTGGAATCCTTCTGAGTATTTGAGTGTAAATAGGCAGTTGAGTCTCAGCTGTGGATGGGTCAGCAATAAACCTGCGTTATTCTACTTTACAGTTTTAAATGCCTAGTAATTCCATATTGGACAGAGCTTGCACCTTCATTCTGAAATTGACTTCTGGAAAGAAGCATTTAATTGTTTTGGGGAGGAAAAGCTGATGCCATGAGGGCTTGTTTTTTTCTTGGTGATGTGTTCTTTGAGGTCTGTGCAAGGCTGAATCTATGTGATTCCTCTTTGTCTGTCACCTGGGCTGAAAAGGCGTCTAGATTCATGTCACACAGCCCAGCTTGGACTGGTGACATTTTGGAGCTTTTGGTGAAACCAGGATTTCTGTCATTGTGAGCTTAAACAGGATCCATATCAGACAAACATAATAAATGATGCTAGTCTAATCCAAGGACTCTTCTAGCCATTGAATGTGTTCACTAGTGTGGCCAATAGTTTAAAGAATTTCTGGACCTTAATCTCATTGCTAGTCTTGTAACATCACTCGCAGCACTGTTTGCGTTCTGTGTTCAGACAGTTAGACAGTTGTGTGGAGCACTGTGAGTGAACCAGTGTTTGAGGACAACCACTAACTAAAGAAGCAGCAAACATACCAAAGTTTTTTTTTATTATGTTGCTTGTGGGTTTTGAGAGTTAGCTGTCAAATGGAAGTATTGCTAACATGTACATGTGCTTTAGTTCCACTACTTTCAACCACTGGTGCTCTTCAATCGGCCTCTTTCAGTCAGTGGCTTGAACCTTTGTCAATCACATTTTGACTCAGCCCAGTGAAGTATTCCCATCCCTCAGGTGGGGCTAATGGCTGTTTAAATGTATTCTTCTTCTCAAGTACTTTAGTTGCACTGCATGAGGCACCACTTTATATCTGTAGTCCTCTCTATACACTCCTGCGGCCGCCCTCCTGTGAGTCATGCTCTAATGTGCTGCTAGCACTGTGTGCTCCAGCACATTAAGCCTAGACTGATGCTTGTTTCCATTTACTGTTTTATTCAATAATATAACCACTGTGGTACAGTAAAGCACGTTTTCTGTCTATGTGGCAAAGTGCACAAATACATGTTCTTTGAAATAAGTTAGGATTGTTATCAGTATTTTGCCTACATTCCACACTTGGGGAGAGGATGTGGTCTCACAGCTAGACTGCTGACTTTGGAGCTGGGAAACCAAGGTTTGAGCCTCGGGGTCGACTCCACATCCTGTGATTTGGTTCAAATCACTTGATGTTCTGTTATAAATTTTATACAGCGCACAGCTGCCCCAGCAAAGGGGCGTCCCAGCGCTAATTGCAACTGACATAGGGCAGACCAGGTGATGCACAGAGGAGCAAATTATGTAGGAAAAAGATAAGTTTTATGGCTTTATGGAATGATGCGTGGTTTTGGATACTTCTGATACTCACAGGGAGGGAATTCCAAAGCTTAGGAGCGAGAGCACGAAAGGAGCGCTCTCCTGCCCGTGCTCTCTTGACCCGAGGAACAACCGCTAGGTGCTGACCGATAAAACCCAGTTGGCGGGTGGGTGTGTAGGGTGTAAGGAGATTAGCTAGAATGTCGGGAGACTGAAGATTCATGATTCTATGGGAGATACAGAGAGTTTTGAATCAGATACGTTTCTCCACCGGAAGCCAATGTAATCTGCGGCTAGAATCGGAGGTGGGGAAGGCTCTCGGCAGGCCGAGGAGCATCCGAACTGCAGCATTTTGTACCCTTTGTAGGCTAAGTATCTCTGTTCTATTTGCCCCCAGGTCCAAGGAACTAGCATAATCCAGCCTGGATAGTACAGTGGCCTGAATGATCACCTGACGGATGGTAGGATAAAAAAAAAACCAACAAGGGTTTGAGAGCACGTAGGAGCCCAAAGCAGACCCCAGCTACCCCTTTTGTTTGAGCCTGAAAGGTCAGAGCGGTGTCAACTCACACTCCAAAATTTTTGACTGTCTGCTTCGGAACAGGCGGCTGTCCCAGAGTGGATGGCCACTAATGCTCACTCCACAGATGAGTATCTTTACCCACCAACAAGATCTCGGATTTCATGGCGTTAAATTGGAGACAGTTGGTGGTCATCCAATCTGCGATGGCTGTTAGATCGTCTTCGAATTTAAGCACATCCTGCGCAGAGTTGTCAGATAATGTGTCATCTGCATAGGATACCACAGGTAATCCTCTGTTCCTGGCTACTGCTGCCAGGGGTTGAATGTAGATGTTAAATAGGGTAGGGCTCAGGTCAGAGCCCTGAGGAACCTCTTGGTACACAGCATGCACCTGAGAGCAGAAGGGAGGGACAGACATTTGGAAGGATCTCTTAGATAGAAAAGAGGTGAACCGGCCCAGGGTGGGACGTCAATACCGATATCCTCCAAGTGCTGCAATAAGTTCTGATGGGACACTGTATCAAGCTTAGGTCCAGTAGGATCAGAGCTGATGTATGCCTAACATCTAGAGAACACCTCAGATGTTCTGCTACAGCCAGGAGGGCAGTTTCAGTGCTGTGATGTGGGCGGAAGATATTTTGAGAGGAGTCCAACAGGTTGTTCTCTTCGATGAATGTAGTAAGAATGGAGTTGATGTAGGCTTCAGTAATTATAGATACTAAAGGGAGAAGAGAGATAGGATGAAAATTCTCAGGTGTTGAGACATACAGCGTAGATTTTTTAGTAAAGCAACCACCTTGCCATGTTTCCAGGCCAAGGGGACTACCGCAGAGGACATAGATAGATTAATGAGATTACAGAAAGGAGAGAGAGCGAGGTAAACATTTCTGAAATTGATCCAGTTTGAGAGAGTCCACTGGGGATCCTGATTTAAGTTTGTTGCAGATGGTGCGCATCACTTCTTGAGAGAGCGCCAGAAAAACAGAGAGTGTAGAAGTGCCACTGGGCAGCGGGGATGGGCCTGTTCTAATCACAGTGTGGGGGAAAGTTATGTAAATGACTGTAAGAGCAGGTAGATTGGAAAAGATAGGATCAAACAAATGCCCAGCTGAGTGTGTACAGATTGGGGCACGCTGAGTAAGTTGAAAGGCTGTGAAATCCGCCAAAAAATTGCCAATCTCACTGTCTTGACTAGCTTCTAAATGCAGGTTGAGGTCTCCAATGATGTTAAAATTGGCCGATCTGATGGCTAATATGCCAGGCGCTGTGCCACCCCACCCCTCTATTGAGTGTCTCAATGTTATAACCCTGGGGCAGGGCCAAACCAGGCTCTGTTTCTGTACTGGCAGTGAGCCATGTCTCCATGAGAAAGAGGATATCCGGGGCCTCATCTTGGATTAGGTCAAACATTTTGGCGAAGTGTTTCACCAGGGAACGTCAATTCAAGCTAAGAAGCTTAACAGTATGAGGGGAAGGAGGTATGGAGGTTGCGGCTGCCTATGAGCTGACAAAAACAACAAAACGCCAATGCTGATACACAATTCTCCCCTTACAACTGGTGCATTGAAAGAAACAATGTCACCATAAACCTCTTTTTCCGTTTGATTTAATCAAGATTTATTCAAAGAATCACAAGTATAAATCAACAAAACATTACATACAATTTCAAAATTTGTGAAAACTCCAAGCTCCCTTAATCCACAACCTCTTTTTATAACATCCTTTCACCCATCCAAACTTCTCTTTTCCACACCCTCTATGCACCCCTCTCTATCAGACTATTCAATCATACATTCATTACACTCCCCTCACATACCAGCACACCCATACCCATACATCCTTTCAATATGTCATATTTATACACCTACAAAAAAATCAAATATACAAAGGCCAAGCAAAAGACAATTCTCAAAATACAAAACTTTCAGTTTTTGACACTCATTTGTAAACTTTTGTGGCCACACAAAAAGGGTGACGCATTTCAAACCCCTCCACATACGGGGTTCTCTTCAGGACCAGACAGCTGGAAAACACAAAAGAACTGTGTCTTAGTTATTGACCATATTCCAAAGAGGCACCCCTACCTCTAAATGCCTCCACTCCAGCAAATCGCTTACCTTATTCTATGCTGTGAGTTCATCCGATCCTTGCTGTACTCTCAAACCTCAGTTACTCGTATTCTCCTGCAGAGACAATTGTACCATATCATTCATGAATCACCACTCCCTTGTATGGTCAAACATTTCAGCAAAGTGCTTCACCAGGGAACGGCAGTTCAAGCTAAGAAGCTTAACAGTACGCGGGGAAAGAGGTATGGAGGTTGCGGCTGCCTATGAGCTGAGACCGCACCGCATACAGCAAAAGGGACCCTCCAACGAGACACAGAATTGATAAGCACATGGATTTAGCCCCTAGCTGATAGCGGACGGGCGCAGACGAGCTTGCCTCCGGAGCATCCACGCCACTGCAGGCATTAAATGGCCGGGTGGGTACAACTGGCTCCTCCCGGTCGAGTTTCTGATCGGATAAGGAACGCCAATCAGCGCTCAATCTGGCCATGACAACGCGGAACAAAGTGAGCGCAACACAGGGGCAGATTTACAAGCCCCTTGCGCCACTTTTGCGCCGCCATTGTGTCACTTCTGTGACGCAGCGGTGGCGTAAAGCTAGCGCCATGCTGTGGGGGATTTACAACCTGGCACATCTAGGGAGATGCGTCACGTTGTAAAGCCCTGCGCCACATGAAACCAGCATTAGGTTTCATGTGGGCGTTCCGGCGCAGGAACGCCTCGGAAACGTGCCTGAGTGAAATCTACAAGATTTCACTCAGTCACTTTTCCGACCCCACTGCCTCCAAACCTTGCGCCTGTTTGAAGCAGGCGTAAAGTGTGACGCACCATGTGGAAGAGAGGACGGGTTGGCACAGTGCTGGAGTTGCGTCGCGCCCGGGACACAACTCCAGCACTGCGCCAACCTTACGCCGGCAGATGCGACGCTCATCTGCCTATTCTTGTGCCATGGTGCGCCGCATTATAAATGCGGTGCATCTGTGGTGGCGCAACGATGGCATTGCGTGTCGCACGTTTCTTGGCGCATCTCTGCTGATTTGCAGGGATGCGCCAGGTAACGTAAATCTGCCCCACAGTATTTACCAGCATAACAGTAAAAGAAATTAAATGTTTTAGGAGCATAAAAACAAAGGAGTAGCAGCGAGCGTCAGGTAGGGTGCCTAAAAACAGTTAACAAAAGCCCCGTGCCTACCAAATAAATGAATGTGTCCTGGTGTAACGTAACCGTTGCTCATGTAAAGCGCTCCAATATCTTCGAGTCGAGTTCGCGCTGTATAAATATGCACAAAACAAAACCCCAAGCCCTGGATTTCTTTTCCTTCAACGTGCCTAAATTCTTAATCCCCACCTCCAGACACTGCATTGGTTCATCCTCTCTCGATGCATTCCATCAGTCGTGCTGCAGATGCCTAGTGAAAACATTGCTTTAGCACATATTTTTATTTCAGCACAGACGTCAAATGGTTTGTATCAGCAATATTTGATAAACATTGTGAAATCTTTGGTGGACAACACGAACTTAGAAGTATAAACTGCTGAGCATTGTGATTTTCTCAGCATTTTTTGCGAGGGAAGGTGTGCTGAAGCAGAGCTTGACAAGGCAGGCATTTAAAGAATGCACACACATGATGAGAGGAAGGTAAGTGCAGCACTAGAAAGACAGGCATAACTTGTGAACGCCTTTCAGTAAGCGCGCGCGGATCAGGGCACAAACAGACCCTTAACCGCAGGCAGCCTTTCTCTTTGTGACCACTCAGAGGAAAATATAGGTATTTTGAGACACGCTTTAGAACATACAATTTGTACCTGAAAAGAAGTTGACTAGTTTTCGTAAGGGCTGATAAAGTTGCAGTAAAGTGACACATGAGGGGATTGAAATTCAGTTGGGGAATTGCAAAAACAACCAAGTATCAGCAGCAATGGACTCTGCACACCAAGCTCGTCTTCATCATTCAGGAGATCGCCTTTACCCATAGTTTATTTCAGGAGCGCTTTAATTGCTGCAGGAAATTCATAAAAGTTATAAATGCTGAAAAAAGGTGATTAGTGTGTTTCTTCACACAGTTCTGGCAGTGGAGATAATATAACAAGCAGAGCCGGTTCTAGGATTTGCAAGGCCCTGGGCCAAAAGTGAATGTGCGAGGCCCCTCTAATTTATAAGTGACCCCTTGCAAGTAGACCATTCAGAGACACTCCGGGAGGCCCACTGTTCAGCATTTAAAACTGTGGGGGCTCTAAAATGCTGGACAATGGGCGTCCTGCAGTGTCTCTGATGGTCTCTTTGCAATTGGGACAAGAGGAAGTATCTCCCTTCCCTTGGCCTCCAGACACCTTCCCTGAGAGGACCAGGGAGGGAACCCCTCCCATGTACCCCAATTGCAAGGAGACACCTTTCTTTTAGCGTTTTGGCAGGGAAACAACTGGACAGGCATCGGTTCGGGCCCCATGCTGGTGGGCTGAGTGCGAGGCCCTGGGCAGCTGCCCACATTGCCCATGCCTAGAGCCGGCCCTCATTACAAGCATATTGAATTACCCTTGTCTGGATCTTCTGCGTGTGTTGATATAATGCAGTTTGTTTACTCATTCCTACTCTAGGATGTACAAGTACAGTACCAACTCGAGAACTGATAATGGTATTTGATCTCATTTTAGAGTTCACTTTGGTTGGCTTATCCTAACTGTGGTGTATTGATGAGACCGCACTGTCTGACCAGGTAAGGGTATGATTCTCTCCTCCCCTCATAACGTGCCCTATATTTGTGTGATCCGCTATACACATTTGCAGAAGGATCCTCTCCACTGTGGCCATCTGAGCCGTCTAAGTCACTGCTGGCCACTTCTAATCATCTTCCACATGAACAGCCTCTTATGTTATGAAGATGTCATGGGCATATTTTGGTCAGTATGTTTACTCATAATAATCATGCACCAATTATCGGATGCGTTCAATACAACTCGTAATTCTGACCTGTGCGTAAACAGAGGTTTATGCACGGATTGCAATGAACTGATCCACTCTCAATCAGGCGTGACGTGGAGATGCCATGGACATAATCTCCTATTAGTTCTCAGGACTTCCTACACAGCTCGGCCCCAGTCACAGTAGCAGGAAAAATTAGTTCTGCCACCTATCTCACTTCCAGAGCTGGAATACATCTCTTTCGCTGGAAGAGTTAACAAACAACTCTGGCTCATAGAACAATGGCTTGTCTTTGGGCCTAACAAAAGCCAGTAGTTGTTAAGTGCTGATCATTCATCAGTTATTAGCTATCTGGGACTGTATGAGAACAGTAGGCATAACAAAGGGTGGCTTTAACACTACCTTTTTTGACTTGGAGTTTCCAAGGAGGTTGTCTTGTGTTCATTCCCAGGATCCTCCTAGTAAGTTAGATTCTGCATGCAGTAAGAAGGAAAATAAGTTTTGACCTTGTAAGGTAGGGCAGGGGCCAGGAAACTGAAGACTGGCCTGCCTAGTGTCAGCTAGGTCCGCCATCTTGAAACAGGGGCTTCTGGGTAATTTTACATTGAGGTAAAGAGGAAGCGCTGCAGAAGGAGGTTGGAGGGACTGTGAGAAAATTGTTAGCCATGGGCAGCATAATTCCTCCAATCACTGGCTAGTGCTGAGGATAAATCCGGCACCTTCACCACAACCTCCTCAGAACGAAAAAGGCCCTGATGAAAGAAAATTTAGTACTGGCTCCTGCTGGACGAAAGACTTAAGGACACCTAAATCCTGTTGGCACCCAGGGACAAAAAACAAAAGAACTAATGACTCCAAGAGGGCCCAGCTGACTAAAAAAGGCTAGACCATGCAGAAGACCTGGCTGGTGCTCAGAAGCCTGCTTTGAAGAACTAGAACCAGAAGAAGCTTTACCTGCAGTTGGAGATGAAGGGACCGATTTATATGGTGTGTGTATACTCTGTTCCAATGGCAAAGGGAGTATACACACCGTCAATATAATGATCTGTTAGCCCACCCGCGTTAATTGCAGGTAGACCATAGGTTTGGCTACAACAGTGACTACTCCCTCACCGCTTTAGCCAATCCTCTCAAACGACCCAATGGAGTAAGGGCCGTCGTAGAAATGGCTACACGCCTGCTCGTCCATTTTAGATGAGCAGACATGCAGCCATTTTTCTACTGTCCTTCACCGCCAAGCAAACTCTGGCAGGGGGGGACAGTAAAATGTAAATAATTCTCCCCGTCATGGGAAATCACTCCCATGGCAGGGGGCATGAGTTGTTTTATTTTGAAAACAAAATTCGAGTTTTGGGATTTTCATTTTCATGCGCTTCAGGTGCTTCCTGCCAAAGCTTTATAAATGCCCACCAGCTTGGTGGTCATTTATACATTTGGCGGGCAGTCCCTCCACTAGGGGGGGCAGAGTAATCTGTTGCATCCCCCTGGCAGAACAATGGGACGTTCACCAAAATATAAATCATCCCCTAAATCTGAAGGTCAAATCTTTGACCCAGACAACTAGCCTGGATTATCCAACCTCCGTTTCAGGGCCTGACATTTTCCCCAATTCTGGTACACTGCAAACTATTGTTTTCCCATAGTGTTTTACTTTACTCTAAGTGCATTTTGCCCTACAACCCATAACTCTAGTTACCTTTTACCTATCTTGATGCATTTTTGTTCATTTATTTTTTTCTCTATTTTAATCATTTACTTATGAAATGTTATTGTGTTGGGTTCTTTACTTTGGAATTATGATACTGCTTGAACTAAGCATGCAGGTCTCTGAGGTTTGCCTGTTGCTTGTGCCGTAGTTACTATTGATAGGGGAGCGATTCTCTCAGCATTGTGTTTGACCTAACCAAAGTGGGGTTTTTGAGTTGATAGGGGTGCCCCCTACCCCAAATTAATAATCTAATTTCTGACACCAGTGTACTATTGTATTTAATAGGATGTACTAGAAGCTGTAGGAGAAAGTGTTCAGTTTATTCCATATTACTCTCATGATTTCTTGGATCATGCTGCAATCTTCATAGAGAAAATAGTTTTTTTCTTATTTAGAATCAAAAATCCATAACATGTATAATTAATTATTGCATGGACTTTTTCTGTTTAATGTGTGTATTTCCTTCACTTTTCTTCTAGGTCTCTACCATTTTTGTTCACCTGCATGTTTGCAGAATGCTTTACTATTTAATCTTGTCCTTTTAATAGTAAATGTTCACTAAAATTGATGCATAGTGCACTTAGGGCCTCATTTACAAGAGGCCTGCAATGCCAGAGGGCCACTTTTTATGACACTTCGGTGGTGCAGGCCTCTCAATCATATCTGTAAGGCGACGCAAAGCCACCCTGCATGGCTTTGCATGACCTCATAAATATGGATTTAGACAAGGCAGCGTAAAGCACCGCCTTGCCTTACTCTACGTCAAGGAGGCGTTCCATGAGCGTTGCTGTGGGTTTTCCCAGGCAACAACCATGGGTTTTGATACATTCCTAAATTTACAAGGATCTGTAAACCTAGGAATGCTTCAGAACTGTGCACAACGAGAAATAACTTTATTTCTCCTAATTTTTTCCTCTATGTGTGCTGCATTCTGCAGCACACATAGAAAGAGGATAACACCTCAATTGATTATTTTTGGGAAGGAAGGTGTCACTTCCTGCACAAAAGCAATCATGCCAACAGCACAGACACCCTTGCACCATGGTGCAAGGGTGCCTGTGTTGGTGCTAGACACCAATTTGTGCCCCGGCACATTCAGACAGGACAGGAATGAGCAGTATTTCATTAATATGGTCCATTCCTGTTCATTCCTTTTCCTGTCCATTCCTTCTGACGCAGGGCAGTGCAGCAAAAACTCATAAATGAGATCCTTAGTGTCCATACATTCACCTATGCTGTTTATCTTGTAAATGGAGCCACGGAGAATCTTAATGGGGTACTCCACGTTCTCTATTCACCTACATGTAGAATCACATTTTGAACACTCACTTACAAGTGCTAAAGCCTCACTCAAACCTATGTAAACAAAAATTTGTAAAACCTAAAGACATTTATTAGTGATCTTTTGTATAGATAATGGCCATGCCCCCCCCCTTAACGGTCCTCCAAAAAGTGTGTTGTCATCCCTTATATCCATGCTTGCCCATTGGATTACTGTCAAGGAGCAAAACATTTCATCACAGCAGCCATGTATCAAAAGACCTTCAATGGCGTCCAATTAAAGTCAGAATTAAATTGAAAGTGACGAGAACCACCTTCAAGGGGCTCTATCGCCACATGCTCACCTATCCAACCTCCTAAGTTCAGAACGATAAAAAATCTTAGGAGGAGAGACAGTTTGCGACTTGAGATGTGGACATTTAGGGACTTGTTAACAAGGTCATTGTCCCACTGGCGCATCACTTATTTTGATGCACCTGCGGCCAAGTGTGCATGTCCATATTTACAAGGTCATGTAAAGTCACCCTGCATGACTTTTGATGGCCTTGTAAATATGGTACCCTTTCATGCATTACTCTGCGTAAAAGGGGCATTCCATGGGTGTTGCTGTGGGTGTTCCTAAACAACATCCACGGAACCTGACACATTTCCAGATTTACAAAGTTTTGTAAAGCTGGAAATGCTTCACAATCCCACGCCTCCCTAGGGGAGGCATAGGAGTGGCTCAACAAGGAAAAATACTTTTATTTCTCCTCCTTTTTTTCTCTTTCCGTGCGTGCTGCTTTCTGCATAGAAAGAGGAAAATGCCACCAATGATTGTTTTTGTGCAGGAAGGTGTCTCTTCCTGCACAAAAACGATCATCTCTGCTGCTATGCTGCCCTGCTTTTACTGGGTCATTTTTTCTCACACCTGGACGCTCCGGGGTAATTTGAATTGCTACTTGTCATTTTAAATGGTATTTTAATTTGTGTTTAGTTTTCATTTACCTGCTCATTGGTTTTCCTTCTGGTTCCTTCCCTGGTCTAGTGTGGCTGTTGTGCCGTTTGTGAAGAGGACGGCTGAGCTATAAGTTGCACCCACTTCCGGGGCAGTGCTCACTTCCGGTGTTGAGTAGTGTAGACGCTCCAGCATTTACCCTTTAACCCCTTGCATGCCCGCCCCTTTCCCCGCCCAGTGCCGCGCTTTGTATTAGCGGGCGGAGTTCATGACGAGCTGGACTCGTCATGGGCACAGCGCCACCGCAGCCCATGACGAGTCCAGCTCGTCATGGGCACTGAAGGGGTTAAATTATTGGCAGAGTGAACGTGCGCAGCAGGCGCGCCACTGGTGGGCCAAAGGCGCGCTTAAGGCAAGCCCATCTGCGCCCATCCGTGCCCATCCGTGTCCGACTGGGGGTAACATTTTATTCTTCCACGTTTCTGCATGGCTTCAGGCCAACTGCTATAAAGCACTATCTAATTTGTGAACCTGACGTTTCATCTTTTTTTTTGTGAATCTTGCAACTTCACTTGCTCATTAGCCACCTATTCTAGGGTGGCTCTGCTGCCTACCTCTTTGACTGAGCCACCAGGTGAAGGACGTTGTGCATGCAGCTTATTTGAATTACCAGGCTGAGCTCCCCCTGTCCCAGCACTTTACTTGTTTTTAGCTTAAACTGTTGTTCCCTCCTCAAGCACCAGTGGCATTTATTTAATTTACTTTGCGATGTGAACCCTGATGTAGTATTCCTTACGGACACTTGGCTGCACGATAGCACACTACTTGACATTATTAATGGGTTTCCCGACAATTTTTATTCCTGGGGATAAATAGACCTCACAGAACCGGTGATGGTATTGCCATCATTTTTTTAAAACAGTCCTTAAATGTAAAATTGAGGAGCTTCTTATTCCCAGTTGTGAAGCTTTGCTTTTTATTCTCTTCTTCACGCCGAAATGTATGTTCACTTGTGCTCTCATTTATCACCCTCCTGGGTACCCCAGTGAATGGTGCTCCGAACTGCCGGATCTTCTGGCCCCTCATATCCTGCGGGTTGACAACTTTACCTTGCTTGGCGATATCAATTTCCATTTTGAGGATGCCAATAACAACCTGGCATCAGCTTTTATTGAGGACCTAGGCATTTTAACTTAGCAAACCTCAATTCTGCCCCTACTCATATTGCAGGGCACCTTTTGGACCCCATTTTTTCTAATCTAAAAATACTGACTACTGCCCCCCGCTTCAACTCTGCCGGTCAGATAACTTTTCTGTGCTTTCAGTATTAGGGTCCCCACCATCCCCATCTCTCATCCTGTCAAGAATTGGTCAAAACTCAATATTCCTGTATTGATACGCAGCCTACCTTCACTTCTCACCATGTCTGTGACAAAAATTCTGTCCACCTATGGCTCAATGATGCTGTAGACACCATTTTGCCACCTACTTCAAAACGGATGTATAGATCATATCCCCCTGCTCCTTGGGTAACGTAGTCCGTTAGACATGCAAAGAAACAATGTACAATACTAGAAAGACAGTGGAAGAAACTCTATGCTGTGGAGGCCTAATCAGAATATATGGCGGCACTGAAAATACATCATGCCCTTTGTAAAGAGGTGCATGCTACGTACTTCACTGAGAAGATTGTCAGCTTTCAACACTGTCAGAAGATTCTTTTTAAGGTGGTGAAAGAACCCTTGACAGCTAATACCACCTTGCCTCCACCCTCTCATTCACAGAACCAGTGCGATGAACTAGCCTGCTTTTTTTTAGAAAAGGTGGACAATATTCACTGTCTATTAGCCCTGGAGGCTATACAAGCTGAGAGTTGCACGCATTTGGCTACTCCCACAGGTAGCTGTGTTGAAGGCCATTTTCCAGTGAATAAGTTGGAGGAGTCCTTCAAAATTAGGCATGGTCCTTGTTGGATCTCATATTCCTAAAGAAAATTTTGCAATCCATTAAATCTGGCTTTCCTCAGGATCACCTTCCAAACTAAAACTACTCAATGACTCAGTTTTAACTGACATTTTAAAACTTCTCAATACCTCTCTGAGTGCTGGTATTGTTCCCCAGAGCTGGAAATATGCTATGGTTCTCCCCCTTTTAAAAAATGTTGGCTTGGACCCTCCTGTTGGTCAAGTTTCAGCCCTATTTTCGTTCTTCCGGTCTTCTACAAAATTTTGGAAAAGCATGTCAACTCACAACTTTCCACTTTCATTGAGACTCATTGACTTCTCCATCCTTCGCTGTCTGGCTTTAGGGCCGCTCACAGCACCGAGTCCTCTCTACTGGGGTGACTGAATGTCTCAGACAACATATGGACCCTGGTGGCATGGCTGCTCTCGTTCTGCATGACTTGAGCGCTGCATTCAACACGGTGTCTCATTCTATTCTGATCAACAGACTTGAGGTCCTCTGCATAAAAGGCCCAACTTTGGAATGGGTGAGCTCCTTTCTAAAGAATCGCATCTTCCAGGTTTCTGCGGCCGACGCCAGATCAAAGACTCTAGCCCTGACCTCTGGTATCCCTAAGGGATCTACTTTTAGCCCCTTGACTTTAACATTTACGTTCGCCCTTTAGCTGATGTCATTGAGAAGTGTTGGTGATGATGAAACTCAGCTCATCTTTTCGTTATCAGCTGCCCATTGACAGGGCCCTTCGCTGCTTCTCGTAAGTCTGAGAATATTTCCTTGTGGATAAAAAAATGCATTAAAACTCAACGGCAAAAAAACTGATGTCCTTGTCTTTGGCAACAATCCTAATCTCTGGGAATCCAGCCACTGGCTGGACTCCCTTGGGCCCCTACCCACTAAATCTACAAAGGCCAAGAATCTAGGATTCATCATTGATGACAAAGTTTCTTTGAAGACACAGGTATCTAAGGTCACTGCTGTCTGTTTTTCAGTCCTTAAATGGCTGGAAAAGATCCTCTGGCTAATCCCTTTAGAGGCACAGAGAATAGTCATTCAGGCCCTGATCATGTCCAGAATGGATAATGGCAATGTGTTGTACCTAGGCGATAACAAAACATCTATTAGATATCTAGAGATCATTCTGAATGCTACTGCCTGACTAATTTTTTGGTTACCAAGATATGCCTGTCTCTCCTCTGCTCCAGGAATTTCACTGCCTAAAGATTTGTAAATGCATTGAATTTAAGGCACTTTTCTATATGTTCTAGGCCAAACATAGCCTTGCTCCTACATACATTCAAGGATTGGTGACTCCTTATAGGCCTACACGTTTCCTGAGGACTGCTAAAAATTCTTTGTTCAACTCACCTAGGTTCCGTTTTACCCGCACTAAGGGACGCTCCTTTTCTTATCTTGGCCCCAAGCTGTGGAATTCTCTCCTTGAACTCTTAGGAACTGTAATTCCTTATTGATGTTTCATAAAAATCTGACAACTTGGCTTTTTTAGCTATCTGCTCAGGTTATCACTATCTTCATCTAGCCTGCGCTGGAACAACTTTCGGGGTAGCTTTGCGCATTATAAATCTGCCGAATGCTTAAATCTCTGCAACACAAGCACCCTTGAAACATGACGCAAGGGTGCCTGCACTTGCGCATGGCAGCCTATTGTGCACCAGTGCAGGGGAAAGCACACCGATGCATCATATTGTTGTTAATACGACGCATCCCTGTGCTTTAAAAATGACTCCGCTCGGTGCAGCAAAAATGGCTTGCGGCGCTGTGCACTGTGTCATTTTTTTGTAAATGAGGCCCTTAGTTCTCACCTGACTGTTATAATTACTTACTGAAATTGCTCCCTGATTGCAGAACCCTCTTCCAGAAAACCTCAGGTGTCAAGAAGATATTTAGTTTAGGAAAAAACTGAAAGTATACTTTTTTTGTACACTGTCTCTATAACTATTCCTCAGTTTTTTTACACCCCTGACTTACAACCGTATTTTGGACGGAACAATTGTCTCCATTCTGCTCTTAGGAAGCATTACTTTAAACCAATTACTGATCTTTGGCCTTGGAGGTACAGTGAGAGAATCCAAAATGTTCGTTTTGCAATTATTTTTTTCTTCTGTTTACTTTCCTTTCCCTTTTTCATTTTTTCTTCCTTGCAATATAATATAAAGAGTTTTCGATCTCTATGGTTGTGTATTGTCAATCACAGTAATACCCTTCCTAAGTACAGAGTAGCTCTATATACAAATTTAATATAAGTAAGTAAATATATAGTCAGAATAGGGGATTGCTATTGCATCTACAATGTTTTTCATAACATTTTTAAAAAACGATCTTACAAATGTGTATGATATCTTATTCTGGCAAAGACGTAAGAATACTAAAACAACAGTACATTTTAGCATGAACAGGAATGTAGTCGAATATTAGATTCAGTTTGTATTCTCATCTCTTTGGTTGGCTCTTTGCCCATTGATTTGCGTCTCCTATGTCTCATGCCAAACTGTCACACACGGGGAAGTTTCATAACAAGATGTGGCTCTTGATATCGACTCCTCAAGGAATAGTAACACTAGACTGCAGAAATTATCTCTCACACACCAAATGGCGGGTTTAAATCAATGTATTAAACTAATCTCATTAAATGTGAAAGAGATGAACCATCCGGTAAAGAGAAGAAAGATTGTAGATTATCTGAATAGACTAAAAGGTGGATTAATACTTCTCCAAGAAACCAAATTAGACAACACACTGGCCCAGAACTTTGCAAACTGTCACTTCTCAGATGGAGCCTACTCAGCAGCCATAGGGAAAAAGAGTGGGGTACTCACACTAGTCACAAAAAAGTCCAGAATCAACTTAGTCCCACACTCCTTTGTCTCCCAGGGTAGATGGATCATCTCAAAACTCAGTAAAGATACAGCTGAGTTTTATGTAACTAACATTTATGCACCTACGAGTGACGATCCGTCTTTTGGGAATGATCTATACTCACAGCTGGGAAAAATTCCTGAAACAGCTTCCATTATTTTAGCGGTTGACTTTAATTTACCTCTTGACCCACATTTAGATAAAAACTCCAGATTCCCATGCCATCCAAATAAGTCACACAAAATTTTGAAGAAAATCTGCTCGAAATACAACATAGTAGACGCCTGGAGAATTCAGAACTCGAAAGAAAGAGAATATACATTCTATTCCTTTCCACATAAATTGTCCTCACGGATAGACTACTCCCTGGTCTCCATTCATACCTTATGTAAAGTTTTCCAAACGACAATTGAACCTAGGGTAATCTCAGACCACTCCTGCATCACACTGTCCATCTTAGACCCGACACCACACAAAAAACAGACAAGTTGGCGGTTCAATGACGAGGTACTAACTAACCAAAGTAGTCTTCAGGCCATTAAGGATACAGTAAATAATGTTCTCATTGAAAATAAAGTTGATGACACGTCTGACCTAACAAGATTGGAGGCACTTAATTCAACAGTAAGAGGGGAAATAATCAAGATAAGATCAACTTATGCACCCCCCTGGGTGGCGATTGAAAAATCACTCATACAGAACACCCCTCTTGCTGCACTAGCCACGATGGACACATTCCATCTACCACATTCCAGAAACATCATACAGAACACCAAAAGAGCTCTGATGACCCTTGACTCACGAATGGAGATCAAATTACATCAGTCCCACTTGTCATCTCTATGGCATAACCCAAAGCTCAAAATTGATGGCTCCTCAGTTTTCTGGGCTGACTGGACACACAAAGGCATCAATCTAGTACAAGATATCTTTGAAGGTACTTCTCCGCTACAATACTCATCGCTACAAAAGAGGTTTAACCTGGCAAATATTGACTTTTATAAATTCTTGCAGCTTAAAGTAAAACTCGCCAAAAAGAATCTCTCAGCTGCCACTCCTTCTCTCATTACCCTTAAGAACCGCCTACTCAAAGTAGGTCACCTGGTATCAAGTATATAAAAAACTCTCCTTCCGAACCAAAATAAGGCTCTCTTTTGCAATCAGCATAAATGGGAAGCTGAATCAAGCAAAAGTAACATAACATTTGACTGGACAAACATCAACAAATCTCCCTTTACTCACAAAATTTCACCTATCTTGACACAAACTAAATATGTGCTTATAAATAGGACATATTGGACTCCCGCAAGACTCTTTAAGGTTGGTCTCAAACAAGACCCAAACTGCTGGTTTTGCTACAAACAGGAAGGTTCCCTACCACACATGTTATTCGAATGTTCCCTTCTCCAAGAATTTTGGAATAAAATCTTAGAATGTATCAGGCACACCATTGATATTCTACCAACAAACGAGTTCTCCTATATCATCTTAGGTCCTTTGGACCCCCAACAATAGCGACCGCTTTTTACTAGACCTAATGCTCACTCTAGCTTTCAAGTTGGTACTAAACAACTCGAAAAACTTCAAAACGGTCTCATTCCACATGTGGCAAGAATGGTTGTCTTTTCTTAGAGATGCTGATAACATTGCACTACAGCTGTCAGTTTGGAGAACCCCTCGTTGTTCAATATGGAGGGCGCTGGATGATAGTGCCTTTCTGCACAAACCTCCATGAACTCCCCTTTGAGAAAGTCACTCTCCTGCTAGAGAACTACTTTTACGGCTAATAAAATTCACATCCACCGACATGTTACCATTACCCAAGGGCACTCACATAACCATCTTCCCCCGTTCACATGAGACATACACTTCCCTTTACTCACACCTGTGCACAGCTGATTCATACACCGGGTCTTATAAAGAATGTACTTGTTGCTTACTTGTGCAGAGAATTATTCTTTTATCTATTAGTATCAGATTGTTTTACATATAGGAAGGACATGAATGTAACACTTTGCCGGAAATGTAATCTTCTCATATGTATGCAAGATGATATTCATGCCTAACTCTTCTGTACATTATTCAATATCAGAGAAATGATATATCAAATACATAACCGAATTATGTCTCACTTTGTGCACAGCCTTTTCCCCTCCCCATCAATGTAACTTTCCTTTCTGTCTGTACAATTTTTTTCCTTTTACCACTGTACAACTCTGTTTGCAAAATTTAATAAAATTCTTTGAACATAAAAAAAAAGAATATTAGATTCAGAAAACTGTAGAATAATTTTGAAAAAACCTTTTATCCAAGAATGAGGTTATGGGCAAATAAGATTCTCCAAGCCTTGCTGAAAGAAAATGCATTGAAAAAATGTTTCTGTATGACAGCATCTCTGTTAAGAGAGGGTATGAGAGGGTAGAATATTTTTCTGCACATTTGCATCTTGAATGGGTTATCAAACGAACAATGATGGCCAGGGGAACATACTATAGCACAGACTTGTGTACTTTAAATCTTCCAAAAGAACACAGAAACTAGTTTGAAGTTGCCCACCTTAGATTATGGTTTGCCACCAATAAACCACTAATATTAAACATTAAATAAAAACTCTAAGAGGCAACATAAACAAGCAGTCAAAGTATGAACAGCACAAATGCCTAACACAAACACTTGGGACGAGAGGAAGCCATTGCATTTTTTGATCCTTTCACCCGTGGCGGGCTTCTTCAGGGCATCCAGAATGGAGAAATACTCCTCTGGAAATCCAAGTTCTATTTTTGTACAGGTGGCAGGGGAAGACGGACAATTCACTGTGCGCCAGGGGAAGTCCTTAGTATGAACCAATCCAGGCAAGAAAAATCTTATTGGTTGGTGTATTTCCAATAAAGAATGCAATATACCATTACATCAGCTGGACCCTTCTTTTTGTAGGGATATATAGAAATTGTAGGTTCACCAAGAACCCGAGGATCCCAGAGCCAATAGCTGACAAGCGTCTTGCAATGGTTTTTCATTGTGTACTGGGTGTATAGCAATTCATTTGGTAAAATATAAAGAGTGAAAATTAGGTATCAAAGACATCTATGAATTTCCGAATTGGGAACAAAATCTTAGAAACAGTACCTATTTGCACATCTCCAAAATTGTGGGTACCTATACTACCATGTGAATTATAGGACATTTCTCAAAGTAACTTCTTTTTTACACATTGTCTTACATTTAGAAGGCAGAAATGCACAGAAAGTGAATAGGTAATAACAGTTGCTCTACAATTCTGGGGAGAGGATGTAGCCTTACGGCTAACCTCGAAAAATGTGCTGCAAACCTCAAATTTAGCTAAAAGGTCACACTTTCCTCTAATATCTGTGTGGAAAAGTTGTGGGATCACTGCATGGCACACATTTCCTACTCCTCAGCATTCCTCTCAGTCTTCGGATAACAATGACACCTTACTTGTGTGGATGGGCCAAGTGCCTATGACATGGAAGGGCCAAAAACGTAGAAATTGAGGGGGGACCAATGCAGGTCTAAAAGGGCAGTTTGTTTATATGTTTTAGGCTGACCCTGCTATGGACATCCATACAAGTGAGGTATCATTTTTCTTGAGAGACCAAGGGGAATGCTGGGTGGTACGAAATTTGTGCCTGCATGGTGAACCTACAACTTACCCACACAGAAATTTAAGGTTTATGGGGGATTCTGGGTAAGAAAACACTGGGGGATCCATGCAAGCTACACCACAAGCCAAGAGTCTGTACATGCACACAACCATACACACACACCACCAGCCAAGTGTCATCCGAGCACACCGCCAGCCAAGTACCATCGACACACACTGCCAGCCAAGCATCATCCATGCACACCACTAGCCAAGCACCATCCACGTACACCGCCAGCCAAATGCTATCAATGCCCATAGTCAGCCAAGCAATGTCCATGCACACCACCAGCCAAGTGCCACCCACGCACTCCATCAGCCAAGCACCATCCTCGCACATCCCCAGCCAAGCATGGCTGGACTTGGAACAGCAGCCAGCACTGGCAGATTGTTGCTGGACCGGCCCTGGGGGGCGTGCTAGTAAAAAGCACTGCTCCCACTTTTGTTACTGGGGTCTGATATTGCAGCACTGCTGCAAATCCGCCCCCCAGTGACAAAACCACCTCTCACGGCCAGAAAACTGCCCCCCCACCCATCCGGCCCACTGAGGAAATGCCCGGTGCCCGCTACGGCCAGTCCGGCCCTGCAGCCAAGCACCATCCATGCACACAGCCAGCCATGCGCCAGTCCATGGACACCGCCAGCCAAGCGCCACTCCATGCACACCACCAGGCAAGCGCCAATCTACATACACCATCATCAAGCGCGGGTCCACGCACACCACCAGCAAAATGCCAGCCAAAGGTCAGTACACGCAGACCATCAGCCAAACTCTAGTTTACATACTCCCTGGTTTCCAGTGGTTTTCTACCCCCGCATGGGTGTAGATGAGAATAAAGATATCACAGAAACAGCCAAAATGTGTGCCTAAAAAAAGGGAGTGACCCTTGCCTATGGGGCTCTCACTGGCATGCACATAAACATATCCCTGGTGCCTAGTGGGCTTTCTGCCTCTCTGCAGAGGCAGATAAGGGGCTATTTCCCCGATCTGCCTTCCGGGGGGGGGGGGCAGAATTCCTTTTTTGGCAGTGGGGGCATTAGGCTGCCCATCCTCAGCACCCCGCTACCCCTATGTATAAATAATACAACAAAATCCCTGGCTTCCAGTGGGCTTTCTGGGGTGCAGATTAGGGTATATTGCCCCCATATGCCTCTCGGGGGAGGTAGAAAGGCTATGGCAAATGTTTTTGGGGGAGTGTAGCCATTGGTATGCCCATTTTGGGCAGCACCCACCTCTACATATGAAAAAAAACAATCCCTGGGGCCTAGTGGGCTTTTTGCCCCCCCCGGGTGGCAGATTAGAGGCTATTGCCCCATCTGCCTCCTGGGGGAGGCAGAAAGGCTGTGGAATTTTTTATGGGTGTGTGGGGGCATTAGATTGCCCATTTAGGGCAGCTCCCACCCCTATGCATAAAAAAAATCCCTGGTGCCTAGTGGGCTTTCTGCCCCCCCGGGGGGGGGTGCAGTTCGGGGGCTACTTTCTCCACCTGCCTCCCAGGGGGGGCAGAGAGACTGTGGAATTTTGCAAGGAGTGGGGGCATTGGCATGCCCATCTTGGGCAGCCCCCACCCCTAAATCCAATATAAATATCCCTAGCATCTAGTGGGCTTTATGCTCCCCCAGGGGGGCAGAACGACTGGAATTTGGTGTGGGGTGGGGACATTGGCATCCCCATCTTGGGCAGCCCCATCCCTAAATTCAATGAAAAAAAATCCCTGGTGTCTAGTGGGCTTTCTGCCCCCCTTGCCCAAGGGGCGGCTCCCCCCTCCCTGGTGTCTAGTGGGTGGACCCCTGCTTGGGGATCGCTCTCTTGGAGTGATCCCCAAGCTGGTATCCACTAGGGAGGGGTATTATTGGGAGATTCTCTCTTTTACAATGATACCACTCCTGACTTTCTACGTGCTCAGGGGCCTGAGATAGCCCCCTGAGCATGTAGAATGCAAAACTGTTTTGGTCTCACTGAAATTACATCAGCACGACGTGCGCACTGATTGTCATTTCAGGGAAACCAAACAAACAGCGTTGGGAGCTGCGGAAGCTCTTCCCCAGATCCTGAGGCTATTGGGGGGAAAAAGAAATCCCTCTGGTGCCTGCACCAGAGGGATTTCAATTGGCATGTGTGAGGACGGCCGGGAGCTGTCCTGTGCACACTCCCACCGTGTCTCAGGATGGTTAATGCATAATACATACACTGTCAATTTGTTTGTGACCATTCCGCAACAAGGTTTTTTAGTTGTGGTGAATTGCTTGTCCCCTGTCCGCACATAAGAATGTATGTTGGAATACTTGAGTGAAAGGCTAGACATCACTCAGTGTGTTGTAATGCTTGAGTGGAAGTTCATCCTGTGAGGCCTATTATTTGTCTTGGGGGGTTTTGCATTCTCTTATCTCAAAGAGTTATTCATTCTGAATAGTTATGGTGATAGGTCAAAAGTTAATTTTCCTGCACTAGTATTCCATAGCGAATTTAGCTTAACAAGGAAAGTTACCGAATTACTTATAAAATTGTTCTTAGTGAGATTTCTAAATTATTTCACCTTCAAGTGGTTTGTGATGGCATTACGTATGTGTTATGAAAAATGAATTGTTAGTTGTTTTCACTTATTTTGTTATAAAAATTCTGCCCAAGATCAACAAAAGCTTAGCATATTTTCCTGACATGCAAAATATTTCTGCTCCTATTAACATTATGAATTAGATTTATCGAAGGTTGGACACGATAGTGAGAAATGTGCCCCTGTAGGATTGGTCTCTTGGTGCACATTTCAATCTTTTTTGGAAATCTCAAAGAATTCCAGGAGTACTCCTGGAAAATCACGACAGTCACATTTTACTTGTGTTCAATTTCCAAATGCAGAATTTTCATCAGGTACTAAATTAATGCATGGGGAAATTTGATTCAAATTGGCACTAATATGTTCAATGTTTTTGTTCCACTAGGGCACATATTTTTCATGAAGCAGGATCCACCTTCCATACGCCCCCTCAAATAATGGTGTGTTCCCTCCTGTCAGAAAATCTGGATAGCTGATATTAATTTGACTGCATTGAACCAGGTTGAGTCTTATGTGGATGTGTGGAGTTGTGCAGTGCCCTGTATGCCCTGCAAATATGCAAGTGTCCTCACTGTCGTGCTGCCATGGCCCCAAGAGTCTCTTCTCTGTGGTTGTGGGTCAGCTCCCAAGGATGAGATGATAGCATGTATGAGAGGATGTGGGAGTCGGTGCTCCTGCCAGTACCAATATACAGGGGGTCCTCTGTGCAAAACTATTCCCTCTTGGAAATGGACGGCAGATGGCTTGTAGGCAAAGTGAGGAAAAATACCATGCTGTCAATGGCATCTAGCCAAGGGAGTGAGAATGATTTTATAGGGGACATGGAAAGACAGACTGCATGTAATTACAGCATATCTTTACAGCAACCTAAGACTATGAATATCCTAATTTCCTTAATTGATTTGTTACCTTAAAAAACCCTTCAGTTTAAAGCATTGATGTAGAGAATATGGCCTTTGTCAGTTTCGCGCACCCACCTTTCCCATTTCTCATGCAATTGACTGGAATAGATTTATATGTGTTAACAACGGGGTTAATTTTCAACTGCAAATTGTTTGTAGGGGTTTTTGGTGCACACCAGCTATATAGATGGAACAAATAAGGAATGCCTATGAAACTACTCGTACAATTACACTTTGACTGTGGAATTTCAATGTAGTGGTAGACATACTGAAAATGTGTCCTTTTCACATGGAAAATTCTGCCCCGCCCCCGTTCCAGCCACTCCCGCCTCCCTGCCTCTACACCCGCCCTCCTCCCCTTCATATGGCGACCGCTGCGGGGGAGCGCTCGTGAGCAGTTCCGCCTCACCAGGACTCTCCCCAGCTGCTCTGCCACCAGGACTGAGACCTACGCTGTGCAGGGTTCGAGTCAGCTACCCGGCACTATGCATCAGTCCCGCCCGGCTGCCTCCTGGTAACCCCACTGCCTCCCTTCTGTTGCTGATAGCCTCTGGTGCTGTTAATTTAATTACTGTACTGTGTTGTGTTTTTATTTTAATTATTGTACTGTGTTGTGATTTTCCACACTTGGTTGCACTTTGCTCGCCCATTTCCCGCCGCTGCTGACCCTGCGGTCCCGCCCCCGTTCCAGCCGCTCCCGCCTCCCTGCCTCTGCACCCACCCCCCTCCCCTTGCTTATATTTCTGACGTCTTCATCTCCCTCAAAGCCAATTCTTATCATGATGATCTCTTACCCACAACCTTCATGAAAGCTCTTTCTGGGAAGCTCTTTCACCCATACTCACCATTGTCAATACTTCCCTCACTGAAGATACTTTTTCAGAAACTTGGAAGACAGACTAAATTTGCCCACTCCTAAAGAAACCTACCCTAGGCCTTGATGATCTTGCCTACTACTGGCCAATTACTCAGCTATTTCTGATCATCAATATCATTAAAAAAGTAGTCTCTGGCCTTCTCCAAGATCACTTTAATGCTAACCAGATCCTACATGGCTACCAGTTTGGCTTCAAGCATGAAGAACATTACATTACACACATCGTAGACAATGCCTTCCCAACCACAGATGAAGATGACCTCTGCATCCTGCTAATGCTGGGCCTCTCAGCTTCCTTCCACACAGTTGACCATCTCACCTTCACATGCACCCTAGAGCTCTGAATGGGATTCAATGACATTGTCCAACACTTGTTTTCCTCATTCCTTTCCAACCCACACCAGTTTGTTCACTTGGGCATCTCTGGGTCCCAAAAGATCCATCTCGGGAGTCCCCCTATTCCCCCACCCCGAGGCTTCCATACTTCATGACAACTTCAAGCTCTACATGGAGCTGTTTTATGCTTTACTCACAGATAGCAGTGGCCAGATTTGCCAATATGCTAGAAGATACACAGCTCTACTTGAAAATCTCCTCTGCTTCAGACATCCTATGCTCAAGCTCTACCCAACTAATAAACAAATCCTGTTATTTGTCTGGAACTACAATCAAGAAGGAGAACCTGGCTCAACGATGCAAACCCTGAAGCTTTAAATCCCAACTTTCACTGAATGCCAAGTCACTTGAACTCTAGCTGGACACCAACCTCACCCGCAAGGAACACATTGCCAAAAAATATAAAGACATCCTGGTACCAGCTCTCTCTTCTTAAGCAAGAGAAAACATTTCTTTTAGAACGTGATTTCAGAACTGCTGTATAAACACTCTTACTCTCGCTAGTGGATGGCGGGAGTGACCTGCTCCATGGCCATCCAGACTCTACACAGACCCCCTAAGGGCATCCTACATGCCGCAGCATGTGTCATCTATGGCCTGAAGCAATATGACCACATCACCCCGATCCTGAAGAAACCCCATTGACTCCCCTTGCCAGTGGCACCATCTTCAAAACTAGCTGCATCATCTACACAGCCATCAAGATCCACACCCCCACTAATCTTGCAGACAAGCTCACTATCTCTGGTGATTCTCACCGCATTCACACTCAGGAGACAATCAGACGGCAAATTAAGAAGTCCAAAAAAGAAATAGCAAGGCAGCAATCTGTGCACTATCTGGAACAACATCCCTGTATCCATCTGGGCATCCCCAACACTGCTCCAATTTAGGAAAAACTTAAAGACACTCCTCTTTAAAGAACACTACATCACAATGCAATGACAGATCAGAAACCAGGTTCCTTTCCTATCACTTGCTGGCTTCATGCTTCTCTTCAACCCTGTACTGCGCTCCTTTGCCTTTTGGCTACATTTATGCTATAAGACATACATATATGCATACAGTGCATTTTGTTTACATGTATTTCATACAAATTGCAGTGCATGGCTAGTACTTGTTCCTGAAACTCAAATTGCTGTTGTCTCTTAAGAAGGATTTCCATCTATATCTGGTGCATTTGGATACAAAAGGAAAAACATTCCTCATAGTTTGTCAAACAAAGATAATTACTTAAATATCTCAGAAGTCAATAAATACTGCTAAATATTAATTAACAGACAAGGGGGGGATTACCGCACACCCAGAGGATATTTTGGCCCAAATACTGGCTAAACTGGAAGTCAGTGTAGACAAGGGTGCCTGTAAGCCACAAACGGCATTTCTATCTACAAAAAAGAAATTGATAAAGAGCTATACAAGAAACATTTTAAGTTATAAAAACTGGCCCTTAAAGAAAAATATATACAAGCCAGACTTTAGAAGCGTGCAGTAAAAGTCAAGACTTACTTAGTTTTACCAAGAATTAACTACAGCGACCAATGACAATACATCAGTAATTGCAAGTCAAGAAATATGTGATTGAAATTCTGGCTTCTTTATTAAAATGATCAGTGATATTCAGACTTGGAGTATCAAACATGTGCTATTATCAGTTGCTTAAGTCAAGCAAGTACGTTTCTTTCCATGCCTGCCAGTTGTCTAGATTTGCTATTTTGAGCAACTGCACAGTGGCCCACAAAAATACACGTAATAAGGTGCGTTATTTACCACACGTGGTACATACCATTACCCCAGGGTGATGTTTTTAGAATGAGGGTAAACACCTCCTATTCTGAGTCTTCACCAGGAACATTAGGTATAACATAAAGAATATGTTTTAACACACCGAATTTAGTGTGTTTTGCCAATTTAACAGGCCTTTTCCCACGATACATTTCCGCAGGTTTGACCTTCCGGAATTTATCAGGGGAAAACTGCAAGGGTATGATAATTATCCCACAACTTGTAATTCTGGTCCTTGTGTAGGCACGTGTTTGCACAGGGCCTGAAATTTAGCTCTGAACTCGTAATGAGGGTGACTTTGTAAGATGAGGGGATCTGGCCTGGATACCATGTTGGTTTCTCACTTTCACACCAATATTAAAATCTTGGGGGAGGACCTGAATGTGGTCATCAATGCCTCCTTTCTGTGTGTCATCTATCCTTTTGCCCTTAATCACAAAATTGTAAATCCTTTAATAAAAAAAGGTAAAATTGGATCCTGCTAATCCATTGGGGACATGCTCCCTACTCATATTCAGATTTGCCTGCAGGTAAGGTGGGCGCTGAGTCCAGAAGGAGGGACAGAGTGCAGACAGCACCCTTTTAAGTGCTTCAAGATTTCTGCAGTGCTGATGTGCTACCTTCCTGCATTTTAGCTTGCCTGCATCTGGGTTGGGACTTCTTCCCCAGCAAGGACTAAGCCCAGGAGGAGGAGCGAAAAGCAGACAGCATCCTTTTAAGTGCTTCAGAACTTCTGCAATTCGGAACCTTCACGGGGATGCGCCTGGGCACATACCCCGCTGGGCCAAAGGCAGCCTGTCAGTGCCCAAAAGAGGCTGGACTGGGCCGACTCTCCTACGTTAGTCATTGTGGTCACTCATTGGTCCTTTGGTGAGTCATTGTCTTGGCTATTATTTGCTAGCTATGTTACTGCTCCTTCACTACTGGTTAGACCTGCGCTTTTCTAAGGGACACATCTTTCACCCTCTTGGGGACAACACTAATAGGTGGAAGAGGAAAGTGAAGTCCACTAATGTGATTGACAAACGACCCAGGAACAATAACTCTGTAATATCCTTCTTTAACAACACCGTGGGAGTCCTTACTGAGGAGATCATGACTGTGTTAGATAAGTTGGCCTTAAACCGAGGTCATTCCCTTAAGTGTCCTAATAGAGGCTATGCCCACAATTGTGCCCACTGAGGTTTCCTCAAATTTCTGTCACCCACCACATAGTCCTGTGATCATGGCTGTGCACCCAACCCATTCAAAGGATTCTGAGCATCTGACCAACTTTAACCTGGACAGAGCCTGTAACAAAAGGGCCCATGATGAAAACTAAAAACTCTGTATTATTGGACTTATCCAAGATGGGTAATAAACCTGGAAAGGGGGCTAAGAAGGGGAATTCTGCTCCGGTTTCTGCTTCACATTTGTCACTATGTAGCTTTCAAGTTGTCTCTTCTTATTTTGGACATAAACATTTCAGCTGTTTTTGATGCATTTAGCTCTCAACTTTTCATTTTAGAGGAGCAGGTGAAAAACTAGGAGTTAGAGAGCGTCTTATTTATTCACATATGGAGAATCTTTTGTGTAAATTAGCCTCTCTGTCCAATATTATTAATGATACTGCTAAGTTCTCCCCGCAAGTTCAGTCCAGTCAGTTCAGTTGTCCTCAATCATTTGGTCTTCCTACCCCTAATATAGAGGTGGGAGCCCTAAGCAACACCCCTGATAATTCAACTCTTGAGGTCCCACCAAGCCAGAACACCCAGTCTGCTCCTCAGGTGATTAATTTGAGCAAATGTCACAGTATGAACCATTCTCACAAAAGTTCCAAAAGTATAGTAGCTGATCGTCCAGATGGAGCGCAACATCTCTCCACGAAGGTCACCCTTGGTGCGAATCCATGAGATGTGGTTAACCAGCTGCCCCTGCTTACACCCTTTACGTACTTAAAATTAGAAATGTTCCCCCTCTTAAGGGCAAGGAAACAGAGAGTTTCAGGCAGTTTAAGAACAAAGTGACCCGTTGGTTGACCAATAGGTTAACTTGAAGCAGCACTATACAATGAGATCAATACAGTCCGCAGAGTAGGTTGGATAGGGCACTCCAACAAAGTTTGCCCTGGTGATTGTATAATATTTTGGTAATCCTGTAAGGGTGGGTCACATTCTCCATAATGTTAGGTATAATGTTGCCTTGAATAACATAATTTCGATTTTGCTACTAGATTTTTTCTATAAGCCCCATCATGAGAAGACTAAGTGGAAGTGGGGCAGATTTTGGCAGAGCAATGGCCCTTTTAGACTATTCCACCCAGGCAAAAGCTCTAGTTTGCAGTTCAACAATTGATTCAAGCCTTTGGCCCAGTTAGATGGCCCTGATTGACTGGCTACTATTTCTGAGGCAGGAATCTTGGAAATGCCACAGGTGTTTAGCCTGCCCAGTGATCTTAAGGAGATCAACTGGAATGTAGCTAGTGTTCCTGGTAAAACTTCTGATGAGGTATAGATTTTGAGATTGTGTATTTATGATATCATTTGTCTTCAAGAGACTTTGGATGCAGAGGAGTGTTTTTGACAGTTATGCTTCTTTTGCTGCTACTGCAACTCACTCCACACATGGCAGAGCTAGAGGGGTTTTAGTGACACTTCTCAATTTGAGTTTACACTGCAAAGCAGAGTTCGTTACCTCTAATTCATCCATTAACTTAGGCGTTGTTTTGATTTTCCCACATATGCACTGGTTGATAATAGTGAATAGTTAGGATTCTGTTTTAAATAGAGCAGAGCAAAATTATGTTATAGTTCAGAGAAGGTTTTTAGATTATTTTTTTCATTATTTTACACATTTTATGTGGATTCTGCTGCTGGGGGATTTAACATGCACCCTTGCATGGCATGCCATACCCATGGGGAATCACAACAATTATTTGCCATTTATAGATCAGTGTTACCTTAAACATACCTAGGAGGGTGACTTGTTAAGTAATTTGATTATAGACTACAGTCTAGTTAATCTGGTGAAGGGGGGAACTTAGTATTGAAGAGATGATGCCCACGTTTAAGGGAGGGGCGATAGTTCCATACTTGACTATATTTTATTTCTGCTTGTTTATTTTCCTCCCTTGTAAGCTATAGGGTTAAGTGAGATGTGCATAGTGACCATAATCCCCTGTGGGCTCAATTCTAAACGCAAGAGGGCTCCTGTAAATTAGTAGTAGGAGAAGACAACAATAGGGAAAAATTAACAATCACACGAGATTGAAAGAAGCTTCTCCACTAATTTTTTAATAGGTATAGCTTAATAAATAATCAATATCACGAAACAGACATCTTCAAAACATGGTTTATTACTTTTTTTCCATCATACAGGTTTGTCTGTGTGACCTCTTCTATCCTGCAAAATATCTTCCTCTTGCTCCACGAGATTTCTCATGGAGAGTATCAAAACCTTTGGATTTAGTGATGAGGGTTTTTCGAAATTACTAGGTCAGACTAGTGCTACCATTAAACCATTCCTTGTGGCAAAGGGATGTAACGATGAATGGTTTCGATTTCTAAAACTCCAAAAAGAAAACTAAAAGAACTGAATCCCATGTGGATTTCATGTTAGAATATCTTTAAGCTGGAGTGATGCCTAATGGTATTAGAAAAAGAAATATCCTGGGCTTATTTGTAGAGATCAGAACATTCGTAGAGAAGTGGTCCCTAATAGCCAACTGCAGTCCTCAAGATCTGATGATCTTGATCATTGAAACAGCCCGGGAAGTGTTTGAGACATTGCTGAAAGAAATTGAGGATATCGAGTAAAATTTGGAAAAGAGCAATACTTTGGAAGAAATAAAAAAATGCATTGAGGAGGTCTTCTTGGAATTGGATTCATTTAGTGAGTACTTAATCAAGAAGAAGACTGATAACCTTAAAAAAGATATTAGATTTTTTTCTGAAGAAAGGGTGTACCCACATCTAAGTGCACATTATTATAATATCCCTAAGGATAGTACTTATCCTGTGCACAACCAACGTTGGTCAAATACAAAAATCCTGACATTCTCAGATGCGTCTGAGTCGAAGGGTGATGAGAGCTCCAACCAATTCGACTCATACGGAAACAGAAGGGTAGCATTTTGATGGGCCAAATAGGATTAATAATTTTTTTGTGATTCAACGGGATACTCCTAGGACAAGATTCAGGAACTAAACAAGGGGACGATATCAACATACAGACAGAACACCCCATTATCTACAAACCAGACACCATCAGTAGTGGAGAAACTGAATCCCATTCTGGTTTTTCAATCTCTCCTCTGTTGAGTTAGACCAACACACTCTGGGACTTCTATCTAAGGGTTTATCGTTTGTACCCAGTTATATCATCAATAGCTTTAAACTCGTTTGGGACCTAAATTCTTTTTTTCCCAAATTAAGACTTAGAAGTATCTTATAGAATCACAGCTTTCAACTACCCTCAACAGATTATGATTGAAACCCCAATCCACTTTCATCCCCACGCTGGATGAGCTTAGTCCAGAGGTAGGAATTTTTTGAAAAGGCTGTATATAACAAATTCAAACCATGCTGAGATATACACCAAAACCTCTCTATAACCTTATGCTCAGGAAAATATCGCCCTCAACAATCTATGTAAAAATCGAGATGTCACAGTTAAACAATGTGATAAGGGAGGGGGCATTGTCCTATTAGACACTCAGAAATACAAGAACACAATTCAAGCTATTTTGAATGTGCCTGACCATTACTGCAAAGTTAAAATTAATAGCTAAAAAAAAGGTTTAAGGCGCAAATTCTGAATATTACAGAGGATGCGATGAATAAAGGCATCCTCTACAAACAAGAGTTTGAATATCTTAATAGATCACACACTCGGACACCATTGATGTATGGGATTCCCAAAACCCATAAGGACTCTTTTGACCCCCCCCACTTAGACCCATTATATCCACTATTGGATCGGCTACACAACCTCTATCTAAGTATGTTGACTTGTTTCTTATACCTTTGGTTGGTGCCCTTTCGACATACGTCAAAGACACTGACCAGATGATTTCCAAACTTAAAGGTATTCCCTTTGCTCCAGTGACAGAAATCTTAGTCACCATGGACATTGAAGCATTTTACAACAATATTCATCAGCAAAAGGCCTTTGAAGCAGTAAAGAAAGCATACTAGACAGAATAGGTATACATTAGCATCATGATTTTATTCTACAATGTCTAGCAATTGTACTCAAAGAAAATGTATTTGAGTTCAACTTAACATGCTACAAACAGATAAAGGGCATTAGCATGGGGGCGACCTGTGCCCAAATGTGGCCAATCTCCATATGGAGATTTTCTAAGAGAAATATATATTTAACGAGATAGCCCTGTTTTCAGAAATCATATACCAGTGGGCATGATATATCGATGATATAATCCTCATATGGAAACCCACAGCAAGAAATACTCTGCTCCATTTTGATACTTATCATCCACAATGCCAGAAACAGGGCATTCCCTTCAGTTAGTTCCTGTGATTGCGCAGGAACTGTACAAACATTGAGGAACTTCATACCAATGCAGAATTTTTTAAGAATAAGCTTCTGGCTAGAGGCTATCCAAGGCAACTCATTAGAGATTTATTCAAGAAGGTAAAGTACTACAACAGGGAAATATTTTAAGACAGACCTAGGACCAGTGAAGAAAAACTGGTCTGTGTCACTCGGCATTCAAAACTATAACAATAAAATCAGACAGATCATTGGGTCATAGTACATATTCTAAATACTGGAGACCTAAAAAAAAAATCCCAAACCTGTGAATGCATTTAGACGCAACCGTAATCTGAGGAACTCATTGGTCAAAGCTGCCTTTGAGGAAGAAACAAGCTTTATTCAAGAAATCCATCACAGGATCAAACTGAGTTCTAGAAATCACAAGTGTGGCAGCTGCCATTCTTGTGTCAGTGCTACTGTGACAGATACCTTGATCTCGGGAAAAAGGAAAATGAAAATTTCTGAAATGACAAACTATAGGACGTCCAATGTTTTGTATTTGATCCAATGCCCTTGCTCCTTGGGATACATTGACAAAACTGATGGTGATTTCAGGACAGACTTCAGCAAACATAAATCGGCCATAAGGAACAACAGAACAGGAGCCCACTTAGTGGAACATTGGTCCACATAAAAAACGTGCATCAGCCCTTCGACAATTGCCAGAGAATCCTCTTGGAATGGAGGAGTTACTCCCCTGCAGTCCACAGGCACCGAACCCACAGAATCTGGCTTACTAACTTGCTGCTTCCCAGAGACGCTGATGTAGCAACCAAACCAGAAGAGGTAAACCAGCTCCAAGTGAGAGGACACCAGGACCTACTGGAGCCGTGCCATAGTCATACCCGAGGTACTAGACCACGTCCAATCTGGACTCAAACTGCCTAGGAAACAAGCACCTATCGAGGGACATCAAGACCCCTGAGACCTACTCTATGAGTAGCCCAGCTGTTCTGGAATTGTCCCTGCAACCATCCTGCTCCTGACCACGAAACCATCTTGACACACAGAGCCCGGCTGACCTATCTGCTCTGCACCCTGCCCGCCCGGCCTGGATACAAATGAACCAGCTGTGCTTGTGTGGTCCTCAGGCCCTTGCATTCTGATCCCTCATTTGGGGTCCCCCAAACTTACCTGTAAGTCCCCTTGTGGAGCCCATTTTGAGGTGGCCCCCATCTCCATAGCGAGCCTGATACCAACAACCTTAGCACCCTGCTCCCAGCTGAATCCAGGATGCTCCAGAGGCTTTGCTGGTAAAACATTGGACCTGGCCTTGCTGTCCTCATAAAAACCAAAGGTGAATGCTGAAAACCGTGAATCACAAGAACTACTCCCCCGATATCTTAATTGTTGTCTACGATTAATGTATTAGATGGATCCTGACTCGCCAGTGATGGATAGTCCCTATGTGAAGCTACAATGGTACGCCACTAGGAAGTGGGAAAGGAGGCAAGTCCTTTTGTTTAATATACCCTCATACACCCTAGTGGTGTCATGCTTCATCATCGGGTCACCCTGATGCCGAGAACCAACTGTACGATATTTCTATACATTTTTCTATTTTTCTTCATAGACTTCTATTGTGCATAATTGCGCACAATTGGCAGTTATTTTCTGAACTGTAAAAATTCATAACATAAGAAGTACTTACCTGTGAACAAAGTTCTTGGTCTTAAAATGTATGTAAAATCAGTGCTATTTTTGCAAATCTTGTCTCAGAGTGTGTGTCTCATTTATTGCTTCTGTGAGAACAACAAATGCTTAGTACTACCCTCTGATAAGTCTACTGGCTCGCCTATATTACCACAAGTAGAGCGTTAGTATTATTTACTTTTGCCTCTGCATACCAATCTGGATCTCACTGGACTCTCTGCACAGTGTACTTCATTTTAGTACAATACATAGAGAGGCAGCTTCCTACACCTGTGATGCCAGCATTCTGGCGACTTTTTTTATTATTTGTAGAATGATCAAATCAGCTCTTTCTAGGGCTCGCATGTCGTCATACTTACTCCATTGTAAATGGTTTGACAAGAGGTGATGCCGGTAACACAAAGATTTGATAGTGACTTTGCACAAAAAAACACGCATTCAGGGAGAAGTGAGGAAAGCTAGGTCTACATTTTGCATGGCCTGTAAAGATCGTAAGAAACATTTGAAAAAGGAGGCATGGGAAAATGTACTTGCTGCCAGCACTTTGTGGCATAGCGCGGCCTTTTGGAGGGTAGGAAATCATACCCTGTTCAGTTCTGAACAGTTGTCTAACATGGCCCTTACCATCATGGACCAGGCTTGGACTGACCAGTTTGGGACCATTTAGAACCATGAGGGCCTGGAAACGTTTACACCCCACACTTGTAGAGAGGTTCATATTTCGTGGGCTGGTGTGAGACCTCCTATCTTAACCCACCCAGACAGAAAAGTTCCAGGACCTGACAGGGTCCCTGGTAATTTCTACAAGTCATTAGGTGACTAGTGGGCCTCCTTGCTGACTCGGCATTTAAATGCTGCAGTTCAAGGCCTCTAGCTGCCCTTGTGGCAACCTTCAATGATAGTGCCCTTCTTCGAAAAGGGGAACAGAGCAGATCCTGCTTGCTTTAGACCTATTTGTCTGGTGGATTCTAAAGTGAAAATTATAGATCAGGTGTTGTTGGACTACTTCACAGCCTGGGCTAATGATCATAACATTCTATCGGTGCTTTAATATGGGTTTAGATCAGGTAGGGGACTATTGGGCAAAATCGAGCCCGAGTAAATAGAGCCAAACTCTGGGCCTTGATGGAGTCCATTGAGGCTGAACCTGCACTTGTCACTT
This sequence comes from Triturus cristatus, assembly GCF_964204655.1. NCBI lineage: Eukaryota > Metazoa > Chordata > Amphibia > Caudata > Salamandridae > Triturus > Triturus cristatus. The sequence goes on along the minus strand of NC_140581.1, from coordinate 749,034,085 downwards.
TTTTGCATGATCTGCATGATGGTCTATCGGCCTCTGTGACATATGGTCCAAGAGGGGAATGCACGCCACGCTTTTGACTGAAGAGAGGAGTCCATCAGGGTTTTATCATGGCACCTTTTCTTTTTATTATATATATTAATTGACTTGAATTAGTTTTAATAGAACAGTGCTAGGATGTTCCCAGAGATGGTGGTCGCCTGGTGCCCACCCTGTTATGTACAGATGACACAGACTTAATTGCTCATACCCCCAGGGATGTGCAGTGACTTCTAGACATTTTTATCAGTTTTATGGATAGTCTCGACCTTGCCACCAATTTAGCAAATTCTCATGTTATGGTGGTCGGTGCCAAAAGTACCAAAACTCAGATTTATGCCATGAAGGGTCACCACATAAGCAAAGTAAATACTTTTTCAAACTTGGGTATTCTATTGGATTCTTAGCTGACAACTGTTGATAAAGAATAATGTAATGTCCTAGAATAAAGCCACCCACAGCATTGGTGACTTTTCTCTGTGGTTAGTGCGCACACACATGAAGGCTGTTTTACAGATTTTTAAAACTAAATGCATACCCATTGTTAGTTTTGTCTGTGAGATTTGGGGTTTTGTGGCACAACTCCTATTCAGATTAAAGCGGATATTACCTGGGTCAAGCTGGCCTTTCTCTCAAAGGTAGCAGCGGAGCGTGAGGCTTCTGCTTTGTCCAAGTACACTTTGTGCCATTTTATTTTGGTTAAATTCGTGGGCGGCATGGAACTTTACTTAAATTTAGACATGCCCAGCTACCCTTGTTGGCTGCTGACCTTGCTTAGGCTAAACTTGATTCCTCAATATATGTTCTTTAATGGAGGTTGGATCAAAGACTCTGATTTTGTTTTTGTGATAATAAGTCCACTTCTGATACCATCCATATTGTAATGATCTGCCCCAAGTTTAGCAATTTACGTCACAAATATATTTGGCCCCTTCTGCTACCTATGAACTTTAAGCAAATGAGACCAGCATTTTTGTTTTTCCAACTTTTATTTACGCCTAATATATGTTTTTTCTCATCACGTGTAATTGGATCGAAATAACCGAGATCTTACTGTATCATGTATTGTTTTTTCTGTGTTGGTATTTTACTATATGTATGTACATCATGTTTTTCTTCATGATATGTACATTTGTATCTCTGATTTTATGATTTTCTTTAGAAAAATAGAAGAAAGTTTTTATTGATATTGGATCCTGCTAATCCATCCATATTTATATTTGATGCCAACATTTATCCTCCAATTTTCTTTAAAAAAAATTCCAAAGGCAGTATTTACTGCTCAATTGCAAGTCAATTTGAAGAAAATTCTGCTATTATCTAACTACCAATTTGGTTTCCTTGCACAGGGACTGTGGCGACAGACATGAGACAGCAGCTGCTTGAAATGAGTGGTAAGGGAAGACCTGTTGTGCTGATTCTTTTAACTTTATAGGAAAGATTTGTCCTACTAGACCTCAATATTCTTCTCAATCAAATGGGTACAGTGATGGGAGTTCAGGGCTCTGCCTGCAATGGATTTGATTTTTGTTTCAAGAAGGGCCCCACAACTGCCTTTAGGTAACTTCTCCCATTATTTTAGTGAGGTGAGGTGCCACATTTTCCTTTGCTATTTAATTGTTCATTGTTCCTGCAGCCATAGGTGATTCGTCATTGTGGTCTTTGGAGTTATCTCTATGCTGAGTACAGCCAGATCCTCTTTCATCTTCATGGGAGCTTTTGGGACTTGAAGAATATGGAAGGAGTAGATGTGAGACAACTTGTTATTCCTAAATTGCAACAAGTCTTGGAATCAGTCCATCTGATGCTCCTTTTAATTGGTCTAAATGTATAGGCTTAGCACTATCTTCTGTGGTATCTCTTAAGAATCTGGGTGTGCTATTTGACAGTGGCCTCGTACTTGAACCCAAGATTGAGAAAGTGGTTACAGATTCCCATGTCCACATTTAGTCTCGCTCCAAAGCCTGACCCCTAGCAGAATATGAGCCACAGAAACAACTGGTATATTACACTTTCTTAAGTACAGTTTTGCAAGAAGGCTTATCTGAGCATTTCAGGCTAACTACCATTACATATTCAGTCAGTTAAATATAGGGTGATCTGGACTATTATTCTGTCTAATGAATGTGATCAGCTTACACCAAAAGACCAACACTAAGGCTGCCTAATGTTCTAACTAGTTAGCAGGTTTGAATATATTTCAAACCTCCACAAGAGCGTCTTTGTTCGAGAAGCAACCCTTGGTTACTCATGGTCAGATACACATTCAAAAGGTTGGTAGTTTTCACTCAGTTGCAGGAGCTAAGTTGAGGAAAGCTCAATCAAAAAAGCCTTCGAGACATTTGTGATTCCTCCCTTTCTAAAACTGAATTTAAGATTGATCTTTTTCTGAAAGAGGTGTGGGCTCTACATGCCAAAGTCATAGCTTTATTTAAAGTCAGATTTTAATTGGACATCTTGGGGTTCTTCAGTTTATACTTATTATTGGCAGGAACTGTTTGGATTATTGTTTATTTAATTTGTATTCATGGTTTATGGTTAGGTTTTTGAACTTGTGCGGCCCTACTGTTCTATTGTACACATACTTTGTGGTTTGATAGTTTTGTTTTGTTATTCCTATATGCTTCTTGAGGTGCACCATCATTAGCACCATTTTACAGCAGTAGCAAAATGATTGTTTTTTTTTATTAATGTGGGTTCATGTTGTTCTATTGTGTATTCACTTTGTGGTTTTATGGTTTAGTTTTGTCAATTCTATATGCTTCTTCATACTTGCCACCATTTTCACCATTGCACTTGAGTAGCTAAAATAATTTAAACTAAAATACATTAAATAAATTGCAGCACAGTACAAAGGGGGGTGGTAGAAAAGTGCTCCATGCATGCCAAGATGAAGAACAGTTAAAAAGTTGTGTTAGGTTAAGCAGTAATTCCTCAAACATTGATACCTTAAGCTCGTAGTCCAGGAGGTGGGAAAGGAACATTTCCTGAAAACCTTCCCTCTAGAGTTCATCTAAAAAAGCTATCAAGCACATGTTTCTAACCATATCCAATGGATATTTCTGATGGAGAGGGGCATACATGTACCTATGTGGAGCAAATGTGATTAAGGAGAGTTTTGGAACTGCAAAATCAACTCATTTGCAAATATACGTGTTGCTTATATTCCAAATGGGTATATCCCACAAAGCAACTGCTAATTCAAAAACTGGATAAATATGTGTGTTTACCTCTGTAACAATCTACTCTTGTTTCAACATAATGTAAGTCAGAACACTAATTGTTTTTAAAGAATGTTCGATATAGGAACATGTTGTAGACTTTTTTCTTTTTATTGAATACAGGTTCATCTTCTCATAGCATGGTTACATAACGTGAAATTGTTGTTCCATTTACACTTCTCAATACATTTGAATCACCCGATTTAGCTAAATAAGTACTTCAATTGTTAACATAGTGAATTGATTGAATTGGTCTCGCCCCAAGTAGGGTCAACGAGAGTCTATTGTCGGCTCACTCGGGGGTGGGGTACAAATATTCCCTCCATATTTTTTCCCATTTCTTAGGGCACCCCCGATGTATATATGCCGCCCTTTCTGCCACCATTGCTTCGTCCATATCCCTATGCCATTCACGGTATGTCGGAGCCAATTGTGCCCCCCAATGTTTAGCTATGTTACGTTTGGCAAACATTGTACCTAGTGTCGTCCAATTTTGCGCTGCATGGTTAAGGTCTGTTGGCTCCCATACATTTAAGAGACATCTTTTGGCTTCCGAGGTGACCGTCACTCCACAAACTTGTGTGATTGTGTGCATAATTGTTTCCCAGTGATAGAAGGTACCAACAGCCCCACAATGTCGTAAACAGAAATGATTATCTGCCTTCCCTATTTTATGCAGGGTTAGTCTTGTGTAGTAAATATGATGGAGTATCTTCAACTGGACTAATCTTAATTTTGAGGACATTGCCACGGTTTGGGGAAAGGAAAGGGCCTCTTGCCAATCTGTCTTGTCTAGTTCTCCAAACTCTATCTGCCATTTCTCATGGAGTGCTTTAGTTGGGTCTGGCTGATTGTTAATAATTTTACAGTATGTTAGGGAAATGGCCCTCTTGTCCATCTGTTCTGTTAGTAGCCAATCCTCTAATGGGGATGCTTCTGGGAGTACCGTACCTGCTGGAATGGCTTTTGTAAGTGCATGCCTAATTTAGATATATCTAAACCGCTCCGTGGGTGCCATCTTGTATTACTCTTGGAGTTGCTTAGAGGTGAGGATCTCTCCTCCCAGTGTTTGAAGCCTTTACTAGATCTGAGCCTGCCCAACTTTTGAGTTTCCCAGAGTGGAGTCAGTTGTGTTATGAGACCATCCCAGCCTAGCTTTTTGAGTGCTGTGTGCCATATAGGAACTGTGTGTGCCGTCGGTCCTAGCAGTGATGTTTTACGAGTTTTATTGTATAGTTCTCTCATTACTCCTCCCTCTCCCAATGTGTGTCTGTCAGAACGGAACGCTGGGTCTGTTTGGGGGGTCCAATAGTATATGTGTATATTCGGGAGAGCGATTACACCATCATACCAACCCTTTACCAATTTATTCATAGCTATGCAGGCCAGTTTTCCATCCCATAGTAGGATAGTTACTTCAGCCTCAATCGCTTTAAAATAAGTTTGGGGGACCGGAAATGGGGTGTTGTGGAGGGCATAAAGAAATCTGGGAAGTGCCATAATTTTGAAAAGTGCCACTCTCCCGAGCAGTGTCAATGGTAGGGATCGCCAATGCTTTGTATCTTGGCGTAGTCTTTTCAGTGGTGCTAAGAGGTTTTTTTCTGTAAATTCCTCGGGTATTGGTGTGACATAAATCCCAGGTATTTAAAGTTTCCTTCTACTGTTTTCAGAGTACACCCCTTCGGAAGTTGCGGCGGGGGACCGTGCAGTATGTACAGGATTGATTTGTCCAAATTAATAGAGTACCTGGAGAATTTGCCATATGATGCACATATGTCCATGAGCCTACTGATGGATTGCTTGGGGGGGGCTACATTCAATAGTATGTCGTCTGCATATAGAGATATGCATTCTTCCCATCCCTCTGCCCATTTGAGGCCTCGAATGATCGGATCCCTCCTTATCCAGGCTGCCAGCGGCTCTAGCACTAGGGCAAATAAAAGCAGCGACAGGGGGCAGCCTTGATGTGTGCCGCGCCCAAGGGGGAAATCAGCCAAAATTCGTCCGTTGACCACTACCTGTGCTAGGGGTTTGTAGATAGGAGGTAAACCCAGGCGCAGAATTTGGGGCCAAAGCCCATATGTTTAAGGACAGCGAACAGGAAAGGCCACTCCACCATATCAAAAGCCATGCGGGTGTCTAAGGAGAGGGTGGCCGCTGCTTCCCATATCGAGGGTATACGAGCCATTACACTATGCAGGCGTCTCAGATTGAGCGCTGTATTTCTGCCTGGCATAAATCCGGATTGGTCTGGATGTATTAATTTAGTGAGATGTGGTGTCAGCCTAGCTGCCAATGTTTTTGCTAGTATTTTCGCCTCTACATTCAGTAGTGATATGGGTCGGTATGATGCACAGTCCATAGCAGGCTTCCCGGGTTTGCGGATAGCCACTATTGTCGCCATTCGCTGGTCTCTAGGGAGTTCTCCGGTTGTGAGGCTGGTGTTGTACATATTCAGTAAATGTGGTGTTAGTGTATTCGCTGATTTTTTGTAGAACTCTATGGGTATGCCATTCAGTCCTAGGGCTTTCCCCGACTGTATAGTGCCTATAGCTAAAGCTAATTCGTCTGCAGCTAGGTCTGTCTCAAGGGCTTGGATGTCTTCCAGCATGAGTGTGGCATTTTAATATCTTTGAGGAAAGCCTGAGCCTCCTCAATCGTGGCAGAGGTCTCGGGGTGTGAAATTGCATTTACTATTTTCTGCGGGTCTGTTATGGGGTCTTCCTCGTTCAGTTGTAGCTGTGACACCCACCGGCTAGCTTGCTCACGTTTGTCTAGCCATGCTAGAATTTTCCTGTCTTTATCATCGACTTCATATATTTTATGTTAAGTGGCTGCGAGTCTAGCTTTTGCGTCTTCCCATAAATACTCCCTATAACCTTGCTTTTTAAGGTTAAGGTCATGGGCCGTGTTAGCTGCGGGGTCCTCTCCTCCTGGTTCAGTTCCTGTTCTAGGACTTCTATTTGCTTTGGTTTGTCTTTTTTGTGGCCTGCAACTAAGGAAATGGCTTGGCCCCGGTGTACGGTCTTATATGCCTCCCAAAGGATTACAGAGGAATCGACCGAGTGTTCACTATCCTTGAAATATTGTTGTGTTGTTTTGGTGAGGCCTCTTCAAATCTTGGGAAGAAATCCCAGATATATTGGGAAAGTTCGTCAGTGGAGAGCCGTCGGGTTTATGTATTTTATCACTACCGGGGACTCATCGGAGATGCCTCTGGGTAGGTGTGTTACATCTCCCAGCCTCCCTAGACTATCTGCTAGTGTCAGTATGTAGTCTATTCCGGAGAGGCTATTATGTGCCCCCGAGTGAAATGTGTACCATCGTTCCAAAGGGAATCGGAAACGCCATACATCTATGAGGCCCAGCGCCTCCAGAAATTCCGCCAAGCGGGGGTTGTTACTTAGTTGGTCGTTAGGGGGCATTCGGTCAATTGCATCATTCACTGTGCCGTTAAAGTCTCACCGTATGAGGAGTTCCCCCTCTGGGAGTATGAGAAGGAGTGTGCTGAGGGCAGGGAGAGCTGTCAAATGGAGTGCTGGGGGAATGTATACTGAGACTATATTGTATGCTTGTCCCTCCCACTGGCATGCAATGGCTGCAAATCGGCCCTGGTCGTCCGTCCGTCCAGGATACCCACTCCTCTTGAGCCTGAGGTGAATGTGGAGTGTGCTACCATCTTGAAGCCCCATCTGTCCATTGCCTTACTCGCCGTCCCCACTAGATGTGTCTCCTGAAGTAGGGCTACGACCGATGCCTGCTGTTTAAGGTATTGTAGGACCAGTCCCCTTTTTATTTTGTCACCCAAGCCATTAACATTCCATGAAAGAAGTGTTAAAGGGGAGCCCGACGTGTTGGGTAGTGAGGGCATGGCGGCTGCTCTGTCAACCAATACCGTTTTTCTTGACATTACTTGTAGCTACGAGATGAGAGTCCGTCGGATTGTTCATGGGAAGTGAATTTAGAACATTATGAGTGTGAAACTGAAAAAGTGTTGTATTAACAATGCAATTTAAATCTAAAACAACCAGCTTCAATCCCCTGCCTCCCTGCACCGCCGATTTAGAACTATCCACCTCCCCAACTGTGGAGAGTGCTTAGTTACCATCCCTGATACCTACGTGGGGAGAGATTTTTCCGTTAGCCCCTCCAGGACACCCCTACGCTGCGGTGCATCTTGTTGGCATGTTCATAAACATTGGTTCCTTACATTAAGAAAAAGGGGGGGGAAGGGGGCCAAGTATATTGATAGAAACTGGTATAAGGCAACGTTATCTGACTTTTACCCAGTATCTTTCTCTGGCACGCCCTTAGCAGCATGGGCAGCAGCGCAGGGACACACTAGTGAGTGTAACCAGTCGCTTTACAAGCTCTTTTATTAATATTATTTTTAATGGTATTTAGTATCTGACAGCAGTCTAATTGTCGTGTCGCCATCACAATTGCCGTGAATGCTGCGGAGTCTCTCCGACTGCTGTTCCTGGGAGTTACGTTCTATGGTTGAACTGTTTATATTGTCTCCGTATCTCCATGAGTTTTTATTCGCCTGGTGTTGTCACCTATTTAGGGATCCACTACCCATATGTGGGTACTTATTCTTCTCCGCTTGCTTGCGGCGATTGTTCCTGCCCTCTCGTTTCTTCTGTGAGTGTTGTGTGTGCTCTCCTTCGGCATGTTCATCCAGAGGCTGGGATCCGGCGCCACCCCTCAAGCCACTCCTGGGCCTCGTCGGGTGTTGCAAAAAAAACACGTCTTTCCCTCCGCCTCCACTCTCAATTTTGCTGGGAACATCATGGAGTATTTGAGTTCACGATTTCAGAGCTCTCTTTTTACCTCCAGAAATCCGCTGCGTTGTTTTGATACCACAGCCGTATAGTCTGGGAAAATTGTTACAGTACTGTTTTCCATTCGGAGCGGAGGGGCGACACAAGCCGTCTGCAAAATTACATCACTGTCACGGAAATTAAAGATGCTTGCCAGTATGGGTCTTGGGGGGGCTCCCGGTCTGGGCCTGCCCCCCGGTGTGCTCCCTCTATTGAAAAGTACGTGGACAGTCCTCGTGGCTGAAGATGGTTCTTTATGAGATCCTCAACAAAGAGGTCCAGTGCCGGTTCCCCTATTTGTTCCGTCACGCCTATTATTCTGATGTTGTTTCGTATCGAGCGGCCTTCCTGCTCGCCGAGTTTGGCGGCCATTAGCTTATTGTCTGCCGCTAACTGGTCCACTTGCTTCTGGAGAGCTGCTGTGTTGTTAGTAAGAGTTTTCGTTGTTTCTTCGACCTCTGTTACTCTGGTTGACATCTTATGTAGGTCTGCATGGATCAAGGAGATTTCTGTCAATACTGATCCGATACGGGAGTTGAGGTAGGCATGAACGTTGTTCAGGGTAGTGAAAATGTCCTGAAGTGAGACGTCCTGCTCCTCTGCTGTTTTAGGACTTGCCGTTTGGTTAGCATCGATGCTGGTTGTTCCTAGGGTAGCCTTATATAGGCGTGCTTATCAAGTTTGGGTTTTTGTGCCCCTTGTTGGCCCCTGCCCCCATTGCAGTAAGTTTCTATCTGTTCACGGATAATCCAGGTGTGCACTGGGGAAGTACTCACCGCTGCCTGCCTGTGTGGTGTTTGGGCACACACAGCCTTTTGGGTTTCCCGCCGCAGAGAGTTTGCAATGGTAGGTTGTCACCGATAAACAAAATGGGTGGGTTCTTCCTTTGTTCAATGCTGTGCTAGTGGCGTCTCACGTTTCTGCACCTCCTTCTGAGGGCTCGGTGTGTGTGTGTGTGTGTACTAGTATGCCCTGTTTGCCAAAGTTTCTTTCCTGTTCCCGCCTCGGGTCCCCCGGCGTTACTGGTAACCGATCTGTTGCCGTGTTCTCCCAGTTAAATTATTTACTTCTTGGCTGCTTATTGAAGGGCATCTTTTTTCACATAGGGTAGTAGGGGTGGTGTGGTCAGCGTGCCCAAAAAGGCTGGTTAGAGCAGAAGGAAGCGATCCCACTGCCTCTCAGAGCCCGTAATGTTGTCAGTCCGTTGTGGTATGGCAGTGTGGTCGCACACCGCTGCACCAACTCGTGCTGTGCTACCGTGAGTCCGTTGCTTCTGAGGGGGATTTTTGCCATGGCCAGTCACTCCCAGTCTGCCCCGTATCGTGTCACTGACCTTCTCCCAGATGTAAGCACTCTCTGCCGGGCACCCGGTGCACCCTGCACCAATATCTTCGTTCTGCAGTGTCTCAGGGCTGATGCGGTCAGGTCAGCAAGCGCCGACCCCACCAAAGGCGCCGGTCACAGTTTATGGCATAGAGTGCTTCTCCTTCCCTGCTTCTCACACTATCTGGGTGGTCCTGAGATGTTTCTCCAGCGTCTCGCTGCATGTCGTTCGATGCCCCCGATCCTCACCAGGCGATCAGTGATTTCTGTGCAGCAAGCGCAAACAGCGGTGTCTGTATTCAGGCGCTCCCTGTGCAAGGGCCGTCTACCAAAGTTTAGTCCCCGACTTCAAATGTGTATGCAGGCCACACCGTTACTTTTCGGCGCTGCCACTCTATTGTTCAAATGATGGGGCTTGCAATCAGCGATTGGGATGCCCACCGTTCTCCGACGCCCTCTCCCCGCCTCTCAGGGCGTTTATGCCACTGGATGAGTGATGGGACCCTCGGGGATTCTGGCTGGGGTACAGAGCCTCTCTAGGCTGCTGCCATTATCTTCGGCTGCTAGCCACGCCCCTCCATGTTGTAGACTTTTGCTATGCCTTTTGCATGCATAAAATGAGAAATAGATTTTTTTAATAGCCCTTAAGAAGGTTCCCTGCTCAGGTTATGTGATGGTGACTAAGGGTAATATGCTTACTTTTTCTAAAATTGATGAACTCCTAGATTAGCCTCTTATGCCTTGTGGCTTTTCATTAGGGTTGCATAGTTCCCAAGACAAAAGAAGAAAATCTTCAGGATAGAGTCCTGATTTTGGACATGGCTGTTATTTATCTGATGATTCCCTGGCAACCATGTCAAATTCTGAACCTGCAGCTTTTGAGATCATTCTTCGGATAGAACATATTCAAAACAGATATTTTGGGTGCAATACTACACCCAACATCAAAGACACCCAAGTATGTCTTGTTTTTAGTACCTCTGTCACTCTTCTGGTCTTACTTTGCATTATGAACCTAAGAGTTATATGTTCTGCAGTTTTTATGTTACATGAAGCCCTAGGCTTGGAATTCTAAAGTTCAAATGCGTCATGGTATTGTAGTGATTCATATGATAGATAATACATCTCACATGTTTCTTTGATGCCAGTCTTTACTGTTATTGTAATCTTTCATGTGGTATTATATTTTCCTCTCATTTTGCGTCAACGCAACTCCCGATTAAAATGTGATACTATTTGCGCTATGAGTGATAGTGTTGGATTGCACCCAGTTACCTTTCCAATGCAAAAGCCATTCTTACCTGTTCAGTAACAGATCTTTCTGCAAGGAAATATCTTGCACGGCATAAATTGCAGGCACAGGGAAGCTACAATCTATGTCCAAAAGACATACCATGCAAATACTAAAAGCCACCTGCATTAGTTACTTTAATTTTTGTTCCTTAGATTTAAGAACCTCTTCTCTCTTTCTGGTTCTCACTGCCTTTCCGATCTGAATGTGAACTTAACTAAAGAGCTATCATACCTGTTTCTTAAAGCACTCATTATCAATCACATGATGCATATCTATGTGCCTATGTGTTGTGGAAAATTGTGACTTTTCAAACCAATTACAAAATTATACTTATTTGCAAGCAAAAAGAATTATTTGTATGCCTGTCTTAGCCTCCTCAGAAGGTCCTCAGATGTGGGAGTGGTAAATCCACACCTCTATGGTTAACAATATCTGGTGTCCTTTAAACTCCAGGGAATGTGGAATCAAAAGTGATTCCATGTTGAGCCTTAAGAATCCTCTAAGAAATGGGGAGTTAATGATGAAATCAGATATTTCGGGACTGATTCATCTGATATTGTCGCCTTTAATCTCTGGGGGGAACGTGAAGGGTCTGTATTAATTACACAGACCTCATAAATCCAATGGAGCCGGCGACGCACTGAATAGTCCAATTGAGAATTTCAGGCCTTCCATAATGAGGGCCTTGTTTTCATAAATGCAGAAAGGCCTCATGCCTTCTGGAACTTCTGTACTGCTAAGCGATATCTCTACATGTCTATCTTAATCAATTCAGTTTTCATTTGGTGTAAACTTTTCTATGAAGTTTGACACCTTTTTTTAGGTCTCGCCTGGCGTTGGAGCGTGCATGTGCTCCTCGCCTGCGAGAGCTATAGTCAACTATATATTTCAGAAGGGGGCTTTAAGCCCCGCCCCTGCTTCCGATAGGTGCGCGTCGTACTTTATGCTAATCGCAGCCTCGCGATTAGCTTTTCGTCATTTCAGTTACCGCCCTGTGGACATTTATGCCGACCCATCTGGACAAGCGCACGCCATATTTGTTTCTGCGTGCCATCACTAGTTAGGTGAGGGGGATGAATCTTTCCAGCTGCCTTCCTCGCCATCTTCCCTTCCCACCTTTCTGTGCACACAGCAGCAGCAGCGTAACAGATATTGGCAAGCGGTGTCTCAGCAGTTTTGTAGTGCCTCTTTCCTTTCCCGCCCCCTCTCCTTTCCGCCATTGGCGTCTTTGTTTTTATTTTCCTTACTGGGTTTTACCGCTGGAAAAATACACAACGGCTCGGTGGCAGCCCGACACTGGGAACGCTAGGGCTTCTGCCCAAGTCTAAACGTGCTGCCTAGTAGGAGAGCGCGGGCTGCCCGCTGGGATTCAGGTACTTGCTAAGTGCAACATAATCATGGCTACAGTGCGGCTTTCAGGCTCAGTGCTTGCACGGTTCTGGAAAAGGGAGTTCAATCCAATGTATCATAATCCGCACAGCACTATCCCTGCGCTATTTTTTAAATTTTATTTTATGCGTTTTTATATAGCGCAGACTTTACCCGAAGGTGTCATAGTGCTTTGGATTCACGACTGCGACGCACAACCGATTTTCTGGGACGATGTAATTGAGAGATACTTTGTTTTTAAATGCAGATAAAAACATACTTTAGCAGCAAAGCTTGCACTTTAAGAGGAGAAAAACAAATGCGTGCTATGTCAGTAAAAGTTGTAAGACACTCAGCCTCTCTGTGAAAACGCATTTGTTGTATGCAGGACAGTGCCCTGGAAGGAAAGCTTACATTTCAAGTGCTTTACTTAATTTTGCTTTTAACAGCAGTCCACGTGACCCCAGAGGGCTCCGGGCATGCTGCAGTGCTGGGCTCATCATCTCCCCACCTTGTCCTTGCATAAATGTGGCACCCCTCTGCTTTTGTTTGATACTGCATACCAGCGCTGCAGCTGCCTCCTCCTCCACTGCTTGGTATTTGAAGGCATTTAAAAAATATATTTTGATGATTTATTAGCGCAAACTCGACCCGAAGATATAGGAGTGCTTTACATAAGCACCAGTTACGTTACACAAGGACACATTCGTTTTTTGGTCGGCACGGGCAGATTAAGTGATTCGCCCAGAATCACAGGTTGCTGAGCTGACACAGAGGCTCCAATTTCATTCCCCAGCTCCAAAGTCGGCAGCTCTAGCCGTGAGGCCACATCCTCTTCCCTTTGCATTGTGAAAGTTAGGAGAAAAGAAAACTATCATTTTGCACTACTATAATTAAGATGTTCACTACTAACGTCTTAATTGTGGCATTGTATAACTATAGATTTATTTTCTCCTAACTTTCATTGGTTCCATGGTCGTAACAAGATCGCAACCTGCAGGCTGCATGGGGCACAGATCCAGCATTTTCAATGCAATAGGTCTCGCATTTGCGAGAGTTGTGAGCTATTGGCATTGTAAATGACAATGCCTTTAGTTTATCTGTTTTAAAAAAACAACACATGAAAAAGGCATTGTCATTTACAATGCCAATAGCTGAAACCCTTGCAAATGCGAGACCTATTGCATTGCAAATGCTTGTCATGAGGATCTTTTTCTCATGGGAAATGCTTTGTGATTTTGGCTTTCAAGAGCCATGCTGCTGTTTGCCTCGGGTTTAAGCTGTTTGGTAAAAATTGTGTTACTGTCATGTTTGGAATTATCATTATCTGCAGCCATTGCCCCAGAATTTAGAACATATCTCCATCAGACCAGGGCAAAGTTTGTGTAATTTCCTTTTTTTTAATTTTTATTAGCAGGACAGAGACATAGAAAGAAGAAAATAAAAGATACAGATAAAAATACTGTTTTGTAATAATGCATCCACTCATATATTTATCCATTATATACATTTTCATATAAATCCTATGGATACTCTATTAGTTACCATCAGAGAAAGAGTTATACATATCTTATACACTAGTGTTCTATTCCAGTAAATACTCATTCTTAATCTTATTTACATTTTCAGCCTTATGCACTTAAATTACACATGTCTTCCTGTCCCATTTATCTCCTTTCTTTCAACCAGTTAATCATGGGTGCCCACATTTCACAGCCTTTTTTCCTAGCTCGATGTCCCTTAATGTCATATAGTGCCATTTCTTGGGTATATATATGAAGAAGCCGATAAAACCATGTTAAATAGCTAGGTGCTTCTTCTTCCTTCCACGCCGTTGCAATCAGTAGCCTAGCTACTGCCACTGTCATAAATACAAAATCTGTCTGTGATGTAGATAGACCAAGTTTATAGTCAAATCCAAATCGCATTAATGCCGAGGTTAGGTTAAGATTTTTATTATTAGTTCTTACCCAAAATTCTTCTATGCCATTTTTAAGGGAGATCAGTTTACTGCATGTAGAAAACATATGAATTATATCGGCGGGCACGTATCTTTTTCCCGTTTCCCCCATTTGTATAATTTCTGTGGAGTATAATACAGATTAAATATGGTTTTATAGTGTTGTGATTTAAGATTAGCGGAGAGAAAATTCTTTTTTGCTAACTCCAATGTCCGATCTATATCAATTTCCTCATCTTCTAATTTCTCTACCTATTTATCCTCAGTTTTTCCAATATCATCTGGGAGATTTCTTTGCAAAATATTATAATATTCCCCAATCCGAGCTTTCCCTCGAAAAGCTAATTCTAAAGCTAATTCTAAAGCTGGTATAACATCCAGATTAAAGATTTCTTCCGAAAGTGTTTTCAGCCAGTCCCAGATTTTAATGTATTTAAATTGAGATTGTGCATCTATTCCTTTAAGTCTAACCAAATCCGAGAATTTTATAGTCTCGAGTTTATCATTATACAAATGGCTAATTCTATCAATCCCAACCGAAGGCCAACCTCTTGCCATTGGATCATCCATCCCATCTGGAAACATTGATGAACCCCTTAGTGAAGTATATCTATTATATTTTGTAATTTTTAATACACTCGTGATTTTCCTCCATACCCCCCAGGCAGATTTTAAACACTTAAATCTGGTTTTTTTGTAGAAGCTAGGTTCAATTTTCTTTAAAAACATACCTGAAGCCTCATTGCCAATAGCTAAGTGATATATTGATGGCAAATCATTCTCATAAACATTCTTATCATTTAGTAACGGGGCCATTTGTTGTAAAAAAAACTGCCCAATAATACAGTTGTAGGTTTGGTGCTGCCCACCCACCTCTGTCTTGGGGAAGTGTTAAATACTTGAATGATCGCCTTATTTTCTGAAATTGCCATACAAAGTTAGAGAACATTGCCTCCATTTTCTGGCTAATAAGCCCTGGTTTTTCCAATGGTATTGAGCAAAATAGATATAAGATTTTCAGGAAAACCTTCATTTTTAAAACATTGATCCTCCCCACAATAGTTAACTGAATTTTATCTATCCACCTTAAATCTTTCCCAATTTCATCTAGTGTTTGTTCAAGATTGTTTGTCCATATTTTATCTACATCCACACCTATCTTTATCCCCAGATAAGTTGCAAGTTGAGTTTGTCGTTGATCTGAAATATTACATTTCTTTGAGCAAATAATTTGTGTCTTAGTTCTATTAAGTAGATATCCAGATCTATTTCCAAATTCCTTCGCCGTCCTTTCAATTTCTCTTATTGCTGCCTCTGGATCAGACGTCGTGATGGCTATATCGTCTGCATACGCCAGTACTTTTGTTTCATACCCACTAGTTTTCATAGGCCTAATATTGACATTTCTGAGAAGTTGTTCAATAAAGGGATCTAGATAGAGGGCAAAGAGAATCGGGGAGCATGGACATCCTTGTCTTGACACTCTAGCTATTTTTATGACTGTTGAAGTATTGCCCATAGAGGGCGCTACTGCTACTGCTATTGTGCTTCAGAAGCTGAACGAACGGCAGAGGGGAGCTGAGCTGATTGGAGCAGAGGCGAGGAGCCAGGGCAAGGCAGGGGGGAAAGGAGAAGGAGGAAACACCTCGTCAATCCCTCCCCTGCGACCAAGTCTTGCCCCCGGGCCTTCTAGGGCTGCCGCATCCGGCGCTGTACCCGGCTTTGATTCACGGCGTCAGGGGACTCAGAACAGCAGGAGCCGTGGGCGCCGTAGCTTCAACGACCATCGCATCACAGGCAGGTGAGCCCGTTGAGATCCCTGCCTGCAGCCGTGGCCCCGCTCTTGCCTCTCGCCTCCCGCCGAATTGTTAATTGAGTCTGACACTCGGAATCCGTCTTAGGCGTCCGACTCCCACAGTACCTCCCGCAGTGCCTCGGGTGCGGCGTGGAGAGAGACGGCACATTAGAGAGCAGAGAGCGGCGGGAGGCACCTGCACCCACGTCGTCCATCAACTAGCACCTTGCTTCCAACCCTCACTCTACAAAAGCCCTCCACAAAAGCCCCTGACTTACTGCTGCTGCTCGCTTCCTCAGCTCCCACCGGTCCAGCGAGCTGAGGGGGGGGGGCATAGTGCCTTCGAGAGCGCCGAGCAGGAGGAGCAGGGGAAGGGTGGAAGGGGGGTCAAGCAGCAGCTAATAGCAACCAACTGCCAACAGCCAAATAGCAGCCACACAAGTAAAACAAACCACCTACAGCACTTTTGCAATCAGCAAAAAAAAAAAGGGAACAAATAAAAAATTCAACTAAAGCTAACAACTAACAACTAACGACTAAGGCACAACCAACCAAGGAAGGAAATTGGAGCATAACTCGAGCCAAACCATTACTACTACTTCAACTTCAGCCTCAGCTTCAGCTTTACTTCAGCTTTACTCTCAGTTTTATCTTCAGCACAAAACAAAACAAAAAAAAAAAAATCCCACAACTCAAGCACTCATCGACTAAATAAAAACCCTCCTGGTTAGAAAGTAACAGAAAGTAACAGCAACACAACCAACAAACAACAAAAGCCAGACAAAGGAATCTTTGACACTAAATTTCCGCCAATCCACCAATAATCCTCTACATCAAAGGAATATAGGAATCCTGAGCCAGTTGGTGGTACACACAGAAGCCCCCCCCCAAAAAAAAAAAAACCCTAAAAGACCACCAGGAATTTGCGCAAAATTAAGCACGCCATGAGGTCAGGCAAAATTAGGAAACCAATCGAAAACGACAACGTACCTGCCAAACGACGCAGGGCCAACAAGCGGAAACTTAACACAGACACAGACACAGCCACTGTGCTGATAGAACAAGAAGACGCCGTGCTATTAGATCTTACGCCAGAAATTACAGAAAGAACAGCCTTTAACAACAACAAAACGGAAAGAAAGAGCGCTCAACCCAAAATGTACTCCTTTTTCTCATTTCTGAAAGAGCCCGGCTCTTACCTAAGCTCCACGAACAGCAATCTGAGGGGACTGCCCTCGTCAATGGAACCACAAGGGGGTGCGCAAAGCAACCACTACGAAGGTACCGAAGAGAAATATGGCACCAAAATGTGGGTTTCTCACACACCTAAGGATAGTAGCGCACAATCTGTAAACCCAAATAATCATTACAGCAGTGGGGACAACACCACAATCATTGACGCCACCAACAAAAGGGGACTCCCCCTGGAGCCAAACATCGTAACCCAGGTGACCGTACAGCTCCAAGACCCAGCAACAGGGAAGGCGAACAGCTGCGACGAGCTAAACTTCGTAAGAAAAATAGATCCACTAGGATCCACCGAGCTGAAAACTCTAACCGAGCCACACCCAGATCCCCCTAATAAGACTGAGACAAAAAACAAAGCAGAACCCAATACAGGGAGTAGCAGCAGTATCATGAGGACTACACAGGCCACACTTCGGGATCAGCACTACAATCCGGGGATTCAGTCAGGCAGAGATCATACCGACTTGGGGTGGGACAGAGTGACAGAATCAAAGCCAGAAGGTGAGGAAACTGAAGCAACCGAGGACATGGAAAAAATCTTAACCCCTGTCCCAGCCCACACGGGGCTGGCAAGCAAGCCAGAGAAAACACAGGTAAGGGAGTTAATAGAAGCAACCGATCCTTCGGAAAAAAACAGAAGTATTGACACAAGCCTGGCCCTTATCCAACCTGCATCCTCCAACAGGGAAGAGCACGTTCAGCTAACAACAGATGAATGGGAGAGGCTGGTAGCATCATACTTACCACCAACTATACAGCTCGACGCCAGTACTCCAGAGAGAAAGCAAGATCCCGAGAAGATTCCATCAACTGATGACTCCGAGAATACTCCGTCAACTGATGACCTCCCAAAAAGCGCAGATGCACTATGGTCACCCTTGCTAAACACGCTCCAACTATCTATAAAGGCCATGCAGTACCATTCGGAAAAAATGGACATCCAACTATCCCTCCTGAACTTCTTGGCCATCCACGTAGCTAAAATTGATAACAAGCTGGCCGACATGAACTGCATGATAAAGAGGGTGCAAGCGGAAACAAAAATAGAGCAGCCGAGCTGTGCATTCTACACAATAGTAGACAAACTTACTACCTTCCCTCAACTCCTGGGAGACATCCTAGCAGACCTAAAACAAAAAACGGAAAATACAACTCACAGTAACCCAGGAATTGGGAAAGAGGGACAAACTCAACAATTTATACTCCCCAGAGAACACTTAGCCACCACAAAAACACAGAACCCATCAACTACACCAACTAGCCAAAAAGAACAATTCGAGCCAAACAGCCCAACCGGCCTAGAAGTTAATAAACCGACCAATGACACCTACGCGGAGACCCTAGGGAAACCTTAAGGCAGTCTCTTGCTAATCAAAGGAGTGAAGCCCTGCCACAAACAAACACACAACTTGAACACACGCAAGGGCATGAACCTGACACAGCGACAACTGCCCTCAATGACGCTACAGGAAAGGCAAGCAAGGAAGAATCCAAGGCAGCAAACAAAAGACTACGAAAACAAAAAAGGAAAGGAAGAAATAAGACGGCTAACATGCAAACTTTTTTCCACAGGGCAACCACCATCCCAGAAGCTGCAGCAGCAGAAGCACCAGATGAAGAAGCAGCAGAAGACACAGTAAATCCGCCCATAATTATAACAACCCCACCGGCCAGGAAGGTGGAAGAGCCACCACAAATTAAAAACCCCACCCTCACAACCTCAAGGGAGGGACCAACGGCAGATTGAAGCAAAGGCCCGCCCCCCAAAGAAGACTCCAGACCCAAGGCCAACATGACAAACTAGGAAGGGCAGGGGGAGGACCTAAAACCCGTCATAAGACACGATATCCCACATAGGGATAAGGGCAAAAAAGATGTCAATCAACGGGAGACCATCCAGGCGGAAACTGATAGCAGCATAATACTGTTCATTCCAGACTATAACTCAAGAGGGAGCGGGGACATCCTCAATCGAGGTAACATTTTACTCCTAATATCAACTATTAGCAGTCTGACTGACATCAGCACTAAAGACCTAGCGGCAGTGGAATTTATCCACAGTTACCACTTGTCAAATTTGGAGGTCACAAAAACAACATGGTCAAGGAATGAAACCGCGAAGAGAATTATGGAATTTGAGTCAATTTTTCTATCTTGGGGGATGCGCTTAAAAAGAATGGAAAAAAACGGCTACCCGGAACCACTATGCCAGGCACATAAAGAGAGACAAAACCACGAGCCAACAAGCAAGCTACTATCAGAAAAAACTGAAAGCGTCCTAAAGGGGGCCAGAAGCCACACAGTGTCCAGGATGACCCATCAATCAAACAGGCAAGAGCAATGCCTAGTTGACCAAACCGACTGGCACTGGATAGCAAGGACAATAAACACAAGGGTCGAAAAGTCTTGACAAAATACTCAACAAAATCCAGCCATACAGCAACAACTAAGAACATGCTCTTGGAATATTAACGGCTTAGGAAATAAAAGAGACGACCCTCAGCTATTTTCCTACCTTCAAACATTTGACATAATAGCCCTACAGGAGACCTGGCTAGAACAACCACATCACATTCAAGGCTTCAACACATATCACCTCCCAGCGACTAGAATCACTAAATACGGCCCTCCAAAGGGCAGTCTTACAATATACACTGCTATAAAGACCTTCAACGAATCTAAGTACATAAACGCGAAACAGACAGGTAGCAACTGCACCCTCACAATAGAACTAGAAGTGAGGGGAAAAAATTCAAAACAAAATCTAAGGCTGATGAATGTATACATACATCTCCGGGAAAAAAAACCAGGAATGAACCTCCTGGTAGAAGAGATCTCAAAAACACTGACAGAGACAGCGAACACAAGCCTCATAGTAACAGGGGACTTCAATATGTTCTTGGGGGGGCCTCAAACAAGGGACACATCACTAGAAGAACTGTTCCTTGCATGGGATATCCCACAACAAGCAATAAGCAAATGGGGTAACCAAAACCGGTTGTCAATCTCAAGCACTAAGGATCTAGAACACCTTAATCTGGCAGCATTAAATGGCCGCTTCGCAAACGACAGCCCCCCGTCAGCTACTTTTCACAACTCAACAGTCAGCTCCTCCATAGATTTCACATTTGTATCCCTGCACCTCTTCGCGAAAACCACGGACTTCCGAATTGGCACACTGTCAGCTAGCGACCACCAGCCCCAAGAATTTTGCCTTAACCTCCAGGGGGTGGTGCAAGCCAGACCGGCGATAAACTTGGGTTGTTCACTGCTGGTGGCACAGAAAAGAATCAAATGCAACACGTCAAACCTGGAAGGCCTTACAACTGATGCAAAAAGCTGGTGGGAAAAGTGCATCACAAACAACTCTGAGTATCTAAACGCCTGGGAACACTTCACGAGGAGCCTGGGACAGGTCCACACAAGGAAACCTAAGACTCGTCGTCAAAGCTACAAAAGTCAAGGAAAGAGAACTGATTCAACTGGCAACTGCGTCAAGGCTTCAAACCAAAACATCAAGATAAAGCACCTGAAAAGTAATATCAACAAACTGCTGCGTAAACTACATTGTGACGGACCGGACCCTACAATCGAATTGGAGATGCAAAACTTAAAACAGGAAAAAAAGAGAACAATCTGGCAGGACAAAAGGGAAGCAGAGGATGAACTGTGGGCAAGACTTCTACACGACGCTAAAGGAACCAACACAAGCGGAAGATTCTGGAAAACAGTAACTCACTCATCAAAATATAGGACTCCGACCATTGACTCTTATGTATCGGTGGAAGCCTGGGCCAACCATCTTCAGGCACATTTCAACATAGTGCCACAGCCCACAACTACTAGTCGACCGGACAAGGCCAAAAAAAGTCCAACACGGACGTTACAATTGGGCAGTAAAGCATTTGACCCTACGGAAAAACAAATAATAAGCAGGATCGCGATAGGGAAAGCGTATGGGGTGCCAGGCCCTAATGGGATTCCCCCAGTACTGTACAAACAAAACCCCGATTACTGTGCAGCAGCCCTAGCGCCACTCTTCAAACAGATAACAAACACTGCAACAATCCCAGCGTCATGGAAAGGATCTATCATAGCACCAATACACAAGAAGGGCAATGTAAAGGACCAAAAAATCTACAGACTAATAGCCCTAATCGACAACAAAGCCAAATATTACGCTGGTCTCCTATTAGAGGAGCTTCTGGACTGGACAGAAGAAAATGCAGTAATTCCCATTACCCAGACAGGATTCCGCAAACAAATGGGCACAACATCAAACATGCTAGCTCTCTCGCTCCTCATTGACGCCACAAAGGCAGCTAATCTCCCCCCTGTATTTATGCTTCATTGATTTCACCTCAGCGTTTGACACCGTCAACAGAAACTTACTATGGTTAAAATTGGAAAAAAGGAACATCTCATCAGGCCTTCTCACACAGCTGATTCTATTTCACACGGACACATGGGTCCAAGTCAAGCTAGGGCCAGGAGACCTCCTCTCAAGAAAAATAACGACCACGAAAGGCTTAAAACAAGGCTGCGTCCTAGCTCCAACTCCTTTTAACATCTTTATGTCCGACCTGGCACAGCTGCTGGATGAAACTAACTCTCATGCCCCTAGCCTAGGCGGCCTTACTATTTCCAACCTAATGTATGCTGATGACATTGTCCTAATAAGCAGAACACCGATAGGGCTACAACATCTGATCAGCACCACGTTTAAGTACTCAACAGACAATAACCTTACCATTAACCTCTCAAAAACCAAAACAATGAGGATCATTGCAAAAAAACCATTAGCAGGATTTCACTGGCACATGGGAGGGACAACACTGGAAACAGTAGAGGAGTACAGGTACCTGGGGGTAATTTTTGATAGAAAGGGCTCATTCAACCAGCAAAAAAGAAGCAATAAAACGGAGGGGCACCAGCGTAGGGATTGCACTCAGGAACCTCAAAACAAAAGCAGTCGGCCGAAGCTTCACACCTCTGCTTCAAGTGCTACAGGTAAAACTAACATCGGCCCTGAACAGCACAAAAGCGAAGGCCATGAGAATAATCTTCAGTCTGCCCAACTACACCTCCCAGGCACAAATTAGGCTGGAATTTGGCCTGAGAAATCAAACTCTAGAGCGAATGGGCGCCTATGCCAAAAGATGGCACAAGATACAGAGAGGGGAAACCACAAGCCTAAATCACCACCTATGGAAAGAGATGGAAAGCAAGAGTAAGAGCGCGGCTGCGCTATATCTCAACCACTCTTTAAATTCCCTGAGCCTACAAGAAGCCTGGAAGAGCAGTGGATCTCACAACACCTTTAAACCATCAGTTAACAAATCAGTTAGATCCATGTCGTTAATCGAGGACAAAGCACGCCTAGCAACCCGGGCCCATGGCTGGACAGTTATCCAAAGCTATACAACCAGCCTCTGCCAAAGCTACCTAGGAGTCGGGTTCACTAGGCGCACAAAGGAGAAGTTCCTACGTCTACGGCTGGGCCAACTTCCAGTACAAAACCACCTCCCCCCATGGACAAGGCCCAAAGAAACAATCAACTGCCGAGTTTGTGGGAACTCAAAGGAAGACATCCGGCATCTACTATGCACCTGCAAAGGTCTGGACGCAGAGCGCAGATCCCTTCTAAAAAAAGCACTTCAACTGGCTGGGCATAAGAACATGCCGGCAGGCAGTAAAGGCTTGCTTGGATGGAACGAACATTCAATTAGCAAGCCACGTCGTCAAATTCTTGAAGAAAGCAGGAAAGAAACAAGAATGACAGAGGGCCAAAATAGGCCGACGCCAACTAACGAAGTGAAATCCAAAATCGATGGCCTGACACCCGAATGGCAAAATAGGTCACAATAACAATGCAGGGGACTGTTATAATCTAACAGACCGAGCAATAAATACCGTAGCTCGGCCTAACGCCCAGGAGCAAAACACTAGACAGTCCTTCTTTTAAATTCTATGCTCAGTCTGAAATAAGTATACATTTCTGTACCCATTATAATTATTCTCTTTCTATTACCCGAAGCTAATCTCGTTTTATACATATATTTGTCATTTTCTTTTTCTTTCTTTTTTTTCCCTTTAAACATCAATTGTATTTAACTTATGGTTTTTATATGCTAACAATTGCAATGGTTTTAATTAACTGAGCAATAAAGACTTCTTCTTCTTCTTCTTCTTCTTCTTCTTCTCCTGTAGTTTGGCTATTGGGTTGAAATACATTGCTCGAATAGCTGTTAAAAGTCATGGTCTAAACCCTCTTGCCGATAGAACATCCCATAGATATTGCCAGGCCACACGGTCGAAAGCCTTCTTGGCGTCTAAAAGTATTATAGCTATATTTTCGTTATTGGCCTCGGCAATATCCAATAGCGATATTACCCTTCTAATATGATCTGTAGTTCCACAGCCGGGAATAAAGCCATGTTGCCATGGCGAGACTATTTGAGCAATCACTTTCTGTAACTGATTTGCAAGGACTTTAGAATAGAGCTTTGCATCCGAATTTATTAATGCAATCGGTCTATATGAACCCGGTAGCTCTGGTGATTTATCCTTTTTTGGAAAAACAACAATATCCGTCTCTTGCCATGAGCTGGGTGGAATACCTCGATATTGTACATCTAAAAATAGATCTAGTATTAATGGAGCCAGTTCTGACTGAAGAAGTTTATATATTTCAATTGGGATTTTATCCAGACCACAAGCTTTCCCATTAGATAGCGAAGTTATTGCTATCAATATTTCCTCCATTTTAAACTCCTCTTCAAGTTTTAATTTGGTTTCTTCGTCAGTCTTCTTCATCTCTGTATCTCTTGCCTCACTACTCTGTATGGTTGTCAGTATCTGGTCTTGATATAACTCTTGATAAAATTGCTTAAAAACCTCTATAATTCCATTCGTATTTGTCTCCAATAAGCCCTGTGTATTCCGTATTTGTGCTATATTGCTTCTAATCGTTCTCTGCCGAGTGCGAAGAGCCAATAACTTCCCTGCCTTCTCACCATACTCATACATTTCCTTTTGATATATTTGATAAGTTTGGGCTACTTGCACCTGGAAGTATTTATTTATTTCCCCTTTGACAATGACAATTTTAGTCCATACTTCATTCAGTATCCCCAGTTCACCTTGTGTAATGTGTTTAGTGTGATCTGTCTCTAGCTGTGCAAGTTCTATCATTAACTCATCAATCATATTTTGCCTCTGCTTTTTCTGATGTCCGGCATATTTTATCATTTCCCAACGTAATCCTGCTTTATATGCATCCCATGCCATAATCCTTGAAGCACTATATCTATTCATTTCAAAGTATTCTTTAGTCTAGCTTTTAATATACCCTTGATATGTTTCATCCGCTAATAATTTACGGTCAAATGTCCACTGCCATCTTTCCTGATGTTTAAACTGCTGCCAATCTATTTTTAGGATCAATGGATTGTGGTCAGAAAAAATTTGTGGCAATTTCTTAATTTCCATATTTTCTAATAATCAAATGGAAACCATAAAATAATCTAGACGTACATATTTATTGTGCGGATGTGAGTAATATGTATATCCCGGATCATTGAGATACTGATATCCCCAAGCATCAGTTAGTCCATATGAATCGCGACATGCTTTTATCGCTCGGTAAACTCGTGGCTTTCTTCCTTGATATTGAGATTGAGTAAAGGTTGATCGCACATTATCATTATGTATATTGAAATCCCCACAGATTATTAAAGGAGTCGACCAGGTTGCTAACTCTATCTCTAAATCTATCCAAATTTTACGGGTCGTCTTGATTAGAGCCATACACTGTAACAATTGTTATGCCTGTTTCTAATGTAACAATGGCCCATCTGCCCCCCTTATCCGCCAAAGTGTGTTTTACCGATCCTATATTATAACGCAGATATATCGCCACTCCTCTAATTTTTGTCGTCTGCGTTGAACATATTGCCATTTCATATCCTCTTATCTGCAGTTGTTTTTTATTGGTCCATGAGATATGCGTTTCCTGTAGACATATAACTTCTGGACACCAAAAACGTAAAATTTCAAAAACCCTTTCTCTTTTCTTCCTATTAATCAGTCCTCCCACATTTACTGAGCATATCCTAGCTATACCCATAGTGTTTCGCCTTGTTTGTTTCTTTCATATAGTTTGCCATCTCTTTAAACATATTAATTTTACTTCCCTTATCTTCATCTGCTCTGTCCTGCTTATGTTTTTCTCCTTTTTTCCCCAAATTCTCAACCCCTCCCTCCCTCAACTCCTGTCTGGCCCTTACCCCCTACCCTCCCTTCCCCTTGGAAGTTTCCAGACCTTTGTCTGGCAACAGATGGATACAAGGCCAAATCCCCCTATCCGCTCCGCGTCTTCTTCTTCCGATGCAAAATATCTTACACTATCCCCTAAACTTTTTACTTTTTTATTTTATATATTTTTCCCCCGTGTATTCCCCCTTCCTCGCTCATTTCTTTAATTCATCTAAATATTCTTTAGTCTTAACTTCTGAAGTAAAAAATCAAACTCTAACGCCTATCACAACCTTTAGTTTTGCGGGGTTCATAAGATAGGCCTGGGCACCATTCTCTTGAAATATGTTTATCATTTGTCTAAGGCACCAACGTCTCTCTACAGTAGCGTGGCAAAAGTCTGGGCGCGTAAAAAACTCTAGCCCCTCAATCTGACATTTTTGGTCCGGTCTAGCTTTTTCAAATATGGCCTGTCTAAGAAGATAATTCCCAAAATATACCAATACCGCCCTAGGCCTTTCATCCTTTCTTGTGAGCTGCTTCACATTTAACGGAATTCGGTGAGCTATCTGGATTTCTTGTGACCAGTTCTAGCCTGTGAGCCAGTATATCAATCATAAAGAGACGTAGGTCCGTCCCCCCCTTATCCTCTGGAATGCCCAAAAATCTTAAATTGTTCCTGCGCTGGCAATTTTCCTGATCCTCAATTTTCCACTGTATATCCACCAGTCTCGCCTCTTGTGACTCGGCTTGCTTTTGGGCTACCATAACATCTGTTTCCAAATTTTCTGTTCTCGTCTCCAGCATTGTAAGTCTATCTGAAATTTCTCCACAGACTTTAGCAATTTTACGGACTGAACCTTGCATCTTACGTATGGCTGTTTGCGTCTGTTTGTTTTCCTGTTTACTTTCCTCCCGATGGGCCAGTACAGATTGCAGTATAGTATTCAATCTTGAATTTAAGAGAGGGAAGCAAGATGGTGGAAGGCTGGGGCAGCGCTGAGGCACCGTCTACAAGGCTAATCCCCCCGATCTTTAACACACCGCTACAAGCTGTATAAAATGCGTTTCAGATGAATACGATGCTAAAAAATGCTAAAAGATACTAAAGATGCTAAAAGAA
This sequence comes from Triturus cristatus, assembly GCF_964204655.1. Taxonomy (NCBI): domain Eukaryota; kingdom Metazoa; phylum Chordata; class Amphibia; order Caudata; family Salamandridae; genus Triturus; species Triturus cristatus. Next base: position 749,007,638 of record NC_140581.1, on the reverse strand, counting down.
ATTGCTGAAGTGATATTGGATCTTCTACAAATCAATTCTTGTCAGTGTACTCCCCCTTGCTCCGTGATACTAAGCCAGCAAGTAAGGGAGCTGAGACGTACCTGTGGAGTGCAGCAGCTGGGAACTCGCCGGAGCTGTTGCTTTGGAGATATCCAGCCTGACATGAAACCGAAGGGTCCCGTAACAGCGGCTGCGGTGGTCTTGACACGAGGAAAGGCAGCAGCGGCTGCTCAAAGTCTGCCGACGGAGACGCTAACGATGGAAGGAGTAACGCCGGGAGTTCCGTGGCAACAGGAACGCCGCGGACCGACTGCGAACTGGAAAGACCCCGGTGAGGAGAAAAGGCGAAAGGGAAAACTCGAAACCGACTGTCAACTCAGGACCGGCCCGAAGATTGTGGAATTGTTATCGGGCAGGAAGAAGGTGACTGGCGCCACTGATGTTGTGGGTCAGGGCCAGCAAGAAGGTGAAGGGCTGGAGCTTGAAGGGGACCCCGCTGTGGCTGTCGCTGTGGATGCTGCTCCCCAGGTGCTGATCAGCCTGGCATCGATGTCAATCCAGGCTGAACAAACTCAACAAACTGAACAAACTAAACAGGTCAGATGTGTGTTGGAGGGGGGGCGCTTATCGGGTTCCTTAAATAAAATGCCGAGTTTGGAGACTATGGATGTCATAATAATAGATGGTACTGGGGAAGGAGCTCGACAAGTACAAATAGGCAAGCCAGAACCAGATCGGCTGAGTAACACCCCACCAGCACAAATGAACAACACCATCAGTAATGATACTGCCGGGATTAAAGATCAGGAAGATGTTGTACAGGCTGACCACGAAATAATGGCACTACGAAATGAATGTTCCGGCATTGATGCAAGGCAGAAGGAACAACGAAAGGATACAAGTAGCAGCCTGATAACATCAAAAAATGAAAGAAGGGGGAACAAACTCAGAAATAAGTCTAATTTTAAAGAGTGGAATAAGAAACCACCTGGAAGCTCTAAGCAGCAAAGGCAAGGACAAGGACCTGAGATAAATAAATTAAATGAGGGTCATCCAATAACTAATAAGAAGCAACACATAACAGATATTGAGAAAGAAATGTCAGAGCCCTTCTTTTGTCTCTCAGACGGAACAACATCAATTGAGGAATCATTTTTTATATCTAGCTCAACTGAGGAAGAGGAAGAAGAAGAGAGCGGTCTGGGAAGTAATACAGAAGCTATTAGACAGGACTGTGCTACAATTAGAAGGAAGGGCAGCCAGACACCCACTCTTCCTGACCAGGAAAGAATCCAGGAATTGCAATGGGACTATACGCCCACTACCCAACTTACAGGGGATCAGTTGTCAGGGCTGGGAAACAACTTAAATTCAAGTTTGTGTAATTTCCTTTGTGGAAATGACGTCAAAAGATCAAATCATTATGTGAAATGATGTAATATTACATGATATGCTGGTGAAGCACATTGTTGTATTTTTTAGCGAGAAATAAATTCTTGAGTCCATTTTGGGCCCAAGGTTGCAATTTGTGCTAAATAAATTGTGCAAAATTGCATGCGGTGTCTCCTATTCTCTTTGATTCGGCCGTTCCCCTATTTCTGTGATAGACTCCGCTATTCAGTTTCTTTTCATAGAGTTGAACTTTCCTCTGTTCAAAAGACAACGCAGAATTATGTCGTTCGGAAACAACACCTCAATAGGGCTTTAGCGTCATATCCTTTGTTTTGACACCAGGCATGACCTACTGTTACCCGTTCTTTAAAACATACATTGAGTGGGATTTGGCTGCACCCAAAGGAGTATTTCTCCCCACGGCTGTTTGGCATATCATTCTGCCTTCTAGGGAGAGCTTGCATTACAAAGCACAAGTGACTATTTTACATCTCAAAACACACTGAATCATGTACATTAAATTCGTTATCTCTTACACTTCATATACAGAAAGCAAACTATGTTTGTTTGTGATTGCACCAAGCTTTTCTAAAATATCTTAATCAGCACTCAAATTGCAAGTTATACAATTGGCTTTGTCAATGCTTAGTTGCCGCGCTACCTCCAAATGAAAAGACATTTAAAGCTGCTATTTATAGAAATCTCTACATTAAATAATAGTTTGGCTTCCTTTGTACCACGGGCCTCGACAAAAAGTGTTGCCTCCCAAGCGATTATTCCTCATTACTTGTGATGTCCATTCCATAAATGAAAAATGTTCTCAAAAGAAGGCTTAATTTCATACAACAGGTTTGAAAAATGTATTCTGCTTTGGCAACATCTTTATCATGTTCTCACTGGGGATTTTAAATTGTGCAGCTTTCCATTCAGGGCTCGGAGGCTTGCAGCATGTGAAAGTGCTTACAAAGGCAGCCAGACTTGAATGCAATTCATTCTTCTGATTGATGATGTGATAGTGGGTACCTGATGGCCGACATCCACCTTTTCCATTCGAACACAGTCCATAGAAAGTGACCTTGCTGTACACGATATATACAGTGCATGCGTTCTGGCTTCCAACAATGGCATGTTAAAGTCAAGTTAATCTTATTTCAGACTTATCAGTTCAGTGCATTGTGCTGCCTGGACATTGACTGTCTTCCTGGAATTCATTCTCAAGATTAAACCACTCAAAGAATGGTCCTGAAATCAAACATGAGTTGTATTAGATCAAAACCCCAAATTCACACATTTTTATTTTGGTTTGAAAGCATGCCATCCAGCTAAAAATGTCAGTTTCAAACATTTTATGTAAAAGAACAGCAAAAATTGCAGACCTTGGAAGGCATACGCATGTTTATCATACTGGGATGGGAGATTCCAACCTGTATTTAAATGAACACACATTCAATGGTGCTGCCACTGGCGTCCAAAATGTGCTCTGAACAACAAAATATGACCTTTAGTATTGCATGAAGGGCAATTATTAATTATACAGACCTTTATTCGCTATGCAGACCTTGGCAAGCTAAGTAGACCGAACTCTAAACTGCCTGCACTTGAATGTTTTTTCTAAGATGCTCAGTTTATGGAGGTTGGTTTGTCAAAATGTAAACTATTGCTACTTCACCATGCTCTTAGTAGTATCAGGGTAGCAGCAGAGTGGAAAGGGCGTCAAAACACTTGCTGTTATTTTGATTAAATTGAACATAGGCTATTAAGTTAATATTTATAAATAAGCAGTTTAGACGGGGCTTCAATGGAATGCCGCTCTTTTACTGCTAATGCTGGGAGAAAGAAACCATGTTTTAAGACGTGCCAGGTTTTAGTGTTATATTCTGATGGTGTTGATGTATATTACAGGCCCTAATATTTGTTATCAGGGTTCATGATTGTGCATTCAGTGTGTTTACTAAGGTCCTGATTATGATTTTGGTGGTGCAGCTGTGGGTCCGCCCCACCGCCACACAACACCAAAGCCATGGTTAGGCCACCTGCCAGATTAGGAGTTTCCTCTAGTCTGGTGGGCTTCGTTTTTGACTTTACCACGGCGGTGCACTGAAAATGGGCAATGCAATGGGAATGCAAAAAACAATTCCTGCACGACATGGACTGATAAGTCCATGTTGTGCAGGAACTGGGGTGCATGCATAAAGGGGAGGCACATGTTGTGCCCCTTGCACGCACCCCAGGGTGCATAGGCACAAGGAGGTCCTGTAAGGCTCCAATTGTTTCTTCTCTGCCACGGTTTTCATGGCAGTGGAACTGCCATGAAAACTATAGTGGAGAGGAAATTTGTAATATGCTTGGAGGGACCGCTGTGGTCCAGCCAAGCATATTACTGCCTCCTGACCGCCGCAACACTGCCAGGGAACGGCGTTTCCCTGGCAGCTGCAGTGGGCGTTGGCGGTTCGACCGCCCTGATTTTAATAGGGCGGTCAGAAGACCGCCACTGCCTTGCCCCCATGAGTCTGGCAGTCCGTGGACCGCAAGACTCGTAACTAAGCCCTTAGTATTACTCCTAAAACTACTCCTAAAATAAAAGAGAGATCCTCTCTTAATTTGTCAATGCAAGCAAAATAATGTTTTATTGCGTTTGTGCAATTACCATATGCCTTCTCTTCTCTACTGCTAAAGCGATGGGTGAATGTTCAATCTCTTAGCTGGGTGCATCTATGAGAAAACGTTGGTGCAGAATGACAAGCCCCTTGCACCTCATTTGCGCCACCGTTGCGTCACTTCTGTGATGCAATGGCACCGTAAACCTTGCGCCACGTTGCGCTTTATTCACAACGTGACGCATCTAGGGAGATGCGTCATGTTGTAAAGTCCTGCGCCACATGAAACCTGCGTCAGGTTTCATGTGGGCGTTATGGCGCAGGATGGGCGTGCCCCCGCAGGTATGCCTCGTAAACGTGACGCAGTGAAATTTACAAGATTTCACTGAGCCACTTTTACGGCCATGCTGGGTCAATACCCTGGGCCTGCTTGAAGCAGACGCAAGGAGTGACGCAGCATGTTAGGCATAGGGCGCCCCCGAGCCTTGCTGGAGCCGCGTCGCGCTTGCGACGCGCCTCCAGCAATGCGCCGCCTTTACAACAGGGGATGCGACACGCATCTGCCCATCTGTGCACCACAGCGAGCCGCATTGCAAATGCGGCGCATCAGTGGTGGCGCACAGGTGGTTTTGCCTGTCGCAAGTGTTCTGGCGCATCCCTGCTAATTTGCAGAGATCCACCAGACCGTGTAAATATGCCCCGTTGTTTCTGCCTTTTTTGCAGAGTGGCCTTATTAAGGCTTTTGTTTCTACAATAATGGTGTTATGAAAGTAAGATATACTAAAACATCTAAATACTTCGAATGGAATCATTGTACTCGCTGGATGTTGCAACTTTGGATTTCCAAGTAAGAAGGCCCCCACCAGCTCCAGGGAAAAGCTGTGAGGGGATGTGTGTACAGTTTATAAGGTCTCCATAATAGGAAGGCTCAGAAAGAGATACCTGAAGCTGGCGGACATGGTGCCCTTCCAGGCATTTAATTGACAACCTGTGGCTCACAACTGGAAAGGCGGTGTCACTACATGACTTGGCAATGTATCACATGACAATGTAATACTGCAAGGCAAACAAGAAGTTCTGAACTAATTGATTAGAGGTGTGTGATGAATAATAATTGGGGTACATATTTTAATAATCTTGGTATAATACTTGGTAATATCTTGGTAATACCTACGCTGTTGGTCTCCCCTGCCGCTGACGGAGTTCACGGCTGCAGTTGGGGGAGACTACAGCTCCCAGCGTGCTTAGCGCCACCACCACCTGACTTCCGCCTACCTTCGCGCCCGGAGGCGTAGAAAAAGGAGGGCTCCCTCGGTGGAGCGGGGGCTTTTGCGAGTGGAGACGGGGAGCCTGCACCTACCTGGCTTTGGCAGTTGTACCTCGGTCGCCTACGCTGTTGGTCTCCCCTGCCGCCGACAGAGTGCACGGCCGCAGTTGGGGGAGACTACAGCTCCCAGCGTGCTTAGCACCACCACCACCTGACTTCCGCCTACCTTCGCGCCCGGAGGCGCAGAAAGAGGAGGGCTCCCTCCGCGTCCCGGGACGCGCGCGGGCTACGCCGGGCTAAGCCCGGGCAAAGGGCGGGCCGTTGTGTGGTCGTTAGGGGGTCGGAAGAGGTCGGGCCGGGCCACCTCCTAAGTCGTGAGGAGACAATGTAAGCTGCAAGTTCTTTCATAACGACTTTAGTAGACCAATCGTGGTTTACAATCTAGTTGTGACAATTACGTATCTAGGTTGCATACTCTTGTTTTAATTGCGATATTGTTTGTTTATTTTAATTGGGAGTATATGTGAGACTGATACATTTTAAATATTCTCTTGTGCTCTACTGGCCCTGTGTTGGGCCACTACTACTAGCTAGCATCATCAGGTAACCCCTACCATTTTCCCGTGATCGTTAATTACGTGATCCCTGGCTTTATATGGCTAAAAATAAAACAACCATGGATAATTACCTGGTTAAAATGGTGAGCAAGATTAATAATGAAAGAAGAAAATCACTAGGAAAGGAGTCTCTCTCAGAAATCTTGCTTTCACCCATAGATGTTGGTAGTAGTCCTATTATGGCGGATTCTCCTAGCACCGAAGCCCCCCTATTGGAGAACCCAGTAACTTTACCTTTAGATCATGATGCACTAAACCAAGCCCTATTGGAGATCCCTAGAGAGTCTGTATTACTTCACTCTCCTCCTAAGAGAGCTGTTAGAAAATGTAGGAAAACCCAATTTAAGCGGGGGAGTGCACACCTCAAGCCAGCGTTGGAACAAGGTCAGAGAAGCACTGTGGTTCGCAACGAGACGTTGACTATTAATGATGATGTAAACTCTGCCCTTTTGGGTCACATTGCCAAATTATTCGAGGCAAAATTAGAACTTATGACCAAACCACTTGTGGAAAAAATTGATTTGTTATCTACTGAGGTAACTAGACTGGGTGGTCTTTTAGCCAAGATTAATAAGGAACAGATTTTAAAACTGCCAGAGATACCGGTACAACCTGGTCACCCTGCACAGTCGGCCGTAATAGAGGGAGTAAGTTCACCCAAACTCAGGGAGTTATCGCGAACAGCTGGCAGTAATATTCAGACCAAAGTAGCCCCACCTAGTAGTCCGAGGTCTACTGCCTCTGCGAGAAAACCTTATCATACTAATCTTCCGCCAGACTGTGAACCCTATGTCATTGTCCTTTCAAATGTTCCTCCCCTAGCACCTGTAGCACATAATTTCCGAGAGGAACCACATGACTCACTCAAACGGAAATCAGTCGCTTGGCTGAATAAAAACTGTGGATTCCCCACAAATTTTTCTGATCAAATACTGTCTACTAGACCGGTCCCTTGGATAGGCAATGCAAGGAAAACATGCAAGGGGGACTGTGTGATTATAAATTTTAGACACCCCCAACATGTCGCAACTGTCCTACTTAGAGCAGCATCATTGGCCTTGGGGGAGAACGATGTGGGTGTGCACCCTTTGGGTTATTTTTATAGCCATTTAGATAGGACATCACAATCCACCAACAAAAGTAGGCCCTTGAGTACCAGTAGAAGCCCAATTTTTCATATCCCAGCTGAAAAGCTGCCTTGAGCTCATTGGACCAAAATGGTTGACTTCCACAGGCTGGGAAAAATATCACAGAGATATCGGCAGAAACCCAGGCGTGGGGGCCTAACCAGAGTATTGAGGATTTTGATTCCAAACTTTTAGTAGCCCCGAGTCTTATAGACGTGTTGTCAGATGAGTTGCCAATTGGCGACGAATTTGCTGATGCTCGGTTGAGCGAGGTAGCCGGATTGGGCGTGGTTGATAAGTGTCATATAATGAGTCTGGAGGTAAAGGAAAATAATAATGATGACAACCAAGCGGAAGAGGTAAATTCTATAGTCACACTTGAGGATGACATAGTTAGAGATGACATACTAATAGGAACATTTTTACCATGTGTAGAGGAAAACCCAAGCACCAGACTGATATCCTGGAATATAGCTGGTTTATCTAGGAACTTAAAGGATTCAGTATGGTGTTCTTATATTGAGAACTATGATATTATACTCTTACAGGAAACTTGGATGGTAGAAACTCCCCATAGGCTATGGTATAAAACTTTTAGCTCTAATGCGATACCGTCAACTAGAGGAAGAGCATCTGGGGGGTTGGTCATCTGGGTTAAAGTCACTTTGGAAATAGATGTCATCCAGTTATCCATCCCCTCTCCTGACTTATTAGGCCTCAAAATTGTGGCAAGAGGAAAAGAAGTTATATACTTAATAAATATATACAATAGACCGTATCCATCAAACAAGGAATCAAAGGTGGTAGAACTCTTGGATTCCATTTTAGACGCATTAGGACAAAACGTACAGGTGTTAGTCGGCGGGGATTTTAACTGTAAATATGAACCTGTTCAGGGCCTGGAAACACTATTTGATGAGCAAGATGCTGCCAACGACATCTTGCCCTTAGATTCCATAGGATCAGTTAAAAGTACAATAGCCGCCACACAGATTTTACAGTTGACTGTGTCGCATGACTTAAGGGCATGTAATGGCCGCTTTCGATCTGATAGACCTCCAGTTCCAACTTATTCTAAGGGAAATTGTAGGTCACACATAGATTTTGTAATGGTCTCCCGGAACCTATGGGGTCTAATAATCGACTTCAAGATAGACCACAGGACGGAGAGTGATCATTTCCCTCTCCAGCTATGGCTAGATCACCAACCTTTCATTACTAGACCGGATGGAGAGGTCTTATTAAATAAATCGGTTGGGGAGTTACAGATAACTAACAATAGGCGTGCTCTAAGATGGCCATATATTTTGGGAACAGAAAAGACGTTGATAAACATCTATAATAAATTTACTGAAACTGTTGGAGCATCCCAGTTGCCCCTATTGGGTACACAGGGTGTTCTTGAATTACACTACAAGCTGGTAGATGCACTAACTCCCCTCTTGAGTAAAATATATAAAAAAGCTGGAAATAGGAAAGGGTTAGCGAACCCATGGTACAACAAAGATTGTCGAATAGCAAAGTCAAGGTTGATCCAGGCAGTAAAATCAAGGAACCAACTGGATATAAAAAATGGTAGACAGGCTTATAATAATACTATGGCCCAAGCAAAAAAAGCTTGGGATGCAAGTATATGGGAGGACCTCTTGAGCGCGGCCAAGTTACGCGATCAGAGCACGTTCTGGAATTTAATCGCCAAGGGAAATAAGAAGGGTAGATCGCCAAAGGATATCTTCCTAGATGAAAACACATGGTGTGATCACTTTTCCAAGCTTTACTCCAATAACAGGGAGAATGTGTTCCCCGGGGATAAAGAGATTAATTTAGAAACGAGAACTGTTCCTCTACATTTTAGCCTAGAAGAAACCAACCAGGCATTACAAGCTGTTAGAATGGGTGAAGCCCCAGGCCCTGACAAAATTCCCGGCGATTTACTAAAACACGATGTGGAAGTGTGGGGGCCATATATACATTTTCTGAGTAATTCGATTGCGGCAGGTACACCGATCCCCGAATCATGGAAAGGGGTAGAAATTATAAAAAAATTTAAAAAAGGTGATCGCTATGATCCGAGTAATTACCGCCCAATAAGTTTAATAGACATTTTACAAAAGATTTTTGCCAGACATATTTTAAATAGGCTTTTAGATTGGATTGAGGAGACTAAGATACTAACCAAATACCAAGCAGGATTTAGATCAAAAATTAGTACGGTCGACCAGGTGTTTAGGTTTATGTGTATCTGTTGGAAGTGGATGTATGACGTTACAACGCATGCTTTTACAACGCATGCCGTTACAACGCATTTTTTACAACGCAAAATCTGTTACAACGCAAGTCTTTACAACGCAAGTCTTTACATCGACTTGCAGTAGATGGCGTGCTAACATTAAAAAAGGGTAATTTACTATTCTAACTCCAGTCCACGTTGCAGTAGGGAAGGTGTTTGGATAGTAAACTACACTATTTTTAATGTTAGCACGCCATCTAGTGCAAGTCGATGTAAAGACTTGCGTTGTAATGGCATGCGTTGTAACAGATTTTGCGTTGTAATAGTTTCGTTGTAATGGTAGTGCGTTGTAAAAGTTGCGTTGTAAAGGTTGTTCCCCGTTGGAAGTATATAAACATAAGGAAGGGTAGCCTTTATGTGGCGTTTGTGGATTTAAGGGCCGCCTTCGACCTTGTTCCGCGCAACCTGTTGTGGATCACACTAAGGAACATGGCGGTCCCAGGCGAGCTACTTAAAGAACTTATCAAGCTACACACAGGGAACTATGCTAAAATTAGATGGGGAAGGGTGGTGAAATTTCAAGGGCCATACCTGTGGACCGTGGTGTGCTCCAAGGTTGCGTGTTAGCACCCACCCTCTTCTCGCTATATGTTAACGATATCCCGAGCTATCTAAGGAACTGTGCACACGACTCCCCAAAGCTAGGCGGCGAGACGATCACGGCATTACTATTTGCTGATGATACCATTCTCATCTCTCAGACTCCAAGGGGTTTACAAAATTTGGTTGACTCCTTCCAAAAGTATTGCGTGGGGAAGGGGTTAGAAATAAACCCAACCAAAACCAAATATATGTCCATAAACCCAAAGAAATCCCTCAGGAAAAACCTGTTTTTAGAGAACCAAAAACTGGAACAGGTAGGGAGTTTCAACTATTTAGGACTAATGTTGGATAACAACTTGACTTGGAAAGGGCAGCTGGACAAAAGCACATTATCCCTTAAACAAAACTCAATGCCTATTTTAAAAGTGCACGGCGCTAGCTATCCTAAAGCTATTTCGCCGGCACTTGAGGTTTTTAAAGCGAAGGCTCAATCGGCCGCTCTTTACGGCGCCGAGGTTTGGGGTTACTGCTGTAAAAGCAATTTTGGGAAGGTGGAAAACCACTTTGTACGTTGGCTGCTCAAAATACAGACTAGAACCCCTCTAGTCCCTGTATTCCTTGATATTAACCTTAAAAGAACAGATTATCAAGCTACACTAAGACCACTATTGTATTGGGTTAGGTTATGGTCAACCCCGGAGCTGAGTGATTATAAGAGTGGATTGACTGAAATAATCCAGATTGATGGGCACATGAAAACCCCATGGTTAAAGTATATATTTAAGTGGTATGAAAGACTAGGGCTTTCTCATTTATGGGAGGTTCCCCAGAACATAACATTGTCTTCTAAAAAACTTGTAAAGTATACCTTCTGGTCCTATGTCCACGGTGAGCTAGTGCATAGTTCTACGATTGGCATACTGACCCAGAACTTCCTGAATATAAAAGACATACCCAACTTTGAACAATTCATGGATGAGATTGGTCCACCACTAGCAAAAACACTATATTTGCAATTTAGGTATGGGGTCTTACAGATTAGTGCATACACGTGTAGGTGGGGGGGAAAGGTTCTGATTTGTGCACTCTCTGCTCTCTAGGGGCCAAGGAAGATGATGCTCATCTACTCTTCTTTTGCCCGGCATATAAGAAACCAAGGGGTTGTTGGATCAAACCCCTATGTAAATACGTGGGGGCTAGATCCTACAAAGAAGCAGAGCGCATAATCAAGTCCAATACCTCACAACTAGTGGTGTTTGGCACAAGTAGATTCTTATTTAATGTGTACCTCATCAGGAAACGGTCTGGTCATAAACTGTAATGTACGGATGGGAGCCTTTTCCTTTCTCCTTCTGTATAGAAACATGATGCACTGTCCCCTTCAGTCCTAATTGTTTTTAGTTCTGGCTTTTAATTAATTAAAAATTGTTATTTATGTTTTTATATGCGGTATTACTCAATCATGGAGACAACCAAAATATTTCTTGCCAATTGCATGTATTAATTTTATTGATAATTATGGTCATGTATATATATGTGTTTTGTCATTTCTCTCTTGTACTTTGGCTTTTAAGGCTATATTAGCCGAAATAAAGTTTAAACAAACAAACAAACAATAGCAACTCAGTAATGTGAAATCGTAGCCATCGTGAATTTGAGCACAGTCAGGAGTATCAGCTGAAGCAGCATGTATATGCTTCTCATTGAGTAAATAAAATGTATCGTGTTAGTAGCTTTGCTATGTTTCTTTGTAAAAATTGTGAATAAAAAACAAAGCTGGAGGGGAACTGACGGCTAATACTGGCCCTCAAATGGCAAATTCTTAATTAGAAAAATACTTTGCACCAAAGGTGATACCTTCGTTGTTGGAGAATAATTCAACTAATATACCTTGAACTTGACTTTCTCAGTGACTGAGAGATCGTTACTTAGATAAAACCAACTGGTTTTCCCAAGTAGAGCTGGCCCTCTCCACCTGGAGGAGTTCAGTGCACTGCTAAAGGATAAACACTTCAAACCTACTAAATCCCTTATTTGATGTCTATAACATTTCCCTGCAACAACTCTTCACCACCAAGGCTAAATGGTATTCCCAAAGGATGTGTTGAACCTTAAAACATAACTTAGATTCCCTTAGGTTTCCATCTCTACCTGAAAACAACACTCCACCTCAGGATACTTACTTTAAAACTGGTTGGCTGCAATATATCTGATTGAGATCACTGACTCCATCATCAATTTTGACTTAATCTTGAACTCATCCTGATTACTCTATCATCCCTTTTGATTGAGAAAACAAGAGAGGAGTGGTATAGCCGGACAGTGAAAAATTCCAATCTCCCTGGTGGAAATCATCAAGGACCCCGACACAATACCCCAAACATATGTGCATGACAGTTAATTCTTTTTGAAGATGTCTTCTCCTGATGATATCTCCTGAATGGCCAAGACTCTACACAATATCAAATTATGAGTGCTTTGAATCTAATCATATTTTATACTAACAAAACATTTTATTCTGATCTCTCTGTACCATTGTTTACACTTGTTCACAACAAGATGGGCTCTATAAACATATTAGAATATATACTAATTATCATAAAATATCCCAGACCCCTCAGATCTTTTGTAGATGGCAACTTCAATCTTCACAAACACATCAATAATATACCAGAGATTTCAAGTATGAGCTGAAATGCATTGGAGGGATAAAGCAAAAAATGTTTTCCTGAACAAGACATCTAGGAAGTCATCCAATCTCTAGCTCTCTACAGACAGGACAATTGCAATTCCAGTCTATCAGGTATTCACACGTTCTTTTCACCCCTCCTAAGCCAATTCTACATAGTACTCTCTTACATTTAATGAGTGAGACTATTTAGATGATGTAACTTTGACACTGCTCTCCCTGAGCAGACAACACATTGCTTGTGGATCCTCATACAAACTGGTGTGTTTAGTGCACTAACTTCATAATTGTAAATCTTCTCACTATTTAACCAGGAAATGAAAGATTTCAGGCGCAGTTTGCATGTACGCTGCTCATACACTCTTCTTGAGGACTGTGTCTTTAATAAAATATATACTTTATCTGATCATTCACTTGTTGCGCAGCTAAAATGTTGAATTCCATTCCCCTTCTATCTACATTATCCACTCCTTGCCTGCCTCCAAAAAAGCTATCAGCTACTGTTCAGCCATCATTTTCCTCCCTTTCCTCTCTAGCTAATTACCATGATTGTACAATGTATTAGTTATGTATTCATTCATTCATTCATGTATTTACTCTCTGCATGTGATACAGCGAGAGTGTGGAAGCCACCTTCATATAGGAACAGTGAAAATATGAAATAACATTTAGTATATCTTAGTGATAAAAAGTGTGACGTAGAATAATATAATAGAATTGCAAATTGCAGGCATATGATATTCAGAATGAGTCATAATCTAAACAATTGGGCACTGTAATGTGTGAAATGTTGTTGAAATTGCAGGGTTTACATGGAGATCCCTATCCTTGAGGCTTTTCTTCTTAAATACTGGTATCACAAGGAGAGTGTTATCTATGCTTTAAAGGAGCTGCTGGGTGCTGAAAGTGTCCTCTTACAGGAAAAGTATGTTAGGTTCACCAAAACATAACTTTATGCATGATGCAGGCATGTTTAAAGATGTGTCTTGCCATGTTGCAATGGAGAGCCATTTGAGAGACAAGAATAAATGAAATGTGGTTGCATTTTGTTGTGACTTCGGCCAGCCTAGGAGATGTATGAAGGACTGCTTTGAGGGGACCAAGGTGAAATGTGGGGATTCTTGTGAGCAGGGAGGTTCCTTAGCTAAATCTCACCAAAACAAGGGATTAGATTATTAAAATCCGAATTGGGTTATTATCTTTGATTCCATGTAAGTGGTTAATATGAAATTGTGCCCCTTGACCAATATTGTGGTTGAAAGCTAAAGTTTGTCTTTCCAAGAAAAATGCCATTGGTGGGATCCATGATTGAAAGAACACAGTTTAGCACTGTAAGTGACTTGAGTCATGTTTGAATTGGGATAGGGCAGTTTGGTGAGGATAATAGGGGACATTTTGTTTTCAGTGGATTACGCATTAGCTACAGAGACCTATTAACCCACAACCGTTTGTTTCCTTGTAGGCATGATGTGCTCGTTTTCAGGAGGTGCTTGACTCCTGCAGGACTGGGCGATATATTTAATTGGTTGTATATCCATTTTAAATGATTTTATGTGTTAATTTTCACACTTTTCTTTTGCTTACCGTTAATTTCGCCAGTATCTTATCGTATAAGAGAAGCACCCTGGTTGTTATGAGGGTTACTGGACCCTATCAGTTCCCTAACTGTTCGGCCACTCACTTCACAGCATCAACCATTGGCCACATCCCCCAGTCACACCACACTCTCAGCGTGTTCAAGCAGCTGAGCTATGGAGACGTGTAGAGCCCACAACTCTTTGTTTCCTTGTGGCACGCTGTGCCCTGTTCAGGAGGTGCCTTGCTCCTCCAGTATGGGTGACATATTTAACTGGTTTTATACCCATTTTAAATTAGTTTATGTGTTCACTTTTATACTATTCTTTTGCTTACCCTTAATTTCACAAGTACATTTCGTCCTCAGGGAAGCCTGTTGGTCAGTAAGTGTGTTTGTTGGACCCTGGTTTGTGATATTATTTCCCCAACTGTTCGGCCACTCGCTTTACAGTGACATTCATTGGTCATATTCCCAGTCATTCCCCACTCTGATGGAGGGCTATTTGAAGACACTCTCAGAGCGTTCGCGCAGCTGAGCTATGGAGACCTGTTTATCCCACAACTCTTTATTTCCTTGTAGGCAATCTGTGCCCTTTTCAGGAGGTGCCCGGATCCTGTAGTCCTGGGCGACATATTTAATGGGTTGTGTACCAATTTTAAATGATTTTATGTGTTCACTTTCGTACTTTTGTTTTGCTTACCTATAATTTCTCGAATATCTTATTGTCCTCAGGGAAGCCTGCTGGTTAGTAAGTGGGGTTGCTGGACCCCGGTTTGTGTTATTAGTTCCCCAACTGTTTGGCCACTCCCTTCACAGGGGTGACTATTGGCCACGCCACCGGTCACACCCCTACCGATGGAGGGCTATTAGAAGACATTCTCAGTGTATCCGTGCAGCTGAGCCACAGAGAGCCTGTTTATACCACAACTCTTTTCTTCGTTGTAGGCACGCTGTGCCCTTTTCAGGTGGTGCCTGACTCCTGCAGTACCATGCAACATATTTAATGGGTTGTATACCCATTTTAAATGATTTTATGTGTTCACTTTCCCAATTTTCATTTGCTTACCTTTAATTTCACCAGTATCTTATCGTCCTCAGGGGAGCCTGGTGTTTGGTAAGTCAGGCTGCTGGACCACAGTTTGTGTTAATATTTCCCCAACTATTCAGCCACTCACTTCACAGTGTCGACCATTGGTCTACGCCCCCAGTCACGTCCCCTCCAATACCATAGGTATTTTATGGGTGAGAGCTCAGCCATATGTCCTACACTTTGATTATGGATTTTTATATTTAATCTGAATGTGATATGGAGAGATGTCTTCATATGACAGTAAATAAGAACGCAGTAGGAACTAGTAGATAGTTAATTAACTTAGAAAATCCCAAAATTGACAGCTAATGTTTCTGACAATGTCATGTTGGATTCTTGTCTACTTGTAGATGTCTTGGAAAATGTGCTTTCCCCTAAGTAAGGCAAAGTATTGAAGAAAGGATGGATTCTGTAACCTTTGCATTTTTTAACAGAATATTATTGGTTGTAATACAGCTATAACTATAACCATTTAACAAGAATACTGTGTAAATATGTTGCACATAATGTATGGAGGATGATAGTATCAGTCAACATGTTTAACCCTATTTTGCTTAACACAAAACCCCTTTCATCCTGTTGAAGGAGGCTCCTGGTTGTTTGGGCCTAGAAATGTTGCATGATCTCAGGGAGGAGATGAACTGGTGTACTGGTCAGATTGTTCTCAGAAGAGACTTCAAGGACTAGTATTTAAAGATGGATCATTGAGTAACATAACATCTCCCTCGGTTTTGTTCAGTCAAGCCCGAAGAGGTATATTCTTATGCTAATATTGTTGAGTAGTTTGAACTCGTGTGTTTTTCTTTACCTTTGATTCATACACCACATAGTTATACTATAGTTATGCTTGCTTGAGGCATTTGAGGCAAGAATGTGTTGTGTTACTGATTGGAGTGGCAAGAGTTGTTATTTTTATACGGTTGTTGTGGTAGATATCCTTGCCCTCATGTGATGGTTCTAGTTCCCTTATACCTCAACTGTGGAGATGATTTAGACTGCTTGAGGTCTTATCCTCATTGTGTTTGAGTCATATTCTTCAGGCAGTTATTTAATTTCTACATAGGACAGAGAGGCAGCATTTCTCTCAGGTCATGACTCTTTATGACTGGCTTAAGTTTTATTCTATGTTTAGAGACGGGACTCTGTGGTAGTATATGGGTACAGATTGAATATGCTCTTTAGGGAGCATAAGGTCAGTGGACAGCGATCTCACTTTCTTAAGTCTAAATCTTTGAGGAGATATTGTTGAAGTCCGGGGATAGCTAAGGGACCTCAATTGAGTGGCTTTTTAACTCCCCCCCCATTGATGTTGCTCAAAATCCGGACAAATCCTTAAGGATATGTTTGGATTTGTGTGATTAATGGCAACTTCTGGGTAGATCAGCAACCCATCCTCAAAATAATTGAGATGTTAACCACGGTTAAGGGAGCGGCAGTCTTTATGTCCCTTGACATGTCTGCTGCTTACCATCAAGTAGAACTATGTGAGTAATCAAGAATCTGAACATTTATTGTAACACCTGAGGGTGTGTACCATTGTGCGAGTATAACTTTTGGTCTGGCATCTGCCTTAGCTGTTTTTCATCGACTGATTAGCAATCTGTTAAAGATATGACTGGGATTGAGTATTTTCAGGTCGACATCTTGGTCTATGGCAAGATTCGAGATGAACATGATTTGAGAGTTAAAAGTGGGTTGAACATAGTTGAGAGGAGTGGACACTGAGGAGAAGTAAGTGCAAGTTTAGTCAAACGGGGTAGATTATTTGGGTCATCATATATCTGTTAAAGGAATTGAACCTAGAATCCAAATACTGAAGGCAATTGAGGATGATCCTGCTCTGACGGATAAGGACCAATTAAGGTCATTTTCGGAACTCATTGAGTAATACTCTAAGTTTGTCAACAATGTTGCTGCTAAAACCATTTGTCTGAGGTCATTGCCCAAGAAAAATATCACATTTGAACGGAATAGTAAGTGTGATTATGTTTTTTAATCCACTAAGTGTAAAATCGTCTCTGCAAGTAAGTGCACTTAAACCTTTTGATAACTGGTATTTGTGTATCATTACCACCGATGCCAGTAATCATGCTTTGGGTGCTGATCTTATGCAGAAAAGAGATAACAGAAGTTAAGAAATTATTACATTTGCCTCAAGTGGTCTACAGGGTGCTGAGCACACATATTCTGATATGGAAAAAGAAGCATTGGCCATGTGGTGGGGTTTCCAGTACTTAAAAATCTTTATTTGGGGAAATTAGCTCATTTTGCGGACTGACCATAAACCTCTTTTGGATTTATTTAAACTGTTTGTGGTGATAGAGCTAGTTCTCACATCACTAAATTCCAGTATAAAGTTTCAAAATAGATTGCAATATATGGCTAGAGTACGTCATTTCACTGCTGACTGTTTGTCTACGTTTCCAGACCAGTTTCATGTGGATAACCAGGACAGTGATGATGTGGAGTTTGTGTGTTTGATATGTACTCTTATTAACAGTGCACTGTCCAAGGAGAAATGGAAAGAAGCTATCAATGGTGATGTTGTGTTGCAAGAAGATATGAAATGGGTACCAGGAAAATGGCATCCATCTACGGAGATGCAAGATGCTTTTGTTCCTTTTTAGAGAGTTGCAGGGGAATTATCTATAATGGATGGATTATTGCATAGGTGCAAACTTCAGGTGGTTGCTTGTGGTCTCCTAATAAAGTATTGAATCTTGCCCATGAAGGCCACATGGAAATTAGTGCCATGAAATGGGGGGTGAGAGAGGACTTTTGGTGCCCCAGTGTTCATAAGGATGCTGAACATTGTCAGGGAATGTTACACATACATTTGTAGGGACATAACATATGTGACAGCACCGGTAGTGTGCCAGAGGTGGCCAGAGTCGAAGTGGCAAGGGGTGAATTTTGTTGAAAATGTGAATATGACTGTGATCAATGGGTCTAGGAAGATGAGTTAATTTTTGGAGTCTATGGGAGTCATGTCAAACATGTCAAAATATATTAGTAACATCCTCACAGTAATTAGTTGATGGAGCGATTTAAGTGCACAATTTAAGATCGATTGCAGAAGACATTGGTGAATAGTTTGGATTGTAGAAGAGTCATCCAGAATATGCTTTGAGCAGTTAGAACTACACCTCACGGCAGTACTGGGGTATCCACATGTTTTTATTAATCAGAAGGGTAGCGGGGCCTAGGTTAAAAAAAGAATGAATGGACAGGAAAATGATGGATTTGAACAAAGTTGAACGGGTGATGGATTTGAGAGGTGCGCTACAAAGAAAGTACAGCACGGCCAAACTCCTACAAGAGCGTTACCTGTTAAAGTTGGAGATTGGGTAAGGATTAAAAGACATCACCTGGTGGTAAAAGGTTTCTCAAAGTATTCTGCACCTGTCAAGGTTAAAGAGGTCAAAGAACATAAAGTGGTGTTAGAAAATGGCAAACTTTGTAATAAGAGTATGAATATTCCTGATTCAATGTCTGATCAGGTGTGGGATAGTTTTGGTGTTGGATCTAATGAAAAGTTTTCAATGGTCTTTGACCAAGGTGCTCACTCCGAACCTGTTCATACTAAATCCTTGAGGTACAAAATTAAGGTTTATGCGCAATACCTGTTTTTAATATCTATTATTTCTTTAGGGTTGTTTGTCCATCATCTATTTAAAATTTCAAGAAAAAATGATTTACCATTGTTTTTCTCTGTTATTTTTCTTACCATTATATTGTCATGTGGCTGGTTTAGACCAGGAGAGAAACATTGCTATTTTACATGCACACATTTCTTAAATTGCCTTCTTTTCTACATGTTGACTTTTGGCACACATTTGCTTGCGTGACTGTGCAGGATATGGTTCTTGTAAACCACATTTGCTTACATTTCAAATTTATAGGGATATTGTTGTGACACCTTGAACACTTAATACAAGGGATAAAGTTCACTGGACAAATATTGCTGTTTGATGATCATCCGGTAGGCAATATAGCTATCATAAGAGGATAAACAACGACAGCCAGGCTGAGACCTCAGCACTGTAGCATGATTCTGTTTTATTTTATAAGCATGAGGATTTCTATTTTCAAATCAAAGGAACACTCTGCTGTCAGTGCGAGGTCACTGCTTATCAGAATTCTAGCTCAGCTGTTCCTGTTTTACTCTGCGAGGAGGGAAGCCCAACTTGTGACCAAGACAGGCCCTGAAGATACTTACGGTCAGGTATAGGGAGTTAGATCATCCACCCTAGGCAACTACGTTAGGGAACGCATAATAGGAGTACAATATACACCGTACTTATATCCCAGCATATATACACTACTTTATCAATATGGTGGAATTGTTTATCCTTTTCACTGTTCTTGTGATGCTAATAGCTCTCATTTGTTTCTGTCTATTAATCATTGCAGCACATATATTTTATACAAGAATCACTTACTTGTGCACTTCTTGTATGTCTCTTAATATGAGTGACTGAGTGATAGGGTTCTAGATCTGTTACTATGATTCCTTGGGGAGTCAGGGTTGTCATGTTCTGAGGTTGCACAATCTTTTTGTCACCTTCCTAGATTCAGGAGTACTTATGGTTGCACTGTAAGCTAGCAGGACTAAAGGCCAACACATCCTGAAGAGGTGCATAGAATCAATCTGGCACCATTCCAACGTTTATGTTGTCCAACAAATACAGAGTCTCTACTGAGAAAGTAGAGGCCCTACAACAATGTGCAAGATCCTTTCTTTTAGTTTTTTTTGTAAAGTTTAATCTTCCATATATCTATGTTATTAATTTCCATAGCTTAGTAAGTGTTGCATTTATTTATATATTGTTTTTCATTTGAAGGAATGGGGATGTGTTTGGTATGGGCTAATAAGAAAGTGGCGGGTAAAATCTTGGGGAGGCAAGGGTTCTTGGATTCTGAGGATGGCAATTGATGCCCTGAACCCGGTGTCACTGGCAGAAATAAATGTTGCCTCCTTACCGTATGAGCGTCTTCATCGTTTCACCTTGGTTCTTAATCTTGACATTACTATAAATGGAAATTAAAACATTTGCTTTGATGAGAAAGAAGAGACAAGCTGAAATGTTATGACTGTGTGGGATTTTAGAATTTTGTGTGACATTACATTTTTTCATAAATAAATCTGCCCAATGAGTGCTGTTGTGAGAGAAAAAGACAAGATCAGTTTTAGGATTACTATTAGAGGTTGGGCTGTGGGTTTTAGGTGGTTCAAAGGTGGTGTTTGTCTTAATGTTGAGGTATGGACAGGTTTTGAAACCTACTCAAGCCTGCTTAGTTTACTACTATGTAGGGCAGCCTCAAACATCTTTATAAGCGAGGGCTCCATGGAAATGTAGCTCCACTGCTTTCCTATATTAACATCCATACACTCAGGGTCCTATTATGATCTCGGTTGGACAACCTCCGACCTGAGGTCGAAGGCTTTCTGACTGAGATCGTAGGTTTCAATTCCGACCTTCTAATCACAATCTAGGCGGTCAGAATTTAAACCAGCTGGTCATTCTGGCTGGATTCTGACGTGCTCAAGGAGCCCATTGGCCAGTTGGGGACCGGCTCGTAATCCCAATGGATGGCGTTTCCGCCGTTGGGATTATGATGCTCAGTTTGTCAGAAAGCGAGTATGGGGGGCCCTAGCAGGGCCCACTTCTCTTAGCGACCTATGGTTGGTGGAGATTCGATATTTGGAAGGGGTGTGTTTAAGACGCCCCTTCCAAATACTAAATCCTAATGGTACACATGAATGTTTTGAGACTGTGAATGCGGTCGCAAAACATTCGCATATTACCACCTACTTCAAGTCGGTGGTAACTCATTCGCAAAAGGGACGGGGGACACCAAGGGACCCCTTCCCCTTTGTGAATGGTTGTAAAAGCATTTTTAAGAGAAGGCAGTGATCCCACGGACCACTGCCTGGTCTTAAAAAATGAAAAGAAAACTTTTCATTTTACTTTCTGTAAAGCAACTCATTTTCCTTTTAGATAAACGGGCTGCTTAACAAACAAAGATTGCTTTATTTAAAACCAATCACGGACATGGTGGTCTGCTGAGGTCAGCAGGCCACCAACCCGATGATTTTTGCGATTTCCTAGGAGGTCGCAAATTGCCATCTACCTCATTAATATTAATGAGGTAGAGCAATGTGTGACCGTCTAGAAATCACAATCTGAAACTCTTTGAGTTTCATGCATTGTAAATTTGTATTACCTAATTGTGATTCTCAGGAATTTGCAATTTGGTATTTGCATTTTACAATGTTGATGCATGTGCCCCTATAAGCTTAGATCACAGCTATAGCACTTAATGAGAGGAGGACCTAGCTATAAATATTCTAGAGGAGATAGGATTGGGAATTTGGTTGAGAACTTACTCATCATCAGTATGTTCCTAGTATAAATAAAATACTTACAAAGACCTCATGATGTGATACATAACCCCAGTGAGGTTTAATGCAATATGCGTATCCTCTTTTGTATGCTGAAAGGGCTGTCGCTAGTTCAGATCCATGATACATATGTGGTGTTCTGTAGAAAAGTAGAGACCTTTCCAAAAGAATTTCAATTGCACACAAAAGGGATTGACATGAGTTTTTCCCCTACTATATTAATGTTTGTGGATACTGATGAACATAGTGAATTCCCACTCTGCTTCTGAGCAGCTAGGCTTTTTATACAAGTCACTTGCTGAAAGGCTTTTAATAGCTCACACTTGAACGTTACTGGCTTTTACATGTAGTGGACATTTATTATTCTGATAAACCATTTTTTTGTTTTTTATAGCCTGACCATAATAATTATTGCATCTGCTGTGGGTTGTGCCCGGCTTTCTGATAACCCAATGCCATGTTGTATTTAGACTTGTGTTAATTCTGAGCCAACAAAACCTAAATGAAGTTGTCATACAAAAAGACTATTAGTGCTGTGGCATTGGTTGACAATGAGTGTTTCTCAGTATTCTCACATATTAAAAAAAATTTAACATTTTTGGAGAGTATGGGAGGTACAGAATTCTGGAAGGGTTATGACCAAATTGGTGTACAAGTTTGAAGCAGGATGAGATCTGCTGACATTATAATACTTCAAAGTAGCCCTAGTTGCAGTCCGTTTGTAACAAGAATCGCAGATAATTCTGGGAGTCATCAGGTTATTAGAGAGCATTGTCTGCTTGGGTAGGTCTTCATGAAACAGGGTAGTGGTTGGCATGAGAACCCTGCTAAAACTAAGGGAACTGCAACAAAGTTCAATTGTAAACTATTGTGTATGAAATCAGAGAAGCGTACTGATGTAGAGGAAAAAGTGGCAAGACATTCAAAGGAGAAATTCGAATTAGTGAGTGTTGCATGTTATACATGCTATATAACAAACTAGCTTCCAGTTCCTAATTTCAGCCGGTGGTTTCAGGTGCTCGGCACCGGCACATAATTGTCAACTCTGGTGCTTATGAGAGCCTGCCACAAGGTGGCACTGTCTAGGGAATTTAGAGAGGACCCAAAAATTCAAAAAACATTAAAAATGATTGTTACTTGCTGCCCACGCCATTCTTATAGCTTTGGGGGCCTGAAATAGTCCGAACTGGCACACTTGCAGGAGTGTGATAGTTAGTAGTTGTGTTGGTACTGTCATTGGCAGGCTGGCAAAAGCAGTGCATGCTGCGAGTTGCAGTGGTCTCTTGACCAGAGCTGTGGCAATTTCTTTTTTTTTTTTTTTTTTACAAATTAAGCTCTACTAGCTTCATTTGGTTCTTTTTACAAATGCCAGCTAACAAATCATAGCTTCACAATTCCGAAAGGTGTTGGGAAATAACAGCTCCTTATAATGACATAGTTAAATTTGAACTCTATACAAATGCTTGATATAACATTTCTTCGTATGTGAAGATGAGTTCAGAAACACAAAATGTTGTCACCAAAGATGCAATGTAATTTTTCTTGTTGAGAGAGGTCCTAAGACAAACGAGAGAAAATAATTATTTCATGTGAAGTGCATTCACCTCCTTTGTACAGAAATGACTTAGAAAATATTTGAAACATCTGTATGTTTTCTGGATGAAAAACTGAAACCTGTATTTCTAATATGCAGACTAAGTTGCTATCACAGTTACTTACCCCTGAAAAAGGATCTTAATGCAACTTGACATATAGGGTCTCGCTTCGAGTATGACAGAATGTGTGCGGGTCAGCAGAGGGGCGTCCTCCGCTGTCCTCGTGAGTGACCCCTCACCTTTCTGAGGGATCTCCACCAGGCAGATGATGCTCTGTGTGCTCTCAGTAGAGCCGCCACTTCAGCAGGAGTGTTCTGAATGAGGAATCCTTTGCAACACACTAGATGTTCCTGAAGTGTAACCAAAACATTAAAAAATCCACGGGTTTCATGTACAAGCATGCAAGCACCGTCCTTCTTAATGAGGCTGCAGTCATTAACATGCATGAAAACATTGGAAAAAAACAACATGGTAGAAACTCCTGCAGTAAGAGTAACTTTGAACCAGAGCCCTCCATTCCCCCATTAAAAGTTTACAATGTTTCTTCTGTTTTACGTATCGATAAACCCGAGGGAGGAACCTGAAAAACTTTAGAAATAACACAAAAAAATGCGAAAAAACGCCTCACCGTTTCCTCTTGATGTATGGTCGTCTTTTTTCTCGCTGATCTAGTCCTAGGGCTTTGGGCCGTGGAACGCATTTGAAAGTAAATCATTGCAAGGCAAATGTATGAGGTTGTGAGGTCACACGCAGCACAGCGAACCGCTTTCAGGCAAGATCAGATCAAAAAGATATATTTTAGCCAAAAGGAAATGTCCGCAGTGAAGGGGGTTTCAATGACTAACGCGGCCTGGCCTGCGGAAACCTCTACAGTTAATGTAGGAATGCAGCACTGAGGAGGAAGGAGAGTGCTGCAATTTCACTTTTCAAATTGATTCTCGCATTCTCTGCATTATTGAATACAATGGGAACTTTTAAGGACAACCACAATAACAGGTTCTCATGAAACATTAACAGCAAATGTATGTAAATGCAGAAATAGCCCTAACTGCAATTAGCCAACCTTTCTCTAGAGTACCAAAGAAGTTTAGATAATTGCACACAGAAATTGCACAAAGTGGCTGCGTTCATTAGCACAAAATGCAAAGAGTCGATTTCAGGAACAATGGCATATAATGATGATAATGTGAAAATTCAGATAGGACTGGAAAATGTTTTGAAGGGGTAGGTTTGATTTAGCATAGTTTTTTTCTTATATCTGAAAGCTACTGGTTGGTACAGCTCTTTAAAGTGTCAAATCATGGTTGGTTTATTTGGAAATAGAGGGTGCAGTTCCTTGCATCAAGTAGTAGAGTGTAGAAGAAAGTAAATAGTTTATCTCTGAAATCGACATTTGCCCTGCAATGTGTATTTGAATTTGGCTGTGTGCTAAAAGTGTCACACATTGCATGCCAGGTTGTTTGGCCAGGCCCTGCATCCAACCCCAGGGACAGGGCTAAAGGCTGTGAGTAGAGACGTCTGGGTGCCCAATTGCATAACCAGGCTCTGCCTCTAACCCGCACCAGGCAGGGCTAAAGACTGTGTGTAGCGAGTCCTGGATGCCTGTTTGTTTGGACGCAGGCGCTTCGTCCAACACATATCAACCATGGCCGCACACTATACAGAGCGGACACTGGATGTACCTGCGTTAAGCACAGGGCCTGTTGCAGTCCAAGCCCTATATACAACCCCTTCCAATCGCTGCAGAAAACCATGCATGGTGGAGGCTGGACACATGAGTTGTGCTCTCTGCGCACACCTGCTAATTTTACTTTTAAGAGACTCAGAAATTAACTATGCAAATCACACCTCAAATTAATTTTTGGGTTCAGGTAATACAGATACTTCAAGATTCCTGTGGGGAAAAAACATAAGAAATTGAATGAAAATCCAGAATTATCTAATTTCTAAAGTGGACTGCTCAAGATCATAAATAACGATATAACAAATGATGTCGATGACATCACTGTTTACGTTATGTATTCCCTTCCCATTGATGTTATTGGGTATATTGCTATAGAGAAAATATAATTTCTATGTTTTTCTATGTGTTATTATTTAATAATATTGTGCTGTTAAACCAGTTGCCTTTTGATATAAATATTAAAAATTTATGAGCAGGTTATTTGGGGGTAGAGTTATTCGTCTTCATAGTAGGGGGCACGGGAGGGCGAGAGTTTTTAGGACTAACACCGGAAACATACAAGGATTTTTGGGTTTTGCTTTGGAACCATAACTATATTGTTTTATTCAGTGAAGAGTATGCTCATAGACGTGCTTCAATACTGGCCAATCACAATAATTTGAGTGCACACTTAAAATATACCCAACAAAGGTTAGTTAAAATGCAATGTGCAAGCTATGCTTCGGCATGTAGATAGCTTATTATATTTTTGTAAATTCACATGAATGTCTGTGAGACTACCATTCTGTGCAAATACCATATCAATGTGAATACATCTATTTGAAAGCATATATTACATCAGATACATCAATAAGTGTATGTTATTCAGTGATTAACACAGAATAATGATGGACATCCATTAATCTAACCATCAATTTGCATATTTAGGTATTTTGGGAAGCACAAGCTTACATCTAGGGCCCACCTTAGAACCACCAGATGAGAGTTTCATGCACTAGGATACCAGTCATGCCAGTCTTAGGGCTATGGATTGGCTTTGCCTCTATAGGCAGGTAAGCCACTCTTAAGGGTTTCATTAACAGACAGTAGGCTTGGCTATTTCCTCAAATGCATGTTCAACATGGTGCACAGCTGCTGGTGCAGTATAACAGTGCATTTTTAACACCAGTTTTCCTTCGGTCAAATCACTTTTTTGTGATCAGTTTTGCATGTCTCAATCAGAGAGTAATGCTTCTGCAGGTGTTGTGTCTTTGTATGCCTCCCAAAGTTTTTTCAAGTAATACTGTGGATTTCGAATTTGATATACTGTTCTAGTAAGAGTGGTGAACATCTTTCAGAGCTGGGATGATTTATTCTAATTACCTTAAATTTAGATAGTCTAGCTGATTGATTCTGTTTCTCTGTATCCTCTAAATGCCCGTCTGAAGAACAGAAGTACATCAAGGTAAGATAAAACATATTTATTCCACACATTTTCATACAAGGAAGGGTCTGACTTCCTAGTGACAGAGTTGGAGTCAACCAAACCAAAAATAGAACATATCCAGATTCCCAAAAATGGACTCCTTAGTGCAGAGGGCATTGGCCTTTGAAGGGGCAGTGAGTGAGCTTAAAACATTGGCAGCTTAGAGCAAAGAGGAGATTTTGAAAATGGAGTGTAAGGAAAATGAACTCTATGAGAGGCTGGAACAGTTGGAATATAGCTCAGGAAGAAATGAATTGAGGATCCCAAATGCCCCAGAGGAAGCAGAAGGGGAGGATCTGAGACGTTTTGTGGTGGAATTGTTAAAAGTGATAATCCCCCTAAAGGGTGACACAGTTAATATAGTGGGAGACATCCAGAGAGTACATTGTGATACCTTTAAAAGGAATCCTAATAGGAGGAAGCCTCGGAAAATGCTAGTGAATTTTCTAACATATTCGATTAAGGAAAAGATATTGATGAAAGCATTGGAATCAAATTCTATAACAGCAAGGGCATTCAACTCTCAATTCAGGTCAGATATCTCCTGTATAACTCTAGAGCGACAATGGGAACTAGGATAATGGATAGCAGATTTTAAAAAATGAGGTGCCATTGTCTAATTTAAATTCCCTGCCATAATTAGGGTAATGCATGACAACAAAATGTATAATCCAAGAGGGCACACAGAGGCAGATGAATTGCTCAACATAATTTAAGCATGTCAGTTAGCTACAATATAGGTGAAGAAAGGCAGATCAGAGTTGACTTCTGATCAAGCAAATGAGACTATGGTTTGCTAGGACTTACATGCACTAATTGGCATTTCTTGGTTCGATATCTTCCTTTTTTTAGCCTACTCATCTGAGATATGTTTAGTCATTACTGGGTTAGCTCAAAGGACACTAGTTATGTCCAGAGAGAAATTGGGAGGGGTCTCCACAGGAGGGAAAGGAGGTTTGGTGGAAGCGCGAGTACTGGGTGGAGAGCATCAAGGGAACATTTAAAACAAGCATTTGCAATGCAATAGGTCTCGCATTTATAAGATTTTGAGCTATTGGCATTGTAAAATTACAATGCCTTTTATTTATGTTTTGGTTTTAAAACAAATAAAAGGCATTGTCATTTACAATGTCAGTAGCATAAACTCGCATAAAAGCAGTGTGTGGAGTGCAGCAGTGTGCGGCGTGCAGCAGTGTGCGGCATGCAGTAGCGTGTGGTGTGCAGCAGTGTGTGGCGTGCAGCGGCTTGCAGCGGTGTGCGGCATGCAGCAGTGTGCGGCGTGCAGCAGTGTGCGGCGTGCAGCAGTGTCGTGCAGCATGCAGCAGTGAGTAATGCAGCAATGTGCAGCAGTGTGCGGCGTGCAGCATTGTGCGGCGTGCAGCATTGTGCGGCGTGCAGCATTGTGCGGCATGCAGCAGTGTGTGGCATGCAGCAGTGTGTGGCGTGCAGCAGTGTGTGGCATGCAGCAGTGTGTGGCGTGCAGCGGCATGCAGCAGTGTGCGGCGTGCAGCAGTGTGCGGCATGCAGCAGTGTGCGGCGTGCAGCAGTGTTTCGTGTAGCAGTGTGAGGCATGCAGCAGTGTGTGGCGTGCAGCGGCGTGCAGCAGTGTGTGGCGTGCAGCAGTGTGTGGCGTGCAGCAGTGTTTCGTGTAGCAGTGTGTGGCGTGCAGCTGTGCGGCGTGCAGCAGTGTGCGGCAGTGTGGCGTGCAGCGGTGTGCAGCAGTGTGTGGCGTGCAGCAGTGTGTGGTGTGCAGCAGTGTATGGCGTGCAGCAGTGTGCGGTGTGCAGCAGTGTGCGCAGCATTGTGCGAGGTGCGGCAGTGTGCGGCATGCAGCAGTGTGCGGCGTGCAGCAGTGTGCGGCGTGCAGCAGTGTGTGGCATGCAGCAGTGTGTGGCTTGCAGCAGTGTGTGGCGTGCAGCAGTGTGTGGCGTGCAGCAGTGTGTGGCGTGCAGCAGTGTGTGGCGTGCAGCAGTGTGTGGCGTGCAGCAGTGTGGGGCGTGCAGCAGTGTGGGGCGTGCAGCAGTGTGTGGCATGCAGCAGTGTGCGGCGTGCAGCAGTGTGTGGCGTGCAGCAGTGTGAGGCGTGCAGCAGTGTGCGGCGTGCAGCAGTGTGCGGCATGCAGCAGTGGGCTACGTGCAGCAGTGGGCTGCGTGCAGCAGTGTTGTGCAGCATGCAGCAGTGAGTAATGCAGCAGTGTGCGGCGTGCAGCAGTGTGCGGCGTGCAGCAATGTGCGGCGTGCAGCAGTGTGTGGCGTGCAGCAGTGTGCGGCGTGCAGGAGTGTGCGGCGTGCAGCAGTGTGTGGCATGCAGCAGTGTGCGGCGTGTAGCAGTGTGAGGCATGCAGCAGTGTGTGGCGTGCAGCGGCGTGCAGCGGTGTGCAGCGTGCAGCGGTGTGTGGCGTGCAGCGGTGTTTCGTGTAGCAGTGTGGGGCGTGCAGCAGTGTGGGGCGTGCAGCAGTGTGGGGCGTGCAGCAGTGTGCGGCGTGCAGCAGTGTGCGGCGTGCAGCGGCATGCAGCAGTGTGTGGCGTGCAGCAGTGTGTGGCGTGCAGCAGTGTGTGGCGTGCAGCAGTGTGCGGCGTGCAGCAGTGTGCGGCGTGCAGCAGTGTGAGGCGTGCAGCAGCGTGTGGTGTGCAGCAGTGTGTGGCATGCAGCGGCTTGCAGCAGTGTGCATCGTGCAGCAGTGTGCGGCGTGCAGCAGTGTGCGACGTGCAGCAGTGTGCTGCGTGCAGCAGTGTCGTGCAGCATGCAGCAGTGAGTAATGCAGCAGTGTGCGGCGTGCAGCAGTGTGCGGCGTGCAGCAGTGTGCGGCATGCAGCAGTGTGTGGCGTGCAGCAGTGTGTGGCGTGCAGCAGTGTGCGGCGTGCAGCAGTGTGCGGCATGCAGCAGTGTGCGGCGTGCAGCAGTGTGTGGCATGCAGCAGTGTTTCGTGTAGCAGTGTGAGGCATGCAGCAGTGTGTGGCGTGCAGCGGCGTGCAGCGGCGTGCGGCGTGCAGTGGTGTGTGGCATGCAGCGGTGTTTCGTGTAGCAGTGTGTGGCGTGCAGCAGTGTGTGGCGTGCAGCAGTGTGCAGCGGCGTGCGGCGTGCAGCGGCGTGCGGCAGTGTGTGGCGTGCAGCAGTGTGTGGCGTGCAGCAGTGTGCGGCATGCAGCAGTGTTTCGTGTAGCAGTGTGAGGCATGCAGCAGTGTGTGGCGTGCAGCGGCATGCAGCAGTGTGCGGCGTGCAGCAGTATGCGGCGTGCAGCAGTGTACAGCAGTGTGGCGTGTAGCGGCGTGCAGCAGTGTGTGGCGTGCAGCAGTGTGTGGCGTGCAGCAGTGTGTGGCGTGCAGCAGTGTGTGGCGTGCAGCAGTGTGTGGCATGCAGCAGCGCGCGGCGTGCAGCAGTGCGCGGCGTGCAGCAGTGTGCGACGTGCAGCAGTGTGTGGTGTGCAGCAGTGTGTGGCGTGCAGCAGTGTGTGGCGTGCAGCAGCATGCAGCAGTGTGCGGCGTGCAGCAGTGTGCGGCGTGCAGCAGTGTGCGGCGTGCAGCAGTGTTTTGTGTAGCAGTGTGAGGCATGTAGCAGTGTGCGGCATGCCGCAGTGTGCGGCATGCAGCAGTGTGCAGCAGTGTGGCGTGCAGCAGTGTGTGGCGTGCAGCAGTGTGCGGCGTGCAGCAGTCTCGCATTTGTGAAAGTTAGAGTTTTTAGCATTTAAATCTAATGTCCAAGGTCCACTTTCACTTTCGTCCGTTGTTAAAGCTTTGTTGTCTTTATGGGGCCATGTGTTTGAAACACATGGCCCCATAAAGATAAGAAAGCTGACCCTTTGAAGTAGTATGATGGCGAGGCAGACTGCAAAGTTGAAAACACTCCATTAAAAGCTCAGTTTTTCTTTTCTTCTGCAGTTTTATATAACGTGAACTCTACCCTAAGATATTGGAGTGCGTTCACGCCCTTAATTACATCGGCCACGCCCCTTTTAGAGACCCTCCAGTTTATTCATCCCACTTAAAGCCCTGAGTTTGACCATGTCATTTGTATATTCTTGTGTGTCTATTAGCTGTTTGCACAGATGCCGTGCTGGGTGTGGAGGAAAAGCGTTGCCTTGTCCTGTCCATCCTTGACTTCCGACAGCGACTACAAGCCAGGCTAGAACTCTGACAAATGTCTTTCACCCCCACTGCCCTTTCCAGCCTGCCCCTCCCAACAGATCAAATTAAGCTGTTTTGTGTACTTCCACGTACGAGTGGCTGTAAAACTCGGAATGTACTAAAAAGGGCCGAATCACGAGGGTGACAATGCGCTCCTTGCAAGCGCTTCGAGCTCACCCGATGAGGCGCTGTTTACATGAAGTGATGTGTACGCACGAAGAATGTTTTTTCCAGTTTTATATAGCGCAAACTTGACCGAAATGGATTAGAGTGCTTTACAGAAGCACCACGTTACGTTACACAAGATCAGATTTGCAGTTTTACATTTTTATAGGCACATGGAGATTAACTGAATTGCCTAGAATCACGGGCTGTTGTGCGGACATCGGGGCTTCTAAAGCCAGCATTTCTGACCGTAATGCCATATCCTCTCGTTTTTACAAATAAGGCATAGTTGTTAAACTTCTAGTTTGGCAAACAGTAAATGAAACACACAGTGACTGCAAAGTTAGTTGTCATTTTGATTGTATCTAGTCGCATAGGTAAACAGAGCCAGCTTTGATCCCAGGGAAGTCTGACTGCCAGATTGCCCCGTATGACAGTCCGACCCTTGCCATCACTACTGTCGAGGCTGAACCGGATACGGGTAGAGAAGGCGCGCCAGGCGTGAGTAGTGATTCTCATGCAGTGGTGAGTAGGGGGAGCAGCTGTGGAAGGATGGAATCTGTTCTGCTCAGAGTTCATTAAAATTCTATCCTGGTGCCTCTTCCTTTTCCCAGCATCCCTCGGGCCTGGTTAAGATCATTTTTATTAATTCATAAAACTCTGTGAAAGCATTGAAGATGCTGACAGCAGCAACCTGCACGGGTAGGGAAGAGGAGCTGAAACGGTGGTCTGTATCCGGAAAAAGTCTAGCCAGACTGGGAATGTGTAAGCCTGTGGCTAGCCCCTCAGATAGAGGGTAGAAGTGTATGGGGACTTTGGGACCCTGCTCCTCCACGACAAGCTGAAGAAAGCCTCGGCAGGAGCCATAAATGACAAATCACTGCTATGATCGAAGCGGCAGAAGTGACTTTACGCCCCTTTGACACACACAAAATGCTTTGATTTTGAGGTCTCCAGTCACATGGAGGGTTGTTAATCCACCACCCCGTTAGTTTGTGTAAGAGGTCTGGGTCAACAAGCAGGAAGGGGGTGGCAAATGGTCACGGCCGCTTTGATGTCCATCAAAGCGGCCGCGAAAGTGAAAGTGATCAGGCAGTGCTTTTCAGGCTGCCAAATGGTGCGCGCGCCCGGCGCACATGCACTGTATTTGGAGGCCTGAAAAGCACTGTTTGCACTTCCAGATCCCCCTTTTACAAAAGCTCTCGCGAGAGCAGCGCTAAAGCGCTGTCTCAGGCGAGACCTAAAAAGGAATCCTTAGAAACCTTATGTAAGCCTCAGACAACATATCAATAGGGATAATGTCAGGTTACTTTTTTTTATGAGAATACAAACATATGGAAGTAGAAGGTAGGTGTGGAGTAGCCCCCGTACAAATATTTTCATGGAATATAAATGGGTTGCACACAAAAATATACAGGAAAGAATCATACACTATCTTAAAGATTCTCAAGGTCAAAACCATATTTTGCAAGAACCCCATCTAGCTCGTAGAGAATGCTTGGAACTCTTCAAACCACAATAATGGCTTCAGCAAGAGGTTTGTACAGACCAAGAGGGTTGAATTAAAGGAGTTATTAGTTTGTTAAAAAATAATATCCAGGATACCATTTTGGAATATGTCATTGATAACACAGGAAGGTGGGTAATATTGAGTATATGAATGTGTGACAAGAGCTACACATTAGTAGGATACTGCTGGCCTAATACGAATGGCATTAACCAAATATAACATGTTCACCTAAAACTATTGGTTTTCCCTGCTCCTATTATATTGGCATCACACTCCTAGCTTTACTACTCCTAAACTGAGAACAATTCGAACTTTAAGACTTTCGGTATTCACAGAAGGCATTTAGGAGTCCTAAAGTTAGGACTCCTAACTTCTGTGAATACCGAAATGAGTAAGTGCCTTCTGTGAATACCAAAATGAGTAAGTGCTTTCTGTGAATACCAAAATGGTAGTAAATTTAGGATTTTGTCTTAAGTTAGTTCTGTGAATCGGGCCCAGAGTTCTCAAGCAAGAGAAGAACCCTGAAAGTTGGGAGTCATATAGACCAATATCCTAGCTGAATAGCGACTATAAAATTAGGCGGTTCAATGCACAAAGATCAAAAGGGATTTATGAAAGGGGGATACCTCGATGAATTAACCCATGGGGTCGGTTGGTGCGATTGACATAGCTTCCACATTTAATCTTCCATTAGCAGTATTAACATTGGATGACACTATGACATTTGATCAGGTGAATGGAAGTATCCGAAAACAATAATATTGTATCAGCAAATCTTGGGGGAACCTTCTGTAGGACAATCCAGCAAATATATAAAGATCCAACACTGAAAATCCTATTGAATGGTTTTTAACATAGGAGTTTAGAACTAGGAGAGATACAAATCAAGGTTGTCCACTTTCCCTGTTGTTATTTAACCTTTATATAGAACCCCCAGTGAGCGCACTAATGATGGAGTCAGCGATTTGCCCATTCAGGTATGATGACTGGTAGAAAAAGATGGCTCTTTATGATGATGATTTTATGATATATACCCCTGAATTAGGGTGGGCGTTATCAGGGATAGATAAGTTGATGCAAGACTTTGGGATCATTTCAGGATATTCTGCAAACCCGGCAAAACAGAGGTTATGGCTCGGATTTGACCAAGTGAAAATGAGCAAATCATTCAAGAAGTGGATGAGTTACCTTGGGTTGAAGATCACACAAGATCTAGATACATTCTAAAATAGCTTCAATTGAGTCAGGTAAACTGTTAAAGAACTGGGTACATTTGTCATTAATTCTCTTGGGCAGAATGAATTTGATAAATATGTCCATAATGCCAAAGTCCACCTTTCTCTTTAACACCATATCTCTTACCTTAGTAAAAGATTAGATAAATAAACTAAAGGGGCACATCTTTAATTTTAGTTGGGCTGCAAAAAAGGGTAAGGATATTGCAGAAACAACTGCACAGAAAGAAGGATAGGGGGGTTTATCTCTAAATGACTTTCAATATAATGAATGGGCTTTCCAACTAAAAAATTGCAGGATTTTATGTAGCATGTAGGTTCTTCGGAGAATTGTTTAATATACTTAGCAATGTTAAAAGACATTAGACTGGGGAACCACAGACCTCTCATATTATAGTGACTATGCACCTATATGGGACTCACTAGGCACTCCAGAGGGTATGGAAGATAAATTAGCTAGCCAAATGAGAATAGAAGGAATATGTAGATGGGGGGAGTGGAAACTTTTACCTTGGGATATTTTGGATAGGACTACCGGTGGAAGATATAAATATTATTAACTGAGAAGTTGGTTTCAAGCTATGCATGTCAGGGGTCTCACCACAAATGCTCTAGTAGAACAACTATTGAAATTTGCCCAAAGGGAAAAGGAAGTTGCAATGTGGTACCAAGCGCTCTGACCCTCATCTCCTTGTGTTTGCTTTGTTCACCCTAAATTGACAGGGTATGCCCAGACGTGGGTCTCTCGCTCACTTTGCCACTGAATTCAAGCTAGCCTGGCTGATGAGGGGTGTTACCCTGAAACCTGCCTCAGGAGGCTTGTTTACGGTCCAGAGAAGACCTGGCTTGACAGTTCGGGCTAGACTGTTCCCATGAGGAACAGAGTCAAGACACATGGCTGGGTCTGAACTGGGGTGGTAAAGTGAGCTAAAGATTGATGATGGATTCAACTCAGCACTAAAAGTGACTGGTGGTGAGTGTCTGAAAGGTTTCAGCTCTCCGTCCATCATCTCCTTGTGTTTTCTCTCTGTTCTTAATCATTATATTTCTGGCCTCATTCTTGAAAGAGCCTTCTGGGGTGTGTTCATTAACCTCATCCGATTAATCGATGAACACAAGCCGAAAGGCTCTTTCAAAGTATGAGACCAGAAATATAATGAGGGTATTGCTTGTCACATTAGGAGGTACACATGTTTGCTACTTTAAAGATAGCCAAAGGTATAACCTGATTACTATATAGTCTTGATCCCTCATATCTTTTGTCTATTTCCATATTATGTTTGTCAGCATTGGATACATGGTTTTGGGAAATTCCTCGCCTTGAGTAAGTGATGTACACCTTAAATAGACGTGGTGATTGGCTACCAGTTTACATCACTTCGGAAGTCGCTTGTAT
This sequence comes from Triturus cristatus, assembly GCF_964204655.1. Lineage (NCBI taxonomy): Eukaryota > Metazoa > Chordata > Amphibia > Caudata > Salamandridae > Triturus > Triturus cristatus. The sequence continues at coordinate 748,972,870 of NC_140581.1, read as the reverse complement.
TAATTTGCATGCCAACGTTAAAGAAAGGCTGATAATCACACAGTGTTTTGGGTCATATACATCTGTGGTTGGGCCCTCTATCTATAATTCCATCTGTGTTGCAAATTTCATGCATCTATGCATGATGGACATTTCGGGTGTGTAGGGACAAGTTGGGTGTTTATACTGTGTTTGGTATACTGGTTTGGCATACTGGCACGCCACTGGAACGCCACTCACAAAATGGTCCAGATGAGCTGCCTGACACAACAGGATCCATCGTGTGAGCATTCGTAATACCAGCGTAATTTTAAGGCTCTTGTTCATGTTTATGACTCGGTGGCAGACGAGATGACCACTGAATGCTGTGTTGTTTTAACTGTTTATAAAGCCCTAGCTGAGTTGATAATTATACCTCATGCCACAAACTAGACTTATGAGGCAATTCAATAAGGATCACGTAGATCTTAAAGTTTTAGGTTATGACTAAGCATAAGATATCGATTTTAATGACAGACATGAGCCAAAGTTCTTAGATAGTGGAAATGAAGATATATTTGGTTAATCTTTAACAGGTCTCTACGATGACTTATCAAGGTTTCAGGTCATTTTTGAGTAGTTGTTATTTAAACATCCAGTTTCATACTGTATGGTGATCATTATAGTTATTTTTACATAGAGTGGAGTACAGTGTCTGTCTTAGGCTTTGGAGATATGAAATGCATTTATTACATGATATTTGCAGCCAATATTATTGAAATTTCACTTGCCTCAGACCGCAAACTTATAGGATTTACCTACTACCCAGTGTTGCTGTCTTCCACATTATGTATGATGATATGAATTTGAAGTTAGTGCCCATTGTTGAATCTACTGTCAGTGGGCTCTTTATTACCTTACAGGTGGGCTCGTATTACGTAGCACATTTTTATGTGTCATCTCCTGATTTTCTAGATATGTGTTGCATCTGTTTTACCTGGTTTTGACAGCATCACTGTTCCAAGTTGGATTACTTATATGTTCCCACATCTCATTCTCAAAACATACAGATATAGGTAAGAATGTCTACTTTTTCTGTGTCCCTCCTTTCCCCCTACTTTCGTTTTTCTTTTTTGTCACTCATGCTATGGTCATGTATGATTAAACTGCACATTAATGGTTGCAGCCTGCTAGGTGTCTTGCTTCCGAGTTTGTCACTGGTGAGCACATTTCAGGCTCATAATTGCCAATTTCTCTGTTTCGATCTGGGCTACTCATATAGGGGCATATTAACAAGCCAGGCGATAAACTTATCGCCGCTTTAGCGGCAGAAAACTGCCGCTAAAACGGCGATAATGGGCTTGATAAGATGCTCTATGGAATTCCAATTGAAGCCCATGTTAGACGTCCTTCACATTTAACATGGGCTTCAATTGGAATTCCATAGAGCATATTATCAAGCCCATTATCGCCGTAACTGCCGCTAAAGCGGCGATAATTTTATCGCCTGGCTTGTTAATATACCCCATAGTTGTTTTACTCTGGTGGTGGTTCAGTGGGAGATTTTAAGCTCCTTCTGCACTCACCATTTTTGTTCGCATGGCGCAGGCATGTCACAGGCTATATGAAAATATCAAAAGGGGAGAGAGAAGAAAGGAATAATGGATTCCCACTCAGCTTCCTAAAGTGTAAATTCAAATATAAAACAAAGTGGAGCAACCGAGTATCATATACTGGGGTTTCTCTTAAAAATGTCTGAGACCCTCACCAGCAACTTTTGGTCAGTGGCATGTTATCCCCACTGGCATAATAGTAACCAATAGCTTCAACATCGGGTCTTTCCTCCACCAGGAGGGAATGTCTCAAGGAGCTGAGACAGTGTAGGATTCATTACACAAAAGTATTGATCTAAAATGTCCTCCTGTCCCACAGAGAAATACATTTATTAAAACTAGGGCAGGGGTAAGATTAGAAAGGGGGAGATGTGTATAGGGAATAATTAGGTGTACCATACATCCATGCAAACATTTGGTTAACATGTTTCAGCCTGCTTGCATCCATATGGGTTGATGGCTTTTGTCATGACCATGAGGTTTGTTTGAATCCCTGTTGCAGGCCAATAGAGACTCTTTCTTCTGGCTCAGGATATTACAGATATACTCATTCTGTCTGTGAAAAGAAGGGAAGAGTATAAAACATACTAGCATTCATTAATACTGTTCTCATTGTCACCACTACATATATTCTTGTAAAATCGGTGAACCCGATAAACAAGCAATTTATTTAGGACCATCACCCTTTATGTGAACTTGGCTCATTTTGCAGTGGAAAATGTGAAAAGACAAAATATGCGTTAATTTAGGAAAACTTGAGAACATAACGACTGCATACATTTCTTCGCTAAAAACATTTGGAAAGCGTTAAGTCGTCCCATTCCTGCAACTAGGTGGTGCAGTATATAGATAGAACCTCTGACATTAAGTCTTCTTTGTTGGGAAACACTGACTTAGAAATATTTATATGCAAGGAAAACATACCTACAGTATACACTATACAGTTTAAAGCAAGCCATTGTGGTTAATACCTGTACACAGTTGATATAACATAGGGAATTTTTATGTAAATATTAGCTCGCATTCATGGTAAAATAATTAATGTTATATTAGTGATATATTCTTAGTAAAGTATGCACACTGATGTCATATTCTAAACAACTCCCGAACAAGTGGTTATTTGGCAAGTTGGTTAAGTACAGCAATTTAAAACCTTATTTCACTAGAACCAGGACCCCACAGGATGCAAGGGGAGATTCTATTGTTGCACTCCTTAGAAAAGGAACGAAAAAATGGGTAGAAGGCAGTCAACAAAGAAGAACAATGGTGTGGCTTAGGAGTAAAAAGCATTTGTGTGGTCGCTTACGGCGAGCACTTTGTGTAATGCAACATTGTCACATTCGAACCTGGACCCCATAGAATGCGTGGGGGAGACATCAAGGTTACCCTCTTTTGAAGAGGAATGAAAGCTTGGGTTAGAGGCAGGCAACAAAGAAGAAGAACAGCGGAAGGGCTTAATAGTGACAAGCATTGGCATAGCCAATAGGTCTCGCCTTTGGGACCTTATAAGTGTTTAGCCATGCAACACTTGATGTTGTTGCACCAAGGATATTGTGCTGGATAACTAAACACTTATAAGGTCCCAAAGGCGAGACCTATTGGCTATGCCAATGCTTGTCTCATATATGCTTTGAGTATGGAAATCAAAGAGCGCTGCAAGCAGCAAATGCCTTCCTCGTGGCGCTTTGGTGTGTGGCCTTGAGATAGATTGTTCGTTGGTGATGTTTATGTCATCATGTGAGTTATACTGCAGTGTGGTTGGTGGTCTTATTCAATTATTTTCAAATTACAAGTTTCCAAGCACTAGTTCGATTTGTAGTGTACTGACTTAAGAGGCATTTTAGTGTGACAACCTCTTACGACTTTTTATTGAAATCTTTGTTATATGGTAGTAACCCCTCACCTCTGGAAAGTCAGGCTTGCTTACTTCACTTTGGTGCTGGTTGTGACCGCTGTTGACACACCACCACTTTCAAAGTTCACCACCCTTCACCGGAGAGAGGTGGGAGATGTGCGGGTGAGTGGCAAAGATATGGGGTAAACTTTAAAAAGTTAGGAGTGAGTGAAAGAGGTGAGAGAGTGGTAATGATATGGGAGGCAGGTTGAGAAATAGCAGAACAAAGTGTTAGGTATAAAACAGATAGAAGTGAGGGAAAGAGATGCAATTTAGTTTTAAATGTGGTCGAGAGAGAAAACTCAAAGTTAGGAAGAAAATGACCGAAGTGAGTTGGGAAAGAGGAGGTGAGAACGGTGGGAGTGAGGAGTGGTGATGAAGAGATCAGAGAGATGGGAGAGTGAGACGTGCAGGTAAGACTATGTCTCAGAGAAATTAGACAGGTGAGTGAAGCCAGAAAAAAGGAGTAAGATAAGACAGCGTGAAAGGTAGAAGAGGAAGGAGGCCTGGCAGTGGGCTTATAAACACGTTCTAAAATTGAGATTTCAGGAAGTATGCGACTCACCTGGGCATTCCTCTCAGAGTGAGCACCTGAGGCCGGCGATACAGAAGTGATGTCACTGTCAGGCATTGTGAGAGTGAGGGGCGCTACCTGTCAGGCCGTGACGTCATTGAATGTTTCCTGCACCGTAGAACGGGCTTCGTTCAGCCAATCACCACAGGCCTAGGGAAAGAGCCAGCAGGGACTGCAGAGACCCAGCCACGGCAGGAATGCCCCACCACGATCACTGCAGCGATGCACAATCACAACAGCCATACAAACACAAATACTGTAGAGCTGGGGGTGTATTCACAATGGATACTACGCCACAACGGCTGCAGAGTAACAAATACGTAGAGATGTTGAGCAAATCAATGTAAAGACACAGGCAGAACCCCTGCAGCTGCACTGACACTATGACTGCACTGACACATACATCATATCTGCAGAAAAAACACAGGCAAAATGACTGCAACAAGGTATCTGCGCGAATCTTTATTCTGCTTCTGTTTATTCCATCTAATTGTCAGTGATGTTAAATATAATATTAAATGGGCTAAAAGTAAACAAGAACAAGCATTGGCCGTGCGTCCATGAAAGTGACACGGCCGCGCGGCAGCGAAAGTGAAAGTGATCGTGATCGCGATGAAGTGCGGCGACGCAGGAAAGACAGATGGTGGCTGCGCGCATGCACGCTCTCGTGCACGCAAGCTTGAGGCCACCAAAAGCCTGTGGTGGCACTTTGGAAACCCACACACTAAATGTCTTGCAGAACAGCGCATGTGCTGACTCAGCGAGACCTAAAAAGCACTCATGTAGCTGATTATGGTGAGCAGACAGTGTACTGCAATCCCACAGTGATTCTATTTGACTTACCTTTAGCGCTTGCTCTCTATACTTGTTCCGTCCCAGCCTTCAGGGATATCAGCGTACAGGAGTGTGATTGTCCTTTTTATGCCATTGTGCTTGGAAAGTGATTTCAACAGGTGATGACCCTCAAACGTATATGTGTCACTAATTAGTGAAAGTAAAGACCGACTTCTGGGTAGGAAGCTGAAAACTGATTCTTTACTAAGTTTGGATAGTCTTTCTTGGTGACATCCAGTGATTCACTATTTTTTTCTGTAGAAAAGGTTTTTCCAGTGTTGCTCACATTCCGAATATCAGAAATAAAATAAAACAATGCTCACAAGGGAGAATAAAGAGGACTGCAGGGTAAGAAGCTGAAAGCAAATTCATTACTGTGTTCTGATAGTTATCCCTCGGTAATGTCTAGTGATTTCCTATTTTTTAGAGAACTATCAGTAGCGTTCATATTCCGAATGTCAAAAATAAAGTATAAAAATACTCGTAAATTACACATAAATTTAAAAAAAATCTGATTACTATGTACATATGCATGTATGACAGACCCAGCAGAATACCAGCGGGTTTGAATTCTGAAAGCATATATTAGTAAGCTGTCCTACTGTCACTAACAGGCCTATGAAAACCTACCTTTATGGTGATGTTAGTAGTGATTCCTTGATCTCAGGCTAGTCTGCTCAGGTCCATGGGTTTGTATTCTCTAGTCAATTGTGGATAGAACCTGTTTGGATTCTGCAAGCATAAATTGGTAAACTGCCCTACTGTCAGTAACAGACCTATGAAAACCTCCCTTTTTTACATGATATCTATATGGATTTTTTTTACCTCAATGTAGTCTGTTTAAGTTCATAAGGTCATATTCTCTAGCCTAATATAGATTGAACCTTATATTCACTGGTCTATATCCACCTTTGTGCTAAAGTTTCTTTTTAATTTCACAGTACCAGAAGCTTCTAAAATTAAACCTTGGTCATCCAGGCATTGGGAATTATCTGAGAATTATGTGTTTTCTTTTCATTAATTGTATCTCTGTCTCAGTTGTCTCTATGATAAGTGCTATATTCTCTAGCCATACATGGACTAGCATACAGTGTTTCCCTCTCTCAAAGTGGAAGGGTATATCTAGTGTATAGTTGAAGACAGGTGTCCTGTTCCAGTTGAAAAGGGATTTTTTGTTTAACCTTTTATCCCATTGCCAGTGCAAAAGCGGGTTGGATTAGCCCTGGTCATGTTCAGATTGGGCTATTGTAATTCACTCTATCTTGACTCCAATATCAGTACTCCGCATAAATTACAGGGGGCACAAAATGCGCTTGTCAGACCATTCCTTGATATTTTGAGGCACCAATCAGCTGCTGCTGGGTTGTGTGATTTGCATTGGTTTCCCATCAGAAAATGCATTATGTTTAAAGCCATCTGTAGTGTACACAAGACCTTTTATATTCCTAGCCCTGCTAGGATTGAAGAGATGTTCCATTGGTACACTCCAGCAAGAAACCTTGACTTGGCACATCAGAATTTGGTCTCAGTACCTAGGATCCGAAAGATGAAATCAGGAGGCACAGCATTCTTGGTTGACGCTGGAAAACTCAGGGCTTCACTACCGCAGCGCCTTACGATGATCATAGTGCTTTTGTCTTTAAGAAAAGACTCTAAAAACCTGGCTCATCACTATATAGACAGCGCTCCCCCTACTACTTAATATAGTGGGTTTAAGGAAACTGCTCAGTTTTGGACATTCTGGCTACAACGCATTGATGCCTTTGGGTACTTGTTGGAGCTTTCTAAAAGAAATGTAATCAAATCAAATCAAATATGCTGACATGTAATTTTCATCTTAATTAGTAACGTGTGAACAGAAGAAATTGATTAAAGTATTGTTTTTATTGTTGCTTTCCTTCTTTTTATATATCATCTAAGCAGCCTTGAAAATTCCTCAAGTATGGACAAAACGTGTGTCGGCTGAAACCATCTTTGAAGCATCATCTTCACATACTTCTGTATTTATTGTGTAGTGACTTGAACTGTCTATCGATTATCAATATTATAATATCCATGATGATTGTTCTGTATAGTCAATCAAAAAGAATTAGAAGTGCAATGTACTATACCACATAGTGTTTTTGTATGAATTTATGTCTATACACTATGAAACAATAAATAAAAGTGTCTGTAAAAACAATACATTATAAAAATAGCAATACTGGAGGGCTTAAAGTGAACATGGATTAGGAGTGCTCCGCTATTCCAATGTTAAAGTATTGCATTTGTGCAGGAAGGTACAACTTCTTGCACAAAAATAATCCTGAGAGGCATTTTCCTCTTTCTATGTGTGCTGCAGTGTGCAGCACACATAGAAAGAGGAAGTGATGAGGAGAAATGAAGAACTTTTTCCACGTTACACCTCACCTGGGGAGGCATATCTTTTTGGTGCACTCCCAGGTTTACAGGGTGTTGTAAACCTGGGAATGCGTCGTAAACCATGGGCGTTGCGTGAGAACCCCCACGCAACACCCATGAAATGCCTATCCAGGGAAGAGTAATGCAACGCAGCAATTTGTGCTGCATTGCTCCATATTTTTGGAGCCTCTCAAAGGCTTTAAAAATATGACTTAAACTTTTTATCGCTCTTGCACCATAGCACAACATCATTTGAGTCCAGAATAGAGTTCCGATCTACAGTGTTGTCCATTATACAGCTCTGTGTACAAGATCCTGAATCACTCTGAAATGAAGCACAAAGAAGTTTGACCCTTGCAACAAGGTTTCCATCTGCAGCAAAATGAAGATTAATTGCCTAGCAATGGATGCCATACAACACAAGGAACCTATACCAACACATAAAGATGGCCATGCCCACCGTAAGACCTGAAAGACTCCCACGGCATATTAAAAATTATTGTCTACACTCTGCAAAAACCTGTGGTCTCTTCTGAAATTAAGAACATATTTCCCGATTAAATTTTCATACTTGTTCAACATCCCCAATTATACACATCAGGCATGTGTAATTTCTAGTTGAAACACATGCTTGGTGGAAGATCTTTTCGTTGTCATCCCTAATCCTAATGAAGTCACTGTTATTTTGCTTGTTCAGATGGGGCCCCAGGGGGAGCGGAGAAACAGTCTCCCCTTGGGGCTGTTCGCCCGAATGGAACGGGCCACGTTAGGGACGTTAGAGAGAGGCGCGCGCGCGCGTAGTTAATTTATTCAGATGCGTGAAGAGTAGGGAAGCGCGAGCGAGGGGGAGAGGAGAAAAACGAAGTCAGCGCTGAGGGAATTTTTTTTTCTCTCAGGTGAAAACGGAACGGTTTCGACGGGGAGGAGCAGGAGAGGCATGGAGGACGACGAGCAAGTGAGGTCAGCATTGGAATTATTGAGGAAGGCAGGGAGAGAAAACCTGCTGTCAGCTGAGGCGAGGGCTGCGTCTGCGCCCAAGGAAAGGACAATGAGGCGTCGTGCTGCAAGCGGAGTGCAGAGGGCAATAGCGGCCTGCTTGCCTCAGCAGGCTGGTAGAACACGAAGAGCCATGCGCCTCAAGAGCGGAGGTGCATCTGGCAGTGAGGACAGAGGTATGGCAAAGCGCCTTTCACAGCGCCCGGTGATAGCAATGCCTCAGGGAGTTTTACATGGTGCCACAGTAGGAGATTAGCATGAGGGGGGCCCCAGTGGCAATTTTTAGGGGTCTGATTTCCAGAAGAAGTATAGTGAGGGGTAGGAGGGGTTGGGGGAGGGGTGCTGCACCATGCCTTCTCAGCTGGGAGCGGCACAGTAGCGTTGCGAAGGTGGGAACGGAGGACCAACAGGTTAGTGATATGACAGAACCTCTGGGTATGATTTTGCACGCTAGGGGGGAACAAGGTTTTCCGTTGGTAGATTATTCTTCAGACACAGGGAGTGACAGGGACAAGAAGAGGTTGTGGGAATTTTATGGCCAGCGCAGAAAAAGAACAGGCAAAGGCCTGGTGGGGGTACTGGTAGCAAAGGAAAAAGGTTGCAGCAAGTGAGGGGTGAAGGTTTTGGTATAGGGGAGGAAGGTGTGGATTTTGTGGCGCAGGTGGTAGAGACAGGTGGTGAGTCTAGTGAGGATCAGGATGATTGGGTAGGTGGCGTAGACCAGCTGGGTGGGGGTTTGTGGCAGGGCGATAATGGGCCCTCTCAAAGGTCAGAGCCCGACATGGAGGAAAGTATTTTTCCTGAGCCTAGGTTACCACCAGGTCAAATAGCGCACGGGGATTTAGCAGTGATAGGGGGTGATGAAGGGCAGTGGGTGTGGGTGCCGCACTCAGGACAAAGAGGCAAGGCGCAGGAGAGGGAGGCTGCTAGAAAATCACCTTTTGCGAGAGTACCAATTGCGGAGCAGCCTACCGGCGGGAAGAGCGCCCGGTGGTCGAATGCTGTTTCGGGGCGGACTGTAGCTCAAGGCGAGCAGCGGTCTCGACAAGCGCCACAGGTAGCGGTGGCTAGCGATTTAGCGCCTCAGCAAGAGAAGTTCAGTGCGGATTTTTCACGAAGACGCAGAGCTCAAGCGCAGAGTTGTGTTCAAGATTGGTGCCTTTTTGATGGAGGGATAGGTGATGGAGCCCTGTGAGGTATAGATGCCGAACTGAAGAAGCAGGAAGCAGTAGTTTGATTAAGGGCACTTTAATGTAGAGAGTAATCTTGAGACCTCATCCTCCAGCCAAGCCAGTGCAACTGACAATAGCTTCAACGGATAACATTCTCTTCATTACACATTCTTTAAAAGAACACAACAGCGGCTGACATCATCATGTTAACATGGAGGTACAGAATCATTAAGTAAGAACACTACACCCTGCCTAGCAGTAGTAGAAAAAATGTGGGGTATGGAGAAGAGGGTGGGGATGAAGAGGTGATTTGGGATGAAGTTAGAGAGGAAGGCAGTACAGTCATGCAGCAAATCAGAACGGAAAAAGGGGTAGGGGAGGGAGGGAAGGGGTCAACTGCCTATGTTTCTACCTTACAGAAGTCACGTGCGGACCTGCCAGTTGAAGAGTCTCAAAAGAAAAGACGTCGAGCGAGTGTGCCAGTGGGCATGAGGGACAGAGCAGAACATCTTCCGAGAGGTACGACACCATGGTGGGAGGTGTGGGTCCCTTCGGTTACACATTTAGACTTACCACAGGTGAGGGATATACACAGCGGCTCGAGTCAGCCAGAGGTAATGCCGAGTAAGGTTTGGGGAGAAGAGGCCTCAGTTGTTGAACAAAGCAAGGACAAAGTAGGGAGTACGACGGTGCAGAAGACAGGAGGGGACGCGACACAGGCAGTGGGTAAGGTAGCTAAACGTTTACCGTACATGGGTTTAGCGATGCCCCTGGGTACACATTTATCTTTAAAGACGAAACAGAAAATTTGGGACCATGAGTTTGTCGACATCTTTAAATTACTACACAGGGAGGTCCAGGCAAAAGAAGGTTCTAAGGAAGAGGAGTGGGAGCTGGCAAGGCGGCCAAGGGTTCCACGTAATGTGGAAAACTGGACGTCTGCGTTTCTCATTTTTGCCAGCATATATACGGAGAAATACCCTGAGAGAGCAGTTTCCATTTTTAAATATATGGATGTAGTACGAAAAATACAACTGCAGTTTGGGGGTTATTGCTGGCTCAATTATGATGAGGAATTTAGGGCAAGGATGAGCATGGCAGCAAATAAACCATGGGGTGAGGTAGACGCAGAATTGTGGCTTCAATGGATGGTTTCAGCTCATCCCTTGGCGACTACCCATACTGCCAGCGGTTTGCCGGTGACATATAAGCCTTTTCTACCATGTCCCGCTCTATCAGGGGCGGGTGACAATGGGCGGGGGCAGGCGGCTGGCGGCTGGGATTGGAGCCTGCTGGAATTTTAATAGGGGATTATGCACCAGGCAGGCGTGTCGCTTTCGACACGAATGTTCACAATGTGGGGGGTGACATGCAATTACCCAGTGCTTCACCACATTTAACGCAGCTGGTGGGGAGAGAGGGCCCGAGCAAGGATGGGGGGCTAGGGGTAGAGGGGCACCATTACAATTTATGCCAAAAGGCGGCTACGCCAATTAATTTGGAGGCGATGATTCCATAACTGGAAGCATATCATGATAAGACAGCGGCTAGCACATTGTTTTAGGGTTTGTTGGAGGGTTTCAAGATTAGTTATCAAGGGCCCAGAGAAGGTCGGTGGGCAGATAATTTGAAATCCGCAACGGATTTCCCTCACATAGTTCGAGCTAAGTTGTCTGAAGAAGTGTCATTGGGCAGAGTAGCCGGCCCATTTGCTATGTGTCCCTTGCCGAATTTGATCATTTCGCCTATTGGGGTCATCCCTAAAAAGGCAGCTGGGGAATTTCGAAAGATTCAGCACCTGTCTTGGCCCGAAGGCTATTCTATTAATGATTTTATTGCCCCAGCAGACACGGCAGTGTCTTACACGTCAGTTGACGAGGCCCTGAAGCAGGTGAATTTTCTAGGTGGAGGAGCGCAGCTCGCTAAATGTGATATCAAGTCGGCGTTTAGGCTCCTCCCGATTCATCCAAACGACTTTGAATTGTTGGGAATGTATTTTGAGGGGCATTATTATGTTGACAAAGTTTTACCGATGGGGTGTGCGGTGTCTTGCACCCTCTTTGAGCGATTTAGCACCTTCCTGCACTGGGTTTTTTCGCAGAGTTACCAGAAAGGAGCTTCCTGTCACTATTTGGATGATTTCCTCTTCATGGGTAAGGCAGGTACTAGGCAGTGCCAGGCGGCCTTGGATGTTTTTTGTAAGTTGATGAGGGAGCTGGGAGTGCCATTGGCGCCGGAAAAAACAGTAGAGCCACAGACCTGTTTAACATTTCTTGGCATTGAAATAGACACGGTAGCACAAATAGCCAGGCTGCCAGCAGGAAAAGTACGTGAAATTCGAGAATGTGTGGAGGAAACTTTGGAAAAAACAAAACTGGAGCTTAGGCAGGTACAGCGCCTACTGGGCTATTTGACGTTTGCTTGCAGAGTTGTAAGGGCAGGTAGGACGTTTTGTAGGGCCTTAGGCATGGCGCTGTCGGGAGCCTGGCGGCCACATCATAGAGTCCGCATATCCAAAATGGTGAAGGAAGATTTGAGAGTATGGTTGGTTTTCTTGGAGGATTTCCATGGAGTGCCGTTACAATTCATTGAAGACCGTTTCATCTGGCAGGTACAGATATATTCGGACGCGGCTGGTTCCAAAGGTTTGGGTATATTTTGGGACGGTTGGTGGTGTTCGGAGCAGTGGCCAGCGCACTGGATGACACAAGGGCGCAGCATCGTCTTTTTAGAACTTTTTCCGGTTTTGGTAGGGCTGGTCACATGGGGCAAAGAGCTTCAAAATAGATCTGTGTTGTTCAATATTGATAATATGACTGTGGTGAATCTACTCAATCACCAAAAAGCCAAAGATGTGAGAGTGTTACGCTTGTTGCGGGAGTTTATGTTAGTGAGTTTACAATGGAATATTATGTTCAGAGCCAAACACATACCAGGGGTAAATAACTGCATTGCTGACGCCCTCTCACGTTTTAATTGGCAGCTTTTCCGCGAACTGGCGCCAGGGGCAGACGACAGCAAAACCCTTCTGTCAGACAACATCTGGGCGTTGGGGAACTGACAATTGAAAGGCTCGTGGAAAACTCAGTAGCGGACTCCACAAGGAAATCTTACAGACAAGCGTGGTTACAATTTACGAGTTATGTACAATGTAACAGCGAAGGGTTGAAGAAGCAACATTTTACTTACATTATCTTACATTTTGTTCTATGGCTGGCGAAACAGGGTTTGTCATCTAATACCATAGCGGGTAAACGGCTGGGGTATCCTTTTATGGACAGTTACACTGGGGTTTTGACCCTGTTGACGGCATTCTGGTGCGAAGAATGTTGAAAGGTTTGAGCAAAAGGAGGGTAAAAAGGCGGCTGCATAGAGCCCCCATTTCTTTTCAGCTGCTGCAGAGACTGGTGCAACAGTTACCACATTGTTGTTATAGCGCTCATGAGGCAGCATTGTTCAGGCTGGCAATGATTTGGCTCTTTTTCGGAGCGTTTCGAGTGTCAGAGATATTGGGGGGGCAGAGGGAAAGGAGGCATACGTTATGATGAAGTGATTTGCGAACAGCAGAGGCTTCGGATTTGGTTAAGAAGTTCAAAAACTGACCAATTGGGGAGGGGTGTTTGGGTTTTTATGAATAAAAGTGGCCTGGTGGAGTGTTGCCCAGTTTTAGAGTGGGAGGGGTTTCAGGACAAATCCATTACCACCACAGCAGCTTATATTTTCGTGCATAAGTCAGGCCATCATGTTACCAGTACACAGCTTTTGGGGGTGCTGAGGAAGGTTTTGTTGTTAGTGGGAGAATCACCTTCAGAATATGCGACTCATTCATTCAGAATAGGAGCAGCGACGGACGCTGCGAAGTTGGGGTTAGGGTGGGATGCCATTCAAAGAATAGGCAGGTGGAAATCCAGGTGTTGTACACGTTATGTACGCAAGTAGATTTAGTAAATGTTAGTAAGGCGTGCTAATTCTTTTTATTTTATATTAGGTGATATCCGCACTTTGTCCGGTAAATGCCACATATGGATCATTGGACATTCCTTTGTCAAATAGGCAGGCCGCTTCGCTGAAAGACAGATTTATGGTTGCAGCCTTGGCCTCCCAAGTGCAGGACATGAGTTACTTTGGCATGGAAAAGGCGGCATGAAATGGGAGGAACTGTTTCCAACTCTCAAAAGATTGAGGTATGATAGACGGCCGCCAAATTTACTGTTGATACATTTAGGAGAGAATGATCTCGTATCGCTTTCAGGTCTTACGCTGTTAAAAAACATGAAATTAGATCTAGCGGTGATCAAGGACAACTGGTTGGGAACGACAGTTGTATGGACTGAGTTTGTTTATCGGCAGCATTGGAGGCAAGCGAGAGACCAAGTGGCAATGGACAGAGCACGCAAAAAGCTGAATAAAGAAATGAAAAACTATAGTGCGGGAATGGGCATAAGGTATCTGTCACATGGAAACATCACCAGTACAGAGGGACAGTTATTCAGAGCGGATGGGGTTCATTTGTCGGAGTTGGGCCTGGCATATTACATTTTGGAAATCAGGGATTGTTTGTCAATGGAATTGGCTGTTGACCTGTGGTGCAACAGCAAAGATCGCTGAAGGGAGGTTACGGCTGCAATGGTTGGTGGGGACAGGAAAACGCTTCAGTTTTCCTGGGTGGCAAGGTTTGGGGTGGGTGAGGCAGGAGCGGTCTTACCCGGCATCCCAGGAAGACGGGTAGGGAAAAAGGGGAAGATAAGAATGACAAGGTAAAGGTAACACAGAGAAGTTGAAGGTTGGTTTAAAGTTTTGAAATGGGGAAATGTGATTTTAGAAATGGTTTTGGCTTAGTATTCTAAATTGTAAAGATAAATAAATAAATAAATTTACCAAGTTATTTGAGAGTTTACCTGTTCTAAATAAAGTGGCCTTTCTTCTATACAAAGATGTGTGAGGGTCAGTTTATTTTGGGCGATGTTTCAGGAGCGAAATTATCATCCACACCTACACTCAGTCACAAACCCATGAATCCACTCATTTTTAGGTTGGTTTCTGACATACCCTAAGATTATGGACAATTGCTGTCTCTCAACTGCTTCAGGTTATATTTAATAACAAACATCAGACACCAAGCCCAAGCCCATTTTACAGCACAGAATCAGGTCTTATATCCTTTCAAGACCACTTTGCTTTTCTGTTGGTTGGCAACATTGTCAGTGTATGGATATTGTTAGGCGTCCCACTTGCATTACATCCATATATTGGCAATTCTTCTGATGCCTTGTACTACATTTCACTTTTAGTTACCAATTCTGATGACATTCCTGAGTGGTTCACTCTAGGTTTTAAACTTTGACCAGCCTACCTACAAACGTGCTGTTTTCAAAGAAGCTTCAATACATGAAATGCGGAGGCAAATCGCTTCGCATTTAGAGCCCAGACATTGGATGTCCTTATCAAGTGGCCTGCGAGCAGAACCAAACCACCTCTGGTTAAATAAACCTCCTGAAGACATCTTACTCTTTAGGATGGCGCTCAATCGATTCTTGAAGATTCCATGGACAGCAATATAGGGGTACCACACCACACATTTGATTTTTCTCTCCCTCACTTCACCATATTCTGCTCTTACATTTTTAACCCTACATTTCTGTAAGATTGTCCAAATAAAGGCATGTCCCTTGGATTTGGCATCCATGCAATGTTATGTGGTTGACATGACTTGTAAAATGGTCATATGCTTGAAACCCATAACCAAAGGTATCGTGGTTTCTGACAGAAATAAGTGCTTAATTAAGTTTTCAATAGCTGAAATGTTCTTCTGTAAAAACATCGTAAAGGAAGGTCGGTTTACATAATAGCAGCATGCTAGAAGGACCAGTTATTAATTAAGGATCCATCCAAGACTGTATTATTCATATATGATGACGGCCATGCAGCGATGAATTCAGGAATGCTGGGTGCATGTGCAAACTGGGTGTCAACTCTGTTGACCTAGCTGTAATCATCCAGGGCCGTTTTTTCGTTTTATTTAAGCAGACTCTAAACCACATATAATGAAGCATATCTAACGAATTAAGAAAAGGAAAAATCACGCAGAGGTAGACGAGAACAGAGATCCAAATTACAGTATTGATGACATTAAGACTATTAGAATGAAAACTGATTGATACCTGAACGAAACAGCGCTATCTACCGCTAAATGCAGGCAAATACATTTCCAAAGATCGAACCTCTGCCATGCTGAGAAAATTGGTGAGTGGTGGGTAGGAGGTACCCACTGCATAGCAATATTTAACATCTGCCCCTTCCCTTGGTGCCTTGGCTTTGCTTCTATTTTATTTTGATTTAGGGACAATACCTTCTGATTTTTGCTGTTTTTGTTAATGTTGTCAACTACCCTGAAATATTTAATTAAATAAAGAATTTAAATTAGCACTATCTTGTTTGGGACAGTGCCTCAGGCTTAGCATAAAGAGGCATTTACAGGTAAGTCTAATTTCCACAGCTGTACTGGTTTTGGTGTTTTCCTACTCTAATTCCTCGAATGGGTTTTCTTGTACTTTTTTCTTTATTTTTTGTTTTCTGAGATTCTGCTTACTATGTGTCATTAAGGGATCTGCACAGGGTTTTATGTTTATTTATTTTATTTATTTATTTATAAAGTTTTATATAGCGCGAAAATGACCAAGATGGGTATCAGAGCGCTTCACACTTGTTGGGTAAGAAATAATAAATGGAAAGACAGGCGTCAATTAAGTATACAAAACAAGAACAATTACAAAAGGGAGTATCAAAGAAAATCACATTAGCAAGTAAAATAGCAAACTGGGATAGGAGCAAACAATTAATTATAGGAGTATAACAACCGACTCTGGGCTTAAAGGTGTAAGTTCAATACCTTAAAATAGACAATCCAAACCCATTTAGGCAAGACCTTGCTCATAAGGAATATAGGGGCATATTTACTAGGACGGCGATAAATAAACCAACAGCGCGCTTAGTGCTTGTTCATTTATCGCCGTCTATCGCTGGAATTTATCCCCCTGGTAACGCGTAATTAACAACGCGTTACTCCAGGGCGATAATATTCCAGGGAAATGGGCCAACATCGCTGGAAAACCAGCGATGTTTCACCCAAAACGGAGACATCCTTGGTGATACGACCCTGTGGTCGTATCACCATAATCCACCTCCCATGTTAGCTATGCCTTAGTCATGAATTTAACAGACGTTAAATTCCTGCGTTAAGGAATAGTTAACGGGATTTAAAATATCGCTAGCCCTCGTTGATGATATCACGAAGCTGGGGTAGCGATATTTTCCCATGGTGTTTTGTCAGGCACGCCTCCTTTTCATCTCATTAGAGATGCAGAGCTAGGCGTGAACAAAACGGGAGCTGAATCAAGGAAACACGCGCTAGCGTGTCCTTGCAAATAATGCGATATAATTATTGCCGCTTTTCGCCCAAAAACAGACGCTAAAGCGGCGATAATTATATCTTCAGCCCTTGATGATATGCCCCATAGTTCCAGATCTACGGGGCAGAGCCTGAGAAAGCTCTGTGACACATTTTCTTTTTGCAAAAGATCTGTGGTTTCAAGAGGAAAGAGTTAGCACTTCTTGAAGGTCTACTGCCGCCAGATAATTCTAGCTTTTGAGCCAGGTGACTGGGGGTTTTGAAATGGAGGACTTTGTGAGACAAGCAGGCAATCTTTAGCTGTATTCTTGCTTCGTAGGGCAACCAGTTTAAGGATTTTAGGACTGGGGATATGTGAGCATTTCTTTTTGTACCCTTTTTTCTTTCGTTTGTACTAATTTGTTTTTTAGAAGTTATTACCTCTGTTGTTTCAATTTGCAGAAATCTGAGCAAGTGACTGCTGAGGGTCTTACTGCAATTTGACATTAGCTGCCTTTTGACTTGACACCTACCCTTTTGTTGAGTGATGAAGCCTAACTAGCAGGACGCTTGTAAGCAGTGAGAAGCTGTGCCTTGTTCACCCCTGACTGTTTTCCTGGAATAGGTCTGTGGACAAGCGTGAAAAAGCATTAAAAGGTGGTGGCAAGTTTTAATGATAAATATGTGAATTCAAGATTATAGAATGCAAAAACAACAGTTGATGGACAGAATGCAGAACAAGTTCATAAATTCACCCCAGTACAGAGATCTGGGCCTAAATCCATCATTTTTTTGCCCACCATGCCATTCCAGTTTGAACCCAGCCATATGCAAATCAGTCTTGACCCTGTGCCTCATGGGAACAGACCAGCCCGAACTGCCAAGCCAGGTCCTCCCTGGACTGGAAACAAGCATCCTAGGACCGGTTTCCGTGCAGCAGGGATGGTGCTGGCAAGCTCACACACACACACACACACACACACACACGCACACACACACACACACACACACATACACATGCACACACACACCTACGCCCACACACACACACACAGACAAAAACACACAGTCTCTATCTCTCTTACATTTTTACTCACTTACTCACAGCTTGCACCCACACACACTCAAAACATGCACACACAAACACACCAACATTCATACATACATGCATGTGCGCAGCATTGCAGAAAAACTTGTCAGACCACATGTGGGTTGACAGGAGCCTCGGTTGTTCCTAGAGGATGGGACTGCCACCTCCTCTCCTTAGCTGCTGTTCAAACAATGCGAGAAAGTGTCAGTCCTTTACTCATCACAAAGTGGGATTGGGGTCGTTTAAAGTTGCTGATCCCACCTCACTCTGTGATGAAAAGTTACCAATGGATACTTGACCCTGTGCTCTTCAGGGCTTAAAATTGAAGTGCCCAGGTCCTAGTATATCAGTGCGTGCCCCCTCGTCATGAGGGGGAAGACCTCAAAATGCTTTGATTGGCTTAGGAGGCCACCCTTATGTGGCTGTGAAATCTGTAGCCGGGCATATTTCAGCTCGGGCAGCCAGGCGCTTGCTCATTTAGAGTATGAACAGTGCTTAATTTGTGCCGGAGCTTTTCGGTGCTTAGCACCGGCACTTAATTTTCAAGGCCGGGACTACACAAGTCTGCACGTCACATTTGACATGATGATATAATTACCTGACTGACTCGGCGCAGAGTGTTGTTCTTGTCTCCCGAGTACAGGTGAGTGCTGCGGCCAGTACTAGCTGTGGCTGACTGTGAATGAGAGCCGGAGCACAGATTACTGCTTTCATATATGTAATGGCATCATGGCGACCCTTAGTTCAGTGTTTCTGGGACACTGATTGGGCTGGATTTGCTTCTGCACGCAGGTTGTTTTACGTTTGCCACGCCCGCACACCACGAGTCATCAGCCCAACGACGTTGAGGGGATGCAGCAGTAGCAGCACCATGGAGGCCTATATCAGTTAATAACGGCAGTGCCCCGCAGCCCAGGCCGACCACGAGTGTAATCGTAACCGTACGTACTAAGCAGTCATCATACCATGCCTATTGTCAAACCAACACTGCATTGTTTTTTATTTGCGTGGTGGCGTGTCGGGCACCATGGTAGCTTCAGCTCCATTCACAGGATTCAATGACGCACTGTGCCTGCCCTGGCCTAGTAGCGGCCCACGGTACACATTATATCACAATACGGCAGGCCGGCCGGGGTTTAGTTGTTAAAGGCCCTGCCCTTGAAGTATCCTCACAAGAGTCAATGATGCATGCACTGTGCCTGGGCTGGCCTGACCTTGAAGCGGCCGCCGTACACATTATATCAAGAACTATAGGCCGGCTGGGGTTAAAGTTAAAGGCCCTGTCCTTGAACTTAGTATCCTCCCCTAAACAGTTTACTGCTTAAGAGTGGCTAAATGCCATGAAAAGCAGGATGTTGTAGGGGATGTGCGGCAGGAAGCGCGCGCAGATTGTTTTCCGATTTCCTGCTCTGGCACACCCGCACCCCACGAGCCATCAGCCCGACGATGTTGAGGGCAGGCAGCAGCAGCTGAGCAGCAGCACCAGGCAGTCCTAGCTTTATCAGATAATAAATAACGGTAGTGCCCCGTAGCCCCGGACGCCCGGCCCATGAGCGTAACCGTAAGTACTAAGCAGGTTATGGCCAAACCAGCGCTGCCTCGATGACGCACTGACAGGCCTAGTAGCGGCATCCGGCCCACGTACACATTTATTATATCACAATAGGGCCGGCCGGGGTTAAGAAGTTAAAGGCCCTGCCCTTGAAGTGTCCTCCATTCCTTCCCTAAACCGTTCCTCTTAAGAGTGGCTGAACCAAATGCCATGAAAGGCTGAAAGCAGGATGTTAAATAAATTTGTTGATTGCCTCCTTTTCGATCAGTATGTAGTTGTGCGCATCTAATAAATGAGCTCATAGACGTGCCTTTGTATGTATTACAGAACATAATGCAAAAAAACAACTGACTGGAGTAGGTCCGTCAGCCCGCAATGTCCTCTAATAATTTAATTTGAAGCCATTTATAAGGCGCGACGTAGCAGCTTCCAGCCCTGGTTGTGGGAGGGGGCGTGGAGATGTATGCTAGGGGCCTAATGAAGACCGCACGCCACCTGAGTATAATAGCAGTTGATTAACATGCGGCCCCATGGATAGTGGACTCTTCATACCCCTGGTTTTCTTGAGTGACTCGTGCAGATTTATTTTTCCTAAGAAATCTTTGTTTCTTTATTTTTGGCAGAGGCTGGCAGAGCTACAGTGTGTGTCTACTACAGAAATACCTGGGGCTTAATGAAGTTTATTTATGCCTCTACTTTCTTCACTTTATTATTACTACCAAACTGGTAGTAATAATAAAGTGAAGAAAGTAATAACTTTATTATTACTACCAGACTCGTAGTTTATAATAAAGTGAAGAAAGAGTACCAGCCGCAGAAGCATGGTAGTAGCAAGAGGGAGGTTGGAGGTGAGGTGGAGAATAACTTAGAAGAGGGTAGGGAGGAAGGGTAGGAAACAGAGAGAGACAGGTAAAGAGGGGTGAGGTCAGATACAGAGAGAGATGACGGAGAAAGAGATTGGCGAGGAGAGAAGGAAAGATATATAGAAAGGGTGTTGAGGGAGGGATAGGTAGAGAATGACAATCAGAGCTAGAGGTAGACGGGTGGGGGTGAGAGATTTGGAGAGAAAAATAGAAGCAAATAAGTGAGAGATTGAATACTGGGGAGGGCCTTGGGAGGTGGGGTCCAGATTAATTGCCTACTTTGCCTTGCCCTAAAGAACTGGGTGACAAACCACCCCAATTAAGTATACAAAGTTGTGATCCTCTTCCTCTCTTTGAAGACAAATTCCCTCCAGACCAGTTGATGAAACTTAAACCCTGGTGGCATCAGCCATGCATAGGTGTGTTTGTAGTCTGTCAAGAGAAGATTGCAGTGTTGTTTAGTGCTGTGCAGCAGTATTTATGTACAAACTTGTATGAAATGTGCATTATTAATTGGTAACTTTTAAAAGTTTGCAAGCGCAAGTAATGCACATAAGGTGATGGCAGCACATGGCAGTGGTGGCCACAGCTTGTGATTCACACTTGGGAATCTTGCACTGCTGTCACCTTACTATGAGCAAGGCTCCCTTGCTGAAAACCAGATTGGTTATTACTTCTGACTTTTAGCTGTGCCAGTTGAGGATGTCGGTGGAGGTGGAGACAATAGAGGAAGTGGGTGGAGCCAGTGGAGGAAGTGGGTGGAGCCAGAGAAAAGTAGGTGTGGCCTCCGACCAACCTTTGAGCACCTGCACTTCAAATTTTACAAAGTATGAACAATGTCTGGATGCCTGACCCAAACATAAACATAAACATAAAGAGAATTTGTCAGGCTGATCTTTTGCCTAACGTGACAGACACTCTAAATATGGCAGAAAAAAGTGGAGGGACGTACCTCCTCCACCCTTAACAACTGGGTCTCTGCTGGTGCTTAAGTAAACCTCTCATTGCACTGGGCCAAACTTGCACTATAAAACAATGGCAAAAAACAGTTATTTGTCTCAGATGTCTTTGGAAGAATATAATTATTTGTCATACGTTAACTTTTATTATCATGTGCTCGTGAGGATTATGCTACTTTATACCTTCTTTACCTCGTCATAGTTTTAAAACAACATGTGACTAAGGGCCGGCAATAAATTCCACTCCACAGGCGGTGTTGGCCATTCCGCATACGGCATGCAACATGGCAGAGTTTTTGTCTACAGATGGTAAGTTGGCAAGCAGCATGAGCAAGAATTGGTGTGATTTTCGGGTGCTAGGAGGGCACCTGGCATGATTTTACCAATGTGGGCAGTCACAGGAGGTTGCAGTCAGAAAGCTGCAGCTCGATTAGAAAATCTATTTGAGCAGCAAAGGAGAGGCGCCCTCTGTCACACTGTGTGATGCTGTTCACGATGATTTCGCGGAGTTTACATGTGCCAGTTTCAGCCCATTCACATAACTCTGCAGAATCTGGCTGAGTTTTCATGTAACTCCATTACTCCACGAGTTATGCCCACTCCTACATGTGACTTCTGCATCAATGTACATATATACATGAATTATGTGATTTTGTTTGGCATAATACAAAAATATGGATGGTGCAATTCAGCCATTTGGATGGTCTCATAAAGATTTCCAAAACTGGGAACCGAATCCACATAGTGGTCTAATTTCCCATTAACCAGAGTCAAAGTGATCGATAGTGATTGTCCTTGTCTCTTTACAATATTGACACCGTAGACATTGGATTTTAGAAGGCAATATCACACTCAGTCAATCCTAATGTAGCCAAGAGCAGCTTCTAACCAGTGCAGTATATTTCCTTGCCATGTAAGTTACACACCTCTGAAAAGGAATATGAAATACCAGCATTTATAAAGTGCATAACTACCTCCAGAGGGGTGTCCCGGTGCTGGGGGCCCTCTGGAAGATTAAGCAAGCTATTGCCCAGAGTCACATGGTGCTGGGCTAACCTGCCGCCAGCACCAGGGATCGAACCGTGAACCCCGTGGTCAGGAGTCAGGCACCCTGTCCCCTGCACCACACCTCTTCCACAAGGGATATCAAATAATACTGATTATTTTCCTCCCACCGCTTTAGTGGAAACAATCTGAAAGTGCAGTTTTCCCCACACAGTATCTGCCAGGTCATAGCTGGTAAGATTTTTGCAGAGGAAAAGTGCAGTATTACCACATAACTTGCAGTGCTGATTTGGGCAGAAACTCCTGCTTGTGCCAGAATCAAGATTACCACTGTACTCATAATGAAGTCTTGTTTGTGCTTACTGTCAGGCCTCTAATGCATAGTAATTTACAAAACCATCTGCCAGGAAACTTGGATGAGGTTATAAGAGATTTATTTCGAAAAACAATTGGTCCTTCAAAAACAATTCAGTGTATGAACAATAAATATAGACCAGAATCGGCTCTATATTAGTATGAAATGTCCAGCCGGACATATAGATTTAATAATAAACGTCATGAATAGAATATACAACCAACAAATTAGAGTGGGACACAGTCCTGTGTCCTTCAACAAACAAAACAATTAAGGACAATCACAATTTTATAGATCATCATCAGGACTAAATTAAATGACAAGCCTGAGAGCGCACTGCCTGTAAAAAATGGAGAAAGCGAGAGAGGAGGCAGGAAGGAAAAAACATTAAAATCTCAACACAGATAGGAAACAATGTACCACACAGTATACTTGATAGTGCCAAATCTTCTTTAATGGAATTTCCCTTCTGATATGACCTGCACCACTAGATTTAGTCCTGATGATGATCTATATATTCCTTAAATAGATCGAAACGTCGTCGACCTGTTGAACAGCATGCATGTTAAACACATTTGTTAAAAATTGTGCATGACTGTTAACCATCTTAAAAGCTTGCCCCTTCACTTTCTATCGGCGATAAGCTTGTTTGTTTAGCCTGAAAAATGTCTTTAAAATTGTGATTGTCCTTAATTGTTTTGTTTGTTGAAGGACACAGGACTGTGTCCCACTCTAATTTGTTGGTTGTATATTCCATTCATTACGTTTATTATTAAATCTATATGTCCGGCTGAACATTTCATACTAATATAGAGCCGATTCTGGTCTATATTTATTGTTCATACACTGAATTGTTTTTGAAGGACCAATTGTTTTTCGAAATAGTAAGCACCCTAGGTCCTTCTCACCTTACGGGTTCCCCCTTGTTCATAATATATGAGGTTATAAGAGATGTCATCACTTATGCCATTTGAGATGTCATCAGTGATGTCATAGATTGTGTTATAGAACATGTCATGAGTGATGTCATATGTGAGGTCATAAGCACTGCATGTGGGGGTGCACGTTATAGTTAATGCTACTAACTACAACTGGTGTATTTCTGTGTTTTGCAGTTTAAAATTTTAATGTTGTCATTGACAAATTCATCTAACTATAATGTTAAGTTAACCTCTTTTTTCAGTGAATTTTTAAGTAAAAAAAAAGATCTTTTTATCACATCTAACTATAACATTACTTTAACCTTTGTTTTTTTCAGTGAATATGTATATATATATATATATATATATATATATATATATATATATATATATATATATATCACAAGAGGAGTTCCCAGACTCCAGTAGATAGCTGGACCAGGTACAGACCACCACACGCTGAAGATTGTATTACGAACAGGTTTATTCGTTAGAGTCAGTAGGCATGACGCGTTTCAGCCATGTTGCCACGGCCTTGATCACATGACACCTGAAGAACCATACACATCAATTAAAGTAAAATGTTGACTCCTCCCTCATATATGAGCCAGTAGGATTGCGGCATACAAAACAGCAAACTTCCACATTACATCAAGTGTAAACTAAAAAAGATAGAAGAAATACTCAAACTGTGCAAAATTCTGCAACATGTTGGATAGCCACATCAATCTAAATCAAACCATAGTGTTTACACAGTTAAAATGTACCCTGAAGTAAAACAATGTGCTCGCATGTCCTTGAAATTTGCCATATATGAGACAGCCAGAAGGAGTCAGAGTTTCAAAATTATAAATCTTCTGTAGCAAAAAAATCGCTACATGCGGATGAGTCTCTTCAATATAAACCTATACAGCCCTATAATGTACATAATATAAAGTTGATGTAGACCATTATTAGATAAATCCCCTCTAGATATATACTGTATTAGTAGATAGTTCCTTTATACAAAATTGGCGGCGAACTACAAGATGATAAATCTACACATGAACATCCCTGCATATATAAATATTAATAAATAATTGCACACAACTTATAAAACCAGTTAAGAATTATAAAATGCAAATAAACTGTAATGGATAATGCATTATTACAATACTGCGTCCTCGATAAAGTGCTTGTGCCTTAGTGCTAGTAAAAACATGTATGGCACAGATCGTTTTATGTGCAAATACACAAAATAAACAATACGAGTAACGGACCGATATACAGGATAAATCCTAGAATGGTCAAATGGCCCTGCTACAGACATTTTCTCCTAGAAACAACAGTACTGGAAATAAAGTGCAAGTGCATTAGTGCAAAATAGGCAACACATGTGCAGTTAGCAGAGTAGTGTAGCAGCACAAAAAAGTTATTAAGAAACAGAGAATGGAACTAGACTAGACAGGTCAAATTAACACAGTGAGTAAAATCCACAAGTACAAAGGGGCTGCAAGACTAAAAAACCTACGAAGTTGCCTTTCATTCCTTATATATATCTATCCAAAACATTAGCAAGCCCAAGGCGAGAAGTTAGACTGAACCCCAAAAGGTGCCCCAAGGGTAAATGAATTAACAAGAGTAATCTTCATAAAGCAGTTATTAATGTAGACTGAATATAATATAATCATCTAAAAGCTAATGTGATTATTTCAGTATAGTGGAGTTAGCAATAGAGTATTTCCAGTAGATTAATTAGTGCACACAGGGAATGTACTATCCTGGATTAATTTTCAAAGAAAAGTATGCATATCTTCCCCTGTGTTAAGGCCGTTAGGCATCTTAGTGTCTAATAAAAGAATATATTGGGTTTCCAATTGCCTAAGGCGCTTCTCTCTATTGCCTCCTCTGATCTGTTTAGGTACTGCATCGATAACAAAATATTTTATATCATTCAGGTTGTTCTTGTGAACTAATTTAAAATGTTGGGCAACAGGGTAGCTTGAATCAGAATTAACAATGGCCCTTAAATGTTGTAAAATTCTGACTGATGCCTGTAATTTCGTACTCCCAACTTACTTTAAATTACATGAACATTCAAGAACATAAACTGCATGGTCAGTTTTACATGTGAAAAAACCTTTAAGAGCAGTAGGGGTTAAATCAAAAGCGCCCATAAACTCGTGAGTGTTAGTGCCAAACTTACACGCTCGGCACGAGCTACATTTGAAAAAACCTTTACGATTAGAAAGCCAAGTGCTCGTGTTGGTAGTCTCTGGGCTAGTCCTAACTAGGGCATCCCTCATAGAGGGTGCTCTCCTGAACGTGATTTGCGGTAGATCAGGTACTAGTTGGGACATAGTCAGGTCGGTTTTCACTATGGACCAGTTTTTATAAATCAGTTTTCTCAACTCCTTGTCCTGATTACTAAAAGTAGTGATGAATCGAACGCAGCCAGGTTCGCTACACTCACTCTAATTTTTAGGGGTGGATTTAGTAGTGGTAGTCCTGATTACCGATTTCAGATATTCATCACGGTTAGTGCTGTTGGCTTTCTCTAATGCTTTTTCCAAGTCAATTCTAGTATATCCGCGGGCTAAAAACCTCTGAAATGAGTCTTTTTGGCAGTTAATGCAATCCGAATCTGTACTACAAATGCGTTTAATGCGTAAAAACTCACCATATGGTATACTTTTAAGTAGATGAAATGGATGGGAGCTCTGCGCATGAAGTACTGAATTACCCGCTGTACTTTTACGGTGTATTCTAGTCTGAATATTACTGTCATGAATATAGAGTTCAACATCAAGGAATTCAACATGCTCAGCACTAATATGGGCAGTGAACTCAAGATTCAAGTTGTTAATATTGATCAGCTTTACGAATTCATTAGCCGATTCAATTGACCCTTTCCAAATTATACAGATGTCGTCGATGAATCTCCACCAACGAACGACATGAATCTGATACAATTCGTCATGCATGCATCTGAGGACATGTTCCACCCACCAGCCCACGTGTAAACACGCGTAACTGGGGGAGAAACATGCCCCCATAGCTACACCTTGCAATTGCTGAAACACTTCTTGGTTGAACAAAAAATAGTTATTGCATAAGCATAATTCAATCATGCGTAACAACATACTGTTATGTTGATGGAAAATGATGTCTCTCTTCTCTAGATAAAATTTAACTGCTAGTAAACCGTCACAATGACGTATGCTCGTGTAGAGAGAACAAATATCCATGACAATAAAACAATAACCATCTTGCCACACCGTCTCTGATATGTTAGAGAGAAAATGACCTGTATCCTTGATGTAGGACGGAAGTTCCTCCACAAAACCTCGCAAGAAAAAGTCAACATATTTAGAAATGTTTTCACATAGACTTCGCTGAGCTGAGATGATAGGTCTACCTGGAATGGGCTTTTGTTGTTTGTGCACTTTTGGAATGAAATAAAGAACTGCAGTAGTTGGAAACTCAATTTTTAAGAAGCTGTGTTCATTCTTATTAAGCAACCCATCCCTCTTCCATTGTCCTAGTTCAGCATGGACGCAGTCTTTTAACTTTTTGATGTCGTTAAAGGTGGCCTTCCTGTAACATGATTCGTTGTTCAAGTGACGATAGGCCTCTTGTAAGTAGTCACTCTTAGCCCAAAGGACAACATTGCCGCCCTTGTCTGCTTTAGTTATAATGATTTCCTTATTGTTTTTCAGTTTGTTGATTAGGGTGGAATATTGTCGCTCTTGATATTTCTGACGATTCGATGACTTTTGAATCTTTCTGTTAAGATTTTTAAGGTCTTGAGTGACACAGTCACTAAATACATCCAACGCGTCCTTTGGCATAAGTGGAATGAATGTAGATTTGGGATGGAATGGGCTAACAGCTGGTGAATTGCCCGTAGTGCCTAAGTCCAACAATTGTTGTTGAGTTGAACATACCGCACCCTCTGAATTACCAACAAGAGCATGAATAGTTTTTAAATGCGTTACATCACTGGCGGTTAGCCGAGATCCAGCCTTGTTTGAACTTACAATATTAGCAGCAGTGCCAGAAGCCTTGTTTAGTTTGAAGTGTTTAAGTAGTTTTAGTTTTCGTATAAATTTGAAAACATCTATTCTTGTTTGAACATACCTAAAACAACTTCTTGGGCAAAATGACAGTCCTTTAGATAATAAAGCAAGCTCAGATTTGGTAAGGTTCACATCAGTCAGATTGATGACAGTATTGTCTGATGGCACTACATTTCCTAATTCCTCTTCTTTGTATTTCTCCATTTTCCCCTGTTGTTTCCTCCTTTTGGCTTTCCGTCTTTGTTTTCTACTCTCATTTCTTCGTTTGATCCTCTCATGGATTGAGTAGTTTGCCGCTACGTGTGGCGGCGATCTTCCACTAAAAAACCAAGCTCCTCAGAGGGGGAAATGTCGGTGGGAATAGGCGTCAGTCCCGTGGTTGGCCCACTATCAGATGAGCATACACTGCTTGCCAATGAACTGAGATCAGAGTCAGAATCTATGACAACAGGAAGACGCACAGTAGTATTTGGGGCTACAGTTGCTTTAGATGTCAAAGCCTGCCTCTTAACATTATCAAATTTCCATGCGAAAGTAAAAATTCTTCCTGACTCATAGTCAGTCTTATCCCTGGCGAATTTGAATATTTTTCACGCCTTTATTGATTACTCATATTTTTGAAGTCGTACATCGATTTCACCTCGGCCCTTAGTGATAATATCTTGTTGTTCATGTGCCCCCAATAATTGGTTCAGGTCATCGATTTGCTTCAAAATTGCTTCTCTGTCAATGGCAGCGTACTTTATCAAAATCTTAACCATATTCATTGACGACTCAAGGTTGTTGGAAGCCCATTCCTCAAGCATCAGGGGATTAGGGTTTTCAAAGGAGGGGGCAATAAGTATTCTTAATCCACGTGGTACTCTCCCCACTTCCCTGTATTTTTCCAGGGAGCGTTTCTCCCACCATTTATTGAGTTCCGTGCGCAAAAGTTTTTCTAGTTTTTTCAGAAGTGATTTTACATCCGTTGTGCCGGTAGGGTTAATAGCACTAGCAGCCCCTAGTGTGTTAAGATCGTTGGGCAGGTTATCAAAGAGGGTTCCGCAGCAGCCTCTCGGTTCCTCATGGCGTCAGCCACTGATGACATTTCTAAAGTTGAACTAAACCTTAATCGAACATGCAGATTATATCCCACCAAGTACACGGCGGGAGCACTGCAGAGTCGTGTTCAGCGTTATCCTCGCACCCGCAAATGTCCAATCGTAGAACACAAGCAATATAGAGACGGTTGCGGCTTACCCTCCCAAGACGTTACAGTGTCCTACAGAATCCTCCGACTCACGTGGGCATCCGTTGCTCAGGGGAGACCGCCGCAAACCAACCACCAATTGCTTCTTCGTTACTTTGGTGCGGGGGGCTGGATCCTTTCGTTTCCCTTCCGGGTCAAGCAAGATATCGCGTCCGCGATGTCGGCCGATCAGGAATCCGCCACAGCAGCGCCAGGAGGGTCCGTAAGCAAAGACAGCCGTACTTTGCCGCAATGTATCACAAGAGGAGTTCCCAGACTCCAGTAGATAGCTGGACCAGGTACAGACCACCACACGCTGAAGATTGTATTACGAACAGGTTTATTCGTTAGAGTCAGTAGGCATGACGCGTTTCGGCCATGTTGCCACGGCCTTGATCACATGACACCTGAAGAACCATACACATCAATTAAAGTAAAATGTTGACTCCTCCCTCATATATGAGCCAGTAGGATTGCGGCATACAAAACAGCAAACTTCCACATTACATCAAGGGTAAACTAAAAAAGATAGAAGAAATACTCAGACTGTGCAAAATTCTGCAACTTGTTGGATAGCCACATCAATCTAAATCAAACCATAGTGGTTACACAGTTAAAATGTACCCTGAAGTAAAACAATGTGCTCGCATGTCCTTAAAATTTTCCATATATGAGACAGCCAGAAGGAATCAGAGTTTCAAAATTATAAATCTTCTGTAGCAAAAAAATCGCTACATGCGGATGAGTTTCTTCAATATAAACCTATACAGCCCTATAATGTACATAATATAAAGTTGATGTAGACCATTATTAGATAAATCCCCTCTAGATATATACTGTATTAGTAGATAGTTCCTTTATACAAAATTGGCGGCGAACTACAAGATGACATAAATCTACACATGAACATCCCTGCATATATAAATATTAATAAATAATTGCACACAACTTATAAAACCAGTTAAGAATTATAAAATGCAAATAAACTGTAATGGATAATGCATTATTACAATACTGCGTCCTAGATAAAGTGCTTGTGCCTTAGTGCTAGTAAAAACATGTATGGCACAGATCGTTTTATGTGCAAATACACAAAATAAACAATACGAGTAACGGACCGATATACAGGATAAATCCTAGAATGGTCAAATGGCCCTGCTACAGACATTATCTCCTAGAAACAACAGTACTGGAAATAAAGTGCAAGTGCATTAGTGCAAAATAGGCAACACATGTGCAGTTAGCAGAGTAGTGTAGCAGCACAAAAAAGTTATTAAGAAACAGAGAATGGAACTAGACTAGACAGGTCAAATTAACACAGTGAGTAAAATCCACAAGTACAAAGGGGCTGCAAGACTAAAAAACCTACGAAGTTGCCTTTCATTCCTTATATATATCCATCCAAGAAAATCTTTGTTTCTTTATTTTTGGCAGAGGCTGGCAGAGCTACAGTGTGTGTCTACTATAGAAATACCTGGGGCTTAATGAAGTTTATTTATGCCTCTACTTTCTTCACTTTATTATTACTACCAAACTGGTAGTAATAATAAAGTGAAGAAAGTAATAACTTTATTATTACTACCAGACTCGTAGATTATAATAAAGTGAAGAAAGAGTACCAGCCGCAGAAGCATGGTAGTAGCAAGAGGGAGGTTGGAGGTGAGGTGGAGGATAACTTAGAAGAGGGTAGGGAGGAAGGGAAGGAAACAGAGAGAGACAGGTAAAGAGGGGTGAGGTCAGATACAGAGAGAGATGACGGAGAAAGAGATTGGCGAGGAGAGAAGGAAAGATATATAGAAAGGGTGTTGAGGGAGGGATAGGTAGAGAATGACAATCAGAGCTAGAGGTAGACGGGTGGGGGGTGAGAGATTTGGAGAGAAAAATAGAAGCAAATAAGTGAGAGATTGAATACTGGGGAGGGCCTTGGGAGGTGGGGGCCAGATTAATTGCCTACTTTGCCTTGCCCTAAAGAACTGGGTGACAAACCACCCCATTTAAGTATACAAAGTTGTGATCCTCCTCCTCTCTTTGAAGAGAAATGCCCTCCAGACCAGTTGATGAAACTTAAACCCTGGTGGCATCAGCCATGCATAGGTGTGTTTGTAGTCTGTCAAGAGAAGATTGCAGTGTTGTTTAGTGCTGTGCAGCAGTATTTATGTACAAACTTGTATGAAATGTGCATTATTAATTGGTAACTTTTAAAAGTTTGCAAGCGCAAGTAATGCACATAAGGTGATGGCAGCACATGGCAGTGGTGGCCACAGCTTGTGATTCACACTTGGGAATCTTGCACTGCTGTCACCTTACTATGAGCAAGGCTTCCCTGCTGAAAACCAGATCGGTTATTACTTCTGACTTTTAGCTGTGCCAGTTGAGGATGTCAGTGGAGGTGGAGACAATAGAGGAAGTGGGTGGAGCCAGTGGAGGAAGTGGGTGGAGCCAGAGAAAAGTAGGTGTGGCCTCCGACCAACCTTTGAGCACCTGCACTTCAAATTTTACAAAGTATGAACAATGTCTAGATGCCTGACCCAAACATAAACATAAACATAAAGAGAATTTGTCAGGCTGATCTTTTGCCTAACGTGACAGACACTCTAAATATGGCAGAAAAAAGTGGAGGGACGTACCTCCTCCACCCTTAACAACTGGGTCTCTGCTGGTGCTTAAGTAAACCTTTCATTGCACTGGGCCAAACTTGCACTATAAAACAATGGCAAAAAACAGTTATTTGTCTCAGATGTCTTTGGAAGAATATAATTATTTGTCATACGTTAACTTTTATTATCATGTGCACGTGAGGATTATGCTACTTTATACCTTCTTTACCTCATCATAGTTTTAAAACAACATGTGACTAAGGGCCGGCAATAAATTCCACTCCACAGGCGGTGTTGGCCATTCCGCATATGGCATGCAACTTGGCAGAGTTTTTGTCTACAGATGGTAAGTTGGCAAGCAGCATGAGCAAGAATTGGTGTGATTTTCGGGTGCTAGGAGGGCACCTGGCATAATTTTACCAATGTAGGCAGTCACAGGAGGTTGCAGTCAGAAAGCTGCAGCTCGATTAGAAAATCTATTTGAGCAGAAAAGGAGAGGCGCCCTCTGTCACACTGCGTGATGCTGTTCACGATGATTTTGCGGCGCAGAATAAACTCTTGGTCAGCCCGAGCAGTGCAATGTGCTGATTTTGGCCCGTTCACAGAACTCTGCAGAATGTTGCGGAGTTTACATGTGCCAGTTTCAGCCCATTCACAAAACTCGGCAGAATCTGGCTGAGTTTTCATGTAACTCCATTACTCCACGAGTTATGCCCACTCCTACATGTGACTTCTGCATCAATGTACGTATATACATGAATTATGTGATTTTGTTTGGCATAATACAAAAATATGGATGGTGCAATTCAGCCATTTGGATGGTCTCATAAAGATTTCCAAAACTGGGAACTGAATCCACGTAGTGGTCTAATTTCCCATTAACCAGAGTCAAAGTGATCGATAGTGATTGTCCTTGTCTCTTTACAATATCGACACCGTAGACATTGGATTTTAGAAGGCAATATCACACTCAGTCAATCCTAATGTAGCCAATAGCAGCTTCAAACCAGTGCAGTATATTTCCTTGCCATGTAAGTTACACACCTCTGAAAAGGAATATGAAATACCAGCATTTATAAAGTGCATAACTACCTCCAGAGGGCTGTCCCGGTGCTGGGGGCCCTCTGGAAGATTAAGCAAGCTATTGCCCAGAGTCACATGGTGCTGGGCTAACCTGCCGCCGGCACCAGGGATCGAACCGTGAACCCCGTGGTCAGGAGTCAGGCACCCTGTCCCCTGCACCACACCTCTTCCACAAGGGATATCAAATAATACTGATTATTTTCCTCCCACCGCTTTAGTGGAAACAATCTGAAAGTGCAGTTTTCCCCACACAGTATCTGCCAGGTCATAGCTGGTAAGATTTTTGCAGAGGAAAAGTGCAGTATTACCACATAACTTGCTGTGCTGATTTGGGCAGAAACTCCTGCTTGTGCCAGAATCAAGATTACCACTGTACTCATAATGAAGTCTTGTTTGTGCTTACTGTCAGGCCTCTAATGCATAGTAATTTACAAAACCATCTGCCAGGAAACTTGGATGAGGTTATAAGAGATTTATTTCGAAAAACAATTGGTCCTCCAAAAACAATTCAGTGTATGAACAATAAATATAGACCAGAATCGGCTCTATATTAGTATGAAATGTCCAGCCGGACATATAGATTTAATAATAAACGTCATGAATAGAATATACAACCAACAAATTAGAGTGGTACACAGTCCTGTGTCCTTCAACAAACAAAACAATTAAGGACAATCACAATTTTATAGATCATCATCAGGACTAAATTAAATGACAAGCCTGAGAGTGCACTGCCTGTAAAAAATGGAGAAAGCGAGAGAGGAGGCAGGAAGGAAAAAACATTAAAATCTCAACACAGATAGGAAACAATGTACCACACAGTATACTTGATAGTGCCAAATCTTCTTTAATGGAATTTCCCTTCTGATATGACCTGCACCACTAGATTTAGTCCTGATGATGATCTATATATTCCTTAAATAGATCGAAACGTCGTCGACCTGTTGAACAGCATGCATGTTAAACACATTTGTTAAAAATTGTGCATGACTGTTAACCATCTTAAAAGCTTACCCCTTCACTTTCTATCGGCGATAAGCTTGTTTGTTTAGCCTGAAAAATGTCTTTAAAATTGTGATTGTCCTTAATTGTTTTGTTTGTTGAAGGACACAGGACTGTGTCCCACTCTAATTTCCAAAATCAGCCCTGAGAGAGGGCCTCTTGCTTAAAGCACAAAGAATGCTAACTTCTTGTGCTTGGGGAAGGCAAAGCAAATGTATTTCCTCTCATACTTCACATTAAAAAACTAACTGAAATCGTTAATGGAGGTGACTCCATCATTAATCTATTGGAGCTCAATCTGATGTGCGGTGACAAGTGATTTCTTTTTTGTCATCTCCTGGTGACGGCAGAGCACATGATTCTCTCTTTAAATCACCCAGAGTATGCAAATGCATAAAATCATCCGCCTGTTTGGCCATGCCTCGTTTTCCTTAGTAGTATGCAAAGGTCTTCCTGCCTTCTCCTGCATTGATGGACAGCTTACCAAAAAGGCCCTTGAGCACATTTCCTGCCGAGTTTGGTGACAAGGTAAAGATGCGGATAAAAAGAAGGACATCTCCACCAAACAAAGAAACACTGATTTAATTTAGTTAAGTGGAAGTACCCTTGTTTGGTGAAGATTCACCTCTTTCTAGTCTCATCATCTCCTCTTAACAAGGATTCATGTTATCACAGATTTGTGGATGAAGACGCTCGAGGAACAATCACATCGCTGAAATTACTGCCTGCCTCTGACATTTTCATCTCACTACTGGTGCCTGAAATAATTTTTTAATTCTCATCAGGTATGTGTTATCACAGTGGGACCGGCTGCCATGAGCTTCAGATCAAGCCGCTGGGAACCCAAACTCTGAGCATTGGCTGCACAGCGTACTCTTATCAGCACTGGTGGCGTAACATAAACATTGCCTCCAGCAGCAGCTCAAGCCTAGTGCAGTGCCTTTCTGTAAACGGGCTTATGACTGCACTGCTGCTGCATACAGCCTAATTATCATCTCACACCAGCAGTGGGACGGGCTGGAATTTACGAAGTGAGGACTGTTGTTTACAGTAAAGGCCAGGTGCTTATTCCAATCATTAAGCCCTGGCTCATTTTCGCTGGTCAGACCAAGTAGTCAGCAATGCGTGATGACCAAAAATACATCTCACTAGCCGGATAATTGTTCGTTATCTGGTCAGTGCTGCAGCCCTTTGTGAATCGGTATTGTCTTGCTGCCGTCTGTTGTTTCTGGCAAGGCACCACTATAATCGTTTAGCAGTCAATCACGATTGGCCCAAAGGCAGCAGCGAAAGGTTCTTTTTTTAATCCCATTGCCGAGGTGCCTGCTAGACAGGTAGTGATGCCTGGGGTACATGCTGTGACCCTCATAGTGCTGCAAAGGATCATGTTGTTTTCCTCTCCATCTCCAGTCCAAGCAATTTCGGCCACCCAAATGGGGTCAGATCATGATATAAATGTGTTGCAACTCCTCACCACTCACCAACACTCCGGTCACTTGTCTAGAGGGCAGGGGGCACACAATTTGTCCTTTCCGAGCAGCAGAGGCTGCTCTCTATAGACGGACTTTCATCTGGAAAGACTGACTCCTGTGTCCACATGAGAAGAAGCCTAAAAGAGACATAGAGTGCGTACATGCTCCCAACACGATGAGGCTAGCAGCAGTAAATGTGCAGCCATGTGTAGAAATGGCCTTACCCTGTAGCAGTAGTCATTGTGCTCCAAGATCTGATTCCAAAGTCCAATAACAGGCCTTTCTATGGTAAGCGCCAGACTAAGCCTGTCTGCAATTAGCCGAGCATGGTGCGCCAGTCTATAGCCCCGGAGACCCCAGCACACCAGATCTGAAGATAGGTCAGGCAGATAGGCTGCAGCAATGAAGTGTCTGGTTATTATTGATCACTCTAGCAGAGCTGCACTCAAACTTATGACTACAATGGTGGGTACAGTGTCAGAATGTTTGGGTGAGTTTATGGGGACAAAGAAGTGGCTAAAAAGGAGTTAGAGAAAATTTGTCTACTGTCAGTTTGTTGGTCGTTCCACTTTAGGTAACTATAAATAACTGCACATAACTCATATGACGCAATGTGATTGCAGTAGGGTAGGTGTAGAAAGTTGCAATAGGTTAGTGATCTTCCATTTCAAGTGTTTTGCAGCAGTTTCACGATCTTTTAAGAGTATACTGTTGCTCAAAACGGTGTCAGTTCTGATATTTATCTCTATTGCTGCTTGTTATTATTCTTGAAAAAGTGTCATTCTAAGTGTTACACATTTGGTCATTGAATGTCATTTATAATTACACTTAAAACCACAAAATGCGACACATAATTGTTCTGAAAACTTGGCAGCTATGCAGTGCTTGGAGTTCAGGAGCAGGTGGTGCTGAGTATTTTTAGAAGGCACACGCCTCTCCTTACTGCGGCACCACCAGTTCTGGACCTGAGAGCTCCTCTCACCGGTGTCCGTCCATACAGGCTGAGACAGAATTCAGTATTTCATCGCTGCAGCAGCTGAGTGTCTGCAGCCAGCTGAACCAGTGAGTGTGTGAAACAGTGACCAATCCAGACTTTGGTACAGTCCGGTCCCATAGTACCCTTCCATTTCCGGTGCTTTGCAGCAGTTTTAAGATCTTCTTAGAGTTTCTTGCTCAAATGGGTACAATTTCTGATATTTATATGTTTCCCTCATCTTCATTGCTTGATTTTGATCACAAGATGTATCACTCTTAGTCGATGAATGTTGCTCATATTTACCTTGAAATGATGAAAATGTCACACATAAGCAATCTGAAACCTTCACGGCTATATAGATGCACACCTGGCGGCCCTTTGCACAGCTATAGTGCAGAATATGCACAAGACATTTACCCAACGAGTTAGCACTTACTAATTAACCAAATGAAAGATACTCCAGTTGGGTTGATATTTTCGGCAAAACTGAGGACTCTTCTTTGAAAAAAATGAAGATCAATTCTGGCTCTGTTGAAGATTTCACAGAAATTAAACCTCAATGGGAAGCACTTACAAATATAAACATAACAGGTGCCCCGGTTGAACCTCTACTTCAGTAAAGGACCAATGATTCAAACGTCTTGGGCATTGGGAAGGCAAAACAAGTGTGTTTCCTCTCATATTCCACATTGAAAAACGATATGACATCCTTAATGGAGGTGAATTAATTATTGATCTATTGGAGCACAATCTTATGGCTAGTGACTGTGATGCTTAGTTTCTTTCTTGTTGTCTCCTGGTAAGAGCAGAGTCCATGGATCTCCATTTTAAATACCCTAGGTATGCAAATGCCTAAAATCAATAGCACCACTCACAGGCATAAAGAGGCACTCCCGCACCCATTGACAGACCCACACAGACACTCACAGACACCCTGACAGACATATACAGGCACTCACAGACCCACTTACCAACCCACACGGACACTCACCCACTCACGCATGTACTAACACACTCACTCACAGACCCACACAGACACTCACACACCCACTCACACAGCCTCTCACACACCCACTCCCAAAGTTGATAGGTTACAGTTAAGATTAAATAGTAAATCAAGTGTAGATATTCACTGAAATAGTTCTAGTTCTAGTTATGTTATGTACATAGTTCCCTCTAACCTGTGCACTCGAGCGGGCGCACACAATGTGTTTTCCTCCGCGCATTGAGTGGGATGCAGCGCGCACTTTCCCGAACTCTGACTGCCATGAAATGCTTCGGTGAAGAGTTTGAAGTGACTCCTCCTTCTACTGAGAAGTGAGGAAGGCAAGCGTTGTCAATCCGATTTGATGTGTTCTCCTGATACGCCAGGTTTTAGAGCCAGGGGACTAAGGTG
Organism: Triturus cristatus; assembly: GCF_964204655.1. Taxonomy (NCBI): domain Eukaryota; kingdom Metazoa; phylum Chordata; class Amphibia; order Caudata; family Salamandridae; genus Triturus; species Triturus cristatus. Next base: position 748,935,486 of record NC_140581.1, on the reverse strand, counting down.
ATGTACATCCCTTCCACCCACTAGCCAGCAGTTCTTCTGGGGGAAGGGCCTGGAGGTGTCTGTTATCCAGTCACTGTGCATAAAAGAAGTGTCTTAGAGCGGCTTGTATTTCTAAGAAGCTATCAGTGATGATGCTGCCACACAGATAATGAGCTGTGAAATGCCGCTTTTGGGACAGTTCTTTTTTTTATTTCGAGAGACCATTTAGAGGAATGTGAACACCTGCAGTGGAGCTTGGCCTTAAATCAGCAGGGGAGGGCGCGCGGATCCAATGCCTTGATAGCAGACGGGCAAGTTTAGTATTAATTGCTTAATGAGTCTGTCTCCTTTTTTTGCAGTTTTATATCTAGAGAACCCGACCAAAGGTATTGGTGTGCTTTACATGAGGATCAGTTACAATACAAAAGGTCATATTCATTTTTTGTAGGCACTGAGAGATTATGTTTTCTGCCCAGAATCACAAGATGTTGAACAAACGCTGAGACTCGAGCATAGTTCTCCATGTCCAAAGTCCGCTTTTTCGCCTTTGTGCAACACCCCCTCCCATGTCCCCCCCTCACCTCTCCTCACAAATCAAAAAGGTGAGTTAAGAGTACTGCAGGGATGGGATTTGTAAACAATCAATTCTTCACAGGCTCGCACCGCCCATTGGGCTCAAAGGGCTTCAGCCCCCCCCTCTGGCTGAGACAGCTTCCCGGGCAACTTCAGAGGTCTTTAAAACACCATTCACTTGTTAACAAGGCTCTGTTGTTTTCCACCCCTTCTTGAGCCCCTGCATTCCCACTCTATCACTAGAAGAATTAGCCCCCCCAAAAATTTTTAGTAGCCTCCCCCCCCGAAATGTGCCTCTAATTGCGCCTCTGAATCTTCAGCACATAAAAAAGACAGATCAGCTGTTCACCTAAAGGCTGCTCTATGTGCAGGAGCAGGGCTGGCAATGCTGTGCCTGCCCTGGGTCAGTCTTCCTGTGTAGACTGTATCTTGATTTATTTAATTTTGCTCTGCTTGAACATGAGAAGGAGGAAGCATCAAACATCTGATTTTTCCCACTTCTGAAATCTAGATGGGGCCCCGATATCTGAACTTTGTCATGCCCTCCAAGAAATTAGACTTCATCCATGCTCCAGGGCATGTTTTCTCTCTCTATCTGATTTGAATTGTTCATTCCGAGCTACGAAAAACAGGCACAAGCAATAGTGTCTGTGTGGCAGTCAACAAGTAGGAGTAAAAGGTGGAACTGAAGAAAATAAACTATGGAGTGTGATAGATATAGATAATGAACATAAGAGAAAACAAGGAAATATGATTGTAACAAAGAGGAAAAGTGTATGAGAAGAGTGAGAACTAAGGAGAGTAAAGAAGAGAAATACGCATGATCGAGTGACCATGGATGTGTTTGTGTGGCTAGTATCTGATATTCAGGCATTTTACACCCCAGTAATGTGCAGGCCTTTCACGGCACATTTTATGTGGCCCAGTGACAGGTGAACAGTGTGTTATGTTCATAGTGATCTATGGTCAGGTATTCTGTGGCACATCAATCTGGCCAGTTTGCTACCATATTGTTAACCTTGTATTCCAGATGCTGCACTTTGGAATTAAAATGTCAGAAAAATACGACATTTCCAGCAAACATGTTTGTCTTTTTTGGATCCATTTAACAGGGGAGCAAATAAAAGAAAGGAGAGGAAAGAGAGTGAGAACCCCGTCTTGAAGTCACGGTTTTCAGTAAGAGAAGAACTGCTAGACAGAAAGAGTGGGAAGAAGGAAAGAGTGTGTGGGGGTAGCTGAAGCGGCAGAGAAGAAGTGGACACAGTTTTTTTCTTCTCTGGGCAAGAAGGAAAAGACAGAGTCCCGTTACTTCTCTGCCACCTGTCCTCGAACGCCTGGAACGCCGAGCTTTAGTTATAGGCGATGGTGATTTCTTGCGTCCTGGGACACCTCTTCAAAATTAAAAAGTAGGGGAACGGAATCATTGGAATTGAAGAAGTAGAGGCACGCCGTGCCCTGCCAATCCCGCCAATTCGACCACTGGGCACAGTGACTATTAGACAAGCAAAGGCACTGTAGTGCTTCCTCTCCGTTAAAAGTGCAATCACAGAACATCTTTATATATGCTCACATACATTTTGCTACATTCCTAACACCAAGAAATGGATGACTGCACCGTTCTATCTTGTACTGTTGATTGCCTTCTTTTGTGTCACAGGTATTGGAGATACATATTTTAGTCTAGATCCTGTCCCTGGTTCCAAGATGCTTATTTTTTGGGCTGGCATATAAATTTGGATGGTCGATATTTTTGCTGTGGCTCTTTTTCACATGGGCATATTTCCTCTTGTTGCACATTTTTTTTGTGTGGTCTAGAAGTGATGTGTTGTTTTTTTACATATGAAAAAACGAAGAATACTCCAGACTTTTATATGATTGCTTTCGTTCCAGTACAGTGTCTATGATTGAAGTACTAGTCACTTTTGTGAGCTATCAGTTTCGACAGTATCTAAACCTAACACATTTAAGTCAGTATCATTGGGAAAATGTGCTATAAAATGCACACTTTAGAAAAGTGATAACTAGGGTGGATGGCCAAAGGAGGTTTCGAAAAGGCGAGTTTCCTACCTCTATACCTACTTTTAAGCAGTACCTGGTTCACCTGCATAGTTTCACATCATAGAACTCGGTTGCGCTCACAGGCAAGAAAAGTGTGCACTCAAACATTCCGCCGCCGCACAAGAGGAAGAATAATTAGAGGGAACATTGGTTATGTAATGGTATTTTCTTTTCTAATGCGCACAGATACTACAAGAGTGTCCCGGCGCGAACCTTGAGAGACTGAAGAGGATCCAAGTTTATAGAAATATGTGCTGCCGCCCGTCCTTTGCAAGTGGAAACGGGGAACTTGAGCCAGGAGTTGAGTGGAGGAACGCAGGCATTTTGCAGGGGTGTAGAAGGAAATCTGTTTCGGAAGATAACCTGGCCCTGTGGCATACAGAGCACGGTGGGTGATAACTAAGATCTTGAATCCGACCCTCTCTGCCACAGGCAGCCAGTGTAAGGTGCAAAGGTGTTGTCTCATGCTACGCCTGGCAGGGATGTTGAAGAGAAGCCTGGCAGCCACATTCTGCACCACTTGCAGTTTATTTAGTAAGGAGCTTGGGACACCAGCCTATAAGGCGTTGGCGTAATCTAGCTGAGAGAGAATAAGGGCTTGGGTCACTGTCTCCTTGGCCGCCTGAGGAAGAAGGGGAAGAAACCTCCTGAGGATTTTTAGAAAGCCAAAGCAGGTCCCTGACAGCTTCTTGATCTGGGTCGAGAACAAGATTTTCCTCGAACCAAACCCCTAAGTTCTTAACAGGGTTCCCTGATGAGGCAGGCGGTTAGTTAGGAAATAGCACTTAATTTTTTTATTTAAATTCACTGAAAAAACAAAGGTTACAGGGACATTATAGTTAGGCTCAGATTCCACTAGTACAAAACTATTGAAATTCAGCAATTATAGTTACCTGAGCTAACTATAACTTACACCCCCGGAATGCACTGCTTATAACCTTACATATTAAATCACTCATGACAAGATCAGTGACATCACTGATGACAACTCAAATGACATCACTGATGACATCATCCACAGAACCACTCACACACACACTCAACCCCCCATACAGCCTCTCATACATTCACTTACAAACCCACACAACCACTCACAAACCCATTCAATAAGTCACACACACCATCTCATTCACTCATACAGCCACTAACACTGCCAAATCCCCCACCCATACATCCTCTAATTCACCCATACAGACTCTCACATATCTACTCACTCACCCATATAGCCACTCACACTAGCACTCACTCACCTATACAGCTACTCACACAGCCACTCACTTACCCATACAGCTACTCACATATCCATTCTCTAATTCAGTTAACCACTTACAAACCCATTCATCCATCCATACAAGCAGTCACACATCCACTCACTCATCTATAAAGCCAGTCACACAAACACTTACTCTACAAAACAGCCACTGTTATGGACGCTGTCAAACTATAATGCACCCCACCTCTAAGTAGAGCGCTGTAAAACCTCTTGCACTAAAATACTTCATAAAGGATCTAAAAAGCACATGGTAAAAACAACATTTTTCATTTTCCATGTAATGCTCTTGTTGTTAATGTCTATTTAATGTAAAAGATGCAATCTCGATCACCAAATCAGCTTCATGTTATATAACACGTGTGCTTGCATGTAAATAAGACATACGCATATGCTCACCCAAACCTACACCCCTGGATACATGTGTACACCGCTACCGTTGCAGTGTGTAAACTGCCAAGTGCAACAATTGTAGAAAGCTAGCAGTGAGGGTATTTAAACCGCTCCCTTCAGAGGCTTAGCCTCTTTGATTGGAAGTACCTACCTGACTCCAGTTGGCTCGGCTTTCCCAGCGGCTTCTTCCTGCAATCCTCCTCGCAGATTGGAGTTTCTTGACAGGCTCCGGATCCATCCTTCATTGTCTTCTGCTCCTGCGACCTTTACCGCAGAAGCTACAATAGAAGAACAAGAGAAAAACATCAAAAGGCAGAACAGCTTCTCCGAGGTAAAAACAGACCATGAGAAAAACCTGGAAAGGTTGACCTTGGCGAATTTACTACTATTTTAAGCAAACGTACATCTGAGAACGTTTGTAATGAACTTTGCCATCTTATTTAAATGTACATTGAGAACTAGTATAACGAGCTTGGTTATCATTACGGTGAAAGAAAACCGTAAAACCTGTGTTAGTAGGACAAAGAGAAAAGACTGTATTTGAACTGAAAGACTTCATATTCAACCTTTTGAGGCAAAGGAAATGGACACAACAATTGTTATTAAAAGGAAGCATTTTTTTCTATTAAGACAAATCCTCGGATTGTATTTCCTTTTTATGTTTTCTCTTCTATTTAGTGACATCGAGGAAAGAGCATTTTCGATTCTCCTTAGGTAATTAAAAAGGAAGCAGTACATATTTGCTTGTAACCTGATGATTGATGTTACAGTTAAAAATATAATGTCAAGTTGGCTAATATGATTCATGTTCTGTTCATAGTATGCTTCTGATATATTAAGAAGCCGCCTCAAGTGTTTGCTAGCTTTTGTGTAAACATCCACAGACAGCGTGGACTCTCAAACAGTAAAAGATCCTTACCAAAAATCCTAGGTATGATATGTTCAAGAAGAGTTTAATGTTCACTAGATGTTGATATACTGATAATCATGTGCTTTTATTGCAGTGCAGAACATAATTAGAGTGGAACACACTAGAAATTCCCATCTACCTGAAGAAGCTAGTCAATATCCAGAAACCAAAATCTTCTCCTGATTCCAGTAAGATATGCTGTAAGGTGCATTCAGAGAATCAGGGCACCTCCAGGGAATCCGGTACTCCTTCTTGTTTTTTCTTTTGTTTCTCATCATAATCCCCCTTCCACTTGAAATCTTTCGGAAGGGCAGTGTGTTCATCATATACTTCCATTTTATCAGTTCTCATTGTGCTTAGGGGATAGTCATCACCATAGTGAAAACTATTTGCTGTTCAGATGAGTGGCTTATCGTTAACAGAAGGCTAAGAAACAAAGAACGTAGTTTCTCTTTGGCAACAGCTAATGCAGGGATCTCTCACAAGGCTCCTCTGACACCACACATTTAACTGAAGTAATCGATGCCTTACATGTAGAAATGCAACAACAAAAACAACAAAATTACGCACTTAGGGAGGAAATAACCAGAAGTAGAGTTCACTCAATGGAGAGAAACTAGAGTGCAAGAACTTTGTCCTATAATAAATGCAGCCAAATTTGGCCCAACTAAATTTGCTCCTACGGTTTCTTCTACTCAACATCTTGATCAAAATCTACATGTAACTGTAGTAACACCCAATCCTGTTCCCCTGGCCAATCCAGAATGGTTCACTTGGGATAGTGCACACTTTGCCTCTTTTATGAGCCAATGTCAATTACATTTTCTCTGTAAGCCCCAAATTTTCACTACTGATGCAGCCAAAATTGCATTCATTATTTTCTATCTGGGTGGAGTAGCTGAAGATTGGTTCATACTTTTGATTGAAAATAATGACCCCCTTTTTTATAATTTTGTAGCCTTCAAGAACACTATGACACGATGTTAAAAAGACGAATTTCCAAGCAGGTAAGTTGAACTGTTCATTACTGGTCTCCTTTCTCCACCATCAGTGCAACAACTGCCACACCTGAACATTCTATGGTAGCCTCCCAGAGACAGAAGGGAGATCCCACTGTCACGTAACTAAGGGGGGAAATAAAGGATACAGCATATACCAATATACACATAAACATAAAAGTAGATCTAGCATATACCAATGTGAACATTAACGTAATAAGCACAGAATGTAACACATCTTCCACTTAAGCAAAGTGAGAGGAAGAAAGACAAAAACAAGATGCTTCCTGAACAGTGAGCAACCAAAAGGAGAATATAGTGGTACAGGTGTCAAATCACTTGGACATGTTATAGTCTTGGTGAGAAGTGGGCTACTTTGCGGATCCTGATTTACAGGCAAGTTGTGTGTGGGGATTGTTGATGGTCGATCTGTGATTGGACGCCTCACCAGATATATGTTGAGATTTGGACAATCTGTCCATACCCCATTTCTGGCCAATTCTCATTATGGCTATATTTCTTTTGTGGATCTTTAGTTCCATGTTTGAGGTCATAATGAGATTTGTACTTGACTTGGTGTGCATCAATTTTGTCTCTGGTGGCTTGAATATTGCGCATACCACTGGTACCACCTTCTAACCAGTTGGGGAAGAATTTAATGCAGGGTTTCCTTCCTTTAAGGGCAGAGAAAGGGAAATGCCCATAACTTGGTTCGGGGAGGTGTGGTAAGCCCATAACATTTCTTGCACTGCTTGTTCCACTGGAATCCTGTTAGCGCTAGCTAATTGTATGCACTCTTTGATCATGCGGTTCATCCTTTCTACCAGGCCGTTGGATTATATTTAAGTTATTTAGAAACACTTTCATGGTAGATTAAGTAAATTGAACACCATTTTCGGTGACTATGGTGGACGGAATACCTTCCGTGACAAAGGTGTCTTTGAGAAACTGGATGACAGAATCGGTGGTAATTTGATTGACCATCCTTATTACAGTCCGGTGGTATTGGTAATCTATTAAAACCAAGGCAAATCGTTTAAACACCCCTTTGAGATTTATGGGACCAATTATCTCAAGGGCAACCTTCTCCCATGGTTTATCTGGGACTGACAAAGGAGAGATGTGGGCTTTGCGAGTTACCTTGGATTTATCACTATTGGCACAAGTTAAACAGTTTTTTACATTGTCTTCCACAATCGAATCCATGTTGGGAAACTAATTACGTTCACGCAGTTTAGCTTTCGTTAAGCTTCTGCCAAGGTGACCCTCATGTACAAGATCAATGATTTTGTATCTTAGTGGTTCGGGTGGTATTATTGTGTCATTCCTCAACAGAACGTTCTGATCGATGTTGAACTCATGACGGACTTCCCTGAATTTCCTGATATCTTCACTTATTGACCTTCGGGAAGTGGGCCAACCCTGTACAGTGTATGCTAAAAGTTGTTCATGGTGGTGTCTTTGCTCATACACTCTGACCATTCTTGTGGAGTGATGGTAGAGTGATTAATTTGAAGGATGGGGTATTCAGGGGTCTTAAATTGTTCCAACTTATCTAAAGGGGGTCTGGAAAAAACATCTGCTACAGAATTGTGAATGCCAGGGACATATTCTACCCTAAAGCAGAAACCATCTAACCCTAAAATCCATTTAGCTATCCGGGGAGTGCTGCAAGATATGCCTTTGGGATTGAACATGAAGATTAGAGGTTTGTGGTCAGTGCGTATGCAGAATTGTATGCCCCATAGAAAATAATTGAAATGTTTGACTGCCAAGAAACAGGCTAGGGCTTCCCTTTGTACTACAGAGTAGTTCATTTGAGCTTTAGTGAGGGTACGTGAGGCAAAAATGAAAATTCTTTCCTTACCATCAATTATTTGAGACAGGGTAGCTCCTAGGCCTTCGTTGCGGGTGTCGGTGGTAAGTATGGTTTTACGATTGTGTTCAAAATTGTACAAGTATGGGGCTGAAAGAATGGCATCTTTTACTTTCAAGAGGGAGGCTTGATGTTCACCTGACCACTGGAAGTGTGTGTGGTTCCTTGTGAGTTCTCTAAGGTTAGAGGTTAAGTTTGTAAAATGAGCTACATATTTTGCCATATATTCCGCCAGCCCTAAGAACGACTTAAGTTTGTCCTTCTATGCAGGTGAGGGGGCATCTTTTACTTCTTCTAGTAAACAATATTTTGCTTTGAAATCTTCCTTTGAAATGCAGTGTCCCAGATATTCTACTGCTTCCACACCTAATTGACACTTTTCTTTCTTTAACGTGAGCCCTGCTTTCTTGTATTTGGAAAGCATCTCCCTCAAAATATTGTTGTGTTCTTCAATGCTAGCCCTGTAAATCAATACATCATCTTGAAAACACAATGTCATGGGTACACCCTCTAACACATGTTGAATAATCTTTTGAAAGATTGCTGCTGCAGAAGCCAACCCAAAGGGCATGCAGCGGAACATACATGTAGCCATAGGTGCAGTAAGGCATCTGGAATCAGGGTGTAACTCGACCTGGTGATAAGCCATGGAGATATCCAGAACCCTGAAACAAGTGGCTTACCCCATCATGTTTAACATCTCAGGGATGCGGGGCAACAGGTGTCTTTCTACCCAGATGTTGTTGTTCAGGTCACGTAAGTCAATGCACACTCTAAGGTCTTCATTGTGGTTCTTTTTTGCAATAACGACCCATTCTGAGTAATCAATAGGTTGTATGATGTCCAATTTTTCTAATCTAGTTAACTCTTTCTTTAGGGGTTTCCCACATAAGGTGGGGTATCGGTCTAGTTTTGTGTACCACTGATTTTGCACCTTGTTTTAATTGATTTTTGTGTTGGAAATCTTTTAGAATACCTAAATCTTCCGAAAAAAACTTCCGGAAATTCATTAGTAATGTGCTCGCTATTGCTTGAATGTTTTATGGCTAAAACCTGCTCTGGATTATTGGGATCTAGTTTGATGCCCAGTTCTCTCTGATGGTGCCATCCAAGTAAGTTGGATCCTTCTTCTCCAACATAGACTTTGCCCACTGTAGAGCGATCCTTAAAGGATATGAAAGACTTTATAATACCTTTCTTAGGTATGGGGTCCTTTTATCCACTTGGATGAGATGTCTGTTGTACATAACTTATTTTCTTCCTCACCTAAAATGGATTTAAAGTCAGAATAGTTAACAAGAGTAAACAGAGAGCATAAGTCTGAAAACATTTTAACCATTTTAGCTCCGATAGATACGTTGCATTTAGGATACCTTTGATGATTGTCATTTCAATATCGTTTACTAGTAATATAATTTTCTTTTTTTGAGATTTCTCATCAGGAGCAACATTTCCCCAGTTTTTCTTAGGAAAACTCTTGAAAACTCTTGCTAAATGAACCCTTTTGTTGCATTTTCTGCAAATGACTGATTTGCCTTGACAATTGAGACTATTGGCTAAATAATTGTTGCTCCCACAACGGAATCATTTAATTGTACCATTTTCTGCATCTCTTGTTTAGGAGCGCCAATTGTCATTCTTTATTTTAGAAACTTCAGGTTCTGACTCTAAATTAATAATTTCTAATACTTTGTTGTTGGAATTGGAAGATTTCATTTCCTTTAAACAGATGGCTGTGTGCTCTATGGATTTGGCTATTTCTAAATGGTCATGAAGGTTTGGTTGTTTTTGCAATAACTTCTCTTGGATTTTGTTATTATTTGTACAACGTACCAGTTGGTCCTTGATGAGGGAATTGTTTAAGTCATGGAAATCACATAGTTTACTGAGTCCTCTGAGTGCCCGCTACAGAAGTGGAAATACTTTCTTGTCTACCTTGAGTTCAGCTAAAGAATTTGTGCCATTCCAGTACTATGTTTACTTTATCACCAAAGTGAATCTGTAGTTTCAACAAGGTAGTTTTGTAGGCATCCTCATCATCCTCCTCATTGGTATCACTGACATCAGGTTCTGGTAATGATTCAAATATTTTCCTACCATGGGGACTCAAACTGTGTAATAGGATGTGCTGTTTCCATAACAAGCTAAATGTTTCTCCACCAATTGCTATAAGGTAACACTCAAAAATATTTTCCCAATCCTTCCATGGGATGCTGGGTTTACCAAATTCGTTAAAAAATGGTGCAGGTTGGGACATGCTAGCGGCAGCCATCATAATAAAATACCCAAAAGTGATGAAATGTAGAAGGTTAGTTGCTGTATAAAACATTTTGGGAAGTGTGAGTGTCACTGAGGAAGGATACATGCAATTTTGGCAGGGATAGGAAGAGGAAGGAACTGAAGAGATGTGCGTGTCACCGTGATGCACGCACTGCACGCAAGGCAGGGAAAGTAACCAAGATGTAAGTGTCCTTGTGCTGTGACACACTTATGATGCAAAAGATGCAGTATTTAAATGAAACCAAGGTGTGAGTGTCACCGAAGAAGGACACATAAAAAAATTAAATGAGTAGTGCTCCAAGGTGTGCATGTCACCGTGAAAGGACACACTGCAATCGGTATGAAAATGACTCAAGACGCAGTCACGCCTCTATATTGTGCTAGTACACAAATACCATTTTCTCCTCAATTACCAAAAGAATATTGAAACTTCTCTGACGTTTTTGATCCAGTTCAAGCCACCCAGTTACCACCTCACAAGGTGTATGATTGCAGAATTGATCCGATCCCACGTGCCATCTTACCAGGTAGTAGAATCTACGCCCTCACTGAACAAGAGACACAGTTCTTAAGAAAGTATTTGGACGAATTGTTAGAAATAGGGTTCATCAGACATTAAACATCGCCAGTCTCCTCTCCTCTTTTTTTGTAGAAAAAAAAGAATTGGTATCTCAGGGCTTGCATCGATTATCGTGCAGTGAATAAGGCCACAATAAAAAATTGTTATCCATTGCCTCTAATTCCTGTCCTTCTAGACCAGGTACGCGGTTCCACCATTTACACTAAATGGATCTTCGTGGTGCTTACCATCTCATACGTATAAAAGAAGGTGATAAGTGGAAAACAGTCTTTTGTACAAAGTTTGGTTTATTTGAACATATCGTCATGCTGTTCAGGTTGTGCAATGCTCCGGTGGCATTTCAGTATTTCATAAATGAGGTTTAACATGACTTTCTGGATATCTGCGTGATCACCTACATAGAAGATATCTTGATCTTGTCCAAAACTGAACAAGAACATGTACCTCACGTGTGGTCCATTTTTCAATGACTAAGACAAAATTCTTTCTATGCAAAATTGGAAAAACGTGCCTTCCATGTCAGATCAGTTGAGTTTCTTGGATATTTTTTGCCCCTGGAAGATATCACAATGGACCCTAAAAAAGTAGAAGCTATCCTCAATTGGCCCTCACTAACTTCTGTGGAAGAGGTTCAGTGAATTCTTGGATTCGCTAACCTTTTGAGAAGATTTATCAAACATTTTCCGGTATTTTTACACCCATTACTCCGTTATTTAGAAAAGGACAATAATTTAATTGGACAGAAGCCACAGAACATGCTTTCACTCCAGCCTCCATTCTTTCTCATCCAGATCCTGATCAGCCTTATTTTGTTGAAGCAGATGCTTTGCAATTCACACTTACACTGTGGCAGTGCGTGGGCTCCTCGCTATCAAGCCAGCTTTTACTGAATGGAAACATCACTTATTAGGAGCAAAACATACCATCAAAATATTTACAGATCACAAGAACTGTAAGTTCTTTACATAGGTAAAAGCCCTCACCCCAAGACAAATGTGGTGGCTACATTTCTTTAGCGAGTTTGATTTTCTCATAACATACCACCCAGGACATAAGCAAATACAATCTGACACCTTATCTAGATTAGAATAAGGCGAAAACAAGGACAATTGTCAGTCACCTCATTCCCTCTGACAAAGTAATTACTGTAACTGAAACGAATACCTTTTTAGTAAAAGTTAAAAAGGTGTGTAACAATGTTAACAAGCAAGTATGGATACAAAACGCACAGAACACTATAAAAGATGGATATCTTTTGCATAGGAAACAATCATTCATCCCAGAAGGAGTCAGCAAATCCTGGAATGGCATCATGATTCAGCTATAGCCAGGCATCCTGTTATGCATAAAACGTTGTAATTATGTCCCAGAAACATCTGGTGGGCTACCGTGCGCAAAGACGTGTAGGAGTACATTAAGACATGTCCCATGTGTGCTCATAATAAAGTACAACATGTAGCTCCTGATGGGCTGTTACAACCACTACCTGTTCCACCTACGCTTTGGCATACCATCAGTTTAGGTTTTTTACAGATCTACCAAAATTAAACAATTATACCACTATATTAGTAGTGGTAGACATGCTAACTAAAATGAGACATTTCATTCCGTTAAAAAAAGACTCATAGTACTGAATTTAGTGACATCCTTTTACAACAAATTGTTAAACTACATGGACATCCAAGTAAGATACTTTCAGACCGGGGTCCCCAATTTACTTCAAAATTTTGGAAGACTTTATGCTCTAAATTTGGGATTTAGGTAGCATTATTACCTGCTTTCCATCCCCAATCAGACAGCCAAACAGAAAGGGCCAATCAATACCTGGAACAAAGTCTATGTTGTTTAACATCCATGTGACCTCTAAATGGGATCAGGCCCTGCCTCTTGCTGAATTCTCCTACAACAACAGTACTCATGCAGCATTGGGTTGTTCCCCCTTTTATTTTCTAACAGGTCATCATCCTCGTTCATCCCAACTTCACTTCCATCACAATCATGTAACATGCCCTCTGTATCAGAAAGATTACAACAGATACAGCTCATACAGGAAAAAGCATGTAAGAGTTTAGCGCAGAAAAAATTAAGTGCCAAGATACAAGCTGATAAACACAAGACCCCAAACCATCATATAAATTTGGTGAATTAGTTTGGCTATCTACACGTAACATTCTCCTAAATTGCCCCAAAAAATTACAGACACAATTCATCGGTCCTTTCCTTATCAAACAAACTTTGAATTCCAGTCACTCTACAGTTACAATTACCTGAGGAATATTCTATACACCCAGTATTCCATGTAACACTTATAAAACCACATCATCCATTGACACGTAAGGATAATCCACCACCCCCAGTGATAATTGCTAGTCATCCAGAATATGAAGTACACCGCATTTTAGATACCAAATTGATTTGCTGTAAATTGTACTACGTACTTGATTGTAAAGGTTATGACCCATATGAAATATCATGTGAACCAGCATCATATCTACATGCCCCCAGACTTATGCAACACTTTCACGCTCTTCATTCTGACAAACCCCGTCCTGTGAGAAGGTCTTTGGGGGGGAGAACTGTTATGAGCACTGTCAAACTATTACGCACTCCACCTCTAAGTAGAGCACTGTAAAATCTCTTTCACTAAAATGCATCATAAAGGATCATAAAGCGCATGGTAAAAACAGATTTATTCATGTTCCATATAATGTTCTTGTTAGTGTCTTATTAATGTAAAAGATGCCATCTCGAACACCAAATCATCTTCATGTTACATAACACATGTGCTCGCATGTAAATAAGGCATATGCATCTGCTCGGGCAAACCTACACCCCTGGAGACGTGGAAACCGCTGGAGTTGCAGCATGTAAAATGCCAAAGCTCTGCAACGTGCAATATTTGTGAAAAGCTAGCACCGAGGGTATTTACACTGCTCCCTTCACAGACCCAGTGTTTAGCCTCATTGTTTGGAAGCATTTACCTGACTCCAGTTGGCACAGCTTTCCCAGCGGCTTCTTCCTGCATTCCTCCTCGCAGATTGGCATTCTTCGTCGGGCTCCTGATCCGTCCTTTTCTGTCTTCTGCTCCTGCGACCTCTACCACAGAATCTAAAATAAAAGGACAACAAAAAAACATCAAAAGGCAGAACAGCTTCTCCGAGGTAAAAACAAAGCATGAGAAAAACCTTGGTAAACTTGACCTTGACTAATTTACTACTATTTTAAGTAAACACGCATCTGATAACTTTTATAACAAACTTTGCCATATTATTTAAATGCACATTGAGAACTAGTATAACAAACTTGGATATCATTACAGAGAAAATACTGCATTTCAACTGAAAGACTTCATAGTCAATCTTTCGAGGCAAAGTAAATGGACACAACAATTGTTAAAAGCAAGCATTTTTGTATATTAAGACAAATAATCACAGTGTATATCCTTTTTATGTTTTATCTTCTATTTAGTGACATCAAGGAAAGAGCATATTTGATTCTCAATAGATAATTAAAAGGAAGCAGTACATATTTGCTTATAACTTGATGATTGATGTCACAGTGAAAATATAATGCCAAGTTAGCTACTGTGATTCATGTTCTGTTCATACTATGCTTCTGATATACTAGGAAGCTGCCTCAAGTGTTTGCTAGCTTTTGTGTAAACATCCACATACAGCGTGGACTCTCAAACAGTAAAAGACCCTTACTTAAACCCTAGGTATGATATGTTCAAGAAGAGTTTAATGTTCAGTAGGTGTTGACATACTGGTAATCGTGTGTTTTTTATTGCAGTGCAGAACATACCTAGAGTGGAACACACAGGAAATACCCAGCTACCTGAATAAGCTAGTCAATATCTAGAATCCATATCCAGAAAACCACAATCTTCTCCTGACTCCAGTAAGATCACGCTGTAAGGTGCATCCAGAGAATCTGGACACACTCAGAGAATCCGGTACTCCTGCTTGGTTTTACTCTTGTTTCTCATCCTGATCCCCCTTTCCCTTGAGATCTTCCAGAAGGGCAGTGTGTTTCTCATATACTGCCATTTCCACAGTTTTCATTAGGTTTAGGGACTACTCGTTGCCATAGCACAAACTACCAGGAGTCCAGGTGAGTGACTTATCGTTAAAAGCCACTCACACACACTCACTTACCCATACATCCATTGAAACAGCCACAACTTAACCATACAGCCACTAACACACCCATCCACCAACCCCGAGCCACTCACACAGCCACTCAGTCACCAAAACAGCCAGCCACACACTCCCACACCCATTATAGCCATAAAGGCAGCCACTCACTCACCCATACAGCCAATCCCACTCAATTATCAATACAGCCACTCACAGTCACCCACACACCCATACACTACTCACACACATTCCTATTCACCTATACATCCACATCGACACATACAGCACTCTGACAGTCACACACCCACTCAGATGACATATGTTAGAAACAGTATCCCTCATTACTAGTTTAGAAATAATATTAGTTTAACTTATGCAGTAGCTTACTATATGTCTTTAAGTCTCAGAAACATTTACGAAACACTTTCACTCTTTGGATGATGTCATCAGTGATGCCATTTGAGATGTCATCAATGATGTCACTGACCATGTCGCAAGTGATGTAATATCTGAGGTCATAAGCATTACATTGTGATAACGTACGTTATAGTCAGTTCAGGTAACTGTGCTGAATTTCAGTGATTTTACAAGTGACATATGAGCCTAACTATAACGTCCCTGTAACCTTTGTTTTTCTCAGTGAATATATATCAGCATTCAAACACTGTTTCTACTCACCTGACTGACTTCAGTATTTCCCGAATCAAGATCAGTGCCTGTGTTGAAAAGAAAAGCACCACCAAGGTAAAAATTATCGGAGACTTCCAGTTTGAACTTTGAGACATTAACACAGTGCACTTTGGGACTTGCAGTAGTTTTATTTCAGTCACGTGATGCATCTTTGAAAAAGCGCGCCTCAGCACACCTGCAGATTATTTCATTTCCTTCTGTGAGCAAGGCAGTTAGCCGAAACGTTAGATGATGGGATGGAAGATGTAAATGGCGCTGCTGTACTTGAGAAATAAACGGCATTTGCAGCAAAGGGCCTCACTACTCTTTGGTGACAGTGATGTATTGATGGGCTGCCCCGTGCCCATTCTTTGTGAGGCCGCTCTGTAGGATCCTGGGCTCCAGTAACGTGGGAACTTTTGGTGAATGTTAATTGAGGTGCCTGATCCACTCGCGCACCTAACCTACTGAGGTGATGCCAATGGTGCAAAAAGGAAGGCGCGAGGAAGAGATTCATTCAGGATTATTTCCTGCCATGATCATGCTGCGAGTGGTGTGTTTTTCAAGTCCGTATTTTAACAGCATTCAAACACTGTTTCTACTCACCTGACTGACTTCAGTATTTCCCGAATCAAGATCAGTGCCTGTGTTGAAAAGAAAAGCACCACCAAGGTAAAAATTATCGGAGACTTCCAGTTTGAACTTTGAGACATTAACACAGTGCACTTTGGGACTTGCAGTAGTTTTATTTCAGTCACGTGATGCATCTTTGAAAAAGCGCGCCTCAGCACACCTGCAGATTATTTCATTTCCTTCTGTGAGCAAGGCAGTTAGCCGAAACGTTAGATGATGGGATGGAAGATGTAAATGGCGCTGCTGTACTTGAGAAATAAACGGCATTTGCAGCAAAGGGCCTCACTACTCTTTGGTGACAGTGATGTATTGATGGGCTGCCCCGTGCCCATTCTTTGTGAGGCCGCTCTGTAGGATCCTGGGCTCCAGTAACGTGGGAACTTTTGGTGAATATATATATATATATATATATATATATATATATATATATATATATATATATATATATATATATATATATATATATATTCTACATAAATACTTATGCATAATAATACATTTTTAAAACTTCATTTTCAATTACCAGAAAAATCTAAGTGCTAATAATATTTGTCTTTTTGACAGCAACACTTTAACAGTAAACAAGTTTCGGCTGAAAAGCCCCATAGTGAGGCCCATTGCCATTATGCAACATGGGTGACTAAATTATGCGGCAGGAAAAGGCAAATTATGCAGCATAATGTGACACATTTAATGATAGTATTACTTAATTCTTTGTATTGTACTTAGATTTATATAGCTCTTACTATCACTGCCGAGGCATTGAAGCACTAAGAACATTCTGCACATTGACAGGGTGAATATAGTGAGCAAATTACCAACCTTTATACAGCCTTGGCCCTGTAGAGACTGCACACTTTGTTTTAGAAACTGTGGGTGTCAGCTCTCTGCTGCTTCATCAGCCATTTCTCACAAGTTGTTCTATGTTTTGATGTACAGTTTGTCAATGTTGCCGAGCACCAGAAGAGCATATTCAGTGGCTTGAATAAACAAACACATTAAACTCTGCTGTGGATTAACCTGAAGTGACATATTTACTTAAAAATCTGCCTAGTATTTGTCCTCATTGATTAAATGCCCTGAGGAAAGTGAGCCTGCTGAGAGGAGAGCCATTAAAATTCAGCACACCTCCCCCAGTCCCTTTGATGGCTGGCGCATTCCCTGGAGTGGGAGCCTGCCTGGGTGATGAGTGAATGCTGAATTCTAAGGACTTTATAAAACGTCTTTAGCTAATGAAAAACACTACTGTTTTAGCTTGCAAGGCAACAGTGTGCCCTCCAAGCACAAACAAATAGGCACGCTGGAAAATAATTTCGCCCTCTGTTCTCGAAATTTAAACGAGAAGAAAACATGGTGAGCATGCTCTCTGCATGTGGCAGGAATAGAACATTCCATATGATTGTTATGAGTCCTCACATGGACTTTTCTTTTCCCCAATAAGGTTCAAAGTGAATTTGAGACTTTTGGCCGTTGGGCCTGCAAGAAAATGTTCTCACCAGAATGTGTACCATATGCTTGAGGGGTTCCTTTGACAAGCACTATCAATCACAGGCAGGGCAGTTTAAGCACAATTTCAGATAAAGACATTTCAGTGTTTTCAGTCACTTCTGTGAAAACATGAGTTGAGCCTGCAAGCTATTAACACAGTCCATACACTGCTGTGAAGCACAGATTACAATGATGTGATGCAACACGTTTGATGACCTGCAAAAGCTAATTGTTTGTGATGGTAATCTGACTAAATAAATATTAGCAAGCACGCAAAAAAAAAATATATATATATATACACTGAAAAAACCATAGGTTTCAGGCATGTTATAGTTAGCTGGACATTTCACTCGTACAAAACCATTGAAATTTCCCCGTTATAGTTAGTTCAGCTAACTATAACTCGTGCGCCCGCAATGCACTGCTGATGATGTCACATATTACATCACTCATGACATGGTCAGTGACATCACTCATGACATCACTGATGACATCTCAAATGACATCACTGATGACATCACTGATGACATCATCCAATCCAATTCAATACTTTATTCAACAATTAAGTTGTAAAAGTGACAAAACAATATACATAAAATTTCAACACGTTTTTACATTTGTAAATCAAAATATAAAAAAGCATATGATAAAATAACAGTATGCATGGGTACATTGACGAACCAACCTATAAATATAGCAATCTGGTCAATTTCCACTAAAAATTACTTTGACATTTGATCAATTTAGACCGAATGGCCCACGCCCACTTAATGTATTTTGCCATTGCAATAGAAATTGTCGGGCTTGGATCAGTTGACAAAATTCTCATGGCTACCTCGTATTTTCGGGTTCCCAACAATCGGCAAACAGGTAATACCCATTTCTTACGTGGAACGGTATAGAGCGGACAAAAGAGGACAAAATGGCTCATAGATTCATGCTTGTCTAAACATTTTGGGCATCTGCTTTCTGACCCCACAACCCAATGAGATGTAAATGATCGCACCGGAAGTGAGCCTATCCTGAACTGGAAAAAAAATTGCGATCAGAAGGAACTTCTATTAGGCCCCAATACAATTCCAGTCTGGTGTCGGGTTTGAACTCCAGAAATCTGCCAGTTAAAGTAGATGAGCACCCCTTAATATATGATTCTAAGCCAATCATCCCCCAATAGCTATTTTTCAAAAAGTCTTTTGAAGGGAAGTCTGCATTAGAGGGGTCATCCCAAAGATCTCTCAGTCCCATACGATATAATAATGATTTTAGAGATTTCAACCATTCGATCCTATGGGATAAATCTTTTTCTATGATTTCCTTTAGTCCCATTGCATAATGGCTAAGCTCATCGGTTGTCCATACCCTGCGCCAATATAACAAAGGACGCAGATAAGCTACGTCCTGCAAAGATTTTAAACCAAGATCGCGAAAAAGGGGTAACAAAGGGGTGCTCTGGGGGACACCAACAGCTTTCCGAATATACTCCTTTTCCATAGTATTCAAACGCTGTGGGTTTTTGCCATACCCCCACAGCTCAGACCCGTATAGAGTCGAACTGCGGATCTCCATCGTATATATCTCTAAAAATGGCTCCATTGGCTGTGACTGCGAGGCTTTAAACCGTTTCATTAGAATACCAGACTGTTGTTGGTATTTTAATATCGAGAGTTCTATATGGTTATTCCAGTGCATATTTTTCTGCAATGTTACTCCCAAATATGTAAATGCATCGACCTGTTCTAGTGGGGATCCATTCATAAGGATTGCACCTTTGAATGGTCTATACATTTTATTGGGTCTAGGACCGTTGAGCACCATGAACTTAGTCTTTGCGACATTGATTTCCAGTCCACGCGATAGACAAAACTCTTCGAAGCGCCGCAAGGTTAACTGGAGGCCAATCGGAGTTTTCGAAACCAACAAAGTGTCATCCGCAAACATGAGGACCGGGACACGAACCCCAGCCAGAGCTGGGGCATCCGTGGGGACCCTGGAGAGGAACTCTGCCACCCCGTTGACGAAGAGTGAGAACAGGGTAGGTGCCAAGACACAACCCTGCCGCACACCCCTCTCAACGGGGAAAGGTTCGGTAACCTCTCCGGGTTTACCCCAGCGTACCCGAGCAAAATTGTCCTCATGTAAGCGGACGACAAGTGCCAGCAACTCCGGCGCCATACCCAGCTCCTTGAGTACTTGCCACAGTTTGCCACGCGGGACCAAATCAAATGCCGCCCGCAGGTCGACAAATACTGCATACAAGACACCTTTATCTAAAACCACTGTCCTCCAATACAGCATTAAAAATCTAAAAACCTGATCAATGGTACTGGTCTTGGGGCGAAAACCAGCCTGTAGAGGACTCAGGATATTTGCATCCTCCATCCAGGACTGGATTTTCCCCAACACCAGCCGTCCAATAATTTTTTGTATGGCGTCTATTAAGCTAATAGGCCTGTAGTTGCTAGCCAAAGACTTGTCACCTTTTTTATATATAGGGACTATTTCAGCGCCTTTCCAAGATTGTGGTATTGCCATACCCTGAGCGATGGCATTGGCCAGGTAGGCAATGTAAAGGCGCCATCTCTGTCTATCATATACAAACACGTCTACAGGGATTAGGTCCATACCTGGAGCCCGGCCTAAATTTACAGTATCGAGAGCTCTGTCAACCTCTTTAACACTAAAAGGTGATTCGCTATAAAAAATGGGTTCATATACAAACTGACTATCGTCAGTATCCTTAGCATACTGGCTTTTAAAAAACTTTATCCAAGCGTCCTGGGGAACAGAATTATGTGGGCTTTCTATGACTTCCCCCCTTTTCCACTTAAATACGTCCCAGAACTTCTTTTGATTCTTTCCGCTACACGCGATCTTAAGGTCTTGCCATTCACTCTCCTCCCACTCCTTTCTGGCATTCCATAATACCCTCTTATAGTTACTCCGTGCCTGCTTTATTTTGCTCAGATCCTTGGATTTGAGCGCAGTTCCTAGTTCTTTCCGTGCTTGCTGACAATTATTATTAAACCAATTCTCTTGTTTTTTTTTGTAGGATCGTTTTGCTAAAGTTTTTTCGCAAAAATAATTTTTAAGTTTGGCAAAAAACGTAGTGTGTATATTCTCTACAGTTATATCAGATTGGCTAATATTACAATCCGTCCCTATTAGTGACAGCACCTCATCCAAACTACTTTTTATTTTGTCGACAAGATCGGGTTGCTGTACAACTTTTTCCCACTTCAGGTGACGTTCATCATTTGTAAGCCGAACAGGCATACCTTCCATGACATTTACATTTACCATACATTCTCCCATGCCTGATCTAAAGTAGGCTACTAGTGGGTTATGGTCACTTTCAATTCGAGGTTTTACCATCATATCCTCGAGACCATACCACATCCCAAGATGGACCAAGATATAGTCTATAGTGCTAGACCTAACACCAGTATCAAAGGTTTTACACCTTGTTCTGTCAGAGGGTGTCCTACCATTTGCCGCCCTCAGTTGGTTGGTCAGGCAGAACCCCTTTAGGTGTAGGGCAGCCTCAGTCCACTTGCTTACTATTTTAGTCTCGAGCTGCGGGATACCCCATCTTATATCCTCCTCTTCCGATAAATGCAAGTCATGGTGACCCAACGGTTCGAAGGTCGTGTTGAAGTCACCTGCTACTAGTGGGAATATATTAGTAGATCTTGATTCAACAAGAGAGTTAAGTGCAGTTACCACCTCCGACTTTTTACCCCCCGGCAATCCTCTAGCATACACATTATAAATGTCTATGCACGAGTTTGATGGGAAATTTACTCTTATGCCTAGGATATCATTATGCTGGTTTTGGAAAGGATGTATTTTGCACTTTAGAGATTGTTTAATCCATATGACCAAACCACCTACTGGACGGCCCTTTGGCCTTTTGACTGCAGGGACATAAAAGTTCAGATAACCCGTCCTGAACACTGACTCTACCGACCATGTCTCCTGGAAGAGGCAGATATCATGATCATCGATGAAATCAGTCCATAAAGGTGACGCTAATTTGGATCCTATACCAGCCACATTCCAGGATAAAAATGTTGTACATCCTGCAGCGCCCAGGGTTCCTTTAGATTGACCTATATTCGTAACAGATGGCATTACAGCTGGTATGTCCTGTCCAGACATGAGGCATGGGACTTGCTCTACATCTCTAATAATGTCACTTGTTATAACAATCATATTTAAATCGCTGTCAGCTCTAGGGTTCACCATTCTCAACATCTCAACCATTTTATTTCCATGGGCTATCTCAGGGGCTACATACTCCTTTACAAGACTGGAGCAACCACTGTTACACTTCTGTCAATCACAATCAGACAGACCAGACAACACATCATATCGATTAAAGGACCTGATGTCCCCCATTGATTGACCCATGCGCATATCTTTCCTTCCAAATGACTTTAACAAAGGTTGGGATGATGGAGCGTAGAAGTAAGATAGTGGCGCTGTTCTAACTGGGGATGAAATGTCAGCGATCTGGGACCATCCACAAATATAATCAACACAGTGTTTATCCCTAAAATTGATAATGACGCAGTCGCCCTTAATTGTCTTAGGTTTGCTGCCCACCCAATTTACCCTCCTGGCAAATAGAATTTCGGCTCGCATATTGCCCGGCAATGGCCGTTTAGTGTTGAGCCAAAATATACATTTGTTTTTTAAGGCCCAATATGTTTCCCTGATGCCATTTGCCAAAGGTGGGACACCGGTCAGAACGACTACATATGGGGCAGCCTCGGGGGGGAGATGTATATCAATCAAATCTGAGGGGGACTGGGCCAGGGATTGTGCCTGCACGGACTGTTCGACATTGTTTGTTGAGGTGGATAAAGTTCTATTTGTTCCACCATCAGCTGGATTAGATTTTGGATTAATTTTTCCGTTTTGGTGGTTGACTTCTTCCACTGTGTCGCATTGTTCTGTTGGCCTTTGTGTTTCGGTATTTGCAGCAACATTGACCTTAACTTGGGTATTCTTAGTGCAATTGGATTTGCTGCATCCAGTTTGGTCATTGACACATCCCAGTTGACTATTCAGGCCACTTCCGTCAACCCGTTGCCGCGCCGAAGACCATGCCAGTTCCATGCACACAAGTCTGCTTTCGATTGACCCTAGTCTTTCATAAATAGGAGCACATGCGTTTTTTAAAATTGTGTCCAATTTTTTCCAAAAAGCTTTGTCTCCCTGGTTCACGGGGTTACCCCCCTGAAAATTTAATCTGTTTTTATATTTCAAGCACGATGGAAGAATACATGGGTAAATAAGTGTGTAAATGGATGATTTTTTGTAAAATTGATTGTATAACGGACTGATTAAGTGTATCTTAGTGAATACATAGGTTAGCGAGTAATGTTTAAATATGTAAATATCTGTATCAGTCTCTCACTTCGTGTATAATTGGCTGCATGGGTTGGTGAGTAGCTACATGAGTGTCTATATGGGTTATTAGTTGGATTTTTGAGCATTAGTATGAGTGTCTGAGTGGCTGTATGGTTCAGTGGGGGGTATTACTTAGCACATAGATGCATGAATCAGTGACTCACTGTTTGTATGTGTTTTGAAGAGAGCATGTGTGCAGGACTATATGGGTGGATGAGTGTGTGTATGGATGTGTTAGTGAGTGAATGACTGTCTCAATAGTGTCTTTTTGAGTAACTACATATGTTTTAAACTAGTATATGTGAGTATTGGTGTATATAAGTGAGTATATGTGAGAGTGAGAGATTGGAAGAATTCCTGGATAAATAAGTATGTGTTTCTATAAGTGATTGTTTAAGAGAGGAAGTATGTGTACGTTTCTGTAGTAGTAAGTGTAGTGGAGTGTGTATAACGGTATATGCAAGTAAATGGATGTTTGATTCTTTATTAGCATGAGTGACTATGTGTGTGAGTAACTCGATGAATGAGTGGCGGTGTGTAACAGGATGTATAGGTGTATGAGTACATATGATGAGTGAGTACATGTATGAGTGACTATATAGGACTGTTGGTGAATGAGTGGATGTGTATGTAAATCTTGGAATTACTGAATTGGTTGTTGTAACTGGTATTGGTATTTCCATTTTTTTGAAAATTTTAGTTTCTATTTTTGAATGTGTGTATCAAAGGTTATATTAGGGTGAGAGGAGGTTTGCTACTCTATCACAAGGATGATGTCATCAGTGATGTCCATCAGTGATGTCATTTGAGATGTCATCAGTGATGTCATTAGTGATGTCACTGACCATGTCATGAGTGATGTAATATGTGACGTCATCAGCAGTGCATTGCCGGCGCGTGAGTTATAGTTACCTGAACTAAGTATAGCAGGGGAATTTCAATGTCCAGCTAACTATAACGCCCCTGAAAACTATGGTTTTTTTCAGTGAATTTCTAAGGTTTTTTAAATGCTAATTCCTAACTATAACGTGCCTGAAACCTATGGTTTTTTCAGTGAATTTCAAAGGTTTTGTAAATGCTAATTTCTACCTTTAACGTAACTGAAACCTATGGTTTTTTAAGTGAATTTCAAAGCTTTTTTAAATGCTAGTTTCTAACTTTTCCTACAGAGGTAGGATATGTGAAGAAAGAAGAAAAAACACACAGAAAGAAGGAAATGCAGAAAGAAGCAACAGAAGTCCTCCTAGACGAAGAAAAGTGCAGGTTGAAAGAAGATGTGCAGAAAGAACAAACAGAGGAGCAGAAAGAGGCCTTTGTTGCAAAATCATCCTGTACCCTCAACTTTTTCAGATGGGTACTGGTGGTAACTGACTCTGACTAACCAGTCCTAGAGTTAGTGCTAAGTTAGAAGACATTTAGAATAGAGTTAACACACCTACATACACTAGGGAACACTATGCATTGGGGTACCTCTATTATTAGCATGACCTTCTCTGTAAGCCCCTAGTATATAATAGGGCAAGGGGATTAAAACTACCTCTTAAAACGCGCCACAGGGCGCATTTGCACACTGGTGAAGGGAGGGGGAGCTGAGGTGTGCAAACACGCCCTGTGGCCGTTATTATTTGGAGGATAAAGTCCCCTTGAATCCTGAGTGTCCCTTGGGTACAACTAGCCCATCAGGTATCTCTAGTTAGCACCACAGAGCTGCGTTGCAGAAAAAATGGACATGGCCTGGACCACCTCTCTGCAACACTGGGCAGTAGCGGTTACTGGAAGCACCTGGTGGGCTAGTTGGCCCCCAGGGTCACTCAGGGTTGAAGGGGAATTATTTCCCCAACCTTAAATGCGCCCCAGGGCGTGTTTGCAAACGTCACCTCAGGCCCCTCCCTTCACCATTGTGTAAATGCGTCCTGTGGCCGTTCTAAGTTGAGAGATTAAGTCCCCTTGAATCTTAAGGGTCCCTAGGGTCAAACAAGCCCACACAGAGCTGCGTTCCAGAGAGGAGTAAAAACGGGCGTGGACTCTCAACACCTGTCTGCAACGCAGCTCCCTGGTGCATACTGCAGATACCTGTTGGGCTAGTTGGCCCTCTGGGACCCTCAGTATTCAAAGAGAATTAATTCCCCAACTTAAAACGCGCCACGGGGCATGTTTGCACAGTGGTGAAGAAAGGGGGTGTGGCCTGAGGTGACTTGTCTACAAACACGCCCTCTGGCACATTTTAAGTTAGCAAATTAATTCCTCCTCAATCCTGTGGGTCACTGGGGGCCAACTAGCCCACCAGGTACCTCCAGTATGCGCCAGGGGGCTGCGTTGAAGAGAGGTGTTCAGAGGCCACGCCCCTTTTTACAACACTCTGCAACACAGCTCTGTGGCGCTTACTGGAGGTACCTGGTGGGCTAATTGGCTCCCAGGGACCCTCAGGATTGACGAGGAATTAATTCCCTAACTTAAACCGCTCCACAGGGTGTGTTTGCACATATGTGAACTCAGCCCCCCCTCCCTTCACCACTGTGCAAATGCGCCCCGTTGCGTGTTTTAAGTTGGAGAATTAACTACCCTGCCTGCTCCAACACAACTCTTCCCGCCAAATCACACACAAAAAAAGTTCCAATCGTTCCTCCATTGGTGGATGTTCAGGTAGGTGGAGTAAGAGTCACAAACAGCACTGCAACCACGTGGGCAGACTGCAAGTACCACATGCACCTCTCATGGCTTGCAGGTAAGTCACTCCCCTCCAGTCCCTGTGTCCTTGAGCGGGCCCTGAACAAAATTCGAACGTGGATTGCGGTCCTTGGCAGACCTGTGCTGGTGAAACAAGTATCCCTCCTGGGTCCCCAACGCCTCAACCGCATTGGTCCAAAATCAGTTCTAGCCTGTGTTAGACCTGGTACCTTGGCGTGGGTCTCCCTTCCATTTTTGCTGATTGCCTCATGTGTTTTTGCTGGTGTTAGGTGCTCAGGGCACTGTGCCACTGCTGTCCAGTGCCACAGTGCAAGTGTAAGGGCTTGTAAATCCAAATGCTGCTGTGTCTAAGGTCTGCCATTGCAGAGCCTGCGTGCAGTCTGGTACTGTCATGCTGACTGGGCAAGTGCACCAACTTGCCAGTCCCTAAACCGTCCCTTTTCTTCATATCAGACACCCCTATGATAGGCCCAAGGGCAGGGTGCATTGTAAGTATAAGGTAGGATATGCCCTGGTGTGTGTGGCATGTTCTAATAGTGAATTACAGCCATTTTCATTTTTCACTATTGCAAGGCTACCTGTTCTCAATAGGACAGAATGGGCAGTTTGATTATTACATTTTATAATCCTAACTGACTCAGGGAACATGGTAGAACTTCGAATTTAGTATGCCTGAACTCAGAATGATAAAATATATATTTTAGTGAAGTTGTTTTTAACATTCTGTGTTTGAAAATACCACTTTTAGAAAGTAGGTATTTTCTTGTCTAACCATTCAAACCTGCCTCTTCTAGGCTGTGTATTCCTTGTCTGGAATTTGAGTGACAGGGCTGGGGAATTCCAGGAGACAGGGTGAGGTATATCAGTGGTGAATAGAGAGATCTGCATCTAGATGGGAGGGAGGAGTTGCACCTGGGACCTGAATAGGGCTGTGCCTTCCCTCCACAATGCTGGCTCCACCCCCTGTGGTGCATCTGATGTTTCTGCCCTGCACTCTGAAAGGAAAGAAGGAGTCAGGTAAACAAAGTGCTCCAGGACTGACCAGAACTGGTTTGAACAAGGCAATGGCCCCTCTGCCCTCAGAGGACAAAGGATTTTGGGGTATAAGTATTGGGACCCTGATCCCAAGAAATTAGATCACTTTGGGAAAACAAGAAGAAACCTCTGCTGAGGAGAGGAACCAAGAAGAAACTGAGGAGAGACTATCCCTGAAGCTGGGGGATTGGCCTGCAGGGGTTGCCTACTGCCAAAGAGAGGAGAAAGGAACTGTGTGTGCACTTTTGCTCAACTTGTGAAGGATCTCCAAGGGCTTGGAAAAGAGCTTGCCTCCTGCTGAAGTGTCAGGGACAACAGACTTCACCCACCAGCTCCCCAGAGTTCTTTGGAAGTGCTTGCTGCTGTTTTGGGGCCTTCTAAGGGACCGCGTGTTGCAAGGAGCTGGAAGCGCAACTCAAGGAGGAGAAGCGTGCCGTCGTCGCATCGCGTAAAGGGGTGTCGCCGCTGCATTTGTCGCATCGAGCAGCAGCGTCTCATATCTTCGAAGAAGGGTCTCGCAACGTCAAAGAAGCGTGTCGCCATCACAACCATCATAGCTGAGGCATTGCACTGCATCAAGAGAAGAGTCTCGCATTGAGGAAGAAGCGTGTCGCCGTCGCAGCTGCTGCCGTCGCATCTTGGATGACTCCGCTGTAGCTGTCGCATTGCACCGCATCAAGTAAAGCGCCTTGTATCCACGGAGAAGCGTGGTGCCGTCGGAGCTGTTGTCGTCGCATCGCGTAAAGGGTGTCGCCGCTGCAGTTGTCGCATCGAGCGGAAGCATCTCGCAACATCGGAGAAGAGTGTCGCCACCAAAGCCGCTGTCGTCGCATCGCGTAAAGGGGGTCGCCGCTGCAGCTGACACATCGATTCGAGTCTTCTCGCAACATCAGAGAAGCGTGCCGCATCTGGAAGATCTTCACGTCTTTATTTCTTTGCACCAAACTTTCATCGTATCAACATCGTTGCAACACTTTCATTGCCCTGCGTGTCGCATCGAAAGGTACATTGACTTAAAGTGTCACATTTAAGAACTAAAGAGAACAAAGCTAAATTCTACCATCTTAAAGTAACAGTATTGCGGATTTTTATTGTTTATGGTCTTGTGGTAAATCTATATAAAGAATACTTATTTTTTACATAAAAACTGTGTGGTGTCCATCTGTAGTGTTCTCACTTGATTACTGTATGTGTTCACAAATGCTTTACTCACTGCCTCTGAGATAAGCCTGTCTGCTCGTGCCAAGCTACCAAGGGGGTGAGCAGGGGTTATTTTAGGAGTGTACCCCCTTACCCTGAGTAGAAACAAGGGTCCCTATTTGTCACAAGTGCATACCTGTGCCAACTAGAGACCCCCAAGTCTAACATTGGTGGTCAGCGGTGAGGATTCTGGACTTGCATTTGTGACTCATGTACAGTGATTGGTGAACACTACTAGTGAGTGCAGACCAAGACGCGACCATATACTTGTTGGTAGATTTCTTTTTGGGACTTTCTATTTTTGAGTACTGCCAAGGTTAACCATGCTGGAGAGAGCAGAATCTGTAGTCTCTGTTGATAATGAGTGGGAGTGGGAAGACGAGAAACTGGAAAGCTACAAAGTAACACAGCTGCAGTTCTTCTGCAAGAAATTCAATGTTTCCACTACTGGATTAAAAAATAAGGCAGAGTTCTACAAGGCGCTGAGGGCATGGGTAGAAGCAAGGAATGCCACTGATGAGGATAATGCAGAGGAGCAGCTAGAAGGGCCAGTGGGCCCAAGGGGAAGGAGAACCCCTTCCCCTGCCGGTAGCAGTGTTTCTGTTAAGAGTCTGTCTCCAGAAGAGTTGGCAGATAGAAAAGAGTGTAGGATGCACGAAATGGAGATGACCAAGCTCAAGTTAAGTTGGCAGTTAGAATTTGAAATGCAAATTAGAAAGTTAGCCCTAGAAGAGAAGAAAATACAGTTTGTACATGAAAAGGTTTTGAGGGAGTTGGAGTTGAAAGCCAAGAGTTTAGAGATTACTACCTCTGGTGGCAGCACACCGTCAATGCCTGTGGAATCTAGAGTGTATATCCCTAAAGATGTGGTGAAGGAATTTATTTTTAAATTATGATATTGGGCAGTGGTTCAAGGCCTATGAGGTAACCATATCTTCCCACCGGGTCCCTGAGAAGGATTGGGGAGCGGGATTGTGGAGGAGGTTCCTTAGTGAGGGGCGGGACACACTGCTAGACTTGCCTTCTGATGTCTATAATTCCTATCCCCACATGAAAGATGCATTAATGTCCAGATATGGTTTAACTCCTGAAATGTACAGACAGAGGTTCAGGGGTTGCACAAAGATAGCAAACAGTACCTATGTTGAATATGTCACTTTTTTCTGCAGAGCATTGGATGGTTGGGTGAAGGGTAGCAAAGTTGATGATTTTCAGGGACTTCTTGATTTAATTGCATGGGAGCACTTGTCAAGTAGCTCTTTTCCTGAGTTACGCCAGCACCTGATTGATAGTAGGCTGACTAATCCTGGGAAGCTTGCTGAGGAGGCAGACCGCTGGGTCAGTACCAGGGTCCACAAGGGTCACGTGGGAGACTCAGCCAAGAGTGGGCAGGGTCCCCAGCAGAAGAGTGGGGGGGACAAGGGTAAACAGAGGGAGTTCTATAAAAGGCCCCAAAGTATTCCCCAAGGGAACCAAGGGAAAGGTTCTCCGCCTCCCCCCCAGAATCTGTCAGGGGCCCCGACAGGTCCCCCTGTTCAAAGAGGGCTCCCGAAATTTTGCCAATGATCCCAAGTGTCGCCTGTTTGGAAAACCAGCACCCCCTGGTGTAGCCCCCCGGCAGATGGCTAGTGTAGCCCTGGGTGAGGAGTTGGGTGCCCAAGGTGGGTTGGGGTCCCGCAGAGATGTTCTTTGTCTCTTTAGGAGACTGTGAGGTGGTCCCCAGGACCCAGCTGCCTGATAACACTAAAAAATAAAGGCAGTGGGTGACCATCAATGGCCATAGAGTGGAGGCTCTTAGAGATACAGGAGCCAGTGTGACAGCTGTCAAGTGTCACCTGGTGTCTCAAGAGCAGGTTGTCCCTGGTGCATTCTACCCAGTTGTTGACGCTGACAACACAGAGAGTCACTGCGAGGTGGCTCAGGTTCTTTTTGAGTTGGGGGGTCTCTGGTACTCTTCAGGTAGCTGTGAGGCCCGCCATGCCTGTTGACTGTTTGTTAGGGAATGACTTGGAGAGCTCCCCTTGGGCGAAGGTGGAGTGGAGTGCTCATTTAGAAATGTTGGGTTTGCCTGACTGGGCGTGTGTGACCACCCGGTCCATGGCAGTGAGTAAAGGTGCTCAAGAGGATCTGGAGCCTGAGAGGGAGGCCCAGGTACCTGCCATCAAGAGTAGAGGCAGGGGGTGCGGAAAACCAGCCCCCGAAGTTCCCACGGTCCATGAGGGAGCAGACCCTGAGGGGGATGCCCTGGAGCCTACAGGGGAACAAGTAGGTGAACTGGGGGACCTGCCTGAGCTGACCCACCGGCAGCAAGAAGGAGGACCCTCCAGGGAGGAATTCTGCAAGTAACAGAAAGAATGCCCTTCTCTTGTGGGTCTGCGGCAACAGGCTGCAGACCAGGCAGCAGGTGATCAGTCTGGGTCACATTGGATGTACTGGGAGATTGACCTCCTGTATACAGAGCCTAAGGTTGCTGAGCCTGGGTCAGCCCGTGTGCTGCAGGTACCTCAGCACTTCAGAGCCTTCCTACTGGGGCTGGTTCATGATGTTCCATTGGCAGGACATTTGGGGCAAGACAAGACCTT
This sequence comes from Triturus cristatus, assembly GCF_964204655.1. NCBI lineage: Eukaryota > Metazoa > Chordata > Amphibia > Caudata > Salamandridae > Triturus > Triturus cristatus. Next base: position 748,904,720 of record NC_140581.1, on the reverse strand, counting down.
TGAAAGGCTTGTCACCCACTTTTATTGGCCCCAAATGCGCAGGAGTTCAGACACTCACTACAGGACATGTCAGACTTGCCAGGCAAGTGGAAAGAGTGGGAGGAAGCGCAAGGCCCCTCTCCAGCCATTCCCTGTAGTCAGCACCCCCTTTGAACGGGTGGGTATTGACATTGTGGAGCCACTGGACCCCAAGACAGCCATGGCCAACAGGTTCATCCTGGTCTTGGTGGACCATGCCACCCAGTACCCGGAAGCCATACCTCTGAGGACAGTGACGGCCCCCGTGGTAGTGTCTGACCGGGAAACCAACTTAATTTCCAAGTATATGAAGTCCCTGTGGCAGGAGTGTGGTGTAACCTATAAGTTTACCACTCCTTACCACCCCCAAGGAAATGGGTTGGTTGAAAGATTCAACCGAACCCTAAAAGGCATGATTATGGGTCTTGAGGAACCCATGAGGCGTAAGTGGGACGGCCTCTTACCATGCCTACTCTTTGCTTACCGTGAGGTGCCACAGAAATCTCTAGTGTTCAGCCCCTTTGAACTTCTCTATGGACACCCAGTGAGAGGACCTCTACGTTTGGTTAAAGAAGGCTGGGAGCAATCTCCCAGGAAACCTCCCTAGAATGTATATAGCTACATGCTGGCCTTTAGGAACCAAACGCGGCGTTTCAGGCAACTCGCTGAGGCGAATCTGGAAGCCAGCCAGGAGGAGAAGAAGCGGTGGTACGACCAGAATGCCACTCTGGTAGAGCTTCAGCCTGGTCAGAAAGTGTGGTTCATGGCCCCAGTGGAGCACTGCACGCTCCAGGATAAGTGGACTAGACCATTTGAGGTTGTGGAGCGCAAAAGTCCTGTTACCTACTTGGTGGACTTGCAGTCTCCCAGGAGCCCCTTGAGGGTCCTGCATGTCAACCGCCTGGAGCCCCACTTGGAGTGGTCCCAAGTGGGCATGCTCTTAGCGACAGATGGTGAAATGGAGGAGGAGACCGAGCCTCTTCCAGACCTCCTGTCAGTGACAGAGCAAGATGGGTCAGTGGATGGTGTCAACCTCTTTTCCACCCTGACCCCTGAGCAACAGAATGACTGCTGCCAGTTGCTGGGACAGTTTTCTGATCTGTTCTCCCTGGTTCCCGGTGTCACTGATTGGTGCGCCCATGATGTGGACACTTGGGATAGTACACCTGTGAGGCACAAATCCTACCGGGTGACTGACAGGGGGAGAGCTTGCATCAAGGAGGAGGTCTCCAAGATGTTTGCATTAGGGGTGATTGAGTCCTCTAGCAGTCCTTGGGCCAGCCCAGTGGTCTTGGTCCCAAAGGCTGCCGCACCGGGTGCCACACCAGAACTCCGGTTCTGTGTGGACTACCGAGGGCTCAATTCAGTCACCAGGACTGACGCGCACCACATCCCCAGAGCTGATGAGCTCATAGATCGGCTAGGGGCTGCACGGTACCTCAGCACGTTTGACTTAACGTCTGGGTACTGGCAGATTGCCTTGACCGATGGGGCCAAGGAGAGGTCAGCATTCTCCACACCAGATGGGCACTATCAGTTCCGGGTGATGCCCTTTGGGATGAAGAATGCCCCTGCCACCTTTCAGAGGTTGGTCAATCAGGTGTTGGCTGGACTGGACTCATTCAGTGCCGCCTACCTGGATGACATCGCAGTGTTCAGTGCCAGTTGGGAAGAACATCTGCGCCACCTCTAGGACGTGTTGATGGCGCTGTGGAGGCCAGGCCTTACGATCAAGGCGAGTAAGTGCCAGATCGGGCAGGGTTCCATGGTGTACTTGGGACACCAGGTTGGGAGCTGCCAGGTGGCACCCCTACAGCCCAAGATTGAAACCATCCTGGCCTGGGAGCCGCCCAAAACCCAGACAGAGGTCAAAGCCTTTTTAACCCCTTCAGTGCCCATGACGAGCTGGACTCGTCATGGGCCGCGGTGGCGCTGTGCCCATGACGAGTCCAGCTCGTCATAGACCCCGCCCGCTAATGCAACGGCCGGCACTGGGCGGGGAAAGGGGCGGGCACTGAAGGGGTTAAGACTCACGTATTACTACAGGAGGTTTGTCAAGGGATATGTCAACATTTTTGCACCCTTTACAGCGCTGACTTCCAGGAAGCAGCCAAAGAGAGTGATTTGGACTGACACCTGTCAGAAAGCTTTTGAGGCCCTGAAAACTGCTATGTGCATGGCACCCGTGCTCCTGGCCCCCAACTTCTCCAAAGAGTTCGTAGTGCAAACAGACGCTTCAGAGCATGATGTGGGGGCTGTTCTATCACAAATGAATGAGAAGGGCCCAGATCAACACTTAGCCCTCATCAGTAGGAGGTTACTGCCACGGGAACAGAGGTGGAGTGCTATAGAGCATGAGGCGTTTGCTGTGGTCTGGGCACTGAAGAAGCTGAGACCATACCTGTTAGGGACTCGCTACCAGCTTCAGACAGCCCACAGGCCCCTCAGATGGTTTATGCAGATGAGGGGTGAGAACCCAAAGCTGTTGAGGTGGTCCATTTCTCTACAGGGGGTGGATATCACGGTGGAACATCGTCCTGGTACAGAACACGCCAATGCTGATGGTCTGTCCAGATTTTTCCGCCTTAGTGATGAGAACTCCCAGGAGGTAGGGTAGTTCTCTCCACATTTCAGCTGGAGGGGACATGTGTTAGACCTGCCACCTTCGCGTAGGTCTCCCTTCCATTTTTGCTGATTGCCTCATATGTTTTTGCTGGTGTTAGGTGCTCAGGGCACTGTGCCACTGCTGTCCAGTGCCACAGTGCAAGTGCTCCCTATTGTAAATTAATGTATTAATTTGTGATTCCATGATTGGTTGGTTTGGTTTACCTGTCAGACTCTAGGACAGTACACCAGGAGTGCCCAGGGCTTGTAAATCCGAATGCTGCTGGTGGGCTTGCAGCACTGGTTGTGTCACCCACAGAAGCAGCCTGTAAAAGTGTGTCTAAGGTCTGCCATTGCAGAGCCTGCATGCAGTCTGGCACTGTCATGCTGACAGGGCAAGTGCACCCACTTGCCAGTCCCTAAACCTTCCCTTTTCTTCATATCAGACACCCCTATGGTAGGCCCAAGGGCAGGGTGCATTGTAAATATAAGGTAGGACATGCCCTGATGTGTGTGGCATGTTCTAATCGTGAATTACAGCTATTTTCGTGTTTCACTATTGCAAGGCTACCTGTTCTCCAAAGGCCTGAATGGGCAGTTTGATTATTACATTTTATAATCCTAACTGGCTCAGGGAACATGGTAGAACTGCGAATTTAGTATGCCTGAACTCAGAATGATAAAATACATCTTTTAGTGAAGTTGTTTTTAACATTCTGTGTTTGAAAATACCACTTTTAGAAAGTAGGTATTTTCTTGTCTAACCATTCAAACCTGCCTCTGCTAGGCTGTGTATTCCTTGTCTGGAGTTTGAGTGACAGGGCTGGGGAATTCCAGGAGACAGGGTGAGGTATCCCAGTGGTGAATAGAGAGATCTGCATGTGGATGGGAGGGAGGAGTTGCACCCGGGACCTGAATAGGGCTGTGCCTTCCCTCCACAATGCTGGCTCCACCCCCTGTGGTGCGTCTGATGTCTCTGCCCTGCACTCTTAAAGGAAAGCCGGAGTCAGGTAAACAAAGTGCTCCAGGACTGACCAGAACTGGTTTGAACAAGGCAAAGGCCCCTCTGCCCTCAGAGGACAAAGGATTTTGGGGTATAAGTATTGGGACCCTGATCCCAAGAAATTAGATTACTTTGGGAAAACAAGAAGAAACCTCTGCTGAGGAGAGGATCCAAGAAGAAACTGAGGAGAGACTATCCCTGAAGCTGGGGGATTGGCCTGCAGGGGTTGCCTACTGCCATAGAGAGGAGAAAGGAACTGTGTGTGTACTTTTGCTCAACTTGTGAAGGATCTCCTAGGGCTTGGAAAAGAGTTTACCTCCTGCTGAAGTTTCAGGGACAACAGGCTTCACCCACCAGCTCCCCAGAGTTCTTTGGAAGTGCCTGCTGCTGTTTTGGAGCCTTCTAAGGGACCGCGTGTCGCAAGGAGATCGAAGCGGGACTCAAGAAGGAGAAGCGTGCCGCCGTCGGAGCTGTTGTCGTCGCATCGCGTAAAGGGGTGTCGCCGCTGCAGTTGTCGCATCGAGCGGAAGCGTCTCGCATCTTCGAAGAAGGGTCTCGCACGCCAAAGAAGCGTGTTGCCATCGCAGCCATCGTAGCTGACGCATAACACCGCATCAAGAGAAGAGTATTGCATCGAGGAAGAAGCGTGTCGCTGTTGCAGCCGCTGCCGTTGCATCTTGGTTGACGCAGCTATAGCTGTCGCATTGGACCGCATCAAGTAATGCGCCTCGCATCCACCAAGAAGCGTGCCACCGTTGGAGCTGTTGTCGTCGCATCGCGTAAAGGGTGTCGCCGCTGCAGTTGTCGCATCTAGCGGAAGCGTCTCGCAACGTTGGAGAAGAGTGTCGCCGCCAAACCCGCTGTCGTCGCATCGCGTAAAGGGTTGTCGCTGCTGCAGCTGACGCATCGAATCGAGTCTTCTTGCAACATCGGAGAAGCGTGGCACATCTGGAAAATCTTCACGTCTTTATTTCTTTGCACCAAACTTTCATCGCATTAACATCGTTGCAACACTTTCGTTGCCCTGCGTGTCGCATCTAAAGGTACATTGGCTTAAAGTGTCGCATTTAAGAACTAAAGAGAACTAAGCTAAATTCTACCATCTTAAAGTAACAGTATTGTGGATTTTTGTCGTTTATGGTCTTGTGGTAAATCTATATTAAGAATACTTATTTTTTATTTAAAACCTGTGTGGTGTCCATCTGTAGTGTTGTCACTTGATTACTGTATGTATTCACAAATGCTTTACACACTGCCTCTGAGATAAGCCTGTCTGCTTGTGCCAAGCTACCAAGGGGGTGAGCAGGGATCATTTTAGGTGTGTACCCCCATACCCTGACTAGAGGTGAGGGTCCATATTTGTCACAAGTGCATACCTGTGCCAACAAGAGACCCCCAAGTCTAACAACCTGGAAAGCAGATACAGTGATCCCAATTCCTACGTGGAGTCACGGACTGCAATGAGCAGCGGTGCCTTACTGAGAGTGGATACGGTGGGTTAGAGCCTGTCCAATATCTTGGAATATCAAAAAAAGTTGCCGAGATTGTCCTTGTGGCTCTTACCCTTAGTGAAGCGGGTCACCTTCAGAGCACCCAGAACTAGCGCGTACAATATGCCATGGAAGATTCTTCATTGTAAAGAACCGGAGGGACACAGCGGGGAATACCGGAAGGATCTTTATTGCACAGGAGCAATGGCATAACGCATTCGGTCTGTGCCTTCTTCAGATGCCTGCTCCAACACAACTCTTCCCGCCAAATCACACACAAAAATAGTTCCAATTGTTCCTCCATTGGTGGATGTTCAGGTAGGTGGAGTAAGAGTCACAAACAGCACTGCAGCCACGTGGGCGGACTGCAAGTACCAGATTGCACCTCTCACGGCTTGCAGGTAAGTCACTCCCCTCCAGTCCCTGTGTCCTTGAGTGGGCCCTGTACAAAATTCGAACGTGGATTGCGGTCCTTGGCAGACCTGTGCTGGTGAAACAAGTATCCCTCCTGGGTCCCCACCAGAGCATGTACCTTTCGTCATTGCCTCAGAAGAAGAGAAAGTCTTGAAACGCGTCAGGCTCGACGCAAGGCTGCTACAATTGACTGGCGGTTGAACCTTGTTTATACCTATTTTTAAAGGCTGGTGACCTTTATCCGTGTTCGAGTGCTTCTCAAGCAGGCACCGTTGTTTTGGAAAATATGGACGGCGACCTGGCCGCCGAGAAAGCACCACCCCGTGATCACAGGGGGCCACGAGGACTAGATACACTGATCCTGATGTGGAGCAGAGATGAGTATTAGGACTGGTTCCCCGCTGGGGCTCATGAGGAGCTTTTATTTGCAGTTGCAAGTGCGCCATACTAAGGTGGATATTTCAGGTCACTACAACTCCCAGAATGCTGAAAACACCAAATTGATTGGAGTAGCCCCAATAGGGGCATGGTATGTTATGCTACAACAGAGGGAGTGTGTGACCACCTCAGCACGTACCTTTCGTCATTGCCTCAGAAGAAGAGAAAGTCTCAAAACGCGTCAGGCTCGACGCAAGGCTGCTACAATTGACTGGCGGTTGAACCTTGTCTATACCTATTATTAAAGGCTGGTGACCTTCATCTGTGTTCGAGTGCTTCTCAAGCAGGCACCGTTGTTTTGGAAGATATGGGCGGCAACCTGGCCACTGAGAAAGCACCACCCCATGATCACAGGGGGGCCACGAGGACTAGATACACTGATCCTGATGTGGAGCAGAGATGAGGATGAGGACTGGTTCCTCGCTGGAGCTCATGAGGAGCTTTTATTTGCAGTTACAAGTGCGCCATACTAAGTTGGATATTTCAGGTCACTACAACTCCCAGAATGCTGAAAACACCAAATTGATTGGAGTAGCCCCAATAGGGGCGTGGTATATTATGCTACAACAGAGGGGGTGTGTGACCACCGCAGCACGTACCTTTCGTCATTGCCTCAGAAGAAGAGAAAGTCTCGAAACGCGACAGGCTCGACGCAAGGCTGCTACAATTCACTGGCGGTTGAACCTTGTCTATACCTATTATTAAAGGCTGGTGACCTTGATCTGTGTTCGAGTGCTCCTCAAGCAGGCAGCGTTGTTTTGGAATATATATATATATATATATATATTATTAAAGGCTGGTGACCTTGATCTGTGTTCGAGTGCTTCTCAAGCAGGCAGCGTTGTTTTGAAATATATATATATATATATATATATATATATATATATAATCTACTGCCAGTCGCCAGTAGATAGTTATAGTTAGGACCGAGTTCCCATAGGAAATCTGAAAATTCTATTTTGAATAACTTTGGCGCCGGTTGACTTATCTTCGTGAAATTTTCATATATATATATATATATATATATATATATATATATTCACTTAAAAAACCATAGGTTTCACACATGTTATAGTTAGGAATTAGCATTTAAAAAACCTTGCAAATTCACTTAAAAAACCATAGGTTTTACACATGTTATAGTTAGCTGGACATTTCACTCATAAAAAACCATTGAAATTCCCCCGTTATAGTTAGTTCAGATAACTATAACTCGCGCGCCCGCAATCCACTGCTCATGACGTCACATATTACATCACTCATGACATGGTCAGTGGCATCACTCATGACATCACTGATGACATCATCCTTGTGATAGAGTGGCGGTCGCGCGAGTTATAGTTATCTGAACTAACTATAACGGGGGAATTTCAATAGTTTTTTATGAAATGTCCAGCTAACTATAACATGTGTGAAACCTATGGTTTTTTAAGTGAATTCGCAAGGTTTTTTAAATGCTAATTCCTAACTATAACGTGTGTGAAACCTATGGCTTTTTTAAGTGAATTGGTAAGGTTTTTTAAATGCTAAGTTATGTATGTATTATTATATTTTTTAAATATTTATTTTACAATAAGCTACCTATGTATATAGTTATAGATTGACTGTATCCTGTAATATGGAATGGCTCGTTTAAAATGTTTTTTTTTTTTTAAGGTTTTTCACCGTGCGCGCACCCCGCGATTTTTTGAAAAAAAAATACAATGTTTTTTTCACCCTTCAGGGTCCTTCAGGGACCCCCTGACAAAGGCTAGGGGGTCAGGAACTCTCTACCCTGCCCCCTTTTCACGTTCTCCACCTTTCTTTTTCACTGTCACACACAAAACACACAAAATGGCGGCCGACACTTCCTGATTTCGACCGATTCGAATGTTGACTGACATGTAACCACCAATCAGAATTTCGCTCGCGCGCGTTATGGTGCACGCAACGTGCGCGCTTATAGATATTTATGTACTTTTAACTGCAATTTTCTCAGGAACTACTGAACAGATTGACACCATATATGCAAAAGGCACATGCCTGACCTGAGGACTACCTCTTTGCCAAATTTCAAGTAATTCTGTTCAGCCGTTCGGGCTGTACCTTCGACTAAAGGTCCTATGGGAAAATGCATGGGGAAAACGCGTTTTGGGACCCCCCTTTTTTCTCAGCCCCCACTTGACGAATCACCCCGAGACTTTCAGGGTAGGAGCTGAGCGGAGCGCCCCATTAGTTTTGAAAATTTCGCGAGGATTCGTCAACCGGTGCCAAAGTTATTCAAAATAGAATTTTCAGATTTCCTATGGAAGCTCGGTCCTAACTATAACTATCTACTGGCGACCGTCAGTAGATATTATATATATATATATATATATATATATATATATATATATATATATATATATATACACCAAATCACCAAATCCTACTCCATATGAAGAAGGCACGTACACAAGGCTGTCAATATGTGGCAATAATTATTTTCTTGGGTCTCCCCTGACCATGCGACAGAGATATATTTATATACACACACACATCTAATAAGAGCTATACAGCAAGGTTTCACAATGAGTCGGTCTCTCTAATTATTAATTTATGACAATAATACATTTTATTCAGGTATTCTTTTTGGATTAGACTTTTTGTCAGTAATTTGAGATCTCTTCTTATTTACCAAATATTTCATGGGAAAAATGAAGAAGTCTGCGAATCCCTGCAGATCATCTGCAACATTTTCTAAATTAAAAATACAAACTTTCTTGAAGGGTTTCATTTCTCAATATACAGCAGCAATAGACACCTCTCTATCTGATATTTCTAGACAAACCTCACACCACTCTTAGTCTGCCAAGCCAGCAGCTTCCAACATAGGGGGTATATATTTGCAAGAACTGGCGCTCTGCTGTTTTGTTACAGCGCAGCACCAAAATCTTTACAGCTGCGTTGCGACAGATCCTAACGCTATGTTAGTGTCATATTTACAATATGGCACCACATAGCGTTAGGAAGAGCTAGCGGCAGAAATAAACTGACACTGAAGTGTACACCAAGGCATAAAAAATTAACGCTATGGTACAAAAAGTGAAGTTTGGCCAATTAGCTAGCTGTCCTAACGTCACTTTTCTGTGCCTAGAGGGAAATAAAACCACAAAAACGCTGCTACTTAGAAAAAAAAGTTACACTTACCTGACAGCAGCAATGAAGCAGCCAGGAGTGAGCACAGCACAGGACAACAACCCCAGCAACCCCACGACCAGCCAGAATGACCAGCCAGGGTCTCAGGGGAAGAGAAAGAGGAAGTGCAATTTTAGTCAGAAGAATGAGATACAGCTCTTCGTCAGCTCCAAAGTGTCATTGGGGAGGAAAAAGACCATAAGGCAGTCCATAGTGAACAAGGTGAACTGTGTTGCCAAAGTCAAGAGTAAAGTGACTGACTGTAAGAAGGGCTGGCATGATTCTAAGTGCAAAACTAAGGGGAAACTGGCAAACAATCTCATGGCAACATTGCAGACCGTGGTAGTCCAGGGCCCCTGGAGGAGCTGGATCCCTTGGATGAGCAGGTGTCTCCTGTCATCTCTGAGGAGTCAGTGGTTGTAGTTGTGGGGCAGGACAGTAAATCCCAACACTGGCCAAAGTGGGTAATTATGTAATGCCATGCAGTCCAGGCAGTTATATCGATGCACTGTCTGCAGTACAAAAGATAGGCACCCAGCGCATCTATGGTTAGACATGGCATCAATGGTAGGCTCATGTGCATTTTGATAATATGTTGTCATAGGGCAGGGTTGTAATCTTCTAGATGAGCTAACATACGTCAAAAGGAATGGCCAGCAATGTGCTGTTACTACAAGAAACGTCACATTCCTGTCTTTACTGCCTGTGCTGGCGCACAAACAGCAGACATCCTCCACAGCAGGCACCCCTGCACCATGGTTGTTCAAGGGTACCTGTGTTCGTGCTAGTCAGCTCAATGTGCACCAACAGAAAGGAAAGGGCAGGGATGCTTCGCATTTTTGCAAATACAGCTCAATGCTGCATTTTCCTATTCACACAGCATGGTGCAGCAAGATGGTTTCTTGCACTGCGCTGCACCACATGTCTATGAAAGGTGTCCCTCTGTCTCACCTGGGCCCATGCACATTAACCTAACCTCCAAATTCCTAACATAGAATTGGTATACCACAGGAGAAACAACACACCTGAGGGGATGGGGGATATGTGGGATATGGGCAGTACCTACACATAGGGACATTTCAAGACTCACGTCCATACTTGCCTAGATTAAACTACATGGTACACCGCTGTCCTGGTATGGAATCTCAGACCATACAGGTATCAGCTGCCATGGTAGGACTACCTGAACTCCTCTCATCAACTAAATATGACTGGGTGAATGCAAGTGATGTACACTAGGGGACCATGGAGCATAATTACAGTAAAAAGGTGCAGTGTGACAATGCAAACACATCTTGAGAGCCTGGATGGACTATACATACAGGAATATGTGCCACCCCTGTGCTGACACGCTGCAAAATTAACAGCCATATGCCAAAACAAGTACCCTTGCACCATGGCGCAAGGGTGTTTGTTTTGGTGCTAGGCTGGTGTTATCTGTGCCAGCGCAATGAAAAACACATGGGGTGCGCCATATCCTTGCAAATACGGTACTTTACTGTGTTTGTAGCATGACATAGGGTGGTGCATTTTTGTAGTGTCAGGGACAATGCTGGGCAGTGAGAGTCTAAACTAACTTGTAAACACTATTTGTGTGCTGACTAAGAAGAGCCTACTCAAAGTTTCCAGCATTAATTTATACTGATGTCATGCAATCACTGGTAATGGTGAATTAAGTCACCTCACAAGTGCCAGGTCCAACTATGGTAGCTTGCAAGCACACAACATTGGCTTGACAATTAAACACTGCAAGTGTAAGTGGGTACATGCAGCAATCTGTGTGTGAGTCCAAAAACATTCTAATTCGGCAAATGCGTTACACCACATCATCTCTCCAAGGCATGTTGCATGATGAACCCACACAGAGATATTCAATGTGAACACATCATTTGCACTGTCTACATTTTCTATCGCAATTGCCACATCCACTGCTCAACAATATCTGATAGTCAGAAGATGTAAAGTCATGGCGTACCAGACAGATTCCTGCCCATGTGTAAGACACCTACTCACACATGTTGCAAAGCACTGAGAGCAAAGACATGCATGTACAAAATATTACCTGGGCACATATGTGAACTCCCACACAGCAGCTCATGACTTAGACCTCTATGTTGCAAGCATTGACATTTAAAGTGAACAGAATGAGATACAGATCTAACTACCAAAGCTAAACTACAAAAAGCTACTACTCTAATCTACCTATAACTATATGCTAACTATACCTAACCTTAGCTTAGCCTACCTAACACTACACATTTATCACAACATAATAAATATCAACCCTCCAGCCATCTTAAGAGACATATACACACAAGGACAACAGAAACTACACCTAAACATCAACTACAAATATAGTCTTAAGCAATAAAATAGTTTTTTAAATTTGTATTTTTTGGGGGTTTTATTTGCTTATTAACACACATATATAAACACACTAACCCCATCTCCGCCCACGTAACAATACACCCCTAAATACTTACATCTGACCCACCCCTAAAAAATCACTAAACAATACTAATGCTAAACTAACCCCAATCTATCTAATCTATAAAAATCTAAAAACCCATCAATGAAGCCAGGTCGGGGGGAAGGGTAGGTAAGCTCCCTGTGACGGACACAACACTAAGGGCCTCATGTAGGTAAATAAATTTTACCGTTTCTTAAATACCGAGCCGTACCGAATCGGTAAATTAGAATCGGAAAGTTATATGTAGGTAAAAATTCGGTAACAGTTACCGATTCGGTAACATTCGGTAATCACGAATCGGAATTCACCGAATCGGTAAATACCGAGGTGGTATTTACCGATTCGGTAAATACCGAGGTGGTATTTACCGAATCGGTAAATACCGAGGTGGTAGTTACCGAATCGGTAAATACCGAGGTGGTATTTACCGAATCGGAAAATACCGAGGATACTACCACCTTCCCTTTACTAAGAAGCTAATATTATTATTATGCTAATAGAAGGTCTCTTAGGCTTGAATAGGGGACCCCATACCTCAAAGATCAGCTTAGTGAAATCACATCACAGGAGCATCAGGAGTCTTCTCGCAGGAAGGCTCGTCTTCGGTCTGAATAATAAACATGATGTCTGTGATATTAAAAGCACCAACTTTCAGGTATTTGCAGCTGCGCGTGTGTCATGGCTAAATAGTGGGTCGATCAACCTAGAGTGGAAAACATGCATTGTGTAATATTCCAGACTGTTTGTCACACCATGTACAGACCAAGGTCGCTGCGCAGAGCTTGGGATGGTAACAACAGATTGCTCTCGTGTGAAGCAAGTCTCGAGTCAGCAGTTTATTTAAGAAATAACATGTAAACGCAGTGTCGTGGGCAAAGACAAAAAGATGGCTGTCTAACATTTAACGTGGTTATGCGAACTTAACAATGTATGTACGTATTCAGGGAGAACTCACTACACGCCCCCTTGATCGAAGCACTATTTAATAGGCAAGAAAAGAGAGAACGCAGAGTTCAGTTTCGTCAGAGCAGAACAAGGCGTAACCAATGCTGCGCCAAAGTCCGAAACTACAAAAAATAGCAGCATAGAATTCTAAAAAAAAATGCAAGTAGATAAAAAAACTCAAAACGACCATCAGGAAGAGAAAAAAGAGAAATAAAAGAAATAAATGTTGCGCCAGGGTGCTGTCCAGTAGCACAGGCGCAATGGACGACAGTCCAGTTAATCCATGAATGTATAGGCAGCATATGTGGCCACTGCTTCCAACAAAAAATCGTTTGCAGGGCCACTGAAAGTCTCAGCCATCCAATTAAGTAAAGAAAAGGAACATACGTGTTCTCCAACCATCGGAGCCTCTAGCACAATCAGAGGGCACCCGGAATGTTCCTCCAAATAGCTCATAGCCAAGAAGTCGTAGGCGGCCGCCGAGATGTCCCAATTACCCAGGATACCATGCGCCACACCACAGGCCATAATCCGGACACCAGAACAGGCCAACTCGTGAGACACTAAGGGCCTCATCAGTCGATCGAAATCCGGCACCGGAGACACCATGTTGGTCAAGCACAAATCCAGAGGCCATTCAAAGGGACAATCCAGGCAGTGAAATACAGGTTGTACGCAGGTGAAGTAGGAATACCTGAAGGATAATCCATAAGCCAGGCTCAAAGTCGCCAATGGCAAAGTACCATAAAAGTCAAGCATCCTATCACGAAGAAGATGCAGACGGGACAGGTGCTCGTGTGGCACAGAAGGAGTAGCCATTCCGGAGTATGAAAAGGAAAAGCAGCACACCTGCCACTAGCGCCAGAAGCAGCGGGACACCTCCAAAGATGCTCGAGAAAAGTGAATGAAAAAATGCCGGAATCACACCAAAAATAGTTAGGAAAGAGGTCACGAGACCCGAGCCCACAAGTATAAAAAAATGAGCCAGGCCGGTCGTGGACGAGGCATTGAAAATAGTTTGGATCAAAGAGCCGAAATGCAGGGGGAGGTCAGTATTCAGAAGCGCCTGTACCTCAGTGCGCGTATTAGCAACGTGAAGGACAAATGTTTCACGCGAGGAAGTCAAAGGCACCTCTTTTTGGGACAATAGCGCTCTTATTCTGCTCAACTTGTTGAACTCTGCTTTCAAGGTTGGAATCGAAGGCCAGATGGAAACATCCAGCCGCCCATGCGGGGGTGGAAAAAGAACATTATTGCAGCAGACAACCCTCGCCGATACAGTTACTATATATGGGATTCCCACTAACATCCCGCAGCAAGCTTCATTATTCAAAATTAAATAACTACCGTTTGCAAGCAGCGTGAAAGAAGGTGTAATCACAGGCACTGGGATACCTCGTAGGACGCAGGCCAAAATCGGGGCTTGTACATTGCATGCGCCGTGTAATTGAATGTGCCTACATACCAAGGAATGGTCTGGTGTAGTGGTACATTCCTCGCCTTTCAAATAAACCTCAGTTCCGTCCCTAGTACATCTATACGTAAAGGGGAGGGACCAAACCTCATGCATGAAAGCGGTGCCCAGCGGTTCATACCTACCCAAAGCATAATGTTTCATACAAGACGTAAACTTAAAAAGCGCGAAAGGGAGAGTTATCAATCCGTGTACTAACCACGTAGCTGAATTGAGCTCCGCTACAGAGAAAGGCAACGGTTCTAACTTTTCAATCTGTAACAATGAATATGTAGCATCCTTCATGGACATAAATCGCTGCTTGTCAGTAAGGTTGTAGGGAAGGAATAATGATGTAGTGGTCAGATAGTCCCAAGGGACCCTCCCTGCCTTTAACGTCTGCAACGTCCATGCACACTGCATAACAGAACGCAACTGGTTTTGACCATGATATAACACAGACATATCATCATGCACAATATCAACAACCGAAGAAACAATATTGTCTAATGTATAAATCCTAGAAGAGAGAGTGCTAATGCTATTATCTATAACGGCTAAAACCTTCTCCATGTTTGCTTGATCAATAGCTCTCAATCTGGAAGCCGCCTCAATCTGCGACAACTTCCAGACTTCGTTGTAAATAGCATACGCCCACCTTTTGGTTCTGCCACCCACAGGACCCTTAACAAAATCATTCAAATCGGTATGCACATTGATGGAGTGGGTGGACTTCCTGTTCCTGTAGATGTGCTCTGTGTCAGCTGGTGGACAGATTGGGATGTGTGTACCATCAATACAGCCGATGACATGGGGGAACTGTGCCATGTGATAAAAGTCTGTTTTTGTTTTCTGCAGTGCAGCCTGTGTGTTGGGGAAGCTGATGTAGTGGTGCATTCTCTGCATCATGGCATCCAGGAACTTCCTGAAGAAACGTGACAGGCAACTCTGGGATACACCACCCACCGCAGCTATCACCACCTGATAACTGCCGGATGCCAGCAGATGTAGGCTGCAGAGCACCTGCACATGTGGGGGTATGGCGTGCGCCCTTCTTATTGGCTGGTCCAGGAGTGGGTGAAGGTCCCTGATTAAGTCCATGATGGTTTCGGGGTGTAGCCTGTACCTCTCATGTATCTCTGCATCAGTCAGGTGGAATAGTGTGATGCGCTGTCTGTAGATGCGTTCCTCCCGTCGCCAAGCCCTCAGTCCTGCTGCCTGTAGACGTAGGCGCCTTGCAATGACATACATAGCGGCCATGTTGTCCACGCTGTTGCATTTTGGGATTGCTTATATGCACTGTTGATGGTTACCACCTGCTTTCAATCCGTGTTAATTACCGACTCTTATTTACCGATTTTCTTGGATTTCTTAATTACCGAGTGCTCCTACATGTCATTTTCATTTTTACCACTTCATATTTACCACTTCATATTTACCGATTCGTTAAGTATGTATTCGGTAAATCTGATTCGGTATTTTAGAATTCGGTAAATATGATTCGGTATTTACCGCCTCATATTTACCGAAAAGTCGTTTTTGGACTCCTACATCTCACTTGTCTGAATACCGGTCGGTAACGGCATATTTACCGAATATCGGCCGTTACCGACCGGTATTTGGCTACCTACATGAGGCCCTAAGACTTTGACAGTGCCTTTATTTTCTCCTCCAGCATTGTGACGGCCCTCTCCATTTTGTGCTCCAGCACGGGCACTCTTAATTTGAGGTCCAAGACGTCTTTTTTAATTTCTGTGTACTGTGGTGTAGGGGCAGGTGGTTGCGATCCAGATGTACTCAGGACCGGCCCCTTGCTTGTTTCTTGCCCTGCCATGATGTCTCTGTCCTTGCTGGCTTTCAAGAGTTTTAGTGGTCCCTGAGGGAAGCAGCTCCATTTCCCTGAGGCCTTCTCCTCCTCATAATGGCTTTTCATAGCCCTGTGTGCTTTGGCCTCTCTCCTTACATGTAGCTTTCACCCCGGAGCAGCATGCTGCCGCGGCAGGTAAGAGTGGTGGGGCCAGGTGAGGGGGGATTTCGAGAGATGACCACGAGGGAAAATTAATTATTTATTTAATTTTCCCTTGTGGTCGTCTCTTGAAATCCCCCCTCACCTGGCCCCATCACCCCACCGCTCTTACCTGCAGGGGCCGCGGCTGCTTCAGAGGTAGTGAGCGTGCAACTGCTCGGGTGTAATGCTGTCTGTTAAAGGTAAAATTTAAAGATAGCAGTGACAGGGCAACTAGCTACAGGTACATAACAAATTAGACAACTTTTTGCATTTAACATTAAGGTAGCATCCCCTGCACCCTAATATCATCTTGCAGCTCAGAAGGACCAAACACATGCTCAAAATTCGTCAACTCACATGCACTGATGCCAAAGCTCAGAGTCATGTCAAATGTTTCACATTGCAATGGCAGCATCCTGCCATATCTATGTACGAGCATGTCACACTATATGTAATGCTTGGCTACTATGCTGGTTTGTACCCATGGTGTGGCACACATCACAACCTCACAGAACAGTAGTGTGCCTTCTGCATCCTGCAATTGCCATCATTGCAAATGACTTTCCCCACAGCTACATTTTTCAATCATGCCAAGTAAATGTCTTGTGTCAGAATGTGGCATAATGTATGTGACAATGACCCATAGCATGACACATGGCTAACTATACTGAACACATGGCATTCCTCACAAAATGGATCCGTAATATGTAACACACATCACACAGACACATATGACACCTCTCCTATCAGGCCTGTTGTAGGTCTGTAGGAAGGTGGATATCTGACTATGGTTACCCCCAAATTTTTGCCTAGTGTCTAGCTGGTTTTTCGACTTAGTTGGCCTGAGATCCTGCCATTCAGGCTCTCAGGCTATCTGCTCTCTCTGTAAAATGGACTCCATGTACCCTAGGTACATACCCAATTGGTTGGATCACCCTGTCAGCCCCTGTACCAGTGTACACTAGGTACCCAGGGCATTGGTGTATCCAAGGCCTGCCAGGGGCTGAAGCATGTATTATGCCACCCCAGGCTTGGCCTAACAATCTGACACAACTGGCTGATCACTCAGCTGGGGTAAGTTGGTGTAATCACCTCTTACTTAGGTGTAGTATACCTATACCTAAACTTAAATGGGACACCTGGTAACCTATAAGTCACTCCTATGGCAGGCCTTAACAATCCTGAAGGCAGAGTGCTTGGTTCCATGTGAGATGGTGCTCTGGCATGAGCTGAGCCTGTCTGCAGTGGTCGGAACAACTTCCTTCTACTGTTTCCAGATATCGTCATACCATATACTCTTAAGTGCATTATGAACCTCGCGGTTAAATGCTATCTTTGGTTTGGCTTTATCAAAACATGTCGAGTAAGGTGTCATACGAATTGGAATACTAACCCCTCGCCAATTCTGGCGACGGGGTTAGCATTCCACCCTTCTAGAGGGACACGACATGTACAGTGCCTGAAACCCGGGTAAAATCAGACATAGCCTCAGCTCCACAAAATGGATGCTGCCACCACAGACACAAGTCTGCCCTCCTGCTGCTGGGAGTCCTTCCAGCTTGGGAGGTGTGGACAAAGGGTTTCCTGCCAGGGGAGGTGCATGCACCACCCCAGACAGGATTTTGTGTATTGGTCAGGTAGGGCTTGAAAGAAACCAGACATGCCTGTGGCTCACAAGGAGCCTCGGGGCATATGCCAGTTCAAACCGGTCCTGGGGCACACCAGTCCCGGGCCTGGGGCGAGCTGGACAAAGGATTGGGGGTGTAACCACCCCCCTTCCTGGTCCCACCCATAGGGAGGGACCTAGCAGGTAGTCCGGCCCCTAGAATCCGAATAAAGGTAGGAGCTGTGTCCTAAGACTTCAGACATCCTGGAATCAACTTGAAACTAAGAAGAAGACGGGAACTTCGACATTCTGCTGCACAGAAGACTGAAGAAAATCTCCCCTGTGGTCAGGGAGTGACCACCTTGCTAACGCAAGCACCATCCAGCGAATCACCGTCTGCTTTGCCGCCGCCTCCCGCCGGAGCCCGAGCCCAGAGACTGACAAGACCTGGACCTCCAGACCTCTCACCGCCCGATCCACAGTCCCTGAAAAGAGGAGACCCGTGGAGGCACCGAGACACGTGGAGCCAGCCATCTTGGAACGACTACGACAAGCTGACCAGTGCAACAACCGAGGCTCCCTCCAAGTTGTGCTTTGGGTCCTGAGAAGCCCAACCCTCGAGCAGCATCTGCACCAAAGGTGAGCCCTCCAGCATCTCCACGATCTGCGTGGGGCCCTTCTGCATTTTGCCACTCGACGCGCCTAACCGGTTGCTGGCCCGCTGGCTAGTGGCCATCTTGGCGACGAAATCTACGACAAACACCGCTGGTCTGGTTGCTCCAGACTGGCCCTTGCTCCACACCAAAGGAGCAATCCCTCTGACCTTGCTGGTCAGAACCAACAGCTGATTTCCGAATCCTCCTGCAATTGCTTTTGCCAAGGCTTGTTTGCTTCGATCAAGTCGCCGACACCGCCGACAGCGAGAGCCTGCGTGGGACAGCTCGTGAGCCGACTCCTGGACGTCGTCGACCTTCAGGGACCACGTGGCTGCGGAGACAAGCTACCCCTCATCACCTGTTTGCACCCGACATCGCCTGGTACCCACCTGGTGCCACGCTGGTCACTGGCTAGTGACTGTGAACACTGTCCCCTCTGCTTACAGGTCTTCAACATCTCCGATCCACTCTTGGATCCACTGCATCTCTTCCCGACCGACCGCCTGCAGCATCTTTGTCCCAGGCTCAACGGAACAGATAGAAGAAACCCGACGCACTTTGAGGCCTATGCACCCGCTTCCTGTGGGTGAGGTAAAGCTGGTACTCCGGTGCCCATGTGTAGTAATACATCTCTAGTGCCTGTGTTCCAAATCTTAAGTTCCTAGGTCATCCGGAAGATTCCTTTTGCAGTAACTTTGTACTTTTTACGCACCCATTGAAACCTATGGGAGCACGCGTGTGACTATTTGCTCTGCACACGCCACCCGTGGACCTCCTGGTCACTAACTGACGTTCGCTCCTTGTAGGCCCAGCGATTCTAGAGGCCCTAGGCCTTTTCCCTTTTCTGTTCGTGGTACTTGTACCACTATTTTAGTATATGGTTCGAGTGGCCACCAGGGCCTATCCATATAAAGTGCAACTTCTGTGTATTCTGTTATAATCTTGTTTGACGATTTGTGCTCCTGTGCTCATAAAGAGACTAGGGGTTACTTTGAGAAATAAATACATATATATTTTGAATATATATCTGTGTGGTGTCCTTTCATTGGTATAAAAGGGGGTTACTATTGGTAAAACAGCTTGCTTAACACGCTTCACGAGTTTAGCCTCAAAGACTGCTTAGCCTACGCTACCACTAGGGCAGCTAGTCCAAAAAGGTTGACTTACAACCACACCATAAGGGTTGCTTGGCATGGTACAAGGTGGTCACTAGTACTAGTGAACAGCATATACCAGGCCAACTTCTCACATTGGTGAGCAGCGGTTGGATTTGAGCTTGCTGTGTTTTACCATTGTAATCTCTTGGTTACCAATTGAAAGATCACATAGGTACCTGTAGGTACATATAAAACAAGATTAGATATACTTAAGTTCTACTGAACTTAGTTGTTGTAGAGCAAAGGGAGTAGCACACCCTGACTACAACTACTAGATAGGTTTAGTAGGTAAACCCAAGTGTAGGTAGATTGCAACACATCCACCCACACTTAAGAGCAATGGCCGGGGCAGAGGGGTCCACTGTACCCATCTCTGTCGAGAGTGACCCCCAGAGGGCACCAACCAGCTTTGCTACCCTTAATCAGAATGAGCTCAGGCATTTGGCAACTCTTAGAGGCCTTAAACAGCCCAAGAACCCAAACTCTGCTGAGCTCAGAGAGCTCTTACAGAATGATGAGAATCAGAGAGCACTCAAGAAAGCTTCCCAGTTAGCCCCCTTAGGGACAGGAACAGGAGGCCCCCCTTCTGAAGATGCCACTGAAGTACCCCTTCCCAATAGTCACCCCTTAGATGGGATGCCTACCACAGAGGAAGAAAGTGATGGGGATACAGATGTGAGTGGGGATGAAGGGAGAACTAGCCCAGTGCCAAGTGTTATACTTGGCCCAGCTAAACTAAGGCTATTGGGGACTGACAGTGGGTTCACCCCATTGGATCTCCCCAGTGGACTTAACACAGGGCTTGGAAGGCAAAGGAATCGCTCAGGTGACTCCAATGCTTCCCATGGCTCTAGAGGCTCTCAAGGTCACTCCAGAAGGAGACTGACCACCCCTCAGAGGAGGGAACATGAGGCCAGAATGCAGGAAGCCCAGCTGAGGATCAGGAAGCAGGAGCTAGAAGTAGCCCTGATGGAAGAAAAACTGAGCAAGGCTAGGCAGCATAGAGAGAGTGGGTCTATACCCACTGGTGGCAGCAATGTCCCTAGGGACAAAGATAGGGTCTTTGACAATAGGAACCTGTCCAAGATTGTGCCCCCCTACAAAAGTGGGGATGACATCCACAAATGGATGACTGCTCTTGAGAGAGCCTGCAAAGTGCAGCAGGTTCCTGAAGACCAGTGGGCAGCAATCTTATGGCTCTCCTTTGAGGGGAGAGGCAGAGATAGACTCCTCACTGTTAGAGAAGAGGATGTCAGAAATTACAGAGTCCTGAAGAGTGTCCTAGTTGATGGGTTAGGCTTAACCACTGAACAGTACAGGTTAATGTTCAGAGACACCCAGAAGACACAGACTCAGGACTGGTCTGAATATGTGGAATGTGCCACTAAGGCTTTGGAGGGTTGGTTGCTGGGAAGTAAGGTGTCTGATTATACAGGATTGTACAATTTGATGATGAGAGAGCAGATTTTAAGTAATTGTCAAAACCAGCTTCTCCATCAACACCTGGTAGACTCAGATTTGACCTCTCCCCAAGAATTGGGAAAGAGGGCAGATAAATGGGTCAGGACCAGGATCAGGCCTAAAAACCAGGGTGGTGACCAAAAGAAAGATACCACCAAGCCTCAAGAGAAGGGTGGGGATAAAGAAAAAGAGAAACCTTCCTCAGGGCCCCAAAACTCCACACAGGGTGGTGGGTCCCAAGCTCCCTCCTCTACCACAGCTAAAAAGCCCTACTGCCATGAGTGTAAAACTCCTGGGCATTGGAAAACTGACAGCGGTTGCCCAAGGGCTAAAAACAAAACTGTTCCTCCAATTACTCCTGTCACACCACCTATTACTGTCAGCAGTAATCCCCCAGGTGGTGGGAGTGCCCCCAGAAATCTGGGTGGGTTTACTTGGGGAACACAGGGGGACCCTGGCTTAGCCAATTCCCCTACAGCAACCACTCTTGTCTGTGATGGTGGCATGGGGTTTGCCAACTTCACTGCCTGTCCCAACACTTTGGGTAGGTACAGACAGGAGCCCTACATCAATGGTACAAAAGCTGAGGCCTACAGAGACACTGGGGCTAGCATCACAATGGTGGCCCATTGGCTAGTTCCCTCTGAGCAGCTTTTGCCCGGTTTCTCCTACCAGGTGACTAACATTGATGGCAAACAGAACAGTCATCCCATGGCAGAGGTATGTCTCAGCTGGGGAGGGGTCACTGGCCCTAAAAGGGTAGCAGTGTCCCCAACCTTGCCTGTAGACTGCTTACTGGGGAATGACTTAGAACTCTCAGCTTGGGCTGGAGTTGAACAAGACACCCATTCTAAAATGGTAGGCCTTTCACAAAAGGGTAGGGGGGTTGTGCCATTCACAACCCCTGTCCAAATAGATTTCCTCCCTGAAAAGGTTGGAAGGGCAGTGGTAGCCACAGCCCAGGCACAGACAGACTTCCCTGTAGGGACTGGCAGAGCTGTGACAGTCACAGCTCAAACACAAACTGAGTGCCCCCCTGAAAAGGTTGGCAAGGCTGTAATGGTCTCAGCCTATACTCAGACTGACATAGGTGTAGTGAAGCCTGAAACAATGGATCACTCCACACAAACTGAGAGTAGTGGGGAGGAAGAAAAGTCTCCCTCTCCCCAGACATTAGGAAAAGGTCAGCCTCCTCAGGGATCTGACCTCACCCCTTGTGAAGGAACTGCCCCAGAGGTAGCCAGGCCTGGCCTGGCAGAGCCTCTGATGTCAGTGGCCCCTTCCAAGGTGGGATCCAGTCTGGTGCAGGTAGCCTGCCTCTCTCTACCCTGCCTCAGTCAGCCCAGGGCTGCAGAGGTCAGGGAGGCCAGTGGACCCCCAGAGGGCCCCTGTCCACAAGAACCCCCCCATCAAAAGAATGAGGATTGCCTGGCTAGTAGCCCTAGTCAGGTGATGGGTAAAAACATTCCTGAGGGATCTCCTTTACAGGTAGTTAGGGACCTCCCCCAGGGGGATTCTGTTGGGCACAGGCAAACATGGGACCTTAGGGCCCCAAACCTGACCTGTCCCTCCAGTAAGCCCACAAAAGGGACCCAGCCTCCAGCTTTAGGTAGCCAGAGGCTGACCCTGAGAGCACAGTGCAACTCAGTTAAAGAAAGAAAGGCATCCATGGTGGAGGATGATTGGAGGAAGCTGAGGCCTCACTTTGAGGACACTCACTTCAGTACTCCATCTCAACACCAGCCTTTTACTTTGCCAAGACACACCACAGGTAGAGATTCCCTATGGTGGAGACCCTCTGATACCCTTAGGGTGAGGGATTGCTTAGTGGACCATGAGACAGGGGGTAACCATGCCAGTGCTGGTTCCTCCTTATATGGCCACTTGGGCAATATAGGCTTACCTGGTCAAGGTCAGCCTTATCTCCCTTCGTTTGGGGGGGGGTTGTGTAGGAAGGTGGATATCTGACTATGGTTACCCCCAAATTTTTGCCTAGTGTCTAGCTGGTTTTTCGACTTAGTTGGCCTGAGATCCTGCCATTCAGGCTCTCAGGCTATCTGCTCTCTCTGTAAAATGGACTCCATGTACCCTAGGTACATACCCAATTGGTTGGATCACCCTGTCAGCCCCTGTACCAGTGTACACTAGGTACCCAGGGCATTGGTGTATCCAAGGCCTGCCAGGGGCTGAAGCATGTATTATGCCACCCCAGGCTTGGCCTAACAATCTGACACAACTGGCTGATCACTCAGCTGGGGTAAGTTGGTGTAATCACCTCTTACTTAGGTGTAGTATACCTATACCTAAACTTAAATGGGACACCTGGTAACCTATAAGTCACTCCTATGGCAGGCCTTAACAATCCTGAAGGCAGAGTGCTTGGTTCCATGTGAGATGGTGCTCTGGCATGAGCTGAGCCTGTCTGCAGTGGTCGGAACAACTTCCTTCTACTGTTTCCAGATATCGTCATACCATATACTCTTAAGTGCATTATGAACCTCGCGGTTAAATGCTATCTTTGGTTTGGCTTTATCAAAACATGTCGAGTAAGGTGTCATACGAATTGGAATACTAACCCCTCGCCAATTCTGGCGACGGGGTTAGCATTCCACCCTTCTAGAGGGACACGACATGTACAGTGCCTGAAACCCGGGTAAAATCAGACATAGCCTCAGCTCCACAAAATGGATGCTGCCACCACAGACACAAGTCTGCCCTCCTGCTGCTGGGAGTCCTTCCAGCTTGGGAGGTGTGGACAAAGGGTTTCCTGCCAGGGGAGGTGCATGCACCACCCCAGACAGGATTTTGTGTATTGGTCAGGTAGGGCTTGAAAGAAACCAGACATGCCTGTGGCTCACAAGGAGCCTCGGGGCATATGCCAGTTCAAACCGGTCCTGGGGCACACCAGTCCCGGGCCTGGGGCGAGCTGGACAAAGGATTGGGGGTGTAACCACCCCCCTTCCTGGTCCCACCCATAGGGAGGGACCTAGCAGGTAGTCCGGCCCCTAGAATCCGAATAAAGGTAGGAGCTGTGTCCTAAGACTTCAGACATCCTGGAATCAACTTGAAACTAAGAAGAAGACGGGAACTTCGACATTCTGCTGCACAGAAGACTGAAGAAAATCTCCCCTGTGGTCAGGGAGTGACCACCTTGCTAACGCAAGCACCATCCAGCGAATCACCGTCTGCTTTGCCGCCGCCTCCCGCCGGAGCCCGAGCCCAGAGACTGACAAGACCTGGACCTCCAGACCTCTCACCGCCCGATCCACAGTCCCTGAAAAGAGGAGACCCGTGGAGGCACCGAGACACGTGGAGCCAGCCATCTTGGAACGACTACGACAAGCTGACCAGTGCAACAACCGAGGCTCCCTCCAAGTTGTGCTTTGGGTCCTGAGAAGCCCAACCCTCGAGCAGCATCTGCACCAAAGGTGAGCCCTCCAGCATCTCCACGATCTGCGTGGGGCCCTTCTGCATTTTGCCACTCGACGCGCCTAACCGGTTGCTGGCCCGCTGGCTAGTGGCCATCTTGGCGACGAAATCTACGACAAACACCGCTGGTCTGGTTGCTCCAGACTGGCCCTTGCTCCACACCAAAGGAGCAATCCCTCTGACCTTGCTGGTCAGAACCAACAGCTGATTTCCGAATCCTCCTGCAATTGCTTTTGCCAAGGCTTGTTTGCTTCGATCAAGTCGCCGACACCGCCGACAGCGAGAGCCTGCGTGGGACAGCTCGTGAGCCGACTCCTGGACGTCGTCGACCTTCAGGGACCACGTGGCTGCGGAGACAAGCTACCCCTCATCACCTGTTTGCACCCGACATCGCCTGGTACCCACCTGGTGCCACGCTGGTCACTGGCTAGTGACTGTGAACACTGTCCCCTCTGCTTACAGGTCTTCAACATCTCCGATCCACTCTTGGATCCACTGCATCTCTTCCCGACCGACCGCCTGCAGCATCTTTGTCCCAGGCTCAACGGAACAGATAGAAGAAACCCGACGCACTTTGAGGCCTATGCACCCGCTTCCTGTGGGTGAGGTAAAGCTGGTACTCCGGTGCCCATGTGTAGTAATACATCTCTAGTGCCTGTGTTCCAAATCTTAAGTTCCTAGGTCATCCGGAAGATTCCTTTTGCAGTAACTTTGTACTTTTTACGCACCCATTGAAACCTATGGGAGCACGCGTGTGACTATTTGCTCTGCACACGCCACCCGTGGACCTCCTGGTCACTAACTGACGTTCGCTCCTTGTAGGCCCAGCGATTCTAGAGGCCCTAGGCCTTTTCCCTTTTCTGTTCGTGGTACTTGTACCACTATTTTAGTATATGGTTCGAGTGGCCACCAGGGCCTATCCATATAAAGTGCAACTTCTGTGTATTCTGTTATAATCTTGTTTGACGATTTGTGCTCCTGTGCTCATAAAGAGACTAGGGGTTACTTTGAGAAATAAATACATATATATTTTGAATATATATCTGTGTGGTGTCCTTTCATTGGTATAAAAGGGGGTTACTATTGGTAAAACAGCTTGCTTAACACGCTTCACGAGTTTAGCCTCAAAGACTGCTTAGCCTACGCTACCACTAGGGCAGCTAGTCCAAAAAGGTTGACTTACAACCACACCATAAGGGTTGCTTGGCATGGTACAAGGTGGTCACTAGTACTAGTGAACAGCATATACCAGGCCAACTTCTCACAAGGTCCATGGTGGACCAGTCCACCAGTCATTACATGCTCCCCATATCATTTCATGTGCAACTGTCATGTATTCATAGACTCACCAATCCACAGGCATGTACAGGTGGGATTCATCAACCACAGATAATCACTGATCCAGCCAGTTTGTTCATGCCACCCCGTCAGGCCTCTGTCACGTGTTCCATCACAGATTGCCAATGTATTCTAATAGACATCATTGAGAGGCAGACTATCGTGCAAATGTCAAGCCCCCTGCATCTGATCTATCATCAAATAATTAAACATGTCTTAGTGCGGTGGATACACACTATTGCACCAATTTTGCAACACAATTAGAATCGACGAAAGCACTCACTGGTGATATTGGGGTCCTTGATCGAATCCACCTCCACATGTGAGAATGATGCCGGTCCACCTACAAGACATGACGTATAACAAATCAGTCATCGTTGGACACAATCATCTTTAATATGCCAAATTAGCAGTGTACATCATGCATACTTATTGACTATGTAATCCATCAGATTGCATTTAAACAGATGACACAGTTTAAAAGCATGATCACTACACACTAGTAAGGCAGGATGTAGTGTTAAAAATATAAATGATTCAGGACATCTATCTTGGATCCAGTCCTACATCCTCACTACTGACAAATGTTGCCTAGGCAGATGAGTCTCAGAAGTCGCATGACCTGCATAACTCATAGACCAGTCTCTGTATGGGTTTGCCAAAACCATACCCAGGTCAAAGTAGACACCAGGAAAATGAGTCCCCTGTAGATGTCACACATCATGTCTACCTGAGCCCTTTGCAAGGTCAGTTCTGTACATGTCAGTGCTGCACAGTACCAGATGCCATTCGGACATGCCCCAAGCATACCTAAGACACATATTTGGACCCTTCACAATGCCATAGATTTCAACACTCATTAGATGTGTCAGATAATGCCGGTCAGGCCCTGAGATACAGTACCATGTAAATGTGCTCATCTCTAACATACATTGTGTTTCATATACACTTGACATGTGCAACTGGAGTCTCATGTGTTAGCACTGCTCCTGTGGGTCAGCCCTCACCAGCCCCTCCATGAGGCCATGCAAAGCCAATTTGTGTAATTTATGTTGCATGCAGAGGTATGTAGTGAGACAAGCCAGTGATAAGCACAGCATACCGGTTGTGAACATCAGAGAGCCAAACCTGTTTCATTGGACTAATTGATAAGGGCCTGTAATCATTTTATACAATGCATTCACTGGTTACCTGAGCACGGTAGGCCTCAATTAATACTGACTACCCAGGAGAGGCATTGTAAGGAGGGCCATTTGCCCATCATCATGTGCAACTGTAAATTGCAAGTGTGAAAATGTTCAATGCACACTTTCAGATTTGAGTCACTCTGCCTTGGAGTTTCTGTGTGCTGAGAGCTGTCCCTTCCAGTAGGCTAGCATTAATGACAGCAATGCACACACATGTACAGCATAGGTCAAGTGTGTGTGTAAGCTTAGGACAAAAAGGGTCAGAAGGACAAGTAGCTTGCACCACTGAGGCCACACCATATCACAAGTGTATGGTGACAGAACACCACATCTAGGGGCCTCCAATTAGACAACATAGTTGTTAAGGGGAACCCCTAATACTCAAATGCCTGCCCCTTCCCCAATGTCTCCTGCAGATGTCTGTTGCCAATGTCATGCAGCCAGCACAGTGTAAATCCGAGAAGGGGTGTGTGGCAACATCACTTTTGAATTTCACAACCACAGACTTTGTCAGATCAGTGTGTGCCTTGCTTACAGGACCCTTGTACCACTGGAACATCACTTCTACATTCGCTACGGTGGCACTATGCCCTGCTCCACATTGCTAAGCAGCACAAAGACACTTACAGTGGCTTAACGCTGCCTTTTCACACATCTGTATGTGTGTAAGGTCAATGCATTGTGTGTTTATTTGGGTGTGTCCAAGACAAATTTCAGTTTGATTTTGCTTCAGATTTACATGTACCAGGTAATCATAGCCAGCGCCAATTACATACACCAGGGGATAGCAGGCCTAAGAGTGTAGAATCAAGAATATATACATATATGCTCTGAAGCACACATGGCAGGATCTACAAGACAGAAAAGAATGTTATTGGGTAGGAAGGTCTCCCTTCCTGCACAAGTACACCAATCAATCTAAGGCAATTAGCTACTTCTATGTGTACTGCAGAGAGCAGAACACATAAGAAGGTAAATCACCATCATTGATTGTTTATGTGCAGGAAGGAACACCTTCCGGCTCACAAAGTAAACATTCCTGATACCAGCAATGGCTCCTCTGTTAAGGCGGAGGAGCATCGCCCCACTAACCAAATTGCCTTCAGATATGAAAAAATAAAATGGTGATAAACTTCATTTATTATCATTGCATTTTTCCAAATCCCGTCCTGAGCCGAGCATCAGGATGGGGGGCTTTCTAGTTCCTGGTGCTGCCAGTCAGACAGTAGCAGAAAGCAGTGATAGGCAGGGAACTTAGGTTTAAACTACGTATGCCTTTTTGGGCAGCTGTCTTGCGACGGCCTGCCAGACATGCATAATTTAAACCTCTCTAACCCAGCTATCGTAAGACAGCTGAATAAGAGACTGCATAGCGCTCCAGTTCCCTCAGCAGCGATGAGAAAGGCCACTCCCTCCAATCCTGGTGCTGCTTTTGTGCTACATGAAAGCAGCACCAGGATTGGTTACTGCAGCTTCCTGGTCCCGCCTCATTGGAGCCTGCTTGCCTGCCTGGACCCGAGTGAGGAGGACGCCGCACCAGGATCAAAGCTAAGTGTATTTTTTTGTATTTGTTAATAGAAAAAGAACGATGGATTTAACCCAGATCTTTTGACTGGGGGAGAATGTTTGCATTGTCAGCATTCCGTCCATCATTTGTTTGCTGTAACACTTTTTGCCCTAAGTGGGATGGGTGTGCCCAGATGTGGGTCCCTTGCTCACTGTGCCACTGGATTCAAGCTAGCCTGGCTGAAGAAGGGTGACATACCCTGAAACCGGTCCCAGGATGCTTGTTGTGTTTCCGGTCCAGGGAGGACCTGGCCTGGCAGTTCGGTCTGGACTGTTCCCATGGGGCACAGTGTCAAGACTGATTTGCATATGGCTGGGTCCAAACTGGTGTGGCGTAGTGGGCAAAAGAACGATGGATTTAACCCAGATCTTTTGACTGGGGGAGAATGTTTGCATTGTCAGCATTCTATCCATCATTTGTTTGCTATAACACTTTTCGCCCTAAGTGGGATGGGTATGCCCAGACGTGGGTCCCTTGCTCACTGTGCCACTGGATTCAAGCTAGTCTTGCTGTAGAAGGGTGACATACCCTGAAACCGGTCCCAGGATGCTTGTTTATTGTCAAGGGAGGACCTGGCCTGTCAGTTCGGTCTGGACTGTTCCCATGAGGCACAGGGTCAAGACTGATTTGCATATGGCTGGGTCAAAACTGGGGTGGAGTAGTGGGGAAAAGAACAATGGATTTAACCCAGATCTTTTGACTAGGGGAGAATGTTTGCATTGTCAGCATTCCGTCCATCATTTGTTTGCTGTAACACTTTCACCCTAAGTGGGATGGGTATGCCCAGATGTGGGTCCCTTGCTCACTGTGCCACTGGATTCAAGCTAGCCTGGCTGAATAAGGGTGACATACCCTGAAACCGGTCCCAGAATGCTTGTTTCCGGTCCAGGGAGGACCTGGCCTGGCAGTTCGGTCTAGGCTGTTCCCATGGGGCACAGAGTCAAGACTGATTTGCATATGTCTGGGTCCAAACTGGGGTGGCGTAGTGGGCAAAAGAAAGATGGATTTAACCCAGATCTTTTGACTGGGGGAGAATGTTTGCATTGTCAGTATTCCGTCCATCATTTGTTTGCTGCGGCAGAACCTGTGCAGCATTGATCCAAGACAGGCACATTATTCCATGGGAACTATATCGTTGGGTGTCATTCAACATGTAGTTTGTGCATGAGGCTGCACCTTGCTGCACATTCTGGTGCCTTGGATGAATGCTATAGTGGTTTGTGCCCAACAAAATGGTGTGCATATAGGATGTGCATATAGGATGTGATGTGTGTATATGATGATTGATATAATGTAGCATGGCAGATATGATCCTGTGAGGTTCATATATGACAATAGATTCAGTTTCTCAGGTCTGGGATACATGTCATGCCTCATAACCATGGGATTTACATGTGATACAAAGACTAGAGACATGGATTGCCTTGCTTTAATAGAGTGTTTGAAAGCCTCATTTGACTAAGTGTGGGCGGATAACTCCGCCAGCAAAGTTTGCAGATTTTTAAAACTCCACACTCCGTTTAGAGTGCTAAGTTTTCCGAAACTCTGCAATCGCAGCGGAGCGGAGTAAGAAACTTACCGTTCTCCTCCAGACGGTGTCCTGACTCCTGCCTGCTCTGCTCCTGTGGCTCACTCCACTCTCCTACTGCTGCTCTGCTACTCTGATGTTCAATTACAGGAAGAACTGCAGTGTGCATGGCATACTGCCTGAAGGCATGCCTGGGGTCAGGCATGCCTTTACTCAGTAAGCCATGCGCACTGCAGTTCTTCCTGGAATTGAACAACACCGGAGCAGCCAAGCAGCGATAGGCGAGTGGAGCGAGCCACAGCATCAGGAGCAGAACAGGAAGGAGTCAGGACACCGCCTGGAGGACAACAGTATGTATCTTACTCTGCTCAGCAATGCTAGTCTACTACATGGGAGGGAGGGGGTGGGGGTTTAGCAGGAGGGGGTGGGGGGTTTAGCAGGAGAAAGGGAAGGGAGAGAGGGGGTCTGGGTGTTATCCGGGGGTGTGGGCCTGAGGGGGGAACGGGGGGGGGACAATAAGTTAATTCACCAGCCACTGAACTCCATGCAATTTCACAGAGGTTTCTAGTAACTTAATGAAAATCCACAGAGTGCTATTAAGCCAACTCTGCCCACCCTTACATTTGACTAGATATTGCATCTGTGACGGTCTTCAATACTTTTGAATGTACAAACAGGGCCTCATGTAGCAGTTGTTGCCACTGTGCAGCAATGGATGTAAAATGGCTGAGCTGACCTGCATCCAAAGTGAAGTGATGGAATGTGCCTTTCAGTTGATATACAGCACATATGCACCATGAAAGTGACTAGTGCCAACACCCCCTCGCACCATGGTGTCAACTTAGTGTCCTCACATGACGTCATGCTTTAAGGGGCACATTCTAGCACCAATAACATACAATCTATGCAATTACCTCCTTCTATGTGTCAGTCGGAATGCTGGACTCATAGTAATTGAACATGACAGAGACATGTGATTGTGTATCCTCAGTTTATAAGGCAATTCTGAGTCCTCCAAATTTAATATACAAAGAGCTCATAGGCTTAAAAAACAATTTTCCGGCTGATTGTATTGGCAGAGAGCTCCCCAGCTTGATGTAAGAGGAAGGGTTGAACTGAGCTTTATATTGCAGCAATTTCAGATGGCTGTATTGCTGATTTGATTTTGCTGTAAGCTAAATCCCGGGGCGCCATCTTAGGGTCAGGCTCCGCACTGATGAGGATCGCCATATTGATAAGGTCGATTTTCAAGTAGAAACGATCCCCAGAGGCAGCAGACCCAACCTTATCACAATAAAAATGCCCAGAATTGCCAATAGCCCGTAGCGCAGCTCCGCAAATAAGCTTAAGCGCTTCTCGTATCTAATTTGGCCGCCATGTGGTCCACTCTAATGGTCAGGGTGTCAATTTTACCGTCTTTTGCCTGAAGGCTCTGCTGGATTGATTGCAGTGCTGTCTCCGTAGCGGTATTTGTGGCACAATCGCTATCAAGCTCCGTATCTGAGTATCTCTGCTGCTGTGTTGTTGCTTTGTTGGGCTTGCCTGCAGTTGCTGCTTCTGCCTTGGGCAGTGAAAGGACTGGACTGATCTGTCTCAACTTGTTGCTGAGTATCTCCAAGGGCTTGCAGTAGAGCTTGCCTCCTGTTCTGAAGTCTCAGGGACCGCAAAGACTTCACCGACTGGGTACCACCTCTGGAACTATGGTTTCAGTTGCCAGAGAGGGGGGAAAGCAACCGACTCTGTCACCGACTCCGTTGCTGGCTCTGTGTCCTGAAGGCACCGCGGAGGAAACCACCACATCTTGCACTGCTACCCTGGTCTCACTGACGCAGACAACTGCCACCCCCACCACCGAGCCACTGCTTGCACCGTGACCTGTGGGCACCGCACCCCATACCGCTTTGCTTCACCTCCCTGGTCTCACTGACACCGTCACTGCTTACTGACTTCGACACCCGTGAACGCACCGTGGCTTGGGGGCACCGCTCGTAAGTCTCAAGATGCACCTCCCCATCCCACATTGCAGTTCGGACCAACCAACACCAGCTCCCCACAACCGGCACTGTCACCTGCACCGTGATCTGTCAGCAAGTCACCGAACCGCTGCCTGCACCGTGCTTTGAGGGCATCGCACGCCGCACCCCTATGCTTCACATCCCAACCGCATTGTTTGCCACGACCAGCCCACACCAACGGGATCGGCCGCAGCAATAAGTTACTGTTTACCAGGTTGCCGACACCACGACCGACGCTGTCAGAGGAAACTGTTGGATTCTGTTGCTTTCAGCACTGCTGTAGCACCGAACAGAGCTACCGACTTCAAGGAACTGCATTTTTCAAGGTATTCTTGCAAAGTGCTATTTTTAAGTACTGTATTTTAGATTCTTATCGTTTTGGTCTGGTTCTGAATATATAAAGTTTTGGATATTCCTCCAAACTAATGTGTTGTCCTTTTGTGGTGTTTTCACTGTGTTACTGTTATGTGCATATTGTGAGATGTTGGCCTGGTATATGCTGTCCACAAGTTATAGTGGGCACCCTGTACCAGTCCAAACAACCCCTTATTGGTTATAGGTTAAAGACAACCTTTATTGAAAGCTATCCTAGTGGTAGCTATGGAGAGCAGCATTCAGGCTAAGTCTTGAAGGAATGTAAAGCAGCTTTTTTTACCAGTCTATAATCTCTTGAGTGCCTAAATGAAAGACAATCACACCAGTTATATATATATAATATATGTATTCATTTCTAAACACACCCTCCTAAACTCTTTATGAGACTAGAGGTCAAAACACATAAGTTACACTTCAAATATGACAGTAATAGGCACAAATACACGTCAGGCCCTGGGACGAGCCAAACCATATATTAAAATAGTGGTATAAGAACCACAACTTAACTAGACACAAGGCCTAGAGCCTGTAGAATCACTGGGACCCCAAGGAACCACCCAAGGTAGTGACACAAGGGACCCACGGGGGCTGTGTGCAGTGTGTGAACACAGCCGCGAGCTCCCGTTAGCTTCTATGGGGAAAGTCGAGGTTAGATTTTTAAAGATTAGGGACACTTAGAAGTGAGTCATGACCAAACCCTTTGGGACTTAGGAAGTTCTAGGGCCAACGCCCATGGGAGCACCGGAGTACTCATGTTACCTCATCCAGGGAAGCCGGTTGCATAGATGTCAAATGGTGTAGGGTTGCGTTGTCGATTTCAATGGGAGCTGGCAAAGAAGTGCTGCTGCCGGGAAGATGCGAAGTGTCCAAAGAGATCCAAGCCTGGATCAAAGTCGAGAAGAACCTGAAAGCAGAGGGGACAGAGTTGGGTCACTTGCCAGTGACCAGGAAGGTGATAGGCGGATGCCCACTGATGTCAAGTGATTTACGGGGTGAAGAAGGTGAAGCTTGACTCTTCAGCCACGAGGAGCAGGAGGTGTCAAGGAAACCAGGAGCTGGATTCAAGCTGTCCCACAAAGGATGTCGAGTGCTGCAGCATCAGTACCCGGATTGGACACAACAAGCCTTGGCAACAGCAACCCACGCAGAAAGAGAAGAAATGCTTCGGTGCAGACCAGCAAGGTCTGTGAGACTCACCACCTGGTTGGGAGTCAGGGCACGTCTGGAGCAACCAGGGAAGCCCAAGGAAATTCAGATTTGCCCCCTCAGGGACCCACCTGTCAATGGACCAGGGATCGCAAAGGGACCTCAAGAGGAAAGACAAAATGGTGGCCCAAGGGTCATTCGGGGTGACTAGGCTTACAATCTTCAGTGGATCTACACGTAACCCCAAGCACAACTTCAAGAGACGTCGAGAAGTCAATGTACTTGCAAAAGTGCATGGTGACCAGGAGTTCCAGTTCCATGTTACTCACGAGGGCTGCGGGTCTCAGCTTTGCTGGGGACTCGGGATGGCCTGTGAGATGTCTGGAAATCCTCTTCCTGGGCTGCAAATACTTCGGAGTCCGGCCAGGGCTTCAGAAATGCAGACCGGCAAATTGCTTTGTTGGTGTCTGCCAAGCAGGGGAGACACTCCTTGACCCCAAGGGAGATTTCTTCAGTCTTCTAGTCTTGAGTAGAGCGGCAAAGTTCCAGGATTCAGCTTTAGAGTTTCATCCAGGGATATCTAAAGTTCTGGTTACAGAGGTTCCTTACTTATACCTAAGGAAGGGGTTGGACTAGCTCTGGAGACCCACCTATGGGAGGGTTTGGAAAGAGGGGTGGCTACACCCATTTCCTTTGTCCAGTTTTGCGCCAGAGCAGGGGCTAGCAGCCCCTGAACCAGTTTGAGCTGGACAATACACAGGGACACCAAATGTGCCCCCAGTGCAGGACTTCAAAGCACTTAGAGAGTGCTCCCACCCAGCCCCAACACACATAAGCCTGTCTGGGAGGTGGTTACACCTCCCTGTGACAGGAAACCTATTGTCCAGGCCTCCCCTGCCGGATTTTCGGTGAGCAGCATGAGGCCAAACCCGTGTCTGTGGCTGCAGCATCCATTTTGTGATGCCAGGGCTGTATTAGATTTCTACCGGGTATACCAGTACTACCATGTCTCTCCCTCTAGAAGGGTGGGGTCATATCCTAACATCAAGAACTGATGTGGGGGTATAATTCCAAGGTGTTTGACACCAAACATGACATGTTTCCGTGCAGCCAGTCCAAAGTTAGCATTAACCGTTTGAGATATAATGCACTTAAGAGTATATGGTCAGGCTGCACCGCTGACAACCCCGGAAAAGAGATTCCAAAGGCTGCAGAGGGGCTCAGCTCATGCCTGGGCACCCTCTCACATATAACCAAGCACCCTGTCTTCAGGATTGATAAGGCAACGGGATTGGAAGCGCGTCGGCTTTTCCGCTCCACTCATAAAGGGCCATTCACTAGTTAATGTCTAGCTATCTTTCTGAGGAGGCCTTACCCAAAGATTTAGCCCCCCAGAAAACTTTGCACTTGCGACAACCGTCCTAATTAATTAAGGCAACAAATAGTAGGCCTTAGGATTGTTTGAATTGATGATGCAGGTGTAATGTTTATATGTTGTTATTTAATTTTTGTAACATTATTTGTTGTTGTTGAATAATGTTTGTCTCATGTTCATTATTTAACTGTTATTTGTCTAAAAATTTTGGAAGCAAACAGAGTATGTGTTGCGCTCAGACATATGTAATTTAAAAAAGCATTCAAGTATGTAAGAAATGTATGTGATAAAGGTCACAATTTGCCTATGAACAGTGCCGTCAAGGCATTAAGCCTGCTCAAATAAATAACAGCATCTTAAAATGGTAACCAGGTGATTTCTGTTCTTGTTTAAATAGTTGAATGTCCTACCTGGTACCTTACGGACAAGACCCCTTTTTCTTCCCAGTAGTTCAGGATTGATAAGGCCTGCCATATGGGTGACTGATAGGTTACTATGTGCAGTGATAGGTGAGGTATAGTGCTAACTATACCTCAGTAAGGGGTGCATGCACCACCTTACCCAGGCTGCAGCAGCAGACCTGTGGTGTCATTTTGCATGGCTTTCCACGGGTGGCACAATACATGCTTCAACCCTAGGTAGGCCTCTGGGGTACCTATGTCCTGGGTACATAGTTTACCATATACTAGGGACTCACAAGGGTACCCCAGAATCCAATCTGGAGTGTACCTAAAGTACTTGCAATCAATTTACAGAGGAAGCAGCTAGGCTGGGGCCCTGAATAGCAGGGTCCCAGCCAGATTAAAGTTGAAAACAGTGAAACACCAGCAAAATGTGGGGGTAAACATGTGAAACAGATCCTACTCTCCTACACATATGTTTTACATACTGCCTCTGAAATAAACCTGAATGCTTGTGCCAAGCTACCAAGGGTGTGAGCAGGGGTTATTTCAGTAGTGTATTCCCCTTACCCTGACTAGGAAGAAGAGTCCCTACTTGGAAAAAGGTGAAAATCATTGCCAATTAGAGACCACTATTTCTAACTTTGGGTGTGTAATTGTATGGATTACTGTTTGGCTGGGTGTGTTTGTATCTGCATTGCTGAATGCCTTGGTTTTTCAGAGTCTGCACTGGTAAGCCTCAGGGTGTCTCTGTTTGTTTATCAGTGTACTCCTGGGTGTGTCACTGCATCCATTAGTGATTGGCTGGATGTGTCAGTGACTTTATCAATGTGTAATTGGTGTGTTAGAGCCTTTATCGATGTGTGTCTAGGTGTGTCAGTGGCTGTATCAGTGTGAGTACCTCTATTTGTGTGTAGCTGGGTGTGTGACTTGCCGTACTGATGTGGGTCTAGCTGTGTTAGTAACTGTAGCAATCTACCTTTGGGTGTACTTCCTCAAAATCTAAAGTTCCAGAACAACACTCCAAGAACTAATTAGTAAAGTGCATCACCCCAATAGATGATGCCATTGATCTGCATAAACAGAAAAAATACTGAAATATTTATTATTATTATGATTTATAGAATTACTGAAGTAACTTACAATTTCAACGATGGATATATACATAATTCTAAGAAATAACTAGTCATTTTTCATACTGTAAAGGTATATATTAATATGAACACGCATTTAATTATCCATTTTCTACTGTTCTCATCATCTTTACTCATACACTGTAAACAATGTACGTTTTAAGCTGTCATCATTGACAGTGGGGAAAAAACAATCACAATGATTGTACGGAAAAAACGCTGCACACTATCTCTTTGAAATTAAGGAACATTGCACATTGTATTCACTACAAATAAACAAATAAACATGACAACGTATGTAACTATTTACAAATACAGTTACACTTTAAACACATGCAGCTATTACACCAGCAAGCACAAAAGAAAGTGATGTGTGCAAGCATTTTACTATACCTTCAGGGGAAAAGAAGGTTACATCTAAATATGTGCAGTGTAATTTTTGCTGCATACAGTTACCCAACAGTAGTGCAAAGAAGTATTCACATGGAACAAGTTTCAAATGAAACCACTTTAAAACGATCCATGAAAGAATGTACAACTGATTGATGGAGGAGATACTAGGAGCAGCAGAATATTTCACCTATACAGCACTTTTGGGTGAATGCTCATCAGCTGCAGTCCTCATAATACCAGCAGCCTGGGAAATGTTGAGTGAGATGGTTACTCACTGTGCAAAATGCCACATGTTTGACTGTATGGGTTTTTGAGTAGGTGTGTGACAGTGTGTGCGTGTGTCAGTACCTGTGTGAATGGCTGTATTGGTATGTGAGTACATGTATGAGTACATGTATGTGTGTGTTTGTGATCCTTAACTTAAAATAATGATAAATGTATTTATAACTTTACAAGTACATTTTATTAACATATTAGAATACAATTTAAACCAAACAGTTAACAAACAAACATAACATAACATATTTAATTAATTAGAAATACAGAAACACATTGTAACTTGAACTTTTGATTAACTACTGTAGGACCTCACCCATATACTTACACTGCTGCTGTAAAAATGTTATTAAAACCATGTAATTTGACAAAGAGGCAGAAAAAATTTAAAGAAGTACGAATAAGAATGTTTGGAAATAGAGTAATACAGAATTTGGAACTAAAAATGAGAGACACTGAGACAAGAAGAGGAGTACTCAAACAAAAATAATATATTAAGAGTGTGGTTGATAAAGTGTTTCCTCTGAAGCACAAACTAATTATTTTGAAACTAAGCAGAATGAAAACACTGACAAAAACAGTGTTGTCTATGAATAAAAAAGCACAAAAAAGGCTTATTAATAAAAGTAACTTTTGCTAAATATTTAATGGAGGAGAATGGAAGTGTACCTGAAGTACTGACCCTTACTTTAATGAAGAAAGCCACTTGCAGGAGAATGAGTTAGCATATGCAGTTAAAAACAAGCCGATATTATGAATTAAAAGACAGTAGTACCATTGCAAAAGAAGAGATGATTCCTAGAAATGTAGAGGAACGGAACAAGGAAGGCGTAGAAATGCTCCTGTGCATAAAGTGGATTGCAGTAGTTGTTATATCATTTGCTAGGAATAAATTGATTCTAGTGAATGGTGTGCCTACCAAAAACAAAACAAATCTGTCCGGAACATATGGATGTAAATAATGTAAAACTAAACTACATTGTATCTTACAGACAATAATGTGTACTATAAAGATGTAGATGTTGTCTAACATGGAAGATGCATGCAGGAAGAAATGTTGCATTCAAGTAGACAGTTTGAGAAAATGAATAAAAGTAGATCTGAAGAAATATTTGAGCACTACAGTATCCATCTGCTACATTCAAGAGAGATTATGGGGGATGCCTTGAACTGTATCAAATGAAACAAGCTAAAAGAACTCCAGAGTGTCTGGAGAAAAGTTTCTTCAAGTTGCTTATTCTCAGATCTCTTTGAAGAAAAATAAAAAATATTGAACTTTTACAAACACCTTTAAAAAACCAGTACTTTTCACAAACATTTCAAAATTACCCCACAAAATCCCCCCAGCAGTAGTGATACAGTGTTTGACTAACCCTGAATTCCAAGTTGCACTCCTCTGGGGTTAATTCATATTTATTGACAAGAAGCTCCTTTATAGTGGGATGCCTCAACCTCTTCCCATTCTCTAAAGCCAGTATGGTGTCCCTCCCAACATCATGAATATGACTCCAAAGGCACCTCTACTATCCTCCTCAGAGATCCTACGTACCTCTACAGGTACTTATGCCAGAAATTACCAGTCTATATCAAAGCCCTCCTTAATGACAGGCACCAAGTCTCTGAATATATGAACTCTTTCTTCTGCATGGGACACAGTAGTGGTCCTCAAACTATTTTTGCTAGGCTCTAACAGCTATGTGGCCTTCCGCACCTCCGAGACACTCCAGCCAGACAGACCCTTTTCTCTGCCTAGGCTCTATTAGCCTTAGCTTTTCTCTCCTATGCAGCCAGCTGGGCCAGCTGCAGCCTCCGGTCCCATTCAGCCTGTCTGTCCTTTAGGTCCTCAGGCAACTATGTTTGTGAGGAGACAGTACTTCCTGCAGCGTATCTAATTGAGAAGCCTCTCTATCCGGGGTATCCCCTCTCTCCTTAGGAGACTTTACCTACTCATTTCTCCACTCCTCTCCCTCTTTCTGAAACCAACTACCCTTTGGGACCCTGATTCCAAGTTCAGCTACAATCAGGGTTCTCCCTTTGCAAAAGTGCTGAAGTAGTCCTCTTTAAACTCTTCTTATGGTGCAAGTTGCGTTCTGCAGATGTCCCTCCAGGTTCTAAGTATGAACTGGTACTCAAACATGTATACCTGAGTAAATGGGTGTGTGAATGGTCTCATGGGTGTGTCAGTGTGTGTGGCAGTCACTGTCTGGCTATATGAGTGATAGGTACATAACTGCTTTTGTGACAGTGTAACTAAGTCTGTAATTGCTTCTCTGACCGTGTGAGTGAATAGTACATAATATAAAATTACATACTATAGGCAAACACCCACCTCTAATTTCAAATGCATTCATTCATGTTAGCATAATAAAATGAATGTACATTCAGTATAGTAATTCCTCTTTCTCCTTTCCTGCTCACCATATTTTTAGCTAGTATTCTCATTAAAACAGCCCTCTAGTTTCTATTATATTATACTGTCTAGAACCTGCACATTTTCTTTCACCTTACATACACTCAGTATTTTTGTTTCCTAAATATAATTTTATGTACTACAACCTAATTAGCATACCTGTATAACCTCTTTGCTGTTCTCTTTTATTTGTACGTCTGGTAACATCTGTTTTCATTTGAAATCTCCAGGCAGAACCCCTGCAAACCACCTCCTCTCGCGTTAGAAAAGCACCTAAAATGGCTACCCCTCACTATGTGCTCTTAAGTTATGCTGCTCTAGTTAGCAAATAACAAGCTTCCTTTCATCTTTCTTTTTGTTATACCACCACTAAATGGTCAGTATACCTTTAACCCTTTCCATGTTTCCTGCGAAGTAGCCCAATTGGGTTTGCTTTTTTCATGACATTGTGGATCCACCATGCGCTCACCACAGCCCTCTGTTTAACATTGTGGCGAGGTTTGTAGATTTACATGGGGGGGGGGGGGCACTGAATCCTGAGATGGCACCCCCAGCTCGCAAGTGACCAAAAAAAACATTTTTAGGCATTTTATTTTTCATTAAAAATGCTTTCACCTCATTTATAACATACACAAGCTGTCATGAAAGCTCTCACTTGACCCCTTCAATTTGTATTCAAGCAATTTTTCATTCCCAGGGACTATTTCCACAGATATAAAATGGTTGCCACAACATTTCACTCAGGTTGAGGCCAGCCAATCAGTACCGTGCTGTGGCACGTGGAGCCACGGATTCACTGCAGGTAGAACCCCGAAGGGTCCGGGTACCTAGATATCCAAATTTGTTTTTCAATGAATTTGACAAAAACTACTGAACTGATTTACACCAAATTTAAAAAAAATGCTTTCTGACAAATTTGGCATAATTCCGTTAAGCTGCTTGGGCTCTATTTGTGTTCAAGTCCATATGGTAATTAGCATGGGTAAAACGTGTTTTGCAACCCCCCGTTTTTCTCGGCCCCCACTTGACAGACCACTGCAAAACTTTCAACACAGCAGCTGAACTGAGCATCGCGCTAATTTAAAAAATGCTGTGAGGACTTGTCAGAGGGCGCCAAAGTTATTGGCAAAAAAAATAAATATATTCCTATGGATATGGGATATACACACATATATATATAATTTAAAATGGGGAGGGTAGAAATACACTTAGCCACGCCTACAAATCCCTCAACAATATCGGGCCCCAATACCTCAACGTTTCCTGCCACCTACCCAAAAGGAACCTCCGCTCCCCACGACTTCACCCTGGCAGAGGTCCCCCGCATCCGCAGAAATAGAACCGGTGGGAGAGCCTTCTCCTACATCGTGGCCAAGACCTGGAATGATCTCCCTGTGAACATCAGACACTCTCCGACCCTGCACATGTTCAGGAAGGACCTCAAGACCTAGCTCTTCGACTGATCTGGAGATGCTCCCCCCCAGCGCCTTGAGACCCTCACGGGTGAGTAGCGCACTTTATAAACCCCTGATTGATTGATTGATTAGCTCCCTAAGCCTCGGGGGGAGGGTCCCATAGAGACCACACAGGGCCCAATAACCATTTTACAAAAATATTTTTTGGCGGGAGTCACATTGGATCCGCGGATTCCACCGAAATCTTTTTTTTAACAAAGCGCGGACTCCTGTGCTTTATTAGTAATTGGCTTCCAGGTGGGCCACATCCTGTGAACATGTTGCTAATAAAGGAAGGGGGCATATGGCCTCCCTCCTGAGGCTTATTACTTTCCCTGGGGACCACCACCTCCCAAGACAAATTCTTTGTAATGGGGGTCCTGTTGGACCCCCCGGCCCTCAGGACCACCACCTCCCCACAGCCAACTTGTGTTTGGTAAAGATGGAAGGGGGCCATGGGGCCCCCCACCCGGGTCATTCTCACCTATGGGGA
This sequence comes from Triturus cristatus, assembly GCF_964204655.1. NCBI lineage: Eukaryota > Metazoa > Chordata > Amphibia > Caudata > Salamandridae > Triturus > Triturus cristatus. The sequence goes on along the minus strand of NC_140581.1, from coordinate 748,863,321 downwards.
CCGCTACCTCCCTGGGGGAGGCCACACATCAGGAAAGAAAGATGGCCAGGTGGCTCCTCTCTTGGATCCATAGGTGGCCTTGGCGACTGCCTACCCCAGAGCTGGATCCTGCTATGTTCTGAGGTGCCCACCCTCGGTGGGGGCTTTACTGCTCCCACCAAGCCACAGCAAATGTTCCACTTCTAGCGAACAAGAGCATTAAAAATGCTATTGCTTGCTGGAAGTAGAGCAGAATTGCTTTTAAACACAGGGAGCTGCCTTTCCAGCAGCTCCCTATTTCTAAAAGCAATGCTGGCTCCTGCAGAAGGCGGAGAGCTGACAGGGGCTGAGGGGCCTTCAGATCCCCTCCCCAGGTGAGAATGGATGCCCTGGGGGTACCCATCAGAAATGGCTGGGCCCCTTCCACCATTTCTGAAAGGCATGGACCCGAGTATGGGGTCCCTGGAGTCAAAATCTGCCTAGGGAAGTGCCCCTCCCCTAAATAAATAAAAATAGAAAAAAGGCCAGGCCCCAGTGGATGGCGTCCTCAGGTCTATAATTAGCCCAGGAACGGGGGCCGAGGAGCCCCCTTCCCTATTACTGGTAGGCCGGTTCCCAAGGAATGCGGTCCCCATGGTGGAAAGTGGCCTGAGGAGGGGAGACCACATGGGCCCCCTCCCCTAAATAAAAAAAATAATGAAAAAGGTCAGGCTGCCTCCCACATTTCAAAAAGGTCTGGCCCCCGGGAGATGCGGTCCCTGGGGCCAAAATCAGCCCAAGGAAGGAGGGCCATGAGGCCTCCCTCCACTTATCAAAGATTGTTTAAATTTAAAGCCAGCCCCCAAATCGCCTGAGGCCCTGCCCCCTTTTACCAACAGTCTGCAAAAGTACTTCCTGGTGCTCGACTAGTTGTGGGATGAAGTTCCTTTTGCTGCTGAGGGTCGTTGGAGGCCAACAAGCCCCCCTGTTACCTCCAGTAAGTCCCAGACAGCGGGATTACTGAGATGTTGTCGGAGGCCACATCCCTTTTATCCACCACTCTACAAATGCACCTCCTGGCACACTACTGGTTGGGGAATGAATTCCCCTTGGATGCTGAGCATCCTTGGGAGCCAAGAACCCCTCCTGTTACCTCCAGTAAGTCTCACACAGCGGGATTACTGTGAGCTGCTCAAAGGCTTTCACCCTTTCTCTACCATTGTGCAAACATGACTACTAGTTAAAAAAACATTATAAATTCAGTTAAAAAAACAAAGGTTACAGAGACGTTATAGTTAGGAAATTGAATCTGAAAAACCATAGAAATTCAATGGAAAAAAACAAAAGATACAGAGATGTGAGAGTTAGGAAATAGAATTTTGAAAAAATCTTAGAAATTTACTGCGAAAAAAACAAATGTTACAGGGATATTATAATTAGGCTCAGATTTCAATGGTACAAAACCAGTGAAATTCAGCAGTTCTAGTCACCTGAGCTAACTATAACTTATGCTCCCACAATGCACTGCTTATAACCTATATATTACATTACTCGTAACATGGTCTGTGACAGCACATATGACATCACTGATGACATCTCAAATGACGTCACTGATGATATCATCCACAGAACAACTCACACACCCATTCACTCCCTATTTAACCTCCCATACACCCACTCACACAACCACTAACAGACTCATTTTTAGACTCATACAAGTACTCACACAACCACTCTCTCCTCCTTAGAGTCACACCCACCCACTCACTCACTCATACATGCATTCACACAACCACTCACTCACCCAGAAAGCTATTGAAACAAGCAACCAATTACCCATACAGCTACTCTAGTCAGACCCTCACCCATACAGCTACTTACATCTACTTATTCACCTATAGAGCCACTCTCATACCTGCCCACTCACCCATACAGCCTCTCAACACAGCCACTTACCCACCCAAACAACCAATTACATACCAATTCACACATCCATATAGCCACTCACACATCCGCTCACTCATCCTTACTGCCATTCACACAACACTCACTTTTTAATACAGCCACTTACACACCAACTCACTTAGCCAAACTCCCACTCAAAAAGTCACTCACACACCCATACATCTACTTACACAGCCAGGTACTCACTCATACAGCCATTCAGACACACAATCACTCACTATTAGTCACTCACACACACACTAATCTACCCATACAGCCACCCACACATCCACTCACACACCAATACAAGCACTTACATGTGTTGCCCCTCTCCAATACAGCCACTCACACAACCAATCAATTAACCAAACACCCACTCAGTTACCCATAGGGCTTTCATTGAAACAAATACCCAGTACATGATATACAGATAGCCCTTCCCCTGAATAAGAAGTCTTGGGATTTATTGTATAATCTGCCTCTATTTTTAAAATAAACTAAAGGAGTCATATACGGGCCTCAAATGCCAGTCATCGGGGGCCCACTAACCATTACTGTTATACAGAAGGACAAAGCATAACCATCGATGACAATTGGTTAAAAAGTCTCTGAATCTGAATTATATAACTACTTATAAAAGCAGCTGCTGTGATTGTTATAATCACATTGTTTGAGAGTAGATGGCTGTTGCATTTGTTGTGGGTAACAGTTTGAGCATGGAACCTGTACACTCTCAGCAACAATTGCTTTGTTACCTGTTCACCTAAGAAATACTAAAATTCATGATTCCGGTTGTTACCATGTAAATCCTCTAACCTGCTGATCACCTCTGATGTTGCTATAAGTTGCTTAATAACCTTCTGGGGTTGTTGGGAACCAGTGGTAAAACATGAAAAAATTATTTCAAATCCATCTCATAATTATGTTGTTCTGTATAGTGAAATGCCAGGGAGTATTTTGGATCTAAATTTTTAATTGCACTTTTTGATTCTTCTTTTAATTGCATTTTAGTTCTCTCTATCTAGATGGTCAATGCACCGAACAGTACATATGCTGCATACGGTCTGGACATTTCTAAATGCAATGAATTGATATTGCTCGTGTGTTGTTGTACAAAAGTCAACATTTGTCCAACTTGTATTTACAAATACGAAACTTTGTTTTCACCATAATTCCATGATGTTCGCTTTTCCGCAAAGTGCTAAATTGATCACTTTCATAGAAGGTGAGTGGAAGGTAAAGGTTACAACACTTCTATGTAATTTATTCCGAACTTGCTGGGGATATTAAGTGTACTATTAACACATACTGTGCATCTGTCCAGTCTTACTGCCGTGGCATAGAAAGTTTCTTCAAGATATTTTCATTTCAAATGGCATCAGGACCAGCCAATAACCAGCCCTGTTCTGTATGAAAGGGTCTCCGCCACAATCTCTGGCCTGCTTTTCTAAATTTCTCTTCACAGTCGATCAGTTATTTAAACAGAACAACACAGATCTTGAGGGCAACTTACCGCCTGTGGAATAAGTTCTAAACCTTTTTTTAGAAGCGCTGAATATTGGGAAAGCCTCTTTGTTGAAACTGGCGAATTAAGCAGGACTATTGTCTCACCAAGTTGGGGGCTCAAGGATTGAATTGAGTGAATAGGACCACTGGATGAAGTGCAAGCAAATTTTTACAAACTGGTTAACCACTGCTAATTGGCCCAACGACAAGAGAAGACCTCCTAAACGTCTGCGCTGATAAGTACTCTCTCCCTGCCACATTTTTTGTATAGTTTTTAGTTGTTGTGATGAATGGGTGGGATGTTTTCAAAATCGATTGTTTAAGCTGCACTAGTCTGGACTATCTTTGCTCAAGTCAATCTTGTGAATTTGCACAAATCGCCAAGTCATTGTCAATTAACCCGATGACAAGAGAGATTGATTTAATCTTCTGTATTGATAAGCACTTTTTCTCCTTTTAATCGTTATAGCTGCTGAAAGTCAAGGGAGAGATCTAATGATATGCTGCACTAGTCTGAATTTTCTCTGTGATTAGGGAAGGTAACAGATGAAAGCAATCTGCATTCGGCTTGGCGCTCTGAAATCCTTGTTGAATGTATTTTACCCTTTAGCTGCGTAATAATTTTTCCTTTGATGTCATGCACTTTACAATTCTAGTTCTTTATTGGTTTTATGGCTGCAACCAATGTCTGAGTGAATTGACGTAAATTTGTCACCCTTTTCTTCTATTTCAGAATTGCTATAGTTGTAATTAACTGCGCAAATAAAAATTCGATTTGTGTACTATTAACACCAGTGACCCAGCACTTTGCACTACATTACTAGGTGTATCTTCAGGGAAGCATCATGCTATTCTTCGTACTGAAAGCCTATCAAAGCTCCAGATCAAATCACGTTTTATCAACACATATTATAATAGGCAAATCTGTTAAATACACACCAATTGAAAAAACAGACTAAAGTATGCTAAGTATAAACTGTCCATGGCTTCTATAAGGCCACCAAACTCTTTTGTAATCTGACAAAATATGCGGCAGTTTTCAATTATTTTTCGATTTTGGGAAATGAAAAATCCCCACAAAGCACTGAATGCTACCTTGACATTTATTAAATTAAACAAGAAACCTGATTCTGATGAGTTGTGTGCAGCTGCACTGCTAAATATGAATGTAGGGACCATACCGGGCAGGGGCTTAGTAAATGCACTTGTCAGCCGCAGGGTGTATGAGTTATGCACCAAAGCTAATAACTATCCTTCGCATCTGTCTACAGCAAATGACTTTTTATTACTTTAACCTGAAGAAGGGATATGCATTGTTTGTATGCCACTGCTACTCGTTTCTTTCTGCTATGTGTAAACATACTGCCAACGTCATACTCGGTCTTTCATTAGCCCTAGCATCAACGAGTTAAAACCAGCAAGGCAACGATATTAGAAATATTGCCCATTGAGAAAGTAAACATCAGTTTACTAACCTGTATTGGGAAGACTTTTACAGCTACATATTCATTCATTAGCTGTGCTTTCCATACAGAGCCAAAGCACCCCCTGGCTTTTATCTCTACAAACTGCAGGGGCTTAGGGCCAACTATATGGGTGGTAGTGGTCCTGGGTCCTCATTAAGAACAAATAAAAGCAACCCCTGATCCGTGTTTTGCTATCATTATGGGTGGTTTAGCTTTATCCAGACACAAGGGAGCACCAATTATAAGTCAAAACAGTGCCCATTCAGCCTTTGAGTGTCGCATACATTATGCAAACGAGAAACAGAGAAATCTGGGTAGTTCCCAAGTTTGGGTGGAGAGCAGTTCTTGTATAGACTAAAAAACCATCCAAGCCAACCTTAAATGAATAAAAGCAACCCCTGACACTTGTTTTGCTATCATCATAGCTCTTCAGAGAGGTTTAGTTTTGTCCAGACAAAAGGGAGAACCTAGTCAAAAGAATACCCTTTCAGACTTAGCGTGCTGCATAAATTACAAGAAGCAGTGAACTCTGGGTAGTTCCAAAGTTTAGGTGGAGAGCAGTTCCTATATAGAGCACCCTTCAACACCAGCGACACTCTGAATGTGTTCGCAGCAAATATCTGTTAGAAAGGGACAAAGGGCCTGATTACGATTTTGGCAGTCTCACAGCCATCCCACTGCGGCGGCAGTCTCTTGAAAACCGCCGCAACAGCAGTGTCCCACCATATTACGATTTGACCGCTGGCCCAAAGGCGGTGTTTCTGATGACAGTGTATATTTTTTCATATATGTTGATGCATGTACCTATATTTTGACGGCACAAGTGTCAAATGTACTTGTATGCATGACACACGTGACAAAATACCTACTATGAATATTTTCCCATTGCAGAAGTCTAGACCATATGTGCCCAGTCCAGTCAATGGGTAATTAGTACAAAACAGACTTACCTGGATTTCGGCATCATCAACAGGATGGTTTTCTTCGGGGTCAAGATGCTGCTGTGAAGGGGGGACCCGGAGGAAGGGATCCATGTTGGGGACTGAAGGAAAGAAAAGAAAATGGGTGAGTATGCACCCCAATTCCTTCAATTCCACCAACTCGAAGCAGCTGGTCTTCCCACGCGGTCAGCTCGTTGGAAAGCCAACTCTTAATTTGGACAGACGTGAACTTCTCTCTACCGCTCTATGACAGCTGCTTTTCCCCAACCGCCTTTGAGGTGGTCTGTGAATGGCTCTTGGTGATGTTTCAGCAGATCTTCGTTCAGCAAACTGACAACATTGTAATACAGTGGGTGGGCATCCTAGTCGGCGGTGGTGAATCAGACGCCGAAGCAACAGCAGTCCCAAGCCTGCCAAAGTCGTAATCAGACCCAAAGACTTTTGCCATAGAATTAGCACCGTGCCACCCACGCCATGCTGTAAAATGACAAACACCTTTTACTACTCTAGGCACAGTATGACAGCTTTGGATTGGTAAAAAACCATCCTAGCTAACCTGGAATGAATAAAAGTAACCCCAATGCATTTTTCTCCATTATTATAGCTTTTCAGAGGTTTAGCTTTTTCCAGACTCAAGGGATCACCTCAAATGCCTGTTTTTCAGAAAAAGATTTTAAGCATAGGATTGGAATAGTGATGGCAATGCCAAGCTAAAAGAAAGGGACAAATGACAGAAATGTCTTAAAGCATAAGATTAGCACAGTGCCGTCCATGGTGAGCTGTAAAATTACAGAAGCCTTTTACCACTTCAGGCACAGTATTATAGCTTTGGATTGGTTAAATACCATCAGAGATATGCAAATTTGTGTGTGTGTGTGTGTATATATATTACCTACCGGCAGTCACCAGTAGGTAGTTATAGTTTGGACCTAGTTTCCAAAGGAAAAGCGTTTGTTCTTTTGCCAATATCCTTGGCGCCGTTTGACGAATCTTTGCGAAATTGTCATAACTAATGGGGTGCTCCGGTCTGCTCCTGTCTTGAAAGTTTTGGGGTGATTCGTTAGGCGGGGCAGAGAAAAAAGAGGCGGTCCCAAAACGCGTTCTCTTCATGTTAATTTCTACAGGAAACTTTACACAAAGCTACAGCCTGAACTGCTGAACGGAATAACACCAAACTAGGCAAAAGGGTAGCTCTTGGTTCAGAAAGAGTGTAAATCCGTTCAGTAGTTCCTGAGATTAAAAAAATAAAAAATATTGATATCTGGCTGCCGCTTTGGATCCGCGAGCCCTCCCGAGCATGAGCTTTATTTTGATTGGCTACCCACACTCCAAACCAAAAAGTGTTGTCAGCCATCTTGTGACTCGGTTGAACGTAGTCACAAGAAAAATGTCAAAAAACAAGAAAAGGTGGGCCAGGTCCCGGGGGTAATGCAGATTTATATTGCAGAGGCTCGTGGGGGCGTTTCTAATTAGCATCCGGGAGGTCAAGATCCCGGGGACATGTCAAAATATGAAGGAGGGGGCGCATAGGGCCCCCTCCTTGGATCCTAAAGCCCTCTGGACTACCAACTCCCGGGTATAATTAATAATAATCGGGGGCACTTGGCCCCCACGCAGACCCATGGAATGCCACCTCCTCTGGGCTTGTAAAAAACTGTGTGGGGGAATCCTGCCCCCCACACTCTCCCGGGGGCCATCACCTCCCCGGGGTATTTCTGTAATATGGTTAGGGGGCCTTGCTGGCCTGTCACAAGAAAAAGGTAAAACAAAGATAAAAACAAGAAAAGGGGAAAGGGTAGAAACACCCTGACCCCCTAGGCCTGCTCAGGGGGTCTCAGAAGGACCCCCAGGTCCAACTGGGGTGCCCGAATCCGGACGAGAAATCTTTTAAAAAATGAAGCTTGGACTCCCGTGCTTTGTTTTCCATAAGCCCCCGGGTGGGCCAGTTCCAGGGGCAATGCCTAATTAATTAGCGGGGGCCTGAGGGGGCCCCTGCAGCCCTGGAGACCGCCACCTCCCCAGGGCTTAGTTAATTGTATGTGGGGCACGTGGCCCCATGCAGCCCCGGGGACCACCACCTCCCTGGGGCCTGAACAATAAATGCGTGGGGGGTGCCAACACCCCACGCTGCCCCAGGGACTGCCACCTCCCGGGGCTTTATTATAATTGAGGTGGGGTCTCGTGGGGTCCCCCAAGCCCTGGGGACCACCACCTCCCCGGGGGTTCCTTGATTAATGAGGGGGGCCCCATGGGCCCACCCAAGCCCCAGGGAAGACCACCTCCCCGGGGCTTCTTTCATTAATGAGGGGGGCTTCACAGGCACCTCCAAGCCCCAGGGACCACCACCTCCCTGGGGCTTCCTTCAATAATGATGGGGGCCTCGTGGGCCCCTCCAAACCCCAGGGACACCACCTCCCCAGGGCTATGTTAAATTTTGGGAGGGGGCCACACAGCCTCCCTCCTGGAGCCCTCAATTGCCCTGTGGACCATCACCCCCCAGAGCCGGTTCCTGCAATTGCCTGGGGTGCCCACCCCCGGGATATTGCCATTTCCAAGAAGCAGAGCAGAATTGCTTTTGGGCATGGGGAGTTGCATGTTAGCAGCTCCCCTCGTCCAAAAGCAATGCCACCTCCCGCAGGAGGTGGGGAGCCGGCAATGACCGTGGGGGCATTGGGGCTCAACCACGGTCCCCAACATGAGGCCAGGCCCCGGGGGATGGGGTCCCCAAAGCCAGAAGTGGCCAAGGGCAGTGGGGCCACGCGGCCCCCATCCCTAATAAAAAAATTATAATCATATTTTTTTTAAATGATTGAGGCATAGCCCCAGGGGATGGGGTCGTCGGGGTCATAATTGGCCTCTGAAGAGGGGCCACGCGGCCGCCCCCAAATAAACAAAAAGGCTGGCCAGGCCCCAGGAGATGGGGTCCCCTGGGCCTTAATTGGCCTGAGGAGGGGGTCCACCCAGCCCCCCAATAAAATAAAAAATAAAGGATGGCCAGGCCCGGTGAATCGGGTCCCCTGGGCCAATTGTGGCCCAAGGAAGAGGGGGCCATGAGGCCACCCTTCCCTGTCAATAATTAATTAAAGTTAAAAAAACCAGGCCATATCCTGGGGTATGGGGTCCCCGGGGCCAAAATCGGCCTCAGGAGGAAGACTGTGTGGTGCCCTTCCCGTTTTTTGTTTAAAAATGGGTCAGGCCTTGGGAGATGGGATCCCCAGGGACCACAAAACATTAAGAGAAGGGGGCCCTTCTAACAAAAAAAAGAAAAGCGGCATCTCCCAGAGGACCTCCCCTTCTCTGTACCATGCTTCAAATGCGCCTCCTGGCACGTTCTAAATTGAGGTGTTAAGTCCCCTTGAATCCTGAGGGTCCCTGAGGGCCAACTAGCCCACCAGGTACCTCCAGTAATCCCACACAGTGAGATTGCTGAGAGGTGATCCGTGGCCACACTCCTTTTAACACCGCTCTGCAAATGTGCCTCTTGGTGCTATTCCTCCTCTTTCTGCACATGTCCTACCTCTGTAGGAATAGTTAGAAATTAGCATTTAAAAAAACTTTGACTCATACACCAACTCACTCACTAATACAGCCACTGATATTTCCACTCAAACAGCCATTCAGCCACTCACACACATTCAGTCACTCATAGAGCTACTTACACACCTACTCACTCACCTAGAGTCATTCACACAATCATTTACTCACCTACACATTTATACACACACCCACTCATTTATTCATATGGATATTAACACATACTCACTCACCCATACAGTCACTGACACAAGCACACACTCACCCATACAGCCACTCTTGCAATGACTCAGTCACACATACAGTCACTCATATACTCAAACACTCACCTATACTGCCATTCACATATGCAGTTACTCAACTACATACCACTGACACATCAATTCACTCACTGACACAGCCATACACACACACTCACTCACCCATACAGCCACTTACAAACACACTTACTAACCCATAGAGCCACTGACTCACCCACACACTCATCCAAACAAGGCAGTTATTCACCCCCCATCCACCCACAGACATTGAGGCACCCATACACGAACTCAGACAACTAATCACTCACCCCTACAGAAACTCACATACCCACTCACACACCTATACAACCACTTCGACACCAACTGACAAATAGATACAGACAACCACACAACAAGTCACTCACCCATGCATTGACAGAGACACTTAATTATTCACCTATACAGTTACTCACGCACCAACTGAATCATCCAATCAGGCACTCATACACCTACTGATTCACCAATACACCTTCGTATGTATATTTAACGGTCATAAACTTTTTTTTAAAAACTCACATTCACTAGATGATGTCATCAGCGATGTCATCATTGATGTCCTTGGCCATGTCATGAGTGATGTAATATGTGAGGTCATAAGCAGTACATTGCACGGGCGTGAGTTACATTTAGTTCAGTTCACTATAACAGCAGAATTTCTCTGGTCTTGCATGGGTAAAACATGACCCTAACTATATCATCCCTGTAACCTTTTGTTTTTCAGTCTATATATATATATATATATATATATATTACCTACTGGCGGTCGCCAGTAGGTAGTTATAGTTAGGACCCTGTTTCCATAGGAAAACCGCAACATTCTATTTGGAATAACTTTGGCGCCGGTCGACGAATCCTCGCGAAATTTTCAAAACTAATGGGGCGCTACGCTCCGCTCCTACCCTGAAAGTCTCGGGGGGGATTCGTCAAGCGGGGGCTGAGATAAAAGGGGGGTCCCAAAACGCGTTTTTCCCATGCATTTTTCCATAGGACCTTTAGACACAGCTACAGCCCGAACGGCTGAACAGAGTTCCTTGAAATTTGGCAGAGATGTAGTCTACAGGTCAAGGAAGTGCCTTTTGTAGGTTTGGTGTAAATCTGTTCAGTAGATTCTGAGAAAATAGCCTTTAAATCAATATATATCTGAGCCAGCTTACGGTGCGCTTACGGTGCGCTTACCGTACGCGCACGCCGCCGTGCGCGAGCGCGATTCTGATTGGCTATTAGATCTTAGTAAACATTCGAATCGGTCGAAACCAGGAAGCGGCGGCTGCCATTTTCTCTCTCGCAGTCTGAGAGGGGGTTAAAAAACAAAGGCCAAAAACATGTAAAGGGGCTGTTTAGACAGCTCCTAAGCACCCAGCCATGTTGAGGGAGTCCTCAAAGACCCCCCAAGGCCAAAAACGGAATTTAAATTTTTTTGATAATTTCGCCGATTACGCTTACCGTACTCGTACGGTAAAAATTAATTTAAAAAAATTATCCATACTCTCCCCACCCCATGTGCAAATGGTGACCGAAGGGCGGCCATTTGTGCATGGCATATAACAGATGTGAAAAATTAAAATATTACCTTTCACAACGAAGCGCATCATATGTCCTCCATCTGCGCACGGTGCGCGAAGCCCATCGTGCGTACATGGCCCATCTAGCGTAACGTGGGCACGCGGGGCGCGTAGCGCACCGCGTGCCCACCGTGCGTGCACGGCACTAACTGCGTAAAGTGGGCGCGCGGTGCACAAAGCGCACCGCGTGCTCACTGTGCGCGCGCGGTGCGCGAAGCGCACCGTGCGCGCACGGAACGAACTGCGTTAAGTGGGCGCGCACGCCACGAATGGCGTAAAGTAACTTAGCATTTAAAAAACCGTACAAATTCACTGAAAAAACCATAGGTTTCACACACTTTATAGTTAGGAATTAGCATTTAAAAAACCTTGCAAATTCAGTGAAAAAACCATAGGTTTCACACATGTTATAGTTAACTGGAAATTTTACTGATAAAAAACCAATGAAATTCCCCCGTTATAGTTAGTGCAGGCAACTATAACTCACGCGACCGCAATCTTCTGCTGATGACATATGTGTCTTTATAAAAAAAAATATTTGTAATATATGTATAGCTAAAAATGTATGGAAGAAGACATGGGCAAATAAGTGTCTAAATACAGTATTAGCATCAGCAGAGGATTGCGGTCGCGTGAGTTATAGTTGCCAGCACTAACTATAACGGGGCAATTTCATTGGTTTTTTATCAGTAAAATTTCCGCTAACTATAACATGTGTGAAACCTATGGTTTTTTCAGTGAATATATAATATACATACATACATATATATATCTATATATTTACTGGAAAAACCATAGGTTTCATGCACGTTATAGTTAGAAATTAGCATTTAAACAACCATAGAAATTAACTGAAAAAACCATAGGTTTCAGGAACGTTATAGTTAGTTGGACATTTCACTCGTACATAACCATAGAAATTCCGGCGTTATAGTTAGTTCAGCTAACTATAACTTGCGCCCCCGCAATGCACTGCTGATGACATCACATATTACATCATCCATGACATGGTCAGTGACATCACTGATGACATGTCAAATAACATCACTGATGACATCACTGATGACATCATCCAGTGACTGTGTTTCTGTAAAGTTTAAATTTCTTTTATATATATTCCAAGCTGTATTGAGGAAGGAGTGGGTGTATAAGTGTATGTATGGAGGATTTAGTAGGTACGTGACTGTATAAGTGAGTGATTAAATGTGTCTCACTGAATGCATGGGTTAGTGACTAAACTGTGTGAAAGTCTGTATCAGTCTGTCTGTTGTTGTGCAAGCTGCTGCTTGGGTGGGTGAGTAGCTGCATGAATGTCTATATGGGTTATTGATTGCTTGCCTGAGTATTTGTATGGCTGCCTGAGTGTGTTTGTGGGTGGGAGGTGTGTGATATCTATGCATAGATGTGTGAGTGGTTGATTCACTGGGTGTATGGGTTCAAGAGTGCCTGTGGAAACAGCTGTATTAGTGGGTGAGTGTGTGTATGTGTGTTGGTGAGTGAATGGATGTCTCAGTGGTACATGTGCAAGTAACTACATATGTAAAAGGAAGTATATGTGAGTGATGGTGTATATAAATATATGTGAGAGTCAGTAATTGTGAGAGTGGCTGCATGCGTGAGTGTGTATGTGTATCAGTGATTCTATAAGAGAGTAATTATGTGTTAGTATCTGTATGAATAAGTGAGGTGGTGTCTGTATAACTGTATAGGCGAGTAAATGGAAGTATGATTGATTCTTTGCATGACTGACTAGGTGTGTGAATAACTCTGGATATGTGGCAGTGTGTGAGTGTCTGTATAGGTGTATGAGTGCACATGATAGTGTTGTATTGATGAGTGATTGTCTGTATGAGTGACTGTATGGGTGAATGAGTGGATGTGTGTGTAGACCTAGGAATCAGTCTGTGCATATTTAGTAACTGGTATTGATGTGTCTATTTTTTCGAAATCGGTAGTCTGTATTTTAGAGTGGGTGTATCAAAAGTTATATTCAGGTGTGAGGAGGTGCATCAGATTTTCACGTGGATGATGTCATTTGAGATGTCATCAGTGATCTCACCAGTGATGTCACTGACCGTGTCATGAATGATGTAATATGTGATGTCATCAGCAGTGCATCGCGGGGGCGTGAGTTATAGTTAGCTGAACTAAATATAACGCCGGAATTTCTATGGTTTTGTACGAGAGAAATGTCCAACCAACTATAACGTTCCTGAAAATAATGTTTTTTTCAGTTAATTTGTATGGTTTTTTAAATGCTAATTTCTAACTATAACGTGCCTGAAACCTATGGTTTTTCCAGTGAATTTCAAAGGTTTTTTAAATGAAAATGTGTAAGTCTAATGTACCTCAATCCTATGTTTTTTTATTTTCTATGTATATATATATATATACATATATATATATTGTAAAAAATTGTGAATAATTTTTAGTTAGGAAAACTATATTCATTCTTTTTTTTAATATTATACAGAAGTCGCGCACCCTACACGATGGCTGCGCGCATTCTGGTAGCCATTTTGAAAAGTCGTGCTGGGGTCGCAACTTCGGCGTAGTTATGAAATATCTTTAAATTAATTATAAATAAGTTTTCCTTTAAATATTTGTCTAAATTTATTAATAAAAGTATTTTTAAAGTATTATCTTCAATATAATTTCGACTAAAAATTATTCGATTATTATTAGATTTGGAGGTTAGGAGGAATAGACATTTTGCCCGATCTGTTTTGCAAGATTTTTTGGTCTTATCATGTGGATACCCTCCTCCGGGTGAGGTACAGCTTGAGGATTCTATTTAAAAGGTGAGGAATCCACAGGCAGAAGTATCCATCAGAAGATCAAGTTACTTACCTTTGGTAAGGCTTTTTATGGGGGATACAGTATCTGCCAGTGGATTCCTCACTGTCCCACCCGCCTCCCCGTTGTCTACCTGTTTCTACCAAAAAGATGCATTTACTGTTTGGCATGAATGTTTTTAATATGTCTTAATCATGCTTATGTTTTAATAGTGAGAAATGCTTGATCTGTTGCTACTTCTTTATGCCTTTATTGGTTATGCATTTGTAAATATATATATTTTTGTATACTTTTTATACATGTGAAAATGTGTCGGTCCACCTGTTTACCTCGGTGGCACGGAAAAAATGGGTAGAACTGCTGTCAGCACGCCGACGAGGTCCTCTTATGGCTCCTATGACGTCATACAGTTTCGCGAGCAGAGCTGCGCTATTATGACATTGTCGTCGACGTGGGAGAGCTAGGAAAGAAATTCCACGGAATGCTGGCACAGGGGATATTCACCTAAGTGTTCAGGCTAGTCCTATGGGAGCAACTGTTTATGTTGCCACTCCAGAAACCGGAACCAGTGATCCGAGGGCAGAGGCCCTGCAGATGGCACACGAGGTTGGGAGCCCAGTCGTGTGCACCGGCGGGGCAGTGAAGTGACAAGCACTACTACCCACAAAAAAGGTAACGAGGGCATTGAATAACACAGGATCTTCTCTTTGTATCTGGCAAGAACAACAAGGTTAATATCCCCTAGTTCCAAAATGTAGAATTCGTACTACAACGGTCTTCAAGAGGACCTGCGATGGATGCCTTCCGTACACTGGAGGCGGCACATGGGTCACGCGGTACAGTCATACTGCGGTGGGACGCACACTTGTTGTCCTCTCATGGCACTGCTCCACACTTCGGGGACAACGCTTTCCATTAGCTGTGTTTTCTGATGACACGTCGTGCCGGCCCCGTCCAACAGCAGAACCTCTTTAGATCCAAACAGACTCTTCCACTTTCTCACCGGAAGTGAAACCAGGCCACGCGGACACTTTCACAATACAACAGCCGGGAATGCACTTTTCGGTAAAAAAAACACATTCCTTCCTCCTAATTTATCAAATAAACGACTCACTGCAGAACAGGGGCCAGCTTTGATCGGTAAACAGCCGTTATAATTACTTTTTTCCTTCGCGACACCATTACAACGCATGCATTACAACGCGTGCGTTGTACATCGCGAAGTCATTATTACGCATTTTTGTAGAACACATGGTCATTTACGATGCATGCCTTTAAAACAAATTTTGTTGTAAAGGTATGTATGGTAAATGACCATCAGTTCTAAAAAAGTGTAGACGATCCACGTCATTGTAAGGAAACAGAGGCTGTTCCATTTCCTCACAATGACGTGCACCGCCCCTCAGAGACGACATGAAGCAGAAACCACGAGAAGAGAAGAAACACTCGGAGTTAGAGGTAAGGGGGATTGGGCATGGGGTGGTGGTTACTTTTCTAGGGTTTAGGGTAGTGCAATGGTGTTTGGGTAGTATAGGGGGTCATGCTGGGGGTAGTGTGTTAGGGTTTAGTGTAGTACAGTGGTGTTTGTGTAGTGTAGGGGGTCATGCTGGGGGTAGTGTTTTAGGGTTTAGGGTAGTGCAGTGGTGTTTGTGTAGTGTATGGGGTCGTGCTGGTGGTTGTGTTTTAGGGTTTAGGGTAGTGCAGTGGTGTTTGTGTAGTGTAGGGGGTCGTACTTGGGGTAGATTCAGGGTTTAGGGTAGTGCAGTGGTGTTTGTGTAGTGTAGGGGGTCGTGCTGGGGGTAGTGTTTTAGGGTTTAGGGCAGTGCAGTGGTGTTTGTGTAGTGTAGGGGGTCGTGCTTGGGGTAGTGTTTTAGGGTTTAGGGCAGTGCAGTGGTGTTTTGGTAGTGAAGGGGGTCGTGCTTAGGTAGTGTTTTAGGGTTTAGGGCAGTGCAGTGGTGTTTGGGTAGTGTAGGGGGTCGTGCTGGGGTAGTGTTTTAGGGTTTAGGGTGGTGCAGTGGTGTTTGGGTAGTGTAGGGGTCATGCTGGGGGTAGTGTTTTAGGCTTTAGGGTAGTGAAGTGGTGTTTGGGTAGTGTAGGGGGTCATGCTGAGGGTAGATTTAGGGTTTAGGGTAGTGCAGTGGTGTTTGGGTACTGTAGGAGGTCATGCTGGGGGTACATTTAGGGTTTAGGGTAGTGCAGTGGTGTTAGGATAGTGTAGGGAGTCATGCTGGGGGAGTGTTTTAGGGTTTAGGGTAGTGCAGTGGTGTTTGGGTAGTGTAGGGGGTCATGCTGGGGGTAGTGTTTTAGGGTTTAGGGAAGTGCAATGGTGTTTGGGTAGTGTAGGGGGTCGTGCTAGAGGTAGTGGTTTAGGGTTTAGGGTTTAGGGTAGTGCAGTGGTTCTTGGGTAGTGTAGGGGGTACTGCTGGGGGTAGTGTTTTAGGGTTTAGGGTAGTGCAGTGGTGTTTGGGTAGTGTAGGGGTACTGCTGGGGGTAGTGCTTTAGGGTTTAGTGTAGTGCAGTGGTGTTTGGGTAGTGTAGGGGGTCATGCTGGGGGCAGTGTTTTAGGGTTTAGGGTAGTGCAGTGGTGATTGGGTAGTGCAGGGGGTAGTGTTTTAGGGTGTAGGGTAGTGCAGTGGTGTTTGTGTGGTGTAGGGGGTCGTGCTGGGGGAGTGTTTTAGGGTTTAGGGTAGTGCAGTGGTGTTTGGGTATTGTAGGGGGTCATGCTGGGGGTAGTGTTTTAGAGTTTAGGGAAGTGCAATGGTGTTTGGGTAGTGTAGGGGGTCGTGCTAGAGGTAGTGGTTTAGGGTTTAGGGTAGTGCAGTGGTTCTTGGGTAGTGTAGGGGGTACTGCTGGGGGTAGTGTTTTAGGGTTTAGGGTAGTGCAGTGGTGTTTGGGTAGTGTAGGGGTACTGCTGGGGGTAGTGCTTTAGGGTTTAGGGTAGTGCAGTGGTGTTTGGGTAGTGTAGGGGGTCATGCTGGGGGTAGTGTTTTAGGGTTTAGGGTAGTGCAGTGGTGATTGGGTAGTGCAGGGGGTAGTGTTTTAGGGTTTAGGGTAGTGGAGTGGTGTTTGTGTGGTGTAGGGGCTCGTGCTCTGGGTGATGTTTTAGGGTTTAGGGTATTACAGCGGAGTTTGTGTAGTGTAGGGGGTCATGTTTCAGGGTTTAGGGTAGTGCAGTGGTCTTTGGGTAGTGAAGGGGGTCATGTGGGGGTAGTGTTTTAGGGTAGTACAGTGGGCTTTGGGTTGTGTAGGGGGTCGTGCTGGGGGTAGTGTTTTAGGCTTTATGGTAGTGAAGTGGTGTTTGGGTAGTGTGGGGGTCGAGCTGGGGGTAGTGTTTTAGGGTTTAGGGTAGTGCAGTGGTGTTTGGGTAGTGTAGGGGGTCATGCTGGGGGTAGTGTTTTAGGGTTTAGGGTAGTGCATTGGTGTTTGTGTAGAGTAGCGGGTCGTGCTGGGGGTAGTGCTTTAGGGTTTAGGGTAGTGCACTGGTGTTAGGGTAGTGTAGGGGTTCATGCTGGGGTAGTGTTTTAGGGTTTAGCGTAGTGCAGTGGTGTTTGGGTAGTGTAGGGAGTGGTGCTGGGTGGAGTGTTTTAGGGTTTAGGGTTGTGCAGTGGTGTTTGGGTAGTGTAGGAGTCATGCCGGGGGTAGATTTAGGGTTTAGGGTAATGCAATGGTGTTTGGGTAGTGTACGGGGTCATGCTTGGGGTAGTGTTTTAGAGTTTAGGGTAGTGCAGTGGTGTTCGGGTAGGGTAGGGGGTCGTGCTGGGGTAGTGTTTTAGGGTTTAGGGTAGTGCAGTCGTGTTTGGGTAGTGTAGGGAGTGGTGCTGGGGGGAGTGTTTTAGGGTTTAGGGTAGTGCAGTGGTGTTTGTGTAGTGTAGGGGTCATGCTTGGGGTAGTTTATATGGGGTTTAGTGTAGTGCAGTGGTGTTTGGGTTGTGTAAGGGGTTGTGTTGGGGGTTGTGTTTTAGGGTTGAGGGTAGTGCAGTGGTGTTTGGGTAGTGTAGGGGGTCATGCTGGGGGTAGTGTTTTAGGGTTTAGGGTAGTGCAGTGGTGTTTGTGTAGTGTAGGGGGAAGTGTTTTAGGGTTTAGGGTAGTGCAGTGGTTTTTGTGTAGTGTAGGGCATCATGCTGGGGGTAGATTTTTAGGGTTTAGAGTAGTGCAGTGGTGTTTGTGTAGTGTAGGGGGTTGTGCTTCAGGGTTTAGAGTAGCGCAGTGGTGTTTGGGTAGTGTAGGGTTCGCGCTGGGGGTCGTGTTTTAGGATTTAGGGTAGTGCAGTGGTCTTTGGGTAGAGTAGGGGTTGTGCTGGGGGTTGTGTTTTAGGGTTTAGGGTAGTGCAGTGGTCTTTGGGTAGTGTAGGGGTCGTGCAGGGGATGGTGTTTTAGGGTTTAGGGCAGTGCAGTGGTGTTCGGGCAGTGTAGGGGGTCGTGCAAGGGGTGGTGTTTTAGTGTTTAGGGCAGTGCATTGGTGTTCGAACAGTGTAGGGGGTCCTGCTGGGGGTGGTGTTTTAGGGTTTAAGGCAGTACAGTGGTCTTCGGGCAGTGTAGGGGGTCATGCTGGGGGTTGTGTTTTAGGGTTTAGGGCAGTGCAGAGGTGTTTGTGTAGTGTAGGGGGTCATGCTTGGGGTAGTGTTTTAGGGTTTAGGGCAGTGCAGTGGTGTTTGGGTAGTGAAGGGGGTCATGCTGGGGTAGTGTTTTAGGGTTTAGGGCAGTGCAGTGGTGTTTGGGTAGTGTAGGGGGTCGTGCTGGGGTGGTGTTTTAGGGTTTAGGGTGGTGCAGTGGTGTTTGGGTAGTGTAGGGGTCATGCTGGGGGTAGTGTTTTAGGCTTTAGGGTAGTGAAGTGGTGTTTGGGTGGTGTAGGGGGACATGCTGAGGGTAGATTTAGTGTTTAGGGTAGTGCAGTGGTGTTTGGGTAGTGTAGGTGGTCGTGCTGCGGGTAGATTTAGGGTTTAGGGTAGTGCAATGGTGTTAGGGTAGTGTAGGGAGTCGTGCTGGGGGAGTGTTTTAGGGTTTAGGGTAGTGTAGTGGTGTTTGGGTAGTGTAGGGGGTCATTCTGGGGGTAGTGTTTTAGGGTTTAGGGAAGTGCAATGGTGTTTGGGTAGTGTAGGGGGTCGTGCTAGGGGTAGTGGTTTAGGGTTTAGGGTAGTGCAGTGGTTCTTGGGTAGTGTAGGGGGTACTGCTGGGGGTAGTGTTTTAGGGTTTAGGGTAGTGCAGTGGTGTTTGGGTAGTGTAGGGGTACTGCTGGGGGTAGTGTTTTAGGGTTTAGGGTAGTGCAGTGGTGTTTGGGTAGTGTAGGGGTACTGCTGGGGTAGTGCTTTAGGGTTTAGGGTAGTGCAGTGGTGTTTGGGTAGTGTAGGGGATCATGCTGGGGTAGTGTTTTAGGGTTTAGGGTAGTGCAGTGGTGTTTGTGTAGTTTAGGGGGAAGTGTTTTAGGGTTTAGTGTAGTGCAGTGGTTTTTGTGTAGTGTAGGGCATCATGCTGGGGGTAGATTTTTAGGGTTTAGGGTGGTACAGTGGTGTTTGTGTAGTGTAGGGGGTTGTGCTTCAGGGTTTAGAGTAGCGCAGTGGTGTTTGGGTAGTGTAGGGTTTGCGCTGGGGGTCGTGTTTTAGGATTTAGGGTAGTGCAGTGGTCTTTGGGTAGAGTAGGGGTCGTGCTGGCGGTTGTGTTTTAGGGTTTAGGGTAGTGCAGTGGTCTTTGGGTAGTGTATCGGGTCGTGCAGGGGATGGTGTTTTAGGGTTTAAGGCAGTACAGTGGTCTTCGGGCAGTGTAGGGGGTCATGCTGGTGGTTGTGTTTTAGGGTTTAGGGCAGTGCAGTGGTGCTAGGGTAGTGTAGGGGTCATGCTGGGGTGGTGTTTTAGGGTTTAGGGCAGGGCAGTGGTGTTTGGGCAGTGTAGGGGGTAATGCTGGGGGTGGTGTTTTAAGGTTTAGGGCAGTGCAGTTGTGTTCGGGCAGTGTAGGGGGTTCGTGCTGGGGTGGTTTAGGGTTTAGGGCAGTGCAGTGATGTTCGGGCAGTGTAGGGGGTCATGCATGGGGTGGTGTTTTAGGGTTTAAGGCAGTGCAGTGGTGTTCGGGCAGTGTAGGGGTATGTACGGGGGTGGTGTTTTAGGGTTTAGGACAGTGCAGTGGTGTTCGGGCAGGGTAGGGTTTCGTGCAGGGGGGTGGTGTTTTAGGGTTTAGGGCAGTGCAGTGGTGTTCGGCCCTACAGCTTACTCAGAAAGTATTACATGCAACACACTCACAAGGGCACCTCTTAGACCCGATCTTTTCTGGTCTGATGGAGTTATTCTGTCAGGCTCCAATTCCTATTCCTTGGTCAGACCATTTCCTCATCCCCTTTTTTTGGTCTCCTATTCATGTCACTCCTCCAACCCGACTCGTACAAACCAAGTCCCGCTGTTGGTCAAAACATCTGTTAGATAACTGGATAGCACCACTGGAAAGCTCTAAGCCCGCTTCTGATGCTGATCCGGTGTCGGCTAATAAGAAATTTAGTAACTGGATCAACAGCACACTAGATCTAGTCCTTCCCAAAACAACAATCCAGCTGCACAAAGGACCTAACAAAGCGGCCTGGTATACCCCCAAACTACGAGAACTAAAACAAATCTGTAAAAAGACAGAAAGAGGCTGGAGAAGGAATTTCTCCCTGGACAAGAAGAAGGAATATAAGGAAGCTATCAAAATCTATAAAATTGAAATCAGAAAAGCGCAGGCCCTATATTTCGAGGAGATCATAGCCTCCTCATCTAATTCCCCCCGTGAAACATTCCGAATTGTTAGGAAATTACTGAATGTTCCATCCTTCCCGACCCCCGCAACCTCAGACCAATGCTGTAATGAAATGGCAGAATATTTCCATAACAAAATTCAGACCATCTATGGATCTTTTTCTTCTACCAAAGACCTCAATTTCCCTCTCTGTGATAATCTATACACAGGGAACAAGCAAACCTGTTTAATAACCTTCCCTATAATGGACTATGACTGCTTCCTTACTACATCTGCCTCTGTAAAAAGCGGGTCACCTAGCGACCCTGCTCCGCATAGGATTCTTAAACAGGTGACAGAGATAACTGGCCCGGTCATCCTAGACTTGATTAATTCATCTATATCCTCCGGAGTGGCGCCCTCCCCCTGGAAAAAAGCTATCCTTAAAGCTCTCCTGAAGAAGCCTACCCTAGACCCAGACTGTTTGGCCAATTACCATCCTATTTCCCTCCTCCCGGGAATCAGCAAGATTTTGGAGAAATATGTAAATACCACACTCTCTGCCTTCCTGGAATCTAACAATCTCCTCCATCCCACTCAAACAGGCTTCCGCCCTCGCCACGGCACGGAGACAGTTCTCCTTGCCGTCATGGAAGAATACAGAAAAATTCTTGACGCAGGGGACTCGTCTGCCGTGATCCTTTTGGATCTGAGCACGGCCTTTCATACGGTCAATCACCGTATCTTGATCGACCGCCTCAGAAACTTGGGCGTGTCTGGAATAGCATTGACATGGCTGAAGTCATTCCTGGAAGGGAGATCCTTCCAGGTAGTTGAGGGTGAGACTATTTCCAAACTTTGGCCCCTTCTTTGTGGAGTTCCAAAGGGCTCTTCCCTGAGTTCAATGTTCTTTAACCCCTTCAGCGCGGCGCGGATTTCCGCGCCACGCTGAAGGTTCCGTGCGCGGGCGGGGCCATGACGGAACGGTTCCGTCATGCGCACAGCGCAACCGACGTGCATGATGGAACCGTTCCGTCATGCGCGTCGAACGGGTTAATGGCTATATGGCTCCTCTAGTGGACATAATACGGCCCTATGAAGTGAATATTGTGAAATACGCTGATGATACCCAGTTGGTGGTCTCACTTAACCACTCAGACTTGGCCTCCTCCTGCCTCTGTATCTGCCTTGAAGAAGTGGCTAAATGGATGAACCATTCCCACCTGAAGCTAAATGGCAACAAGACGGAGCTTATGCCCCTTGGTAACCCGTCGCTTTTTAGACCAAATTTGATGTGGTCGGCTGCAATGGGATCGGCACCCGTCCCCAAGACAAATATAAAAAGTCTGGGGTTCTGGCTGGACTCAGACCTTAGTCTTAAAGTCCAGACCAGAAAGGTAGTCGCCTCCTGCTTCGGCATTCTAAGGATGCTGCATAATGTACTACCACTGCTTCCCTTTCAGGCTAAGAAACTTGTGGTCCAAGCGCTTATTCTGTCACGCTTGGACTTTAGCAATGTACTGTATCTGGGTGCTCCGAGCGCAGCCTTCTCTAAACTTCAAATGATTCAGAACTGTGCTGCAAGAATTCTCATGGGAACTCCCAACCGACAGTCTGCAAAACCTGCCATGAAAGCCCTACATTGGCTGCCCATCCGGGAGAGAGTCCATTTCAAAGCCCTATGTATCACTCATAGGTTGCTTGGAGGGAATGAACCTAAGATCATCTCCCCCCTGGCCAAACCATACCGGGCCAACAAGCCTCTACGCTCAGATGAACAACATCTGGCTTTCATACCAAGGATTAAGAGAGTCAGAAGCGGTGGTTGGCTTTTCTCCTACAATGCCGCCAATCTTTGGAACTCCCTTCCCCTTCAGCTACGAAGAGAGACCAACCACCCGACCTTTTGCAAGCTGTTGAAAACATGGCTTTTCCCCAAATGAGTCTCAGAAGCCTCTCTCACTTATCAGCGCTGGGATTGCCCATGGGTAGCCATGCGCTTTACAAATGCTACCTCATTCATTCATTCACTCATTCGGGCAGTGTAGGGGGTCGTGCAGGGGTGGTGTTTTATGGTTCAGGGCAGTGCAGTGGTGTTTGGGCAGTGTAGGAAGGTCGTGCAGGCAGTGGTGTTTTATGGTTCAGGGCAGTGCAGTGATGTTCGGGCAGTGTAGGGGGTCATGCTGGGGTTGGTGTTTTAGGGTTCAGGGCAGTGCAGTGGTGTACGAGCAGTATAGGGGGTCATGCAGGCAGTGGTGTTTTATGGTTCAGGGCAGTGCAGTGCAGTCTTGCGGTGTTCGGGCAGTGTAGGGGGTCATGCAGGGGGTGGTGTTTTAGGGTTTAGGGCAGAGCAGTGGTGTTCGGGCAGTGTAGGGGGTCGTGCAGGGGGTGGTGTTATAAGGTTTAGGGCTGTGCAGTGCAGTGGTGTTCGGGCAGTGTAGGGGGTTATGCAGGGGGGTTCAGGGTTTAGGGCAGTGCAGTGGTGTTTGGGCAGTGTTGGTGGTCGTGTAGGGGGGTGGTGTTTTAGGGTTCAGTGCAGTGGTGTTCAGGCAGTATAGGGGGTTGTGCAGGGGTTGGTGTTTTAGGGTTCAGTGCAGTGCAGTGGTGTTCGGGCAGTGTAGGGGGTCGTGGAAGGGGTGGTGTTTTAGGGTTCAGGGCAGTGTAGTGGTGTTCAGGCAGTGTAGGGGATCGTGCAGGGGGTGGTGTTTTAGGGTTCAGGGCAATGCAGTGTTGTTCGGGCAGTGTAGGGGGTGGTTCAGGGGGGTGGTGTTTTAGGGTTCAGGGCAGTGCAGTGGTGTTCGAGCAGTGTAGGGGGCGTGCAGGGGGTGGTGTTTTAGGGTTTAGGGCAGTGCAGTGGTGTTTGGGCAGTGTAGGGGGTCATGCAGGGGGTGGTGTTTTAGGTTTTAGGGCAGTGCAGTGGTGTTCGGGCAGTGTAGAGGGTCATGCAGAGGGTAGTGTTTTAGGGTTTAGGGTAGTGCAGTGGTGTTTGTGTAGTGAACCGCACATGCGCTGTGTCACTAGGCGAGACCTAAAAAGCATTGCACCAAGATGGCTGCCAACACTTCCTGGATTAAAGTGTTGGCAGCCAATTAGAACCAAGCTTGTGCTTGTGTAGTTAGGTCCCACCCAGATATATAAAGATTTTTTTCCTTTAATATCTCAAAAACTACTGAACGGATTTCCACCATTTAAAAAAAAGGACGCTTTCTGAACCAAGCACTACATTTTTGGCAAATTTGGTGTAATTCCGTTCAGCAGTTTGAGCTGTAGCCGTGTCTAAAGTTTCCTATGGCAAATTGATTGTCCGACCTCTATATTTAGAATTTCTCAGGAACTACTGAACTGATTTACACCATTTAACAAAAAGCGTTCTTTCTGAACCAAGGGCTACATTTTAGCAAAATTTGGTATAATTCCTTTCAGCAGTTTGGGCTGTAGCCGTGTATAAAGTTTCCTATAGAAAATAACATGGAGAAAACATGTTTTGGGACCCCCTTTTATCTAGGCCCTGTTGGCGAATCACCCCAAAACTTTCAAGGCAGGAGCTGACCGGAGCGCCCCACTAGTTTTGAAAATTTTGCGATGATTCGTCAAACGACGCCAAAGTTATTGGGAAAACAAAAAAGGATTTTCCTATGGAAAATAGGTTCTAACTATAACTACCTACCTCATTTGAGATGTCATCAGTGATGTCACTGACCATGTCATGAGTGATGTAATATGTGACGTCATCAGCAGTGCATTGCGGGGGCGCGAGTTATTGTTAGCTGAACTAACTATAACGGGGAATATCTAGGGATTTGTACGAGGGAAATGTCCAGCTAACTATAACGTCCCTGAAACCTATAGTTTTTTCAGTGAATTTCTAAGGTTTTTTAAATGCCAATTCCTAACTATAACGTGCATGAAACCTATGTTTTTTTTAGTGAATTTCAAAGGTTTTTTAAATGCTAATTCCTATCTATAATTTATCTCTAAAGCTATGATGTTTAATGATTTTCATTGGATTTCTAAATTTTTCTATGTCAGTGTGTCAATTCTTTTAATTATGTTTCTGTAAATATTTGTTTTCACCATTTTGTTAACTTATTTTTTCAGTTAATTCTTTTAAAAATTAAAAAATATTTGTTTTTAATGGTTTTTTTTAAAAACATTGTACATTTTTAAAAAATAGATTTTTATATTTTGTAAAATATTTTTTAAACTATATTTTCAATACTTTTTTTTACATTTTTTTTTTAATCCGCACACCCAACGCGTTAGGAACAACGCACCCAACACGAGAGAAATCGTGCACCCAACGCGTTAGGATGCGCGACTCCTAATTTCACCGTAAAAAAAAAATAGCCCCTATCACTAATTTTTATTATCCCCGGGGACCCCATCCCCCGGGGCTTATAAAAAACCCCAGCCAGCTCCCCGCATCCTTCGGGAGCCGGCATTGCTTTTCCACATGGGGAGCTGCTGACATGCAGCTCCCCGTGTGGACAAGCAATATCGTTTGGATTTTGAAAGAGAGAGCAGGTTTCCCTGCTCCCTCTTTCAAAATCCTAACGAAGTTTGCTATGGGAGGGCGGGAGACTCCCGCCCTCTCATAGCAAACAACAGTGTCCTGGGGGTGGGCACACCAGGACACTGTAGGAGCTGGCCCTGGGGGGTGGCGGTCCCCAGGGCCCTCGAGGGCTCCAGGAGGGGGGCCACGCTGCCTCCCTCCCCCATTAATTTATAAAGATTTTGCCCCCAGGATTTGGCCCACCTGGGGGCTAATTATTAACGAAGCGCGGAAACCCGCGCTTTGTTTTGTTTTTTTTCCGGCCAGATCCGCACACCCTGCGCGCATTTTGCCATTTAAAAAAAAAAAGGGGGCCCCAGGGGGTCCTTCTGGGACCCCCTAAGCAACACTAGAGGGTCAGAGTATTTCTACCGTGCCCCCTTTACATCTTTCACACACTTATGTCCCTTACTTAATCAGCCTCGCTTCTACCGAGGCACAAAATGGCTGCCAACAGTTCCTGGTTTTGAATGTAGACAGACACTTGAAAGCCAATTAGCATTCAGCGCGTAATCGGGAGGGTGCGCGCTCGGTTCGCAGAGGGTGCACTTAGGGTGCGCATCGGGTGCGCGGATCCTCCGAGGCCATAGATATATCTATCTTTTTTACTCTAATTTTCTCAGGAACTACTGAATGGATTTACACCATTTATGCAAAAGGCACGAGTCTGACTACCTCTTTGCCAAATTTGGTGTAATTCCGTTCAGCAGTTCAGGCTGTAGCTGCGTCAACAGGTCCTATGGGAAATTGCATGGCGAAAACGTATATTGGGACCTCCCTTTTTTCTCAGCCCCCGCTTGACGAATCACCACATCAGGATAGGAGCGAACCAGAGCTGGCCAAAAGTTTGGAAAATTTTGCCAAGATTCGTCAACCGGCGCCAGACTTATTGAGAATAGAATGTTGCGGATTTCCTATGGAAAATAGGTCCTAACTATAACTACCTACTGGCGACTGCCAGTAGGTAATATATATATATATATATATATTCACTGAAAAAACCATAGGTTTCAGGGGTGTTATAGTTAGCTGGACTTTTCACTTGTACAAAACCATTGAAATTCCCCCGTTATAGTTAGTTCAGCTAACTATAACTCGGGCGCCCGCAATGCACTGCTGATGACGTCACATATTACATCACTCATGACATGGTCAGTGACATCACTCATGACATCACTGATGACATCTCAAATGACATCACTGATGACATCACTGATGACATCATCCAGTGAATGTGTGTTTTTCTGAAAATTAAATATGTTTTATATATGTATATCTCAAGGTCGATGGAAGAATAAATGGGTATATAAGTGTCTAAATGGATGATTTGTTTTTGAAAAATTGATTGTGTAACTGACTGATTAAGTGTATCATAGTGAATACATGGCTTAGTGAGTAATGTTTAAATATGTAAATATCTGTATCAGTCTCTCACTTTGTGTATAAGTGGCTGCATGGGTTGGTGAGTAGCTACATGGGTGTCTATATAGGTTATTAGTTGTTTTTTTGAGTATCAGTCTGAGTGTCTGCATGGTTCGGTGGGGGGTATTACGTAGTGCATAGGTGCATGAATGAGTGACTCACTGTTTGTATGTGTTGAACACAGCATGTGTGCAGGACTGTATGGGTGGATGAGTGTGTGTATGGGTGTGTTAGTGAGTGAATGACTGTCTCGGTAGTGTCTTTATGAGTAACTACATATGTTTTAAACTAGTATATGTGACTATTGGTGTATATATGTGAGTATATGTGAGAGTGAGAGATTGAAAGAGTTCCTGTATGAATAAGTATGTGTTTCTATAAGTGATTGTTTAAAAGACTAAGTATGTGTAAGTTTCCGTAGAAGTAAGTATGGTGGTGTGTGTATAACTGTATATGCAAGTAAATGTATGTTTGATTCTTTATTAGCATGAGTGACTATGTGTGTGAGTAACTCTATGGATGAGTGGCATTGTGTAACAGGATGTATAGGTGTATGAGTACATATGATGAGTGAGTACATGTATGAGTGACTGTATAGGACTGTTGGTGAATGAGTGGATGTGTATGTGGATCTTAGAATTACTGAAGAGGTTGTTGTAACTGGTATTGGTATGTCCATTGTTTTGAAAATGTTAGTCTCTATTTTTGAATGTGTGTATCAAAGGTTATATTAGGGTGAGAGGAGGTCTGCCACTCTATCACAAGGATGATGTCATCAGTGATGTCATCAGTGATGTCATTTGAGATGTCATCAGTGATGTCATGAGTGATGTCACTGACCATGTCATGAGTGATGTAATATGTGACGTCATCAGCAGTGCATTGCGGGCGCCCGAGTTATAGTTAGCTGAACTAACTATAACGGGGGAATTTCAATGGTTTTGTACAAGTGAAAAGTCCAGCTAACTATAACACCCCTGAAACCTATGGTTTTTTCAGTGAATTTCTGAGGTTTTTTAAATGCTAATTCCTAACTATAACGTGCCTGAAACCTATGGTTTTTTCTGTGAATTTCAAAGGTTTTTTAAATGCTAATTTCTAACTATGCCTACAGAGATAGGACATGTGAAGAAAGAAGAAAAAATGCACAGAAAGAAACAAAAGAAGTGCAGAAAGAAGCAACAGAAGTCCTCAAATACGAAGATAAGTGCAGGAAGAAGGATAACGTGCAGAAAGAACAAAAAGAAGAGCAGAAAGAAGCCTTGTTGCAAAATCATCCTGTACCCTCAACTTTTTCAGACGGATACTGGTGGTAACTGAGCCTGACTAACCAGTCCTAGAGCCAGTGCTATGTTAAAAGACACTTAGAATACAGTGAAAACACCTACATACACTAGGGAACATTATGCGTTGGGGTCCCCCTGTGATTAGCATGACCTCCTCTGTAAGCCCCTAGTATATAAGAGGGCATGGGGATTAAAACTACCTCTTAAAACAGGCCACAGGGCGTTTTTGCACACGTTAACTCAGGCCCCGTCCCCTCCCTTCACCACTGTGTAAACACGCCCTGTGTCCATTTTTAGTTGGGAGATTAAGTTCATTTGAATCCTGAGGGTCCCTGGGGTCCAACTAGCCCACTAGGTACCTCCAGTAAGTGCCACAGAGCTGCGTTGCAGAGAGGTGTAAAAAGTGGCACGGCCTGGACCACCTCTCTGCAATGCAGCTCAGTGGCGCTTACTGGAAGCACTTGGTGGGCTAGTTAGCCCCCAGGGGCCCTCAGTATTGAAGGGAAATTATATCCCCAATTTAAAACGTG
The DNA here is from genome assembly GCF_964204655.1 of Triturus cristatus. Lineage (NCBI taxonomy): Eukaryota > Metazoa > Chordata > Amphibia > Caudata > Salamandridae > Triturus > Triturus cristatus. The sequence goes on along the minus strand of NC_140581.1, from coordinate 748,834,827 downwards.
CCATAGTGCGTGTTTGCACACGTCACCTCAGGCCCCGTCCCCTCCCTTCACCACTGTGTAAACGCGCCCTGTGGCTGTTCTAAGTTGAGAGATTAAGTCCCCTTGAATCCTAAGGGTCCCTAGGGTCAAACTAGACCACTAGGTACCTCCAGTAAGCGCCACAGAGCTGCGTTGCAGAGAGGTGTAAAAAGGGGCTTGGCCTCAGAACACCTGGCTGCAGCGCAGCTCCCTGGCGCATACTGGAGATACCTGTTGGGGGCGCGTTTGCAGAGTGCTGCACGGAGGGGGCATGGCCTCCTGCACGATGCCAGTCTTTTATTTATTTTAGTTTTTTAAGAAGGGGGGCTGTTTGGTTCCCCTTCTTATTCTAATTTATTGGCCCTGATGACCCCATCCCCCAGGGCCAGTCTCCTAATTATATTTTTTTGACCCCAATCCCCAGGGCCGGCCACTGTTTTTTATTATTTTTAAAAAATATATATTTATAGACACACCTACGACATGCTGGACAAACCGTACGTACCTATCACCATGACGATTTGCGTGATATTCATTAAAAGGCGACTATGCATGCAATGAATCCACGTGGAATGTATTTACACCACTAGTGAAGCTCTGACATGTCTGATGCCCTACCGTGCCTAATCCCGGTAGACACCCTTGTCGTTTATTTATACAAACTTGGGTAGCTATTGACGGGCACATTTAATACACATGCACACCAAGCCATTCAAAGGGGATTCGACAAAAATTCGACCAAAACTATGCAAGAAACCCCCCTCACGGTTAATAAAACACACATCCACTGCCGGATGTGTAATACTTTTTATTTTACTCTCTGGAAAGGGGACGAACATCACTTGAGAGTCACAGCGCGCTCCTGACAGAGCCCAATGCTGTGTTTTACCCACCATTGCCTGCCGTGTGCCACACACCTCTGTGTTGTATTCCACTAGCTAGTGCATATGCTATTTATTTATTTATTTATGGGATTTTTAATGCGCAACTAATACCCTAGGGTGTCTAGGCGCAATGAGATTCTCTAGGATACACAAAATTGAGGACAGGAACTTATTGATTAAATAGCCAAGTTTTCAGAGCCTTACGGAAGGCAATGAGTGTTGGTGCTGTTTTAATATACAAGGGGAGTGTGTTCCACAGTATGGGGGTCGCTACCAGGAAGCGTCTATCTCCCCATGTGGCCGTTCTTGTTCGGGGAACATGCAATAGGTGGCTTGCTGCTGATCTTAGATTCTTTCCAGGTATGTACACCTGAAAAGCTTCCTTTAAGAACTTTGGTCCAGTCTGATGAATGGCCTTGTAGGCGATGCAGAGAGCCTTGAATTTAATTCTGCTCTCCACTCTTAGCCAATGTAGATGGCGTATGGCTGCTGAAGTAGAGTGTCGCCAAGGAATATTAAGCAGAATTCGTGCTGCCACATTTTGCACGGACTGCAATTTGTTCAGGATGTATTTGTGAGTGCTAAGGAAGAGGGCGTTTCCATAGTCCAGCTTCGAAAACACTAAGGTGGTAATCAGTGTTTTCCCTGCCGAAGCGGGTAGGTATGGCATGAGTTTTTTTATTTTCTTCAGCACGAAGAATGCAGCAGAGACCACCTTGTTGACATGATAACCAAAAGATAGCCTGTTATCAAAAATCACTCCCAAATTCCTAACCTTAACAGCTGGAATCGGGGGGGAGCCCATCTGACTGGGCCACCAAGTTGGAGACCATTCGGGGGAGATCTTACCGAAAGTCATAACTTCGGTTTTCTCTGCATTAAGTTTCAGGCAGTTACTGTGCATCCATGATTGTATGACACTCTCTAGCCCATGTGCACTGTAACACCACCCCGTGAATATGTCATGCCACACTTGTCTTCGCACGGGTTATATTGCCCCATCTAACGTGCCTTTCTCGATGCCTATGTTATAACGCACAGTGCTATGCCATACATATTACAATCTGGGATCCATATCTTTGTCACAGTGCATATGCAACCTTACACTCCCCAGCACATATTTTATATTACAACTTTAGAGACTAGTTAGGTTACACAACACTGCCCTGTGCATATTACACTCCAAGGCGCATATCGCATAGCACGCGCTAGTGCCTGTGCTATCTCGCGCTCTCTAATGAATCTGTCATTGCGCACAATGTATTGCATATTATATTTCACGCCCGGTTCATCTTATATCACACTTTTTGGTGCATAGTTTATACCATACACTATATCTAGTTTTCATTTTCAATCGTGCTCTCAGGACTATGTTCTATATAACACTGTGTTCACCTACCCTTTTCACGGGCATTACATTTTGCGATAGGGGGTGGAGGGTCAGGGGGTGTTTCTGCCAAGTGAGCCCGGAGTCACAGTCACAAACGTCCTCTTCTTCCTGAATAAAAGTGAGATTATGCTGCATACTTGTTCATATTTTAAGTAGTTCGCACAGACACAATGTTTTAAAAACAATAAAGTTCCTAATACCCGCCTTCTCTGAACAGTTAGCTTGCTGCCCCATCCCCTTCCTCCCTATCCTCTGTTGTGTGAATCCATGGACTAGCCTCCTCCCTCCTGCCATGCATGGTCTGATGTGCTGCCACTGCCCTCAGTATGATGCACCAGTCCACTCCTCCTGCCCTCCATTGCCCAAATCTATGCCCCATCATTGACCTCCTGCTTAAACTCTGTGCTTAGCTTGCTGCCCCTATTCTCCTTCCCCCTGCCCTCCGATGTCTTTGTGCATGCCCCTGCTCCATCCTTTTTGCCCACCATGTCCCATGGACCTGCCACTCCTATCTACTCTGAGTGTTCTGTTGAGCTGCCACTCCCCTCCCACCTGCCTAGCATTGTCAGATGACTGTAACCTGTCCCTGTCACCTCCACCCTGCCTGTCCACATGCCATGCCCCTATCCTCTTCCTCCTGTCCTACATGGTCCATTGTACTGCCACACCCTTCTGCCCTCCCTGGTCTGTTGTGCTGCAGCTGCTCCTCCTGCCTGCCCCGTGTGGTCTGTTGTGAGGTCCCTTCCCCTGAACTTTCTTGTCTGTGCACAGGTCCTGACCCTCCCTTCTATCCTCCATCGTCCTTTGTGCATGCCCCTCCACCCTCCTTCTTGCCCATCATAGCCATTGTGCTGCCACTAACCCTCCCACTTGCCATGCATGGTCTTCTGTGCTGCCAAGGCCCCTCCCACCTTCCCTGTGTGGTCACTTAGCTGCCCCTGACCCCCTCCCACCTTCCCTCCATGGTCTGTGTGTATGCCATCACAGTCTCACTGTTGCTCTTCATGGTGTGTCTTGCTTCTAGTGCCCATCCTGCCTGACCTCCATGGCTATCTTGCTGCTCCTGCCCTGCCCCCTTGCCCCCAGCCCTACTCCCTCCCTCTTGGCTTGTCTGTTCCATTGTAATGCCCCTGATCCGTCCCTCCTGCCCTTTATGGTCTGTTATGCTGCAGCTTTCTCTCCTGTCTGTCCATTATGGTCAGCTAGCTACCATTGCCTCTTGCCCCTCTGTTCTCTGTTGTCCATGTGCATGGTCTTGTCCCCTCCCTCTTGCTTTCTATGGATTGTTGTGCTGCACTCCCGTGTGGTGTATTGTGCTGCTGCAAACCCTGATGCCTGCCCTGCAGGGTCAGTTTGGTGCACCTCTCCATGTCCCTCCTGTCCTCTGTTATCCAAGTCCATGTCCCTATCCCATTTCCTTCCATGATCCAATGTACCATACTTGCGAACATTTTGAACTTGGTAAGAGGGAGATTTTGAAAAAAAACTGGGGTATTGATTTTCCCCTTTGAGTTACATTGAAAAAGAGGATATTGTAGACAGGAGACAGATCAAATAAAGCCCATTTGAGCTTAAAAACATTGAACGTTTCCTGGCTGAATCGGGTCTGTTGGCATGTATGGTTGTACTACCATTGCCTCTTCCTTCTGCCCACAATGGTCTATTACATTGCCACAGGCTTGAAGGAGGGTAGATTTTGTATCACAGGGGGCCCCTGGCCCGTTCTGTCCACACCTGAAGTATGAGACCCTTGTCCTTGCCCTGCCAGCTGCATTTGTAGGCCGTATTAAATTGACCAGCGGGTCCTGTGTTGCTATATAATTATCCTGAGACATCCTTACCACTCAGCCAGTATAAAACCCCTGTGTAGGCCCTTCTGTTCAATATGTAGGCCTCTTTGTTAAATTGACCATAGCTCTGCAATTTTAGTGTATAGCAGTCTGAAGGCAGGTGTGCGAGGCCTTCTGCTCCAAACCAGTAGCCCCCACCCTACCCGAGTGCTCCGTGCTCGGTATCAAAGTTCAACATCCCCCTGAAGCTGTCGACATACAGTAGGCTGCATCCTGGACTGGTACTTGCTTCCTGGGCAGGTTTCCCGCTTTTAAGGAAGTGGCAACCGCAGAGCGTCAAGTTAGGAGAACTGAGGAGATTTTATACATGAATATATTGAATTCCCGTACAATACCCATTATTTTCTGCTTGCTCTATGGAACTTACGATAAGCGATTGGCCTGAGAGACTGACCTTTTCACCCAGTCCATTGTCAGCATTAAGTGGGTAAATGACGAAATGTCTGGTAAAATCTGCAGACGAAGCTTTTGGGTAGCATACGTAGGTAGATGTAGCGTGCAAAGGAGCCCACAAAATGATATAAAAAGGGAGCACCCACAGATATCGACGGACTACCTCGCCGTCTGTATGTAGGTTAACAGGCAGTGCAGGTTTTCCCCAAGAGCTGGGAGCTCTTGTCTTCCTTTGCTTAAAATGTCTTGCTCTGCTTTGCTTGAAGTATCTTATTCTATTTTACCTATATGAAATGTCATGTTATGTTTAACCATTGTTCTCTTTACTTTTGCATTTAAAAGATTTTGTATTGTAATTGCAGGAATGCTTGCTCTAAGAGTAAACGTGAGTGTTCCTAGGTAACATTTTCCTTGGTGTAACTTGTTTCTCATGATGTATTTATAGATGTGTTTTCTCTCTCTCTCTGTCAGTACATTAATTGAGATACAGAGAATATCATGACAGCTGTATGATTATCTGGATTCTGTATTTTGTACTTTATGTCTCTATTCTGCGGTTTCTTTGAAGTTGCATCTTCTCATTAAACTGCCATTGTATTCTGCCTCCAATTCCATGTCTCATATGTCTGTTTTCTTCATTTTTGGAGCAAGCGTTCCTAGGCACCCCGGCTCAAATTAAGGTGCCCCTTTTGTCCCTGACTCACTCTCCTGCTCAGTTCTGTGGTGGCTCCCGGGGATCTGGGGACCGCCCCTAGCTTCCTTGACCCGTAATAGATCTTGCCTCCAACAGCCTCTCTTGCAAGTCCTGTATTGTTGGTTTGTTGCCCCTGCCCCCCTTTCCACTGCCCTCCATAGTCTGTTGTGCTTCCACGGCCCTTCCTGCCTGCTCAGTGTGGTTAAATTGTTGCCTTTGCACCCTCCTACCTGCCTTCAATTTTCAGAGTCCGTGCCCCTGGCCTCTGCCTCTCAACAGTATCCTAATGAACAACTAGATTGCTAACATTCTATATTTATTATAAAAGTGTGGAACGCCTGACATCATCTTGATGTAATCAAAACTGTAATACCTAGAGCATTTCCTTTAGAAATTACATATATGAGAGGGTCTTATTGGCATCAAAATTATGGTTAGTGCTCTAAAAGGCTAAAATAAGGACATATTTTCTGAGTTTTCAAATAGCGACAAAGCACTTTTAAATTATTTGTTATCTTTATGTTTTTTTATCCAGTTGACCACTTGATTAAATGTTGCACTTAGGGGAGATGATGTGGTGTTACTTCCAGAACTGCAGACTTTGCAACTGGGGAACCAGGTTGAAGTTTCTGCTTCAGCTCGACATTCTGTGATTCTGGTCAAATCACTTAGTCTCCCCATGTCTACAACCAAAATGAATGTGTTCTTGTGTGATGTAACCAATGCTCATGTAAAGCACTCCAATACCTGACAAGTCTGCACTATATAACACACTGCAAAAACACAAAATAATAAGTGTTTTGCACACTTCTGTCATTGGGCTATATTTGGGCTACATCTGGGTGATTTTGGGCTACATTTGGGCTCTTTTGTCTCCGGTGGCCATCTTGGGAGATTTATTTGTTATGAAGTTTCCTAATTTCCTCATGTACTGCAGTCTCCTCAGTAGGAAATGCTTTCAGTTTTTTACTTTGATTCCATCATGAAGGTATTCAGATATGTCACACATTTGCCATAAATTCTGAATGTTAGCACTCTAGTTGCTCATTAGATCATTGTAGTAAAACTACTGCACCATGGAAGTCTGCTCCTGGTATTAAAAGTGCATGTTTCAGTCTGCATGTCAGAATTTTTTTAATGAAATAGAAGAGGATTTGAGAAGTCACTCAAAATGTGCCCTCATTTTCTTTCTTCAGCATTAATCATAATTTCTATGGCAAAATGAACCTCCTCATTGTGTTCCTTTTTAAATTAAATGTTTTAAGTGTTACCAGTTTATTCCAATCAAGATGGCTTCAGGTGTGCCATACTTTTGTCATAATGAAGACAGTAAGCGCTCTAGTTGTTTTTAAGAACATTCTGGGACATTCTGTCATTGGGCTATACTTGGGCTACATCTGGGTGATATTTGGGCTACATTTGGGCTCTTTTGTCTCTGGTGGCCATCTTGGGAGACTTATTTGTTATGAAGTTTCCTAATTTCCTCATTTACTGCAGTCTCCTCAGTAGGAAATACTTTCAGTTTTTTACTTTGATTCCATCAAGAAGGCATTCAGATGTGTCACACATTTGCCATAAATTCAGAATGTTAGCACTCTTTTTGCTCATTAGATCACTGTAGTAAAGCTACTGCTCACCAGGGAAAACTGCTGCTGGTATTGAAAGTGCATGTTTCAGTCTGCATGTCAGAATTTTTTAATGAAATAGAAGAGGATTTGAGAAGTCACTCAAAATGTGCCCTAATTTTTCTTTCTGCAGCACTAATCATACTTTTTATTGAAAAATGAACCCCCTCATTTTGTTCCTTTTTAAATTAAATGTTTTAAGAGTTACCACTTTAATCCAAGCAAGATGGCTTCAGGTGTGCCATACGTTTATCATAAGTAGGACTGTTAGCGCTCTAGTAGTTCTTTGGAACACTCTGGGAAGCTGCAGTAGAACACAAAGGAATCAACTGACAGTCTCTGCCCTTGTTGGATGTACATGTTTTACTGAGAATGTCAGACATCATTCTCACATGACTGAGAAAGATAATGTGAATTTACAGAAAATAAGCTCTCAGTTTAGCCTATAGATCACCTTCCAAACCTCTGTGGTAAAAGCATGAGAAAATATTTTTCTCTCAATCATGATATCCCAGCAGAAGGCTTTTTCACATGGTGAAATCACCTTAGAACATACCACAATTCCTAAAATGAGTATGGTACCATCAACAAATGATTTATAATGTAACTAAAGTCTTAAAACCTTCTATTAACTGCAATGCTTTTTAATGAGGTGCTATCATGTATATTGGTCCCAAGATGGCTGCCAACACTTCTTGGATGAAGTGCTGACAGCCAATCAGATCTCAGGATGAGATGTGTGGTTAGGCTCCGCCCACATATATATATGCTTTTAAATGCTATTTTCTCAGGATCTACTGAACAGATTTACACCAAACCTACAAAAGGCACTTCCTTGACCTGAGGACTACCTCTCTGCCAAATTTCAAGTAATTCTGTTCAGCCGTTCGGGCTGTAGCTCGTTCTAAACGTCCTATGGAAAAATGCATGGGAAAAACGCGTTTTGGGACCCCCCTTTTATCTCAGCCCCCGCTTGACGAATCCCCCCGAGACTTTCAGGGTAGGAGCGGAGCGTAGCGCCCCACCTATTTTGAAAAATTCGCGAGGATTCGTCAACCGGCGCCAAAGTTATTCAAAATAGAATGTTGCGGATTTCCTATGGAAACGTGGTCCTAACTATAACTATCTACTGGCGACCGCCAGTAGATAATATATATATATATATATATATATATATATATATATATATATATATATATATATATATATCCACAACAATCCACTCTGCAAGGAAGAAGTAGAGGCCACACGGGGGAAACGTAGGGAGATCTATTTATTCAAACAGCACATGCATAATGCATTTCGGCCTGTAAGGCCTTCCTCAGATGCAGCTGTGAACAAGATATGGCTCCACCCTCACCTTTAGTTAACCATAGTCTCTCCCATTGGTGGTAGTCCGCTGACCAATGGTCACGTGTTCACAACTTCGCTGTGGTTCAACTACAGCTCCCAGAATGCTGTATAGCTGGGTAAGTGTTGCCAGAGAGGGACCTTTAAAATAAAACCTCTGTGGGTCATGGTAATACAACAGAAAGGTGCCGAGTGACAAAATTCAAGAGTTCTTGTGTGATGGTGTTCCGTAGATCGCCCTCGAGTCCCCTACAACGCTCCAACCTTGATGTGCGTTTGCCAACCGGGCCGAGAGCCAGCATTTCAGTGAACCTAGCTCCCCATTAATAATGGACTGCAATCCGCAGCAGCTGCTGGCATGGCGTGCACTCCTAGGCGGGCCGGAGTCATGTCAATCCCTTGACGACGAGAAAGCTGCAACAGCAGCGAGTGCCAGTGATACTCCGGTCTCTTCAGGGAACGGGGCCTCTAATGCGCCTCTGGCCAGCGCAACAATATCCATAACAATCCACTCCGCAAGGAAGAAGTAGAGGCCACACGGGGGAAACGTCGGAGATCTATTTATTCAAACAGCACATGCATAATGCATTTCGGCCTGTAAGGCCTTCCTCAGATGCAGCTGTGAACAAGATATGGCTCCACCCTCACCTTTAGTTAACCATAGTCTCTCCCATTGGTGGTAGTCCGCTGACCAATGGTCAGGTGTTCACAACTTCGCTGTGGTTCAACTACAGCTCCCAGAATGCTGTATAGCTGGGTAAGTGTTGCCAGAGAGGGACCGAAATGCATTATGCATGTGCTGTTTGAATAAATAGATCTCCCAACGTTTCCCCCGTGTGGCCTCTACTTCTTCCTTGCGGAGTGGATTGTTGTGGATATTGTTGCGCTGGCCAGAGGCGCATTAGAGGCCCCGTTCCCTGAAGAGACCGGAATATATATATATATATATATATATATATATATATATATATATATATATATATATATATATATATATATATATATATATATGAAATCAGAGAAATTCAGCATCTCAGTATGTGGCGAGATCTCCGCCTCTACCTACATATTTTTTTTCTATGTCCTAGCATCCACAAACGTTCACCAACGTACATCTGGAAAGCTGTGATAGCACCCAGTTTTCCTGACATCCACTTGGAATGGTCATTCCCATCGTGACCCTATACCTGCTCTGCAGAGTTCTCCATAGCCCAGAACTGCACACACAAACCATAAGATCGCCCATGGAAATGCCCACATTTTTTTTCTCTGCAGAAAATTTTCCTGTGGAGAAATTCCTTGCTGTACTCCCCTCAACAAATGTGGGATTAATCCGTTCCCCTCCACACTCTGGAAAGTGTGACAGTTAGCGTGCTAGTTGTTTTCCGGCACACTCTCTGGAAAGGTTAGCTCTCGTGCTCGTGCTGGAAGTCGGAGCGTGCCGATATAAATAAATGTAGGTGGAGCCGCGTAGGGCAGTCCGCGCTCAACACACCACTGTGTCTGCGTCCAGTTATTTGCTGTGGCACCACTGCGCAATGCGGCCGGGCCCACCCGCTGCTGAAGGGCCCTGGGGATGTACACTGGCAACGAGGGACGGAGAAAACCCCGCCCCCTGATACACCTGGTACACAGTGCCGCCACGCACGCATGATCGGCAGACCCGGCGGCACAGCAGGAAGCCACAGGATCCGTCACCAAGGTGGCGCTGGCTGTTGAACATGGCAGGAGGTCTCCTAGGGCACAAGACCATCAAGAAGAGACAGGCTTTCGCCTCACATCACCTGGCAGAGACACCCCCCAGCTTACAACACCCTCATCACTACGGGTGAGTCGGCCACAGGGCGTGGGGGCACAAGCCTAGCGCACATCTGCTCGACAATGCCTTAACACGTGCCTACGCACTGCACTTCCCCACGCTGAGACCACAATGCCCAATCAGCGCCATGGGTGATCAGGATGGAGGGGCTCCAGCCCCGGTGAGGGCTGCAATTTAACACCCCCACCGGAGTCCTGCCTCCCTTCAGTGAGTCGGCAGACCCCGCTACGGCGTCTCCAAGATGGCATGTCTGGCTAGGCCACCTAGAGAACTACTTTGTTGCCACCCGAGCCATCAAGCGCTCCCTGCTCCTCCACTATTCAGGAGAGGAGATATAATTACTATTCAAACATCTCCCCAACACCGGCACCCCTGAGGACTATCCAGCAGCGGTGACTGCCCTAAACGCCCATTTCGACCCTCAACTGAATCCATACTTTGAGCATTTTAAATTGAGGCAGCCCAAACAGAGGGAAGGAGCATCGGTTGACTCATTTCATGCAAGACTGAGGGAGCTGGCCAGCACTCACCTCGTGGGAGACAGAGCCGCAGAGGAAATCAGAGCGCAGCTAATACTTGGAATCCGCAGGAAAGTCCTGTGAGGCCTCATTCTAAGCCAGCCCAAAATACTGATGAACGATATCCTGTTGCTAGCACGATCCCACGTCGGCCGCGGAAGCAGAGGAAATGGACCTCGCACTGATGCGCAACACGGAGAAGAGCATCACCATCAAAACTGAATGCACTGATGGGGTCAGGTTGCGGGACAAGACCTATCGCTCGAGAGACCACCCACCGCCACACTCAAAAGGTCAGTGTGGGTATTGCGGGTATGAGGAACACCCTCCACAATCATTCCCGGCACAAGGGAAGACGTGCACCAACTGTGGTATCGCGAGCCACTTCGCCTCAGTGTACAGAAAGAAGGCACAGTGGAGAGAGGGGAAAGGACCCAAGCAAATATGAAGGATGGTCTGCCAACTGTCAAACATCTCGCTATCACCCTCGTCAGAGGGCAAAAGGAAAAATCAAACCGAATACCACACAGATGACTCTTCATCGGACGAGGAAGGGGAGTCATACCTAGTCTCTTTCACTCAAGCTCTGAAGAGGCGACGACGACCTCAGCCATGATGCACAGTATGCATAGCCAGATCAGAAGTCAACGATGTGATCAACACAGGGGTGTCAGTCACCGTCATGGGGATACAACAATATAACAAATTAAAGCCAAAACCTGAGCTCCAGCTGTCAAAGATCAAGATCTTTGCCTACGGGAGCAATACACCTTTGTTCCTCCGAGGCAAGATGACCGTACCAGTGCGGTCGGAAGGCACCGAGATTACAATTGACATCCACATCATGAACCAGGAGGATGACACTCTACTGAGCAGCCATGCGGCAGAAGATCTAAGACTGGTAACATTCACCAGGAGTGTACAAGTGGACCAGACCAAAGAATTGCTCAGTCAGTTTGAGGATCTGTCCAAAGGGCTAGGCCGGATCAAGAAAGCCCCAATCAAACCACACATAGACCTGACAGTCGCACCAACAGCACTGAGGCACAGAAGGATCCCCTTCCACCTCCGACCTTTAGTGGTAGAACAGCTGCAGAAGCTAGAGGATCAGAGAGTCATCGAAAAGGTATCGGGACCTACACCCTGGGTGTCTCTCATGGTGATAGAGGAAAAACGCCAGCAACCAGGGAAAATAAGACTTTGTATTGACATGCGCCTCCCCAACAAGGCCATTCGGTGGGAACACCACATAACGCCGGCCATGGATAACATTGTGGCTGACCTGAATGGGTCTAGTTGGTTTTCGAAGTTGGATCTGAACGCTGAGTACCACCAATTAGTGCTGGCAAAAGAGAGCCGGGACATAGCCACATTCAGCACGCATCTGGGACTGAGGAGGTACAAGCGCCTCAACTTCAGCATATCATCAGCAGCCTAAATCATCCAGAATGCAGTCAAGGTAATCCTGGTCAGGCTCCCAGGTGTACTAAACGTAAGTGATGATATCCTCATCCACCCCCGAACGGCTGAAGAACACTACCAGCATGTGAAAGCCACATTGAAAAGGGTTCAGGACCACGGGGTCACCCTACACAGGGAGAAATGTCTACTGTTCCAGCAACACATAGAATTCTTCGGCTACACTTTCACACAGGAGGGGATCCAAGTCGACCCCAGGAAGTCCCAAGCTATCAAGAAAGCAGCAGCACCCCAAACTGTAGCTGAAGTATGCAGTTTTCTCGGGATGGCCACTTACTGTGGCCGGTTCATCCCGGACTTAGCTACCATCGCAGAGCCACTTCGGAATCTAACCCGGACAGATACCATGTGGCAATGGGGCCTTAGTGAAGAAGCCGCCTTCCAAGCCGTGAATCACGCGCTCCTTGACCACACCACGCTGGTGTACTTTAATCCCGCCAAGCAGACAGAGATCCTCGTGGATGCCAGCCCAGTAGGCCACAGGGCTGTCCTCAACTAAGAGCAAGAGCCTGGACGATGGGCTGCTCTAGCCTACGCCAGCAAAGCACTCTCCCCGACCAAAAGAGATATGCTCAGATTGAGAGGGAAGCCCTGGCCATCCGCTGGGCATGCAGGCATTTCCATGTATACGTGTGCGGACACCCGTTTACAATCATCAATCCCTAGTACCACTGTTTACATGTCGGCACCCCACCCACCACCACACATAGAACGATGGACCATTGGACTCCAACAGTATGACATGGCCAGGCACCCAGAATCCCTCTCAAGACATCCGCTCACAGGAGAAGACACGAGGGAGGAGCCAGGTACCGATGCCACGGAGGCACAACTGAACATGATCTCAGCACTCACGTGCCCCCGAGCGCTGACCCTGGAGGAGGTGGCGGTTGCCGCTGAAGCAGACCCAGTTCTCACCAAGGTCCGAACGGCAGTTCAAGGAGGGCACTGGCGTTAATTCCTACAGTCAGCCAACTCGTGGTCCGGCCCCGAGAAAGGGAGTCTGATACACATGTGGAGAGTCAGAGATTAATTGAGCGCTGCCCAAGAGGGGATCCTGCTAAGGGGGTCCCGGATCGTGATCCCCGGGTCTCTCCAGTTACGAGCGACCCAACTCGCCCACGGAGGGAGAAAATTAAAGCCCATATGCGAGAAAAAGTCTGGTTCCCGGGGATGGGTGCACGGATCGACTAGATAGTCTGAACATACCCATCCTGCCAAGTGACAAGTGGCCCCGAGAGGCCCGCATCAATTCACACGGAAGAGCAATGGAGAAGTCCTTAGGAGAAGTTGAGTGTGGACTTCAGAAGCTTCCCGGATGGCCGACTCACCCTAGCCCTGATCGACAGCTACTTCAAGCACCCTGTTGTGGAGGTTTTCAATTCAGCGGCCTTCTCACATGAAAGCCCAGTGCTGGAAAAGATATTCGCAATGTTTGGGTGTCCAGAAGAACTCAGGAGTGACAACGGGCCTCCGTTTCAAGGACATGAGTTCAAGGAGTTCCTACAGCACCATGGTATCAGGCACCAGCGAATCACCCTGCAATGGCCTCAAGCCAACGGCGAGATCGAGCGCTTTATGTGGACCATCAACAAAACCCTTTGCATCGCTGTGGCTGAACAAGCCGACCCAGAACAATACCTCCAAAGGTTCCTGAGAGAATACTGGAGCACGCCCCCAGAGCTCCACACGCCAGGCGCCCTGGGCACTGATGTTTAATGGTGCTCTCCGGGACGGCCTTCCCATCGCGTCGGGGTGGGCACCCCCTCCTCTTGATGAAGATAGCGCCCTCCGGAGGAGGGAGATACGCAATAACACAGCCAGCCAAGCCAGGAGGGCCTTGTCTCACCAACTGCACCACAAAGACACTGTCATCATGCAGGACCGGAGGCCAGGAGGAAAGTTCCAGACTCGCTATGAACACGGATACTGGACAGTGGTCGACGTGAACGAAACTATGGTAATTGTTGATAAAGAAGGGGAGACCGTGACCCACAACATCTCATGGTTCAAGCAAGTGGAGAACCCATCCCAGTACGCTGATGGGACAAATGACTCAGAGGAGCCAAGGGCCAGCCCAGCCGAGCCCGGCGAAGTAGACGTATGCCACCCCGATCCCACTGCATCATCGGGGACTCCAGAAGTCGTCCAAGAGTCCCCCACAGTGGGCCCTTCACCACAAGCCTCAGCTGCTGAACCCAGCTCCAGCAGGAGCCAGTCCTGGTATGCCCTGAGAGACAATCCCCGGCCGAGCACTCGTCTGAGGGACTTCGCCTGCCACATGAGTGAACCATGAGACATTTGGGGCGCAGTCAAGGACTGATTTGGGATGGGGATGTAACAGTTAGCGTGGTAGTTGTTTTCCGGTGCACGCTCCGAAAAGGTTAGCCCTCGTGCCGGAAGGCGAAGCGCGCCCATATAAATAAATGTAGGCGCAGCCGCGTAAGGCAGTCCGCGCTCAGCACACCACTGTGTCCGTGTCCAGTTATTTGCTGCGATGACACTGTGCAATGCGGCTGGGCCCACCCACTGCTGAAGGGCCCTGGGGATGTAACAGAAAGGTAGTTGAACCATCCCGTGGCTGGAGTCAACATGTTTTGGTTTCCAGGATCAAAGGGGAATGAGAGAAGTTTATGAATGCCCACAAATGATGCATGCTTATGGGCATTCACAAACTTTCTTGGTTAACCAGGCCTTGGGATACCCGTTATTACCCTTGGAGTGAGATTTACGCTTGTGGAGAAATCGGCACTCGTGGAGATCTCTACAAATGTAAATGAGTTTACACCAGTCAGGATCACCTTTGTGAATTCCTGTTTGGTGTAAAATGAGTAAACATGGTTGTACAATTACGTTTGTGACCAAATGTACCTTTGTGAGTAGGGCCCATTGTATGTTGTCTTGTGAACGTCATTATAACATAACTACAGTTTCTTTTAGCTTCTGAATGCGTTTTTGTGCCTGGCTTCATTTAAGTACTCTACTGAAAGCAAGTTGATAATTTCATGTAGCTCTACTGAAAACAACAAAATATAAAATATAATACTGAATGGTCATCAACAGCATCTCAAGAGTGCACGTAATGCATATATTCACATTGCCAAAGGTGCTTTATGACCACATAGTTTTTCAATTCGATAAAGGTGATTAACGTTGAATAATATTTTGAAAATATTTATCTCACTGAGCAAACATTGGTTTATTGATTGAGACACAATGACCCACACTTTCTAACCTAAAGCACTGTTCAGTTACAAAAAAGCCCATTCACTATTGCATTTTGTGACCTGATATTCCCAGTTAAACACAGACAATGATTCTGAAAGTCAGTTCATAGCTTCTCGGCTTTCTGCCATAAAGTGCTGTCTTGAATTTCACTTAACTTCCTCCTATCTGTTTCAAAGAGTCCTCCAATCCTCCTTGACATCATAAATTCATATACACTAGATTTGTCTACTCTATTTCCTTTTCAGTGCCAGACCAAGATATCCAATTTCTACTAAATCATTTTGTTCAAGGCACAGCATCGGTCCAGGGCTCTTTCCTCATTTATCAGACAAACCATCTGTCATTTTAGTTGCCCTTTCACTTCATTGTATGTACTCACGTAGCAGACCTGGAGATACCGGTGCAAAAAACTGGTAGGCAACCTGTCACTCCTCCCATTAAACCTAAGCACACTCTATTCTCTGTTCTGAACGTTAATTCTATTTCTGCTAAATGTAATGCAAATACTCAAAAGTTACAGCACATTTTATGTGCAGTATTAAGAAAAATGAAACTGTTATTATTATTTTTTAATGAATGTTTAGGATTTGTGAAGCTTTCTAATTAAAGCACGTCTCTTAGAAGGAAATGGCATAAATAAACTATCAAATATATGTAGCTATATGATGTGATGTTGGAGTGGAATTTTAATGAATTTATAACAAAAACAGTGACATAAACACATGTGAAGGAAAACGTTTAAACAATTATGACATAACTAAATAAGCACAGCACCGAAGTAGTAATGCCACCCACGAAACATGAGTCAAATTGACAGAGTGCTAAACGAAGGGTGCGAATGGTGTTTGCACCTGCTGAAAGCACTCCCCTGAGTTCGGATTGGGGTAGATAGCATTTATTCCGGTTTTGTGCTCGCTCCTACCACTGAATTTAGCTGTGAACAAAATGAAAAAATCTGGAAAAGCACAGGAAAGACAGACTCTAACATCTTTGGGTGTATGTTCTTTCTGATTTTCAAGGTGTGGCTTTAGATTCAGCTGTAGAACAACCTAATTAAAAAAAAAAACCATTATAATAGGAAGCACATATAGAGATTGGGCTGCTGTGCGTGGCAGTGGCTTTCCGTATAACTCATACATGTTACATACAATCCATATCTGATTGTATGCATCATTGAAAAGTTAGCTCTTTAATAGTATGTGTGTGTGTGACACTTTATGGCATTGAAAAATAATATTTTGAATGAAATACTAATATGTATGAGGGATTGTCATTTAAATATATCAACCTTATTTGCAGGGCAGCTTTTCGTTTTCACAAAGCAGATACGTTTCCATTCTCAATTGGGCTTGTAAGATTGCTGTATTTCATTCATCTCAAGATGCGGTACAAATTTACAAGGTCATCTTTCCTTGCAAGGATCACTTTTTCAAAGGAAAAAAGAAAAACAATGTTTGCTTATCCTTCTGTGTGTCCCTTTGCAATATTTGCATGCTATGAATATTATTATCAATTAAGCTGTACATGCACGTTTTTAGTAGAGATGTCCAGAGGCCCCCCCTTCTTTTAGCTTTTGACGGTTTCATGATACAGTGCAAAATTAACGTATCATTGTCCATTAAATATGAGTGTGGATGGAGAAAGTCTCCTTTTTGAGTGTTGGAGCGTTTCCTGGTGCATACCGATGTTTGGCAAAATGAAGCATGGTGACATATGAGGCTCTATATATGTGAAGGGATTTATAGTTAGTAACATCGAGTCTCTCCCAATTTAAAACCATCCCTACGAACTGAACGTGATTACGTAAAGGGACTCATAGTTAGCAGCATCAAAATGTGATACACATGGAGGTATTTATAGACAATACGGTAAACAGGTGAGTTCTCGTCATTATGTAGAAGAAGCCATATGCATCAACCCATTTTCCCATAGACACAGAATGAGCAAAACCCTTTGATGCTTCTGGCCCTTTATTTCCCATGTGCCTCAAGATGACTGGGCAATTCTAAAGGAAACAGGCTTGATAGTACCGCATGCAGGGTTTAACTTAGCCGCCCTGTAACCTATCATAGAGGTATGCGTATTCAAATCCGTACAGCTTCCCCTCTGTTGTCTAGATAAGATTTGTAGCGGTTCCTGTGATGGTTGGTCCATACGTTGGTAAATGGACAGTTAGGTAATTTACATTTGTTGAGACTAGAGAAATTTGCGTAGGTGTTTGGATAAGAATAGTTAAGAGCGGATGATATTTGGTCTATACGCCTTGAAAGAAGACATCTGTTGACACTAAAGCGAATCTCGGGAGAATCCCAATATCCCGAAATTGCAGACTATTTTAATACCGCTATTGAGATATAGAAAGAGGGTGGCAGCATTCATATAGAAAGAGGGTGGCAGCATTCACTGTGGTTCTTGTTTTTTTGGTTCACAGGATCCACGGACGAAAATTGTGCCTGCATATAGGACTACTGATGGGCAATCTCTTTTCTAAAAATAGAAGACAAACACACATTTGTTTAGAGGGTAAGTGAATGAGATTAGTCAGCTGTTATGGAAGCAATATGGTAGATGGAATTTGAGGCGTGGTGTTTGTTGCACTCTGTCATGTTCTTTTTGTGAACAGGTTGACTTTCCCCTAATGTTTGATGTTTATACAATGGTAGCAAAGATACAGGAACAACATTGAATCACACTAGGTTTAGAACCCTGGATAGGATTACCTTAGTCATCACATATGGTGGGTGGTCAAGGGTAAGGGGACTTGGTGTCTGTTCCTGAAAGAGTAGAAAAATATAGTAATATATTGAGAATAAATTACTACTCTGACTCATTGTTGGTGAGGGTGTCTAAAAATAGAAATATATGATAATGTATAATAAACTGATTCCTTCTTTACTTTTATGTGTGTTAATGTTTTTTAGATATTTAGCAAAGTTTTTATATAAAATTTGAAAAAAGAGAAAAAATATCAAGTAAGAAATGAGGCAATCTGTAAATAATGAACTGTGATGGACACCAAAACATTAACAATTTGTCTCATACTGCATACATGTGTATATAGATGAAATGTAAATAATTTTGTAAGAATTAATAAGTAATGTAAGTTATGTTTGTAGCCCTGAAGAAACCCATACCTGGGTGTTATGCGTTGGCTGCGTGGACATTATTTTTCCTAACTAGAAGACGTTTGAATAAAGAATTGCAAAAACATAGGAAATTACCTCTCGATTCATCTATCTGTGATCAAATAGCATTTTACTGTTACTTAATTTTTGTTCTGAAGTTGCCTCTCTATTGTGTTTTTAAAAAACCTATCTGAAATGAAGCTGTACATGCAAATTCTTAGCAGAGATGTCCAGAGGTATTTTGTGATCCATCTTGGAAGACAGAAGAGGTGTCCCCATCTCCAGTTGAGGTTTTTTAATCACGTAATAGAAGGTTCAGCCCATATCATGAGCACTATAATTGAGGGAAGCAGAATAGATGTGGTTGATATACCTGGAGATTTTTTCCCAGCCCTTGCTGCCCATACAATGGCAAGAGGATTCCCATTAACTGCTTTAGTGCATCATACCTGAGGACTGGCCAGCATAGAAAGGGAAGGTAATACGTTAGACAGAAGGGCTTTAAATGCACACATTTCAATCATGAAAAGCATTGAGATGTTTGTTTTGTAAAGACATCAGAGCTTGCAGCTAAATTCAAAATATGCTTATTAATGTACATAGCAGACCACTAAACACCATTCTGATGTTCATATAATCTATTCTGGCCATTTGTCTGTCATGTTTGACAGTATTGTACCTTACTTGTGTGCAAGAAGCATGCCCTGCTGCCCATGCTGCACATTTTTGGTGAGAAACACTTGCTTAGTTGCCTACTTCTGTTGCTGCACCTATACAATGATGGCCACACAGTGACAGGCACTGTTTCTACTGTGAATTTTTTTTTTCTCTTTTTTTCATCACAGAACACCATTTTCTGAAAAGCACAAACATGATTTCCTGCTCTCGAGTACTACCAATACTTCTGTGTACTTCACATATTTTAAATGGTCAATTAGTTCTCCTTCAGATTGGCCTGTAAAACGTTTGGATTATTAGCTAATTGTGGCCCCATTTCTTTCATGAACATTGTGTGACTCGCACTGGGTTTTAGAATTATGGGGATGTCACTTTTACCCGGGTACCTTGACAACAGGCCAACACACAAAAGATAGGATTATATATTTGAAAAAGAGTAACTACTGACAATCGTTCAGGGTAGCATTCCAACACTTTTGTTTTTTTGTCAACTATGCCACCTAAGATGTGACTCAGCCATATGCAAATCAGCTTGGTCCTGCTGTAATAGGAGCGGTCCTTTCTGAAGTGGAACACAAGCACCCAAGACCAGTTATGGCCTACTGGGGCCTCCTCCGTTACTATTGGCAAAGATTAATTGAAGCTTCATTACAGGAGTTGGTGCCTGGCTGCAGAGGGGCTAGTGCCACCTGCCCATACACCAGCACCAGGTGCAATCTTCACAAATTCAAGGGGCAGTGGTTAGAATTTAACGTAGGTTGAGGTGCAAAAGCACTTCCAAGTTGAATATGATTAGAAAACCACAGGATTTCAATAAAGAATGTTTAAAGTGAAGTTATGATTAGGCGCGCACATAACACTTTAATGCATGTTTGAAAAAAAAGCCAGAAATCTATTTGAAAAATTACATTTACACCTAAAAGCCACAGAAATTCGATATTTATGGTACAGTTAACTAACCACACTTTTCATCCCTTCATGCACTGCTTAAGTCATCACATATTACATCATTCAAGGCATTACATTACATCACGGATCCCATCACTACACCCTGAGCTAAACTGCTTCTGGGTAGCTCAAGTACAGTATGCATACTTGAGCTGTGAGAAGTGAAGCATACATTTCAGCAAAGTCCTGCATCCAGCCATCCACGACTAATAAAACACCACTCCCAGTATGTGTTCATGTCTAAGTATAGGTGCAGGATTTCTAAAGCACAACTGTGATCCAAAAAGGGAAGACTGGTGCTAGGAATCATACAAAAAGTGAAGCAGGCTACAGAAGGGGTTAAAATAGCTACGTTTTAAGATGGTTTATGAATACTGCAGGGCTCAATAAGGTTTAGTTCTTAGTAGGCAAAGAGTTCTAGTGATCTCTGTTCAGAAGCAAGGAGTTACTGCCAAGATGACTTTGGTTCATCGCTGGAGTGGGGAGCAGAGTTTGTGAAGCAGAACGTACAGTGCTTTGAGGGATGTAAATCTAAATTTTGGATTGCAAGTAAAGAAGTCATATTTAGTGGACAGCATTGTGGAATAAGCAGAATCATTGAAAATGATTCTCTTTTTGATGGGTAGCCAGTGGAGATCTTTCAATTTACTGATAACAGAGGGAGTATTGGGAACATTGAGCAGGAATCTTGGGGCTGATTTTTGCACCACTTGGATTTGCTGATCAGGAAAACAGGGATACCCAAATATAGATAATCACCGTAATCCAGCCTTCGGATGATGAGCATATGGATTACTATGTTTCCAGTTGTTTCTGTCAAGAAGAGAAGAATTGTATTTTAATGCATTTTATGCATGACAAAGCAGGTATCAGTCAACTCGCCAATGTGATTAGCAAAAAGGTGCCTTCTGCCTGTATTTTGTGATGTGCTCTCTTGGTACACCGCTTTGATTCTTGCTCTGGCAGTCCTACCATCCTGCTACCCAGCTGCTGTCCGCCATGTCTATTTGGCCAGCAGTGCTCCGAGGGAGGTAGGGTATCTATTTCAACCATGCCCATCGTGGCAGGGGGAATCTGAAACTGGGAGCTTCAGATGATACCAGGCAGCAGGAGCCGGCAGGAAACGGCCGGCTACCATCAGCCGGGCTTCGATCGCAGATGGGGTAAGGCAGTGTCTAGCACGTGCTGCACTGGGTTGAGCCAGCACCCCGGAAGCAACTCGGCTACGCTAGGGTATTGCTTGTAGGACTGCTGTTGCTTCTCCCTTACCTACTCCTCTCAAAGTCTTTGATCATTTAGCAAACCAGAGTGAACCAGGACAACCAGGAATACAAGCTACTGCTTGTTGGCACCAAACTGAGAGTCTCTCTGGGGGGTCTCAGTCAGAACACTGCAGGAACTTCGCCAGGGCCTCAGCGTTCAAGGCCCCCATGGCTAGACAGTGTGGTTTCCAATCACGGAGGTAGGCTAAGCCCAGGCTAGGTCCTTACCAGTGGCAAATATAGCGGGAGGTGAGGGGTGAGGAAAAGGCACTGGTCTTGCTTTCAGCCCCCTCTATTGGCCTCTATGCCCATTGTCTGGCCCCTGCCTGTGCTGCAGCTGCTGCTGTGCTGCTGTTCAGCCCTGCCCATCTTGCTCATCTGCATCACACAGTGCCTTCACCAACAAGGTGCAGAGGTGACTCTCAGCTTACCTACTTTATCCAACTCAATCAATTTGGTAAACATCAACAATATTAAATTACCATCAGGCATCTAAAGCATGCAACAAATCCAAAAAAGAATGTGTCCCCGAAGTTCGCTACTATTGCTAAACAATAAGAGCACAGAGAGAAAAAGGAAAGCAGGTGCCAAACATTGTCAGAAGAATCTCACCCTCACTGGCGCTGATGTTGAACAAGAGACCCTGACAACTCTTGCCCCCAGGACGCTGGAATAAATACCTCAGAACTTGATCAACCTAAGGCAACAACGGGCCAAGACAAGGGCATTAAGAACTATTTTAAACGTAAGATAGAGAAAGTGAGTTCCACAGGAGATAGCCAGCCCCATGCTACCATCAAAGATTACGATTTCAATAATGACTTATTACAAAATGTAGGTCTCCCAACACTACTACCACCAACATTAGTTATCTTTACTCACTACAAGTCAGTGGATGACAGGTTATCACCCTCGGATGAGGTAGCTGACACAGTATCATCTGCTGATGTGGACGATGACAGCGCTGAAGCTCGCCTAGACATATAACATAAATTGCTCAGCTGAATTTCAGCCAAGATCTCCCATCTAAGGTAGTTGTGACAAATGTGACTTAAAGTAGTGACCGTAGTCAAAGTGGGTTAAAGGAAAGTCACATAAGAGTTCCACTCTCTCCTGTAGTCAAGATTTTCAATGCATGCACATAAATTGTGGCTGGGGATTACTGCAGGCTGTACTTTCATTGGTCTCAAGGCCTGCTCAAGTAACTCTGCTTCCTTGCCTGAGTTAACACCCCTGTCCCCTTTAACAGCATAAACCCCTGAGGCAAATGCGTCCTGTTCAAATAAATGTATCAGTGAGGACAACTCTGCCTTCCAAGGGTCCCACTGACTGAGCATTATTCAGAAGTAAACACTTGGTGGAGATCTGAGGAACAAGCGATTTCTTCAATTGGGTGTGTGGCTATGTTGCATGCAGATAAACCTGACATTCAAATTGCAATCTTGCAAAACCTGGCAGATCATGCCAAAGACATTGATAACAAATTAGACAATATAAATCACTTAATCACCCGAGCCCAGCGCAGAGACTAAATACTTCTGCTCCCATCTTTGGGAAAAATTTGCAGATCTCCTGTCAATTGTGTCATTTTTAATTACAGATCTGAAGCAGAAGTTTCATTATCCAAAAAGAGACTATCAAACTCTCAGGTCCCTGCAGCAGGAGCTGGCAGAGGAAGGGAGTGGACTTGAAAAACACAAGAATAAATCCAGGCTAACAACTGGTGTTAGTCCTGTGATTATAAATTAGAAGACCCAGTGGCATCAAGCGATGGTCCTACTGGTACCGATCAAACCAGTGAAGGAAAGGAACTGCTGGTGCAACAAAAAGCTATGGAGCAACGCAATCATATGGCCACAATTGCTTCCAAGGGCTCATCATCCCTATCAAGGAAAAACAATTAAAAAAAATTAACAAAAAACAGGTGCAGGGAGTTGCTTCTGGGCAAAATGTCTTCCCTGTATTTACTAAAGTAAGGTTGGCTTGTGGTGGTTTTACTAACACTACTTCCATTACAAATGTTAATCCTACGAATAGTCTAAATGAGAATGTAACATCTGCTCAACTACACAGAGTAGGTCGTTTACCAAGATCTGAAGATCAAGTGCCCCTGATTACCCAGTCCAAGAAGGAGAATGGGTAGCATCTAAAAAATTGGAAGATCCACATTCACTAACCAAAAACAAAGCTCAATATTCTTCTGCTGCCCTGCCCGACTAAGGGGCAACCCCCACGGCATTGATAGTTGCTGAGGCTGCCACAACCCAAAAGTCAGAAAACTGTCTAAAGGGCTGTCGTCAGATGTCCCAGGCATCACAAACAGATTATTGGCTAAATCATATATCATCAAAAGGAGTGGAACCTGCCTATGGGCAAGCACCAGTGAAACGAGATTGCCTATTGGAAAAAATCAGCCAGATCAATTGTGCACCATTAACTGACCTGTATACAACCCACCACTCAAGAGTGAGTTAGAAACTTCTCACAAATTGAAAAGCTGCAGGCAGTCAGGAGGACATATTGAATAGAGGAAACACAACCAAACTTGCCAAACATAACCTCCAACGACATCGATTCCAGGCACAACAGGGGAAGTGAATGAAAGAACTGAAATATGATTTCGAAATTTGAACATCATACCCTACGTTGTAGCAGAAAAATATAGGCTTGAAGAATGGGGCATAATAATTGTTGACCCATTTAGGGCTGAGTACCTGATGATTTTTTGTATCACGAATCAGCAAATTGGCACTGGATATAATGCTAGGGTAGCCTCTGTGAGATATTTAGCTTTGTGTGGAATGATTGGATAGTTCACCACTAATTCTGAAGAAGAATTCAATGATGTGTAAAGATCTCACATCAGGCAGAAGGGAATGCTTCTTTCCAAAATCAGTGGAAAACAACCAGCGTTGGCTATTGAAAGTTATCCATCATCAGTCCTGATGTGGGCCCGAGACAGACCACCACTCTGCTTACTGTGTGGTCTTGAAACATAAGGGGCTATAAAGATTTGACCCCATCATCTAATTATTTACAATGCATTTGTACTTCAAACATAGCTTAGCAAATGATCTAAATTCCTTGACCTGTTTTTTCTGAGTGGAACTCACCAGCCTTAAAGTCAAATAAGGGTGGCTGTCTTTCAGGCTATGTATTGATTTATGTAAAAAAAAATCTTTCGCTAACAGTAAACATCTTGGCCGAATGTAATGGCTAAATCTTTATAATAAAGATTGAATCACATACTGACTCAAATACTGGCCAGGAAACATCTCACAAGTTCTGTGGTGCTGACTAATACATATATAAACTGAAACCTGATAAAAAAAGAGCTATGATAGAGTGTCTAGCCAATTCCCTTCATGCATTAAAACTGGAGAATTTAAAATAAATTTGGTTGTGAGCAGGAGACTTTAATGCAAATATGCTTGCTCCATCACATGATGAATACTAGCTCAACATGGATAATCAATAATGGGGAATTCCACAGATAATTTCAACTTTATCAATTAAAAGCACAAAAGCTTTTTCAAGACCAACCTTGACTCTGAACAATATAAGCCTCTGAACACTGAGCCAAAGAAGCACAGGCGAACAAGATGCCTTCTACATGCACACGTCACATCAGAGGTTGGCACTGATCGACTACCTGTGAGTATCAGGTCAGCATTTTAACTGGTATAGCAGCTTAAAACTTGAGCATACACTAATCAGCGATCATGCAATCCTGTAATGCTCATTTCCCTAGGAAGCAGCTTCTCTTAAATTAGAGTGCAGAATTGGTGACCAGGCTGAGACTGGGAAAGTGAGTTTAATGATAGCAAGCGAGTAAAATTGAAAGCCCCTCTGTCCTCTCCCCCGAACCATCGAGGGTTGGGCAGGCTTTACCAGTGAGCTTCTCAATGGTGTTGCCACCCTCAAACGAGGCCAGCAGAAACATCGCTGTCATCATAGCCCAAGCACAAAAAATCATGAGCTTCTACTCTTAAGAAAGCAATTAAACAGAAGCATAACGGTGGTGATTAAGGATAGAACCAATTGCACCCTGACAGAAGAATTAAAGAAAGTAGGGAAAAGGTACCACCATCCATTGCCTTCATGAAGAAAACCTGAGTGCAAAAGATGAGCAATGGATTTCCATGTTTGAAGCAATCAAATCTAAAATCCCCAAGAAATGTTGGCAAATAGTTTGCAAATTGTCATCAGGACATTCATCAAGACAATTGACTAATATTTTGGTATTTGGATGGTTGTTTTATATTGTTATGCTATATGTTGATTCTTCCATCCATCTAGCTGAGACTTTGGCCACTCAAGCGTTAGTCAGCATGGGTGTTTCCCTTCCTGCCTCTGAGCTGCTCTCAGATGAGATGGTGGCTGACATATGGGTCAAGATGTGAGCTGAAGGTGCCACAGGTCCAAATTGTCTTCCAGCCAGACATTTTAAAGCTGCAAGAACAGAGTTTTCATCATACCCTGCTGTTTAATGAATGTATGGACAGGAACCAGGTCCCAGGGAGCTGGATTGGCTCTCTTTTAGTCCCAATTCACAAGAAGGGCTCCTATGACAAGCCAGTAGAGTGAAAAAAGAATTTGCACCCAAAGTGGACGTGGATTCAAAAAAGAATGTGCATCCGAAGTGGATGTGGAAGGAAAATGCTTTTGCAAAAACCTTGAACAAGGCACTTGAAGCATAAACGTCCGACAAGAAAATCATTCAGTCCTCACAGATAGGTTTTCAGAAGGAAAATGGGACTGAGGTTAACCTGTTCTGCCTATTGGCACTTATGGACTATGCCACAAAAAAAGGGGCAAGTTCTTAATTTTGTACTTTCATTGACTTTGAACACAACAGCCTATGATAAGGTGGACAGAGAGTGACCATGGCCAAAATTAGCAGTTTGGGGTGAGACCTCTGTCCGCTATTATAAGCCTTTACTCAAATACTTGAGTAAAAGTGCAAGTCTGCAGCTAATGGGCATCTTCAGCAAAGATCCACACCAACTAAAGATTAGAAGCAAGACTGCTTTTTGGCCCCTTTACTCTTCAACTTATGTCTGGCAGACGTGAACAATTATCTATATTTAGCCAAAGTGTTCCCACCAAAAAATTGACAGCATCAGCTAACATGCTTTGCAGTATGCGGATGACATCGTTCTAAAGGACCAAACTGCAATAGGGTTACAACTATCTCTGTCTGTGCTTACAGAATACTGCAAAGTCAATAAGCTTAGAATTACCACAACCAAAACTAAGATTTTATTTTTGGGCAAAAGGAATGTCACTTAGTTTATAAATGTTCAGAAAATCAAAAGAGTTGGCTCAATAAAATACTTAGGGGTCTGACTAAACAGTTGCGGTTATCCAGTCTCACAGATTTAGGCAGTGACATCAAAGGAGAACGCTCTTTCCTTCACCTTTCAATGCCTTCTTGTCATCCTTTTGGGCACAGACATTCCTGCTATCTGTAAAGATACTGAAAGCAGATTGATCCCTTCCTTGACATATGGATATCTTGTCTACAAATTTCGCCTAACACCTTGGGTGAACCACGCTCAATGCCATTGCTTCAGGCACCTTTTCCAACTGCATCCATGCACTTTGCAAGCTCAAATTCATCTGGAGTTCAACCTGAAACACCAGGATTACATTAGTTATACACTATTCCTTTTTCCAAGTGTGAATATGAGAAACGCTGATCATGATTTGCTTGAGCAGCTTCTGTGGAGCACCATACAAGACAAGGAATCAGATTTGCACAAAATGTATTTAGATGCGATTGATGGGCTCATAGCCAAGGACTTGATGCAATCGCCCCACCCACAGAAACAGCTAGCAAGAACTCTATCGAAACAGGCAAAACTGTTATCTGCCCATGATGACCTGGAGGCAATTAGTGTTAGAGCTCACACCGTACCATCGATTGACCTGTTTTAGCTTCTGTCATTGCCATCTTATTTCCAAATTGTCTATAAAAATTAAACTCCTCCACTTGAGTCTTGGGCAGATTCCCCTGAAAGCATACAAATACGGCTGCTTGACAGGATCTCAGGGTGTGGGTCATCAGAGTCTCTTCTGCATATTATTTGTATATGCATCACATTTATTGCACTAAGACGCTACTGGCTTGCACCAATCTTTAGACAGCTGAACATAAAAACTTCAGAACTTGTAAAGTTGCAGTGGAAGAATACTTAAAAGGGGAGTTGTGTCAACTATCAACAAGAGTTTTAAAATACATAAAGGTGGCTGTATCAATGTTGAATGCAGTGGCAAAATAGCAGTGTTGCAGTTTATTGCTTACTTTACACACCTGCACCTTAAAGATTCTTCATGATCTGGCAAGTGAATGTTTTCTACACTTACACTTTCACCAGATAACATGCTTCATTACTAAACGCTGTATAGTTTGATTGTTTTTTATTGGCTACTATTGTCAGATAGTGTGCTCCTTTTATACATTTTCTTCTATTTTTACTAATCTTATTCGATGATTTGCAATGGTTTTGATTAATCATGCAAAGAACAAAGTCCATTTTGGACATTTTTTTTTCACAAAGCTAAAATTCTTTGGTGATGTAACAGGAGTGGGAGTAGGGCCAAATTGTAGGAGACATAATGAGAAGTCTACCCTAAGGACCTTTTTTTTAAATGATCTTTGTTTTGTTCCTATTAGATTTGAGGTAATTCATAGTCATCAAGCCGGCAAAATTAAAGACAGTATTTGCTAGATCTTTGGAGATAGAGGCATATATTTGGGTGATGTCCACATAATGTCCATACAGAATTAGTTGAAAATAGGTATCAAAGTTTTGTGAAAATGTGGCACAATGTGAGGCTTAGAGATGAACCCTCTGGAATCCCACATATAACAGCAAAGGTGTTTATGCGTTAGGATAGGAGAGACGCAGTTTGAGTTCTTTCAGTTAGAAAGGAAGAGAGCTATTTAAGTGTTCTTTTAAAGATAACCATAACCATAACCATATCAAATATTAGAGAGACCGTGTAAAACGTGGCCAACAGGTCCACAAGGCCCAGTGTCGCAGAGTGTCCCATGTCAGTAGCATCCTAAGATCACCAGTGACTTCTAGTCAGGTGGTTTCTATGCTATCAGAATAGCTGAAGCCAGAATGTGCAGATTTGAGCACTCCATTGAGTATAAGAACTCTATTGATCGATTTCTCCAGAACCTTAGAAGGAAGAGGGAGATGGCTCTAAAAAAAGTGTTTGTGTCAACTAATGTTTTTTTTTTAACAAGGGGATAATGTGCGCCTGCTTCCATAATGAAGGAGCAGAACATACTAGTCTTAGAGCATCTTCCCCAAGGCAGAACAGATTTAGCAAACAGGGGTTCAAAGAGCTCCTGTTATGTGGGAATGATATTACAACAGGCTGTGCATTGGAGGGGATTTTGACAATAGGAAATACTGTCTTGGAAGCATTGGAGGACATAATCACTTTCTGCACTAGGTAGTTTATTTTGGTGGTGAAAATTAACCTTTGGCATTTTTATAGCTGTTTTGTAAACTAGTTTGGCATAAGCTAGACTTCTTCAGGCATTTACATTTGTGTTTGGACTGACGTAAATCTTATGTGCACCATGGTAGCTTAGATTGGTGAGAACAAGACCCCCAACCGTATTTGAGACCCAATGATAATACTGCTGAGTTGATGTTGTCATCTCTTGGTAAAAGTTATTGACTAGCTTGTAAGAGAATTTAATAAGTGATTGTTCTTCACATTTGACCAAGCCCTGTGCACAGGGTAATAACAGGTTTTTAGAGTGAATGTGGTTGGTCCTAAATAAGAGATCATGAATATATGGTCAGTGCATACTGAAGAAAACAGATGGCTTAGCAAGTGGCCAGCCTTTTGAGTTGGGGCCGAAAACAGCTGGATGGTTAGGGATTCAATCAGATGGAAAGAGTCAGTGTTACTAAGATTTTTAAGGTGGAAATGAAATTGAAATCAGCAACCAAAGAACAATTTGTGAATTTGAGTAAGAAGCGAACCACCAAATCTGTCACTGCAGGACTGAAAGTGTTTTGCCAACCAGGGTGCAATAAAGATGTGCCCCAGCGAATGTGTAAATGGGACTGAGTGTAAGTTTGAAGTCATAGCTGTGAAAAGGCAGGTGCCTTTGTTGTTGAGCAGGAAAGAGAGGATTTAAAAATAATGGGCAAACCACTATCAGGCTTTTCAAAGCAGTCCTTATGGCAGATGGAGAAACCTGAGGGAATAACTGTCACCATATCAGGGGCCAAGGTGCTCTTTAGTCAAGCTTCTGTGAAAAAAATGGTGTCCTGGTTATGAGTTACAATAAAATCAAATAAATGTAGGTGGTGTTTCTCCAGAGAACATGCATTCAGAATTAAACACAAGTTGAAAAATCTGAATTCTATGCATACTAAGGTGCTTCTGATGGTGCATACTGCTATGGGGCTCATAGATAAAGGCTTATGTGCTGGGTTAACAGCAAGGAGCGAAGGGACATCATAAGGTAGGATCTGTTAGGAGCTGTTAGGTTCTGATTGACTGGTAACAGTTGCCAAAGAGATGCGGCAATGATGCAGATGGGAACAGACAACTTTGCATTTGGTGTACCTGCTTAGAGCATGCAGTGTAACAGATGTACAGCTGGGGCAGCTAAATACCCATTTGTGACTATAAAGGTGTGTCCAAGTGAAATGATTTCATGAGATTCAGAAAAAAGAAGTGGGGTAGACAATAAGTGTGCATTGGTGGAACATGGCATATCCTTTGTTGGCTGCTAAGCAACCGTAGGTGTTGAATATACTGTTAACTAAAAGGTCAAAGTTAAAATAATCATGAGAAAGTAAAACACAAGCATCTTAAAAGCTGTCTCTCACAAGAGCCAGCAGCATGGAGCCAGACACCTTCAGTCCAGATACAAGGCAACAAGAATGGAGCTGCTGTTCCTATAAACACTGAGGGAGTGTTCTTTAGCAAGACAGTGGAGAAAATGATCCTGGTTAGAGACACACAAACATGTCAGCTAAATAGCTATTTCGGGCCACAGGGGTGTGTCCCAGTGCTGCTCTACCCAGAGAGTCAGAACAAATAGGCAGTAAAAAATAGGTGTGCAAAACTGGAAACCATCAACTTCTTTGTCCATAGCGCTGGGTTTTGGCTGTAAAGCATGGTCATGGACCCAGATCTACACAGACAGGTATTCCCTGGTGCACACTAACTTTGATTTTGCTCGGAGGTGGTTTCAGGCTTTGGCTGTAGGTCAAAAACTGCATTGCAATGTCTCTTAGCACCGACACCAGCTGTACATAGTCTTTAACCTGCGCAGGAAGAATTACTGCCTGTGCCGAAACGTATCCGTGTAGCCATTTTCTACAGTATATGGGATTCACTTTACGTAGTAGGAGTTTTCTCCATGCATAAATCCCGTGGCAATTCGTAGCAAAATGACACTAGTCTGTCCCAACTGTAACTTAACACTCCCCCACATCCTATTCCACCCTACTAAATCACCCAAAAATTAGGGAGGGACTACCAATAAAAGCAGAGGTTGATCCCCTGCGCTGTCTTCTGCTTAATGCCAGCTCTTTGGTCAAACACAGTACAGAGTGTGCTCTCCTTATTGAGGAGCATGCAACAAAAAATGCTTTTATTACAGAATCCTGGTCAGACAAGGTTGGCTGGGCTGGATCTGGTTAAAACTACACCTCCTGGGTTCTTATGTTATGCCCAAGATAGACCGCTTAGAAGAGGGGGAGGATTAGCAGTTATATACCACAGCTTCTTACACTCCTCCTTCCTAACAGCTTCCAACCCAACTTGTGAAGCGGTCTCGTTCAATTTCTACATCAATCATTTCAACTCCTTCAAGGGCATCCTTCTCTATCGACCCCCAGGCCCTAGAAATACCTTCATAGCTGAAATTGGTACGCTAATAGAGGATGGGCTCTGCTCAGATTCTTTTACAATCCTTGGGGATTTCAACTTCCATCTAGAAGCACTGTCTGACCCAGATACGATCGCTTTGGGGAAAGTGATGAATAGTGATGATCTCAAGCAACTGGTAGAGAGCCACATGCATCTTGCAGGGCATACTCTAGACAGGAGCTTCTCCAATAACCCAAAACTGATTTGTACGGACGTGCTACCACTTACTTGGTCATTCTATTTAAACTTACTTCCCCAAACTCTCATCATGGCAAGGAAGGAGTCATAAAAGAGGTAGTAACAAGAGCCTGGAAGAAAATCAAGAGCCCAGTACTAGAAGCACTCCTTAGGGACACAGTTTCCGCTCTTCCCGCCGTAGTGGATGAAGCCACAGCTTGCTATACAGATTGGTTCGATACAGCATGTCATAACTTAGCCCTGACAAAACTGTGGGTCCCCAAATGCTCTCAGCCCCCTGGTTTTCTGAAGATCTGCAGAAGCAAAAACATGCATGTATGTGCTTAGAACACCACTGGAGGAAAGGCTACAATGAAGTAGATAACGAGTTTTACAAGCATAGTCTCACTCTCTATAAAAAGCTACTCTTAACACGAAAAAGATATTTTTTACAGATCAAATTCTACAGGCAAAATAATCCTTGAAAGAACTCTTCATGACAGGTAGGATGCGCACTCAGCATTATATGGCCCTATACGATCTGTTTTATACCCCAAGCAAGATCTCTAAATGGGGGATATCTGCGGGTGTCAACTGTAATAGATGTGGCCTTTTTGCAGCTGACTCGATTCATATGTTTCATTCATGTCCCAAGTTAGGGGTATTTATTGGGGAAATTGAGCAGTTTATTGGCATAATAACGGGAGCCTCCGTTTGTATAACGGGGGAATTGGTGTTGATTGGGGTGGGGTCTGATATAGTAGCACATACAAGATCACAAGCTATTAAATCCTTTTTGTTTATTTGTATGGCAGTGTTACGGGCTTGCATAACTAAGGATTGGATTAGTCCTGACCCCCCGACCTTTGTGACCTGGCGCTCAAGGCTATTAGCTATGTATAATTTGGAATTTTCAAGATATAAAACCAAAGGTATAAGGAAGAGAGCAATGGGAGCCAAGATCTGGTCTCCCATAACAAAATGGATCTAGGAGTAATCTGGGTTGACCATATGCTGCTTGACTAAATCATGAATTGAAAATGTTTAACCCCTTCCCCGCTCATGACGGAACCGTTCCGTCATGAGCCACGGTTGGCGTGTGCTCATGACGGAACGGTTCCGTCATGACAATCCTGTTGGCGGCCGCTCCGCCTGCGCGGCGCTGTTTCCCCGCCTGTGCGGGGCGACAACGCAAATGGGCGGAGTCATGACGGAACCGTTCCGTCATGAGCACAGCTCAACTGTGGCTCATGACGGAGCGGCTCCGTCATGAGCACAGGCCCACCGCGCTGCCCCCCTGCCCCCCCCAGCGCTGCAGCGGAATGTCCGCAGCAGCGAAGGGGTTAAATCTCTCTTTTTCGGTCTGTCTGCCATTGATGTATATGAGATATGTTTCGACTGTATATTTCTTTTGCTGTACTTATGTTAATCGTATTTATCTAATTTCAGGTATTGTAATCTTGCTTCAAGATGTTTGTGTTTATCCTTACCAAAACAAAAAGGGGGTAAAATCAATAAAAAAATAATTTGAAAAAAAGAGGAAGCAACAAAAAATGGCAGTCTTGTATCACTAGTGATCTTTACTGCCATCCAGGCCAGTTAGGTAAAGAAAAGAAGAAGAATAGGGAAAGCATTGTCTTCCTGTCCTTTAGGTGAATGGGGAGGCTTCTTTTGTGTACACTGGTCCACTCCATACATGTGAATGAATAAGACTGCATAAGTAAGTCACCAAATATATAAATGTTCTTCTATGTCTCAACCATTTTTTTTTTGCAAAGCGTATGATGATAATATGTGAAAGTTCTTTTGTGGCCTGCTTAGTTGGGGAAATAAAGTTCATTGTGAAATGTAAAAAGAAAGAACTCTTCAGGACAATAGCCAAACTGGCTTCCTTCTCTAACCAAACAATCCAAAGTGGCCCGGAACTTTGCGAGGAAACCGCCACCTTCGTTTTACAAAGAGTGGAAGGTATTTTTTCCACTTTTAAACTCCACCAGAGATAAAACACAGGAGTCTCAGCCCTGTTGGCAAGCAGCACAACCAAGTCACACCCAACTTTTAACCTATACTCACCTCTGGAGAAGTTGGACACAATATAATTCCTTGCTTCCACTACATCAGGATCTCCCTATGATCCTTGCCCTGTCTCGGTGATTAAACTTGTCACTGAAATTATAGGTACCGTCCTTACGCTCATTTTTAATGCTATGTTTGAATCTGGGCAGTTCCCTAAAAAATGGGAAAGTAGCGTCCATTCTCCCACTACTAAAGAAGCCAAATTCCGATCCTAAGGCCCCAAATAACTACTGCCCAATTTCTCGTCTACCCTTACCTGCAAAATTGGTAGAACGAACCATGAACACCCAACTCAGCACATTACTCCACGCTAATAACATACTAGACCCCACTCAATATGGTTTCAGGGCATGCCATAGCACGGAGTCAGCTCTGTTAAAAGCTACAGAAGAACTAAGAGAAGCCTTGGACCAAGGAGGCCAGGCTGCACTAATTATGTTATACCTTTCCGCGACCTTTGATACGGTCCATCATGATGTTCTGATGGACCGTCTATCTACATGTGGGGTGCAAGTAAAAGCCTGGAACCTGCTGAAATCCTTTCTAACAGGTAGAACTCAAACAGTGGACCTAGATAAAGCCCGCTCCAAACCTTTCTCCCTCCCATGTGGAGTACCACAGGGCTCCTCCCTTAGTCCGACCCTTTTTAATGTATATGTGGCACCTCTTGCGGTGGTGATCAAATCCTATGGATTTCAGCTGACATCCTATGCCGATGACATGCAAATAGTGGTGTTACTACATCTGGAACAGGAGGCACAGATAGGGGAAAGGTTCAGTGATTGCATGAAAGCGATAAAATCCTGGATGATGACTAACTGCTTAAAGTTAAACTTCAGCAAAACAGAGGTCCTCATTTTCAGTAACAGTGCCAACTTTTGGACCTCGGACTGGTAGCTGGATGAGCTGGGGACCCTTCCAGATCCAGCCAGGAAAGCGAAAAATCTGGGTGTCACAGTGGACAATAAACTCTCCTTTGGGGACTAGGTGAACGCGGTGACCTCTGCCAGTTTCCATCTCTTAAGAATGATAAGGAAAATAAAATCATTCCTACCAGCAGACTGTCAAAGGATAGTGATATCATCTTTAATCCAATCGCAGGTGGACTATTGTAATAGTCTGTACCTAAGTCTTCAAAAACAATACCTAAACAAGAAAAAAAAGACTACACTGGTTCCCTGTGAAACAAAGGGTTCATTTTAAATCCCTGTGCATGGTTTTCAAAGCCCTTCGCAGAACAGGACCAGATTACCTCCAACAACGCTTCCAATGGTACATCCCCAGAAGAGCCTTTTCGTTCAGCTGAAGCAAAAAGGGTGGTTGTACCGCTAGTTAAAAAAGCTAACTGGGGCGGTAGAAGCTTTGTCACCTGCGCTGCCCAGGTATTGAATGAACTTCCTTTTCATCTCAGAAGCACCACGGAACTGCTGACATTCAGTAAGGGGCTGAAAACCTGGTTGTTTAGGCCAATACATACTCTGGAGTTTGGACAGATAGTAGCCAGTGCCAGGACACCCTTGGGTAACCGTGCGCCCAAGAAATGCAATTAACATAACATAACAACATGGACTAGTCTATGTCTAATTCATACATCCGTCCCTGTACAGACAGTAATCCTAAACTGTATGTAACCTTAGACACCTTTAATTTATATTCTTTATGCTTTGTATTGGTGCTTTTGTAGTGGTGCTTTAACAATGCACATTTGACCAGTTTCTCTTTGTCGTTGTTGTTTTTTTAAAATATATTTCATAAATGCTAGCTTTGATGGTGTCACAAAATAAAAATAAAAACAAATGCTCTAACATTGTAATTGTTATGTTTCGATAAAAAAAGCATTTCTATGCATTAGAGTGGCAGGAAATAAAGGAATAAACTTTTGAGAAAGGCAAAAACAATCATAAAGATCTAGACTTATTAAACTAATTTTACATGATGCCTTGCTCTTTTGGCCGCCTTAATTATCCGGTTAGGCAAAATGCAATCTTTAGGGTTATGAGCTTGATGTAGTAAATTTTCATTATAAAAAAGTGATTGCAAATTGCACATTGAGGGCCTAATTCACAATGGGTCTCGACACTTGTGGCTGTGACCCCACAGTCGCAATTCTCATTGCGTAGAATCCGCCTGAGTGGGGAGACTCCCTCACGACTACAGGGTCTCCGCCACAAGTGTGGAGGCCCTTTATAAATCAGGCACAACATGTTTGTGAATGGAGTAGTATTTTGTGATCCAACCCATATACAAATAGGTCAGTTCACAAAATACTGAATCGTAGTGGGTTTCAATCTACCCTGCCTCATCAGTATTCTTGAGGTACGTTGTGAAATGCGACTTACTATGATTTCCATATCACAATGATGGTGGTCTGCTGTGGTCAGCAGACCACCCAGTCTTCAAATGCATTTTAATAAAGAAAACATTTTTTTAATGCAGAACATTTTCCTTAATGGAAACGGGACTGCATTTTGAAATGTTATTTTATAAAAGAGTAAGAGCTCTCAAGGGTTCCCTTTCCCTTTTGTGACTGTGATACAACTCCAACTCGCGAGTCTGTAACTTTTCAATGTTTGTGACCTGATTACTTTTAATAAACATTGTTGCAACCCTTAACGAATAACTATTTAGAAGGGACATCTTAAATAAGCCCCTTTCAAATTGTGATTTGTTTGAACCCTTCTGTGATTCACAAACTGTTATCAAAATAGCTATTTTGCAGTTGCAAACTCTGTGATTTTGTGAATTGTAAGCTTTTGTGATTGCAAAATTGCTTTGTATATCGGGCCTGTTAGAAATGGGGGTCTCTAGTTGGTAGAGGTAGGTACCTTTGTCCAAATAGGGACCCTTGCTTCTAGTCAGGGTAAGGAGGACACACTTCTAAAATAAACCCTACTCACCCCCTTGGTAGCTTGGCACAAGCAGACAGGCTTATCTCAGAGGCAGTGTGTAAAGCATTTGTGAACACATACAGTAATACAGTCAAAACACTACAAATGGACACCACACCAGGTTAGAAAAATAAGTAATCTTTATCTAAACCAAACAAGACCAAACAACAAAAATCCACAATACAGTAATAAAAATATGACTTTCAAATGGTAGAAATAGTTCAGTTCAAAGCAAATTGCAGTTGCATCACTATTCACACAAAGTACCTTGGATGGTCGCACACACAACAAAAAGGGCTGCAGGAAAGGTGATGCATAAGTTCCTTACACTCAGGGAAGGTGATGCGTCGGTTCTTTGCTCCGGGAGAGGTGATCCATCGGTTTCTTACCGGAGAGGAAGTGATGCGTCGGTTTCTTACAGCGTGGGGAGGTGATGCATTGGTTTCTTACTGCGTCCCCCAACGATGCGACATACTTGGTGCCTTGATGCTATGAGCTGGGGTGATGCGTGGGTTCTTGCAGCCACCAGGGATTGTGTGGGAATTGGTTCGGTGAGCTCGGACTTCGGAGATCGGTGCACTCAATGCGGCGTGCAGTGATTTCTCGAGCCGCGGGAAGGCGCTGCGACGATTTCTTTGGGGATGCGTCGGAAATAGGTGCAGATGCGTCACGCTTCTTGTTGTTGCGTTACTTTTCCATCTTCCAATGGCCAGAAAAACCTCCAGAGGCACAGAACAGTTACAGGCACCTCTTGGCAGGTCAGAACTCCCAGCAAGGAAGTGCAGGGGAGCTGGGGTGAAGTATTTGTGTCCCTGAGACTTCAGAAGAGGGTGCACGTGACTGCTGTGGTCCTGAGGCGGAAGCCGGGACTGTTGTTGGTGTGTGTCAGAGGAATTTTAATCCTTTTAACTGCTTTTAAAATCGCTGCTCTTAAAATTGTGACTGTGTATTATTTATGTACTGCATGGGACAAACTACAATTTTAGAAGCATAATAGCGCATTTTGGTGAACGCTTACCTGGGCACTGAACTGAACTTTGTTCCTCCTGTTCTCGCCTCACGAGCCCTGCCCGCCCCATCGCAGCCGATCGGACGCTGCCGGGGACTCGAACGGAAGCCACCATCTTGGGTGAGGAGTAGGCGAGCGGCACAGTGCTCGGCCTCTCCCACCTCTAATCGTTTAAAGTCGCCAACTTAGAGCGCATGCTCCGATTGAGAGGGTGCACGTGACTGCTGTGGTCCTGAGGCGGAAGCCGGGACTGTTGTTGGTGTGTGTCAGAGGAATTTTAATCCTTTTAACTGCTTTTAAAATCGCTGCTCTTAAAATTGTGACTGTGTATTATTTATGTACTGCATGGGACAAACTACAATTTTAGAAGCATAATAGCGCATTTTGGTGAACGCTTACCTGGGCACTGAACTGAACTTTGTTCCTCCTGTTCTCGCCTCACGAGCCCTGCCCGCCCCATCGCAGCCGATCGGACGCTGCCGGGGACTCGAACGGAAGCCACCATCTTGGGTGAGGAGTAGGCGAGCGGCACAGTGCTCGGCCCCTCCCACCTCTAATCGTTTAAAGTCGCCAACTTAGAGCGCATGCTCCGATTGAGAGGGTGCACGTGACTGCTGTGGTCCTGAGGCGGAAGCCGGGACTGTTGTTGGTGTGTGTCAGAGGAATTTTAATCCTTTTAACTGCTTTTAAAATCGCTGCTCTTAAAATTGTGACTGTGTATTATTTATGTACTGCATGGGACAAACTACAATTTTAGAAGCATAATAGCGCATTTTGGTGAACGCTTACCTGGGCACTGAACTGAACTTTGTTCCTCCTGTTCTCGCCTCACGAGCCCTGCCCGCCCCATCGCAGCCGATCGGACGCTGCCGGGGACTCGAACGGAAGCCACCATCTTGGGTGAGGAGTAGGCGAGCGGCACAGTGCTCGGCCCCTCCCACCTCTAATCGTTTAAAGTCGCCAACTTAGAGCGCATGCTCCGATTGAGAGGGTGCACGTGACTGCTGTGGTCCTAAGGCGGAAGCCGGGACTGTTGTTGGTGTGTGTCAGAGGAATTTTAATCCTTTTAACTGCTTTTAAAATCGCTGCTCTTAAAATTGTGACTGTGTATTATTTATGTACTGCATGGGACAAACTACAATTTTAGAAGCATAATAGCGCATTTTGGTGAACGCTTACCTGGGCACTGAACTGAACTTTGTTCCTCCTGTTCTCGCCTCACGAGCCCTGCCCGCCCCATCGCAGCCGATCGGACGCTGCCGGGGACTCGAACGGAAGCCACCATCTTGGGTGAGGAGTAGGCGAGCGGCACAGTGCTCGGCCTCTCCCACCTCTAATCGTTTAAAGTCGCCAACTTAGAGCGCATGCTCCGATTGAGAGGGTGCACGTGACTGCTGTGGTCCTGAGGCGGAAGCCGGGACTGTTGTTGGTGTGTGTCAGAGGAATTTTAATCCTTTTAACTGCTTTTAAAATCGCTGCTCTTAAAATTGTGACTGTGTATTATTTATGTACTGCATGGGACAAACTACAATTTTAGAAGCATAATAGCGCATTTTGGTGAACGCTTACCTGGGCACTGAACTGAACTTTGTTCCTCCTGTTCTCGCCTCACGAGCCCTGCCCGCCCCATCGCAGCCGATCGGACGCTGCCGGGGACTCGAACGGAAGCCACCATCTTGGGTGAGGAGTAGGCGAGCGGCACAGTGCTCGGCCCCTCCCACCTCTGCGGCTATAAATGAACATCCCTCACAGGAAGCGCAGCGGACGAGCGCAGCGGGCGCGTCGGCGGCGCGTCGAAGACGCGCCAAAGACAAGCCCGTCTGCGCCCGTCCGCGACAGGCCGGGACCCGGGGCCACACTCCCTGTCCCTTTTCCCTTGAGCAAAAATCATATCTCCTATTCAGGGAATGAGCTAAGAAACTTGAATATTGCGAATTTTCACACTCAAGCATTATGTGCTAAACTGGAACCCTCATGCTACATGGGACCGTTCAGCTGTGGGAACTGTCAATGGTTGAGTAACCCCGGGCATGGCCCCTCTAATCCCGGCGCCGCAGACATATCGTTAAAATGCATCTATCTCAACGTTAGGTCCCTCCCTAAACATGCAACGGAAGTATGGGATATTTTGGAAACTGACCAACCAGACCTAGCCTTCATCACGGAGACCTGGCTAGATAACCATAACACTCCGGATATTGCCATGGCCCTTCCAGAGAACTATAAAATTCTTAACCTGAATAGGAAGAAAAAGAAGGGAGGAGGGGTCGCAGTGCTGTTTAAAGACATTTTTTCCTGCAAACAAGAAGCAATCACTCAGGCTAGTACCCACGAGGTTATGGCATTCTCCTTATCCTCCAACACCACTATCCTACTCGGAGGAGCTGTTATTTATAATCCCCCGGGCTGTACCTCTGAATTTAACACTCGTCTTCTGGCTCAGGTTATGCCAATCTGTCTCCAGAACAAAAACATACTACTCGTAGGGGATTTTAATATCCACTACGATGATAGCAATAACCCTCTTACCAAACAACTAATGGAAAACATGGAGATACTTCAGTTATCGCAGAGAATTGACCAACCAACTCATCGGGCCGGTCATATTCTCGACCTGATGTTTTCCAATATTAACCATATTTCCATCTTAGGGATAAAACCAGTGCTTTGGACAGATCATTCTTTGGTCGAATTCGATATAAAACTATCAGTCAAGAACACTAAGCCCTCGTATCAAATAGCAGCATATAAAAGAAGTTATGCTAACTTCAAGGCCGAAACCTTTAAGGAAAACTTTGTATATCACACCACAGGGGAAATAAGTGTCAACGAAGCAACGGATAGACTGCAGGATCACATCGCAATGGCCCTTGAGCATTGCTCTCGACAGCGTCGGAATCCCAAACCCAGCCGTACTAAGTCAGAAAAATGGTACGGCCAGGAATTAAAGACACTTAAAAGGAAATGCACCAAGCTTGAGCATAAATGGAGGCTAACAAAATCTCAAGAGAATAGGTCAATGTATAAAATAGCTCTGTCGCACTACACCTTGGCCATCAGGAAAGCAAAAAAGGACTACTTCTCCCAGAGGATTCTAGAGAATAAAGACTCCTCCAAAGAACTCTTCAAAATAGTTAAGGAGCTATGTAGCCCGTCTAGTCTATCATCTGAATTGATCCCATCACAAATCAGCTGCGATAAAATAAGCAGCTTCTTCTGTGAAAAGATAGACAAGATTTATGCTTCTTTCCCTAATTCGGAAGCAGGACCCCTCATAGATCATGAGCCCCCCTCTCCTCAAGTCCTCTGCACTAGCTTTGGGCCATTTTCCGAAGAGGAAGTAGGCAAAACAATGATTGAAATTACATCTGGCTCTCCTTTGGATCCGTGCCCCCATCATATCTTCCGACAAATTATTCCCTTCATTTGCCCTGCAGTAACTCAAGTTTTGAATCACTCGTTAGAAGTTGCAGAATTTCCACGCAGTTGGAAGAATGCCATAGTCACCCCCCTCTTAAAAAAAGCAGGCCTAGACATTAACAATCCGGCCAATTATAGACCTATTTCCCAGCTTCCCTACCTGTCGAAAGTCTTGGAGAAACTGGTCAATAGAAAATTGGTCAGTTTTCTTGAGACTAATAATTTATTAGACAGTACGCAAACAGGTTTTAGGGCCAACAATAGTACGGAAACAACTCTCCTGGCCGTGCTTGATAACATCAGAATGCTGGTGGACCAGGGGAAAACAGTTGCCCTAATCCTGTTGGACCTCTCGGCGGCATTCGATACCGTCCCACACAAATTGCTCCTGGAGACACTAGCCACCAGAGGCATTAGGGACAGAGCACTGGGATGGTTGCGGTCCTTCCTATTGGAAAGATCCCAATCGGTGCATTTGGGCAAGTTCTCATCCTCCCCCCGGACCATCAAATATGGGGTCCCACAGGGGGCTTCGTTAAGCCCTACTCTGTTTAACGTTTTTGTGTCTTCTCTGGCCGGAATTGGCAGAAAATGGGGGGTGGAAATTTGCTCCTATGCAGATGACACCCAACTTACGGTAGTCCTGGATGAGAAGACCAATTCCAAGGACAGACTTAGGAGCTGCCTCTCAGATTTGGCTGAATGGATGCATAAACACTATCTCAAGCTGAATGCAGACAAATCAGAGATATTGCTGTTTGGAGGCCACACACAAATGTGGAATGACACCTGGTGGCCCGAAGCATTGGGCATCCCCCCAGCCCCTACATTAACAGCAAGGAATCTGGGGATAACGATCGACACGTCCCTTTCCATGAAAGCTCATGTAGCCGCTATATGCGGCAAAGGCTTTGCGATCCTGAAAATGCTCAAAAGAGTTTTTCCTTGGATTCCATTAGATTGCAGAAGGATCCTAATTCAGTCTCTCTTGATGAGCAGGCTGGACTATGGAAACTCTCTGTTTGTTGGCATGGCGGAGTATTTGTTCACCAAGCTACAAACACTTCAGAACGCAGCAGCCAAGGCCATCTGTATGAAAAGGAAATATGACTCGGCCAAAAACTGTCTGCGAGATCTGCACTGGCTTCCGATGAAGCAGAGAGCAACTTTTAAGATGCTGTGCATTGCTCATAGAGCACTTCATGAGACAGGCCCTCTCATCCTTAGAAACAGGATCCGGTTCTACACGCCCACTAGACACCTCCGCTCACAAATCGCGGCTCTGGCCAGCATACCGAGGGTAAAGAAAGCCAGAATGGGTGAACGAGCCTTTTCCCACGTTGCCGCAAAGAAGTGGAATGAACTTCCCATGGCCCTTCGACTTACAGAGGATCATCTGGCGTTCAGGAAACAACTGAAAACTTTTCTTTTCCCTGACTATGACTAAAGACACCTATTTTTTCCCACTGCATCCTCACTGTAGCAATCGCAGCGCCGTGATATCCCTCGGGATGATTGTTAGCGCTTTATAAGTAACCTAAATAAATAAAAAAAGAACAGGAGGAAAGCTATTCTTCAAGTTCTTGGAGATTCTCCTCAAACAGGGGACACAGCAACAAGCAAAGTCCTTTTTTCCTTTCCTTGGCAGAAAGTTAGCCACTGCAGGCCAATCCCAGACAGGAAACAGCACAGGGGCGGTATTCATCCTCAGTTTCTCCAGCTCTTCTCCTTGGCAAAGGTTCCTCTTGATTTCCCAGAAGTGATCTATGAAGTCTTTTCTATTCCTGAGACTTCCAACAGGAGGCAAACTCCACTTCAAGCCCTTGGAGAAAACTCTAACAGCAGGATGATGAAAGCACCGTCCAGTCCTTCCCTACCCAAGACAGAAGCAACCACTGCAGGCCAACCTCAACAGCACACAGCACAGAAGCAGTACTCCTCTTCCAGCTTTCTCCATCCTTCTTCCTGGCAGGTTCCTTAGTTCAGCAGTGATCTAAAGGTCTGGGGTCTGGGCCCCTCTTTTCATATAGTAAATGTCTTTGTCCTCTCTGAGCCTAGTCCAAACCAGTTCTAGGGGCACTTTGCAAGTGCACAACAACCTCCATTGTCAGTGTGAGCCCTGGCTCCAGACACACCACAGGTGGGCAGATCCATCATTGTGGAAGGCAGGCACAACCCTATTCAGGTGCAGGTGCTACTCCTCCCACCACTCCAAATTCAGACCAGGCCCACTCAGCCTAGCTCTGACTCATCCAGACTCTCTGGAGCCACTGCACATCCCTAGCCCCTGTCACTCCAAAGCCAGACAGTCAATACACATCCTAGCAGAGGCACACTGGATGGCAGAGCAAGAAAATACCTACTTTCTAAAAGTGGTATTTTCAAACACAGAATGTAAAAATCACCCTCACTAAAAGATACATTTTAACATTCTGAGTTCAGGCATACTAAACTTTATTTTCCGATCTGGTTCCCAGGGGCAGTTATGCTTATAAGATGTTATAAGTAAACTCCCAATTCTATCCTATGGGAACAGATAGCCTTACAATAGTGAAAAACAAAATTGGCAGTATTTCACGATCAGGACATGCCGTACACATCAGGGCATGTCCTACCTTTCACATACACTGTACCCTGCCCACAGGGGTACCTTGGGCCTACCTTCGGAGTGACTAACATGTAAGAAAAGGGAAGGTTTGGGGACTGGCAAGTGTGTGCACTTGCCAAGTCAACATAGCAATACTAGACTGCACACAGGCTCTGCAATGCAGGCCTCAGTTACATTTACAGGCTGCTTATGTGGGTGGCACCATCAGTGCTGCAGGCCCTGGGCAGGCAGCATTTGAGTTGCAGGCCCTGGGCACACACAGTGCACTGTACGAGGGACTGACTAGTAAATCAATTCAGCCAATTATGGAAACACCAATCCATAATGCAATTTACAGGGTGAGCATATGCACTTTACCACTGATCAGCAGTGGTAAAGTGGCCAGAGTAATAAAACCAACAAAAACAGGTCAGAAACAGAAGGCCACAAAGCAAAAAATATGGGGATAAACCCACTGTAAAAGCCTGGTCTAACACAATTCCCTTCCAGCCTAGAGCAAGGGTAGACTAATCAATCCCTTGATGGGCTTCCCTGGTTGAGGCGATAGAACCTAGACCTGGCCCACAACAGAGGGGGCACGTTCTGGTTCCATGCCTTTCTGAACCCAGTTAGATCCCTCGGTCCATACTCCTAGGGCCCACTAAGCTAACCCATGGGGAACCCTTCTCCTCACCTGTGGACGTCATCTGTGCAGCACCTAACCATAGCTTGCTCACAGGTGTGTCCCAACAGGCAGATAGTACCGACATGGTCAACACAGTGGTGTGGCCCAGTCCACCCGTGGGCCACTCTGTCCACCAGGACAGCACACCACAGTGGCTACTGACAGTTGTCAGATATGAGACCCAGGCCTTACGCCACTCAGGGCTCTTGAACCTCTGTGGCATCAGAGAGTGGGGGGCAGTAACCCTAGGTGCTTGGCACTCTTTGTCCACTCTCCCAGCAGCTGGACAGGACCCAGTCTTCCTCCTTGGGGCTCTGCACCC
This sequence comes from Triturus cristatus, assembly GCF_964204655.1. NCBI lineage: Eukaryota > Metazoa > Chordata > Amphibia > Caudata > Salamandridae > Triturus > Triturus cristatus. The sequence continues at coordinate 748,790,481 of NC_140581.1, read as the reverse complement.
TCCCACCTGGAGTGGTACCCCTTCCAGATTTGGTGTCTTGCACAATTTGCCGACCAGTTCAGGAGTTCTATCCTGCAAAACTGGGATTCCAGCCCCGGGTCTGTATCATTAGACTGGGCAGAGGTCAGGGGTGAGGCTGCCCTCTCCCCACCCCCCTTACTGTGGCCCTGCACTCCCCCACCTGGAGCGGTGCCCCCCCCAAGAGGACAACCCAGTAGGGGTACTGTTAGCAGTTGCCCCTTCCTCCAGGTCAGGGGTGACACCCTGAACCTGGCCCTCTAACCCAAGGTCTGTACCCTTAGGCTGGACCTATGCCTGGCAACCCAGGACTTCTGGCGGAGTACATCAACACCCCTCAAGGGACACACACTCCTCTGGAGGTGTGTAAGAGTCTGCCTGGCGCATGTCTCCTGCCTCCTGTCCACCTGACAGAGCATGAAGACCCCCCCAGGCCAGAAGTGGCCTCACAACTGTAAGTCCTGGGGGGCTCTGACCTCAGAGCTGGCAACCCCTGACCCACTGGTCCTCCCAATGTACACTGCATCCCCCTCACCCCTCTCTCTGGACTCACGCACTCCCCAAATGGAGAGGTGCTGCCAGACACCAGAGCTGGTGGAATGCTAGTTACAGCAGTCTCCCGCAGCTCAACTGACACCTTGGGATCCCCCTCAGGGATTGGCCTCTAAGGGAAAGACTAGGCCCTCCTCCTGGTGTTCCCTCATGGAACCAACCAGGCCTTGAGACTGAGTTTCAGGCACCTCGGGACACAGCCCACTCCCACTCCTTCTCCTCTGAGACAGCACATGGTACCCTACACCCCTCCCACTACTCTGGGACCTATCTGGGCCATCATGACCCTCCCCTACATCACTTGGTTGGAGAAGACCTGAGCCACCTCCATCAGGATCACCCCCAGATGCTTCTTCAGACCCTCCAGAATCCACCAAAAGGTCTGCCTCCAGTGTGAGCCCCCTGGGGTCAGTGAAATCATGCTCCCTCAGGTGTTGGCATAGCTCTGTAAGCAAGCATTTGCAATGCAATAGGTCTCGCATTTGCGAGTTTAAGCTATTGGCATTGTAAATGATACTGTCTTTTATTTATGTTTTATAAACCAAAACGTAAATAAAAGACATTGTCATTTACAATGCCAATAGCTCAAACTTGCGTGAATGCGAGACCTATTGCATTGCAAATGCTTGTTTAAATAACTGCCCGGCTGGACCACTGGCCCTCAATGAACGGAGCCAAACAGGAAAGGCATAGATCTCGAGAAACACTGGGCCTATGTTTGCGGGAGCACTTAGCATACATAGCACCCCACTTTGTGGTCCGCGTTCAATGGACCAGGCCCACATGATTGCAGGCTCCCATGCCAAAGTGGTGAGGGCAGCACATCCCCAACCAAGTGGTGTGTGCCCTGTATACCTATGAGAGGATGAACCAAAACAACTGCTCCTGAGAGTGGTGCATGCACACCGTATACCTGAGTCTACAAAAAAGGCCCCCACAGGTGCAGTGAGTGCACCCATAGGTATAAACATATAGGCCTCAACTCCCCAAGTGCAAGACTTATACACTGCATACTTGCAAAATAGCTAGCCTCAGCTCCCTTGGGAGAAGTGTGTGTAACCTGCTTTTAACTAGAAGGACCTGTCCTCATCCCCAAGGATTAGTGTGTACACACCCTGCACCCAGTGGATATGTCCCCCAATTTCTACAAGAGTTGTGTGCTGTTTGAACGAGGAGCGGGCCTAGTTTCCCCTACCAGTAGTGCCTGCATACTGCAGTTTTACTAGGAGCATACATGAGTCTGATGATTCTCTAAATAATCTAATTTCCTGTAGAGGAAACATCTGTTCTGGGACTGGGAACATGCCTGGGTTGCACCAGGGCTTCACAGCGAGCCCAGGTGACCCTGAAGAGCTTCCGTACCAATCCCCCACTTCTTCAGAAACGCAGTGGAACTTATTGCCTTGAAGCCGAAACCCACTCAATTCCCACCACACCCTAACACGCACATTCTACTGTGCCTCTAGATCTGAGGTGCTAGTGGGCCCCTCCTGAAGAGGGAAGACATATGGCACCGATAAATCTGACATCACAGTAGCTGCGCTCTGAGAGGATAATCTACGGCAGTACCCTGTGCAATCTGAATGGTTCCCATCCAGCCAAGTAGATCCTCTTGGCCTCCCTTCCCTGAATTTGAAACACAAAATCCCGCGGAAAGTCCACACTTGAAAAGGTTTTTTAACAGTTGACCTATGCCAACACTGCTGGAGCTTGAAACCTCGCCTTCGAGGGGCCGAGACTCCGAGATTTAGGAGATGCCCTCTGGAATTGTGGGACAGGAAAGGACTACCGCAGGGTTGACTAACTTATCTGGCAAGAAAGAGCTAATTATGCAGCATAACGGGGCACGTTTTGTGATAGTATTCCGTCATTATATTGTCATATTTATTACACTTGTCAGCATTGCATAGGCAAAGGTTTCACCTCATTAGTACCAGCTTAACACCCAAATTCAGCAAGAAGGCATTGAACAGGCACCTTGTGAAGGGCCTTCCACTGTGTGGAAACACGTATCCCACCACGTTTGTAGAAACTCTGATCTGTTTGAGCTAAACACATTTCTTTTTAGTTAAGTCTGCAAGTTATATAACAGATGATGGATTAAGTGCCAAATGCAGCAAATTAACTGCAGCTACGCAGCCACGAAGTTATATATTCTCTGTGGTCTTGGCCTAGGGCATAGACAACATCAGAGCCCTCATTAATGCACAGACCATGTCGGTGTACCACAGGCGCCAACACTGCACTGCCTTATTACACAGAGTGCAGGGCACAGGCATCTTCAGACCACCAATTACTGTAGAAAAGTCACTGATAGTGCACAGCAGTACTAACTGGACCCGCAGTTTGTGGCATGGATACCTCCAATGCACTTCATTACTGCCTAGACAGTGTAGGGCACAGACAACTGCGGTGCATAGCACAACTCACAGGCGCCTTCAGTCTTCTGCATTACTGCACAGACAGCTCAGAGCATAGATACCGTCAGTGCACTGCACCCCAGCACAGACAGCTTAATGCAAATGCAACGTCAATGTACTGCATTACTGCAGCACAGGCACCGGCAGTGAACCACAACACAGCACATGGAGTGTATGACCCAGATACTTCCGTGCACTTTTTTACTGCACAGGCAACTTTGGTGCACAGCACAATTTCACAAGCACCTTCAGTGCTCTTACTTACTGCACAGACAGCTTAGGGCATACATTACATAAGTGCACCTGCATTCCTAAACAAGCAATTTCGGTGTACTACATTACTGCAGCACAGGCCCACAGTGAACTGCCATACTGCATAGAGAGTCTCTGACATAGCTACCTCCATGCACTTTCATGACTGTATAGGCAGCACATGGCGCGGTTAAACTTTGGTGCACAACATTAACTTACAGGTGCCTTCAGTGCACTGCTTTAATGCACAGACAGTCTATACCTCAAAACACTTCCAGCGCACTGCATTACTGTACAAGTAGGTTGCGGAAGCGACATCTTCAGTGTATTACATTGTTTCACATGTGACTTCAGTTCACTGCATAATAGCACAGAGAGCTTATGACGCAAACAAGTTCAGTGCACAACAATACCGCAGTCCAAAAGTTACTTCCAGTTCATGGCAATACTGCACAGCCAGCCTGCCACACCTTCAGTGACATTACATGAGCGCAGCAAAAGGCAATGACAGTGAACTGCATTACTATTCTGAGCGCTTATGCTTGTAATGCCCAATCTGCCATAGAACACTTCCCCCGCTTCCTGACTCAAAGTGGTAGCTGCAATATGCCAATACCGTGGTGATTTACCTAGGGAAATATGCAGTAAATTATCCCTCCGTAAATCCTGAAAAAACAGCATAGGGCCGCTGCGCACCCTCTGAGGCACCCACATTTCGGGGATTTTTCTAATAGCGACGAGTGCCGTCGCCCCCACATACCCCACCCGTGTCCATGCGGAAGCCCACATGAGGTGATGCCAACTACTGAGCACCACCCTTCTTAAAAGATAAATAAGCAACAACTATGGCTTCATTGTACATAACATTGAAAATGCGTCAAGTTGTGATATGGTTAGACATTAGGAGTATTTATGAAGTTACGGTGAGGGTAAAAATGGAGAGCTGGAAAGTGACCTGTCTCTGCACCTGCTTTTCAGAACTGCTGGTGCTGAGCATTTGCAGGACCCGGTCCACTTGAAGCTCTAGATTTACTTTTGCACAAATTAGTGTTTGGATGGGTGCTCGTTTGATTTTGACTGCAGGGTCAAACAATTGAGATGAAGACAGCTAAACTGAAGATGCAAATCAGCTCTTACATGGAGTGGCGCCCACCATTTCACGGCATAATCCTGGGGCAGTTGGGTCCAGATGGTTGGACTGGGGCTGTGGCATTTGTTATAGTGAATGAGCTATGCAGAGACCTGTGAAATCCATACTTGTTTGCAAATTCTGGAAATCTTTCTGTAATGCATCAAATTTTTCTTCTCTGCCACGCCTCTCCCGAACGGCCAGGAACGCAGAGCCTTCTCTTCAAAATTCGAGTCTGGCGGGAGGCTCAAACACCCTGTAATTCTGGGGAAAGCACTCAATTTCCCTGTGCCTGAAAATGAATATGTCTGTTTGTAATAAAACTGGTGCTCATGTAAAGCGCTTTGATACCTTTGGGTCAAGTACACGCTATATAAAACTGCAAAAAAAGTGTAGTCTGACCTTATTTTCTTTTTCTGGTTAGCTCCTGGCACCTGGCTTCCACAAGGCTCGCGGCGCTCCACCAACACTCCCGTTTAAGCTTGCACTTGGGATCGCGCGCCCTGTCTGAGCTTGGGTCTTGCCTGCCCCTGGGGGGCGGGCTCTTAAGACACTAGGCCGTCTTAAGTGGCTCACGCCGTGGGAAACTGTTTGCTGCTGCTTGGCTCGTGCACCGCTGAAAGCAGAGGAGCCGCGAGCATGGTGAGGGTCGCGAGGATAGACAAAGGGGGAGTGAGGGACAGTGTGACAAGCACCCCGTGTCCCTGGCTGGAAGGTTTTGCTCCTATTCCTGGCTGTGATAGTCTGCTCCAGTGTGTTTGGTCGTCCAGGTCGGGGTGTGGTGAGCATGGCTTGATCGGAGTGCTGTGCATGAAGGTTGCATAAGTGGGCCCATGGGTGTAGGGACTGGGGGACTTTACAAAAAACCATATTTTATTAGTTTTCTCTTAAATACAACTTCTTCAATTATTGATATACATTATTTGGATCACCATTTATATGCCATGTATTGGAACTCGGTGTAAACTAAACAATTGTTCTTTGGCCTATGATGTGTACTTGGTATTATTTAACAGTTCTTACACATATATTTCCACTGGTTTTAATGTTCATAAAGTTTCCATTTCTGTCCTGTACATAACTCTGTATCGGTGTTTTAACGTGCCTTAATTCTTCTTACTTACCTCCAGTTTCGCGACTGGGGGACTTAGCCCCCATATATTTTGTAGGGGGGGCACAAAGTACATTCGAGGGGGACCAGGGCAGCTGAAGTTTAAAAACTGCAGCAGAAACAAAATAAGCACTGAAATACAAGCACAGCCCCGCGGCCGCGAAAGTTGATTGTGAGAGGGGGAGCAGGCGGTGAGGCTGCGAGTGGTGCACGTGTGCACGCCAAAGCGAGCCATGTGGTTTCAATTATCGCGCCCGTGTCTGGGCACGATAATTGAAACCACATGGCAGCGGTGCGCGTAATAGACACCAATAGGCCATGGGCGGAGCAATGCGCCCGCCTTTGGCCAATTGCGTGCTGTCTTTTATAAAAAGACGCACGCAAATGCCAATAGCATGGGCCAAAAGGAAAAGCACATGCACAAGCGTGTGCGATTCCTAGGTTCGTTTTGAAACCCCCTACAAGAGGTCTCTCACTGCACGAGCAGTGCTGTGCACTGCAACGCTAGGCGCGAGACCTAAAAAGGGACTTAAAATATGCTCTCCACCAATTGAATCACACAGCCCCACACAGGTGTTAACCAAGCTACCCTTTTCCTCAACCATCCAGAGCCTCGCAAAAGTACCCCACATCACTCTGCTGAGATTGGCAAGACAGTGTCTGACTGTCTCTGTCACTCAGCCCACACTCTTCTGGGTGGTCTCCACACTCACAGACCCGGACTTATACCATGGGGGAACCCCTCTCCCTGCACCTCTCATCTAGATTAGTAGAGTGTCCCGACCCCCACTTAGAACATGATCCTCAGTTCTGGGGGGCACTTTGCAAGTGCACAACAACCTCCACTGTCAGTGTGAGCCCTGGCTTCAGACACACCACAGGGAGTTGGAGCCATCATTGTGGAAGGCAGGCACAGCCCTATTGAGGTGAAGGTGCTACTCCTCCCACCACTACAAATGCAGACCATGCCTATTCAGCCTAGTGCTGACACATCCAGACTCTCTGGAGCCACTGCACATCCCCAGGCCCTGTCACTCCAAAGCCAGACAGTCAATACACATTCTAGAAGAGGCACACTGGATGGCAGAGCAAGAAAATACCTACTTTCTAAAAGTGGTATTTTCAAACACAGAATGTAAAAATCACCATCACTAAAAGATGCATTTTAATATTCTGAGTTCAGGCATACTAAACTTTATTTCCCTATCTGGTTTCCAGGGGCAGTTATGCTTATAAGATGTTATAAGCAAACTCCCAATTCTATCCTATGGGAAGAGATTGCCTTACAATAGTGAAAAGCAAAATTGGCAGTATTTCACTATCAGGACAAGCCACATACATATGGGCATGTCTGACCTTTCACATACACTGCACCCTGCCCTCAGGGGTACCTTGGGCCTACCTTAGGGGTGACTACCATGTAAGAAAAGGGAAGGTTAGGGCCTGGCAAGTGGGTGCACTTGCCAAGTCAACATAGTAGTACTAGACTGCACACAGGCTCTGCAATGGCAGACCTGAGTTACATTTACAGGCTGACTGTGTGGGTGGCACAATCAGTGCTGCATGCACTGGGCAGGCAGCATTTGATTTACAGGCCCTGGGCACGCACAGTGCACTGTCCTAGGGACTGACTAGTAAATCACATCAGCCAATTATTGCAACACCAGTCCATACACACAATTTACAGGGAGATCATATGCACTTTTGCACTGATCAGCAGTGGTAAAGTGCCCAGAGTTATAAAACCAACAAAAATAGGTCAGAAACAGAAGACAGCAAAGCAAAAGATCTGGTGAAAAAACCCACTGTATAAGCTAGGTCTACCAGGGCCCATATTATTTTTCATTTCATAAGAATAATGGTATACTAATGTGCGAAATGCTGAAAGTGGAAACCTGGATGCAATTTGTGGCTATTATTTTTGCAACCATTAATGAATTTTATGAACCAAAGGATGTTCTAACAAGTCTGTTATTGTATTCCTACCTGCTTTATCATTAACTGTGAGGTATGTCACACATTGAATCTCACTTTGATCGGTGAGCATCACAGGGACAGTGGCATGTTATGGTCAGCAGACCACCGTGTCTTTGATATCCCCATGTAAACAACATTTATTTTTTAAATGCATCACATTTCGCTTAACCCCTTCTATGCGCACGATGGCCGGGAGCCATCATGCGCAACGGTGCTCGTGTGCGCACAACGGCTCCCAGCCGTCATGGCACATGGCACTGGAAATCCCTCTGGTGCAGGCTCCAGAGCGATTTCTATTTCTCCCCTATAGCCTCAGGAACTGGGGAAAAGCTTCCCCAGCTCCTGAGGCCCCCCGTTTCAGTGAAATGACAATCAGCGCACACGTTACGCTGATGTCACTTCACTGAAACCGAAACTGAAATGAGCCTTTAGGCTCATTTCAGTTTCACTTTCTATGTGCTCAGGGGGCTATCTCAGCCCCCTGAGCACGTAGAAAGACGGGAGAGGTATCATTGGAAAGTGGAGCATCTCCCCTTTCCAATAGTACCCCTCCGCAGTGGATTCCTACTTAGGGATTGCCCCAGGAGGGCGATGCCCAAGCATGGATCCACCCACTAGACACCAGGGAGGGGGGAGCGGCCTCTTGGGCAAGGGCTTTCGCTCTCCCCACAAACAATGGGCATCATTCAGTCTTTCTGTCCCCCCCTGGGGGGCATATGGGGGTAGTAGCCCCCAATCTGCCCCCCTGGGGGGGCAGAAAGCCCACTTGACGCCAGGGATGTCTTTATGGGCATATGTAATTATGGTGGGGGCTGCCCAAAATGGGCATGCCAATGCCCCCAGCCCTGCCAACTTTACAGCCTTACTACCCCCTGGGGGGCAGATGGGGACAATGGCCCCCAATCTGCTCCCTTGGGGGGGCAGAAAGCCCACTTGACGCATGGAATTATTTTCTTGCCATATGTAATTAGGGTGGGGCTGCCCAAAACGGGCATGCCAATGCCCTGACCCCCCCCACAAAAATGACAGTCTTTCTACCCCCCGTGAGGCGAGCTGTAGCCCCCAATCTGGCCCCCCTGCGGTGCAGAATGCCCAAAAGAAACCAGGGATTTTTTAAATTCGTGTAGGGGTAGGGGCTGCCCGAAATGGGCATGACAATACTCCCACCTCCCCAGAGAAATTCCAGTCTTTATGCTCCCCGGGAGGGCAAAAGGGGGCAGTGGCCCCAGATCTGCCCACTAGGCACCAGCGTGGGGGTGGGGGCTGCCCAAAATGGGCATACTAATGCCCTACCCCCACAAAAAATAGCCACAGTCTTTCTGCCCCCTTTGGGGGCATATCGGCGTGAACCCTCCTCCCCCGATTCCCCCTCAGGGCGGCAGAAATCCCACCAGGCACTGACTTTTTTTTAGCAATGTGCCTACCTGTGGATTTTGGGCCCTAGCGCAGCTGGCATATAGGGAAAACTAGCAAACCTGTACATTTTTGAAAACTAGACAGAAAGGGGAATCCAGGATGGGGTGACTTGTCTGGCTCTCACCAGGATCTGATACCCAGAATCAATTGCAAACCTCAAACATTGTAAAAAAAACACACATTTTCCTCGCAATTCGGTTGTGGTAAAGTTCTGGAATCTGTGTGGATCTACAAATTTCTTTCTACACAGCATTCCCCCAGGTCTCACGATAAAAATGGTACCTCACTCGTGTGGGTGGGTCAAGTACCTGCGACAGGCAAGGGCCCAAAACCTAGTGAGGCGACATCAAAATTACCTATCAAAAACCGACCTGGTTTTCAAGGGGGATCACATGAGTTTTGGGCCCCGGGCTCGGCCATCTAGGGAAACCTATGAAACCCACTCATTTCTGAGAACTAGACACCCGGAGAAATCCAGGGAGTTATTGCTTGCGTGGATCCCCCAACGTTTTCTTACCCAGAATCCCCTGCAAACCTCAAATTTAGCTGAAAAAACACTTTTTCCACACATTTTTGTGTGGGAAAGTTGTGGCATCACCGGGCTGACACAAATTTCCTACCACCCAGCGTTCCCCCAGGTCTACCGATAAAAATGGTGCCTCACTCGTGTGGGAGAATCAAGTACTTGTGACAGGCAAGGGCCCAAAACGTATTGAGGCGACATCAAAATTGCCTAGCACAAAACAGCCTGGTTTTGCAAGGGGGGTCACCTGGGTTTTTGGCCCCGTGCTCGGCGGCCAGCTGGGGAAACCTACCAAACCCATACATTTGTGAAAACTAGACACCCAGGGGATTATAGGGAGGTATGGCTTGCGTGGATCCCCCAACTTTTTCTTACCCAGAATCCCCTGCAAACCTGAAATTTAGCTGAAAAAATCACTTTTTCCACACATTTTTGTGTGGGAAAGTTGTGGCATCACCGGGCTCACACAAATTTCCTACCACCCAGCGTTCTCCTAGATCTCCCAATAAAAATGGTGCATCACTCATGTGGGAAGCCCAAGTACCCGCGACAGGCAGAGACCCAAAACGTATTGAGGCGACATCAAAATTCCCTATCACAAAACGACCTGGTTTTGCAAGGGGGGTCACCTAGGTTTTTGGACCTGTGCTCGGCGGCCAGCTAGGTAAACCTACCAAACCCACACATTTCTGAAAACTAGACACCCGGGGGATTGTAGGGAGGTATGGCTTGCGTGGATCCCCCAACTATTTCTTACCCAGAATCCCCTGCAAACCTCAAATTTAGCTGAAAAAATCACTTTTTCCACACATTTTTGTGTGGAAAAGTTGTGGCACCACTGGGCTCACACAAATTTCCTACCACCCAGCGTTCTCCTAGATCTCCCGATAAAAATGGTGCCTCACTCATGTGGGAAGCCCAAGTACCCGCGACAGTCAAAGACCCAAAACGTATTGAGGCGACATCAAAATTCCCTATCACAAAACGACCTGGTTTTGCAAGGGGGGTCACTTGGGTTTTTGGCCCCGTGCTCGGCAGCCAGCTAGGGAAAACTACCAAACTCACACATTTCTGAAAACAAGACACCCAGGAGATTCCAGGGAGGTATGGCTTGCGTGGATCCCCCAACTTTTTCTTACCCAGAATCTCCTACACACCTCAAATTTAGCTGAAAAAAATCACTTTTTCCACACATTTTTGTGTGGGAAAGTTGTGGCATCACCGGGCTGACACAAATTTCCTACCACCCAGCGTTCATAAAAATGGTGCCTCACTCGTGTTGGAGGCCCAAGTACCCGCGACAGGCAAGGGCCCAAAACATTTTGTGATAGGCAATTTTGATGTCGCCTCATTATGTTTTGGGCCGTTGCCTGTCGCGGGTACTTGCACCTCCCACATGAGTGAGGCACCTTTTTTATCAGGAGACCTGGAGGAACGCTTGGTGGTAGGAAATTTGTGTCAACCCCGTGATGCCACAACTTTCCTACACAAAAATGAGTGGAAATAGTGATTTTTTCAGCTAAATTTCAGGTTTGGAGGGGATCCTAGGTAAGAAAACGTTGGGGGATCCACGCAAGCCATACCGCCCTTGAATCCCCCAGGTGTCTAGTATTCAGAAATGTGTGGGTTTGGTAGGTTTCCCTAGCTGGCTGCCGAGCACAGGGCCAAAAACCCAGGTGACCCCCCTTGCAAACCAGGTCGTTTTGTGATAGGGAATTTTGATGTTGCCTCAATACGTTTTGGGCCCTTGCCTGTCGCCGGTACTTGGGCCTCCCACACGAGTGAGGCATCATTTTTATCGGGAGACCTGGGGGAATGCTGGGTGGTAGGAAATTTGTGTCAGCCCAGTGATGCCACAACCTTCCCACACAAAAATGTGTGGAAAAAGTGATTTTTTCAGCTAAATTTGAGGTTTGCAGGGGATTCTGGGTAAGAAAAAGTTGGGGGATCCATGCAAGCCATACCTCCCTATAATCCCCTGGGTGTCTAGTTTTCACAAATGTATGGGTTTGGTAGGTTTCCCCAGCTGGCCGCCGAGCACGGGGCCAAAAACTTTCAGCTAAATTTTAGATTTGTAGGGGATTCTGGGTACCTCCCTGGAATCCCCTGGATGTCTAGTTTTCAGAAATGTGTGGGTTTTGGTAAGTTTCCCTAGCTGGCCGCCGAGCACAAGGCCAAAAACCCAGGTGACCCAACTTGCAAAACCAGGTCATTTTATGATAGGCAATTTTGATGTCGCCTCAATACGTTTTGGGCCTTTGACTGTCGCGGGTACTTCTTGGACCTCCCACACGAGTGAGGCACCATTTTTATTGGGAGACCTGGGGCAACACTGGGTAGTAGGACATTTTTGTCAGCCCGGTTATGCCACAACTTTTCCACACAAAAATGTGTGGAAAAAGTGATTTCTTCAGCAAAATTTGAGGTTTGCAAGGGATTTTCGGTAAGAAAACTTTGGGGGATCCATGCAAGTCATACCTCCCTATAATCCCCGGGTGTCTAGTTTTCAGAAATGTGTGGGTTTGGTAGGTTTCCCTAGCTGGCCGCCGAGCATGGGGCCGAAAACCCAGGTGCCCCCCTTGCAAAACCAGGTCGTTTTGTGATAGGCAATTTTGATGTCTCCTCAATATGTTTTGGACCCTTGCCTGTCCTGGGTACTTGGGCCTCCCACACGAGTGAGGTACCATTTTTATCGGGAGACCTGGGGGAATGCTGGGTGGTTGGAAATTTGTGTCAGTCCGGTGATGCCACAACTTTTCCACACAAAAATGTGTGGAAAAAGTGATTTTTCAGCTAAATTTGAGGTTTGCAGGGGATTTTGGGTAAGAACACATTGGGGGATCCATGCAAGTCATACCTCCCTGGAATACCGCGGGTGTCTTGTTTTCAAGAATGTATAGGTTTGGTAGGGTTCCCTAGGTGCCGGGAGAGCTAGGGTTCAAAATCTACAGCTAGGCACTTTGCAAAAAATGGGTCAGTTTTCACTGTGAAAATGTGGTGTGTCCATGTTGCGTATCGGGCCGTTTCCTGTCACGGGCACTAGGGTTACCCACACAAGTGAGGTACCATTTGTCTCGGAAGACTTTGGGCAACACGGGGTGGGTGGAATTTTGTGGATCCACGCAGATTCCAGAACTTTCCACCACAGAAATATGAGGAAAATGTGTTTTATTTGAACATATTTTGAGGTTTGCAACAGATTCTGGGTAACAGAGCCTGGTGAGAGCCAGTCAAGTCACCCCATCCTGGATTCCCCTGGGTGTCTAGTTTTCAAAAATGTATAGGTTTGCTAGGTTTCCCTAGGTGCCGGCAGAGCTAGGGTTTAAAATCTACAGCTAGACACTTTGCACAAAAAGGGTCAGTTTTCACTGTGAAAATGTGGTGTGTCCACGTTGCGTTTTGGGCCGTTTCCTGTCGCGGACACTAGTCCTACCCACACAAGTGAGGTACCATATTTCTTGGAAGACTGTGGGGAACGGGGGGTGGGTGCAACCGTGTGGATCCACGCAGATTCCAGTACTTTCCACCACAGAAATGTGAGGAAAATGTGTTTTTTTGACAAATTTTGAGGTTTGCAAGGGATTCTGGGTAACAGAACCTGGTGAGAGCCAGTTCCTGGATTCCCCTGGGTGTCTAGTTTTCAAAAATGTATAGGTTTGCTAGGTTTCCCTAGGTGCCGGCAGAGCTAGGGTTAAAAATCTAGAGCAATGCACTTTGCAAAAAAAGGGTCAGTTTTCACTCTGAAAATGTGGTGTGTCCGCGTTGCGTTTTGGGGTGTTTCCTGCTGGGGGCACTAGGGCTACCCACACAAGTGAGGTATTGTTTTTCTTGGAAGACTTGGGGGAACGCGGGGTGGGTGGATTTTTGTGGATCCATGCAGATTCCAGAGCTTTCCACCACAGAAATGTGAGGAAAATGTGTTTTCTTTTGACAAATTGTGAGGTTTTGCAGGGATGCTGGGTAAAAGAACCTGGTGAGAGCCAGTCAGGTCACCCCATCTTGCATTCCCCTGGGTGCCTAGATTTTAAAAAAATTATAGGTTTGGTAGGTTTCCCTAGATGCTGGCAGAGCTAGGGTTCAAAATCTACAGCTAGGCACTTTGCAAAAAAAGGGTCAGTTTTTATTGTGAAAATGTGGTGTGTCCACATTGCGTTTTGGGGCATTTCCTGCTGCGGGCACTAGGCCTAACCACACAAGTGAGGTACAGTTTTTCATGGAAGACTTTGGGGAATGCGGGGTTTATGGAATTTTGTGGATCCACGCAGATTCCAGAACTTTCCACCACAGAAATGAGATGAAAATCTGTTTTTTTGACACATTTTGAGGTGTGCAAGAGATTCTGGGTAACAGAACCTGGTGAGAGGCACACCAGTCCCCCCATCCTGGATTTCCCTGGGTGTCTAGTTTTCAAAAATGTATAGGTTTGCTAGGTTTCCCTAGGTGCCGGCAGAGCTAGTGTTCAAAATCTACAGCTATGCACTTTGCAAAAAAAAAGAGTCAGTTTTCACTGTAAAAATAAAGTTTGTCCATGTTGCGTTTTGGACCGTTTCCTGTCGCAGGCACTAGGCATACCCACAAAAGTGAGGTACCATTTGTATCGGGAGACTTAGGTTAACACAGAATTGTAGAGCAACTGTTATTACCTATTGATTTCAATGAATTTCTGCCTTCCAAATGAAAGACAATGTGTAAAAAAGAAGTCATTTTGGAAAATGACCTATAATTCTCATGCTAGTATGGGTACTCACAATTTCGGAAATGTGCAAATATCTACTGTTTCTAAACTCTATATTTTGTTCCAATTTCAGAAATACATAGGTGTCTTTCATACCGATTTTTCCATGTATATATGTTTCCAAATTAATTGCTATATACCCGGAACATAATGAAAAAACATTGCAAGACACTGCTCAGTTATCGGCTCTGGGTTCGTTGGGTTCTCGGTGAACCTACAAGTTCTATATATCCCAACAACCAGAAACGTCTAGCGGATGTAACGGTATATTGCTTTCAAACAGCTGTCTCAATTAGAAGAAGTTACAGGTGAAAACGTGGTACAAATGGCTGTTTTTTTCAACTAATGTTCAGTTTTTCTTATATTTCACAGTTAGTTTCTATAAAGAAACCTTGAAGGATCTACACAAATGACCCCTTGCTGAATTCAGAATGTTGTCTACTTTTCCAAAATGTATTGCTTTCCAGGATCCAATATTGCTTACATACCCATTTCTACCATTAACTGGAAGGAGGTTGAAAGCACAACAAATAGCAAAATAGGATATGTCCCAGAAAAATGCAAAAACTGTGTACAAAATTTTGGTTTTCTGACAAAAACCTGATTGTCCCTGAAAGCTGGGAAGATGATGATTTCAGCACCACAACCCCTTTTTTGATACCATTTGCAGGGAAAAAACCAGATGCTTCCATCTGTAAACCATTTTTCCCATTTAAAAAAAAAAAAAAAACATGAACATTTATTTTGGCTAATTTCTGGGTCCCCTCCAGGGGAATCCACAAACCCTGGGTACCTTTAGAATCCCCATGATGTTAGAAAAATTTGGCGTGGATACCTTATGTGGTCAAAAAGTTACAGGGGCCTAAGCACGAACTACCCCAAATAGCCAAAAAAAAGTCTTAGCACAGGTGGGGGAAAGGCCTAGCAGAGAAGGGTTTAAAGAAATTGTAATACAATAGG
Source organism: Triturus cristatus (assembly GCF_964204655.1). Taxonomy (NCBI): domain Eukaryota; kingdom Metazoa; phylum Chordata; class Amphibia; order Caudata; family Salamandridae; genus Triturus; species Triturus cristatus. Next base: position 748,775,388 of record NC_140581.1, on the reverse strand, counting down.
TCTGTTTTTAAAAATAAAAGTTTTCTTTTTTTAAAGTTTGCTGGAATTGGCAGTGGTCCCTTCAAAAAAGTGCTTCCTCCACAACCATCTTTTTTTTACACATTCACAAATTGATTGGAGTCCCAAGGTGAGCCTTCCTTTTATGCGAATGGCTTACCACACTAACTTGGGAATCAGTACATTTTAAATGTTTTCTGATCAAATATAAGTGAAAAAACATTGATACATTTTATACTGATTTAGTATTTGAAAGGGACCCTACAAAATACCCCTTGCAAACAGCGAAATGGTATGGGTTTGCAATTCCATATTAGAAGTTAGTAAAGGTTTACAGGCTCCTAAATGCAATTGATATAAAGGAAAGGCCTATTTTGCTGTGAAAACTTTCAACTCGCTTGCAACCGTAAAATAGGACTCCAAATCTGGCCTAATGTTCTTTCCAACTTTCAATACATTTTTTCTTCTCAATGTATCTGACCTTATTTAAATTTTAAACGGAGAAATGTTTGGAGCAGAAAAATACAACAAACAAATACATAGCCTAAAATAATATTGACAGTTTTTATTATAGAATATTTTCTTATAAAAACATCTGTTTTACAGTGAGAAAAATGCAAATTATTATTTTCTTGGCTGATGTCTGTGCTAACAAGTAGAGAAGAGCTAACCCTGCATCAGTAAACCAAAAGATAAGTGGGAGGAAATGACAAACAGCCATTCATGATAAAGGACATTGCTTTTCAAAAGGAACCTGTGGTTTTGAAAATGAAAGGGAATTTTTACTCTTTTTTTCACACGGGGCAGCAAGCAAAGTTGCTGCGCTGCTTTGAGTGAAAGGAGAGAGCAGAAATGCACCATTTCTACTAGGATATGATGCATTTCTGCTGTCTGCTAGCACTGGAGCACTGTGTGCTGCCTAGCACCAATGCATGCAGCCCTGCAGCATGGTGCAAGGTTGCCTGTGTTACAGGCAGGATTGTTTTTGTGCAGAAAGGCCCACCTTCCTGCACAAAAACAATCCTTAAAGGCATTTTCCTCTTTCTATGGGTGCTGCAGAATGCGGAAGTAGCGAGGAGAAAGATTTCTCTTCATAACGCCTGGTTCAGTGAGGCATAGCTCTTTAGTGCAAAACCAGGTTTAATTACCTTAGTAAATCTGGGATGGCATCAAAATCAATGGGTAGATGCATGGGACCACCCATGCTCCACCCATTAAACACCTCCTTGACGCTTCAATCAAATAATCATTTTGCGTCATGGCTGCGCCAAAAAAGAGGCACATCTATGATGCAAAATGTTAGTAAAATTGAGCCTAAATGTATAACTGCATATCTCTGCCTTAACCCCAATGTAGCTATATCATGTTTATCCTCTTGATACTTTAAGCATTAAGAGAAAAAGTAACAGTGTTATAAAGTTAAGATATGTTGGTTACATAATATAAACAAATAATAAAGAGGTGGAAGTAAGGATTATTGCTCTCATAGACAAAGTGTTGGAGGATTATGTAATATTTTGTTATTGGGGGGACCTGGTGTCTCCAACTCTTGCTTAAGGTACACACCTTTCCTGCCTACAAATATTTTCTCAAATAAAAGCTTCACAGTAATATCTCTCAATAACCTCCACCATCTCCCACTCACCTTCAATTCCAAATCTACCTCTCACGTTTCCTGCACTGTTGTTCCTCTATGCTACGTGCAGCTGCATTCCCTACTTCCGTCTACTCTGGCAATTCTCCCCCTCACCTCTGAAATCTCCTGCTGATTTACTTTTCTCATCACCACCCTCCTGCAGTTTTTCTTCCCCCAACCATTGGGTGTTAAATTCTATTTTGCCTGTGCAAATTCATTTCTGCCTCTTCCAAATGTATCCCCCCTATCTATCTTCTAACAGATTAAATTTTTTCTGCTTGGTTGTCATATTGGGCACAGTAAACCAGTCATTGCACCTACTACTATCACCCTGAAGTAGCCATGATTGACACAAAGGCTGAACACCTTGGCACAACTCCTGTGAGCTCTGAATATTGGGGAGCGTATTGAATCTGTTGACCACTTTTGACAGCTATGACTATCAGCTGTTGCAGGGAATACTGGTGGGGTGGTTTGGCTTAGGGAAAGAGTTAAATCATCGGTAATAAACACAACAGGTCTCCCTGGGCTCATTTATGTGTATCTATAGTTGTGTTTACAGGGATTATGCTCTCATTCGCAGTTCCACAAGACTTATCCCTCTCTTTCTGGTACTTAACATGTACATGTAGCCACTGACTGCAAACATTACAGGGCTTTAGGTGGACTTTCAGATATATGAAGATGACTTTCCGATAACGGTGGAGAAATGGACCAAATGACTGTATTCTTAACTGTGTGGTACGACTTGCATGCGTGAAGCAAACTTACCCCTACATGTGTCAGAAGCAAAAGACTTGGGTGTCATTTGGAGTTTAAAGGAAGTGTACCACCACCATAACTTTGGTGTGCTCCTGTTGATCAAAAATGTGGTTTCCCACCTCAATAAAGAGCTGAAGGAATCGCAGGGTTTCCGATGACAGAGCATCAACTCATTCTGCCATTGGAAACCTCTGACCTGATGGCACGTCCTCCAGTTGGCCGTCAGGTCACAGTAACGTTTACCAAGCCTCATATAGAGAAATCTTGCATGTTAGTGCTATATGGGGCTTGTTTCTTCAAACGCAAACTCTTTTCAAGAGCAAGCGTAACAAATTATGCCAGCTCAGCAAAGTTAAATGTCTTCACTAGAGTCTTTGCACTGACAGTTTTGCTAAGGACACCGAGCTACCTGTCTGCTTGCCTAAGATTTGTAGTTATGGATGGCTGGTGGGTCTAACCCCTAGTTCTAAATGACTCCATGTGAAATGGTCTCAGAGATTACTACTCCTACTTACTTGCATTTAGATGACCAGTGGTAATGTGACAAGTAAATTGTGTCATTTACAAGAAACAGATCATCAAAATAATTAAGGTAACCAAATACCATCTTGCAGTATTTTAGTGGCATTGTACTAGCTGGTTGCTAGCACAGCTTATTGTGCTTTTAAGGAATCTCGAGCCCACATACGTTAGACTATCTACTTACAAGACCAGGAAAATGCAATAGGTTCATTTTGTGGTTATAAAGTTACCAAAATTAGGCCCAAATTGGGTTGCATTCATTTGCTGGTAGCAAAAAACAAATGCAATTAATGGCAAATGCTTACACACAAAGTCTTCTGGAGCATTAGACTTGGATTTCTGCTACAGGTTCAGGAAAAAAGCTGGTAGAAGGATGCTAGCAGCTGGACCAGATGTATGATAGGTTTTTTGTGTTGATAAAACTACAAATCGGTAAATCAGACGGTCTGTGAATGTAAAAACTTATTTTCTGATGTTGTAAACAAATATAGATTAACCTCTAACCTTGTGTTCCAGAGTAGCGTGCTAGTCGCCGTAAAGCTTTTCAATGCCTTGTCGGGGTAGTCAACACTATATAAGTCCAATTTAAATTGCAATATAGGGAAATAGAAAACGTATTCCGAGACATTATATGTATCTAGAAATGGAAACCCAATTGGTATTTGGAAGGAGCATGCTTTTAACGTCCTTCCAAATATGTATTTTGTACCCTATGTATCAAAGTTTGATACCATAGCAAAATATTGAGAAGATACCAACTCCCAAGTTGCAGTGGTAACCCATTCACAAAAGGGAAGGGGTCCATTAGACCTATTAGCTTTTATGAATGTATAAAAAAAGTTTGTGAGTAGGCAGTGTTAAGAGCAGGAGACCTCTACCAACTCTCAAAGAAACTCAAAATAAAACGAAAACGTTTTTTAATTGTAGCCCATTTCCTTTCAGGGAATCAAGCTGCATTGAAAAATAAGCATTGGCAAAGTCATTAGATCTTGCCTTTTCGACACATTGGCTTTGCCAATGCTGCACAGTCTCTTAAAAAAAAAAAAGAAGTGCAATAATGTTACCCTTGTTGCAAGTCATGTCATTATTTAGAGTGCACATTTCACTATATGTGCACATATACAGAATGATGTATCCACCACTTTGGTTTTTATATTTTTTTATTTGCCGATCCAAGACGGAGGATGCCACTTGCATTGGTAGATAAAAAAATGTTTTTGTAATTAAGCACATAAAATATAAAAGGACTGGGAAAGTGGGGCAGCAATGAAGTAGCAAGGTGGGTTAAAGGATGATAGGAGGAAGGAGACAGCAAAACAGGGGTGGGGAGAAGCACACAATGGAGAGAATAACACAGAGCATGGATGAAGGAGAAGCATATGGCACACACAGCAAGCAGAGCACAAAGGATGGAAAAACACAGGTCATGAGGGAGAAGTCCAAGAGGCATATAGAGAGTGGGGCGGCAAAGTATTGTAAGGAGAAGTACATAAGAGAGACAGCGGGAAAACACAGGCACTCATTTATTGCTTAGCCAAAAGAAAAAAGTACTCCAATAAAAGTGAGCTGTAGTCCAATTTAAGTCAACTAGCCAAATTTATGATAAGAGTCTGTGCTCCAAGGGAAGAACAAGTACAAGAAGAGAGCGGTAAGCCAGAACAAGCCATGAAATAAGAAGCAGGCATATGACAAGAAATTCAACCAATGGCAAGAAATGTGGGGTTGGAAGGTCATTGTAAGCCCAAAATAGTTTTTTTCACAAGCAGACAGCATGCGATTTCTGGTGGACAAAAATTAAAATGTTTACTTAATGTGAAGGAGATCACTACATAGTGGTCTGCTGACCCTAGCAGACCACCATCCCTATGATGACAATCAGTCAGATTGAGTTGCAATTTGCAACCCACCTTATGATTAATGTGGGTTTACATGAGACCAACTGCAATTCCTTATTTTGTGAGCAGACATATTCATACATAGGTAGGTTTGCACAATAATTTTGGGGTAACAAAACTTGTTATGCAATTTAAAACAGCTTTTTGCAACCACATTTTGAGTACATCTGGCTCATGATTATGGATCGTCTTGCACCTCAGCTTTGTGAAGAGAAGAGGATCATCTCCTTTTCAGAAAACATGTTGGCACTTGGATGACATAAGATCTAAGAAGATTACATCGTTATCGTGGTCCAACTTTTTCTTTTGGTCTCCGGCAAAGCCATGAACAACATGACAGTTTTTATGGTCTGGCTTGACAGCGCAGCTGTCACCAGACAATTGTGTGAGCATCACTAGAGAGGGGCCTTGGCTCTCTCACATTGTTGGGAGTCAGGGGTACATGTTTTGAATGGGCAGAAGTCGAGTGCTTCCACAAAATAAAGTGCTTGCTCTACTCACAGCTGTGATTATTTTGGTTAAACAGCTGACTAAGTTTGAACTCTCAGGGGCAAAAACGTGACATTGTAATGCTGTAAAAGTGTCTTAGATAACTAGATAATTTATTGTGTTTGTCTTTCTCTGGCAGCAGCACAGATGGGAGGAGGTTAGTCATTAACCTACATGGACGTTGACAGTGCAACTGTCACCTGACCTTTTAACCTACACCAATATTATTTGTAAGTTCTTTGCTTCCATACAGATGCAATCATTGCCATGCTACTTACTTGTAATGCTTCACATTACCATACAATATGCATTTAAAGCCAGAGACCTATTGGTATTGCCAATGCTTTTATGTACATTGGACTTGACTCCCATAAACATATTTTTATATTTTAACATTAACAATATGTCAAAATATAATTTGACTGAATATGTGAAAAAGGCTTATTACTTGCTCAGCACTCATTTACGTGAGGTTTCCGGTTGATACATCTGAAAAATCATCACAATTAATGTTAAATCTAAATTAAGTGAGAATCGAGCTGGCTCAGTAATTTAAAAAAAACTTTATTTTATATAGTGTTTCGTATTTCACAGCTGTTGTTTCTATGAGCTGCAAATATCAAGTATTAATATCTCCAAATGTACCAATTTATCAACCCCAGAAGACTGGAATACCCTTCACATCACATATGTTAGCAGCAAGTGTTTAAGTTAGTGTACAGGCCATAGCTCAACATGCCTGCTTTGGCCCTGTGACTCCCATACCCAAGTATCTTATACCCCCTCAACCTCCAGTCTCCATTCTTTACTTCCATTGCCTCTGGGTGAAATAGACTCTGGCTGTAGTGCTGCTCAGATACAGAACATTAGTGGCTCTAAACACTTGGCATATGCTAACATTAATGTGGTGCAAGCACGATGCAAGTCCAAAATGCAAATTATGAAGCCACATCAGGTCACCTTGTGTGGCCCTCCATTGGCTTCATAAATCTGGAGTATCCCAACGCAGTGCAAATTGCTGTGTTGCTTTACTTTGACCTGGGAAGGCCTTCCATGGGCGTTGATGCAACTCCTATGGATTTTGACGCATTCCCAGATGTACCAAAAGTGGTAGACCTGGGAATGCGACAAAAAGATACGTGTTCACAGGGGAAATGCAATGAGGAGAAATATCTGTATTTCTCCTTGTTACTTCCACTTTCTATGTGTGCTGCATTTTGAGTTTTTGATTATGCGTTGTAGATGGCCAACCACAATCAGCACCATGACTAGCAGCGTAATGGCAAGAGGCAAAGTGGGGGGGGGGGTAATTAGCCACAAACAACAATAAGAGCCATTCCCCAAGCTTTTAGGTGCAATCAGCACCATATTTGCCCAACCACAAGGGGGAATTGAGCCTCAAGCCATCAGACATGGGGTAGCCACACATGCAGGCTCCACCGACCACCTTGGACTGGCATTTATCCCACATTACACCACTTAGAGTGCCCATTAAATTCTAATCAGAGCCAATCTCTTATGCTGATTCCAACTCATTCTAACACTGAAGGATTTAACATTGGCCGAACTAACCTTCGTAAAGTTCGTTCAAGTTCCGGAAAAAGAAATCTTGGATGCCATAAGCACTACATGGGCTGACATCAGGGAGGGAATATCTGCTACATGAAATGTGGGCACTCGCAGAGTTATATTTGAGAGCCCAGGCAGCTCATGCCACAGGTAACTACAGAGGCCAATTGCATCTTTCCAAATCGAAGCAACAGTGCTTACTCTTGACCCCATCTCCTTTCTGACGTGGAAAAAGGTAAATCAATAGACAGTTATGGCTAGCTTCATTCCAGCAAGATTCCGCTTCTCTATTGTCCGCAGAGATTTTACTCCCTTTTATTTAATCATATTTGGTTAAGAGACCTCAGCTGTTCTTATTAGAGTCCATCAACAGCCGAGTATGCAGAGACATTATGCATATGCATTTGCTCGGCCTACCAATAGCAGACTTGAATCCGGCATGGGCTAACCCAGGAAAGGAATGGCCTTGTAGACTATGTGATTTCAAGTGGGAATCATAGCTACACCTTCTATGTTGCTGCCTCGCTCTCAATGATGCAAGGGGGGCCCTATTAAAACCAATCTTCCTGACGAAGGGTGCCCACACTTGCTTGGATGCATCTTTAATATGTTTTTCCCAATCCAATGCAATGTCCTTATCAAGGTGTGGGAACTTGTCAAGGTTCTTAGAAGCTTCCTTCAATGCCAATCCACTAACTCTCAACCCTCCAATCATGCTCAAAAACTCATAACTGACTATTGCACCCAGAAACCCCAAAACATCTAGTCTTACGGCATGGCTCTCAGGGGACCGTTTTAATGCAAAATTGTTTAACTATTATCGCATCTCAGGACAGTATCCACCACAATTGCACTTTACTGCCCTGCTTCACGATTTACCCATGTTGGATTTAGACCTCTGTATCTTAAACTATTTTACAAATAATAGCTCTACCCCCAGATGTCTGGGCTGTACTCCACATTTTCTAGAAACAATCTACTGGTCTCAGAAAGTATTCCACACCCAAATTGAACTTTGATGGTGTAACTTACAATTTGAACATGCAAAAAAAAGTTACAGTTTTTATTAACCAAATAACAAGAATAAAGTGCATCAAGCCTACTCATTCAATGAGCTCAGGCACTAGCACTTTATAATATGAATACCTGGATAAATAGTGCTTTTTATTGAAGTAATCTTAGTTTCAGAACTTCCTTATTTTTTTAACGGATTTAATCTCAAATTGTATATGAGCTCATGCACTAGCACTTTATCACGTAAATACTTGAATAATCAGGATTCCTATTGAATTGATCTTAGTTTCAGAACGTTCTCACTCTTTTAACTAATTGTGCACGAGCTAAACAGTATGTTCTTATACCTTGTAATAGTTTTAATTAACTAAATTATGACTGATGAAGTTTGACTTTGATTCCCTATCCATGCAACTCATTACATCCCAGTTGCACCTGTTTTTCTTTTGTAATCTATAAAAATACTTGAGACCACGCATTTTAAGACCTTTACTCAGGAACCATAACATCAGAGAACGCAGAGCAGTGCTGGAGTATCTCCAGTTCCTACAAACTGATGTGGTGTGTCACACAATCTATCTTTATCCCTGGTGGTCAAGCAGCATAGACTAGTTGGGAAATGAAACGTGAAGCGTATGTAGCATGGTGGTAATCATGCACCTAATACGTTAGCTGATTAGGTTGACTAAAAAAGACAGATATTGTTTTACCTGCTTTGGAATTGTTTCATATTATTTTACAGTATTTATGGACTGTTTTCAGTATTCCTGTACACCTAGTCACTTTATGTACATAATTGTTGGCAAACGATTTTTAGGAAACATCTTAATTTATCTATAATGTTCTTTTAATTATTTCCTCACTCTGATACAATTTATGGCTGAGAAGGGACATTTAATTATTTGAAGTAAGATGATCTCATCTTTCGAGATCGCGTTTGTTAAGAATGTAATGGGTTTCATGCACTATGCACCTAGTCACTGTATGTACATAATGAATTGCAAATGATTTTTAGACAAAGTTTTAACTTATCTGTTTTTATTTGTTATTCTTTTCTCATTCTGACATAATCTTTGACTAAAGGGGCATTGAACGATTTTAAGTAAGATGATCTCATTTTTTAGGAACGTGTCTGCTTAGAACGTAATTTATTTGGTATTTATTCTCTTATACTTTTGTTAAAACCGAATAAAGGTTGCAAACTGAAACTGAAACTGTAGAGGTGCATGCACAGCTACAGCTTGACTTCTCTAGGGACACATTGTGGATTCACGCTGGAACACGATGCATGTCGCTGCTTGACGGTATGATAAAAATGAAAGCAGACCAGAGTTGTAGACGTTTAAATTTAATGATGACAGCTGCAAAAAGCTGCATCTATAGTTTGTTGCTTAGTTTGACGTTCACTTACTAATAATAATGAATTCTTAGAGGCAGGTTGGTAGTTTTAATACAGCAACGCATTAGTTTTTGTGCACTGACATTTACATATTAAAAAAAAGCCTGTGAACAAATCAGATTCTGCTTTTTTGCATCTTCTGTTAGATTTTTGCCCTCCAGCCTTATGCAACAACTGCTAGGTTTGTCCTCATTCCCAGCGGCTGTGTGACCTTTGCTCATTTACCAAAGGAAATCAATTGCACCAGCAGCCACTGCCACTGCTTACTCCCTCTCCTATAGCTGGATCTTTATCCAGTAAATGTCTTTCCAATATTTAGAACTCTGTTGCAATTTTTCTATAGAAATCAACTGTTTTAAACATTCTCCACTGCACTCCATTATCCGCTGGATGTAAATAGATAAAACAATCTCGCACCATTTCCACTGCTCAATAATATCTCTCCTTGACATTAAGAGTACATTCAGAACCAAAACATATCAATAATTTAATCTTGCCAAAACCAAGAAACGTTTGCATTGCCTTATTTTGACTACTTCAGTCACATATAAGGAGGATTTATAGCAGCTTTCAAGTCAATATTAATAAAATGCCAAAGCACACTGTGGCTATTACAACCCACAGCTTTGGGAATAGTTTTAAGGCTCACATCCAAACAGAACATGTATGCCAGAGCACCCATTTTAGCGTGATTTCATGTAAAATAGACATTTTCCTTTCCTCTTTAAAGCAAAGTCTTTACTAATTCTGTCTTCAAACTTTGATTTAATTTTCAGTTGTTTTCTGAAAAGATATTGACTGTTTCCCATACTTGTGGTTTACATTACTAAATATAAAAATTACATTCATTTTAATTACTTCAGTTATAAATGTCTAAATTATTGCTTATTTTATATGATGACCTGACTAATTATTCAATTGCTCCATTAGAATTCATTTTCAATGTTTATGTTCAGATTCTGGTGTGTTTTATATTAAAATGACATGCCTCTCCCAAACTAATTGGGTTAGGTACCACTCTGAAAATGCAATGCTTGAATAATGTATATTTTCCACAGCCAGGGTGGGCTGAAAATCTGGAATTTTATTAAAGACACAGAGGCTAATATTATTCAGTAATTCCCTTTATTGTCACCACTCAGTAGCACCTTTAAAGCTATTTAGAACTTAGAATCATACAACATTCTAACATAATAAAACCCACCAGCAACCAGTCCTCTCCCTTTTTTAATGAACTGTGAACTCCAACCACAGATAGTATAGTTAATGTCTCTCAATAAGATCCAGAACCTATAAATAGACCTCTTCTTAAGGACAAAACTCCTTCCTCCAAAAAAATCCATCAATACTTCACAAATATCGTAAACTTGTCCTGCTGTAAAAAATGAGCATATAAGAAAACATCAGGGTAGGTGATGCACTAGGAGAGATAATATTAGCCTCCGTGTCTTTAATAAAATCCAAATTTTCAGCCCAGTCTGGCTGTGGAAAATCTACATTGTATGTCAAGATCCAGGGGCCAACATTATGCAAGTGTAATGCTTTGCATCTAGAAATTTTGCTTCACTCCCCACAGGTTTAAAATAAAAATGTCTGAACATGGAATCAGAAGACCGATCAGTACATCGCAAAATATCTTGCAAACTTTCACCCATCATGCAGACTTTCAAAGCAGCTGCATCCCTCACAGAATGTTCACCAAACAAACTTACATCCACACCAGATCTCTGCATTATCTCTTTCACCCATCTAGCTAACATAGGAGAAGAAAACGCCCAATGTGGAGGCCTGAATGAAATATGCAATTGACTCACTCCAGGCGCTCTCAACAGCACCGTTCTGCCTTCATACTCCTTAACTCACCGCACCACACATAACTTTTGTTTGTCATCAAAATACAGATAATAAATAGTACTTGAATTTGTCTTAGTTTTCTGCCTCAAGCAGAAACAGAAACCTTCTGGCGAGTAAGATCAATGGGACACTTCTAAAGCTCGAACATCTGGAATCCTACAAAATGAGATTAAAAATAACCACACTGTTAACTTAAAAGACAAATCCCTCAAAATCAGATCTCCATTTCATCACAACTCTCAAGAATAAGTAAAATTGTTAAAACATCCCACAGAGGAGAATATCCGCAGCCAGACGTCTTAGCAATCCTAATGCTCCTTAATAACCTCTCCTCCATAACATCTTTGCCAGTGGAAAAACCATGACCTGCAGCAATAGCTGATCTATACATATTCACAGTCCTGTACGACAGACCCTTTGCAAACAATTCAGTCAAAAAATTAACTACCTAAACTACATCAACTGAAACAAGATCAAATTCCCTTTCCACACACCAGCATAGCCATTTGTTACATGTTATGGGCTTTCCTAGTTCCTGGAGCCCAGATGCTGAACAAGAAAGTCCTGTTTTTTACCATACTCACCTGAAAGTCTCCATGCCACCCGTGCTACCTGCCCTGCACAAAATACACTGTGAAACTCTCCCTGAGGACCTATCAAAATCCCTGAAAACACCAGTAACATCATGGGAAAGTCTACGCTCATCCCCAACATGATTGGGTGCCATGCTTGTGAACTCCACAACGGAGTGACTACCACAACTGTCTTGTTCCATATTCAAATCATACCCGTCACCTTTCTGATCATAGCAAATGGGGGAAAAGCATACACATAAAGGTTTCTCCAATCTTGCAGAAAAGCATCTATCCCTGCTGCTTCCAGATCCAGGCGCTAGCTGAAAAATCTCTCTACCTGGGCGTTCAGCCTGCTCAAAAAAAGGTCTGCCTGGAAAGGTCCCCACAAACTCGTCAGGCCCCTGAACACATTCCTGTCCAACATCCAATCGCTTGAGTAGTGAAAATTTCTTGAGACCCAGTCTCCCACTAAATTTGTTGACCCTGGGATAGGTTCCGCCTGAACCCTCAGGCCCCTTTCCATACAATAATCCTCAAAAATCTTTGCCAGATCTGATAGCCCCTTTGAATGTGAATGTCCCAGCCTATTGACATCTCACCACTGACACATTGTCCATTCTCAACACTAGCGAACACTTCACAGTCCGATCTACAAAACACTAGATGGCAAAAGTTCCTACTAACAACTCTAAACGTTTTATATGCAAGCTTCTTTCTTGCTCCGTCCAACATCCCCCAGTGCTTGGCAAACCACAACTTGCACCTCATCCTTCCAAGCCTGCATCCAATTCCACAACGAAATCTGGATTTTCTCCCAAAATCACATGCCCATTCCATGCATATATATTTCACAACTACCAAGTCAACTCTTCCCTTGCTTCCAACCAAAGAACAAATTCTCTCTGAGTACCTCAAACCATTCCTTTAGTGTTTTGCTTTCAGTCACAGTAAGGCCCTATAATGCAAAGACCCCGGAAAGAAAATAGCCTGAATAGTAAATGACAAAAGACCCACGATGTGGGCTAACATCCTAGCCTTTCAGCGCCTTGACACCCTTGCGATTGAGTAGTCGCACTATATAAACCTTGATTGATTGATTGATCCTCGGGGAGATCCTTTCCATCTTCAGAGTATTCCTTATCTCCTTCCTTATTCTTTTCAATTTCTGATTTGGTAACCTCAGTACCCCATCCACTATGTCTATAATAAAACCTAGAAACTGAGTCTGTTACCATGGGATCAGCTCTGACTTCTTTTTGTGTATAACAAACCCCAAGTTCTCCAGCAGCATTGCTGCCTGCTTCATATCAGATAACACCTGATCCCTTTCTTGATCCCTAATCAAATTATCGTCCAAATAAATTATCACATATATTCCTCTTTCTCTCAGAAAAGCTGCCACTGCCCTAAAGACCATTGTGAAGCACCAAGTGCAGACGAAAGGCCGAAAGGAAGACACACAAACCTCCACATTTTCCTTTTCCATAGGAACCTCAGAAACATCTGATATTCTTTCCAAATCATAACAGTTAGATAAGCATCTTTCAAATCCCAACAGGTTAACTAGTTTGCAACACACCCTTCAACAAGTCAAGTCAAGTCAAAGTATGCTTTATTCGAAATTTCATTCATAAAAGCAAGATACATATCACAAAAAAAGAAGATTAGAATACATACAACATTTTAAAATAGAATTAAATTTTCAACCAGATGATGTCAGAATACAAGACATACTTTTTAGAATTTCTAACTTGATTGTCAGTTCTAATTTAAAAAAGAACATACTATACCTATTAAACAGTTAAAAATAATAAAAAGTTTAAAAATGATCTTGGTTAAAAATGCTGATTTAAAAGAAAAACATACTGGTTAAGAATATAAACAAGGTATCATAACAGAGAATAGTCAAGTGACTAGCAGTCTCTGTCTAATCGACCACGCCCATCCAAGATACTTCGCAGTAGCTATTGAAATCCATGTCAAAGTGCTTGTGCATATAATACGCAGGGCGACAATACTACTAGTAGTCCCCAAATTTTTGCACATCGGAGACAACCAAATACGTCTTGGGACCAGATAAGCTTTACAAGAAAATAAAAAGTGACCAATTGTTTCTTTGGTGGTGCCACATGCACGGCAGCTATCACAGGCTCCACCTTCCCATTTAGCTGCCAAGTGTCTGAGAGGTAGTGCACATGCTCTTAGTTGAAAAGGGAGCTTTCTATCGCCTGGTCTAGTTATAGTATCCCAGTAGGGTTCTAAGCAGGGATACATCTTGGCCTCTAAGAATTCTCCGGCCATAGATCCCGCACTAGAACTACTCCAATGCTGAAAGGCTACCATCTCCCAATAAGTTTCTTTGAGAGTTCTTTTGGATGGAAAAGTTGCTCTCACAGGATCTTCCCAAAGCGAGCACATACCAAGCTCAGTCAGAGTTGTCTTAAGTGATTTAAGCCACCCAATTTTATGGAATACATCTGTTCTGATAATATCTAGGAACCCCTCAGCATAATGGGAGAGCACATGTGTCGTCCATAGCCTATGCCAATACAAGATCGGACGAAGCCTAACCAAATCTGTGACAGCTCTTCTACCCAGGTCATATTTAAGGGGCAGCAAAGGGGTACTTTTTGGAACACCAGTTATTGCCCGGAGAAATTTGTTCTCCGAGATTTGAAGTGCAGCCACCTTCTCGAAGCCCCATAGCTCAGCCCCGTAAAGTGCAGAGCCAAGAGCCTTCGCTTCGTAAACCTGAAGTGCAGGTTTTACTGGTTTGGTCAAAGATTTTCTATGCTCTGTGCTGATGGCACCGGACAATTGCCTATGTCTAAGTGTAGCAATATCTATATGCTGACGCCATCTCTTCTTACTAGATATGTGTAGTCCTAGGTACGTAAAAGTATTCACTACCTCTAGCGTGCGGCCATTCATAGTAATTTTGGATTTAAAGCTACGATGGGGATTAAAAGCCATAAGTTTTGTTTTGGCCGTGTTGACCTCTAAGCCATACTCCCCACAAAATTGATCAAAAATAGACAAGGCACGCTGTAGGCCACTTGGGGTTTTGGATAAGATGAGCGTGTCGTCTGCAAACATTAAAATAGGGATTTTGATGCCAGCTAGAGAGGGAGCATCCACCTTAGCAGAAAGCATACGGGCAACAACATCATTAATGTACAATGTAAAAAGGACAGGAGCCATTGAACATCCTTGTCGAACACCCTGTTCTACTGCAAAGTCCGCAGTCACCGAACCCAGTCCCCCCCACTGAATCTTGGCAAAATTTGTTTCATGGAGCCTCATTATCAGTGATAGTAACTCTCCAGGTAAACCCTGGTTCTTAAGAACCAGCCACAGCTTGGTCCGGGGAACCAGGTCGAAGGCAGCCCGCAAATCGACAAAAGCCGCGTACAAGCTGCCCTCGCCCAGCACCACGGTCCTCCATTGCAACAGGGTAAAACGAAAAACCTGGTCCACCGTACTTGTGGACCGACGAAATCCTGCTTGGAAGGGTGACAGTGCATTGGTCTCCTCGGCCCAATCCAGGAGCCTATTGACAATCACACGCCCTACAACCTTTTGTATGGTGTCAATAAGGCTTATCGGTCTGTAATTGCCCGGTTGGGACCGGTCACCTTTCTTAAACACAGGTATAATTACTGCACCCTGCCAAGATGTCGGTACCGCTGCACCCAGCGCAATAGCAACAAGTGAATTCCCTCCATCTTGAAATGATGGTAAACCACCCAATCTATTAACTTTCATACATTTATAACCGGATGCATACCTTTGTCTTTCTTTTCATCTAGAAATATGTTGCTTATAAATCCATCCACCTGATCCTCTTCCAGAACAACAGCACCTTTCTCTAACAACTCCTGTATCTCTTGATCTATCAGCCTCATCTGATCTGCCGGAAAAACTATGCTCCTTGGTAAATTACTTTGTATAGTATTCTTCACAAACTCTATTCGAAAACTCTGAACTGTCTTCAGAACCCAATGGTCCTTTGTAATATGACATTTTAAGGGGATAACAGAAAGGTTTATTCTTACCTATTGATCCTCTGCCTCTTCTTTCTCCTCTGGTATTCCTTCCCTGAGTTCTTTGCCCCTGAGACCTCTACTTTACTGGATAGATCCACAAACTTTGGATCTCTTTTAAGTAAAATGCTTTCCTTCTTTCATTCAAAAGAGCTGCATTCCCTGGAAGGCATATTGCCCTCTGTATCCATTGACCTAACTGGTCGACATCCATCCTGGTACTAAACACATATGCCTCCATGGCCATATCAAATATATTTGTTAGTGGCCCCACTATGTCAAGAAGTCTATCCTGACAAGATCTAAGACCTTTGTCAATGCCTTTTCTAGGGTATCTTCCACCCTTACCAATGATTGTGGTTATCTTTGCGTCCAATTACGGAGTCACTAACATTCTCTTTTCAATCGAGGCCTAGAACACCTCTTTTTTCTCATCCAAAATTGGATGTACTGTGCCACATGATCAGAGGGTGAGCATTCAGGAGATAACAAAGATTCAAAAGCAAGGGGGCAAACATATGTTCCCCAAAAGGATCCACAAGGGAACAATCCTCCTTGGACTTACTACCATCTGAGGGGAACTTCCTCTTCCTTTTCACCTCATCCAACTCCTCAGAGTCGAAGTCAGAAGAGCAACGAAGCTCTACTTCTGCACTTCCCCTGAGTCAAGTAATTAAATAAGAGTACAAGGAGCGAGAGTAGTTCCGAGCTAAAGTTCTGGGCCATCAGCCCATCTGGTCCTGGAGATTTGTGGAGTTTGAGCCCTTTTATAGCCGTGCAAATTTCCTCTTCAGTGATAGGGCCTCCCAAGTGTTCGTTATGAGCTTGGGTCACTTGTTTTTAATGTAAAATCCTATCTACTAAAAAAGTAGACAGGGTTTGCGTCAAAACATAATGCCTATTTCAAATTGGCACTATCAAGGAGAATGCTTTAATTTATCATTTCTTTCCCACTGTGCATGTGCACTGCACTGTACAGCACACATGCAAGGTGGGAAAAGTTTTAACCCCTTCTGTGCTCATGACGGAATGGTTCCGTCATGAGCACAAATGCAAGTGTGCTCATGACGGTACCATTCCATCATAAGCACACTTGCAAAAAATCCCTCTACCGTAAACAGCTGAGGGATTTCTTATTTTTCTTCTTTGCCTTGGGAGGTGGGGAAGAGCTTCCCCAACCTTCCAAAGCATATTCGTTGTTTTCCTTGTAATGACGATCGCGCGCATGGCGCACTGTCGTCATTACAACAAAAACAAAACTGAAAATTGGTTTCAGTTTCACCGTTTCTGTGCTTGTGGGGCTATCTCAGCCCTGGGCCCTGAAACACATGGGAGAGGTATTGTTGGAAAGGGTAGAATCGCCCCTTTCCAATGGTACCCTTCCCTTGTGGATCCATCTTGGGGATCGCTCCAGGAGGGTGATCCCCAAGCAGAGATTCACCCACTAGCCACCAGGGAGGGGGGAGCAGTCCTTTGGGCAAGGGCCTTGCTCCCTCCTTTTTATTCTGCCACAACCAGTCTTTCTGCCCTTAGATGTCATTGTTTTTTTTATAGGCCAGTGGTGGGGGCTGCCCAGAATGGGCATGACAATGCCCCCACCCCAAAAAAATTGCCACAGTCTTTCTGCTGCCACTCAGCGTTCTCCCTGTTCTCCCTAGTAAAATGATACTTCAGTTGTGTGGGTGGGCAAAGGGCCTGTGACTGGGAAGGGCCAAAAACATAGCGCTTAAGAGTATAGCAGCACAGCAAATTGGGACAGCCACACAACTGAGGTATCATTTATTCAGCAGATCAAGGGAAATACTAGGTAGTAGGGCATTTGTGCTGGCACAGTGATCCCACACAAAAATGTGTGGGTGGAAAAAGTGATTTTTTCAGGTAAATGTGAGGTTTGCGGCGATTCTGGGTAGGAAATCTTTGGGAGATCCACGCAAGCCATACCTCACTGGACTCCCCGGGATGTCTAGTTTTCAGAAATGTGTGGGTTTGGTAGGTTTCCCTAGATGGCCGACGAGCCCGGGGCCAAAAACCCCGGTGCCCCCCCTTGCAAAGCCAGTTCATTTTGTGATAGGTAATTTGATGGGCGAACAACCTTTACAACGCAGTCATTACACCGTGGTATGTTTACATCGCTGTCATTACAAAGCAAGTCATTACAACGTCTTACGCTGGATGGCGCTTTACACTAAGGAATAGTATGATTTACTATTTCAACAGCTTCCCTACTGTTACATAGCCTGGAGTTGGAATAGTAAATCATACTATTCCTAAGTCCAGTGCCCTCCAGCGCAAGTCGTTATAACGACTTGCGCTGTAATAAATGCGATGTAACGTACTGCGGTCTAACAACCGCGTTGTAACGTCACATATTCAATTTGATATCTCCACAATACGTTTTGGGCCCTTGCCTGTCGCATGTGATTGGCCTACCCATAAAAGTGAGGTGCCATTTTCATGAGGAGACCTGGGGAAATTCTGGGTGGTAGGAAATTCATGTCAGCCCGGTGATCTCCCAACTTTCCCACACAGAAATGTGAGAAAATTGTGATTTTTTTCAGCTAAATTTGAGGTTTGTAGGGGTTTCTGGGTAGGACAATGTTGGGGGATCCATGCAAACCATATATTCCTGGACTCCCCCAGGTCTCTGGTTTTCAGAAATATGTGGGTTTGGTAGGTTTCCCTGGATGGCCCAGCCTAAGGACAAAAACCGAGGTGACCTCCCTTGCAAAAACAGGTCGTTTTGTTGTGTCTCGTCTCCTTTTGACCGCTTTTAGTGCTGTGTTGTGTTCACCTTCTCAAAGCGTCAGGACGCCCCTTTGCTGGGGCAGCTGTGCGCGGTACAAATAAAAATAACATAACATATAATAGGTAATTTTGATGTCTCCACAATATGTTTTGGGCCCTTGCCTGTCCTGGGTACTTGGCTGACCCACATGAGTGAGGTACCATTTCTATTGGGAGACTTTGGAGAATGCGGTGTGGGTGGAAGTTTGTGGACCCTGGACTTTCCATCACAGAAATGTGAGGAAAATGTGTTTTTTTTACAAAGTTTGAGGTTTCCAAGGGATTCTGGGTAACAGAACCTGGTGAGAGCCAGGCAAGTCAGTGTAAAAATGCGGTTTATCCACGTTGCGTTTTCAGCAGTTCCCTGTCTTGGGTACTAGGTCTACCCACACAAGTGAGGTACCATTTTTATCTGAAGACTTTGGGGAATGCAGGGTGGGTGAAATTTTGTGAATCCACATTGATCCCAAGCTTTCCATCACAGAAATGTGGAGTAAATGTGATTTCTTTTACAAAGTTTGAGGTTTACAAGGGATTCTGGGTAACAGAACCTGGTGAGAACCATGCAAGTCACCCCATCCTGGATTCCCCTGGGTGTCTAGTTTTTATAAATGTATAGGTTTGCTAGGTTTCCCTAGGTGCCGGCAGAGCAAGGGTTCACAATCTACAGCGAGGAACTTTGCAAAAACAGGGTCAGTTTTGACTGTAAAAATGTGGTGTGTCCACGTTGCTTTTTGGGCCGTTTCCTGTCACAAGCACTAGGCCTACCCACACAAGTGAGGTACCATTTTTATCAAAAGACTTTGGGTAATGTGGGAAGGGTTGAATTTTGTGGATCCACGCAGATTCCAGAACTTTCCACCCCTGAAATGTGAGGAAAATGTTTTGCTTTTTTTAAGTTTGAGGCTTGCAAGGGTTCCGGGTAACAGAACCTGGTGATAGCCACACAAGTCACCCCATCCTGTGTTCCCCTGAGTATCTAGTTTTAAAAAATGTATAGGTTTGCTAGGTTTCTCTAATGCCGGCTGAACTAGTGTTCAAATTCCATAGCTAGGCACTTTGTAAAAAAAAGGGTCTGTTTTTACTGTAAAAATGTGGAGTGTCCACGTTGCGTTTTGGGCTGTTTCCTGTTGTGGGCACTAGACCTACCCACACAAGTGAGGTACCATTTTTATCGGGAGACTTGGGGGAACACAGAATTGTAGAGCAACTGTTATTACCTATTGACTTTTGATGCATTTCTGCCTTCCAAATGTAAGATAATGTGTAAAAAATAAGTCACTTTGAAAAATGTCATAGAATTTACATACTAGTATGAGTACCCATAATTTCGGAGATGTGCAAATAGCTACAGTTTCTAAACTCTATATTTTGTTCCCATTTCGTAAATACATATGTGTCTTTGATACCTAATTTTCACTCTTTATATTTTACCAAATTAATTGCTATATACCCGTTAGACAATGAAAAACCATTACAAGACACTGCTCAGTTATTAGCTCTGGGTTCCTCGGGTTCCTATATATCCCCTCAACCAGAAAGTTTCAGCAGATGTAGCGGTATATTGCTTTCAAACATCTGTCATACTTAAAAGAAGTTACAGGGGAAGACGTTAGCAAAAATGGCAGTTTTTTTAAAACTCATTTTAAATATTTCCTATTTGCAACTGTTAGTTTCTATAAGAAAACCTTGAAGGATCTACACAAATGACCACTTGTTGAATTCAGAATTGTGTCTCCTTTCCATAAATGTATAGCTTTCCAGGATCCATTACTGCTTTCACACCCATTTCTGCCACTAACTGGAAGGAGGTCGAAAGCACAAAAAGTAGCAAAAATAGGCTGTGTCCCAGTAAAATGCCAAAACTTTTGGTTTTCTGAAAAACGTCTATCTGTCCCTGCAAGCTGGGAAGATGGTGATTTCAGCACCACAAACCATTCTTTGATACCATTTGCAGGGAATATAACAGATACTTTCTTCTGCAGCAATTTTTCTTCATTTTGGCTAATTTCTTGGTCCCCTCCAGTGGAATCCACAAGCCCTGGATACCTTTAAAATCCTTTAAAATCCTTTAAAATCCCCATAATGTTGGAAGAAAAGGATGCAAATTTGGTGTGGATGCCTTATGTGGACTAAAGGTTACAGGGGCATAAGCGCAAACTAATCCAAATCGCCCAAAAAAGGCTTAGCACGGGGGAGGCCTAGCAGCGAAAGGGTTCAAGTTAGTCTAAGCATAATATTGTGTACTGGGAGGGTATACTTCCAGTGCAAAACCAATGCTAAACTCAAGCAAACACTCTTGCACTATGGCTGAAAGGTCGAGCGTGGTACTCAGCAGCAAATTTCTGCATCAGCACTAGAGTGAGGGTAGGAGAGAGCCATGTCTCTGTAAATGAGGTGCTCTCTCCTTCTCATGCAAAGCAGCACAGCATTTTTTATTGCTGCACTGTGTTGTGTGAGAATTTAGCAAATCTGGGCCTAGGATCTAGAGTGATTTAATTGCCTAAGATGGATTTTATTATTATTTGCGATTCTGTGGTCTGTCTCTGACCCTTCATAGTAAATTATGAATGTGTCTGTATTATTTTTATTAACAATTCTGTAATACATCTTTGAAACTCGAGTTTGATCTGGGCTCAGTTATTAAATTGTCTCGGTTTCAATTCTGATTTTTACTCATTCATTGATGAGGAGGGTTGTCCCCTGTCACTAAATCAATGAGAGATCCTGGAGCTGAACTGCCTATGATCAAAAATCAGGGTGTATAAGATCTCAATCAATCAATCAATCAAGGGCTTGTAAAGCGCACGCTACTCACCCAGGGTCTCAAGGTGCTGAGAGTGGGGAGGAGTTCCACAGATCCAGGAGGATCACTGAGTTCCATCGAAGAGCCAGGTCTTGAGGTCCTTTAGGAGCTCAAGGAGCGAAGCAGTCTGTCGGAGGTAAAGAGGGAGGGAGTGCCATGTCTTGGCCTCAAGGAGGTAGAAGGAGCGACCTCCTGTTTTGCTTTTCTTGATCTGAGGTACCGTAACCAGGGAGAGCTGGGCCGAGCGGAGAGGATGCTGGGGAGCGTGGAATGCGAGGCAGTGGTTCAGGTTAGCGGGTCTGGTGTTGTGGAGGGCCTTGTGTGCGTGTGTGAGAAGCTTGAAGATGATTCTCTTCTCGACAGGGAGCCAGTGTAGGGTCTGTAAGTGCTGGATGATGTAGCTGTGGCGCGGTAGGTTGAGGCCTAGTCTGGTGACAGCGTTCTGGACATTCTGGAGTTTGTGGGTGAGGTTCTTGCTGATTCCGGCATAGAGTGCGTTCCCGGAGTCCATTCTGCTACTGATGAGGGCATGTGTGACAGTTTTCCTGTGTTCGGAGGGATGCACTTGAAGGTCTTTCAGAAGAGGCGGAGAGTGTGGTAGCAGGAGGAGGTGATGGCGTTGATCTGGCAGTCCATTTTGAGTTCAGTTTGGATAGGGAGAGGATGAGTTGGGTGTCATCAGCGTAAAATGTGATGTTGAGTCAGTGTGCTCTGACGATGGACGCGAGCGGGCCATGTAGATGTTAAACAAGGTTGGGCTGATGGAGGATCCTTGTGGGACTCCGCCAGTGGTTGGAGTCGGTTCTGAGAGGAATGGAGGGAGTCTGATTCATTGCATTCTGCCAGAGAGGAAAGAGAGGATCCAGTTGAAGGCCTTGTTCCGGATTCCCACGTTGTGGAGTCTGCGGGCTAGGGTGCAGCAAAAGACAGTGTCGAAGGCTGTGGAGAGTTCTAGGAGGATGAGGGCTACAGTCTCTCCTCTGTCAAGGAGGTCACGGATGTCGTCTGTTGCTGCGAGAAGTGTCGTTTCGGTGCTGTGGTTCTTCCTGAAGCCTGATTAGGAGGAGTTGAGGATGTTGTTTTCTTCGATGAAGGCAGCGAGTTGGCTGTTGACGGCTTTTTCCATGACTTGGCCAGATAAGGGAGTAGGGAGATCGGGCTGAAATTCTTGAGGTCGGTGGGGTCTAACGAAGGTTTTTTCAGGAGAGGGTTGATCTAGGCGTGCTTCCAGACATCGGGGAAGGGGGCGGTCTCAAAGGAGTGGTTGATGATATGTTCAAGCAAGAGGCGATGATGTCTGCAGTTTTGCGGTAGATGTGGAGGGGACAGGAGTCTGAGGGGTCCCTGGAGTAGTTCATCTTCACGATCCTTAGAGAGTCTTCGATGCTGAGGGCAGTCCAGCTTTCTAGTGTCGGCTGCGTGCTGCTGGGAGTGGTGGGGGGGTTCCTCGTGGGGGTTGTTGTCATCGAAGTTGTCATAGATGGTTTTGATTTTGTGATGTAAAAAAGTGCTTAGTCTGTCGTAGAGGTCCTGGGAGAGAGTGATGTCTTTGTACTTGCTGTTGGGTTTGGTGAACTCGTTGATGATTCCGAAGAGTTCCTTGCTGTTGTGTGCGTTGGTGGAGATTCTCTCCTGAAGTACTTTCTTCCCGGATAGTCTGATGAGCTTGTGGTGGGCAGCGGTAGCTTTTTTGAAGTTGTCGAGGTCTGTTGGGATTTTGGAGTTCCTCAACAGTTTTTTGAGTCATCTGCAGATACGCCTGGAGTCTCGGAGTTCAGTGGAAAACCATCTGGCTTTCTTGGCATGGGGCTTGGAGGCTTTCTTGAGGGGGAGATGGTGTTGGTGCAGTCAGTGATCCAGTTATGTAGAGTGTGGGCAGTGGTGGTGGGCTCATCGTCTGTGGTGGTGGGAGCGGAGCTGCTGAGGGCGGCGGCGAGCTGGTCGTCAGAGATCTTGTTCCAGTTCCTGTGCTGGAGCTGTTGTGGGCATCTGCAGGGGATGGTGGATGTGCAGATGAAGTGAACACCACGGTGGTCCGTCCATGGGAGTTTGGAGGTATGGCCGAAGGTGATGGAGTTCCCTGCTGTGAAAACGGGATTGAGGATGTGCCCAGCTGTGTGCGTTGGTGCTAGTACGATCTGCTTGAGTACTATGGTGTGAAGGTTGTCCAGGAGGGAGGCAGAGTTGGGGTCCTGGTGGTTGTCAAGATGGAAGTTGAGGTCTCCTAGCAGCGTGAAACCAGTGGAGGTGATGGCATGCGGCGTAATGACGTTGGCGATGGAGTCAGAGAAAGGACGCGGGGTATTGGGATATTGGGATTCAAAAAAGTATTGGGGTTTGACCTTCACATGTACACTCAGGGAGAGTGTCCCCTCAACGGCAGAGATACTCTGGAACATAACAATATAATCTGAACGTGGCAAGAGGCACATAAAAGGATCTTACCTTGCCATAACAAAAGTGTAGGATGCTTTCAATGTGGGAACAGGAGCAGGGGAAAAGCTGTTTGAAGGGTAAAGCTTGAAAAAGGATCTAGAAAAAGAAGCCCCACAGAAGAAGACAGGTGGCCCCACATGTGAAAATCATTTCCTGGCCAGGAAGAGGCTAGTTCTGTCTCTGCCATAATTAACAAGAAAGGCCTATTGTTATAGCCGAAAGAACTGAATGCACCAAAAGAGCAGTTAACTCAGATATCCTTTGTCACAGGTGGAAACAGTTTGATCTATCCAAACATAACTTAAAGTAAAGGTGGCATAATTCGAAAACTTTTGTGTGGCATAAATACACGGAATTACTCAAAACGTCTTCCAGATTACGAGGAATTATGCAAAAAGAGTAATTCTGCATTTAAGCACTATTTTCTTAGTGCAAAAATGGTCCCTCACATCCAAAATGGATGTGAGGATGCATTTTGTACTAAGAAATAACACAAAATGCAAGAGAACATAAATAGCTGGCGCCAGCAGCTGCTTGTGCTTGCTAAATGTGCAATTAGGGTAGAATTTCTCCCAAATGTATTTCTGGCATTTAGCACTATTTTTTAGAGTAAAATGCACCTTGGCATCTAAAATGGATGCAAGGATGCATCTTGCGCTAAGAAATCGCGCTAAATGCAACAGAACACAAATAACAGCTCAAGCTGCCACTCACACTTGTTAAATGTACTCTTGTGGTAATATGTTTTTCCCAAAATTACTCTTAATTATATGAGCAGACATATTCGAGTTATTATAAGTAATTTCACATTAAAGAATAAATCAGCATTGCCGAAATTACTCTGAGTACAGTGGTATAATTGAAATTCAACCCAGTCGTACTTTAAAAGAAAGGTGCTACACAAGGAGCCCCTTGACAGGAGTTCTGAAGTCCTTAGTTAATTAGAAATTCAAGCAGAAGTACTGAGATAAAAATGAGTTGATGGGAATAAATTGACAAAGGGTAAAGGAAGAGGCAGATATACGGACCTAACACAAGTTGTGGCTAGGGGGACAAAAACGATAGACTTTGAGAGTAACAGCAACACATACAGAATCGTTATGACATACACATTGTTTGATGGGAAATTAAAAAGTAAAACAGCTAAAGTTAACAATCATACTCTTCCCTTCCTGCAGTTAAAACATAGCAGCAAGTTATATCAGGATCCAAAGAAAACATTAATGGTCCAACATAGCCTGAAGAAGGACTTACCAAAAATGTCCAAAGGTGCATCAGAACTAATGATGGGAAGAGAGGGTTTAAGTGATTCACCAAGCACAGCCTAAGGAGAGATCAAGGAAACTATATGCCAGTGCTCTTGAAAGTAATTATAGAAGAAAGCATCTGAGCTCACCAAAGGCTTCCAAACATTTCAATCTGGCAACTATGAGGTACTGGAGGTAGTAGCAAGATCTCTGAGCTATCAAAAGTCTACCTTTAATATTACATACATTATAAAAATGCAAGGGAAACCTCAACTGCAATCAACCACACTGAAGACAGCTGGACCCTAAGATGAAGGAAAACAGATTACCTATAAATGTTTGATTTTCCCTCTATTCCTAAAGTTATCAAATGCTTCATCAAATAGTCTGTTTTGGCATTTTTCACCCATATCAAAATACCCACAGGTACTTAATGCATTGTCCCATTATAACCCCTGCATAATAATGCCACCAACAAAATAAATCATTTGGTGCATCCCAAGAAATATGAATTGTCAAGGATCCTACATATAGGCCTAAAGGTAATAGAAGAAAAACTTAAAAAGGCCAGAGATGTGCCAAAAGTGTTTGCAACAATTTCAAATAAATAATGATATCCCCCTGTTTAACAAATATCAGTACTGGCCTCCGAGAGAGGATATCAAGAAACAAGATCAAAATCACATCCTACAAGAATAACAAGCATAACAATTATAAAAGGAATGACAAAGCTCCAACAACCAAAAGAAGCCCAACCTACCCTTCAAATAACAGAACTGATCTCCTAGCTCTAAAGAAAATAATGGGTATGAGAGCACAGGAAGAATCTCAGAAGATGATGATGATACCGAGATAATAATATAGACTTTCCCCAATTCTTCACAAAGGGCAAAATACTACAGTATAAAACAAATATTTATTTAACACCAGAATATACAGGCCACACTACAGGAGATTTTGTGATGTAATTGGAACTCCGTCAGTGCAAAAGAAGAAACTAGAAATGAACTAAAGCAGATCAGGAACAAACTGGATGAAGTTAATTTCAGTAGCTTTCTCCAGCTGACTAATGGGAGTTTAAGAGAGAATTGGCTTAGTGGAAGACACCTGTGAGTTCTTACATATGGAGAATGAAAATGACTGGGAAAAAAACAACATAACAACAAAGACATTGGGAACAGATATTGGTATTTGAAACTGAGGTTCCTGGGAATATTGAGGAGGTGGAAGGTGTCAAAAACCCTGAGCAATTCATAAAGGAGATTCTCATAGAGGCAGTACTAAATGATCTAAAATGTGCTGTCCCTGACCTTACAATATTTAGTGCTCACTGAGTGTCTTTTCTTAAACTGAATTCTAGCTTGCCTCCTTGTAGGATATTGGCCTGCTTGTTAGATCACTATTTAAATGAGGGGATTCTGGGTAAATCCAGACCAAATCAAACCTTTAATACTAGAGCTAGCCATATGATATGTGCATACCCCCAAAATGTCTTAAGAAACAGCCTAATGTGACAAGGATAACCTGACTATAAGGGCTTAGGAGTATAGGCCCTTATAATGCAACAGTCCCACTCAAATGTATTATGTAGTCACAGCTGCCTGATCCTTACAATGAATAAGCAAAAGGAGGTCACAGGAAAAGCTGCACCATGAATCACAGCAAAGAGCCAGGTAGATATGGTAAATACAACATTAAATATTAGGCCTCCATTAAAAAAGAAGAAAATAAGTAACTAGCCTAATTATACTTTATCATATTTCAGATCCATGACTAACAAGTCCATACCTAATTAGAAATAAAAGCATGCAATTAGCCATAAATTATACACATTATGAAAATAGCAGGTCATATTTCTTTATATAAATTGTTGAAAAAATGCTGTTCTTCTTGAACAATGCAGTAGACCACCGTCTCAGAAAGCATACCTGCCAGGCATTCCTGGAACATGAGTGGGTGAAGCTCTATTTTTGCTCCAATGAAAAGAATGTGGCTCATAAAAGGTTAGGGGGATAACCTGGGAGGATGAGAATGTGGTTGAGGTGATAAGTGAGAGTGAAGAGGGGTGGGCACTTGTGCAACTTTAAAAAAAGAGGTGGCTCCATTTAAAGTAAAGACAGAAGAGACAGAGCGTATAAAGAGTATATCTAGATCATGTTTGAAAATAGGAACAAATGCATGTTAGGTTCCTGGTGTGCAGACCCACTGAAAAGCCTTGCTGTCCATGAAGAACTGTACAAACAAGCAGTGGGGAACTACTTGATCATGGTAGTGCTCAAGGGTTGGATTTGGGAGGTAGAGAGAAAGAAACACTCAATCAGAGTTTACTCTTGGGCTGGAATCTACGTTGGTTGGGAATGGTATTGAAGGTTGTGCTGGTAGTACAATGGGGATTCCCTGCACTGGCTTCAATGAAGTTGAAACCACAAGTGAGTATGAAGTATAGTTTGGTCGAATATAGCGGCAGCAAAACCAAGACACATTGCTTTCTAGTTTCATTGGTGAATGTTGCTGTGACAAACCCTCTATGGACCAGGATACCAGGAGTGGGTCCCTAAACAGAACTGAAAACCAGACCAAACTGAATCTGAGGAACCAAGAAGGGGGAGAGACAATACACAGAGGTATCAGGGACAACCATACAGTCAATATTACGAGAGAGAAATGCGGGAACTTAATAAAAGGTGTGACCTGGTACAATATGGAGATCCATAACATGAATCACACATTGCCAGGCAATGTCTTCATATTTGTTAGTCCCTTAAATACCGGCACCACCCATTCTCCCTGGAATTAGCTTGAAGCATGTAAAACCTTTAGGCCAACACCATGTTAGTAGTCTAATGTTCATTTGCCCCATTCTCCAAAGTCTCCAACCCTGACTCATCCTACGCCTGGTCCCATGTCTCAAATGGAACTGAAATGGAACTGAATGCTGAAATTACTCCCCCATCCCATGAAAAATCTTCTTCTTCCGGGAATAAAAGGCTAGCCCTGGTTTTGAGGGAAATCGACTATGGAACTTCCTTACCAGTCGAAATACATGGACATAATTTGCAGATTCCAAAGATCTTCTGAAAATGTTCTACCCATTCCATTCTATGAGATAGTGTAGCTGACTGATAAGTATATTACATTCTATAATCACTTCTACCTTGTATTTGAAAGAATCATCTATCACAACTGGAGGTTGAGGTTTCCTGTGTCAGCGATTCCAGCCATAGCCAAATAAAAATGAAACACAGGTAAATTTGCTGGTAAAAAAGGAGAGACAAAAGAACTGCTGAAGTGTCCATCTTCAATTGTTATTGAAAAAGGACCCCAAAAAATGAGGTGTCAATTTGGCATATGACTCAGAATCGACAGATGTTTACTACACAACTTTACTCTATCACCCTATTTGCAAAACTTGAGTTTGCATTCAGTGTGAAACAGATGTTGGGCAGCTGCATTCTATATGCATGCGATCTTTAAAAGAAATGTGTGTAACAGAGAGAACTTTCAAAGCTGAGATATTGACGGGTCACATTTGGGGATGAAATCCTCAGGAGCAATAATGAGATCTACACAGTGATTAATGCAGGGGTTGAAATATGCAGATTCTGCTAGTACAATCCAGCTGTGCCAAGCAATTTGATGATCTATCAAAAAACACCTCAAATATTGCTCTGTCTGCAGATTTAGATGCTCTGTTTGTACATCAGTTTAGGGGTGGGAGTTGGTGGATTTCAACTATTCTCATTGGTTCTTCCCAAAAGAGTTGTGAACTGTAATCTGCTGCCTATATTTTTGATCTCTGGTCGACCATGTAACATAAAATATGTGCCTTCACTACTCCAACATATTCTACAGATGTATGTAATTTCTTACATGGGATGAAATGCTCCATTTTCATTAAATAATTCAGCATCAGCTGTAATCTTGTACAGCCATAAGATAGAGCCAACTCAACAATAAAGTTTATTGATATAATATTCCAGGGTTGATTTGGAGTGGGTAGAGATTTAGCAAACCAGATACAGGTGCATGATAACTTTTGACTTGCCCAAATATAGCCGATCTCTTAATGAACTATTATACTGAAGCTTTCAGTCAACGCCAATACAATAATGAACTAATCATTTTAAGACCTAGATGGCCTGCTACAGGACAATCATCACAGAACCTCTCATTCTATGTTGTATTTCTTCCCCAGGTAATTACAGTGCATCTTTTCAATACAACAGGTTTCTTTTACAAGATCTTTTATTTGGTTTCTTTGGTATCCACTTCTGTGCATCAATTGGTTTTGTGTTCCCTTAACAGTATTAAGAACATTTGATAGTTCTTCTGGTCTATTGAGGATTACTACTAGAATACAAGGTGGTGCTGTAGATGTCTTAACATGTTCTCTGCGATGTAAGAGCATATTAGCTTTTCCATGCCTATTTCCAGGTCTGTGGGTGACTAGGACGTGATTTATATGTTGGAGGGAAGAGTACTCTGTCGCTGTTGCACCAGAGTACCCTTTCCACCAACCTGAAGGTCCGCCTGCTTGATTTACAGATGGGCAAACCATCAGTTTATATACTGCGGAGACTATTATGTCTCCCCTGCATAAAAAAACTCTTCCAACGGCCCAACAGAGTAAGGGCCATCGGAGGTTTGGCAATGTGTCCACCCACCTGATTTAGAGTGGGGGGACACATAGCCAGATTTGATTTTTACAGACCAACTCCTGAACAGTGGAGGTATGTAAAAGCAAAAGCCTTTCAATTACCTCAAGCCATGGGAGAGCACTCCCTCATGGTGAGCTGCTCATTGCATAAAGCAAAATCCCACTTTTAGGTATGCTTTCAGTGCACTTGAAGGAAGCATGGCAACAGCAGTTTGTGTAAATGCAAGAGATGTTCACTGGGCCAGTGGACTTCTCTAAATGTGGCGGGCCAAGTACCCTCACCATGGAATGAGTAAAGTACTGTACCATGCCGAAGGTACTAACACTGTCCGTCAGCATGTAAATCGGGACATAGGTATTTAAACTGTGAGAAAAAGAGAGTCCTTCAAGAATGTCTGGTATCCAATTGCATATGAGGATGTGTCAGTTTCAACTTTAAAGGATAGATTCACAACAGGATGTCTCAGGATAGGTGCAGAAGTGAAAGCTGTCTTCACTTTCTACAATTACTGATTTTGCTACTCTTTGCACCAGAATAATGAAACTGTCTTGGTAAGTTATGTGAGGAGTGAATGAGGGACTAAAAGTTCTGTTTGAACTGCTGGTAAAGGTAAGCAAATCCTATCAAATGTTGTACTTCTTTCACTGAACGGAGAATAGAAAATTCCAATACTACTTTGCCTATGGACATATCCATACTCCTTGTCTAGAACTTTCAAAATGCAAAAAGGATATTCTGAATACAAATATGTATCAATCTTGACACATAAGGAACCTTTCCGCAGTCTGGATAGAACTTGCTGAATGTGGAATCAATTTTGTTCCATGGTTTCCCAGTATATCAGGATGTTATCCAAGTAAACCCACCATGTACACATCCAGAAGATCAAGGAAAAATATAATTGACAATATATTTAAATGTTGCTGAGGCATTGTAAAGAATGAACAGCATCACCCAATGATCAACGTAACAATAGCTGGTGTTAAATGCTCTCTTCCATTCATCCCCTTCTTGTATTCTCACTAAATTATATACTGCTGGGTGACTGAGTTTTGACATGATCCAGCAAGACTTAGTTTAGACAAAGTGGACATTGGCATTGGCTTGGGACAGATTTACATGCAATTCCCAAGTAATGACACAAAATTACAAATCATTCAGCAAACTATCGGTCTGGTATTTTGTCTATTCTTTAGCTTAAAATGCATCCTTGATTTCAATTTGGACTGAGGGTGCATTTTGCACCTGTGCTAAAAATAGTGCAAAATCAGGTATGATATGGACAAAACAAAAGTGACTGAATTTCCATTTGTTTGCTTTGTTCATGTGTTCCTACAATATGCATTGTACCTGAATTAAATCGCAATTATACAACGTGTAATAACCTTGGCAATTTTGTGTTATTGGAAGTTACTCAAGATTACACCAGAGTAATTGAAATTTCATTCAGAACTAAACAGTATTTAGTTTTCTGTAATCCATGCAAGGTCTATATTCCCTGCTTGCTTTGAACACGAAAAAGATGGGGGCTTCAGGCGAAAACATGGAGTGCCTTATAAAGCCGTTTGCAAGGTTTCCATTCAGATATTGTCTCAGAATCTCATTGCCCTTGACAATTAAAGAATATAAACATCTATGTGAGATGGGTTTCTCTTGCATTAAATTAAACCCAGAATTTTCTTGAAACCAAGAAGTGAGTAAAAAGTATAATTCAGCACCAGGTTCGAAGTCCAGTGGTCAGGTATTCACAGTTTCCATTGCCCCATTCTCCAAAGTCTCCAACCTGACTCATCCTATGCCATGTCACATCTCCCATTGATCTAAGTCCTTACTACACATTAGTAAATCTGTGAAGGTAATCAGTTTAAATGTAAATAGGGAAGACATTTGTTAATGCAACTAACAGAGAAGACTAAAGCAGAAATTATCCTAATGCAAGAAACATATTAAACTGCACCCTGGTATGTCATGCTGGTCAAATATTTGTGTTAATCTAACGTCCAGACAGTAGTTCACAGAGTAGCCATCATAATAAGAAAATAAATTGAATAGTTAACAGAACAAGAGAAATGGGACAAACAGGACAGTGACTACTAAAGAAGGGAAGCATAAGAATAACTGAAGGTAACTATTGCAGGCCAGTTGAAGATTTGTACCCAATGGAAGAATAAATCTGGGAATTAGCTACTAACCTACTCAATAGATAACAGGTGACAGCATTAATATATTTCATTTAAAGAAACAGGTTAGGAATCATCTGAAAAGAAAAGAAACCCAAGCCGAAATCCCAAAAGGAGAGATAGGCTCTGGGAATGGTACAACATAGGGATAATGAAGTTAACTGCCATTGGGAAATTCTGACATGATTCGCAGGGATTGCATATTTTAGTACAAAATATAAAACACAGCCAAGATAATCTCCCCAGTACTGCGAAAAAATGCCCCCCTATGACCTTGGTAACCTAGAAATGTCTTACGCACTTTTAAAAACGTCTTCCAGAATATAAGCATATATGACACTGCCGATCAACTATGGTCAAGGCTTATCTAAAGCCTGGGATGCTGTACGATATGACGGACACCCGCAGTAAATCTGTGTTCACATCCAACGACAGGCGAGGAGTGTCTCTAACACAGTGATATTAAATACAATGACAACTAGTGAAGTGGGAGGGCTGACGTGAAATGAGTGCACTGACGTTTTATTTTCAAAGGACATGATCCAATATGAAGCAGTGAGGCTTGTTTATTTTTATTAATCACAGCAGAAATGTCAGCGCTCAACTGTCAGTCCTAGGAGATTTGTGGTCTTTTCATTGACCCCGGAAACACCAATCATGCCGTCGGACCTTTTAAAAAAGAATTGCACTGTGTCACTTTATTTACAGCTTTACTGCACTGAGAGAAATCAATGGCTGAAATGCATCTGTGGATAATAAAGCCTGCATTAAACTGTGCACCAAACTTGTCTGGTAATAGTTGTTAAACTGGCGGGTTCCACCCCCGCCTTCCTGGCTGCACCCGCTTTGAGTTCGGCGGCCCTTGGTGGAGAAACGTGCTTTGGAGATATATTGTTCCTTTTGTTTTTTATATATATGTATGTATATATATATATATATATATATATATATATATATATATATATATATATATATATATATATATATAAACTACTGGTGGTCGCCGGTAGATAGTTATAGTTCGGACCTATTTTCCATAGGAAATCCCCAACATTCTATTTGGAATAACGTTGGCGACGGTTGACGAATCCTCGCAAAATTTTCCAAACTTTTGGCCAGCTCCGCTCCGCTCCTACCCTGAAAGTTTTGCGGTGATCCATCAAGCGGGGGGCCGAGAAAAAAGGGGGGTCCCAAAATGCGTTTTCCCCATGCAATTTCCCATAGGATCTGTTGTCGCAGCTACAGCCCGAACCGCTGAACGGAATGACACCAAATTTGGCAAAGAGGTAGTCCTCAGTTCGGACTCGTGCCTTTTGCATATATGGTGTGAATCTGTTCAGTAGTTCCTGAGAAAATTAGGGTAAAAAAGTTAGTGATATCTATGGGTGTGGAGGATCTGCGGACCGTACCCGCACCGTAAGCGCACCCTCCCTGAACCGAGCACGCACCCTCCCCGAACCGAGCGCGCACCCTCCCGATCGCGCACTGAATGCTAATTGGCTGTCGAGTGTCTCTCTACATTCGAAACCAGGAACTGTTGGCGGCCATTTTCTGCCTCGGTAGAAGCGAGGTTGAAGAGGCAAGGGGAATAAGTGTGTAAAACATATAAAGGGGGCAGAGTGGAAATACTCTGACCCTCTAGAGTTGCATAGGGGGTCCCAGAAGGACCCCCTGGGGCCGCCCTTTTTAAAAAAAAAAAATGACGAAATGCGCGCATGGTGCGCGCATCCTATCGTGTTGGAGGCACGGATCCTCTCGTGGTGGGTGCGCGGATCCACGGCAAAGTTTTTTGAAAAACAACAAGAAATCATTGGTTGTATGACAACTTTCTACACAGAAAGGTAGGGTGTATATTTCTGTTTTTTAAAGGTATGATTGTTATTGGTTAACAAAAACAGATTGTAAGGAACATAATATGTGATAAGCTGATATGTTGAAAAGTCAAGCACACTTCCTGTCTTGTGTAGGAACATTGTGTGCTGAACTTGTGACCTGTGAGCTCAGTGCAGTGTTCCATGACCTGTTTCTATGGTAACAGGCAGAAGGCAGATTGGGGGAAGGGTTGAAATGTATTTCAGTTGGAAAGGGTTGAAATGTTTAACCAATAGAAATGTGTGTTTGCTTTTGAGTTCATGTGTGAAGGATTGTGATTTGATGTTTACATGTATATGTGTGGAAAATGAAAGGGAAACTTTTTCATTCTTTGCTTTTGCTGGGAGGTGCACAGTGCAGAGATTCTGTGAAAGAAAATATGGTCAGTGATTAATATACTTCTTAATCTACAAAAGAACTTGAAAGATGAGTTATTTAATTGTGAGGGGATGTATGTAGACTATTTTGATTTTAATCAGACTAATGTATTTTTCCTGCTAAAGTGTAGGGAGTACTTTTTTTCTCTACAATGTGTGTGCATGTAGAAACCATTCTGTGATAAGCATTTGTGTTTTTCATGTGTTTATAAACAGATAACTGTGCAGTTTTTATATTTTGGTGGAATTAGAAACCAGTCATTGTTTATGAATTTGTGAAATGAGTTATGTTATGTTTCTATACTAAAATGTAGTACTACTTCTAGATGAAGAAATGTGTTTTGATATAGTGCAAGGGATAGTGTTGTTTGTCTAGAATCACACAGTGAGTCTGTGTGCATTTGGGAACCACTGTGAGAGAAGCATTTGGTGACATTGTTTATTTGCTGAAAGATAACTGTTTTAACTTGTCATGTTGTGAAGTTTTAGTAGCATTAGAAGACAGTTATGGCTTATGATTTGATTAAATGAGTCAGGCTTTGACAGAAAAGTGCAGTCCTGAAATATGTAGATTGTGTGCAGTTCCCTTACCAGTTGCACTGTAGTGAATGAGTTTTGGTAAACTCCTAGGGATGGTGGTGCATGTCTAGAATCACAGTGTGAGTTAGTGTGTATTTGGGATCAGTGTGAGAGAAGCATTTGGTGATATCATGTATTTGCTTACAGATAACTTTTTTAAAACCTGTCATGTTGTGAAGTTTTAGTAGCATTAGAATCCAGTCTTTGCTTATGCGTTGATTAAATGAGTCATGCTTTGACACTGATGTGCTATACTTAAATACGTAGATTGTGTTCAGTACCATTAACTCTTCTAGACTAGTGAATGAGTTTTGGTAAACTCCTAGGATAGTGTTGATTGTGTAAAATCACACTGTGAGTCTGTGTGCATTTGGGTAAGGATTGTGAGAGAAGCATTTGGTAATATCGTGTATTTGCTGACAGATAACTGTTTTAAAACCGTTCATGTTGTCAAGTTTTAGTAGCATTAGAAGCCAGTCTTTGTTTATGCTTTGATTAAATGAGTCAGGCTTTGACACAAAAGTGCAGTCCTGAAATATGTAGATTGTGTGCAGTTCCCTTACCACTTGCACTGTAGTGAATGAGTTTTGGTAAACTCATAGGGATAGTGGTGCTTGTCTAGAATCACACTGTGAGTTAGTGTGTATTTGGGATCAGTGCGAGAGAATCATTTGGTAACATCATGCATTTGCTGACAGATAACTGTTTTAAAATCTGTCATGTTGTGTAGTTTTAGTAGCATTAGAATCCAGTCTTTGCTTATATGTTGATTAAATGAGTCATGCCTTGACACTGATGTGCTGTACTTAAATATGTAGATTGTGTGCAGTCCCCTTACCCCTTCCACAGTAGTGAATGAGTTTTGGTAAAGTCCTACGATAGTGTTGATTGTCTAAAATCACACTGTGAGTCTGTGTGCATTTGGGTAAGGATTGTGAGAGAAGCATTTGGTAACATCGTGTATTTACTGACAGATAACTGTTTTAAAATCTGTCATGTTGTCAAGTTTTAGTAGCATTAGAAGCCAGTCTTTGCTTATGCGTTGTCTCCTGCACTCCTCTAGTGACCCATTCAGCATCATGTACTAATCCATTCACTGCGCCAAACCCTAATAAATTCACCCAGGCACTCTCCTTGCAGTACTCTAATCATTCAGTCAGTGCCTAAGTATTCATACACTGAGCCAGGCCTTAGCACATGGACTGCTTCAAACCCCTGTACACTATGCATGCAGTCTTCTAACCACCTAGACACTTGTCTTTCACACTTTCAATTTCCTAGTCAGTATCCATACAGTCCAGCACTTGTGACTGCCTTTGCACTCCTCTAGTGACTCATTCAGTACCAAGTACTAATCCATTCCCTGTGCGAAAATCCTAGCACTTATAAATTCACCTAGGCACTCTCCTTGCTGTACTCTAATCATTCAGTCAGTACCCAAGTAGTCATGCAGTGAGCCAGGCCTTAGCACATGGACTGCTTTAAATGCCTATGCAGTATTGATGCAGGCCTCTAATCACCTACACAGTTGTCTTTCACACCTTCAATTCTCTAGTTAGTATTCATACTCTTCTAGCAAACACCCTGTCACTCACCCAGTGTGTCTCCTTATAGTACTGTAATCATTTAGTCAGTTAGCATGTATTCTTTTAGTGAGGTAGGCTTTAGGGCATGAACTGCTTCAAAGTAGTATGCACTATGCATGTAGTGTTTTAACGATTGTCACACATGTGGTTCAGGGCTATAGTTTCTTAGTCAGTTTTAATGTGTTTGTACAGTAATGGAATAGTATAAATTTGAAAGTTATTAATAAACATTTATTTGTGATTCTTTTTAACAGATACAGAACAGGAGTGTTTCTCATCTGTTTGCACTCTTCTCGTGCTAGGTTGTTTGGATGAAGGGTCCTTAGGTGTTTCATCATACTTGCTGTGCCGCACGAGTATTTTTTGTTAGGATCCCCTCGTAACAGAACTCTTTGGCAAATCTTGCGAATGAAGAAGGTGGCATTGGTCTTTGTTTGCCCCTTGGAAAAAATTGAAAATTTCTTCACCACTGATGAAAAACGTTGTGGGCGTGGTGCCTTCTGCAAAAAAATTTCCTCAGATTCGGTAAATATTTTAAAGCGGCAACATTTACAGTTTTTGTAAGTTAAACTTATAAAATTTTGTTAGCTGTATACATTTTATATATCTGTGATTTGTTTCTTGTGGTATTTTGTTAAGAATACCATGTTGTTTTTTTTTTAACATTCTTTTTGATTTTCCAGGTCTGTCGTCGACATCTGTGGTTCCCACAGGAGTGTTCTGCTTTGTTGTTTTGTAATATTGTTGTTACATTTTGTTTATTAGCTTATTGTTTATATTTATGTTAATAAAAATATACAGTTTGAAAATAGTTTATCGTTTATATATTTATTATTATAAAAAATAAAGTTTGAAAAAAAAATTAAGAATGTTTCTTCTGAATAGTGTGTTAGATTTATCTCAACTTTACTTCCGTTAAAGTGCTGATAATGAAATGGAGAGTAGCCGTTCTCGTGCAAAAAGACATGAGGTGCACCTTTGCGATTTATTCTAAATACTAAAATCCTGTATTGTATTGCACTGAGGTATTGGCTGCACTTACAGTGTACACACGAAATCTATTAAGAAATCTCATTGTATTTATATTGATTGGGAATAGTGCATCAGGTACTGGATCTTGACGAGATACACTGCTCAGTTCGTGTATTGTTCTGCATACGAAAAAAATCACATCACAACTTTCACACTAATTGCAATGCAAAACAAATTCCGGCGATAAGACACGTTAGCACCAGGGATTGTACCCAACACTCACATTTGGTTTGCATGGGTTTTGATCTTTCACTTTGTGATTAGTTTGGCAGTAGCACTTTCATTGTGTTTTTCGGTCCTGAAGAAAGCCGGGTCAAGTGACCATTCCGGCTGAAACATGTCGACCACACCTCAATACGAACCAAGAATTAGCCTGTAAAAATTCAAATCAGACTATAGGTTCTTTTAGATATGAAACTTGGTTGATCCATATTAAACACATTTTTTGATCAAGTATTCATTTTTAAATTCACATCACTCACTAGCACTGCACATCACTTGAGCCCTCGAATTTTTGGGTACACACCCTGGCAGGAGTTCATTCTCTTTCTGGGTATCACTGGCCTGCGCACCAGGTAGAGTCCTTGGTGATCTGTGACCCCGGGCTCAGACAGTGATTCCTTAGAGTTCCAAATGACGATGCTCCGCCAACAAGGGTGGGCTGATGGACTCTTACCTCCTGCGAGGTGGTGTCTCAACTACTTGTAGGATCTCATGCATTTCTCCACAATAACTATTGGTTAGCTATTCTGTTCTGAACGGACTGTGCACCTTCTGTTGGTTTTTTGTAATGCACTTACAGTGTACACACGAAATCTATTAAGAAATCTCATTGTATTTATATTGATTGGGAATAGTGCATCAGGTACTGGATCTTGACGAGATACACTGCTCAGTTCGTGTATTGTTCTGCATACGAAAAAAATCACATCACAACTTTCACACTAATTGCAATGCAAAACAAATTCCGGCGATAAGACACGTTAGCACCAGGGATTTTACACCTGCTTTCTGCTGGTGTTAAGCAGGACAACTACCTGCACCATGAAAGGGAACACATCCAAGAGCCACACCAGAACACCCACAGGTGCCATAGAGTCAATGAGCATGATACAGGGATACCCATGAGGGCCAGAAGACTCATCTCAACAACTCCAGGATCGCCAATGCCCCCCAAACCCATATCTTAGTAAGTGTGTCCCTGTGGTCATTGTCTTAGCATGATAGGCACGAGCCCTGCAACATCACAGTGTGCTGTCACCTCAGCGTTGGCAGTGAGCCTGGATGTGTAGCTACGTACGCATCCTCCTGCATGCACAACTGGCGTGTGCTGGTCTGGGGACCAGCACAGTTAGAAATTAGCATTTAGCATATAGTTAGAAATTAGCATATAGTTAAATTAGCATATAGTTAGAAATTAGCATTTAAAAAACCTTAGAAATTCACTGAAAAAACCATAGGTTTCAGGCACGTTATAGTTAGAAATTAGCATTTAAAAAACCTTTGAAATTCACTGAAAAAAACATAGGTTTCAGGGATGTTATAGTTAGTTGGACATTTGACTCACATATTACATCATTCATGACATGGTCAGTGACGTCACTGATGACATCACTGATGACATCTCAAATGACATCACTGATGACATCAGTGATGACATCATCCAAGTCAAAATCTGATGCACCTTATCAGACCCTAATATAACACTTGATACACCCACTCTAAAATACAGACTATAATATTCGAAACCATGAACACACCAATGCCAGTTAGTACATATCCACTCACTAATTCCTAGGTCTACACACACACTTCCATTCATTCACCCATACAGTCACTCATACATACAGTCAGCCATCAATACAGCATTATCATATCAAGTCACATATCTATACAGACACTCACACACCGCCTCTCATTCATAGAGTTATTCAAACATCTAGTCAGTAATGGAACTAATCAATCACACTTTCATTTACTCACCTGTACAGTTATACACATACCACATCACTTATTTAAACATATACTAACACATACTTACACTCTAATACAATAACTAATAAATAGCACACACTGATCCATACAGGCACTCTCACAATCACTCACTCTCACATATAGTCATTTATACAGTCCAACACTCATATTCTGCCTTTCACATATGGAGTTACTCACACATGTACCACTGAGGCATCCATTTACTCACCAAGACACTCATACACACAGTCACCAAGCCATACAGCCCTTCACAGATACAGACTTGAGCACATATACCCAGTGAATTATCCACTCTGCTCTAAACCCTGAAACACCACCCCAGCACGACCCCCGCACTACCTGAACACCACTGAACTACCCTAATCCCTGAAAAACCACCACCAGCAAGACCCCCTGCACTGCCCGAACACCACTGCCCTAAACCCTGAAACACCACCCCCAGCAAGACCCCCTACACTGCCTGAACACCACTGCACTGCCCTAAACCCTGAAACACCACCCCAAGCAAGACCCCCAACACTGCCCGAACACCACTGCACTGCCCTAAACCCTGAACCACCACACCCTGCACTACCCTCTACACTGCCCGAACACCACTGCACTGCCCTAAACCCTGAAACACCACCCCCTGCATGACCCCTACACTGCCCGAACACCACTGCACTGCCCTAATCCCTGAAACAACACCCCCAGCACGACCCCCTACACTACCCAAACACCACTGCTCTGCCCTAAACCCTAAAACACTACCCCCGCACATCCCCCTACACTGCCAGAATACCACTGCTCTGCCCTAAACCCTGAATCACCAGCCCCAGCATGACCCCCTACACTGCCTGAACACCACTGCACTGCCCTAAACCCTGAAACACCAGCCCAGGAAGACCTCCTACACTGCCTGAACACCACTGTACTGCCCTAAACCCTGAAACTCCAGCCCCAGCACGACCCCCTACACTGCCCGAACAACACAGCACTGCCCTAACTCTTAAAACACCAGCCCCAGCACGGCCCCAACACTGCTCGAACACCACTGCTCTGCCCTAAACCCTGAAACACCACCCCAGCTCAACCCCCTACACTGCCGAACACCACTGCACTGCCCTGAACCCTGAAACACCACCCCCAGCACAAACCCCTACACTGCCCGAACACCACTGCACTGCCCTAAACCCTGAAACACAACCCCCAGCATGACCCTCTACACTGCCCGAACACCACTGCACTGCCCTAAACCCTGAAACACCA
Organism: Triturus cristatus; assembly: GCF_964204655.1. Taxonomy (NCBI): domain Eukaryota; kingdom Metazoa; phylum Chordata; class Amphibia; order Caudata; family Salamandridae; genus Triturus; species Triturus cristatus. The sequence goes on along the minus strand of NC_140581.1, from coordinate 748,734,833 downwards.
CCCCCTACACGACCACCTACACAGCCCAAACACCACTGCACTGCCCTAATCCCTGAAACACCACCCCCAGCACAACCCCCTACACTGCCCGAATACCTCTGCACTGCCCTAAACCCTGAAACACCCCCCAGCAAGACCCCCTACACTGCCCGAACACCACTGCACTGCCCTAAACCCAGAAACACCACCCCCTGCATGACCCCCTACACTGCCCGACCACCACTGCATTGCTCAAAACCCTGAAACACCACCCCCTCCATGACCCCCTACACTGTCCGACCACCACTGCACTGCCCTAAACCCTAAAACACCACCCCAGCACGACCCCCTACAATGCCCAAACACCACTGCACTGCCCTAAACCCTAAAACACCACCCCCAGCACGACCCCCTACACTGCCCAAACACCACTGCACTGCCCTAAACCCTAAAACAACACCCCAAGCACGACCCCCTACACTACCCAAACACCACTTCACTGCCCTAAATCCTAAACGTCTCCTACACTACTCAAACACCACTGCACTACCCAAAACCCTAAATCTACCCCCAGCACGACCCCCTACACTACCCAAACACCAATGCACTACCCTAAACCCTAATTGTACCCCCAGCATGACCCCCTACACTACCCAAACACCACTGCACTACAGTAAACCCTAAATCGACCCTCAGCACGACCCCTACACTACCCAAACACCACTCCACTACCCTAAACCCTAAAACACTATCCCAGCACGACCCCTACACTACACCAACACCACTGCACTATCCTAAACCCTAAAACACTACCTCAGCACGACCCCCTACACTACCCGAACACCACTGCACTACCCTAAACCCTAAAACACTACCCCAGCATGACCCCATACACTACCCGAACACCACTGCACTACCCTAAACCCTAAAAGACTACCCCCAGCACGACCCCCTACACTCCCCAAACACCACTGCACTGCGCTAAACCCTAAAACACCACCCCCAGCACGACCCTCTACAATGCCCGAACACCACTGCACTGCACTAAACGCTAAAACACCACCCCCAGCACGACCCCCTGCACAGCCTGAACACCACTGCACTGCCCTAAACCCTAAAATAACACCCCAAGCATGACCCCCTACACTACCCAAACACCACTTCACTGCCCTAAACCCTAAGAATCACCCCAGAACGACCCTACACTACTCAAACACCACTGAACTACCCAAAACCCTAAATCTACCCCCAGCACGACCCCCTACACTACCCAAACACCAATGCACTACCCTAAACCCTAATTGTACCCCCAGCACGACCCCCTACACTACCCAAACCCCACTGCACTACCCTAAACCCTAAATCGACCCTCAGCACGACCCCTACACTACCCAAACACCACTCCACTACCCTAAACCCTAAAATACTACCCCAGCATAACCCCCTACACTACACCAACACCATTGCACTACCCTAAACCCTAAAACACTACCCCCAGCATGACCCCCTACACTACCCAAACACCACTGCACTGCCCTAAACCCTAAAACTCTACGCCCAGCACGACCCCCTACACTACCCAAACCCCACTGCACTACCCTAAACCCTAAATCGACCCTCAGCACGACCCCTACACTACCCAAACACCACTCCACTACCCTAAACCCTAAAATACTACCCCAGCATAACCCCCTACACTACACCAACAACATTGCACTACCCTAAACCCTAAAACACTACCCCCAGCACGACCCCCTACACTGCCCAAACACCACTGCACTGCCCTAAACCCTAAAACTCTACCCCCAGCATGACCCCCTACACTACCCAAACACCACTGCTCTACCCTAAACCCTAAATCTACCCCCAGTGTGACCCTCTACACTACCCAAACACCACTGCACTACCCTAAACCCTAAAACACTACCCCCAGCACGACCCCCTACATTACACCAACACCACTGCACTACCCTAAACCCTAAAACACTACCCCACTACCCCAGCACGTCCCCCTACAGTACCCAAACACCACTGCACTACCCTAAACCCTAAAACACTACCCCCAGCACGACCCCCTACACTTCACAAACACCACTGCACTGCCCTAATCCCTAAAACACTACCCCCAGCACAACCCCCTACACTACACAAATACCACTACACTACCCTAAACCATAAATCTACCCCAAGCACGACCCCCTACACTACACAAACATCACTGCACTAACCTAAACCCTAAAACACTACCAACAGCACAACCCCCTACACTACACAAACACCACTGCACTACCCTAAACCCTAAAACACTACCCCCAGCACGACCCCCTACACTACACAAACACCACTGCACTACCCTAAACCCTAAAACACTACCCTCAGCACGACCCCTACACTCCCCAAACACCACTGCACTACCCTAAACCCTAGAAAAGTAAACACCACCTCATGCCCAATACCCCTTACCTCTCTCCTCGTGGTTCCTGCTTCATGTCGTCTTTATGGGGCGGTGCACATCGTTGTGAGGTAACGGAACAGCTTCTGTTTCCTTACAACGACATGGATCGTCTACATTTTTTTAGAACTTATGGTCCTTTACCATACATACCTTTACAACAACATTTGTTGTAAAGGCATGCGTGGTAAATGACCATGTGTTCTAAAAAAATGCATAGTAATGACTTTGCGATGTACAACGCATGCGTGGTCATGCGTGCGTTGTAAGGGTATCGCGAAGTTAAAAAAAAACTGTAACGGCTGTTTACCGATCGAAGCTGGCCCCTGTTCTTCAGTGAGTCGTTTATTTGATAAATTAGGAGGAAGAAATTTGTTTTTTTTACCGAAAAGTGTATTCCCGGCCGTTCTATTGTGAAAGTGTCTGCGTGGCCTGATTTCACTTCCGGTGAGAGAGTGGAAGAGTCTCTTTGTATCTAAAGGGGTTCTGCTGTTGGACGGGACCGGCGCGACATGTCATCAGAAAACACAGCTAATGGAAAGCGTTGTCCCCAAAGTGTGGAGCAGTGCCATGAAAGGTCAACGAGTGTCCGTCCCACTGCAGTATGACCATACCGTGTGACCCATGTGCCGCCTCCAGTGTACGGAAGGCAGAAGCGGCATCCATCGTAGGTCCTCTCAAAGACCGTTGTGGCACTAATTCTACATTTTGGAACTAGGGCATTTTAACCTTGTTGTTCCTGCCAGATACAAAGAGAAGATCCTGTTTTATTCAGTGCGCTTGTTACCTTTTCTGTGGGTAGTGGTGCTTGTCACTTCGCTGCCCCGCCGGTGCACACGACTGGGCTCCCCACCTTGTGTTCCATCTGCAGGGCCTCTGCCCTCGGATCACTGGTTTCGGTTTCTGGAGTGGCAACATAAACAGTTGCTCCCAAAGGACTAGCCTGAACACTTAGGTGAATATCTCCTGTGCCAGCATTCCGCGGAAATTCTTTCCTAGCTCTCCCACGTCGACGACGATGTCATAATAGCACGGCTCTGCTCGCGACACCGTATGACGTCATAGGAGCCATAAGAGGACTTCGTCGGCGTGCTGGCGTCAGTTCCAACCGCTATTTCCGTGCCACCGTGGTAAACAGGTGGACCAACACATTTTCACATGTGTACATAGTATGCTAAATATATATATATATATATATATATATATACATATATATTATCTACTGGCGGTCGCCAGTGGATAGTTATAGTTAGGACCGTGTCTCCATAGGAAATCCGCAAGATTCTATTTTGAATAACTTTGGCGCCGATTGACGAATCCTCACAAAATTTTCAAAATAGGTGGGGCGCTCCGCTCAGCTCCTACCCTGAAAGTCTCGGGGGGATTCGGCAAGTGGGGGCTGAGAAAAAGGGGGGGTCCCAAAACGTGTTTTCCCAATGCATTTTTCCATAGGACCTTTAGTCCAAGCTACAGCCCGAACGGCTGAACAGACTTACTTGAAATTTGGCAGAGAGGTAGTCCTCAGGTCAGGGATGTGCCTTTTGCAGGTCTGGTGTAAATCTGGTCAGTATTTCCTGAGAAAATAGCATTTAAATCAATATCTATATCTATAAGCGCGCTCCGAGCCCGTACGGTAAGCTTACCGTACGCGCACGCTGCCGTGCGCGAGCTTAATTCTGATTGGTGGTTACATGACTGTAAACATTCGAATCGGTCGAAATCAGGAAGTGTCGGCCGCCATTTTGTGTGTCTCACACTAATAAACAAAGGTGGAGAACGTGAAAAGGGGGCAACGAAGAGAGTTGCAGACCCCCTAGCGTTTGTCAGGGGGACCAAGAAGGTCCCAAAAGTATGAAAAATACATTTTAATTTATTTTTTTTAAATCGCGGGGTGCGCGTACGGTAAGCTTACCGTACGCGTACGGCAGAAAAAAAACAATAAAAAAAATAGAAGTAAAAATCAAATTTAAGTGTTAGATATTAGGGGGCTCTAAAAAGAGCCGTTGTGTTTATGAAGTGGTTTTTTTGTGGTACCTACAAGTAAGTACCGATGCAGAGTCTAAAGTTCAAGAGGAAGACTCTGTTGCCTTCATCAGTGAAATGTACACCGTCTCCTCTATAAATGCCTTGCATGTTGTAACGCAAGTTGTTGTGGTATATAGAACCCATACCATAGTCTCTGAGGAAAACAGAAATAGATTTGTTGACGTGCTTTCTTGCTTTGTCAATCTGTGGACAAAATTGTTTGGACCAGTTCCACTTTTGCCTTTGGCATATATTAATAAACAAAGGCAGATTGAGGAAAAAGCGACATTAATTGCACAAAGGTGTCCTTAACAAGCATTTCCAGACCTACCCCAGTTAAAATGCCTAGGTCATTTCCACCACAGTGCACAATAATAAGGTTAGGCTGTGGGAGATGTAGAAAGGTTTTCACCAAAGGCATTAATTGGTGCCACTTTAACCCTCTCTGACCAATCCATTTAATGTCTACATTTGGCAAAGCAAGGTCTCTCACCATACCTCTTTTTTCTGCATACTTTTCACTCCAGAAGACATAGCTGTGACGTACAATCCACACTGTGAACATCTTTCAAGGAGATCTGGATGCACTCAGGAGGTGTCTTTCAGTAGAATGGCAATATGAAATGAAAGACAGTTGTAAAATGGAGGCATACATATTTTTTTTTAATTAAAAGAACTCATTGGCTGATTCAAACCATTTTACAGTTAAAACTAGGCTGTATGTGTACATTTTTAGAAGCATATTTTGTATTGGTTCAGAAAATTGTGTTCCCACAGAAGATTAATTTGGATTTGCAGTTAGGTTTGACAGGTGAAGCACTCTTGCTCTTTGAAATAGAAACATTGTGTGCTGAACTTCTGACCTCTCTGCTCACACCAGTGTTCCATGAGCTGTTGCTATGGTAGCAGGCAGAAGTAAAGTTGGGGGAAGGGTTCCTTTGGAAAAGGGTTGAAGTTTTCAACCAATACAAATGTGTGATTTCATTTGAAAAAATGTGGGAAGCACTGAGATTTGTAATTAACATGTATATGTGTGAAAAAAGAGAGGGAAACATTGCCATTTACTGGTTCTGGTGAGAGGAGAGAGGTGTAGAGCTCTGAGATTCTGACTCTGATAATCTTCTGTTTGAGTGCCACATTTCTTTCTCAACTAACTAATTTTAAAGGTGAGATATGAGTTTGAGAGGGGATGTATGTGGTGATTTTTGATATAAATATTAGAATTGTGATTCTTCTTTAAAACTTATGTTTTACATTTTGTGGTTTGGGAGATATTTAACTGTCTTGAACTTGTAAAATATTATGGAGTATGTTTTCACCATAAGTTAAGGTGTACTGGTATCACTGAGGAATACTGTTTTGTGCCTAGAATCAAACCATGAGTCTGTGTGCACACAGGAATTGTTGTCAGAGATTTATTTTGTGTTACTCTGGTTCTTTTTGAATTGCATTGGTAGGAAAGGGGATGTTTTAATTGTTGTCAGAGATTTTATTTGTGTTGGTCCGGTTCTGTAAGAATGGCATTTGTAGGAAAGGGTCAGCTTTTTTTTGGTAAATATGATGGTTTCCATTCAGCATAAATCAGTAACACACAAATGGGAGGCAAATGCGAACACATTTGAAATTGATGTAGTAGATTTTGCTTCTAATCATGCAATTGCTGAGCTCGGTCCTACATATACAAAACTCCAATTAACCCTTGCCACACATGTACTTTTACATACATTACTACAATGTTTATGCTGTTATGGATGCATGCATGCATATGTCTCTTATAACTGAAAATACACAGTCTGCAGAAGCAGACTCTTAGCACACACCCAGCTGTTTATCCTGTAGAATCATGCTTAGTATTCACAAGTGAGTGGTGTTTCAGGTATCAGTGAGTAACGCTAATACATTCAACATCACTAAGGTTGATTTCCTTGGCTGGAGTGTAGTCAGTCACCCAGGTTACACATGTTCATGGTCTCAAAGAGCTGTTTGCACATGTGCTCTTTTCTGTTTCTGAAAACTGTAATGAAAATGTGTCAGACTGTTAGAGTACTTATCACTTGCAAAAAAACAGTAGTAAGTGTGCTTTCAAATTGGCAAGCAAATTTCGTTTTCTGCCTAGAATCACACCATGAGTCTGTGTGCACACAGGAATTGTTGTCAGAGATGTATTTCGTGTTACTCTAGTTCTTTTAGAATTGCATTGGTAGGGAAGGGGAGGTTTTGAATGTTGTCACAGATTTTATTTCTGTTGGCCAAGTTCTGTAAGAATAGCATTTGTAGGAAAGGGTCAGCTTTTTTTTGGGAACTGTGATGGTTTCCATTCAGCATAAATCAGTATCACACAAATGGGAGGCAAATGCTAACACATTTGAAAATGATATAGTAGATTTTGCTTCTAATCATGCAATTGCTGAGCTTGGCCCTACATATACAAAACTGCAATTAACCCTTGCCACACATGTACTTTTACATACATTACTACAATGTTTATGCTGTTTTGGATGCATGCATGCATATGTCTCTTGTAACTGAAAATACACAGTCTGCAGAAGCACACTCTTAGCACACACCCAGCTGTTTATCCTGTAGAATCATGCTTAGTATTCACAAGTGAGTGGTGTTTCAGGTATCAGTGAGTAACGCTAATACATTCAACATCACTAAGACTGATTTCCTTTGCTGGAGTGTAGTCAGTCACCCAGGTTACACATGTTCATGGTCTCAATAAGCTGTTTGGACATGTGCTCTTTTCTGTTTCTGAAAACTGTAATGAAAATGTGTCAGACTGTTAAAGTACTTATCACTTGCAAAAAAAACAGTAGTAAGTGTGCTTTCAAATTGGCAAGCAAATTTTGTTTTCTGCCTAGAATCACACCATGAGTCTGTGTGCACACAGGAATTGTTGTCAGAGATTTAATTCGTATTACTCTGGTTCTTTTAGAATTGCATTCGTAGGAAAGGGGAAGCTTGTTTTCATGAAGTGTGTTAGTTAGCATTCAGCCCAAATCAGTATCTCTCAAATGAGAGGCAAATGCTAACATATTTGAAATCAACATGGTATATTTTCCTTCCATTCGTGCAATGGGTCATCTAGTTCCCACATGTTCAAAACTCAAATTAACCTTTATCACACATGTACTCTTACATATATGTATCTAGTGATGAGGCAGTTGTGCAAGCGTCAATGCAGATGTCTCTTGCACCTCACAATAAACAGTCTCCAGAAGTACACTCTTAGCACACAGCCAGCAGCTTCTTATGCACAGTTATGCTTACTAATCAGCACTGTGTGGTGTTTCAGTTTGGAGTGAGTGACACTAATACATTCAACATCACCAAGGCTCATTTCCTTTGCTGGAGTGTAGTCACTTACCCAGGTTACACCGGGTTATATTCTCAAGTAGCTGTTAGGACATGTTCTTTTTTCTGCTTCTGAAAACTATAATGAAAATGTGTCAGACTGTTATAGTAATTATCACTTGCAAAAAAACAGTAGTAAGTGTGCTTTTGAATTGCAAATCAAATATCGTTTTCTGCCTAGAATCACACCAAGAGTCTGTGTGCACACAGGAATTGTGCTTAGAGATTTAATTCGTGTTGGTTTTATTGTGTTTTTCACTTGTAGGAAAGGGGTAGATAGTATTATAAGATTTGAAAAGCTCATAAAAAATATAGTAATATATTTAAATTACAAAAAGGTATTTTTTTTAGTTTCTTTCAGGTATTGCTGCAGAGCAGTGAAGCAAATTTAAGATGCCTATAAAATCAAGAAAGCGAAAAGAACAGAAAAAACATGTATATTTGAAGACAACTGGAGGACCCCAGTTAGTTGAAGATGCTCATGTTGGAAAAAAGAAAAAGTCTTCTGGTAAGCAGACAAAGGAATTCTTTAAAAATATTTTCAAAAAAAGGAAAAATTTAAAAAATTTCCCTACTGGAAAAACTGTTTCAAGTAGAAAACAACAGGACAAAAGTGAGAATTTAGTAAATGCTAATGTACAAGCAGAAGCAATAAAGATTGACTTAAAAAGAAAAACAGCATTTAAAGAGATCCGTAGAAAAATGTTTCAGAGAAGAGTGATGTCCAATTTGCTAAAGGATGTGAAAAAATATAAGAAAAAAGCGAAATTTTACAAGAGAAAAAAAGATATTGAAGCCATTGTAGCTAAGGCTTTAGAATTAAAAAGAAAACTATTCATTTTAATTTTGAACAGGATGCGTACATTAGATAAAATGGTCAATGTAATGAAGTCACAAAGCAAAACGAAAAGAGTAGTGAAAAGAAATAACTTTTGTAAAGTGTTTTTAGGAGAATGGATGCATAGTTCAAGTACTGAACCATTTTTTAATGAAGAGAGTTATCTTCAAAGTAATAGTTTGCTGCATGCAGTTGACACCACTGGACGAGCTTATGAAGTGAAAGATGGTTGTATAATGGAAAAGGAGAAAATGGTTCCAAGAAATGAGGAAGAAGTGATGGCGGATGAGGTTATGGGGAGACGTCCTAAAGCCCCAGTGTATACTTGGAATTGTAGTAGTATTTGTACTTTGCGACAGGAATCTATTGATAAATTACGTGAGTTTTTAAGAGAATATAGTAAAAAAAAGTGTTAAACAGAAGATTAAGGTGCTTCAAAGACTAGATCCATGCAGAGTGAGAGAGAATACTGGTTTCCAAGGACACTCTCTGGCTTGTCTATCTAGGAAAGTTTGTCAAAGTGTTTTTCACCATTTTAGGATGCTGGCAGTTCATCATACTGAAATTAGAAAATTTGTGAGAAGATTGTATTTTGCTAAAAGTCCAGCACTAAAGTTAAATGAGTTGAATAGGGCTCTGTTCCTTGGAACTGTATCAGATGTTGAGAATCTTACTGATGAAATTCAGTTTAGTTACTTTGGTCCGGAACAAGAAAGTGCAGGGAATGACACAGTTATTGAGGAAAATGTGGAAGAGAATGTAGAACCCTCCGTAAGTAAGAAATTTGAAGATCAAATGACAAAATTTGCTATCATCTCTAATGAAAGACCAAATATTACTTGTATTTGTTGCCGGAGAAGCCATTATAAAATCCAAACAAGGAATGTTGATCTCTACAAAAAAAGTGAAGAAGAAGATAATTATAAGTGGAAGGATTTTGCAACATATATATTTCTTGAAAATTGTTTTGATTTGGGTGAAGATCAGCGTATTTGTAAATACTGTTATAACAAGATAGAAGAAAATAAAATGCCAGCTAGAGCTGTACATAATAATTTAGAATTGGTTGATATTCCTGCAGAACTTTCTGATTTAAATACGTATGAGTCTATACTCATTCAATGTGTTCATCCGTTCCAGACTATAGTACATATGGAGCCCAAAACCGGTAAATTACCTCCTTCAGAATTACAGAGAGGTTTAAAAGGAAGAGTTGTCTATTTGCCGTTGGATTTGAAAAAAAATATGGAAACTATTGATGCAGATACTTTGGAAACTGAACCCTTAGTTATTCTGGTTAATGGTGTACCTACAAAGAATAAGAAAATTTGGCAGGAGCTGGTAGATGTACGGAAAGTACAAAGAGCAAATTTATATTTGAAAAGGAATAATAAATAGTATGAATCAATTTATATAGATGAAGATGAAGAAGATTTACTAGGAGACACAGAAACACCAACTGGGCAAATTGAAAAAGTGGACAAGTCAAAAGAAATTTATGAACATTTCAGCATACATCCTCTTCATTCTAAAGAAATTATGGCAAACACTATTGATCTGTTTCAGATGAAAAAAGCCAAAGGAACTCCCGTGAGTGTATGGGAGAAGATCTTGGAAGCTCGTTGTTTTCCCCAGCTGTTTCCTACAGGAGAAGGTGGACGATACGATGAACGTCCAGTTCAGATTCCTGCTTCTGAGTATCGGACTACAAGATTATATGCAGAAGATCCCAGATTTCGTCAAAGTATTCCTTATTTGTTCCATCTGTTATTTGAAAGTGACTTGTCTGCACTATCTTATGCAGTAAATCACATTTTAAAAAGTGGAGTACATCTACATAATGTGTCTGCTAAGGATTTTATGAACAAAGTGCAGCAGCGAGATGATCATTTGGAATCACAATTGATCAATCTGATGGCTTGTCAGCGTGGGACAAATGAATATTGGTACCGACGCCATGGAGAATTGATATGTATGTTAGGGAATTTAGGAACTCCTACATGGTTCCTTACCCTAAGCTGTGCTGAGTACGCTTGGGATGATCTTCTGGATTTTCTTCGAGAGGCAAATTCAAACATTGAAAACATCCAATACAAGACAGCAGGAGAACTGTGCTCATTGGATCCGGTTAATGTTTGCAGATATTTCAATCATAGATTTGAGGCTATGATGTCCTTCATCTGCAATAAAAAAAATCCACCTCTTGGAGAAGTTGTGGATTTCTTTTGGAGAAAAGAGTACCAAGCAAGAGGTGCTCCTCATATTCATATGCTGTTGTGGATCAAGGATGCCACAAAATTTGGAACAGATGCTCATGAAGCAGTTTTATCTTTCATTGAAGAACTATGCAACATGTGCTATACCTAAAAGCACAGAAGAGAAAAAGTTAAAAGAGCAAGTTTTACGTTTCCAAAGTCATCGGTGTGGAAAATACTGTCGACGGAAGTACAAGAGCAAAGATAAATTCTACACAAAATGTCGATTTGGATTTCCCAGACCTGTTCTTTCAAAATGAAGAGTAAACAGTTTTATGTCAGCTGTGCGACATACTATTACAAGAAAATCTCCAAAAAATACGTATAACCTAAGAAGAAAAGAAGAGTCAAAATATATAAATGACTACAACCCAGTCATTTTATCCATGTGGAATGCTAACATGGATATTCAGTATGTGGCAGACAATTCTATTGCTGTTGCTCGGTATGTCACATCGTACATTACTAAATCTGAGAAAACGGAATTGAAGGAAATGTGGGAAGAGATTTCTCACGAAAAGACTGTCAGTAAGAAGCTATACAGTTTCAGTTTAAAGATGTTATCGCATCGAGAAATTGGATCCTACGAATGCTCAGATAGGTTATCATCTGCAAGTCTGTACTCGAAATCAAGAAGAATAATTTGGGTAAGTTTAGGCCTTGCAGCAATGCGAAATCGGGTACTGAAATCTGTTGGAGAAATTGAATATTTGGCCGAGAACGACCCGGAAAGTACAGATATTTTGAAAACAAACATGTTGGACATGTATTACCCAAAAAGAAGTTGTCATCTTGAGAACATGTGTCTCTATGAAGTGCTGCAGAACTACATTTTCTCACGGAAAGCCACAGAAGACATCAAAAATGGAAAATATAAAGTCATTGGTGAGGAAGGATGTTTGGTGAGGCAAACAAAAGGAAGTTTGATTAATCTTAGGAAGCTGAGTTGCGACACTACTGACAAAAAGGAATTTTACTACTTGGCACTTTTTATAGCTGTTTAAACCATGGCGTACAGAGGACGAACTACTTGGAGAATTTCAAAGCTATGAGGATTCATTCAATGCATGTAAAGATACGATTGAATGCAGTACTTTCATAAATTATGTGCAAATGTTAAATGAAGAAATTGAACAGGCAGCAACAATTACAGCTGAAGTACCTAGAGACAGTTCTCAAGACAGCCAAAGTTCTGAAACGCTCAGTCAAGATCCCCTAGGACAACCAATCGTAGAAAATGAAGCTGCAATAGCCATGAATGAAGTTGAAACAGCTATGAATCAAGCTCAAGAAGATTTAATAGACTTACCAAATTTGGAACAACAACTGAATGAAGAACAACAACAAATTTATGAAGAAGTCAGAAAAAAAATTGATCACGGATTACTACATGAAAATAAAGAGTGCACATGCACATCAATTGAACCAATCAGGATGTATGTGAGTGGACAAGCTGGAACTGGAAAAAGTTTCCTAATTAAAGTCATCAGAAGCTACCTACAGCAAAAAACATATTCAACTTTGTCTTGTGTTGTTACTGCTCCAACTGGGTTAGCAGCATATAACATAAAAGGAATTACCTTACATCGCTTGCTAATGTTACCAGTGGAGCATGAGAACAAAATAGAATATCACAAGCTTACAGGAGAAGCATGCTTCGAAGTTTCAAGAGTGTTGAAGAAGATGCAAGTTCTCATTATTGATGAGGTAAGCATGGTATCAAACTTAATGCTTGCCTTTGTGCATTTAAGAATGCAGCAAATTCTAAAGAGAGACTATGACGTGTTATTTGGTGGAAAACATGTTATAGTTTTTGGGGATCTTCTACAGCTTACTCCAGTTAAAGGACAACCAGTGTTTAATACTGTGACACATGAAGACACAAAGAAGTCATTAGGAAGCATTGGTAATGCGAATATTTGGTCGTTCTTTGAGTACAAAGAACTTACTACCAATATGAGGCAAGCAAACGATGAAGATTATGCAAGTATTCTGAAAGATATCAGAATTGGACTGCTCACAGAAGTTGGCAGAAAAGCATTACAGAGTCGGTTGCTACATAATTTATTTCCAAAGGAAGAAATAGTTGCAGAGAAAATGTACAAGAACATTACAGAAAATAATACTGTAATCTGCTTAATGCCAACACTACGTGAATGCTCGATATTCAATGAGGAACTTTTGAAATTGGAAAAGGAAGAGATTAAGAAAATGGAAGCAGTTGTCAAAATTCAGCATGAAGGAATTACTATTACATTAACAGGCAAATTGAAAAATAAATTGGATTCTCTAGAGAAGAACATTTCGAAAACAGCTGGATTAGAAAAAAATCTATATCTTTGCATGAACTGTCGAGTATTTTTAAGGAGAAATTTGGATGTTGAAAAAGGTTTAGTGAATGGAGCTATGGGTAAAGTTGTGGGTTTTGTGAAATACCAGAAAAAAGATGGAATTGAATTATTAAAATAAAATTTGATCAGATTGCAGAGGTTAAAGAGATTAGTCGTTCTTCAGTCCGTTTTTTGCTTGTAAAAGTCTTATATGTACGTAGGAAGCAGTTTCCGTTTTCTCTAGCATATGCTGTAACTATTCACAAGTCTCAAGGATTAACTGTAGATAGTGCTTTTGTAAACATTGGTTCTACTGTGTTCAAAGAAGGTATGGCATATGTTGCTTTGTCACGAGTGAAAACATTATCTGGTTTATTCATGATAGAGTTTGATGACTCAAAAGTTAGTGCAGATGCAAATTGTGTAAAGGAGTATAATAGATTAAGAAGAACCTATGCTCCTCATTTAGGTCAGTATCCTGTGTTGGAAAAACGTGTTGTTTCTCGGAAAAGGAGATTTGAGAATATCTGTAATGAGGATGTAGAGAAGAGAAAACAAAAAGAGAGTCATGTGATTGCAAGCAAATAGAAAAAGGACAATGTTGAAGAGGTTGTTGGTTGTCATTTTGAAAATAACTCTGGTGTCAACTGCTACGCTAATGTAGTGCTAAATGTTGTATTTTATCTTGAAAGTTTGCAAGAGCAGATAATAGTAAATCATGAAAAAAGATTCTGTTCTGTGCTAAGTCTCCTTTATGAGAAGCTGAGTATTGATAAAACTAAAATAGAAAGTGCTACTGAAATTAGAAAACTTTTAGATGTATGTTCAGGACGTACACAGTTTACTCAAAATGTCCAGCAAGATGCACAGGAATTCTTGATGTATGTCCTTATGGTACTGGAAGATGAAGGCATAGATGTTGAGAATATGTTCGGTCTCTCGTATAAATGGGAACATACTTGTGAAAACTGTTTCTACACATGCAGCTCTAATGTTGATTCAGAAAGGTTTATCTATTTAACATTGCCAGAGAGTAAATCAGTGAGTTTTAGTAAATTAGTTAAAGATGCCAATCATAGCATGGAATGCTGTGAATGTAAATCTGACATGTTTTCAACGTTATTTTTAAAGAAATATGGACAGTATGTAATTTTAATGATGCAACGTTGTAGAGCTGATGGTTCAAAATTGGACACTTTAATAAAGAAGTTTATAGGACAGCAATTATCAATTTCAGGAAAAACTTTTGTTACAGTTGCAATAATTTTCCATGATGGACCTACTGTAACTTCTGGTCATTACACAGTTTATCTAAAATGTGAAAAAGGCTGAACACTGTGTAATGATTCTCAATTGGTTTTTAAGCAACGTTTGCCTTTTGATTTAGCAAATTCCTATTTAATTTTTCTGAAACCAAAATTTTAGATAGAATTTGCAACATCTGTACAAATCATTTTTGCAATTTTATTGGATTACCATGGGAAATTTCATCAAAAAAGAATTTAAAAATTACCATTTGGCCTAAAGGAAAGGTAACAATTTGTATTGTGGACTTCTTTGACACATATTATTTTGGTGATTATGCTTATGCAACAAAAATTTTCAGACGATATTTAGTGGAAATAGTTATTGTACTTAGATGATATTTTTAAAGAATATGTTACATTTCTTTAAAGGTATGTTTTAGTGAGAAGAGATTCTGGGCTTTTTTTAAACAATCTTTCAGATTGTTATTTTTTTTTGCCCGCTGTTAAGTGATGAATGCACTTGCTTTCACGATTTACAGTGAAATGCAATATATTCTGAAAACAGCAAAAAAAGGGCAAAACATTGTTTTTAAATATGAAAATATGTGTACTGTATTCTAAAATGTATTATTAAATATTAATACTTTTTTTTTTTTTCAGATTGAGAAAGAAAATTTAGGAAAAAATAAACCTTTTTTCTAGCAATTTAAATAAACCATTTATTAATAAATACGTTATTTTGTTTGTCAGGTAAGTGTGAAATGTCTGTATTTATCACACATTTAGTTTCATGCTCCCTTTTTTTCACTTCTCCTCTCTCTGCTTTTCTCATTTCCGTTGTACTCCCTCGAGGACCTTGTAGGGTAAAAAAAAATGTTTTTGTTTTTAAAAAAAAAAAAAAAATGCGCATACCATACGCGCACGGTAAAAAAAGAAAATTAAAAAAATTAATTACATTTTTTTTTAAAAAAGTTGTGAGGTAAGGTTGCCTCTTAAAAGAGCCATTGTGTTAATACAGGGACAGAGGAAAGAAAGAATGGGAATATTAACAAGGACCACAGATGTGCTGGTCTATCTTATTGTTTATTAGGGATACACTGGTCTCCCCATGAACAATTAGACCATAACATCTGGTGCACCTCATTTGTACCCTCTGAAATCGAGGGTTCGTTTCCAGAGGAGCAGAAGAGGGTGATGCTCCCACCGCAGAGGAAGTGCTCGGCTGAGCTGCCGAAGATGTACTCGGCTGAGCTTCTGCGGGTGTGCTCGGGTGACTTACTGAAGGGTTTGCTTCAGTATGTCGAGCAAAAGTCCTGGGATGTACATCCCTAATGTGTCTCACCATAGTGTGATTACCAAAGGAATACTTCTTCCTTGGGTTACCTCTAGATAAGACACACTCACAAAGTGAGCAGGTGACTAATGGAGCATTTACCTTTTTCTGCCCCTCTGGAAAAGTGAAATACTCCCAAACAAAAGAATTCTTTTGTTTCCTCCTTCTCTGTCAGATGATGCTGCTGCCCTGCTCACTCTCAGAAGAGGTCTGCTGCTCTGCCATTGTATCCCAAAGACAATTCAGCTCCTTCTCCTAGGGAATCACAAGCAGTAATGAGGGGAATGGGTGTGGTGTAGGAAGATTCTGGAACTGAAAGTAGTTTAAACCAATCAAAAGTGTTGTTTCATGATCACATGACCAACCGTACGCGCACGTTAAGCTTACCGAGCGCGTACGGTAAAAGTACGCATGCGCGTACGAAAGACACGCGCACGCGTGCATGCGCATTACAGGCACGCTCGTACACTTCCGCGTAACGTGCGCACGCGCGTGCGCGTATGAAGCATGCGCTTACGCGTCGCGTAGGAAGTACGGACGCGTACGCAAATTGCGTAAGCATGCGCACACCGGAGTATAAATATTACGTACGCTCACCGTACATAAAGCGAAGCGTGCGCTTACGGCAAGCTTACCGTACGTGCACGGTAAAAAAATAAAAAAAATAAATAAATAAATAAAGATAAAGGTTTGTTGAAGATATTAACTATGTTATACAACTATATCTAACCATTTATTTAAAAAAGGTGAATCTTTATAAATTGAAGAATGCATTAAAACCATGAATATATACATAGGTAGAATAGTGTTTAAAGGGAAAAAGAAAAAGAAAAAAAATGATGTAAAAAAACAAACAAATTCAATGGAAAAACTATAGGTTTCACACACATTATGGTTAGGTATTAGAATTCAAAAAACCATGCAAAAACACAGAAAAAAACATAGGTTTCACACACGTTATATTTAGAAATTTGCTTTTAAAAAACCTTGCAAATTCACTGAAAAAATCATAGGTTTCACACACGTTATAGTTAGGAATTAGCATTTAAACAACCTTGCAAATTCACTGAAAAAAACATAGGTTTCACACATGTTATAGTTAGCTGGACATTTCTCTCATAAAAAAACAATGAAATTCCCCCGTTATAGTTAGTACAGCTAACTATAACTTGCGCGACCGCAATCCACTGCTGATGACGTCACATATTACATCACTCATGACATGGTCAGTGACATCACTCATGACATCACTGATGACATCTCAAATGACATCACTGACGATGTCACTGATGATGTCATCCAGTGAACGTTTAATTTGCAAAAATTTTGATAAATATAGAGAAAGGCCTGTTAAAGAATGAGTGGGTGTACAAGTGTGTAAAGGGATGATTTTCTGTGTTGTGTAACTGACGCGACAAGTGAGTCATTTACCTACATCTTACTTCAGACTAGTGCATAAACAGTATAAATGTTTTGTATGTGTCTGTGTGTTGGTGTATAAGTCGTGGCATGGTTTTGTGAATAGCTATATAAGTGTCTATATGGGTTATTGATTGCTTGTCTCAGTGTCTGTATGAGTTCCTACGTGTTTGTGTGGGTAAAGTGTGTGTGAGTGTGCATAGATGAGTGAGTGTGTGATTCTATGACTGGATGTTATTAAAAGTGCATCTCTGAAGGACTGTATGGTTGAGTGAGTGTATGTATGGCTGTGTTATGGTTTGAATGTATATCTCAGTGGTACATATGTGACTAACTTAATATGTAAAAGGCATAATATATGTGTGTAAGAGTTTTTAAGTGGTTAGATGTGAGAGTGTGTGATTGTGACAGTGACTGTATGGATGAATGTGTGCTTGTGTCAATGATTCTAATTGAGCATAAGAATATGATACTATTTTTGTGAGTGAGTGAACTTGAGTGTGTATAACTGCATTAATGAGTAAATGGCAGTGTGATTATTTGTATGAATGACTAGGTGTGAGAGTACCTCTATGGATGATTGTTAGTGTGTGAGTGTCTATATAGATATATGTATAAATTCATATGATACTTTTTTATGGACTGAATGTAACTATGAGTGACTGTACAGGGGAGTGTGTGGAGGTGAATGAAGATCTAAAAGTTTTTTTTTGGGTATGCAGTTATTAGTATTGCATTATTTATGGATTTGAGAATGGAAATGTGTAATTTTCAGTTGGTATATCAATGGTTTTATAAGGGTGTGAGAAGATGTAGTAATTTATCACATTGATGTCTTCAACAGTGACATCGTCAGTGATGTCATTTGAGATGTCATCAGTGATGTCATGAGTGATGTCACTGACCATGTCATGAGTGATGTAATATGTGACGTCATCAGCAGTGGATTGCGGTCGCGCAAGTTATAGTTAGCTGTACTAACTATAACGGGGGAATTTCATTGGTTTTTTATGAGAGAAATGTCCAGCTAACTATAACATGTGTGAAACCTATGGTTTTTTCAGTGAATTTGCAAGGTTTTTTAAATGCTAATTCCTAACTATAACGTGTGTGAAACCTATGGTTTTTTCAGTGAATTTGTACGCTTTTTTAAATGCTAATTTTTGAATTATTAAATTATATATTTTTTGTTTTTTATAAAAAAAAAATTCCTATGTATTCATTTATATATTATCTGTATCCTTTTATTTGTTTTTGCTCTTTTTTTTAACTTTCAATTAGGATAAACTTGAACAGTTTATTTAATTTTTGCAATTGATTTTTCTCCACTTTTTTTTTTTTATATAAATTCTTGGGGTGCGCGCTCAGAGCGCGCACCTAGTACGTTTTCGTAAGTTTTTTATGAATACCGTCGTACGTTATTTACGTACGCATACATACGTTATAGTGCGCGCTGGGAGCGCGCACCCAGTACGCATGCGTACGTACGTATGCGTACGTACGCATGCGTGCGTGCATCATACGCACTCCACGCGGTTCACTTCCGCATACGCTTAAATTACGCGCGTTAACGTTCGCGTATACGCGTGTGCAACGTATGCACGTTACGTACGCGCATATGACGTATGCACATGCGCTCCTACGCGTTCGCGCATGCGTAAACACAAGGTGCGCGCTCGGAGCTTGCGCAGTGCGCGCACCTCGGGTTATATGCATAATAAAACAACACTTCTAATTGGTTAACATTACTTTCAGTTTCTGATTGTTTCAACACCACACCCAATCCCCTCATGGCAAGTCATGTGATCAAGAATCATCACTTTTGATTGGTTTGAAGTACTTTCAGTTCCAGATTCTTCCCAAACCACACCTACTCCCCTCATTATTAGTTCTGATTCCTTTGGAGAAGGAGCTATTCTGTTGTTGAGAGACAATGGCTGAACAGCAACCATCTTCAGACACTGAGCAGGACACTCTTGAGAGGCAGAGGAACAGGAAGCAGAAAGACAGCTTTATATGGCAGTTTTTTACTTTCCCAGAGGGACAAAAAAAGGTAAATGCACCGAAAGTTACTTGTACATTGTGTCAAAAAGTCTTATCACGTGGGAACGCTAACAAGAAATATTCTTTTAGCATACACACAATGACGAGGCATGTTGAGGCAATGCATCCAGTATCTTTTCGTCGAGCTTCTGGAGCAAACCCTCCACCTGCTCAACCGACGACATCTGCAGCAGCTCAGCCGAGCACATCTTCGGCAGCTCAGGCGAGCACTTCTTCTGCAGTGGTGCCTTTGCCTTCTTCCACACCTCTTTTTGGACCACCTTGTTTGGCTAGGTTGTCCACACGCTGCACTGATTGCGGTCGACTTATTTCTGTGGGTGAGACCAGTCTTGATCTCATTCCGAGAAAATATGATGCGCATGAGTGCAGTAGGTCATAGATGTTTTTTCATTTTTCTCGTTTTTCTCTTCCTGTTTCCCTACATTAACTCAAGGGCTCTTTTAAGAGCCACTTAAAAACTAAACCCCCAAAAATTTTTGGGGGGATTTATTTTTTATTTTTATTTTTTGGGGTGCGCGCACCCTGCGCGCACCCTAGGATGTTTTTTAAATGTTTTTTTTTAATGTACAAAGAGAGGTGAAGAAATGGAAGCATGAAAAGGGAGGATTGAGAAATACAAATATTTTTCACTTATTTTTGTTAAAAAATAACTTATTTGGAAAATCACTTAAATGCGTTTATTTATTCTTTTTGCTTAAAAAAAAAATTTCGGGTGCGCGCTGGGTGCGCGCACTCGGCGATATTTTTAAAAAAAATATAAATCTTTTTTTTGCCCTACAAGGTCCTACTGTGACCCCCTTACAATGCCTAGTGGGTCAATATCTCCCCACTCTGCCCCCTTTTCACGTTCTCCCCCTTTGTTTATCACCCCCTCTTTATGCGAGAGACAAAATGGCGGCCGCCGCTTCCTGATTTCCACCGATTCGAATGTTTACTGACATCTAACAACCAATCAGAAGTGCGCTCGTGCACGGCAGGGTGCGCGCACAGGACTTGCTCAGTGCGCGCACGCTGCGCGCATATAGATATATATATTGATTTAAATGCTAATTTCTCAGGAAATACTGAACAGATTTACACCAAACCTGCAAAAGGCAGTTCATGGACCTTATAGCTACCTCTCTGCCAAATTTCACATAATTCTGTTCAGCCGTTCGGACTGTAGCTGCGACTAAAGTCCCTATGGAAAAATCCATGGGGAAAACGCGTTTTGGGACCGCCCCTTTTACTCTGCCCCCGCTTGACGTTTCACCCCGAAACTTTCAGGGTAGGAGCTGAGCGGAGCGCCCCATTAGTTTTGAAAGTTTTGCGAGGATTCGTCAACCGGCGCCAAAGTTATTCAAAATAGAATTTTGAGATTTCCTATGGAAACACGGTCCTAACTATGACTACCTACTGGCGACCGCCAGTAGGTAATACACATATATATATACACAAATGCATAACCAATAAAGGCATAAAGAAATAGCAACAGATCAAGCATTTCTCACTTTTAAAACATAAGCATGATTAAAGACATATTAAAAGCATTCATGCCAAACAGTAAAAGCATCTTTTTGGTAGAAACAGGTGGACAATGGGGAGGCGGGTGGGACAGTGAGGAATCTACATGCAGATACTGTATCCACCAGAAAACGCGTTACTGAAGGTAAGTAACTTGCTCTTCTGATGGATACTTCTGCCTGTTGATTCCTCACTTTTTTAATAGAATCCTCAAGCCGTACCTCACCCGGAGGAGGGTGTCCACCTGACTAGACCAAAAAATCTTGCAAAACAGATCGAGCAAAAAGGCCATCCCTCCTAACCTCCGAATCCAATAATAATCGAATAATTTTTAGTCAACATTTTATTGAAAATAATACTTTAAAAATACTTTTATTCATAAATTTAGACAAACACTTAAAGGAAAACTTTTATTTATAATTAATTTAAAGATATTTTATACTTTAAAATTACACCGAAGTCGCGACCCCAGTGCGACTTTTCAAAATGGCTACCGGAATGCGCGCAGCCATCGTGTAGGGTGCACGAAGGGTACGCGACTTCTGTATAATATTTTTTTTTAAAAAAGAATGAATATAGTTTTCCTAACTAAAAATTATTCACATTTTTTTTAAATATACATATATATGTATATATATATGTATGTATATATATATAAATATATATATAAATATATATATGTATAAAATAAAAAAAACATAGGATTGAGGTACCTTAGACTTAAAAATTTTCATAGAAAAAACCTTTGAAATCCACTGGAAAAACCATAAGTTTCAGGCACGTTATTGTTAGAAATTAGCATTTACAAAACCATAGAAATTCACTGAAATAACCATAGTTTCAGGCACGTTGTAGTTAGAAATTAGCATTTAGAAAGCTATAGAAATTAACTGAGAAAACCATAGGTTTCAGGAACATTATAGTTAGTTGGACATTTCACTCGTACAAAACCATAGAAATTCTGGCGTTATAGTTAGTTCAGCTAACTATAACTCGCGCCCCCACAATGCACTGCTGATGATGTCACATATTACATCATTCATGACATGGTCAGTGACATAATAACAGAATACAGTTCCAAGCCGGAGGGTCCTAGGGAAGGACAGGATTTATTCCCCAATATCAAGATAATCAACAGTACGAAACGCTGAGGTCTATAAGAGTGCTAGGAAAGTGTGGAAAACCACTACAACAAAGTTAAATCAAAGCAAAAAAGTGAAACAGAACCAGTTGAATAAGTCCAACAGACCTATCTTTGGGCATATCCCTTTTCAGGACGAAATCCCTCACTCACCAAAGATGACATGCTTCATCATTTGGGATTCTCCTCCCAGATGAAACACCTAGTTCCTCTGGGGGCTACAACCCCCTCTCTGAGAGGGAGGAGCTCAGGGATGTTTTAGACGTAATGTTGGATATACTAAATCCACAAATGTAGAGCTAGTAGTATGAGTGAGGGCGCAGCGCAAAAAAATATTTTTCAAAACTGTGAGGATAAGTGAGGTTAAAACTAGCTCAAGGATGTTAAAAAATCTTTATTATGAAACGTTCTTGGCCAGGGTTAAAATACCGTGCACCAGCAGTCAGTCAGTCAGTCAAAAGTCTTTATTCGGTTTAGTGCAAACCATAAAAGCATACTACAATAAATACATATTAAAAACAGAGATTTCATTAATAACACAATACCAACATTTAAAAAGGGTACAGTTCATTTTTTCAGAGTACGAATTACCACAGTTAAAAAACTTGCAATATTAAAGGTTTCCCAAACATTATTTAAAAGCTGTAAATACAAAAAAGCAGGTCTCACTTGGACAAAGCCTTTATCTTTTAAAATTGGGATTAAGAAACGTTTCCTGATGTCAATAAAGTGCTCACAAAAGAAAAAGAGATGTATAATGTCCTGAGGGGAGAAATTATCACAGGAACAAGGGCTAGGGTCTAACACCCTTTTCCAATCTGTCTTAGCTCCAATCAAAGAGTATAGTTGATTCAACCTAAATCTGGTTAAAAGAAAGCGATGATTTGGGTTTGTTACATATCCCAGATAGGGTTCCATGAAAGGTGTTGTTTTACAGAGCTGGTGGCTCCTAACGGAACCCTTAACCAACTCCTTCTTTTCCCTTGCCAGAGAGGATATGCAACTATAACTATCTTTGCACCAGTTGATGTCACCTTTTACCAAATTCTCGGGGGAAAGGTACAGCTCTGGTCTCCCGAGATTGTTGGCCAGGGTCCGAATATATTTCAACCATGGTATATGCGGGCCATAATCAAGCGAGAGACAATCTCTCAAAATAGTGTGGTTCAGGTGTAAATCCGGGTTGAGCCAGATGTTAATCCATTTCAGGATCGGGGCCAGGGCAATGCTGTCTTCAAGGTAACCAATTCCTAGTTCCTGGTGGACGATATAATTAGCCGTGCAAACTGGTACTGAGAGGAGATTTTTTAAAAATCTATCCTCGACAGTCTGGATGCTTTTAGCATTTTTAATGCCCCAAACCTCAGCTCCATACAAGGCTATGGATAAACACTTAGCCTTGTAGACTTGGATAAGAGCCTTCAATGGTCTGGCTCCCAGTTTTCTTGCCAAACCCAGCACTCCTACTGTAGCTCTTGAAAACACAATCTTTTTTGCCTGTAACTGGGTTACCCCGGAGTCTCGATCATCAAAGAGGACGCCCAGATAAGGAAAAGAAGAGACTCTCGATAATTGATGGCCCCCACAAGAAAAAGTTTTGGATTTGGCAGATTTAGGGCCAATGACCATGACATGAGATTTTACAAAATTTACAGATAAGTCCAAATCCTTCATAAAATCAGCAAAAGAATTTAACAGAAGCTGAAGGCCCACTCCCGTTCTGGCGATTAGGGCAGCATCGTCAGCATATAAAAGGGCAGGGACTGAATATTTCCCCGCATGGGGGATATCTTTACATGAGGCGACAAGGGTAGTGTCCAAATCATTTATATATAAAGTAAAAAGGAGAGGCGCCAAAATGCACCCCTGCCTAACCCCATAAGATATGGGTATATCTTTGGTACAGTTTCCCTTTTGGTCATAACGAACTGTGGCTATTAACTCTCTATGTAGGTCCGCTAAAAAATAAACAATCTCTTTATCAACACCAAGATCTAGGAGCATGGGCCATAGTTTTGATCTATTAACACGGTCAAAGGCCGAAGACAGGTCCATAAAGGCAACCAATAAGGTTCCTTTTTTGGCTACCGTGTATTTACCAATTAAGAGTTGTAAGTTTAAACATTGGTCTATGGTACCCATCCCTTTCCTAAATCCATACTGGACCATAGAGAGTTTTCCAGATTCCTCTAGCCAACCATTTAGTTGGGCAAGAACTACTCTCCCCAGGACTTTCACTGAGGAGTCTATGAGAGAAATTGGTCGATAGCAGCTCGGGTCGCCTCTATCCCCCTTTTTAAAAATAGGGACGATCACCGATTTTGCCCATGTTGATGGGAGGCCCTTTTGACATGCATTTATAAAAACATTAAAAAGGATTTTAGACCAGAGGTTAATATCTGATTTAAAAAGGTCGGCCGGGACTCCATCGGGTCCCGGGGCCTTATTACCTGTCATTTGTAAAATGGCATTTGTCACCTCTATTTCTGTGAAGGTCAACGTGTAATTTTCAGAATTAAATGAGGGCCCCACCCTTAAACCATCTCCATCATAAACCTGTTTGAAATGAGCATACCAGGCATCCTCTTGGATACCACATTCAAGCTCAGTATTGCTTTTACCATTAAAAAAAGGTTTATTTATAATAGACCAAAATTTTGCACTATTATTAATGACATCAGTGGACAATAAATCATTCCATGCATTTTCCCTGATTTCAATTTTACGTTTCTTCTGAGCCAATTTATAGGCCTTCCTACAAATGGCAATTTCCGCTCTGTCCGGTGGAACCGCTTTAAGAGCTGACATAAGCTTCCGTTGGGAGAGTGAGCAGCTGTGATCAAACCATTTCTCCCCAACTTTGGGATTAACCTTACATACTTTTTTAAGATCACTATTCACCTGACAGCAAATTTTTTGATAAGCTGTCAACACTGCATCACTACAGATCCCATCTTGTGAACACAGAAGTAATTCCTCCCCGACCGTCTCCCACAGATTTTTGGTGAAATCTTCTGGGACCAACTGACGCCATTTCAGGCGTCGCATTTGGTCTGTCGGCCTTATGTCCAGTAAACTGACAGTCGGTTTATCCACTATTCCTTTTTTAAGATCGTCAATAAGAGTTAACTGGACAGGATTGTGGTCGCTAAAAGTAGACCAATTAACCTTATAATGACTTACATTTCCAACTAAATTTGATGTAACAAAAATGTAGTCAATGGTGGAACCTATTCCGCTTCCTTTAAAAGTCGGGGTGTCATTTATATCATTTGCAGGATAAACTAAGTGATTCTCAACTAGAAGCTCGTCTAAAAGAATCCCCTGTGGTGTATGTTCAAAATGGGAATTACCTTGATCTTGAGGACCTAAACTGTCCCATATAAAACAATCTTTAAAACATAGATGGACATTAAAATCGCCAAGCACAATAACCGAGTACGGATTTTTACAAAGTTCATTATACATTTGTAAAAAATCAGATAGACTGCGTAAGTGTTCACTAGGCATATTCTGAATAAACGAATTATAAAAATTAACTATAAGCCAGATCCCATTTAATTTGGATTTAATTTCGACTGCTAAACAGTAAGGTGAACCCGTTTCTACTTTGCTATATTTGCCATCAATAGTTAATGCAATAAGGGTCAAAAGACCGCCTTTAGCCCTTCCCCTATTTGAGGCAACCGCTGGTGACCAAAAGGCACAAAAACCATCAAGTAAAAAAGTGTTTTCTGTGTCCCAAGTTTCTTGCAGGCCAATAATTTCATGACCTAATAGAGTATCCCTCCAGATAGGGTCATGCACTTTGTTGTTTAATCCAGCTATGTTCCAACTAAGGACGCTTGAGCCAAAGGGCAATAGTGGGATACTGACAGTTGCATCCACTCTTTCATCATTGACAGTCCCCAATGCAGGCATAACATTTTGTGTGTCCTCTCCACATATAGTTGATACAGAACCACCTGGTACCATGAACTCACCCTCCACAGCGGGCAAGTTCTCCATACTAAGTCTTATAATGCCCCCATGATGCAGTCAATCATTAGAATCTAAATTACTCAGGGCCTGAAAGCGATTTGAAATGGCAAGTCCCGGAGGGAACTGGCTTTCAGGATGACTTGCTCTGGGCTCCCATGGAACACTGTGGGGTAGTATTTTCTGTTCTTTATAAAAATGGCCCAATGAATGGAGGGTGATACCCTCACCTGTATAGGGAAGCAAGGTGGCTTTTGATAGGATGTTGTGCACTATATGGGGGTTACTAAAATTTATTAATACACAATCCCCCTTTATAGTCTTGCGTGATCGCCCAACCCAGGAAACTCTTCTCGTGGTTAAAATCAAATGGGATAAATGTGCTGGGAAGCCAAAATTCCTATTTAGCCACGATACTGATTTATTTTTAAGCGATTCATGGGTTTCAGGGGAGAAATTCTGGGCAACATCCTTCAAAGGAGGAACATTTTTTAACACAATGACAAAAGGGGCACAATCAGGGGGGAGATCTGGTTTTGCACCTCCCAGGTGTGTACTTAATGTTGCATCATTTTTGCTTGGGCAACTGCCAGAGGGAAAGGTAATCTTCTCATTTGCTGATGGAACAGACACCGGTGGGGCTGTGCTGTTTAGAGTATTCTTTGGATGCATCGTGATATTAACAGAGACTGGTAGGTCCTCCGCGGCTTTGGTCGGGTTCTCAGAAGAAATGGTCTTATTTGCCAAGAGATTACGTAGACCTTCAATCTCGACAGATAGTTCACCAATTTTGGTAACTAAGGGTTCGACAATTTTCAAGATTTTGGTCTCTACAAGGCCTAACAGGGATTCAAGTTGATCAGAGTCTAACTTAGACATAGGATGATTAGTAGTGGCTAAATCCTTAGTAGCCTGAGTGGTTGGCACAGAGCCCGTCTTCTTAAGATTGCTACGAGTAGGACCCTGTTTAAGATGAGTCCGTTTACGGGATCTTAACATTCTCTGGGATGGCCGTTCCGGAGAGTCTTCTACAGTCTCAATTACATCAGTTGTTAAGTCTCTATTAACTTCAAACAGATCCTGATCCCTAGGAGTGTGATCATCCAGAGGTGTTACATCATTCTTTTCATTTTCACAGTTTGTGACATGGGGTGAAGTAGAAAGTACGATGTCTATATCATTCAACAAAGGACCTGCAGGCAAAGAATTTGAGCCATGACCTAGTGATTTACGTCTATCACTGTTGATTTTGGTGACAACTTTAACTAGGTAGTTATCCAACGTTGAGATGGGCGCTGATTTACCTCCTGCTATCACTTTGGCCATGTTTTATTATGCCCCTGTAAGGGCCTAAGACTTCAATTAAACTTTCACAAGGGCGGCGACGCCAACGTGTGTCAATATACCTAGTGCAATTTATTAACCACTCAATTAAAAACTATCCAAAGTCTTACGATTTAGTGGAGGGGCCCGTCCCGGCCTCAGTCGGTCCTCTGAGGGCCACAGAGGGCCCGCCCTTTGCCCGGGCTTAGCCCGGCGTCCGCCCGTGCGCGTCCCGCGACGCGGAGGGAGCACCAGTGTTTTAAGCGCCTCCGGGCGCGTTCTTCGTCGTCAGGGGCCCCTGGGGCACCTGGGAGCGGTAGTTTTCCCCGCTCTGTGGCCGCGCGATGAAGCGGCGATGAGAGGAGCCCAGGCGGACAACAACGAGACTCCAGGTGAGGTTGAGGGGACACCAGCAACACCTCACGGTCCCCTCGTGCAAATAACCGGCTTCCCCGCTCCACCGAGGGAGCACCAGTGTTTTAAGCGCCTCCGGGCGCGTTCTTCGTCGTCAGGGGCCGCTGGGGCACCTGGGAGCGGTAGTTTTCCCCGCTCTGTGGCCGCGCGATGAAGCGGCGATGAGAGGAGCCCAGGCGGACAACAACGAGACTCCAGGTGAGGTTGAGGGGACACCAGCAACACCTCACGGTCCCCTCGTGCAAATAACCGGCTTTACTGTCACATGTTCTTGTTGCTAATTTCTATGCAACACAATTTTTAGGTCGAGCACCAGCAGTCAAAATTACAAACCGCGGTGATGGAATAACAATCATTTGCCAACATGTTTCAGCCATATAGCCTATAAGTAGGCTAGGCTTTCTTCAGGACCTATAATACTGCTGCGTACAAGTGAAACTGTGTAGTGACACAAAACAGGGACACACAATCTTTTGATGCGTCCGTTGGTGATGAATATTACCTACAAACGAGTTCCACTTGTACTTTTATTCCACCCAAAAGACTTGTTTTGGTGCACTGCCT
The DNA here is from genome assembly GCF_964204655.1 of Triturus cristatus. NCBI lineage: Eukaryota > Metazoa > Chordata > Amphibia > Caudata > Salamandridae > Triturus > Triturus cristatus. The sequence continues at coordinate 748,706,611 of NC_140581.1, read as the reverse complement.
TTTTCAATTCTGGTGAATAAACCAGGTCTCAGTTTGTGGCTCTTTAAATACAGTCATTCCCCTGCCCATTGGACTGTGTATGGTAATCACTGAAAGGGGACTGCATGGGCCTCACCATTTGAGCCGTTCTGTATTTGCCATTATAGTGTGTCTCATTTAACCATTAGTTGATAACATTGATGACTTTGCGAGCACTTTTAAAATCCTGCACAAGTTGAAAGTCTGCTTAATTATTCCATAGTCAAACAGCACTTTTTAAAAAACAGAAGAGAAACAACACACTGTGTGGCAGCAGTCCTCAATTTGTCCTTACATACTGAAATGAACCTTTATTTCACAATAGCCCTCGTCCAGCCAATTTGAAAAGCCTCTTACATTGCACATGCTTGTAAGTGCAGGTTTAGTAACCATCGCTTCACATTTTGTAATGTTTCAACCTCTGTTAGCAGGCGTGCCATAATAACAGTCCTGTGTGGTGGTTCTGATGGTAAATTTTACACCCACCAACAAAGCCACAGGTTACCATTGAACACTTCCAGGACGGGTGCTTCCTTACGTGAGCGTGGCCTCATGTGAAATAATTTCTCAACAAACATCCATAAAGGACAAGGAGCCTTCTTGAGCTCCCGTTGTAATTTTATTCCATCCAGAAAACGTGTTTGGGCGCACGCCCGTTTTCAGTTCTGGTGAATAAACCAGGTCTCACTTCGTGACACATATTGTACTAAATATGATTTATTAAGTGAATTGCAAAAACTTGGATGATGAACTAATTGTTTTGACTTTTCTTGAGAGAATTATAAAGATTTTCTCACATGCCTGTTGGAGGGATAAATTTGGTCATCAAAATTCTAATATTGCCTTGGTGTTTATTTCTGTTGCAACGCCTCCCTTACTGTCTTGAAAATTCCTTCTTCGTCAAGCTGAATAGCCTCATCTCTTTATATGGGACAGCAAAATGCCAGGTATTGCACTACAATCAACATAAATGTAAGGAAACTAAGTATATAAAAAAAACTGGTTGTATTTCACAAGAAAATCTAAAATGAAATTAACTTACCCGTAAACACTGGGTAAGTCACCACACCTCTACCTGGCAACCGCTCAGGAAAGGAGCAACGCTCTGGAAAAGACGGTGGTAACCAATCGTCAAATGACATCACTGATGACATCACTGATGACATCATCCACGTGAAAATCCGATGCACCTCCTCACACCTGAATATAATCTTTGATACACCCACTCTAAAATACAGACTACCATTTTCGAAAAAATACAGACATCAATACCAGTTACTAAATATGTAATGACTGATTCCTAGGTCTATACACACATCCACTCATCCACCCATACAGTCACTCATACATGCAGTCACTCAAAATACAACACTATCATATGCACTCATACACCTATACAGACACTCACACACTGTCACATATCCAGAATTAATCACACACTTAGTCAGTCATGCAAAGAATCAATCATACTTCCATTTACTCACCTATACAGTTATACAGACACAACCTCACTTATTCATACAGATACTAACACATAATTACTCTCTTATAGAATCACTGATACAAATACACACTCATCCATGCAGCCACTCTCACAATTACTGGCTCTCACATATAGTTATTTATATATACCATCACTCACATATACTGCCTTTTACATATGTAGTTACTTACACATGTACCACTGAGACATCCATTCACTCACCAACACACCCATACACACACTCACCCACCCATACAGCTGTTTCCACATGCACTCTTGAACCCATACACCCAGTGAATCAACCACTCACACATCTATGCACAAAGTCACACACCTCCCACCCACACACACACTCAGAAAGCGAACTTTTTAAAAATGGTATAAATCCATTCAGTAGTTTTTGAGAAAGTAAGAAATAAAGATAGTGATATCTAGAGGCATGGAGAATCCGCGCACCCTCCCGATCATGAGCTTCATGCTAATTGGCTGTCAACACTCCAAACCAGGAAGTGTTGGCAACCATCTTGTGCCTCGGTAGAACCGAGGCACAAGAAAAGAGAAAAACAAATGCGCAAAACACGAAAAGGGGGCAGGGTTTTTAAAAAAAAATCGCGGGATGTGCGGAGGATCCGCGGATCCAGCTGCAGAAAAAAAAAATGAAGTGCAGATTTCCGCTCTTCGTCATAATTTAGCCCCCGGGTGGGACAAGTCCCGGGGACAAACTTTATATTGTAATGAGGGGCTCAAAGGGTCCCCCCAGCCCCGGGGCTTTTCTAAAATATTTGCGGGGGGCACATAGCCCCCCCCGCAGCCCCGGGGACCACCACCCCCAGAGCTTGTTTTTTTTTAAAATAAACAAACCTGTGGGGGGGCTCGAACCCTCCCCACACCCCGGGGACCACCATTTCACCGGGGCTTTGTAAATGCCACGGGGTGCGTTTTTGCTCAGTGGTGGAGGGAGGGGGCGGGGCCTGAGGTGAAATGTGTGCAAACACACCTTGTGGCGCATTTTAAGTTGGGGAAATAATTCCTCTTCAATCCTGAGGCTCCCAGGGGGCCAACTAGCCCACCACTTACCTCCAGTAAGCGCCACTGCACCGCGTTGAAGAGAGGTGTCCCAGACCATGCCCCTTTTTACAACACTCTGTGGCGCTTACTGGAGGTACCTAGTGGGCTAGTTGGACCCTAGGGACCCTCAGGATTCAAGGGATCTTAATCTCCCAACTTAAAACAGCCACAGGGCGTGTTTACACAGTGGTGAAGGGAGGGGACGGGGCCTGAGGTGACGTGTGCAAACACGTCCTGTGGTGCGTTTTCAGTTGGGGAAATAATTCCCCTTCAATCCTGAGGGCCCCTGGGACCAACTAGCCCACCAGGTGCTTCCAGTAAGCGCCACTGAACCGCGTTGCAGAGAGGTGGTCCAGGCCGTGCCCCCTTTTACACCTCTCTGCAACGCAGCTCTGTGGTGATTACTGGAGGGACCTAGTGAGCTAGTTGGACCCTAGGAACCCTCAGGATTCAAGGGGACTTATTCTCCCAACTTTAAACGGCCACAGGGCGTGTTTACACAGTGGTGAAGGGAGGGGACGGGGCCTGAGGTGACGTGTGCAAACACGTCCTGTGGCGCATTTTCAGTTAGGGAAATATTTCCCCTTCAATCCTGAGGGCCCCTGGGGGCCAACTAGCCCACCAGGTGCTTCCAGTAAGCGCCACTGCCCTGCGTTGCAGAGAGGTGGTCCGACGCCATGCTCCATTTTACACCTCTCTGCAATGCAACACTGTGGCACTTACTGGACATCCCTGGTGGGGAGTTGGCCCCCAGGGACCCTCAGGATTCAAGGGGACTTTATCCCCCAACTTAAAATGCCTACAGGGCATGTTTGCACACATGTCACCTCAGGCTCCCCCCTCCCTTCACCAGTGTGCAAACGCACCTCATGACGCGTTTTAATAGGTAGTTTTAATCCCCCTGCCCTATTATGTACTAGGGGCTTACAGAGGAGGTTATGCTAATCACAGGGGTACCCCAACGCATAGTGTTTCCTAGTGTATGTTGGTGTTTTCACTGTATTCTAAGTGTCTTTTAGCATACCACTGGCTCTAGGCCTGGTTAGTCAGAGTCAGTTAACACCAGTACCCATGTGAAAAAGTTGTGAGCACAGGATGATTTTGTAACAAGGCCTCTTTCTGCTCCTCTGTTGGTTCTTTCTGCACATGTGTTGCTTCTTCCTGTACTTTTCTTTGTCTTTGAGGACTTCTGTTGCTTCTTTCGCCATTTCATTTTTTCTTTCAGTGCATTGACGTCATCAGTGATGTCATTTGAGATGTCATCAGTGATGTCATCAGTGATGTCACTGACCATGTCATGAGTGATGTAATGTGTGACGTCATCAGCAGTGCATTGCGGGGGCGCGAGTTATAGTTAGCTGAACTAACTATAATGGGGCAATTTCACGGGTTTTGTACGAGTGCAATGTCCAACTAACTATAACTTTCCCTAAAACCTACTTTTTTTTCAGTGAATTTTTAAGGTTTTTTAAATGCTAATTCCTAATTGTTATGCCCTTGAAACCTATGGTTTTTCAGTTAATATAGATATATATAGATAGATAGCTACATTTCAGAACTCAAAATAACACCCTTAACCTACTCTTCAGTGGACATCTCAGCACAACAGAGGTTTCTTTCCTTGATCTAAAAGTCTTCGCAAGGGAAGGAAAGATTTGCACCGCCCTTTTTAGGAAGGAAATGGCGGCCAATTCCATTCTAGTAGCCCATAGTAGCCACCAAAAATCTTTAAAGAATAGTATACCTTATGGTGAGCTACTCCGCTTAAAAAGAAATTGTACCCTGGAGAGTGACTTTCACAATGAGGCATCATCAGCAATAGAGAGATTCAAATTACGTGGCTACTGCCCGGATTTGCTGGACAAAACTTTATCTAAAGTAGATAACATTCCCAGGCACTGCTTACTACGGACCAAGGAAAAGCCTAACACTACAGAAAGGGAAACCTTTAGATTCATCACCACCTTTTCAAATGAGGCAGGCACATTGAGGAAAATACTGTGTCGTAATTGGCACATTTTGAAAACAGATGTGGTGATAGGAAACACGCTTCAGACTACCCACAGGTGACTTTTAGAAGGAGCAGATCTTTAAAAGACGCACTTGTGAAAAGTCATTATGAACCCATTCCATTTGTTCCAGGAATCAGCACTTTAACAGGTTTTTTCCCTTGCTCTAAATGCAAGGCATGCAAACAGAGCTCCAAGGTTTTGACATATACAATACCAGGCATGAGAAATACCAGGACCATCAATAAATTCTTGACCTGCAATACGCTGTTTTGTGTGTACTGCTTGTTATGTCCATGTGGCAAGCAGCACATTGGGAGCACGATACACCCCACTAGGCAACAAATCTTGGAGCATGCTAGGGCTATAGAGAATAAGGATTTTACTTATCCTGTAGCGAGGCACTTTGCCAAATTTCATAACAGTGACAGAAATTTACTGAAATTCTTCTGTTTGGATCATGTAGCAGCAAGTGATCGGGGAGGTAATCGAGAGCTTAGACTAAGGCGGCTTGAATCTAGATTTATAATTGACATGCAATCCACCTTCCCAAATGGTCTAAATACTGAAGAAGAATTGGCAATTCATTTGGGATAAGTGCTGATGTTTCTATGCATTGCTAATTACCTGGGTAACTGTAGTACTATCTTTCAGGTATCCTATTTAGTCATGATGAGAAGACTGTATGAGTACATAAGCATACATATTTAATAAGAGAGTTGGTGTATAACCGCTGTTTAGCCTACATGAGACTCCTGTAATCTGTATATAGATGTATGAGGCATCAATTTTGATGCACAAATTAATATTTTTTATGGCACTTTTTCACTTTGTATTTTTTGGAAGGTGCAAATTTGAGAAAAAACTTTGTAATTGGGATGTCAGTGCCTTGACTATGACCATCTAGGGCTTAACAATGATGTGTGTTTTGGAATATGAGGGAGCCCTCCAAATGTTGATTTATGATTGTATATAATCATTGCCGACAGTTTTGCCCATTCAGGGCTTAATTATTTTTAATAATTTTGTGTAATAATTTTTTGTAATTTTGAGTTACTGCCTTCAAGGAGAAATAAGATTGTGTAAGGAATGAATTGTTCCAAAATGCGTGCAACACACACTGATTATAATTACATTTTTGCACTTTTTTAATTGGTATCATTTGTAAGGTGTGAAGTTGATAAGAATTCTGGAATTTGGATGTCAGTGCCTTGACTATACCCATCCTGGGCTTAACAATAATTATGTGAGTTTTGAAATATGAGGTAGCCCTCCTAAATGTAGCAATTGATTGATGGTTGAATACAATCATTGGGGACATCTTCAAAATGAATGTGATGTACATTATGCCCATTCAGGGCTCAATTTTGTGTTATTATGAGTTACCGCCTTCAGGGTAGGATAAGATTGATTAACAAATGAATTGTTTTGAAATGTGTATAACACACACTGATTGCAATTGCATAAAAGTAATGAGTTTTAAGTATCCTCTACATTTATTTGTATATACAAGGATTGCGCCTCCACTGAATTGGTGTTTGGAGTCTGTTATTTATGTTTACTTATCTTGCACCGGAAGCTCAATGTGTGGAACCGGATATATTTATGTTGAACCTAATGCACTTTGTAAACAGTTGGAAAAAGGCGCGAAGCCGAAACGCGCCCTGTGTCTTATTCTCTGCAAAATAACCGAGTGGAACCTTAAATGACTGCGGTCCCTTCATTTGCGCTGTGAGATGAAGTTTTGAGCTGGATATATATAGATATATATATAGATATTTACACCAACAAACAGAGCTACAGGTTACCATTGAACACATCCAGGACAGGTGCTTCCTTACGTGAGTGTGGCCTCACGCAAAATAATTTCCCAACATACCTCCACAAAGGACAAGGAGCACTCTCGAGTTCCACTTGTACTTTTATTCCACCCAAAAGACTTGTTTTGGTGCACTGCCTTTTTCAATTCTGGTGAATAAACCAGGTCTCAGTTTGTGGCTCTTTAAATACAGTCATTCACCTGCCCATTGGACTGTGTATGGTAATCACTGAAAGGGGACTGCATGGGCCTCACCATTTGAGCCGTTCTGTATTTGCCATTATAGTGTGTCTCATTTAACCATTAGTTGATAACATTGATGACTTTGCGAGCACTTTTAAAATCCTGCACAAGTTGAAAGTCTGCTTAATTATTCCATAGTCAAACAGCACTTTTTAAAAAACAGAAGAGAAACAACACACTGTGTGGCAGCAGTCCTCAATTTGTCCTTACATACATCGGAAATGAACCTTTATTTCACAATAGCCCTCGTCCAGCCAATTTGAAAAGCCTCTTACATTGCACATGCTTGTAAGTGCAGGTTTAGTAACCATCGCTTCACATTTTGTAATGTTTCAACCTCTGTTAGCAGGCGTGCCATAATAACAGTCCTGTGTGGTGGTTCTGATGGTAAATTTTACACCCACCAACAAAGCCACAGGTTACCATTGAACACTTCCAGGACGGGTGCTTCCTTACGTGAGCATGGCCTCATGTGAAATAATTTCTCAACAAACATCCATAAAGGACAAGGAGCCTTCTTGAGCTCCCGTTGTAATTTTATTCCATCCAGAAAACGTGTTTGGGCGCACGCCCGTTTTCAGTTCTGGTGAATAAACCAGGTCTCACTTCGTGACACATATTGTACTAAATATGATTTATTAAGTGAATTGCAAAAACTTGGATGATGAACTAATTGTTTTGACTTTTCTTGAGAGAATTATAAAGATTTTCTCACATGCCTGTTGGAGGGATAAATTTGGTCATCAAAATTCTAATATTGCCTTGGTGTTTATTTCTGTTGCAACGCCTCCCTTACTGTCTTGAAAATTCCTTCTTCGTCAAGCTGAATAGCCTCATCTCTTTATATGGGACAGCAAAATGCCAGGTATTGCACTCACAAAACTTTGTTGTCCTCCTGAGGAGCTAGGTTGGTCCCTATTAGGCCTGGACAGAGTTCATGAATTTCTGCTATGTGGGTTGTTTGTCCCGCGCTGGAAAATAAGCATGAACGGCACTATGCGCAGCACAATAGAGCGTTGCTTCTTCCTGCTTCGAGTAGATTTTCCACTCAAGCGGCAGCTTCCTCAACACAATCAGACGGTCTCTCAACGCGAGTGGTCGTGACCATCTACAACCGCATTTATTGAGAAATCTCACTGGGAGATGGTCTAGCATTGAATGCAATATTTTACTGCCCAACACATCAGAAAACTCGTTATTCCAAACTCTTCAAATCTCAGTTCTTTAATCTCATGTATTATATGGTGGGCAAACAAGGGATCCTGGCATATGCCAGAAATCACAGAGATAGAGAGAAGCGGAGACATGCAGGCCTACTATCCTCTCGAACAAGATAAATGAACCACAAAAGAAGTGGGTTGCCTAACAAAAACACAAGCTAGAGCCCAACCTAGACTTCAGAAACTACGTACTAAAGGACTTGTGGGACCCTTCAGAACAGGGAGGCCATCCTTAATGGAAGAGGATGACTCACACATGTTATAATGTCATGCTTCATCATAGGCATCATCTCTCCACCCTAGTAAGATGGTGCTACCAGAGCGGGCTCAACGTCAGCAAAGACTTGGCGGTAGGAGAGAGCTCTTCACAAAGCTTTCAGGACAAGTTTGGGATCCACTTCAATAAAATTTAGCGGCAGGCGGAGAACTCTGCTCTGCCTGCTGAGTGTGCAGAGATTTGCCTACTTCGCATTCTGCGGAGAACGTGGAGTAGGCAGATCTCAGTACACTCCGCAGTGGAGTGGAGTTGGCCAGCGCCCACCTCCCCAGTAACATTTAATTCTACATTAATTCAAAGTATATTAAAAAACACTTAACTGTACTGAGGCGTCCCCGGGCTGCCCTCCTCCTCTTCCTTGCCGTATGTGGGTGATCCTTGAGAAAACTGAGCATGCGCAGTTTCGCAAGGATTACCCAGACAGCGAGGAAGAGGAGGAGGGCCGCCCGGGGATGCCGCAGTACAGGTAAGTGTTTTTTATTTTACTTTTGATTAATGTAGAATTAATTGTTAATAGGGTGGGTTGAGGAGGGTGGCGGAGCGGAGTTCCACGGAGTTTGTTCCCAACTCTGTGGACCCCTGCATAGCCCTGCTACGCCAACTACGCCCAAGGTTAATAAAAATACTTTCAGGTTCCTCGATTATTCCTTTTATTAGTAAGGACCCTTGTTACAATAAAACCAAATCAAGTGATGGAACCAAAGAGGGTAATGACTCTAGTCCATCTTTAAAGTAACCAACATGTTTCTGCCCATATAGTTTAGCCTACTAGGTCTGGGGCTTTCATCACGGTTATTGGATCACTATCAAATAGTTGCAAGTGCCTATCGATAGTCGACACTCTAATGTGAGACAGTGAACCCATGTACAGCCTCCTTGATTAAAAGAGGTGGCCTGCACTCTGGCGCATTCTTGCTCCTTTCGCTGTGGCACTGCAGCATCCCTTGCAGTGACGTCACCTCCAGCAATGGAATACAGACCAGTTGGAGACATACATGTGAAGGAGCCCCAGTTTTTTTTGTTTGTATGTAGCTACACATAGAACACTGCACTTATTTTAATTTTATCTGTCCCTTTCTTTTTAATCCTGCTGCCCTTAGCTCCTTTTTTTCTTCCTTGCATTATCTCCTCTGGCCTTTGTTGCAGGCTCCTACTCTGAGAAAATGTGTTTTCCTATGGTTGCTTTCCTTGTACTTATCCTTTGAGGAGCAGACATTTATTGAACTCCAGTAAATCCCTGTATCTTTCTCAACAGCTTCACAGCATATCCTGATGTGGTATCATCACCAGCACAGCATAACATGAAAGGCTTGATTGCACAAGGCACCAACAAAGCCTCTTGTCTATGTTTGTTTTCTTCTGAACATACCATGTGGCTGGCGGCCATTTGTGTAGCAAGCCAGTGTGCTTTCCCCATAGGGCTGCATGTCTTCTCTGATTGTGGCCATGCCTCCTTGCTCAGTTTTAGTTGTTGTCGATGACCATGTGGCACTGGTTGGCAGCCATTTTGTATGTCCAACCAGTGTGGCCCTTTGCCATAGGCTTGCATGGATGGTTAACAATGATAGCAGTATAAAACATAACATGCTTGACAATATTTTCACTGATCTTTTTATTTTTTTTTATTTTAGTTTTTTTAAATATATATCAAGAGAAGGATTTTAATATTTTTAATTTACATTCTTTAGTTGTATCTAATATCTTAATTGTATTGTTTTAAACATTTTACATTCTTTTAATCAACAATTGTTTTTAAGTATTTTTTGATTTACATTTTTCTTTATTTTATTTTAATATAAAAAAAACATTTTTCTATTTTCTTACCATCTGGCATCAACCCCATGACTGAAATAGGTGCACTGCACAGCAGCGTTCATTGTCTAAGGATTATTCCATTGTCACCTGCACTCCCTGAGTGCCACATCTCAAACTGATGCACATGAAGCAAAAGGTTACATCTGTATGTTTTTGTTGTTGCTCTTTCTGATCCTTCCTGAGTGTTCTGCACACAATGAAAGTTTATCTTGGTGTGGTTTTACAAATGAATAGTTAGACTGTATTATTGTTAAGTCACCACACTAAACGAGAGTTTGTTTGCATTACTACTTGAACTGATGTTCTTCTTCCTTGTTTGCTTTTAGGTGCACAAGAGAACATCCATCACCCACAGTACTGCCAGACAGAAGGCCTGTGCATGACGTGACGTGTGACTGACTACGAAACACGATCATCTCTTCAGCTTGATGTGAAGCTAAGTGCCACCGCCAACTAACAGCTTCAAGATGGCCCCAAAGAAAAGTGCTGCCAAAAATGTTGCTAGTGGGTGAGGAGAAGAAGCAGATTTCCACCACTGGCATGCCAACCGCAACCTTTTTCAGGAAAGTTGTGCCTGCCACACCAGCCTCCTGCGAGCAAGCCAAGAGAAGCTCTCCTGCATCAACAGCACCACCTCCCCAACATAATCCCAGGATCATGTCTGCCACTGAGGCAGCCAGTGCAATCATGTCGATGCCGACGAGTAGTGATGTTGAATTCCATTTGTCCCTTTTGCAAACTAGTACACAATTGTTTCAGGAAACACAGCAAAGTCGACAGCAGCCCCAGCCAGCAATAGTACATTTTGTTGGAGCAGAACAGGATGTTGAGCTTCCTCCCGAGCAAGAAGTTGAACCTCCACTTTTAGAATCATTGGCTCCCAGATCTCCAGCAAGGAAAAGGAAGGGTACTACTGCACCATCTTCTCCAAGCAGCACTTCTGATGATGACGATAGGACCATGGAGTAGAGGCCGACAGAGACCAGGAGACAACAGGCAAAGGAAAAGAAAAGTTCCAGAAAGACTTAAACTTATGGAAGGGGATGAAGAGGAGGATGACGATGTTGAGGTAGTCATGGTAGAAGGTGACAAAGAGAAACCAGACATCAGAATTTATCCAGCTCTGAGGGATGTGATACAGGTTGCACTGCCACCAGCTCCCATATTTGTGAAGCCCCAGCTGAGACCTTCACCAGCCCCTGTCTCAGGAGAAGCAGAGAGACAATCAAAGGCATGCCCACCTACCATCCATTTCTTCTTCAGGCATTGGCAGTGGCACAGTAAAAACATACTCTTCCCCAGTTTGGGACTTTTTTACAGTTCGTAAAGAGTGGGAGAACATTGCAGTATGCACCACTTGCCACACAAATGTTTGTTGAGGTAAGCCCGGTACACATTATGGTACTGGAGGAAGGATGACCTATATGAAAAAACACCACACAATAAAGTGGGAGGAGCAACTTAAAAACATTGCTGAACATGGTTGTGGTGGTGGTGAGAGCCGGGGAGCATCAACTACAAGTCCAATTACGGTGGAAGTTGATAATGAGGAAGAAGAGGGTGACATAAGATTCACCTACCTCAGTGACTTCACCGTGGCACAAGAAGACTCAGAGTAAGATGGAGAAACCACAGCATACAGTGACTGCTCTACCACCATGACATACCCCCACCACTACCACTAGCATCTACTTCTCAAAAGATGCCGTGTCAGTGCCCCAAGAAAAGAAGAAAATCCAGGCTACTATTATGGCCATGTTTAGGCAGGAGGGGCCCTATGAGCAAAACTACTCAACCACACATTTGTACAATGGAAAGCTGGCAAAAAGGTTAGCGCTGGACCTCCTTCCTTTTTCTTTTTTGGAAGGAGTGGGATTCTTAGAATTTGTGGCTGCCATCTGCCCAAAATGGAAGGTACCAATTAGGACCTATTTTGTCAGAGTGGCTGTTCCAGGGCTGCATCATGCTGTGCTACAGTTGGTTGGTCAAGCTTTGCAGCAAAGTGTTGTTCACAATATCCACCTGTCGACAGACATGTGGGCCAGTTGTCAGGTGACTGATTACATGTGCATCACTGCACACTGGATCTCTTTTGCAGGGGTAAAGCAAAGGATAACAACACTGAAACAACCTGGGTCTAGGGCTGAGCAAAGAATGTACACTAAATGGCCAAGGTATACCCCATTCTCAATGTGACGACTCTATAAGAGAGCAACTCCTTGAACAGGACCCATCAATCACTTAAGGTGGTTAGTTTTTATTATCATTTGGGTCTGTGTACTTCAACCTGCTGGACCAGTTCATAAAGCAGCGATCTGGTCACTAGCATAGAAGAAGCAACAAAGGAGGATTGTCACCTGATCTCTCACGGGTATTGTCTGGGATGAAATTTTACCCAAAGATCAAAGCGGGAGATCCTAAAGTCAGCAGTATGAAATTATAATGGTGTGAGTTAAAAATGGCTAAGGGTGCTCAAAAGTTCTTTATTGATAGAGGACCCTTGTCACGATTAAAAAGCAAAATGGCAATATGGCATAAATTAGTTTGACATTATGCTATTGTCCATAGCAAGATCGGTCAACATGTTTCTGCCCGTAATAGATCAAAGGTATCAGGGCTTTCGTCAGGACCTATAATACTGCTGTGGTTCAATGTGAGAAAACGTGAAAACAAAGAATCCAAAAGTAGGGGTGTGTGAATAAACTATTCCTACCGCACCGGTCAGGTCAGAAGCAATCAAAACCGGATACCTGTGGAAAAATGAGAAAGAAACAATAGCCCAGTGTATACAAATATACTCAGCCAAAGGTCATTAATCCTAAATGACCTAGAAACACGCATATATTAATGCTGTATGGCATTCAGTGTAGTAAATTGAATTGCACTTACCCATGTCAAGTGGGTACTGCCCTCACCTCAACCTGGTCTCAACTCAGGGAAAGGGGCCCCGCTCTAAACCAGAAGAACAGTAGGAGAAAGAGAAAACAGGTTGCAACTGGTTATACCTGTAAAAACTCTCCTCTTGGAAGCATGGCTTAAAAACATGAGAAAAGCACCCATGTATTACAGTGAATGGCAAATCTGGTCAATAAAAATATCATAAATCAAATGGTAGTCAAAAAAGGTGGGAAACTTGTAAAAGACCGGACAAAAAAACCCATGTATGCAAGGAACGGTTAGGTGTTCGCTACCGTACTGGCTCTATGGTAAATTTAGACCAATAATAGGGCAACATAGAGGCATAATGTAAGCATCAAAGACAAGCCTCAAAGACAGGTCCCTAGGTCATTAAAGGTCTTTTCAGTCAGGTCAAATGGACCAAAACAACGAGTAATCACCGGTGGAAGGGAACCCAAGATAGTCTCTATACCCTCCCATCGGTAGCGTATGCTTAAGAAATTAAATCGCAAATTAAATCAAAATGCCTGGCACGTTCGAAGTTATGAGTAGAGGAAAGAGCTGAGAGGAAAACTCACCTATCCGGTTTTGCCCTGAAGAAAGTTTTAAGAGAGTTCGGCGGCATGCAACAGTGGCCATGTTCACGATGGAGAAATCACATACAGATGTAAACATCTTTGAGGAATTTAACAGCAAGGTGTGTGAATAGTTGCGACCCAGAGATCTTAGAATTGGATTTGAAGCCACAGACAATGGCAGTAACATAGTCAAGGCCATGTCAGACAGAGGCTATTTCAGGGTACTGTGTTTGGCCCATTGCTTCAATCTGGTGGTGCAAGGTTTCCACAAAAGTTTGTAATTTCAATTTTCTTCTAACAATCATATTAACCAAGAGAAGTTTGTGGGTGGGTTCACCCCCCAACCTAGAAGACAGAATATTTAGATATCTGATCATTTGGATCTCAGGGGCGGAAGGACTGTTTGCAATGTATTTATCTATACTCTGTCATACTCATTCCTTTGTTTCCTTCTTACAACTGATTGATGGCGAATGATGGGCTGCTGCTTATTGCCCAAAGGAATGTTGTCCTTGTCACAAAAACATGAAACAATTTGCACAAAAATGTAACATACACAAGCACAAAGACACACACTATTGTAAAAAATAAAACTTAGAGGTAGAAAACTAATAAAGGAGGAGTATTACAAAAATTAAGGACAGATACAGTTTAGGCCCAGCACCATAACAGAGAGCAGAAAAACAAGATGGCCACCTCCATGCGGACCGAGTGGTGCCCTTTGTGCGCAATTTAGAATGTGAGAACAAGCCTGAGAACTGTGTAGTGCTGTTCACACGTGATTTTGGAGCACATGGACACACTCCGCGTTCCCAACGCAACGGAAAGGGGGCCCCGGCAAAACTCTGCTCACGAGCGGAACTCTACGTAGTACGGCAGAGTTTTTCTCAACTCTGTGGAATTCCACGTCATAGGACTCTTTGACTCCACACACCCTTATTTAATACAGAAAGAGTTGGTGATGAGGAGGGGATATAATTCACTTCATTGCGTGCAAGGAAGGGAAATGTGATGGTTCAAGTGATAGTTGGTTATCAGAGTAACAGGACACAGGAGGAGTGATTGTTCTGTAATACAAGGAAATGGAGAGGTATCTGTTTAGAGTAATGAAGATGTATCTTCTCACACATCCCTTTCTCCCTCTTCTTCTACCTTTTTCACATAACGGGTCAAGAAGAGAAAACCAACATCTTTGATCGGGGAGAATCGAGAGGGAGGTATTGAGGATTCAGTAGGAAGGTGAACCAACCACTGTGGCAGCAGCGGTTTCTGGGGATGGGTAGAGGGGCTCCACCCTTCTAATTACAGCTGAAATGGATGGTAATTGCAAAGGGCAATTATCATCCTATTTATTTTCAAATAAAGGCACCCAGTGCCTTACGCTGCCTAGTCCACACTCCATTGTCCAAAACGGACGTCAGGCAGACCAGGCATTTGTTTCTAGACACAAGCACTAGTGCGCATGTGCCAGTTACATGACGGCCATAGTAGAATTAAACTGTAGGCAGCCTTTTGACTAACATGCTGCGAGCCCGGGTTGCAATACTTGTCCGGTATTTGCCCTGTATTCCAAGGGCTGCTTGTGAATCATCTACAGTTGCTTCTCACCACCCATTTGTTTCCCAAGTCCTCACAAGGTGACGAATTGGGAAGGGGAGGAGTTGCAGTCTTTGGAAGTGGGCCTAATGCCACAGAGTCATAGGACTCAACTCATGGCTATGTGAGGCAGGGTCACATGCTGCATGCTCTAAACAGAATACATGGCACATGCTTCTGCTCCTTGTGTATCTGTTTAGAGTACTCCAGCCAGAGGAGCTGCCAGCTTGTGAAGCAGAAACACTGCAGGCTGTTGATGTGCAGTAGCTACATCTGCGACACCAACAGGACAACAAATCTGTTTGTGTAGATAGTCGCCTCTCCTTCACTCTTGACTCTTCACCCTTCACTCTACCTTTACTCTTTCCCTCCCTTACTCTCTCCCTTGTCCTTACTTTTCTTTTTCTCACTGTCCTTCTCCTGTAGATCTCTTCTTTTCCCACTATTTCTGTAAAGACTGCAGCAGGAAATAAATTAGGCAGTTGCCTGTGTTTTGTCAGTAAAAGCATTGTAAATTATACTGAGCTGAGAATAAAATATAAACGATGCTTCTGAAAGTCATACATCCTGGACTTTTGTGCTCTGTGTCTAGAAAGCAAAGGCCAGATGTACAAACTTTTTGAAAGTCGCAAATCGGTCGCAATTTGTTTGCGAATGCAAAAACGGCCGTACACGATGTACGATAAGCATTTGCAAATCTGAAATAGTGATGCAACCAATTTCCGATGCTTTGCTGATTTTGTGAGTCGCAATTAGAGAGAGTTCCTAATTGCGACTCGCAAACCGGCATGTACAAGTGAGTCACGAATAGTGAATAGTTGAAAAATGGCCTGCTTGCACATGCAATTTACAACCAATTCAAAACAGGGCCCAACCAATAAATACAGCCTCAGAATGCATCAGAGTCTTTTCAACTATGGCTGCCCTGTACGTGATAGAGAAGAGAATGAGGAGTCTTACTGCTGACCAGAGGAGGCAGAGACAGGAAAGAATATTCAGAGTCAGGCTGACCATGTTTGAGAAGAAAGAGGAAAATATTTATTAGCAATACAGGCTGAATAGCAATGTGATTCTAGAGCTAATAGCTACCTTATAGCCATCCCTAGAAAACAGTATACAGCACAGCAATGCTATCCACCCCCATGTCCAGGTGTTGTACTCATTCCACCTATTGGCCAGTTGTAGTTACCAAGATGTCATAGCAGTGGCCGGAGGGGTGACGCAGAGTGCGATTTTGTGTTTCTTCTGAAATTTCCTAGACGCCACGCTCCACCACATACATCCACACATCTACTTGCCCAGGGATGATGTGAAACAGCAAAAGACAAAAATGTGATTCTACTGGATAATCAGATTTCCATGGTCATCAGATGCATAGATGTGACCCATGTGCCCATATGTCCCCATCCCACCTGGAATACATATTCTGGAACAACAAAAACACTAGTTGCCTCAACATTCAAGTTGTCTGCAATGCATACAGCATCATCATGGGCATTGTGGCCAAATTTCCTGGGAGCACCCATCACTCCTACATCTTTAGGCACAGTTGCATATACCAGCGACTAGAAAAAGGGGAAATTGATGAAGGAGACCTACTAGATACTGGAATGTCTGCCCACAGTAAAATGTATTAGCACAGCCATTACTTTCTGTATGTTGTCTCACCTTTATATATGTCTCACAGGTGACAGTGAATATGTCCTGTGGCCATGGATCCTCACACCCTACCTATCTCCCAGCAACCCACATTAAAGGAGTTACGACATGGCACACAGGCGTACCGGGTCCATGATTGAGCGCACAGTTGGACTCCTCAAATTGCACTTCCGGTGCCTTCACAAGAGTGGCGGAGCCTCGCAGTATGCACCTGAGACTACTTGCAAAATTGTGGCATCCTGTGCCATACTCCACCACATTTCCTGCAGGAGAGGCTTACCGATAGAGGTGTCTGGATCAGAGTAGGAGGATGATGGCCCTGGTCCACCTGCCCAACAGAAAATCAATGGAAGCAGAGCGCTCAAGGGAGAAGATGCAGGGACCACATAGTCAGGCATTACTTTCCATGGTACGATCTATCCATTTACATTCTACCCACCACAAATGACAAAACAAAATGTAGATTTCAAAATATATGTAAGCCTTCATTTTCAGGCAACACAAAATCTTGCTGGACAACTTGTCCATCATGAACATCATAACAGAAATAAATGTACAGGCTACTCCACCACTAACATAAACAATAATGGGGGCAACTGCATGGCACAATGTCAGTGTGCAGTTATTTCTTCCCTCTATATCTGGCATGGGGGATCTGGCAGGTGGAGTTGCAGGCTGGTGGCTGCTGCTTCTACGATGCATAGTTGCGTCTGCAGCTGAGATACTATTGTGGCTAGACACCTCACTGTTTGCTGCCACTCTAGATGCAACAGTAGCAATGCTGGTAGTCTGAATTGCCTCAACAGCTGCAGTTAGTTTTAAGGCCTCTCAAAATGTCACCACTGTATTGGCCCATCTCAAATTGCAGGCCCAGGGTGTGCTTTGAGTATTGGATGGTTGCCTGCACTAGCCTCCCAATTGCCGTGGTCATTGCCTCCATCCTGCTTGCCCGATCCCCTCCACTCCATGAGCCGTTGCTGCCCTCTCTCCTTTGACAGCTCCGTACACAGTTGCCCAATTGCCCCTGTAAGGGCATCACATTTTTCATCCAGCCATGCCTAGTTGCAAGCCAACTGATTGCTTATATTGTTAAATCCCTGACTCAGCTTGTTGTTAATGATCCTTATTTGTTTTTGCTGTAGGCGCTGAACCTGCAGCATGACGTGCTCTAGGCCTCCAAACACTGCCTGATTGCCAGATCCTGCCTGGGAGTGAGCATCAAGCCTTGATTGCTGCCGCCTTCATGCTTACTGTGTTGGATTCAGGTGCCGGACCCAGGTGACAGGACTGCGTGTGATTGTGGCTGGCTGGTGGAATGCTGAAGCCTGAATTGCAGTAGCCTGTGGTGAACTGGACGCATCACTGCCCTGGACATGGGAACAACTTGGCTGACTCAATGTAGCCCTCCATCTCGTCCTGGACCTGGTCTTTGCCCACATCATCAGGCCTTTCCTCTCCTCCCAGAGGTGTATCTATGTGCAAAAGGGAGATAAATAAAATGGACAGTTGACACACTATTTCAGTGGTTGTACAATGTTGTTCCGCTTATGTCAGACCGTAACTGCACTGTTAATGTCACTGACTATGTTTCCCACAATGGAGCATTTCGGTGTATCTGGGTGGGGGTGTGTTGCATGCATGTGGAGAGCTTGGTTTTGACAGGAATGTTGATATAGTAGACATATTACACTTACCAGGGGGTGGTGGGTCTTCAGACATGTTGAGAGACCCAAAGTCTCACACAGTCTCTGTTTCCAGTGTTCTCTCCACCATTGCTTCCACAGATGAGTTCAGGTCATACCACCTTTTTCTTCAATGTCATCAATAGACATATCTGTCACACCTAGATCATTGATGCACAGCTGCATGTCCTTTTAAAGAATTCTCGCCTAAGATTCTTGGGCAGTCTGAGATGCAAGGCCAAAAAACTGCTTGTGATTGTTGCAGCATTATTCTGTGAGAATGTCCGATTCCCTCTCAGAAAACTTGATTTTGTAGCAGCGCCCCCTTGCTGCCTTGTTACTCTGCTGACTGGCTATTGCAGTGCTATGTTTGGAGCCTGCCTTCTGTGTAGGTTTGTGCTGCTGCACTTTACAATGTGCTCTGACTGCTGATCAGGATTTTCCAGGGCCACTACTTCCTCTTTTGGTGTCCTTCACCTGTTCCAGGAAGTGATTGTGCATTTTTTTAAACTGCGGTTGCTAATTGTCACCGCAATCACAATTTGTCACCGGGATCGCAATTATAGACTCGTTACCAACTCACAACTTGCATCATTGCTAATAACAGTGCGACTCATTTGCAAGTCGCTATTTGGTTGCCAGTTTTCTGCACACATTAGATTTAGCGACTCACAAATTGCAAGTCTCTGTTTTTTGCTAATCGTGAATTGCTAATTCTAATGGGCATTCATGTGACCCTACGTTACCTAATTAAATTAAATTAGGCAACTTACTTTCTAAACACAAAACATACATGCTGGATAAATGACCACTTTTCAGAAACACTGGTCTTGGTTGCTTCAGAGTCTGGCACAATTTAGAATGCTGCCTCCTAATGTGACCCCTGCTCCAATAAAATGCACTCCACCTTGAGCACTTCAATTGTAGAAATAGAGCAACGTCACGAGTCACTATATCAACAGTGTACGTGGCCCAGATTATTAAAAAGGAGCATTATAGTCTAAATAAATCAAACGCAAATGGCTTTATTACTACTGGTATTCTGAACTCACATATTTGAAAGTGTGTTTGTTTGCGATAATGAATAAAATTGAGTTTTGGTGAAATACAATATTCATCAAGATCACAGAATTAAAGTGGTGAAGCCTCAATTTAGCCAGATTTTCTGTTTCACTTTTCACAAATCAGCCACTGAATGGGTATCTAGTTGTCATTCATTGTGTTAAGGCTTTGTTTTTAACCTCTTTGTGCAGTTTTGATATAGGGCAAATTCGACCCAAAGGTATTAAAGTGCTTTCTATGAGCACCAATTACATTGCACAAGGTCAAATTACATTTTTCTAGGCACAAGGGAGAGTAAGTGATGTGTCCCAAATCACAAGATGGTTGCCAATGCCGAGAATTGGACCTGGTTCATGGTTCCAAGTTCCAAACCTGGCAGCTCTGGCTGTAACACCACATCCTAGGTAGAGGGAGAGTGGTAGGCTGAAGCCAGTATAAGAATTGGATTCTTTGCCAATTTAACACAGACATAGTGCTGAAAATCGCACCAAGCGTTTCTCAGGATGACATCCCTCTCCCTTAACCCACCTCTCAAAATGTCAGGCTTGCTCGCTTCACTTGCATGCACTATACTTCATTCATTGCTCTTCTGCCCACCACTTTCAAATTCAATCAGCCACCACTGCACCACGGTTAAATGATTATATTTGTGAGTAGTGATGTTATGAGCTATCCTTGTCCAGATTTCACATGAACCTGAAGGTAACGTCTAGTATCATTAGTGTATCAACAACCAGTGTATTTTTTGTGTTTAGTATTGTTTCATTTAAATTCTACAAATGTATCAATAAATATATGTATGTATGACTACATAAAAGGGGCGGGGTATTGTATAGCGTTTTAAGTCCAGCTTAGTTACAGAACTGTGTTAGCAGAACTCTATAATATGTAAGACTCGAGACATGTTTAAGCAGGGCCTTTATAATGTCAATTAGAATTCTAAGATAACGACATTCCATGAAACTTAGTGTGGGCATATTGAGAGGCACAACAGGCTGTGCAGATTGCGATGCTTTACCATGCCAGGTTTACTACATCGGGTTTTATGGTTTGCAAACTTCTACACATGAATGTTCACCATAGACGCATTACAAGAAGTACATTCCCCTAAACTATGCTGTGATGTTCTTGGCCTTAAAAGAATGAAGGCCACGGCTGGCTAAAGGGTGGATAATCTTCTGTGGACACAGCAACTAGTGCATACTCCAACAAAAATTGACATCAAGCTATTGTCATTGAATCACTGACACTCATGGCAGTCATACATGGTGGACTATTTACTGTGGACGCTGCCCATGATGGATACTTTTCAGAACATTAATTGAAAAGTAGACATAGGGTCCTGGCATTTTAAAGCATGCACCTTGGACGCTGCCCATGGTAACAGTCCACAAACATTGACATTTTTACTCACCATTAACCTTCTTTGGTCAGTAATGTTTTGTTGGTAGTACAGCAGGTATGGTTTTTAACTCCATGCTGTGTAGATGTGTGCCATTGTAGAATTTTCATCATGGTGGACCTCCTGCTACCTGTTGTGTGTTCCTCTGTGGGACTCAAATAGTCCAAAAACTATTTTCAATGCTATTGAAACAGTTAACTGTGGCTTTTCTGACGGTGTTTTGGCCTTTTCATTTGGCCTTCAGCCAAAAGCTTCTGAAATCCTGCAGAGATGGAACTTCTGCATGGGAGAACCTCATGGTTGAGGTGTCAGTTCTGCCTTGGCAACGGTGTGTGATGACCAATCTGCCAATCTGTCAAAATGCAAAAATGTCAGCATCAAACGGTGCCCATACACCCTAGGAGAACTCCATTTCCCCTGAATGTTGTCATATATGCTTAAATAACGCCAATAATATTAGTCTAAAAATACATCCAGCATACTGCACCCTCCAAAATCATTGTTTTAAATTAAATAATTGAGAATTGTCCTAACATACAAACACACAGAAACAGTTTCCACAAAATAACCAAGTGCTTCTTGTCTTGGCAGACCTGGGGATACATGCACACAAATTCAGCAACTTTTTCTCCTTCTCAGAAACACCACAGCTCCCCAAAAAGATACTCAGGATATGCCCACCCTGCTAGACTCACATTCACTGTGCATCATGAGACCAAAGGGATAAATGCATGTGACCCAAAATCTGAGCAAAAGCATCGCCTCTACCTACTATGCCATAAATGCACCTATAACGTCAACAAATGCATGCATGACTCCCCACAAAATTGAGCTAAACTACAGCCCCTCCGCCATGCTAGACAATTACTGCTCACACAACATGCCAGCAAAAGCATAAATGATACCTAAAAATGCCCAACTAACATATCGACCCTGACATACTGATCATATCACCAAGAGCAAAATTGACTACCGTCCACAAAAAAATTACCAAAGTATTGCTTATAACTTGCCAGCTAGATACCCAGCTCCCCTTATCATTTCAACCAACGGTAAATTGAACCCACCAAATTCAAGACACATATAGTAGATCCTCACGCTGTGAGACCCACACTGCCTTTGTAACAGGTCACCAAATGCGTAAATGGGCCTCTAAAGAAATTACAAAAAAGCATTGCTCCCTACCATGAAAGACCCCACAGAATTTATATAATGTCACTAAATGACAAAAAAGAGCACCACCACTAGAGGACCCTTACCTGACCTCGCACCTCTCCTTTAGGCTCAGGTGACGAATGATAGAAAACAACCTACATAAAAGAAAGTGTGCGTCCTTCAACATCACAGCTAATCCCCCGCCCGACTCATTGCATATGTTAACCCGCATAAATTACCGGTTTCGGCAAAAAGTAGGAGATAATTATTTCACATCAAATGATGAGGTCCAGGCGCTTCCACTTTCGAGAATTACTTATTAGACAGTTCAAAACCAGATGCGAAAGCAGTGTACTGTTTGTTCAGTTACTGCTTGGCTTGATGATCCATTATATTCTATATATGATTCTGTTTGTGATTCTCATAAAAAGAAGCAAAACTAAGGGTCCGGTTTATCAACATTTTACACTGCGGTCATAGCTTTTGTCAAAAGATTGACATTACCCATCTGCAGATACAAACAGGGAAACAGTGTCTGCACAAAATGTGCTGTGTGTGAGCAAATTGCATTGCTTACGCACAAACACTCCAGTAAACATTTCCACTCGGGGGCATCCTATGGGATGTGATAGGCTCAGATCTAAGCATTCGCCTGCCTAAGCTCCTGTTTTGCTAAGGCAGCCCTGACCTAGCACAGAACTGCTGCAAGGGAAGGAATAGGCTAGACAGAGGATGAACATATCCCTTGCCTTCATTGTTTACCATACACCCTGCACCTCACGACCCCAATGAGCAGTGGTGTACAGAATTAAAGGCCTGGTTTGCCAACCTTTTTCCTTGACTTAATACATTATTTAAAGTGTTCTAGGCCAGGAAAGATGGGCCTCATTTACTAAGGGTCTTAAGAAATCCCAAATCTATATATTTTGAAGACTGTCTTAAACTAGCAACGTCCCTTGAGAAATCTTTGTGTATCGACATTTAGCACCTGGAAATCTTTTAAATGTCAATGCATTCTTACAGGTAATGGGATTGTATGGGTCTGAGCCTGTTGAACACGACCTGTCCCTGCTACCATACTTTTTAGCACATGCAGCCAGTTTAAAACAGACAGCAGACATGTGCCTGCTGCTGTGCTCTTCATGGAAGCCAGAGCTGAAATTGCAAGTGCAGTTGTCTGGGCTTGTTTCATGGTCCACTCCCTGCCTTTGGGTCCTCCTATTGTGTCAGGACCTGGGGACTTCAAAACTACCACAACACATTTGCATCGGATATTTTGCTCCTCAAACATATAAGCTACTATTTATTGTTGCACCATTTTATTATATCTACTGTTTTGTAATATTGTGATTTATGAACTTTTATGGCTGATAGTCGAAATAAAGTTTTCTTGACTTGACTTGACTTTAAGCTACTCTGCTGTGCAATCACTGTTTTGCAAAATAAGTTATTTTCAGAATTCACACACAAGTGAGAAAACTATTGCAATTTCTATAACGATGGTTGTGACTGAAATATTTGGCAACAATTTAATTTGTGGGAAATGTAATCCAATATAATGGCTGTGTAGAATTCAATCTTCCCTTAGGCATAAGTGTGAAGACACAGCAAAGCTAGGCAGCCTTCACGAATTGCTGAATCGGGAACTGTGCATAACTATGAGTGGAAAAAAACCTCTGCCTCTCTTTATTTAGCACACCCACTGGATTTCTGTGCCTAAGGTGGACGAAAAAATGTCATTCCGTGGGAAGAGTTTGTCTTTTACATCGTTCAGAAGTTGATAAATGACTATTAAGTGGGCAGCAGTCATTTCGTGGCAAAAAGCAACAAAATAATTTTACACCGACAGCTTTTTGTTCCTATTGTGGGAAACATACGTGAGGGACATGAAAATATTATGATCGTGGCTGCCCCTTGCTAATTGCATTAGAGGCGTAATGGCCATTAAAGAATTAATTATCACTGCGGAAGGATGTCATTAAATAGCTCCTCGGGGCTAAGTATATCGTATTTTTCAAATCATAAAATGACCCTGTTAAGCTATTCACATGAAACGCCCCTGCCAGAGAGGAGATATTGAGGTCTCTCTTTGCTCTGACATCCAGCCAGGGCTGCTAGCACAGCTCTTCCGCAATAGATTCGTTATTGCTAGCTTGTCAGCATTAAGGCAGCCCAATCTGGACATAAATTAAAGAATGAATCAAGCAGCCCTGTGTCCATTTAAGCCGCCTTGTGTTTGCTGCGCGAAAAAAGCAAACCCGTCTTTTGTTGCTGGAAACCCGAGCGGGGGGTTGCTCACAATCTGCCGAGTACATTCTGAGCTGAGCAAAAATTGATTTCCTTTAAAAAAAGAAAAAAAGAGAAGCAGCTGGCATTAAAATGAATGGGCTTCTTTCGATTGCCAGCTCCCAGTGAAGCATTCACTGAATGCAGCGGGCATAATAGGCTGAAGTAAACAGTGTCAGGTTCTGTTATATCAGGAGCTCTTTTAAACCAGGCAGACAAGCCATCAGCGGCAAATCACGGCGCCCGCCGAAAACGAGCTTGTTTCCCTGACACGTATTTTGATGGCGTTTTGAAGAACGGTCGGAGATGCTCTGCTAATTACGGCTGCTGCCACTCGCAGCGTTTCGATACTGTTCCATTAACGAGCAAAAATAACAGCTTAGGCGAGGCAGTAATGGAATGTAATTATTGAGGAAATTAACTGGCCGGCTATAGATTGTGGCATCTTGATAATTTCGACGAGTGGAAATGGTCTTCTCTGAACACTGAATGTTTCTATTTTTTATGTTTTTTTTCTTTATTTTACTCTAATGATATTCATTAAACCAGGAAAGAAAAGTCTGCCGGCAGTACACACGTTCACTTTGCTTGAGGTATGTATTGCTCGGAACAATATATTAATGTCATGCCCAATTGAATTTTGCGCTGGAGAAAATAAATCTAGGCTGTCGGGTTAAATGATGCCACTAAAGCCGTTGCAGTCACATACATTGTGGATCCGTCCTGTTTACCAAATTATGAACGAACGCTCCTCTGAGCCTCCGACACGATATTTACATGGGTAAACTAACAGGATGCACTTAGCAGCGAAAAAAGTCCGATTCCCTTAGTGTTGGCTCACTGTTGGCAGCCATCTTAAGGGCGACTATTACCCGTGATTGAGTTTCCGTCAGGTCTAACTCGGTTACAATTCGACCTGGAGCGGGGAATGCAAAATACTCAGTAAGCAAACCATGTGTATGTTTGTAATACAATACAGACTGTGTGTTCTGGCTGTTCTTCAATTGATGCAGATATTTTACAGTACTAACAGCGAGAGTACTATTGCCCCATGATTCTTTTGTTTATAATCACTTTTATAGGTATTTCTTAATGTCATGCACAAATCAATGATGCATCTACACACTTGATCCTGGGCAATCCAATCTGCACACAGAGTACAAATGGCCCCTAGTTTAAATCTTTTTATTGGCTTTAACACAAAGAATTAGTACATCAGACAGCACTTCAGCAGACCCTTGATACATGTCACACATTTGTTACTCAGTACAATGTCTCCCCCTATTTTCTATTAAGGGCAGGGACGTTTCTAGCGTTATCTGGACACCCCAGTATGTTTGTTTGTGTTTTAAAATACAAGTCCTGTGCCTCAGGGTAAACCATACATGAAATTTGTATAAGTGGAACAATATAGAAAGTGCCTCATGTAAGCAACAACCAGGAGCGTTTAGCAGGTTCTCACCAGCTTGCTCACTTTTTCTTCATCTGCAACTTTCCTATATAAATGGAGAAACCAACACCCGAACAAGTTTGGAAGAATGTGGTATGTGTATGTCCTATCAGCCGACATGTTTCATTGCTGCTCTTTACTTATTGGCAATTTCTTCAGGGCACAGGGACCACATTTCCCCAATGTGTGCACAGGACCATATGGCCACCTGGTGAATGTCCACATGTAAGCCACAGGGAAGGAACAGGATAGGGCTTATTGAAAATTGCTCAGTCAGCTTATGGCATCAGTGCCAATTTGCAGACACAATCCCCCAGAGTGACAATGAAACATAATAGCCATTATATGTAAAATGGTCTAAACATGGTATGTTGTTTTTAACTAGAAATAATTGACGACTGATTGCCACACACAGCTCATTTTTAATATTTTTTTTCCTGTGAGGAAGATTTGTGTCCTCCCTCTATGGGGACCCAGGGGGTGTTTGAGATGTGTACTACAATCAACAGGGTTAAATAAGACACACACATACAACATTCTTTCAAACTTGTTGGGGTGTTGGTTCCTCCGTTTATATTGGAAAGTTGCTGATGATGAAAAAGTGAGCAAACTGGTGAGAACCTGCCAACAACTCTTGGTATTGGCTTATGTGAGGCACCGCCTACATTTTCCACTTATACTGGATTCATGTTTTGGTTTACCCTGAGGCACAGGACCTATCTTTCAAAACACAAACACAGAAACTGGGGGAGTTCCTAGATGAAAATTAGAGCCATTCCCGCCCTTAATATAACATAGGGGGATCCCATGTGATGAGTAACAGATGTGTGACTTGTATCAAGGGCTTTGGCTTTAAGTAGAGCTTTGAGTGTAGGGTGTCCTTGATGTTGTTTCCTGTAATGCTACTTGTTGTATATAAAGCACTTTCATGGAAACCAGTTTCCCAAAACATACAGAATACAGGCCATTGGTAAGAAGAATGCGCAATGCCGCATCAGATATTCATACAATATCTCACCTCAAGAAAAATTGTTTTCCAATACTGAAAGCATTGTTCCTTCCCATGCCTAGCTATGATGTGGAAGAACAAACAATAACAGCTAGTGCTAGTTGTTATCACAGTAGTGATATTACGAATTCTCAACAAAAGATCTGCAGATCTCTTTGAATATCGGCCCTTGATCATTCAGTTTATAGATCACTCATTCAAGTAATGTTAAAGTTTCTGACCATTCAGTAAGAGATGAAAGTACTTCAGATTTTCAAAGTCTCAGTATACAAATGATTGCAAAGTCCAGCCACATCTTTTTGAGATCAGTTAGGCCAACTATGTCTTTTGTGTTCCAACTATGGAATTATAACCAAGTCACTAGAGCTTTTTAATCATCGCCAGAGCGCCCGGAAGGCCTGTAACATAGGGCAAAACCACAAAATATGTACCATGTTGCTATTAGCATACCTGCACCTCCAAAAGTTCGAATGAAGTTTTGCTTGGTGTAAATTATATGGACACCAATGCTTGTCATGGACAAGTTTAAAGTGGCTACATTATAGCTGAGCTTCACAAAGGCTTCTTTCTTAAGTCTTTAGTATATTGGACCATTCTGCGTCTATGTAGCTTTCTGAATATGAGACTGCCATTTATTTCTAAGGTATGTGGCCGCAAGCTTAGAATACAGCTGCGCAATTAATTTTTCATAGAAACCTGAGTCCTGTTTTTTGGTACTTCTCCAGCATTTCAAGTAAGGATGCAGAGGGTAGTTTGTCACAGTAGAGAGACTGCCACCTCATGCCCTTTGAAATCAGTGTTTAAGTTGCATATGATATAAGAAGTGAGAGTCGTCTAACTACATTTCCAATCACAGATCGGTAAAGGATTTAAAAGAGCCTTTTGAGAGCATTTGAATAATGCTCTTTGGAGGACAGGAAGACCAATTAAGTGTCATACCTTCAATGCACAATGAAACGTTATTCTACAGAGGAGTTTGCAAATTTAAACAAGCATTGGAAATGCAAAAGGTCTCGCAATTGCTTGAGTTAGAGCAATTGGCGTTGTAAATGACGATGTCTTTTACCTATGTGTTATGAAGTGTATGTATGTGGTGTGTAGTGGAATTATGTGGTTTGGATTGGAATTGTTAGTTGTGAAATTTTTATAAAAATGCTAATTTGTCAAAACCCAGCCCTTTCAAAATACAGGCTGTGGATTTCAAGGGGTTGCAATGCATGAATAATTCAGCCAGAATGCCAAAAAATGTTCTTATTCCCAGGCCTTCAGAAGATACCTTTAAGAGCAGCCTTAATATACCTTTAACACATCGGCTAAAATGACCAGGTGACTCCATGCCATTAGGGGGACAGTGTTTCAATACTGGCCTCTCCTTTTGGATATCTAAACCACGACCACAACTTCCACAATGCATGAGGTTGTTGGAAACACGCTTGATTGAAGATCATGATGTCTGATCACATGGAATCATCTGGTAACGATGCATTCTGGGAGTTGCAGTCTTGCTTCTGTTCTACTAAGCCTAACACAGCAGACAATAATGATCTGTAAATGAAAATACCAACACTATAAAAGTGGTTCCGGGTGACATGGAGCTCTGGCTCTGTTCGCATCCATGCTAGATGAATGGAATACATTTCAAGATACTAGCAAACAGTGGTTCATGCTAGTGTACAAATGTGCTCTAAAACACACGCTTTGTTGTTTCCCCTACCCCGATGCATCTTTTCCCAGCTCCATTATCAAGGCAAAAATAGTGGTGAATTAATGTGTTGTACTAGGAACATTATATGCCTAAAGGGAAGCCTCCCAGAGCTCATTCTTCTACTTCTCATAATTTATGCAGTGCCTTACGTTTCCAAGAGATTTAGTTTAAAATGCCTTCCTGCCAGAACGTGTTTGGTACCTAGTTTTTATTCTTTATAGATACGTGTTGTTACCTTGAGAAGTACAATTTTTGGTTTAAAAGCTGAACTGTGATGTCGATGTACCTCAAGCTCCTGTGACAGCAGATATGAAATAAGAGCACTCTTAACAAATGAAGTACTTGTGCTGAAATAGATTTGGTTATATCCAAAAAGCCCAACCCTGATGTTCGGCAGTGTGCCTTAAATACTCAAATTCAGAGATCAACAACCAAACCAAGGCTCTACTTTCAGGGAGACTGCATTAAATATGATTAAATGTTTGTGTAATACGGTTCTAAAAGTATACCGTCATTCGGTCAACCTTGCGGGCGGATGAAATGCGTACCATTGAGCTGTTTAATAAAAGAACCTGTTATTAATAGCACCATTAAGCTTCGGACTCTCATATATTTTAGGAAAACTTAATAATTCTTAAAACTTCCCACAGGCATCAGCCCAGTGGTTAATGTGGCTGCTGCAGAGATCCGTATCTCAGGTGTATATTGCTTGTTTGAATCCCAAAGTCACACATTATTGCAATAGGCGAATGCAGAAGAGGTCTGCGAGTAAAGGTCACTGGTTTGTATCTTGATAGAATAGCCTATTTGGTTAACCTCTTCAGTGCCCATGACGAGACAGTCTCGTCATGGAGCACTGTCACGCTGTGCCCATGACGAGACTATCTCGTCATGAACCCCACCCACTAATACAACGCCCGGCACAGGAGGGGGAAAGGGCGTGGCACAGAAGGGGTTAATGTCCGTACTGCAGAGAACTGTGTGTATTCTGTCCATGGGTTCCCCTTCAAGTAGTGCAATACAAAATCTATTGGAACGATTGATTAAAAAAGGTGATTTGCACAGCGCAGACTTCCTGAATTTGGGACTTCAAAATGCTTTCCCAGGCATAGTTCGGTTCACAATGTATGTGAATTGTGACATCAGACCACCGGGACGCCTTTCCTCATGTGTATTGTACTTATAGTTTCAGGGGAAAAGAAACGTTTATTTCAGCACTTCCAGGAACCCCTGAAAACTGACTTCTTCCGACTTCTTTCAAGTGCGATCAACATGAAATAGGGGTCATATTGAACAACGTCTGCCATTGTAACTCTTCACTCCCCAAAGGACGTGATCTGGCTCTTCCAAATGCAAGCTGCATCTCTGTCTATTAGTGCTCTGAAGTTAGTGACAAGCAATGAACAGCTTACCTGGCTCAGGTTCTGGACATGGCAGGGCTCCCCAACAAAAAGCATCCGGCGGCTCCCAGGCAGCTCGGAACAGATGAGAGTATGAGGACGCCATGGTACAGTTTCGAAGCTGGGAGGCAGAGGCAAAAAGCAGAAAACGGAAGATAGGAAGTGGACAGAAACTGAGGCAAGGTTCACAGTGGGATTGTTTACAAACAGGCTCACTCTGTGCGCAATGAGAGTTCATCACTTCAGAACACATCATTTGTGTCGGCGGCTGTCTGATTAAGGGAAATGCTGTGTTTGTGTCGGAGAGTGGTGGGAGGGCAGAAGCATCAACAGCATAAATCAACCTTTTTAAAAAATGCTGCATGTGTGTGGGAGGGTGGTGAAAGGGCTGAAGCAGTGTGGGCATAAGGCAAACCTTTAAAAAAAAAAGTTATCTTAAACTACAGATAAAGAAAGTAAGCCTAAGGAGACTGTGCTTGGCCGTTGCTCCTTAGCCTTGACCGGAAGTGAGGTATCGGCTGCGTGAATGACTTAGGAGGCAGCAAAGAAGAGCGATGCAGGAGTGAACCAATGGTAAGTAGCAGACAGGAATAAAGTTGTTTTGTTGAATACATCAGGTCTTGCAGGCAGCGCATGTGCGCTCCCTAGGCTCGACCTAAAATGCAGTTTGAAAGAAAGAGGGTTTTATGGGCTATCCCCGAATGTTTCGAGATCCCAGTAGATTGGGGTTGCTCCTATCCCTTGACAGCAGATGACTAGCATACAGTACCTGCAAATCTTTCATCCCACCCTACAGATGTTCAAAAAGCACCCAGTCTAGAAGTTCCAAATCATCGGCAAATGATAAACAAGTTGTTACAGATGTTGTGCAATGTGGTTTAATTCGATCTTGGCGTGGTGCAGACCTCTTGAATTTGTTGCTGCCTGGAGTTTAGACATTGCAAGCTATAGCTTTATTAGACCAAATGTGGCATTAGATTTGTACATTGATTCTTCTGAGTTTAGTTAGTGGAAAATGGACCATCAGCATGCTTCAAATATAATTGAAGCATGGAGCTATTTATTACCATTTTAATCGTCTGTATTCAGCCCCACATAGAGAGTTTAAGTTTATTTCACAAAATCTTCTTGGATTTAGTTACTTAAAATTGCCATATTATCTCTAACCATTGTGATGATGTCCTTGCTTACCAGTATCCTAAGGGATTTGAATTTGGCATGCACCCATTGAAAACGATGACCATGGAGTAAGAGGATAGCTGTGTTTCGAGTCATTGGTAGAGCCTTGCACTTAGTCCAATTTATTTTGTAGCTCAAAAAGCGAAAAGGAAGAAAATACTGATTTTGTTTCAAAGAGGCCTGGCAGGGATACTCCTGGTGAGTCAGTAGGATCTTGTTGACATATAGTATTAACTTAAAAGTGATAGCAGGCATCTTAATACCTTGATTTCCACAGAGTGTAGAATTGCAAGTGGCTTCAAAGAGATTAGAAAATGTAGCTGATGCAGGGAGCATGATTGTCAAGTGCCAATTCAAATGCATGTTGGATCAGAGAGGATACTGTTTCAGTTCACCACAGCAGTGGGGGACTGGTACAGCCACTTCTTCATAGCTATGAAATTCAACCCTAAGCCCTTCACATGGAAAAGGTAGCTCCATTCCACTTGATCAAATGCCTGTTCTGGGTCAAGGGAAAGGGCCACCTTTTCGTCTCTATTACCCTCTTGTTCCATACTATGTGTAGTAGAGAATGCATATGATAATGGGAAGAGCGGTCTGGAATGAATCCCACTTAGGTCTTATGTACCAGGAAAAAATTACCTCTTTGCAGTCTGCTTGCTTGCTTGCACAGTGCTTGGTTAGGATCTTAATGTCACTATTAATCAGAGAGATAGACCGATAATTTCTGCAGTATAAAGGATTCTTATCTGATGTATTCATCAGTAAGGAATAGGCGCTCTTAAACTTAGGTCATAGCCCATCCATCCGCCTAATATGCCTCAGCATTTTCCATGGCAAGGGAACTGTGTATTTGGCTATTACTTTGTAGATGGATTTTGGGGAATCCATCCTCCCGCAGAGCTTTCCCATTGGCATGGTCTTGATTTCCTCTGCAATTTTCCATCTGTAATTTCCCTGATGAGTTCTTCTTGAAGCTCTAATGAGAGCTGTGGAATGAGAGCTTAGCTATAAAGGTTTGTTCTGCAGTATCTCTGTCTCTCACCTCAGAGGTATATTGCATGGAGTAGAAGGAGGTACATTTGTTATTTCAAGGGCAAGTAAGTTAGGGATTATTTTTGTCAGGAAGAGTGGGCAGACTTCATTGAGGGACATGACATATGTTTGTTCCAGGAGACGTGGGCAGTGGATCATTTTTTTCGTCAGGGCTATCTGAATTTCTATATTCCAGCAGAGAAGAAAGATAGGGGACGGCCAGCGGGTGGTTTGGTAATCTGGGTTAGGCAGGCGTTGGCCTGTACCGTATCTCAGCTACCTACAGCAAGTAATGACATCCTAGCTGTAAGAATGAAGACGGGGTCAGGGACACGAGTAGAGATATATAATATCTATGCACGTGGCCTTCCCGGAGGGTGTCGTTCCGAGGTAGTGACAGAAATGAAACTTATGCTAGAGTCGTCGCCTAGCAAAATCTGGCCGATAATCGGGGGAGATTTCAATACCACGTTCGAGCCAATGGGACCTGACGATGGGAGCCTCACGGAAGAGGAGGACTGTAAATGGGGAATACCCATCCTTGAAATCCCGCCGATAAAAAGATGGACAGAGGCAGCCATTCATCTAAAGGGTCTTTGTCTGGGTCTGCAGCTGAGGGCGGCTAACGGCCGTAGCCCCTCTGATAGATCCGGGGCTGCAACCTTTGATAATGGGACCTCGTCAAGCCGTATAGATTATTGGCTGGTCAGTCTACATCTGTGGCAGTTCCTCAATGACATGGTTGTAGTTAACCGAGTCGAAAGTGACCACAATCCACTTATTATGACCTTGACAGGGGTGTTAGGTAAGGCAATCCCCATTAGGGATACCACAGCAAACCACGACGTTGTGGTTAGTAATGACATGCGCCACCTTAAGTGGAATCATATTGTTGATCATCCGGAGATAGTGGCCAAAATGGAACTAGAATTAAGCAATACCATGGGTGTAATTGGTATTAAAGATGACAGCCAGGAATGGAAGACAATGGTGATGAAGGAGCATACAGCCCTCTTCGATCGCCTGAAGTCTTATTTTCTCAAACATGGTAGGCCCAGGAAATCGAATATAAGAAAACCCCATAGGTGGTATAACGAGGATTGCCGTAAGGCCAGGGTCGAGCTAGGTTCTGCATTAGGAAATAGAGACGGGGACAGAGTACGCTTGGCAAGGAACAACTATAGGAAAGCTGTTGGAGCTGCTAAAAAACAATGGGACCAGGATAGCTGGGGGGATCTACTGGAAGCATGTAAGGACAAAAACCCGAAAGCATTCTGGGATAAATACAAATGTGCGAAGGGTGGAGGCCCAGATCCCCCACAGAACAATGTTGCCCAGGAGGACTGGGTGGAGCATTTTAAACCCCAGTATGCACTACCGCCAGACGAACAAGATAGTAGACCCTTCAACGATAAACCCTTTACCAAATGGGTTTTTACTCTGGGCGATGTGACTAGGGCACTAGACACAGTGACACCTGGAAGAGCCGCGGGGTTTGACTGTATACCAGCTGATGTGTTTCTGCACAACAAATTGCTGTGGCGTAGCTATATATGCATAATCGCCAATACAGTTGCATGCGGTGCTCCAATCCCGCCCTCATGGAAGGGAGCCGAAATAATACCCGTCTACAAAAAGGGCGATAAATCGGTGGCAGGCAATTACAGGCCGATCAGCCTTATAGATTCTATTCAAAAGGTTGTAGGGTGGCTGATTCTGCAGAAAGTTCAGTTATGGATAGACGAACACCATAGACTTACCCCTTTGCAGGCAGGGTTCCGCCACCTTATAAGCACAATGGATCAGGTATTCCGTTTTGTTACAATTTATTGGAAGACTGTCTTATTGGGCAGGGGAGCATTATATGCAGTGTTAGTAGACCTGAAGGCAGCGTTTGATACTGTGTCACGCTGTAAGTTCTGGCACGTACTAGGAGAATTGGGCATGCCCCTGGAGCTGTTGTCTTTAATCGTCCGCTTACATGAGGACAACCATGCTTGGGTGCGGTGGGGTTCTAGGGGGAGGTCACGGAGACCTTTCCCATTGGCAGGGGAGTGAGGCAGGATTGTGTGCTCGCACCCACCCTGTTCTCGCTCTTCGTCAACGAGGTGGCCGATTACCTGGCCCTGGTCCCCTCCGATGCCCCAGTACTATCAGGAGTTCATATCCCTGTCCTCATGTTTGCGGACGATACCCTATTAATTTCAAAGACACCCAGCGGTTTGCAGAAAACTCTAGCGAGGTTTGAAGAGTTCTGTAGAATTTGTGGGCTAGAAATAAATACGGGGAAGACTAAATTTATGTCATTCAACGAACATAGATCATTCCGGGGTAAAATTAGCATGAATAACGTTATGCTAGAGCAGGTTAAAGCCTTCACATATCTGGGCGTATCCTTGCAGAAGGACATGGGCTGGAAACACCAACTTAACCTGACTACTCTTAAACTTAAACAACAGGTGGGGGTGCTTCTAGGGAAGTTTAGAAACTCTTGTACGAAGCCAGTTACTCCGGTATTAGAAATTTATGGGCTAAAGGTTCTGAGCTCTGTTCTTTATGGAGCTGAGCTATGGGGTTTTGCAAATTTGAATCAACTGACTGTGGTAGAGAATTCATTCCTACGCAAAGTGGTTGGAGTCCCAGTGAGTACCCCGATGCATCCTCTCCGGTTAGATTTGGGTAGGAAGGCAGTAAATGACTTCGCAAAGCTCCGACCACTATTATATTGGCGACGACTTTGGTGTACAGAAGAACTAGAACATTACACCAATGGTCTCAAGGATGTTATGGTAGCTGACACCTTCCATAAAATCCCTTGGTTAAAAGAGATCAGATTGCTTCTAGAGAGGATGGGCTTGAGCGAACTGTGGAATGATCCCCAAAATGCAGTTTTTCCATCAAAAAAAGCATTGAAGAATATGTATTGGGGTTGGGTAATGGAAGAGGCTTGCATGAGCAGATCCACAAGGCATTTAACAGGCCAATTTCTAGAATTTAAGCAAAGACCGGCACTAGAAAAATATTGGGATATGATTACGAAACCCCATGATAGGAAATTATATTTCCAATTGAGGGCTGGCACCCTACCACTAAAATCGTTTACAAGTAGATGGGTGCGGTCCTCAAAAGAAGTATGCCCATGGTGCCCAGATAACCAGGAAACTTTAAGTCATCTTCTGTTTTTCTGCCCTAACTATACTGTACCTCGAAGGGAATGGGTTATCCCCATATGCAAACTACTGGGCTTCAGAAAACATGAGGAAGCACTTAGAGTTCTTCGATCAGACGCGTCCCCCCATATTGCGATTGCTTTGGCCAAGTTTTTAGGCTGGGCATGGTCCATACGAGCCAAGGCGTTAAAACAACATCTACCCACACCCTAAGAGACAGCTGTTCATAGCTGGAAATGATGAGGATGTGGAGGCAATCTCATTTCATGTATTGTCACCTATGAGAGAGAATGTGTTTTATATCATAGGAATGGACTGGGGTTCGTACCCAGACCATTCTTATTATCATTTGACAAATGTCTCTTATTTAATATTTTTTTTAAAGTTTTATTATTATGTAAATAACTGTACCTATAGCCTCATTTTTAATCATATTTATATTGTTCAACTGGTGTAAGGTGTTTTTACAAGCTTTTATGACAGAATTGTCGAATAAAGTTACTACTACTCTGTTGGACCTGCGATGGGCAAGCCCAGCACAAAGGGGGGTAGCTTGGCTCGAGTGACAAGGCAGTAGAAGGCTGTTGTGTTAAGCCAGCTATGACCAAATAATAACTCCCTGCACACCACATAAAAAGAAGGACACCACACCACTGTTATAGATAAATACGTTTCGTTTATGTAAAAGTTCTCTGGGTTGGAAGAAGTTCAATTAGTTAATCACATTCACCTTTCTTACATGGGTTTGATTAGCTGTGTACTGGTTGCGTAGGAATAAATGGTTGGACTCTAATAAATAAATATACTGGATAAATATCAGGATTCAATACATTTGGAATAAATATCAGCAATGACTGGAATACATATCAGCAAAACATCACAGTTGCATAGCAAGTTAGATACCGATCGTTTCACATAAATATCTCAGGGTCATACTGGTATCGCTGCCACCAATTAATCACTTTCAGGGTAAACACATTTAGATTGCCATTTAATGCGGAATGCGCGCTCTTACAGTTTTTGAAGTGTTCACGGGTTCGGGCTCTCTGGGCACAAGATACTCGTGATAATCCTTTAGTTGCACTCAAGCATATTGCGCGTGTATCTGGAAGATAAAGACATACAATGACTACGGCAATTAAACTCCGCGGCCAGCCGGTTTAATACTACTGCGGCCGGAGGAGTCTGTGCGCTTCTGTCAACGCAGGCGGGGTCTCTGAAGGCGGCTTCAGTTCACGAGTCCTCAGTCCGTTGAACGGGCTGCCGGAGGGGTCAAACTACCTGCGCGCACAGTTCAAAATTGGAGCCGCACCTCAGTCCCGGAACAATGCGGCAACTTCAGGGGAAGAGACGGTCCCACCTCACTTTATCTGCGCCGGTAAGCGCTCCAGTCGGTATGGCTCTTCTCCCAAGGGCAAAGGGGGGTCCCAGGGGCTCCGCGATCCTCCCTCCGATCTCACTCATGGGGGGGGCTCCCGCCCACAACAACAGTCCCCAAGTCACTCGGGCAGGGCAGAGACGGTACTCTCGCCCAAATGAAGGCCAGCCTTTCCCTGCCCCAGCGCAGCACCTCACCTTCTGTCCACGATCAGCGCTTCGACGGCGGTGGGTTCGGAGACGTCCGAACGCCCGCCAGGAGGCACTTAAGTTGAAGGGGCCCTGTCAAGGGTCGCAGTCGCGATCTCACCACTGGGGGAGGCGGGGAGGCTCTATCTATGGCCAAAGTCTCTGAGGGGCAATTGGGCACTCGCTGGCCAGGCGCTGAAGGCGAGAGGTCACTGCTCGCGCTTCTGACTGGAACGCCAGTCAGGGTCCACGCCAACAACCTCGGCTGCACTTCTGCCTGCGCTATCAGCTGCCTCGGGGGGGGAACAGGGCAGGTGTCAATCTGGTGTCAAGTCCTTTTCCATGTTTCTTCTCTTCTCCACTTTTTCTCATCATGGCCGCCAGGGACTGGGCCTTTTATAGCCAGTGCCCTGGGGTGCCAGCACGAGCCAGAAGGTTCTAGAACCTTCCCTGGCTGTGTCAATGACATGGCCCTTCCAAGGTGTCTTTTTGGTCATTATGAGCCACCATACTGGGCTTCCTAAGGCAGCCATTTTGTGTACTTGTAACTTCTGAGGGGATTCCTGTCAGGTTTGCAGGTTACACAAAGTGCGCCAAAACCTCCAAAGGGTCAGAGGTCAGAAGGACTCCAATGGGAGTCACTCTCATAGGGGACAATGGTGTCCACCATTTTAGGGTTGACAACCTCAGTGTGTAATGCCACCGGTTCCGTCAGGCGCCTTGTACATAGGTGCCAGGAACTTGGTGAGCAACTGAGCGTCAAGGAGCATCTAACCCCATGGGACAACACACAAAAAGGTCCTGGTAGACAAATAAAAAGCGACAAATTTTAGGAGGCACGGGGGAACAAAATAAATCATGGTGTGAGGGGACTCTCAGAAGCAGACAGGTCTAACACGCGTCCCCCCCAGCTGAAAGTGGGGAGAGCTACCCAACCCCTTGGGAGTCCTCAACACTAAGGCGGAAATACCTGGAGAGACCGTCTGCATTGGCGTGGTCAGCTCCGGGCCGATGTTCCACCCGAAAGTCCATTCCCTGTAGGGAGATAGACCACCTCAACAGTTTTAGGTTTTCCCCCTTCGTCTGCATGAGCCAACGAAGGGGTCGGTGGTCTGTCTGAACCAGGAAGTGCGAACCAAACAGGTATGGTCGCAGCTTCTTCAGTGCCCAGACCACCGCAAAGGCTTCCCGCTCAATGGTACTCCATCTCTGTTCCCAGGGAAGTAGTCTCCGTGACAGGAAGATCACGGGCTGATCCAGACCCTCTTCATTGAGTTGCGATAGCACCGCCCCAATGCCAATGTCGGATGCGTCTGTCTGGACAATGAATTCCTTCTAGAAGTCTGGAGCCTTCAAAACTGGAGCGTTGCACAATGCCTGTTTCAGAGTGTCGAAGGCTCGTTGGCAAGCCTCGCTCCAGATGACTCTCCTGGGTTGCTTCTTGGCCGTGAGTTCAGTAAGGGGAGCCACGATAGTGCCATACCCCTTCACGAACCGTCTGTAGTAACCTGTGAGGCCCAGGAAGGCTCGGACCTCAGTCTGGGTCTTGGGGGGTTCCCAGGCCACGATTGCCTCAATCTTTGCCTGAAGGGGTTGCACCGTTCCCCGGCCCACCAAGTGACCTAAGTACACCACCGACCCCTGCCCAATCTGACACTTGCTGGCCTTGATCGTCAGACCAGCTTGTTCCAGGGCCTGGAGAACGTCTTGCAGGTGCTGCAAGTGATCCTCCCAACAGCTACTGAAGACAGCAATGTCGTCAAGGTAAGCAGCAGAGAAGGATTCCTTCCCAGTGAGGATCATGTTCACCAGCCGCTGGAAGGTTGCAGGAGCGTTCTTGAGCCCAAATGGCATCACACAGAACTGGTAGTGTCCATCAGGTGTGGAGAAGGCTGACCTTTCCCTCGCTCCACCAGTCATAGGAATCTGCCAGTACCCTGCTGTGAGGTCAATGGTACTCAGATATTGGGCAGCTCCCAACCGGTCAATTAGTTCATCCGCCCGAGGGATCGGATGAGCATCGGTCTTCGTGACCGAATTAAGTCCTCGATAGTCCACGCAGAATCACAATTCTGGCGTGGTGCCAGGTGCTGCAGCTTTAGGAACTAAAACCACCGGGCTAGACCAAGGGCTATTTGAAGGTTCAATAACTCCGAGCTCCAGCATCTTAGCTACTTCACTTCGGATGCTGGCCTTCACCTTGTCCGACAGCCGGTAAGACTTAGACTTCACAGGTGGGCTGTCGCCGGTGTCCACGTCATGAACACACAGATGGGTCTTACCCGGGACAAGGGAGAACAGAGGAGAGAATGACCCCAGGACCTGGCGGCATTCCTCCTGCTGCTCCGGAGTTAGGGATGGTGAGAGTTT
Source organism: Triturus cristatus (assembly GCF_964204655.1). Taxonomy (NCBI): domain Eukaryota; kingdom Metazoa; phylum Chordata; class Amphibia; order Caudata; family Salamandridae; genus Triturus; species Triturus cristatus. The sequence goes on along the minus strand of NC_140581.1, from coordinate 748,667,457 downwards.
CACTCCCTCCAATGACCCATCCTTTTCTTGAGACGCCAACAGGTCGGGGAGAGGCTCAGTGTCCTCTTCCTCCGATCCATCAGTCACCAGGATCAACATGACTTCGGGCCTCTCATAGTGGGGCTTGAGGCGATTGGCATGCAGCACCCGACGTGGATGCCGTGGGGTCTTGACGTCCACCAGGTAGGTAGACTTGCCCATCTTTTCCAATACCTCATATGGGCCTGTCCAATGGTCCTGAAGAGCGCTTAGCTCTCCCGGTTCCATCACCCACACCTTCTGTCCAGGCTCCAGCTCCACTGGGTGAGCGTTGTGGTCATACCACGCTTTCATCACTGCCTGGCTGGCTTCCAAGTTGTCAGAAGCTTGTTTCCACAACTTAGCCATTTGGCTCCGGAAGGCCAGCATATAGCTCACCACGTCCTGGGGAACTTTCCGGGGAGACTTTTCCCATGAGTCCCTCACCAGGCTGAGAGGTCCACGTACAGGGTGCCCATACAGAAGCTCGAAGGGGCTAAAGCCCACTCCCTTCTGTGGCACTTCCCTGTAGGAAAAAAGTAAGCAGGGTAGGAGGACGTCCCATTTCCTCCGCAGGCTTTCGGGTAGACTTCTGATCATACCCTTCAACGTCTTGTTGAACCTTTCCACAAGGCCATTGGCCTGTGGGTGATAAGGAGTGGTGAACCGGTAGGTCACTCCACACTCCTTCCACATTGCCCGCATGTATGCTGACATGAAGTTGGTCCCCCTATCAGTCACAACTTCCTTGGGGAAACCCACTCGGGTAAAGATCCCCATCAGGGCCTTTGCCACCACCGGTGCAGTGATGGTTCTCAGAGGAATTGCCTCTGGATACCTTGTGGCATGATCCACCAGTACCAGGATAAACCTGTGACCGGATGTTGTCGGTGGATCTAAGGGCCCAGCAATGTCGATGCCCACCCTTTCAAAGGGGGTGCCAACGACGGGAAGTGGTTCCAGGGGAGCCTTCAGCTTCGTCCCTATTTTCCCACTGGCTTGGCATGACACACACGACCGACAATATGCGTCGGACGCCACCCTCATTCGAGGCCAATAAAAGTGGGGGACAAGCCTGGCAAAGGTCTTGTCCTGACCCAAGTGTCCTGCCAAGGGAATCTCATGAGCCAACTCCAACAGGAAGGCTCGGTAACACTGTGGGACTACCAGGGCCCGTGACAATCCGTGCACTGGCGCCCTGGGTTCACTGTAGAGGAGGCCATCCTCCCAGTAAATACAATAGTTCCCAGACTCGTTACCCGCTGCTTGGGCTTCAGCCTGTTGCCTCAGACCCTTGAGGGTGGGACATTCCCTTTGTCCCCTGCTCAGTTCCTCCCTGGACGGACCTCCCTCCACTTGCCAATCAGCGGGGATAGGTAAGTTCTCCAACGGAACCATGCCCTCCTCCGTGGACTCCGGGTCCACCTCCGTAGGTGGCCTATCCGTCTCACGGGGCACGGACGTCGAGGCAGGCTCCTCCTGTCCTCGGCATGCTCCCTCATCAGCAGCTACGGGGTGGGCCATTGTTCCAGACTCCGACCCCTGCGACTTCTCCTCCCGAGCAGTCGCCGACCTGGTACTCACACAGGCCCAATCAGGTGTACCCAGCATCTCCGAATGAGTCCGGTATTCCACCTCCTTCCAAGCATTGTGCTCCATATCATTGCCCAGCAAACAATCGACTGGCATGGCGGGGCTTACGGCGACTCGAAGTGGACCTGCAACCCCTCCCCACTCAAAGGGAACCTCGGCCACAGGATAGTGGCCCATTCTGCCGTCAGCCAGTGCGGCTGGATGAAGTACGCCCGGAACCACCTGCTCCGAGGACACCAGATGACCCCTTACCATAGTCATACTGGCTCCTGTATCTCTCAGAGCTTCCCCTCTATGGCCATTGATGGTGACCCACTGCCCATACTTGGTAGTATTCGAGGGCACCTGGATCTTTGGAACCATCTCCCGATCACCCAGGGACACTAAGGTGACTCCCGCCCACTCCCTTCCCTCACTTAAGGGCATCTCCTCCCCGAGCGCTACACTAGCGACTCCCGGGGCCTTTCCTCCAGCGGGAGGAGGTGGTCTCTTTGGGCATTTCGGGTCTCCTTTGTAATGTCCAATACCACCGCACTCAAAGCAATGGACAACCCTTGGCTGCTGACTCTGGCCAGGGTTAGGGTTCTTCTGCGGGTTAGCCTTAGAGTTGGAAAAGGTGTTTTTCCCCTTAAAGTTATTTTGGGGGCCTTTGGAGAACTCCTGTTTCTTGTTATCTCCCCCCTCTTTCCTTAGGGGAGCGCCCTGTCTGGACTTCTGAGAATCTCCTCCAGTCCCCTTCGTGGACACTCGGGTACTTGCCCAAATGTCTGCGTCCTCAGCAAGCTTACGGGGGCAAGTAAGTTTGCTGTCTACCAGGTGTTGCCTCAGCTCGGGAAGGCATTTCTCGAGTAGATGCTCCTTGAGGATTAAGTCATACAACCCTTGATAGTCCTCCACCTCACTACCTTGGACCCACCCTTCCAGGGCTTTCTTGGCAAAATCCAGGAAGTCAACCCAATTTTGTGAGCTCAGCTTGTGGCTACCCCTAAACCTTTGCTGGTATTTCTCCGGGGTCAACCCAAACTTCCTAATGAGCGCCACCTTCATGGCGGGGTAGTCTACCTGTTCCTCCCGGTCTAGGGCCAATAGGGCATCCCTTCCTGTCGGAGGCATGTACCGGTATAATCCACCACCCCAGTGCTTCTCATGGATCCCGTGGGCTCTTAAGGAGACCTCATAGGCTGCCAGCCACTTGGCTATGTCGTCCCCAGCGGAATAACTGGCGACTACGTCCTTTGGTAAATGGGGCCTGGGCTCCCTGGCAATTTCCTTGGACTCGACACCCCCCGGAGTATTATTAATGGTCTTGAGGTCGAGTTCTCGTAACTTGAACTCATGTTCCATCCTCCTCCCTTCCATCTCCAGCTTGGCCAACTCCCACCTTAACTGTCTTTCCTCTCTCCTGTCGGCTAACTCGGTTTCTGATAACCCTCTTGATGACACACTACTGCCCTCCCGTGAGGCTACCTTGGGGCTGATAGACATCGCACCCACCCCCAGGGGACATTCTGTAATCATCTCCAGGACAGTTTCCCTGTCTGATTCCTCCTCCTCTACCGTTCCCTCCGTGTGTGCTTCCACCCAGGCTCGCAGACTAGTACGGAGCTCCTCTCTCTTGGCTCCTCGCCTAACGAACACTCCCCTTTCCTGACAGAACTCCCTGAGCTGTGCCAAAGTATAGGTCTCCAGCTCTGACATTTTGAATTCCATTTTTGTCAGTTGAAAGTGTGGACCACCACCCCGAAGTAGGTTATGAAGATAGGAACTTTCTCTGAGGATCACCTCCACCCACCTCCAGGAAAGAATTTAAAAAAACAAAATCACAGAATTAGAAGGCCGCTGGGAGAATACTACGGGTGTGTACCTGTGATGCACACTGAATTATTATGAGGTTCACAACAGCACGGCTCGTAATCCCAACCGCTGCCACCAATTTTATGTTTGACCTGCGATGGGCAAGCCCAGCACAAAGGGGGGTAGCTTGGCTCGAGTGACAAGGCAGTAGAAGGCTGTTGTGTTAAGCCGGCTATGACCAAATAATAACTCCCTGCACACCACATAAAAAGAAGGACACCACACCACTGTTATAGATAAATACGTTTCGTTTATGTAAAAGTTCTCTGGGTTGGAAGAAGTTCAATTAGTTAATCACATTCACCTTTCTTACATGGGTTTGATTAGCTGTGTACTGGTTGCGTAGGAATAAATGGTTGGACTCTAATAAATAAATATACTGGATAAATATCAGGATTCAATACATTTGGAATAAATATCAGCAATGACTGGAATAAATATCAGCAAAACATCACAGTTGCATAGCAAGTTAGATACCGATCGTTTCACATAAATATCTCAGGGTCATACTGGTATCGCTGCCACCAATTAATCACTTTCAGGGTAAACACATTTAGATTGCCATTTAATGCGGAATGCGCGCTCTTACAGTTTTTGAAGTGTTCACGGGTTCGGGCTCTCTGGGCACAAGATACTCGTGATAATCCTTTAGTTGCACTCAAGCATATTGCGCGTGTATCTGGAAGATAAAGACATACAATGACTACGGCAATTACACTCCGCGGCCAGCCGGTTTAATACTACTGCGGCCAGAGGAGTCTGTGCGCTTCTGTCAACGCAGGCGGGGTCTCCGAAGGCGGCTTCAGTTCCCGAGTCCTCAGACCATTGAACGGGCTGCCGGAGGGGTCAAACTACCTGCGCGCACAGTTCAAAATTGGAGCTGCACCTCAGTCCCGGAACAATGCGGCAACTTCAGGGTAAGAGACGGTCACACCTCACTTTAGCTGCGCCGGTAAGCGCTCCAGTCGGTATGGCCCTTCTCCCAAGGGCGAAGGGGGGTCCCAGGGGCTCCGCGATCCTCCCTCCGATCTCACTCACGGGGGGGGTCTCCCGCCCACAACAACAGTCCCCAAGTCACTCGGGCAGGGCAGAGACGGTACTCTTGCCCAAATGAAGGCCAGCCTTTCCCCGCCCCAGCGCAGCACCTCACCTTCTGTCCACGATCAGCGCTTCGACGGCGGTGGGTTCGGAGACGTCTGAACGCCCGCCAGGAGGCACTTAAGTTGAAGGGGCCCTGTCAAGGGTCGCAGTCGCGATCTCACCACTGGGGGAGGCGGGGACGCTCTAACTATGGCCAAAGTCTCTGAGGGGCAATTGGGCACTCGCTGGCCAGGCGCTGAAGGCGAGAGGTCACTGCTCGCGCTTCTGACTGGAACGCCAGTCAGGGTCCACGCCAACAACCTCGGCTGCACTTCTGCCTGCGCTATCAGCTGCCTCAGGGGGGGAAACAGGGCAGGTGTCAATCTGGTGTCAAGTCCTCTTCTATGTTTCTTCTCTTCTCCACTTTTTCTCATCATGGCCGCCAGGGACTGGGCCTTTTATAGGCAGTGCCCTGGGCTGCCAGCACGAGCCAGAAGGTTCTAGAACCTTCCCTGGCTGTGTCAATGACATGGCCCTTCCAAGGTGTCTTTTTGGTCATTAGGAGCCACCATACTGGGCTTCCTAAGGCAGCCATTTTGTGTACTTGTAACTTCTGAGGGGATTCCTGTCAGGTTGGCAGGTTACGCAAAGTGCGCCAAAACCTCCAAAGGGTCAGAGGTCAGAAGGACTCCAATGGGAGTCACTCTCATAGGGGACAATGGTGTCCACCATTTTAGGGTTGACAACCTCAGTGTGTAATGCCACCGGTTCCGTCAGGCGCCTTGTACATAGGTGCCAGGAACTTGGTGAGCAACTGAGCGTCAAGGAGCATCTAACCCCATGGGACAACACACAAAAAGGTCCTGGTAGACAAATAAAAAGCGACAAATTTTAGGAGGCACGGGGGAACAAAATAAATCATGGTGTGAGGGGACTCTCAGAAGCAGACAGGTCTAACATACTGCATATTATTTTTGTCAGAAATATCTAAGGTAGCAGACAGATCCTCTCCTTGTTTCAATTGCAGGGCAAGTAGCCTACCAGCTTTTTCTACGGGATCATGATTGCAACTTTTGATGCTGTGGGGGCCCTTTTCAGCCTGCTGTGTGGGTACAGTATTCAGTTAATATTTTTGGGTTTGTCATTAATCTTAAATTAGAATCCGTTTGGTGTGGAGCCGTAAGTCATGTGAAGTTGGCGAATTTCCACTTGCAGCATGGTTTTGCATTCCAGCATTTGTTTATGTGTCAATGGAGCATCACTCATCATCACACCCCTCATGTATAATTTCCCACTGCCAACAATGTTTTTGAAGAGGCCACAGACTCTATAATTATGTTCAGGCTACCTTTAAGGTAAATGAACAATTTATTTTTTGTGAATGCATTTTAAAATGCCCATTTAGCAAGATCTATCTCTCTGAACTAAGAGTTGTAAATCCAGTTGAATAGTGATAAGGGTGTGATCCAGGATGCAAATTATGTTGATTGAGCAGTCGGAGGTTCTTGAAAGAATATCAGTATAAGTTAAGAAATAGCTGATTCTGGGTTGTATGCCATAGAAACACAATAAGTATATGTATTCTCTATCTGTAGAATGATGAAATCACCAGTGATCAACAAGAGAGTGGACTGACATCAGTTTTATCAGGATTACTCAATCACTATGGTGCCAGGGTCTAGGAGGCCAGAGTGGCCAGGGTGCTATCAGTCATAAGATTCCCATCTCCACCTATCACATACATAGCTTGCATACTTCAGGAAGTATTCTGTTCAGCTTAGCAGATAATTCAGACTTCTCTGTAATTGGGGTGTAGATCAAGCAAAAATCAAAGTTATACCCTTGGATGGCCAGCTTGGCAAATATGTAACAGTCTTGTGGGTCTTGCCACATATGTAATACTGTTGCGGTCACAGCATCTCCGCGGCTTGAATGCCTGAGAACCTCGGTGCCTTCCTTGGTCCTGCAGTTACAGGGTTCAGAAGACGCCAAATGAAGCCTGCAGCTGCAGGCTTTGAGTTTCATTGCTCTTCGGGCTGCCATCCCCTATGCTCCCATTCTCCTACCTACTGCTCTCTGCTTTTCCAGCCTGTAGGAAAGTGCCTCTTTTGACATGGTTAGACCCCACTTTTTGCCTGATGTAATTTTGAACTGTAAGTGCACCGGGTCCCTGCTAGCCAGGTCCCCAGTACCAGATATCTTTACCCAAAACTGTACCACGATTGGCACAACTTCAGTGGCCCATGTAAGTCCCTAATAAAGTTTAGCCCTTGTACGAAGGGCATGGGCACAGAAGAGGGTCCTCTGTGGCTGCAGCACTGAGCGTGCCACGCCAGGACCCCCTCACCAAGGCTGTGCAATCTACCATTGCCGGCTGCGTGTCTTGGTGCAGAAAATATTCCAAAGACTAAATATGGCACACAGCCCTGTGTGCCATGCCTCCCATGCACGGCATGAGATATAAGTAGGTCACCCCTACTGCAGGCCTTTAGCCCTAAGATATGGTGCACTATATCCTATGTGTTGGCATACCTGCATGAGCAGATATGCCCCCTACAGTGTCCAGTCTATTCTGAGATGTAGTAAGTGAACAGGTAAACCATAAAGAGTACATGGGCTGGATACTTGTCAACACTAGTTTCCTAGCTCCATGATGGCTTCACTGATATCTGAGGTGTTTGGTACCAAACATCTTGTCTTAATAAATCCTCACTGATGCCAGTGATGGGTTTATTAATACATTCCCACAGGAGACCCTTTTAGAGAGCCCCCTGAAAACCTACCAAGCACTAGGCGTGGTTCCTGACTTGTTTCACCAGCCTGCCACTACCAGACATGTTTCTGACCTCATGGGGTGTGAGCCAATGCTCTCAGAGGAAAGAGACAAAGCCTGCTTTGGGCGGAGGTGATTCCTCCAGAACAGGATGGCCTTCCTGGGCAGGAAGCTTGAAAGGCAATGCAGCCTTTGAAATTCAACCCAGGAACCTCCAGATAGTGGGGGAGGCCAAACCTCTTTTCCTGCTCCACTTTTGGTGGGAAAATTAGTTAGATGAGGAGGAGGGTCCCCACTTAGCCTACACCACTGCTAGCGCATAGCAGGGGATATGAATCCCTCTCCTGAAATTCCACCATCTTGGAATGGTGGCGAAACCTCCAATCAGGGCTAGGGTAGTGCCTTTTCCCACAGGAAGTGGTCAATACAGGGTGTAGATACCCTAAAGATAAGTATCCCATTGGGTACTACCTGTCTCCCCTTGTAATGCCCCTAAACTCAGTATTTAGGTGGCGCTCCGAGACCTAAACATCAGATTAGATGGACAAGAGAAGATCAGTACAATGAAGACCTGCTGCTCGAGAACTGAAGCCCTGCTGAAGAAGAAAAAGTTGCCAAACCCTGCCGGCTGCTCCTAGGACTTGACAATTGCTGCTGCTGTGTCATCCTGAAACCTGAAAGGACTCCAAGAACCCTGGATCACCTTCAGCCTTCAAGAAATCACCTTGATTCCTTGGAGTGAAGGTATCATTCCCCTGCATACCGCAGGCACTGATCTCATGAAGTCAGGTTTGTCGACTTGCTGCTCCCCGAGGACCTTGATGCAGCACTGAAGCAAGAAGAGGTGCAACAGCTCTGGAGGGCGAGATCTGCCCTCACCAAGTTTGGAGGCACCAGGACCCACAGGAGCTGCGGCGTACGAATACATGGAGTACTGGACCCCCAATAGTAAAAACCAAGAAGAAGAGTCCACCCCGGACTCCTGAAGTACAAGAAGCAAGCACCCATCAAGGGACATTGAGACACCCAAGATCCACTTCCTGAATGTTTCAGCTGTTTGGAGATCGCCTCTCCAAGTTGCCTCTTCCTGACTGAGAGGACCTCAAGACTTACGACGCACAGCTGACCTGTTCTTTCTGCACCCAGCCCCACCGACCCCAGCACCAACCAACCAGCCTTGCTCCCATGGTCCCCAGACCCTTTAGACCTCCTCCCTGTGAGGCGACCCACCGGACTTAACTGTAAGTCTCTCTGTGCATTGCTTTTTCAAGTGGCCCCCTTCACATATATGCGCCAGCTTCTAAGACCTCAGCACCTCTGCTGCTGGCTGCTCCGGGACCCGCCTGAACTTTGGAACTGGTCCTGACATCGACCTAAAACAAGAAGGTGAACTTTGTGAAAGCATTGCCTGAATTTCTATGCATTTGTGTGCTTTTTCCCCATTGTTTCCTATGGTGCGTAATTGCGCATAGAAGTGACATATTTTCAAAACTATGAAAAATCGGAACTCCTAAAGCACTTATCATAGAACTGTGGCCTTAAAAATTATACAAATATCAATGTTATTTTTACAAATTGGTCTCAGATTTATTCTTGAGTCTGTGTCTCATTTATTGCCTCTGTAAGTAGAACAAATGCTTAACACTACCCTCTGCTAAGTCTAACTTCTCACCCACACTACCACAAAAAGAGAGTTAGTATTATCTACTTTTGCCTCTACCCGCCTTACGGGGATCTCTCGCACTCTCTAGATAGTGTAATTCATTTTAGTATAGTGTACAGAGAGGCACTTTCCTACACAGCCCCAAAATGGGAATCTCCCGTCTACCAGTTTCTAACTGCTTTTAAAACTGTTCTGCAGCTAGTTCACTTCATATTTTCGTCCGTGGTTCCTTTCTGACTTTCCTAAACCTTTGTGTTTCCAATCCTGATGTTTTGATGTCATGTCCTTTTCCTACATAAAGGCTTCAAACTGGTTGGAGGGTGCATCGCAACTAAGCCACTTTCCTTCGCTTGTTTCCCTGCTCCCCCCACTGTTTTAATCCAGACTCTTCGCTCCCAAAGAATTCCACTATTGAATTCCCGCTTCCTAGTTTTCTTTGATTCTTTGATGATTTTGTCCAGCAAAGAGATTTTTTACACCTTTTGCTTTTTCCTCTTGAGAAGGTGCCAGGTTCTCAACTGCACTTGCCTACCACATATCTCAGTGTGTGGTGAACTTGAGGCTTCTGGAAACAGTCTCCAGTACATCGGACAGTGGAAGATATGGATCCAGATTACAGGTATTCATCCAGATTTGAACAAATACTCTCACAGGAAGTTGTTTATGAATAGGTATGGATAGCACTTTGCTCATATGTATTGCTGATTGTAAAGTGTCCAGCTATGGGTGGTCAGGTTGGTATGCTAGCAGGAAGCAATAGAATGCAGTACTAAGAAATGAGGCAAGACCCGGGGTGTCGGGCAGAGTCACAAAAGGTGCATAAAGAACTTATAGTCCTCTAGATAAATAAAATGCCAATTTTTCAAAAGGAGCTTGAGAAAGAATCCAGTTTCAGAAAGAGCCAAGTTCTGCAACTGATGTTTCTCAATTAACTTTATAAGTGTGAACTTTCTTTCGCGTACCCTATGGGACTGCTCACTTTCTGTGACATGTACAGAACAAGGTCCTCTAGTTAGTGTACCATAAAAGATTAAGGAAAAGAAAGGGGTTTGGTGGAGAGTGAAGGAGAGCATCCTACATGTAAGCCCCTTCTGGACCTCCTTGAGATTAATGGTTGAGTATGTTAAGAGGCCTTCAGGGGAGATCAGGACTTGTCTCTATCTGTAGCAGGAATATCGTCTTGAGTTTTGTCCCGAGGAAGATGTCTGTGTCGTGCACTAGAAGGGCCATCATGACAATTGAAAACTTGAAAGGTGTGTCTCCCAGGGGAGGCACAGTCAACACTTTCATCAAGGTCGAGTCAAGAGAGTTCAGAATGCTCTTGCACCGTTATGGTTACTAAATTCCCTTTTCTCAGCCATCATTCACAATAGCATTGTCGCTAGGTCAAGGACGCCATATTTGATACCTCTTTGTTTCAACAGTGGACACAAGGCCAAGATTTCTATCCGGATGACATTTGTTTCATGGGAGAAATTTACTGCAAAAGAGAGCTTAAACTCTTTGTAAATGTAAAGCCATGTTGTTTTACTATCTGGAGATTGAGTCTGGAGTGTGTGTGCTGTAGAAGACACAGTTGTGGAGGGTCATTCATAATCAATAGCCTCTGTCTGAATCTGTGGGCCTTTTGGAATTCAATGAGTTTTCAAAAGTCCCATCTGTCATTCCTTTATTAAGATTCTGGAAAGCCATACAAATGAACATTGTCCCTCCTACTACGATGCTGTAGTTTTTTAACTTTCTTTTGTAGAGTTCACAAGTCTGCCACTCCATTCATTGGCCTCCAGAACCCTCATTTCCAACTTCTCAAGATGCTTTTTCATCCTACCGAGTTGGAATTTAAAAGCAACTTGTTGGTGTGCATTGATTTTAGCTCTACTATCGTCTCTGCTGAGGACAACTCAACAGCATTGATTGAGGATTTAATGACTTGTCTGCTTTCATAAGAGTATCTAGCATGAAGGAAACCACTGCGGAGACCTGCAATAGTAAATGCAATATTTTGTTTACTTCCCCCAGGGCCTCTGAGAAGGAGAGCTGTCTGGACGCCTTATTTCTAGGCATCTACATTAATTATATTTTAAGCTTCCTGTTTCGAATTTTTACTGATTGTTACAGATAAATACAGACAGAAAACCATTTATTTTCCTTTCTGTATTTTTTTTAAATATGGGTCAAAACAGAAATTGGCTGTTAAAAAAAAAAAAAAATTAAATTAGAGAGTCTAAATGCTGCCATTCATGACTGACAACCCAATAGCTGTGCTGATTGACAGGCAAGGGTTTAAAAAAATTGAATTTTATTAAAGAGGCTTAAATAGCAGTATATTTGGACAACCTTGATACTAAAATGTTCATGTTTTTTTCAAAGGGCATTGATTTATCATCTGTGGGTGCTCCTATCACTAAACCTATCTGGTGTTCAAGCATTAAAGCACATTTATCGATTACATAAATGTGGAAAAATACTATCTTCAACTTCTTTTATTCACAAAACCCCAAATAAATATGGCTAACTACAGATAACATTAGCAAAAAATAAATATGAATAAATACAGACGGAAATGTCAAAAAACTAAATACCATAAAACCGGGAGCCCTAATTATATTCAGTACATTTCCTTGTGTGCCTCAGAGCTTCAGTGTCCTGATTGTGGATATGTTAAATAGTTGTGGGAGTATACCAAAATCCAGCACAAAATGCTGCACGTATGTCAATCAGAGTGGGGCCAGGTGCAGTACCTACAGTCACCACTCCTAACCTCTTATCTACTGCCTCTTGAGGTCAAAGGAAAAAGGTGATGCCCACTCTCCCAACAAACTTCTGTCTCGTGTAAGGATACCCAAACATACACAGCCACTCTGTGGGCAGCACCAGTGCCTGTTTTCTGGTTGGAAAATAATGTCTGTTAAGTACGAAAAAGAAGTTCTAGCAGGTGACTCCCCAATACACTGTTGTCTTTGCTGACTGTTCGCTACAGCTATTAATATGCTCAGCAGGACTGGGGCTTTTGTGCAGGCGATAAGAGGAGGCGGCTGACCACTGCTAATGTGGTGGCAGCAGCAGCATCTCCCAATTCAAGGATGCCAGAGCATTGTGTGCAGAAGAAGGGGATTGTGGTGTCTCCAGCTCGCAGGGCAGGTTCAGGCAGTCAATCAATATGGAGTGAAGCCATCACCTATGGCAGCCCACAACAATTCGCCACTGCTCTCTACATGTTCTCCACAGTGCTAGAATGATGCATACCTAATGCAGTTGTTTACAAAGAACGGTATTTAAGTGGTTCCTCCTGAAGCAAATTAAAGATCTGTTATTTCTGCTTTTCAACGACAATGGTCCCAACCACCCTCCTGTATGTATTGCAGAGGCAATTTTATATCTTTCTGCCTTTGACCTCAGCCCTATCTGCTTTCAGCTACAGTGGAATCTATCCTTGTAAATAAGAAAAAACAAGTGATTAATACCAAATTAAGTCTGCCATGTTGTGAGAAATTGGTTTGTTAGGTGACTAGGGGTCATTTGATGTGGAGGCCTTGTACACTAACATTCCACAAGAGGAGACCCTTCGTACCATCAGGGTTTTATTGGAAGAAGATCCTCGCAGTGATCAAACACCTACAGCCTTTGTTATGAAGTGTGCTGAACTAGCTATGAGAGAAAATTATTTCTCTTTTGAAGAACAACTGTATTGGCAAGTCATGGGCACTTCGATGGGCAGCACTTGTGCCCCGAGTATGGCCAATGTGTTCATGCACTGGTTCAAGGTCACCCATATTTATCCTGAGCACAATTCTTTCCGTAGTAAGTTGTTATTGTGGAAGCGTTACATTGACGATATTCTTATTATCTGGGAAGGTGATAAAGATTCACTGTCAGGATTCTCTTGTTGGCTTAATTCTCTTAACATCCATCTCAACTTTACTTGGGAAGCCAACAATGAGACGTTGCCCTTCCTCGATTTAAGACTATACTCTCATCAAGGTAAAATCCATACGGAACTCTATCAGAAACCCATGGCGTGTAACTCTCTGCTCGACTATAGAAATTTCCATCCTAGGGCACTTCGGGATAATCTCCCTGTGGGCCAATTCTTACGTCTAAGGAGAAATTGCACTGAACTTATAACATACCATAAACATGCTGCCAATCTCAGTGCGCAACTTCAAACACGTCAATATCCACCAGATCTGGTATGCAAGGCTAATAAGAGAGCTATCAATAATAACAGAGAAGTCTTGCTTGAAACCATCGAGAAACCGCTTTCTGATCGCCTTGTTTGTGTCAGTACCTTTAGCCTTCTGAGCACTACCATAAAAAAGGCTACAAATACCAATTGGAGTATTCTCAATAAAGGTACTAAGACCTGTGAGAAACCACTCTTCGCATTTAGACGAAGTAGGAATCTTGGCAACATCTTGGTACACTCTCGGCCGAGAGTTACCTATGTCACTAGCCAGTTACGCACAATCAATACAGGCACACCAGTTCTAGGACACTATCCATGTGGATCCTGTGTAGTTTGACAGCTTATGACACAAACATTGACACTAGATCTAGGATTAAAAACACCTTGGCGACTCACTTCACACACTAATTGCAATTCAGAAGGAGTGGTTTACCTTAGAGAGTGTCCCTGCAAATTATATTATGTAGGCATGACTACACGTAAGGTAAAGACCAGACTCATTGAACACAAAAGTTCTATTAAGTGTAAAAAATCGAATACCAAACTGACCAGACACTACCTAGATGCAAACCACTCTGAAATGGAAATCAAATGGGTAGTGCTTGACAAACCTCACTGCCATAGGAACATGGGTCCTCTTGAGACAGTTCTTTTCTTAAGAGAACAACGATGGGTGTTCAGATTGAGTAGTCACTTAAGGGTCTGAATGATGATATACCCTGGTGTGCTCTCAATTCGCACTGCCAGCAGTAATTGATATTGTCCAATATTACCACCAACTTTATTTCCATCTAGATTGTTGTTGTGATATAGCATTCTATACAAGCAGATCTCTTTTCTAGTTCGTTATAGCTTTGCCTACTACAGCAGGTTGTTTTGGTTAATAATTAGTACTAAGTAGCCAGACGACCCACATATACATTATACTGTTGCACATCACTTACTTTTCCACTCTGGCAACTTGGATTTATTGGTTTTACTATATCAATCCCTAGACCCTTTACTATGGAGCAAAGTGAGACAATTTTGGAGTCTTTTGGAGATCACTATTCCTCCTACGCTTTTTTCTTCTGTAGAAGTTTTCCTAATACATGGAGACAAAGTAGGATATTGACAACTAACGATATATTAAGTGACGATCGTCATGTGACGATTTATCCTCATGCGATATTTAAATCATACTAATAATTTTTGGTGCATTAGTATGCGTGTTCCCCTTTAAGTCTCTAACGATCGATGTACATGTACGGCGTGACGTATTTGACGTAATCACGTGGTGCGTGTGTTTTTTGAAACACTTCCTCGTTTATACAGACACGCTTTAGCTAGCTACCACTCCCGGCAGAGTCTGGATAGCAGTATCATGCGCTGTCCAAGTAAGTCTCTTTTGAAGAACGCTCAATTTTTGTTGTTAGACTAGTATTGCCCCGGTTTTTACATTATCGATCACCTGATCGGGACCCTAGTCTTTTTCTATACTGTTAGCGCTCATGATATATACGTTCTTAAAGGGCTTTACAAATTAAGGATGGTAGCCATTGTAAACTGGATCATATGGCCAACTTTAATAAACGGGTTAATACACTATCGACTACACGATTAAATATTGGCTGGGAGTCTAAACTCTGCTGCTATATTGTTAGCGTTTCCGATACAAACGTTGTTTCACAAACTAAGGATAATGGCCACTTTAATTTGGATTTTATGGCCGACTCTAAATTGCGTGTTATTACACTAGAGATCACATGATTACACTCTGGCTGGGAACATTATCTGCTGCTTAACTACTAAACACTTTTTACACGTACCTCCTCAAAGGGTTCTACTAACTAAAGAGGGCGGATAGTACTTTTTGTACCAGATATCTCACTCTATTTAGTGCGCTATTACATGTGTTAGGAACTCTATCTTTTGATAGGTCATGCCAGATTTAGCTAGTACTCTTTACACTTATACTAAGAAGGTGTGTTCTTATATATAGGTGTCTGTGTTATGAGCCTGACGTACTAAACAAATAAGTACATTCATTTTAATTCCAATAGCATACCAAGCGTGATGTGAGACTCTGAAGTCGGTCGAGTTGATACACACGAGGTTTTCTTTAGGTAAGATCCTAGTTTTCTCTAACATGTTTCTTACCACGGTTTGGGCAATGGTCATATGGGTGATTATTTGATATTAATATAAGTCTCGTTATTTTACAGAGCCCTGCTGACCCATTACGTTGAATAATTGTCCGTATGAACGTCAAGCACTTGAGGCCTAAGTATACACAATTTTTATTTTGAGCACTGACGGCAGAGTGACTTCTTTATTGATCCTGACGAATGCCACGAACAGTTTTGTCATTAGGCAGAAACATGTTGATCAATAAATAGGGTAACTTTAACCCTATATTCACTTGCTTTTTAATGGCTATCATTTATGCAGGAAGAATAAAATGGTTGCCCCTAAATAGATAGTTTTTAACTTCACTCTTCTTTCCTTCTTTTTTTGCACTCTGCCCCTCATCACCATTTCGAGTTGGTAGTTCCAACGCGTGCTTACGCACTCCCGCTCCTTCCCTCTTTGGGTTAAGTTGAAGCCCACACGGGGTACCTTGCGGTCCCCGTGTGCTGGAGGAACCCAATGATGAAGCATGTCACCCTCGGGTGAGTGAGGGTTTTCGTCCATAATTGGCACATGCCCTAGACAACGACAACATTGAGGCTTTAATGCGCTACCCTATATCTTATGTGAGATTTAATTAATTTGGAAGATATATAGGTCAACAGCTGTTGATTGTAGCTTTTATCTTCCTTCAAACCCCTCTTGGTGTGAGCCACAGCCCTGGTCAAACAACAGCCACAATCCCTTGCCGGGTGAAACACAAAAAGTCACTAAATTAACCTGTGCTTAACCCTGTGTAGCTTGGCACAAAAAGCAGTCATGCTTAACTTAGAGGCAATGTGCAAAGTGTTTATGCAGCACACAAACAGTAATAAAGTGAAAACACAGCACAAGAAAAATTCCAAACCAATTTAGAAAATTAAAGTAAAGTTTAATATTGGACACTAAACTGACAAAAATGTAATAATGGAACTGGAGTTATTAATTTTTTAAGTATAAGATTTTTAAATTTTTTTAGCACCAACTGTGAACATCTAGTGCGATACTGGGTCAAAGTCAAAAGTGAAGGCAGACTGTAATGAAGTGTGGTGTGGATAAAAGAAGTGGAGTGGTCCCGGTCAGCACTTACATTCTGACTTGAAAATAATTCTTGAAGAAAAATGAGTGATAATGTAAAGTTCAGAAGGAAAAGGCTGCAGGAAGTATCCAAGGAGGGTGTACCATTGTCTGATGGCCTTGGATATAAGCAAAGGTGAAGATTTCTATGTTTGGAGTCACCAAAATGAAAGTCGAAAAACTCCAGAGGGCTGCACCCGAAGACAGTTCCATGAGGCCGGATACCCCTGTCGACAAGGGCTGCTAAAAGGTAGGTAGCCTCCCACTTCCTCTCTCATAAGGCCCAGCCCAATGGTCTTGGATGGCCCTGGGCTCCACAGGCTCCATTAGCCACTGTTTCTGCCCAGGTTGAAATTCCACAAGGGTAGCCGCCTGGTCATACCACAGCTTCATTCATAACTTCCTGGCTAGCCTCCAAATTCTCAGAAGCCTTCTTCCAGAACTTGGCCATCTGGTTTCTGAGGGCTAGCATGTCACTAACCATATCATGGGGAAGTCTTGGGAGCTTGCTACCACCCCTCCTTAACCAGGCTGAGAGGTCCCCTAACAAGGTCACTTTACAGAAGTTCAAAGGGGCTGAGTCCAACTCCTCTGTGGCACCTCCCTTTAGGCAAATTGTAGGAGTATGTCCCACTTCCATGTCATGGGCTCAGGCAAGCCCATAAACCTGCCATTCACGGTCTTGTTGAATCTTTCAACTAGCCCATTGTTTTGGATGGTGGGCGTGGAAAACTTGTAAGTCACTTCACACTCCTTCCATATTGACTTCATGAATGCAGACATGAAGTTGGAGCCCCTGTCAGACACTACTTCTTTGGGGAAACCCACTCTGGTGAAAATTATCATCAGGACCCTAGCAACTGCAGTTGTAGACCTCAGAGGGATGGGATGTCCTCTGGGTATCTAATGGCGTGGCCTACCAAGACCAAGTTAAAGCTGTTGCCTTAGGCTGTCCTGGGTTCCCGGGGTCCTGCAATTCTGATGACAACCCTTTCAAAGGGGGTGCCAATGACAAGAAAGGGATTCAGGGGACCTTTCGGCTGTTTCCCTGTATTCCCACTGGCCTGGCATATTAAGCAAGTCCTCTAGAATGCATCTGAGGAAATGTTCATCCACGGCTAGTAAAAGTGGGAGACAAGCCTGGCAAAGGTCTTGTCCTGCCCCAGGTGACCTGCCAGGGGTATCTCATGAGTCAGCCCCAGTACGAAGGCCCTGTAGTGTCACATGGCTATCATAGGCCTGAAAACAAACACTGCCATTTTTACATGCACAGGTTTCGTAAGTTACCATTCTTTTTGCACAATGACTTTTAGAACACATTTGCTTGCGTGACAGTGCAGTATTGACTTGTCTGAAAACCACATTGCTTACAATTCCACTTCGTAAGTACACTATAACGACACCTTGAACATTTAAGGGCTTCATCTACAAGTAAATGATGCAGCTCAGTGCAGCGCCGCAAGCCATTTAGCTGTGCCGTGCTTCCTCATTTTCAAAGCACAGGGATGCGTTGAATTAACAAAAATACCATGCTTCCCTGTGCTTTCTCCAGCACTGGCGCACATTTGGCTGCCATGCGCTAGAGCAGGCACCCTTGCGTCATTTTGCAAGGGGACCTGTGCTGCGGGGAAGATTGTTTTTTTGCAGGAAGGGACACCTTCCTGTACAAAAACAATCATTAATGGCATTTTCCTCTATCTATGTGTGCTGAAGAATGCAGGACACATAGAAAGTGGAAAAAACAAGGAGAAATAAAAGTATTTAGCCTCTTTGTTCCATTCCTATGCCTTCCCTGGGGAGGCGTAGAATTCTAATGCATTTCCAGTTTTACAAGATGTTGTAAATCCGGGAATGCGTTAAGTTCCATGGATGTTGCGTGGGAACACCCACAGCAACACCCATGGAATGCCCCTTTCACGCACAGTAATGTGTGAAAGTGGCCGATATTTACAAGGCTATGAAAAGTCACATAGGGTGACTTTAAGTGGCCTTGTAAATATGGGCGAACCTATTGCGCTACTGGTGCATCAAAAAAAGTGCTGCACCAGCGGCGCAATGGGCTTGTAAATAAGTCCCCTAGAACAAGGCCTAAACATGTATTGTACAAATGTTGTTGCTTGTTATTCGTTCATGAGGTGACATGGCTATCATAAGAGTAAACAATGTCAGCCTGGCTGAAGCCTCAATGCGGAAGAATGAATACAGTTATTATAAATACACATGCATTTTTATGTTCAAATCAGAGGAGCACTATGCTGTCATTGTGAGGTCGCAGTATCAGAGTCTCATTTTGCAAGGGGACCTGTGCTGCGGGGAAGATTGTTTTTTTGCAGGAAGGGACACCTTCCTGTACAAAAACAATCATTAATGGCATTTTCCTCTATCTATGTGTGCTGAAGAATGCAGGACACATAGAAAGTGGAAAAAACAAGGAGAAATAAAAGTATTTAGCCTCTTTGTTCCATTCCTATGCCTTCCCTGGGGAGGCGTAGAATTCTAATGCATTTCCAGTTTTACAAGATGTTGTAAATCCGGGAATGCGTTAAGTTCCATGGATGTTGCGTGGGAACACCCACAGCAATACCCATGGAATGCCCCTTTCACGCACAGTAATGTGTGAAAGTGGCCGATATTTACAAGGCTATGAAAAGTCACATAGGGTGACTTTAAGTGGCCTTGTAAATATGGGCGAACCTATTGCGCTACTGGTGCATCAAAAAAAGTGCTGCACCAGCGGCGCAATGGGCTTGTAAATAAGTCCCCTAGAACAAGGCCTAAACATGTATTGTACAAATGTTGTTGCTTGTTATTCGTTCATGAGGTGACATGGCTATCATAAGAGTAAACAATGTCAGCCTGGCTGAAGCCTCAATGCGGAAGAATGAATACAGTTATTATAAATACACATGCATTTTTATGTTCAAATCAGAGGAGCACTATGCTGTGATTGTGAGGTCGCAGTATCAGAGTCTCAGCCAAGCTGATTCTTGTTTACCCTCTGCGAGGAGAGATGTCCATCTTGTGACCAAGACTGTATGCACTTGCCTACAAGTAATGGGGAGTTAGATCAGCTAGTAGGGGATTCTTGGCAGAACACCCACCCCAGGCACCTAGGTTAGGGAGTGCATAGTAGGAGTACACTATGCACAGTACTTATATGCCAGCATATGTACACTGTTTTAGCACAATGGTGGAATCATTAATCCTTTTCACTGTTACACTGCTAATCACTTTTATATGAATCTGTGCAATAATCATTGCAGCACATGTATTTTATACAAGAATCACAATGGTTAAATAAATATTGAGCCGCCCCTTTGTGTAATTCTTGTGTATCTTTCTGAGTATGCACGAGTGACTGACCAAAAAGGTTCTAGATCTGTTACCATGATTCCTTGGGGACTCAGGGTTGTCATATCCTGAGGTTGCCTAAAGCGTTTGTTACCTTACTAGGTTTAGGGGTACATTTGATGGCACTGTGAGCGCTAATAGCAG
Source organism: Triturus cristatus (assembly GCF_964204655.1). Classification (NCBI taxonomy): domain Eukaryota; kingdom Metazoa; phylum Chordata; class Amphibia; order Caudata; family Salamandridae; genus Triturus; species Triturus cristatus. The sequence goes on along the minus strand of NC_140581.1, from coordinate 748,647,570 downwards.
GACTATAGGCCAACATATCCTGAGGGGGTGCTTGAACTGTTGTCCAACAAACTCACAATTCCTATTGAGAAAGTGGAAACCGTGTGACATGGCACTGCCAACATTGGTAGATTGGGTTCTTATTGAATGGATTGCCTGAGTAGTTCTCTTTTGCATACTTATAGACCCCTACACACCTCCTAACTGGAGATGTCCGTGGTGATAGAGAGTATCCTCCTCAGCTGAGTAGGTAAACCCTATGTATTGGCTGTAGGTTGTTCAAGCTTGAATGATTCGAAGGATTCTTTCCCACTGTGTTACCATCTCTGAATTCCATTAATTACAATGTCAGAAAAACAGGATCTTAACATTGCTGAGAACTGCAGACATGCGGTTACTTAGAAACTTCCACAACATGGTCTCACACTTATGGGTGAAGATGTGACCCTTGTGGTTGAGGCTCATAAAGCATATAGAACAGAGGTATTCTATTCATAGATTACATTCCTAGCAGCAGAAAACAGGACAAGGCTGTTTCACAACTACACACAAGCTGAAGTTCCAAATAACTAGACAGGAGAAATAGAAATACCTTTAACATACCAAGAACATAGACATTGGCTTGATGGCGCAATATCCACACACAACACAACATCAGCCAGGCTAGCTTGAATCAAGTGGCATTCCGGTCCAGGGAAGACATGGCTTGGCAGTTCGGGCTGGACTGTTCCCATGAGGCACAGGGTCAAGAATGATTTGCATATAGCTGTGTCTGAACTGGGGTGGCAAGGTGAGCTAAATAATGATGATGGATTCAACCCAGATTTGTGACTGGGGTGAGTGTTTGAAAAGTTTCAACACTCCGTGCATCATCTCCTTGTGTTTGCCTTGTTAGCCCTAAGTTGGCAGGGTATGCCCAGACGTGGGTCCCTTGCTCACTTTGCCACTGGATTCAAGCTAGCCTGGCTGATGAGGGCTGTTAGCCCGAAACCGGTCCCAGGATGCTTGTTTCCGGTCCTCGGAAGACAGGGCTTGGCAGTTCGGGCTGGACTGTTCCCATGAGGCACAGGGTCAAGACTGATTTGCATATAGCTGTGTCTGAACTGGGGTCGCAAAGTGAGCTAAAGAATGATGATGGATTCGACCCAGATCTGTGACTGGGAGTGAGTGTTTGAAAAGTTTCAACCCTCTGTCCATCATCTCCTTGTGTTTGCTTTGTTCATCCTAAGTTGGCAGTGTATGCCCAGACGTGGGTCCCTTGATCACTTTGCCACTAGATCCAAGCTACCCTGGCTGATGAGGGCTGTTAGCCCGAAACCAGTCCCAGGGTGCTTGTTTCCGGTCCAGGGAAGACAGGGCATGGCAGTTCGGGCTGGACTGTTCCCATGAGGCACAGGGTCAAGACTGATTTGCATATAGCTGTGTCTGAACTGGGGTGGCAAAGTGAGCTAAAGAATGATGATGGATTCAACCCAGATCTGTGACTGGGGGTGGGTGTTTGAAAAGTTTCAACACTCGGTCCATCATCTCCTTGTGTTTACTTTGTTCGCTCTAAGTTGGCAGGGTATGCCCAGACGTGGGTCCCTTGCTCACTTTGCCACTGGATTCAAGATAGCTGGGCTGATGAGGACTGTTAGCCCGAAACTGGTCCCAGGGTGCTTGTTTCCGGTCCAGGGAAGACATGGCTTGGCAGTTCGAGCTGGACTGTTCCCATGAGGCACAGTGTCAAGACTGATTTGCATATAGCTGTGTCTGAACTGGGATGGCAAAGTGAGCTAAAGAACGATGATGGATTCAACCCACATCTGTGACAGTGGGTGAGTGTTTGAAATGTTTCAACACTCCGTCCATCATCTCCTTCTGTTTGCTTCTTGTCACAGTCTTCTGACCCTCCATTCTTTGGCTTCTGTCTCCTAGTGTCTCTTAGTTAGGGTCTACAAAAAGTTGTTAATGCCATGCAGAAAGAGTATTTTGTTTTAATGCTGGGTGCATGTGAACTGCCTTTCTCCTGAGGACTCACCTGACTCGTTGTGACTGTGAGCAAAGAAGCCATTGAAATGGAGTAATGAAGATTACTGGCAAGTAATAGGGACATTCTCCCTCCTCTCAGTTTGGAATTGTAATCAGTACTCTTTATTTCCACCTCATGAATTTTAAACCTTTATCAGACCCAATCATTTCCTATACAACCAACAAATGATGGACGGAATGCTGACAATGCAGACATTCTCCCCCAGTCAAGAGATCTGGGTTAAATCCATCGTTCTTTTGCCCACTACGCCACCCCAGTTTAGACATGGCCATATGCAAATCAGTCTTGACCCTGTGCCTCATGGGAACAGTCCAGCCCGAACTGCCAAGCCATGTCTTCCCTGGACCGGAATCAAGCATCCTAGGACCGGTTTCTGGCTATCAGCCGTCATCAGCCAGGATAGCTTGACTCCAGTGGCGTAGTGAGCACGGGTCCCACGTCTGGGAATACCCATCCAACTTAGGGCGAAAAGCGTTACAACCAACAATTGATGGACAGAATGCTGACAATGCAGACATTCTCCCCCAGTCAAGAGATCTGGGTTAAATCCATCGTTCTTTTGCCCACTACGCCACCCCAGTTTAGACATGGCCATATGCAAATCAGTCTTGACCCTGTGCCTCATGGGAACAGTCCAGCCCGAACTGCCAAGCCATGTCTTCCCTGGACCGGAATCAAGCATCCTAGGACCGGTTTCTGGCTATCAGCCGTCATCAGCCAGGATAGCTTGACTCCAGTGGCGTAGTGAGCACGGGTCCCACGTCTGGGAATACCCATCCCACTTAGGGCGAAAAGCGTTACAACCAACAAATGATGGACGGAATGCTGACAATGCAGACATTCTCCCCCAGTCAAGAGATCTGGGTTAAATCCATCGTTCTTTTGCCCACTACGCCACCCCAGTTTAGACATGGCCATATGCAAATCAGTCTTGACCCTGTGCCTCATGGGAACAGTCCAGCCCGAACTGCAAAGCCATGTCTTCCCTGGACCGGAATCAAGCATCCTAGGACCGGTTTCTGGCTATCAACCGTCATCAGCCAGGATAGCTTGACTCCAGTGGCGTAGTGAGCACGGGTCCCACGTCTGGGAATACCCATCCCACTTAGGGCGAAAAGCGTTACAACCAACAAATGATGGACGGAATGCTGACAATGCAGACATTCTCCCCCAGTCAAGAGATCTGGGTTAAATCCATCGTTCTTTTGCCCACTACGCCACCCCAGTTTAGACATGGCCATATGCAAATCAGTCTTGACCCTGTGCCTCATGGGAACAGTCCAGCCCGAACTGCCAAGCCATGTCTTCCCTGGACCGGAATCAAGCATCCTAGGACCGGTTTCTGGCTATCAGCCGCCATCAGCCAGGATAGCTTGACTCCAGTGGCGTAGTGAGCACGGGTCCCACGTCTGGGAATACCCATCCCACTTAGGGCGAAAAGCGTTACAACCAACAAATGATGGACGGAATGCTGACAATGCAGGCATTCTCCCCCAGTCAAGAGATCTGGGTTAAATCCATCGTTCTTTTGCCCACTACGCCACCCCAGTTTAGACATGGCCATATGCAAATCAGTCTTGACCCTGTGCCTCATGGGAACAGTCCAGCCCGAACTGCCAAGCCATGTCTTCCCTGGACCGGAATCAAGCATCCTAGGACCGGTTTCTGGCTATCAGCCGCCATCAGCCAGGATAGCTTGACTCCAGTGGCGTAGTGAGCACGGGTCCCACGTCTGGGAATACCCATCCCACTTAGGGCGAAAAGCGTTACAACCAACAAATGATGGACGGAATGCTGACAATGCAGGCATTCTCCCCCAGTCAAGAGATCTGGGTTAAATCCATCGTTCTTTTGCCCACTACGCCACCCCAGTTTAGACATGGCCATATGCAAATCATTCTTGACCCTGTGCCTCATGGGAACAGTCCAGCCCGAACTGCCAAGCCATGTCTTCCCTGGACCGGAATCAAGCATCCTAGGACCGGTTTCTGGCTATCAGCCATCATCAGCCAGGATAGCTTGACTCCAGTGGCGTATTGAGCACGGGTCCCACGTCTGGGAATACCCATCCCACTTAGGGCGAAAAGCGTTACAACCAACAAATGATGGACGGAATGCTGACAATGCAGACATTCTCCCCCAGTCAAGAGATCTGGGTTAAATCCATCGTTCTTTTGCCCACTACGCCACCCCAGTTTAGACATGGCCATATGCAAATCAGTCTTGACCCTGTGCCTCATGGGAACAGTCCAGCCCGAACTGCCAAGCCATGTCTTCCCTGGACCGGAATCAAGCATCCTAGGACCGGTTTCTGGCTATCAGCCGTCATCAGCCAGGATAGCTTGACTCCAGTGGCGTAGTGAGCACGGGTCCCACGTCTGGGAATACCCATCCCACTTAGGGCGAAAAGCGTTACAACCAACAAATGATGGACGGAATGCTGACAATGCAGACATTCTCCCCCAGTCAAGAGATCTGGGTTAAATCCATCGTTCTTTTGCCCACTACGCCACCCCAGTTTAGACATGGCCATATGCAAATCAGTCTTGACCCTGTGCCTCATGGGAACAGTCCAGCCCGAACTTCCAAGCCATGTCTTCCCTGGACCGGAATCAAGCATCCTAGGACCGGTTTCTGGCTATCAGCCGTCATCAGCCAGGATAGCTTGACTCCAGTGGCGTAGTGAGCACGGGTCCCACGTCTGGGAATACCCATCCCACTTAGGGCGAAAAGCGTTACAACCAACAAATGATGGACGGAATGCTGACAATGCAGACATTCTCCCCCAGTCAAGAGATCTGGGTTAAATCCATCGTTCTTTTGCCCACTACGCCACTGGAGTCAAGCTATCCTGGCTGATGACGGCTGATAGCCAGAAACCGGTCCTAGGATGCTTGATTCCGGTCCAGGGAAGACATGGCTTGGCAGTTCGGGCTGGACTGTTCCCATGAGGCACAGGGTCAAGACTGATTTGCATATGGCCATGTCTAAACTGGGGTGGTGTAGTGGGCAAAAGAACGATGGATTTAACCCAGATCTCTTGACTGGGGGAGAATGTCTGCATTGTCAGCATTCCGTCCATCATTTGTTTGTTGTAACGCCAATCATTTCCTAGTCACGCTTCCACGTTCAAGATGAAAAGTCGAATGTTTGCATATAGGTACACTTATAATCCTCCACAATCCTAACTAAATAATTAATATTTAGGTTTTAATTGCTACCTATTTTTATGACACTTGTTTTTATCAACTTCAAGAAAGGAAAAGTTTGAGTTAAAGTATTCAAACATATACCTTGCTGGTTACAAACAGCAGGTTCATAATGCATGAGACAATTGCCAGGATAGATATTTATGAACTGCGGGTTGCGCATGGCTTTCTGACAAAAAAAGCCACTGGAACCCACTGTACTATCAATAAGATGTGAGCAATAAATAAACAAATAAATAAACATATTTGCTGAAATGTGATAAGATTTTTATGGCCATATTATCAAGAACGGCGCAAACATTATCGCCGCTTTAGAAACAGCTTCTTTTCCTGTAAACATTCCAACTGAGCGCAAGTGGTTCCTTGCTCTCTCTTTCATGTTCTGCTTCCTCTTTTACTTCTCACATTCTGTGTTGCTTCTCCCACTCATCTGTTGCTTCTCCACCTGGCTTTCTTTTTCTTAATGTTATTTTTAGGTCTCGCCTAGGCAGCGCTTGCGCTGTCTATTCGAGACATGCTGTATTCAGGATATGGGCATAAAGCTCCGCCCACTTCCCCCATCTTTAGGTCTCGCTGAGGCCAGCGCATGCGCTGGCTCGGAGAGACATTTTGTAGTTGGGATTTTTAAAGTGCTGCCTGTGGCCTAAAGCTTGAGTGCACGTGAGCGTGCACGCGCGCAGCCTCCAATCACTGCTGCGCGTGCTTGCCACACAGCGTTCCCGTCCAAGCGATCGCGATCACTTTCGCTTTGATCGCGATCGCTATTACTTTCGTTTTCACGGCCGTGCGGCCGTTACTCTTTCTCTGCCGCGCCGCCTCCCTCTCTGTGTCTGCCTCCCACTCTCAAATGGCGTCTTTACAGCACCTCCCAAGACTCGTGGACAAGGCACACCTCCCATTGCCTGCCGCCTGGTGTGGACTACACTACAAGTCCCGTGATGACCCTCTATGCTTCGCCCCCTGTCACTTTCTCTGGCCCGTGCAGTCTGTGCCCGGGCTTGGATCGATGTAAGCCTGCTGGCCTTTGCTGCTCGCTCCTCACGGTGCCCTATATCAGGTCAGTGCTGCTGCTTTTAAGCTTACTCCGTTTCTGAGCCTGCCCAGTGACGCGCATTGTACACACTGAGTGCAGAGTGCTTCATTCATTCACTGTGCACGCTCCCAGCTGTCACCGCCGAGCAGAGAGGGGACACAGCCTGTACAGGGGCCATAGCGTGCATCTATGGGCACAAGGACCGCTACTTCGATGTGTCTGCACACCACACAGCAGAGCACCATTTCTTGCCATGCACGGGACGGGAAGCAATGCATGCATAACTCACCACCGTAGATTGAGTGCACCGCACAGCAGAGCACCATACCTTGCCATGCACGGTATGGAAAGCACTACATGCATAACTCTCCCCAATAGATAGAATGAACCACACAGCAGAACACCACACCTTGCCATGCACGGGACAGGAAACACTACATGCTTAACCCAGCACAACAGATACAGAGTGCGCCGCCCTGCAAAAGAAGCACAGTATGCAAACACTACGGGGAGCAAGGCACCTATCACCCGCGTATGGAACAGAGAACACGCTGCGTGCTTGAACAGCGCGTGCACCGCGCTGCAAAAAATGCACTTCCTGCAACATCCTGCACAGTGAAAACAATCTATCCCTCTACTTAAGGCGTCCTTTGTACAGGCGGTGCACTATCCATTGTGCTACAATACTGACCATACTGCAAAAAATGCATATTCCATCACCGTGCACACCGGGCAGGCAGAGCACTCACCACCCCACAGAGGCCACAAGATGCACGAATCTGCCCATGGGCACCGTGTGGATCACGCTGTACAGAAAGCACAGCATGCGCCGCCCTGCCAAAGTGCCCGGAAGGGCCCAGGGACACCTCACACAGGTTGTCGCATGCATTGCCTTTCCTAAAGACACAATGCAGTCTGTGCTTGTTTAGAGCTGATTTCACATCTCTATCCCCCTACCTCTTGTGTCGGCTTTATTAATGTGCCCTTCGATTTATTCATGTTTTTCTCTTTTTAACAATATTCTACTTTCTGAGAGCCCCCCCCGCCCCCATTCCATTTGTCCTCAACAGCTTCTCTTCTTTACTCCTTTCCCGTTTGTACCGATTACTTTCCTTCCTTCCATTTTCTTTTTTCGTTGTGATATATATCCTTCATCTTGGCCCAACTCCCAATTGGAGACATGCAGTCAAGAGGCTTGGCACAACTGAATTCGCGCTTCACTTGTTAGTAATACATTCATCCACTTGTCCATTTATTTATTCATTTATTCCGGGGTTCCACTGAGCTCACTTCTTGACATTTTGCAAATGTCATTTTGCACCATGCATGCGTTAGAAATAAAAGGCACACGCATTTTGATCGGCACACTTAACAGCATTCGTTTGCTATGTTTTGTGTGTGTGTGCAACAGGAGGGGGTTTAGTGAAAATGTAGCTTTTACTGGAAATTGTCATGCTGTATTACCATTCTTCTTCAAAACACAATGTGAGTGATTGGGTCACGCCAGTCCACTTTCATCTTCACAAATTAAATTGCATGTGGAAATGAAATCACTCTATAGCGTGTGCGTCACCCGCCAGCATATTCGTGTTTCATGCTTGTAGAAGCTTTTAAACGGTATTTTGCAATCTTCCTGCTAAAGCTCCTTGACAGTCGTGCAAGGTGATGATTTACTGCTCTCCTCCAAAATGCTGTTTAAGATCCCAAAGTTCACATTTCCGGGATTCCTCAGATTCCCAGAGACAAAGGGTAGGGGTGGGGTGCATTATCCCAGCGTTGTAGTGCTATGATAGGCAATTGTTTTAATTTATTTGTTTTTGTTTGGGTTTTTTAAATGATGTGCAGTGTGTCGTTTGTCTGCTTCTAAGTTAACTATTGAGTAACTTGATCTGGTCGCCTTAAAGATCTCGATGGCTCAACAGTTCTATGTATGTTTGTATGTTCTAAACTGCCCGATTTGTAAACATGGACTACTTTTTAGCAATCTAATGCACTAAATGGGCCGCTTAAGCTCGTAAACACACTACCAAACATCAACACATGAGAAGTTTTAAATATGAAATTATGAAAACACTTTATTTTGAAGAATTATTTAAACACGTACAAAAACAATGATTCAAAAAATGTGTTCAAAGTTTAAAAATATCCTATTGGTTATATATATGGTAAGAAAAATGCTTAAAATACGTTTTTATTATAACTTTTCAACATGTTGCACAGCACCCATGCGGCTCTACAACATAGCTTAAAGACACTGACAAAGCCAATAGCTATGCCTAAACACTTATAAGACCCCAAAGGCGAGACCTATTGGCTATGCCAATGTTTGTTTTAATTGGCTCCTGTCCTTTGTAAATGATATCTTTCCATTGGTCAATAGTCTTAGTGTCCCTCCTTAGTACCGCCTTGTCTGTTCTTGTAACTTCCCATGAGGACACCCACTGTTGCAGGTATTGCTACTCCCTAAGTTTTAATTACAGCCTCAAAGCATTCTTTTCTTAAAAGGCTTTAGGCAGGACCCACTTGGTCCTAAGCTAAGTTGGCAGTGGTTACTTCACTCACTAGCACATATCACATTTATATGAGACCGTCTATAAATTTCCCTTCATCAGCTCCACACAGAGTACAACCTAATCCGAAATTAATGTAATATTTCTTATGTCATATTTCAAAGCTACTAATTGTATATATGGACATAGCTATTTGAATGTACTCATAGTACTGTCTGGCATGCAATGCATTATGGGTAGTGTGGATTTACCATATCTTCTGCAGGGTGCAGTACCATATGTGACCACAATAGGTCCCCTTTTGGCCACATATGGTACTGAACTCTACAACATGGCTAGGTAAAAAAACATTGCCATTAATAATGCCAATAACTCCAACTTTGTAGACATGCTGTACTGTTGCCTTGTTCACTAGGGACCTCTAGAAGCGGTTTACGGTACTGCACCTAGACATGCAGTGCTGGTGCCTTGCTTACTAGGGACCTCTAGGAACAGTTTGCGGTACTGCACCTAGACATGCAGGGCTGGTGTCTTGCTAACTAGGGACCTCTAGGAACAGTTTGCGGTACTTCACCTAGACATACAGGGATGGTGCCTTGCTCACTAGGGACCTCTAGGAGCAGCTTGCGGTACTACACTGAGACACACAATGCTGGTTCCTGGCTCACTGCGCAAGCATTTGCAATGCACTATGTCTCGCATCACTGAAAGTATCTGCTATTGGCATTGCATTATTATTTGAAACGCCAATACCTCACACTATCATTAATGCCAGACCTATTACATTGCAAATGCTTGTTTTATTTGTCCTCATTCATTCTAACTCTTGCCTATTTGCACATTACACTCGCCGAGTGAAAGTTTACTTACATACATCGCCGTACCCTGCGGGGGCCTCTTGGTTGCCTCGTTGCGCTGGGACTCGGTAGCTGGGACCTAGAGGGGCCGATCCAGTACAGCGGCCATCTTGGGGAGGACGAGGTTGACGCGCTAGTTGCTGGGAGGTAGGGCTGCACACGTTGCGAGTAAAAGCATAAATTGAACCGGTCTACCTACGCGTTAGCGTACGCGTTTGCGGACGCTCCGTGAGCGCCGAAGGAAAGCCCGTATGTGCCCGTCCGTGCCAGGCCGGATCAGGACGGAGCCCAGACCCATAGTCATGGAATCAGCACACCCAAACATCCACGTGTACAATGGTGAGTTTCTAAAGGCACTTAGAAATGACGCAAGACCAATGTGCCCCATAGAGGCCATAATGGAGGATATATTTACCTCATGCCACTATTGTCACTCCCTCAAGTCAGTGAAAGTTGATAATTCTTCTGTTACATTTGCGCTGTTAAATTGCAGATCTCTCCCTAGGCATGCCATAGAGATCCACTTGATCTTGGAGGAACGAGAACTAGATATACTCTTCCTAACTGAGACGTGGCTTACAGAGTCATCGGACCCGGATATAGTCCAGGCTCTCCCACCTAATTACTCGATCATTTGACAGGATCGCCTGACAGGGCGTGGAGGAGGTGTGGCAATTATTTATAAGAACTTATTTAGTTGCAGAACTTACGAAAGTCCACTTACAGAGTGTGAGAGCCTCGGCTTCTCCATTTTCCTCTCGCCCACGTGCACCTTTTCAGGGATCTTGGTGTATAGACCTCCGGGTGACCACCGTAATTTTTGTCATAACCTTCTTGATAAAATCTCACTCTCCATCAGCAGCACGCCCAATTTTTCCATCTTGGGTGACCTCAATATTCATCTTGATGAAGTGGGTGCAGCTGCATCGCAGTGTCTGCTTGATACCTTGGGATTGGTACACCTTGATCAAATTGTGACTAGCCCTACACATGTAGCAGGTCATCTGCTAGATCATTGTTTTACCAATCTCACGAACATTGTGTGTGATCAGCCCCACTTTGTCCCTTGGTCAGATCACGCCTTACTCTCCTTTGTCTGGTCGCCAGAAACACAAATTCACAGGGTTAACCTTTCAAAGAAGGTTGGCCGAGTGTGGTCGAAACTACCAGTCAAAGATTGGGAGGCGGCCCTGAGGAGCTGCCCGCCCATTTTTCATGAGGACCCAGTGGCTGCTAATGAAGCCTTTGACAACTGGCTTAATCGCACTCTAAATGCTACTCTACCAAAAAAAGAGATGCGCCATCGGGAAGGCCACAATAAACATCCATGGTACTCTGACAATCTTAAGGAATATAAGCAGTCATGCAAACGTGCAGAAAGGAAATGGAGAAAGGACTATTCTCTTGCTGCAAAAGTTGAATATAAAACATCTCTTAGAATCTACAAAAAATTATTGAAGTCCACCCAAGCCGAATATTATCAGAGTAAAATCTCAGAAGCAGCTAGTACTCCCAGGGAGATTTTTAAAATCTTTCAATCGTTCGCGCCAGAGTGTTGGTTAATGGGGCGCTGTCAGGAACGTTCCGGATCGGCCGGGGCACGCGGCAGGGGTGCCCGCTCTCACCCCTCCTTTTCGCGCTCGCAATGGAGCCCCTTGCCGCCCTCATCAGAGCGGATCCTCTCATTCGGGGATGGGAGTGGCCGGGCCTCGAGGAGGACAGGATCGCCCTCTACGCGGACGATGTCCTGCTCTACCTTGGTGACCCAGCGCGCTCGGGTCCTCGGGCTCTCCACATTTTGGGCCGCTTTGCCCGCGCCTCTGGCCTCTGCCTCAACTCGCACAAGTCGGTCCTCGTGCCTCTCCACCCCTCCCGCGAATGCTTCGATTGGCAGACTACGATTCCCCTCCGCCGACTGTCTTTCAAATACCTGGGCATCTGGGTTTCCCTCCTCCCGGAATTGAGCTGGGCACTCAACGTGGCCCCTTTGGTCAAAAAAGCCAAAGCGGACCTCACCCGGTGGCACTCGCTCCCGCTGAACCCGCTGGGGCGCGTGGCGCTCTACAAAATGATGATCCTCCCTCGGTTTTTGTATGTATTGCAGAACACCCCGGTGTCCTTTCCGAGGTCGTGGTTTCGCGAGTTGGACGGGATGGCCACCAGGTTCCTCTGGGGTGGTGGACGGCCGAGGTTGGCCCTGCCGATCTGCCGCCTCCCCACCTTTGATGGGGGGCTTGGTATGACCAACCTCTCCCTTTATTACCTGGCCACCCGGCTTCTGGTCATCCACGACTGGTTTGGGGGGGGATGGTCCGATCCGGCCTACAGGGTGGAACTGGAAGCCCTGGGTCTCTCCAGCGTTCAGGACCGCATGTACGGCGCCCCGGTTCCCACCTCCTGCCCCGACATCACTAGGGCGGTCTTCCTGGCTTGGCGGGCTGCGCTCCGCCACACTGGATGGACCGGGACATTGACGCGCGCCACCCCTCTCTGGCATGGGACATGGTTGCGGGAGGTTGTGGGGCTGGAGGGCTTCGGATCGTGGGATCTGCTCGGTATCTCCCAGCTGGGGGACGTGTGGCGAGGGGGGCGCATGTGCTCATACTCTGAACTGCGGGCGCGCTTTTCTCTCCACTCATCCCAATTCTATAGATACCTCCAATTGCGACACGCCATACGGGTACACACCCCGCTTGACATCCGGCTGCCGGACCATAGCCCCCCGGAGGCTCAGGTTCTGATGGGTAACCTAGGAAAGGGAGGCATATCCAGAATATATCGTTCCCTTGTTAACAATACCCCTGTGCCCCAGGAGGGTCTGAAGGAGCGATGGGAGGAATGGGTGGGTCCCTTGGACGAGATCGACTGGCGGGACGCCCTTATGGCCCCCAGGCTGGTGACTGCCTCCGCCAAGCTGAGGCTCATTCAAATCTATTATCTACATGCGGCATACCTTACACCAGCGCGCATGCGCCGTGCGGGTCTCTCCACCGACGCAGCCTGCCCTCGCTGTGGATTTGACCCGGCCGACTTCATCCATATGGTATGGTCATGCCCGGAACTGGAGGGGTACTGGCGTAGCATTGAAACTGACTTGACGGATGTCCTGGGGTGGGAGGTGCCGCACGACCCCAAGCACATCCTCTTGGGTATCACTGATGGACTAGACGGCTCCCGCGCTGAAAAACTGTTCCTTATGACAGCGCTAATGGTGGCAAAGCGGGACATTGCGGCAGCCTGGAAACAGCCGCAGCCGCCCAGTCTGACCAGGTGGAGCGCGGGAGTGGACTGGTGTGCGGCGCAGGAGCGGTCTCTCTACCAAGCTCGGGGCTGCCACAAAAAATACTGTAGGGTGTGGGGGAAATGGTTAGGAAATGTAATGTGATCTGGTGGGGCGGGGTGGGGGGCGGGGTGGTACGGGGGGGGGCTGAGAGGGGTAATGATTCCCAGATGGGACGAATGTATATTGTTGGTCTGAAAGGCTCACTGTTTTTGTTGCAAAAAAGAACAATAAAAACTTGTTTATCAAAAAAAAAAATCTTTCAATCGTTGGTGACTACTCCTAGGGCTTCCAATCCTCCACCCGACCGTCAGAAACATTGTGAGGCATTAGCCACTTTCTTTGCGGCCAAAGTATATAACATCTACTCTAGTTTTCCAATATCCCCACATACTCCTGATAAATTGGAGAGTACCCTTGAAAGGTTGGAGGTGGCAGATTCCAACTCATCTGGTGATCTCAAAGCCTTTCCACTATTAGATCTTGCTACTGTTGGAAAGCTCCTTAACAACTTAAAATCGGGCTCCCCCCAGGACGTCGCTCCTCCGGTGGTCCTTAAACAGGTTTCGGAAACAGTATGCCTGATGATAATGCAGGTCATTACTCTTTCCCTGACCTCAGGAGTGGTACCCCCTAACTGGAAGGGAGCAAAGGTCCGGGCTCTATTAAAAAAGCCTAATTTGGACCCGGAAGATCTGGCCAATTACAGGCCTATCTCACTGCTACCCAGTCTTAGCAAAATAGCTGAAAAGCATTTCAACCAGGCCCTCTCGTCATTTGTTGAGTCTTCGGGCGCTCTACACTCCACCCAGACTGGTTTCAGAGCCAAGCAGGGAACCGAAACGGCGTTGTTGGCGGTAGTCGAGGCAACTAGGAGTATTGTGGATGCGGGAGGCTGCGCTGCGGTGATCCTGCTGCACCTCAGCGCAGCCTTCGATACTGTAAACCACTCGCTCCTGTTGCTTCGGCTTCGCCTTGCAGGGGTTTCAGGATTGGCTCTCAAATGGCTACACTCCTTTTTATCGGACAGATACTTTTCCGTTTTTGAGGATGAGGTGTCATCAAGCCAGCTGCAATTGAGTCACGGCGTTCCCCAGGGATCATCCCTCAGCCCTACATTATTTAACATTTACATGAGACCGTTGGCTGATGTGGTGCTTCCTTGGGGAATTCAGCTTGTCACCTATGCCGATGACACGCAGCTGGTTGTGTCCTTGTCGAGGGACGATGACTCACATCAGGGGATTAACAAACTAACCCCGTGTCTCACTAAAGTCCTTGAATGGATGACCTCGTCCTGCTTAAAGCTAAATGGATCCAAAACTGATATCATGATGTTGGGCTACAAAGCCCCAATCAACTTGGACCCCTGGTGGCCGAACTGTCTGGGACCTCCTCCGAAGCCTAAGACCAAAATAAAAAGCTTGGGGGTCTGGATGGATTCCACCCTTAACTTCCAACAGCAGGCTAATAAGGTGGCAGCAACCTGTTATGGTTTGATGAGATCCCTAAAAAAAGTACTAGACCTTCTTCCCTTTGAAGCCAGACGCATTTTGGTCCAGTCGCTGATTCTCTCGCGACTGGACTATGCTAATGCTATCTATTTGGGGACATCAGTAGCTACTATAAAAACTTTGCAAGCTGTGCAGAATTGCGCAGCCCGATTGCTTTTGAAAGTGCCCAAACGATGCTCAGCAAAGGCATCAATTCGATCGCTCCACTGGCTCCCAATTCAGGATAGGATTATGTTTAAGGCTATGTGTCTGGCACACAAGTCCATTCACAATATGGGTCCTTCCATTTTGGATCCTTTGTTTCATCGCCATCAATCAGTCAGATCTCTTAGATCCAATCAACGTAATTTACTCGTAGTTCTCAGGGTTAGGTTGGCCCGGATGGGCGGCCGGCTACTTTCTGTCCAAGCGGCGAAAGGTTGGAATAAACTCCCCGATAACATCAGGCTTGAAGCAAATCACATCGCTTTCAGGAAGCAACTAAAGACATTCTTGTTCAACAATGTCCTCTAATATCCTGTGGGTCTTACAGCGCTGGGATGCTCTAGGGTAGCCATGCGCTATATAAGAAAGTATTCATTCATTCATTTTTTTCCCTCCCCCTTGCTGTCAGCACTTGGTCACATGTACCTTCTAATACCACAAGGAATCTGTCAGTCTGAGAAACAAGGGCACAGTCGCTAGGAAGGTTTAGAATAAGCGAAGAGTTTGAAAAGGGAGCCTCAGAGTGCTGTAGGATTCATTAGGATTACCATCAAAAACCAGTGATTGGTGTATATCATCATCTGGATATCCACTCCTTCCCACCACTGTGATTCACTCCATCTTGGAGTTTCATTCGTGGTTAGTTAGTAACCGGAGCACATTTTTATGAGGCCCATGGAAAGGGAAGGAGAGAAGGACAGCCAAGCCACTAGTAAGGGCAAGATATGAAATATATACCAAAAAATGATATATAAGTGGTGCAGTGCAGTAAGGTGAGATGTTAAAAAAGGATAAGGAGGAAAAAAGAAAGTTTATTGAGAAATATTCCTGCCAATCCTTATCTAAAAATGGTGCAGAAACAGCTTCTAACAAATAGGCTGTTTGACAATAGGGTCGACATGTTTCAGCCTGCTTGCCTGGAGGGTCAAATGGCTTTCGTCAGGACCTTCATTTTATTATCGCTACTGCAGCAAAAGTGAGTGAAAAAATTATAAATTGTGAGACAGTGTTAAAAAATACAACCTTATTATGGTGTACAACTTCTTCGTATTGTCAGTGTGTTTATGAACATCTGTGGAAATACGAAAAGAGAATCACAAAAACAACACAGTGAGTGAAACCATCGGACAAATTCTCGCTTGAAACGCTGTGCCTTAATCTCAAGTGCTTACCTGATCAGCACGAGAAGTGAGCCTCACCTCACCCGGTAAAGACTCAGGTTAGAAGGAGGCCCCGCCCTACAAAATTGAATAAGATGTGGGGAAAATTCAGTACAATGAACCATGAGATACGATGGTTCAAAATCTATAATTTGAGACATTCTTCTGAATGTCCGTTATATGCTCAGCTTTGAACGCTGAAGTGACTTCACTCAAGAAAACAAAACCACACCTAAAATGATAGACTATGCAGACGCGCAAATTCTAGGACACCGGTGGAACACGCAGTGCTCAATTGCGCCGCATCTGTTACAAAGATTAAGAGTTTCAAAGTTTTGAACTCTAGATCGCTCACCTCTCCGTCGGTACCTCGATGTGAAGTCTGAGCCGTTTGGGAGGTAACCGGCAGCGCAGGTGAGAGGTGTTAAAAAGTATACCCTTTGGTTAAGCGACGACCTGATTCGTCAACGCTGGGCCAATGGGTTACTGTGTTTGATTTGTTATGGTCTCTGGTTGGGCCCTGGAAAGCCCGAGGTCACGCGGGATTTTCGCGGGATTTCGAGAAAAACTACAAGATGATGTCAGCGTGTCAGGAAGGTGTAGTTCCAATGGGGTCGAGGAAAACCCGAGGTCACGCGAGACTCGAGAATGACTACTGAATGACATCAGCGTGTAAGGAAGGTGTAGTTCCGTATATTTGACAAAGCTTTATCAATCAGTGTGACGCAAACATACTTTCATATGATGGATAGAATAGGTCTAGCAATTGGTGCATATCTAAATGAGGTAGTCCCAATCTTTGATCACTATCTCTGGATGAACCTAGATCAGTGGAGAGTTATAATGAGCTCCACGGAATATCATCGTTCAATCCTGTTTGAAAAGTACCAATTTTGAACACCCAGCGTTGTTCCTTTAAAAACAAGAAGCGAGATGTGTCACTTACATGTGATGGAATAAAGGGTTTCTCTAAGACTGTCCACCAAAAATCGTTGGCTTGGTGCTTCACTTCATGGAAGTGGCGTGTCAGTCTCGTATTAGTCTTGTTGCAGCGAAAGGTGCTCTTGTGTTCTAGCATTCGCTGTCTGACTTTCCGAGTGGTCATCCCTATATACCGGAGTTTGCAGGGGCATTCAATCATATAGATTAGATTTTCACTGTTGCAGTTGGTAAAAGATCTTTGCTCCCATGGTTTGTTCGTGCCTATGTCTAATGTTGTAGAATGGCTAGTCTGCGGGCATATTGAACACGTCCCACATGGGTGGTGTCCTTGTACTGCAGGTAGATCCCATAGAGTCCCAATGGGACGTGGTCTTGCTTCACGAGGTCGTGTATGAACCACTTTGTCTCTAAGGTTGCTTCCTCGTTTGAGGGAGAACAAAGGCAGAGGTATTTTCTCTTTGCATGAGTTCAGAATGCGCCAATGCTTCTTCACACTCTTTTGAATTCCATTGGTGAGCGTGCTGAATGTGTGGACGAAGGTGAGCCGCTCCAGTGGTGGTTTTGCAATAGGTGGCTCTATTAGTGCTTCTCTGTTGTTATTGGAAGCGCGTTTGAACGCTTTCTTGATCAGAGATCTCGGATATTGTTTAACAATAAGTTGTTCAGTGAGATTCTTTGCATGCACCTGGTATTTTTCAGATGTGGAACAGTTGCGTCTTACACGCAAGAACTGTCCGTAAGGAAGATTATCTCTCAATGATTTTGGATGTTGACTATCATATCTCAAGAGAGAGTTATGGGACATTGGTTTCTTGTACAGTTCACTTTCAAGGCCGGTTATAGTGCTGAAGATAGAGAGATCAAGAAAGGCTAATCTCTCTTTGTGAGCTTCCACTGTGAACCTCAAAAAGTTGTTTCTGGTGTTCAACCAATCTAGGAAGGGTGATACTGATGACAAATCACCGCGCCAGATTACCAGGATGTCGTCAATATAGCGCTTCCATAGTCGGATCGAGTCACTGAAAGGGTTGTCCTCGTTGAGCACATGTGTTTGTTCGAATGAATGCACATAGAGATTGGCTAAGCTAGGAGCAAAAATGCTCCCCATGCTGGTCCCGGAGACCTGCAGGTAAATGGTGTCTTCAAATTTGAAAAAATTTTCTTTCATAGCCAAATGTGCAAGGGTCATGATGAAATGAACGGGAGTGATGGTATCCAGATCTGTATTGTTCAGGATGGAAAAGATGGTTTCAAGGGTCTCATCCTGAGGAATAGAGGTATATAATGATTCCACATCAAATGATACTAGAATGTCTCTATCGGGATCAAAGTCAACTGTGGGCAAAAGACGTAGAATGTCTTTCGTGTCCTGCAGGTAAGTAGGCATCTCTTTTACTAGAGGTCTTAAGAAGTGATCAACAAAGGTAGATAGAGGTTCTAGTAGTGATCCTTGTCCTGATATAATAGGTCTCCCTGGTGGGGGCCGTTGGACCTTATGGACTTTGGGAAGGGTGTAAAAGTAAGGCATCACAGGATGGGGGGTATTGAGAAACGATGCTTCCTGTGAAGTGATCCATCCATTAGATGATGCTTCCTCTACTGCTTCAGTGATAATTTTCTGAATCCTCTTGGTGGGATCTTGTTGAAGAGGTTTGTAAAATCTTCGATCCGCCAGTTGTCTGAGGCACTCTTGGCGGTATTTTTCAATATCTTGGATGACCACTGCTCCGCCTTTGTCGGCTGGCTTTATTATGATGGTTCGGTCTTCCATAAGGGCTTTCAAGGCCAAACGTTCTTTCTTAGGTAGATTGCAGTAGTGATCTGATCTTGTTTTGTTCTTACATAAGGTAGTGATTTCCTCGGTTACCGCTTGTTCAAAGGATAACACCTGCGGTGGTACCTCATGTAGAGGGGGATTAAAGGTGGATTTGTTTTTCAGGCCGGTGTTAAGTTCACTCGATGTACCTTGGGTCGTCTCTTTATTCTTAAAGAAATAGTGTAGCCTTATTTTGCGAAAAAATTTTGCCAGGTCACATCGTACTTCAAAATCATCTCCATGAGTGGTGGTCACAAAGCCAAGGCCTTTGTTGAGTATCGATGTCTCATCAGCTGTCAAAATCTTGTTACTCAGGTTCAGTACTAGATCGTCTCGGTACTCGTTCCTGGTTGTGGTTGTCCTCTCTTGGTTTGGCTGCGGGTGTTCATTTGTTGGGGCACTTGTGGGGGCAGGTTCCAATGCACCTGTGGTTGCTGACCTCTTCTTTTTGCCCTGGGCCTCCCTCGGCCCGACCCTAAAAAAGGCTGGAAATTAGGGTCCTGCTGGTGTATTGAGAATTGGTTTGGTTGGAAAGGCTGGAAAGCCTGGGGTGGTGGGGGGGGATATCCCCACGGTGTAGGAGGCCACCATTGTTGGAAATTCGGAGTATATTGTCCTCTCCAATTTCTTCTATTCCCTCGACCTCTGTAATGTGGTCTGTTGGGTTGTGGACCTCCATTCTCATTCTCGTAGTTGTCATCATCCGAACTGCTCCCTGAGTAATTGGACCCATATCTGCGCCCTTTGTTGTTGAACTCGGGTGCTACGTAGGAATCGCTGGTGTAAGGATATATCACCTCGTGTTTGAATTTAGCAAGGTCTTTTTTGAATTTTTCTATTTTGGAGACCAGTATAGCGTCTTTTAAATCTTTATTACTTTTATTGGCTTCATCCTGGTTCTTTTTGAAAATTGTAGCAGTGACGGTGACTTTGATTTGGGCTTCTAAAGTCTGTATCTCTAGGAGGATGGTGTCTGCAATGCGTTTAGATGTACTGATGATCAAAATGAGCCAATCACGCGTGCAGCGCCACGCTATGAGGGACCAATCTTTTAGAAATCTTTTATCTTGCAAAAATAAACGAGGTGCGTTGGTAACTATTAGGCCTGTGGGGGCACAGTTGCCTCGTAAGTATTCAGCCATGATCGCACCGTGTATTGTTGTGCGTGTGTGTGATTTCTTTAATGTAATTATCTTACTCCAATCATCAATATTGGTGCCTGGTAAGGTAAATGTAGTGTCTAATATACTAGGTGTACTGTCCAATATAGATTGGAGAGTGGAGTCATCATAGGATAAACCACTAAATTCTGCCATCATGCAGAGAATGAGTTATATGTCTTGTTAAAAAGAGGAAGTCACCAGCAGAACAAACAGTGCAAGTACTTGTATGGTGGTGAACTGTCAGTTCATCAAACCATCAAGTATGGGTTAAAACAGGACCCGCAGCCATCAGCTGCACAGTAATAATAACAAAAAGGGGAGGGTCCGAGGGAAAATTTAAAGACCAAGACAGACTCAATCCCCCATCCAATATACTAATACCACAAGGAATCTGTCAGTCTGAGAAACAAGGGCACAGTCGCTAGGAAGGTTTAGAATAAGCGAAGAGTTTGAAAAGGGAGCCTCAGAGTGCTGTAGGATTCATTAGGATTACCATCAAAAACCAGTGATTGGTGTATATCATCATCTGGATATCCACTCCTTCCCACCACTGTGATTCACTCCATCTTGGAGTTTCATTCGTGGTTAGTTAGTAACCGGAGCACATTTTTATGAGGCCCATGGAAAGGGAAGGAGAGAAGGACAGCCAAGCCACTAGTAAGGGCAAGATATGAAATATATACCAAAAAATGATATATAAGTGGTGCAGTGCAGTAAGGTGAGATGTTAAAAAAGGATAAGGAGGACAACAGAGAAGCACTAATAGAGCCACCTATTGCAAAACCACCACTGGAGCGGCTCACCTTCGTCCACACATTCAGCACGCTCACCAATGGAATTCAAAAGAGTGTGAAGAAGCATTGGCGCATTCTGAACTCATGCAAAGAGAAAATACCTCTGCCTTTGTTCTCCCTCAAACGAGGAAGCAACCTTAGAGACAAAGTGGTTCATACACGACCTCGTGAAGCAAGACCACGTCCCATTGGGACTCTATGGGATCTACCTGCAGTACAAGGACACCACCCATGTGGGACGTGTTCAATATGCCCGCAGACTAGCCATTCTACAACATTAGACATAGGCACGAACAAACCATGGGAGCAAAGATCTTTTACCAACTGCAACAGTGAAAATCTAATCTATATGATTGAATGCCCCTGCAAACTCCGGTATATAGGGATGACCACTCGGAAAGTCAGACAGCGAATGCTAGAACACAAGAGCACCTTTCGCTGCAACAAGACTAATACGAGACTGACACGCCACTTCCATGAAGTGAAGCACCAAGCCAACGATTTTTGGTGGACAGTCTTAGAGAAACCCTTTATTCCATCACATGTAAGTGACACATCTCGCTTCTTGTTTTTAAAGGAACAACGCTGGGTGTTCAAAATTGGTACTTTTCAAACAGGATTGAACGATGATATTCCGTGGAGCTCATTATAACTCTCCACTGATCTAGGTTCATCCAGAGATAGTGATCAAAGATTGGGACTACCTCATTTAGATATGCACCAATTGCTAGACCTATTCTATCCATCATATGAAAGTATGTTTGCGTCACACTGATTGATAAAGCTTTGTCAAATATACGGAACTACACCTTCCTTACACGCTGATGTCATTCAGTAGTCATTCTCGAGTCTCGCGTGACCTCGGGTTTTCCTCGACCCCATTGGAACTACACCTTCCTGACACGCTGACATCATCTTGTAGTTTTTCTCGAAATCCCGCGAAAATCCCGCGTGACCTCGGGCTTTCCAGGGCCCAACCAGAGACCATAACAAATCAAACACAGTAACCCATTGGCCCAGCGTTGACGAATCAGGTCGTCGCTTAACCAAAGGGTATACTTTTTAACACCTCTCACCTGCGCTGCCGGTTACCTCCCAAACGGCTCAGACTTCACATCGAGGTACCGACGGAGAGGTGAGCGATCTAGAGTTCAAAACTTTGAAACTCTTAATCTTTGTAACAGATGCGGCGCAATTGAGCACTGCGTGTTCCACCGGTGTCCTAGAATTTGCGCGTCTGCATAGTCTATCATTTTAGGTGTGGTTTTGTTTTCTTGAGTGAAGTCACTTCAGCGTTCAAAGCTGAGCATATAACGGACATTCAGAAGAATGTCTCAAATTATAGATTTTGAACCATCGTATCTCATGGTTCATTGTACTGAATTTTCCCCACATCTTATTCAATTTTGTAGGGCGGGGCCTCCTTCTAACCTGAGTCTTTACCGGGTGAGGTGAGGCTCACTTCTCGTGCTGATCAGGTAAGCACTTGAGATTAAGGCACAGCGTTTCAAGCGAGAATTTGTCCGATGGTTTCACTCACTGTGTTGTTTTTGTGATTCTCTTTTCGTATTTCCACAGATGTTCATAAACACACTGACAATACGAAGAAGTTGTACACCATAATAAGGTTGTATTTTTTAACACTGTCTCACAATTTATAATTTTTTCACTCACTTTTGCTGCAGTAGCGATAATAAAATGAAGGTCCTGACGAAAGCCATTTGACCCTCCAGGCAAGCAGGCTGAAACATGTCGACCCTATTGTCAAACAGCCTATTTGTTAGAAGCTGTTTCTGCACCATTTTTAGATAAGGATTGGCAGGAATATTTCTCAATAAACTTTCTTTTTTCCTCCTTATCCTTTTTTAACATCTCACCTTACTGCACTGCACCACTTATATATCATTTTTTGGTATATATTTCATATCTTGCCCTTACTAGTGGCTTGGCTGTCCTTCTCTCCTTCCCTTTCCATGGGCCTCATAAAAATGTGCTCCGGTTACTAACTAACCACGAATGAAACTCCAAGATGGAGTGAATCACAGTGGTGGGAAGGAGTGGATATCCAGATGATGATATACACCAATCACTGGTTTTTGATGGTAATCCTAATGAATCCTACAGCACTCTGAGGCTCCCTTTTCAAACTCTTCGCTTATTCTAAACCTTCCTAGCGACTGTGCCCTTGTTTCTCAGACTGACAGATTCCTTGTGGTATTAGTATATTGGATGGGGGATTGAGTCTGTCTTGGTCTTTAAATTTTCCCTCGGACCCTCCCCTTTTTGTTATTATAACACATGTACCTTCTCACAACTGTATTGACTCTACTGTTGTCTTCTCTCCATTCCCCTTTACGTATGCATTTATTATTTAATGTTTTCTTCAATAGCCTGATAGCAGCAGATTGGAGTCTGCCATCTTGGAAAGCTAAATTAAAATTAAAAAAATGGTAACCATATCTCACGGTTGCGCACAGGCGAATCGACACACATGCATGTGCACACATCACATGGCATGCAAATGCATGCGCCAGGATGCATGCAAGAGGAAGAATGCACGTGTACGTTTTGCAACACATATTTCATCATGTACTTGCCACGAATCCTGTGTGTCGTGTCGCATGCATGCCTATGCTTCATGAAACATTTTGGCCATATTGGAATTGGTTTCCTCTGTTAGGAAACCAATTCCCAGTTTGCCAGATATGTTTGCACATGCGTCTTGATGCATGGGTTTGCATGCCGTTCCAAAAACAAATCGGGAATTTAAATAGACAAAACTTATTGGCTTTGCCACTGCTTGTTTTTCCATGTTTTCTGATTACAGCGCAAAGTTTTAAAAACTGATTTTTTTCAAAGTGCATGATGTTTTACCCGTTTGAGACTATTGGCTTTACCTAGTCAGTGGAAAAGACAAATAAACTGTGACTTATTTAAAACAAGACTACATTTTAATGTCCGACTTGAATGCTAATGCATTTAAAAGATGTAAATTCAAGATCAACGTTGTTTGTCACACGCAGGAACACATTTATTATTCATTTTTACAGTTGCAGACGCTTTAATTTGGCATTTGTGGCATACAGATTATTTTTAAGATATACTTATCCTATTTTAGGAATCTTTCAAGTTTTTCTGTCTCCTAAAATGGGATTGGGAATGGATTCCGATTAAGTATCTGGAAGGAAAGCATTGTAGGGTTTCCTTCTAAATGCAAATCATTATGCTATGTATCAATGTTCTGTGACTTAAATCTGATAGCAAATCAATGAAAAGTTACTGACAACTCAAAGGAGGTGGTAACACATTCCCATTCGTATCCCTTCCAGTTTGTGTATGTACAAAAAAGTTGTTGTTTGTTGTCCAGGGGACAACTGTCGCCTTTTGAAAAAACTTTTGAAAAAACTTTTTTTTAATGCAGCCCTATTTCTTTTTATCAAATCGAACTACATTAAAAAAAAGATTACACTATTGAAAATCAGTGACAAACATGGTGGCTTGTTGTACCTTGCAGGTCTCCATCCCTGTGATTGTTGCTAGTCGGCACTGATTTACAATTTCCGACCTAATGAATCTTAATTAGATAGATTTGATTGCTACTCAATCTGATTCTGCTTTTAACAAATTAACCTAATGGTATTTATGTTGGTTCGTAAAAAATATTTACTAGTCTCAATAATACTGATCATAATTGCAGCCAGTATTTTGTGACCAGTAAATAGTATGTCTGGCTCTCAGTTGTGAGTCTGAGGAAAACAATTACCTTCACAGGCTGAAACATAAGGCATAAGTGCCGTGACATGTGACCCTCATCTGCTCAAATAGAAAAAAACTGCTTCTTTTTCATTATATTCAATGCTTCAAAGTGCATAGTCGGTCTGCCTTGAAAGAGACTGTGAACTGTTTGCTAGAATGTGATTTCATGCATTTTTTTATAATGGTCCCGCGATAAAGTAGGCACGAGTTGGATTCCAGAACTAATGTGCCATGAAAGGCCTCTTATATTAGCAAATTTCCAACATGTTAATATAAATATTAGCATTTCCTTCGACGGGTATAGTTAAAAAGCTGTTAAAGTAATAGCATTTATATATTGTATTACCAAACCCAAATAGTTGGTAGGATGTCTTCTTAGAAAAACAAATTACTAGCTTTCCTTTTCCTTTCTGAAACCATAATTAGACCGCCTTAACGGAAAGAACCCTGTGCTCAGAGCTGTAACTCATGTGGATGCTGGTAAGCAGTCATTACAAGTGCACAGAAACTCATTTCACGCGCAGGGGTCAGCAACTCCTCACACTTAACACAAAGTGAACAAAAGCGCCAAACACTTCAAAGGTCAACCGTGCCAGTCTCAATTTTGTTCAGAGCAAAAAGGGCAATACTTTAAATAAGCAACTCATGCATGCAGTGCATTTAAAGAGCCCCACGAGGAAGGAAGGAAAGTACATTAGCAACATCTCTGGCTCTCTGAGCTGGCCAGTTACACGAGGCCGCGTTTACTGCTGCACAGCAATTGTTTTCATGTTTCAAAAGAAGAGTGACTTTCAGGGTAAAAAAGCACACCAACAAGCGATGCACATGATCTGACGCGACTCACTCTGTGTGTGCCCTCCAAAGAAACTCTGTGTGTCCTCTAAAGAACCTCAAATAGCTTCACTTAAACAGAGGCAAGGCTCAGCTCTGCTTTCACTGAGCACTGATCAAGTGAAGGGCACCTCATTGTTTTTGAAGAAAGGGGTCTGCAAGGCGTTCAGTTTTGAAAACAGAGGAATTAAGCAAGCTTTTCTTGAGGTCCTCAAAAATGTCACAATCTCGTTACATAAGAATTCCTACGTCCGTGGGTGGTATTAATCCACTGACTCGTAATGCACGGTCGGAGAGAGATTGACGAAAAAAATCCATTTCTGCACAAATAATCAAGGAAGATGGGTGTGCAATTCATTTACCTGCTTGACTGGCCATTTCATCCCAGGGAGAAATGACCCTTTCATGCGCTAAGGGGCCTTATATAGTTCCCGTTCTCCCCCTGAGGGGAAATTGGCAACAGGCTCATGTTGATGAGGGTGAATCTTGTAAACTCCCCACATGTTCATGGTTCTTGTGAAGACTCGTGATAAACAAATGAAGTAGCGTCTCCTGAGTTAAGAGACGTCCCCCTGAGCACAGCACAAGACCCCGCAAGACCCCGTGGAGCGGGCAGTGGCGTAACGAAAGATGAGGGCCCCCCCGCCACGTACACGGAGGGGCCCCCACTCCAGATCTAATCCGAACTCTTGGGCCAGAGTATTGTGCTGTGGGGGCCCCCCTGCAGCTCGGGGCTGTGGGGGCCTGTATTATGCCCCCGGGAGCGGGGTCTTGTGCTGTGCTCAGAGGGACGTCTCCTAACTCAGGAGACGCTACTTCATTTGTTTATTACGAGCTGCACTTTTGGACCTAAAGTGATACCCCAGAAGCACGCAACAAATTCAGCAAGCAGAACAATTTAGGTTGTGCGTGTCTCTATATAGATTTCTTGTGAAGACTCACCAGTGCTTCCCACATCCACAGTATCGAAAATTAGAACATGCAGAGCAAAGTCTACCCCTAGAGCTTTCATTACTTCCTCCTTCATTTCTGCAATACCAAAATGACAGTTGAAACATGCAATAGAAGACAGAAGTAGCAAAAGACTTGCTTGGGACTTGACTTTTGCAAAAGGTGGTGTCCATATGCTGGCTATGGTGAAGAATAACAACCTGCTGGTGGGATTTTCCAGCCAGCAGGATAATCCGTCTCTTACTGTGGGCCTTTTTTTACAGTGGCAGCTCATTCACCCTGTCTGTAGCCCTGTGTTCGCAAAATGGGAGCAACCCCAATTCCTGTATTGAGGAATAGGCTAAGGAAAAGAAGAAATCTTTCAGCTAAAGGGAAACAAAAAAAACTGCTGCAGGTGAGACTGAAATACAGTGGACCGTGATTGCCCTCGTTGAACTTTAAGACTTTCAGTATTCACAAAGGACACTTACGAGTAGCAAATGCTCGTGGGGAAAACCGGTAGTCGTAAAGTTAGACTTTGGTATCAGTTTACCTTTGTGAATCGGGCCCACGACTTTTAAATTATATTAAGCTTTCCCATGTGTAAATTATATGTAATTTACTTGAGGATACTTCCTTTTTCAATTCTTAATATGAAAGCCAACCTTCAGTGAAAAACGTTTCATTCGCAGGGAGTGAATATGACATACGATCTCTGGGAGGTTGTTATCCCTGTAGCCAATTCACAAACCATCTGGAGTTGACTCCTGTCAAAAATAATATTTGTTCCTTTCCGGTAGATCTGAAGGCCTTTCTTATTAGAATAGATCTTCCTAAAATGGATGTGCGAAATGTCCTCACCTTGCATCAAGTTTTCATGTAAAGTAGCGCAGCTTTAAACCATGCATGTAACTCTGGTAAAGGGACTCTAGGTAGCTGGAGACATGCATTAACAGATACATGGCGGTCTTTACTCTGTCCAGCAGGGTGGCGGAGAACATTACATCTGTCATCCTGACAGATCGAGGACTACTACATTTAGAGATCAACCGCCAGCTTAAAAGCGATCTCTGTACCTTCAGTGGAACTGCCCTCATAGCACCCCCTCAGAAGGTAACAAAGGTTTGGTGGACGGCTGTGGGTTTTGATAGCTAACCACCAAACCTTTTGGGCCCGATTCACAGAACTAACTTAAGACAAAATCCTAAACTTACTACCATTTTGGTATTCACAGAAGGCACTTACTCATTTTGGTATTCACAGAAGGCACTTACTCATTTCGGTATTCACAGAAGTTAGGAGTCCTAACTTTAGGACTCCTAAATGCCTTTTGTGAATACCGAAAGTCTTAAAATTAGGATTTTTCTCAGTTTAGTAGTAGTATAGTTAGGACTCCTAACTTTAGGACTCCTAAATGCCTTCTGTGAATACCAAAAGTCTTAAAATTAGGATTTTTCACAATTTAGTAGTCCTAAGTCTAAATTTAGGACTACAAAATTGAGAAAAATCCTAATTTTAAGAATTTCGGTATTCACAGAAGGCATTTAGGAGTCCTAAAGTTAGGAGTCCTAACTACACTACTACTAAACTGCGAAAAATCCTAATTTTAAGACTTTCGGTATTCACAGAAGGCATTTAGGAGTCCTAAAGTTAGGAGTCCTAAACTTAGGACTACTAAATTGAGAAAAATCCTAATTTTAAGAATTTCGGTATTCACAGAAGGCATTTAGGAGTCCTAAAGTTAGGAGTCCTAACTATACTACTACTAAACTGCGAAAAATCCTAATTTTAAGACTTTCGGTATTCACAGAAGGCATTTAGGAGTCCTAAAGTTAGGACTCCTAACTTCTGTGAATACCGAAATGAGTAAGTGCCTTCTGTGAATACCAAAATGAGTAAGTGCCTTCTGTGAATACCAAAATGGTAGTAAGTTTAGGATTTTGTCTTAAGTTAGTTCTGTGAATCGGGCCCAAAGTTTTTCAAAAATTAATGGGAAAAAAATAAAAATAAGTAAGGACCAGCACTATCAGGGATTACTTTTGACCTAAGTTTAAGGGATCTTTTTTTTATTTTCCATTCATCACCGCCCAGGTTTTCCTTGGCAGTAATGGACAGAGAAAAGGATACGACACCATTCACCCTAAATAGGGCAGGTGATGTGATGTCCTTACATTGATGGCCAGCACTCTGTCAGGCTTTTGAAGAAAAATTTCCATTGACAGAGCCAACAGAGGCACTGCTGATGGAAAGATGATAGTCCGCCCAACGTGCAATAGGGTGGTTGCACTGAGAGTCTTGTGGACAAAATACTCTGTCATGTTTGTGACACAGTACTCCGTCCACTAAACAGTAAATCGGGTTAATAGTCTAGCCACAGCACTGATAACAAATAATGTCTGGAGTGTATATACACACATACACACACACACACACATGCATATTCATGCACCCATTTTTTACACCCTGTACACTGCCAATATTAGAGAAGAGCTCTCATATGCTAATTTATTCCCCCTGACTAAAGCCCCCTTCCTTTTAATATCTTACAGGATGCTGACAGTGGCATACAGTTACACAGCAGTGGATCTACATAAAGCTATGAAGAGTCCTCCATCCATATAGAATGAAAAACTGTTATCTCTGCACTTGGTCCCGTTTATGCTTTGAAACTGCTCAATATAACAGAAGATTCACTGTTGATTACTCCAATTACATATGTATGTTCAGCCATGTTAATGCCTGTTTTGAAGTATGGCCATATTTCCTAGTATACTAACTGAATATTGTCAGACTATTGTCCCAAATGGATATCTTGCCCTAAATATTGATTGCCAAAATATCACCCCACTGGCTGTAATAATAGAAAATCTATACCCAGTGGGATATTTTTGTGAACAATATTTATGTCAGACAGTATTTCTTTATGGGATATTCGGGCATAAAACCTAGTCATACACAGCAGGACTTTTTACCTGGATGGATGTGATCAGTGTTTATCCTCCAACTCCATTCTTCATCTTCCATAATCTTGCACCCATCCTCAAATCAGGTTAGAATTTATCTTGGTGAGATAGTAGTACAATGTCATTTTGCATTTTCTCTCTGCCTGTCTCTGGCTCTTGTGCTATATTTTCAGAATCTTTAAAGGCTTTGGTACAGCCGGAGACTAGGGTCAAGTTTGGAGATGGGAACCTATAGACAGGAGGACTACTGACTTATGGGGATAAATGTGTCACTGTCACCCTTTAGGCTTGTAGAAAAGTCTCTGTTCCAAGCAGTTTTTCACAGTAGGGGTTTGGAAGAACATAAGGCCAAGATGTTGGTGCAATATATTGCCAATAGTTAGATATCACGAAATCTGCTGACCTTTTAAAAAATTCTCTTATCTGTAGTAATAAGAAATACGTTTATCTAACTACAGGTTTTGTTGCTGCCGAATTTTATATTAATGTCAGCTTGGACCTCTTTTTCTGATCATTGCCAGTTATACAATATCTACAAGAAGACTCCTTCAATTTGCTGTCACTGATTAACTTGCATGTTGTATCAAAGCAATGAAGACCCAACCAGGTATCATTTAGATACTGAGTCCAGCGAGATGTTATATAGTTATAATAATGTATTTTAAAAGATCAATCCATAGGTCAAATTGATAATGCATATAAAAGAGGAGACCATATATATGATAACAATTATTTTACACAAGACGACAAAATAAAAGAATGAAACATGGTTAAAAAGTACAAAGTAAAAAGTGCTCAGTAGTAAAGTTAGGAGTCCTAACTTTACTACTACTAAATGCCTTCTGTGAATACCAAAAGTAGTAAGTTTAGGATTTTAACTCAGTTTAGAAGTAGTGAAGTTAGGAGTCCTAACTTTACTAGTACTAAATGCCTTCTGTGAATACCAAAAGTAGTAAGTTTAGGATTTTATCTCAGATTAGTTCTGTGAGTCGGCCCCACGGACTGCAATGTAAAAGGTTCCCAGAGTGGCATCAGGAGGAACCTGGTGGCAATCACAGATCTGTCCAGAGCTGAATGTCAGTCACAAGAATAGGTCGGGAGAGCTGATCCTGAATTTGCTGTGGAGGAGGGCTCAACATACAGCAAGGGCCTGAACAAAACAAGCACTAGGTCATGCAGACATGGTAGGGGACACGGAAGAATCCAAGCACCAGGGCAACTGCCACCATGAGCCTGGGAGTAGGAGTGCAATGGAGCCTTGAAGGTATCTAAATGATTCCCAGTTGGATTTTGTTCCTTTGATACACTATACCTCTGTCCAACTGATCTATTGGTTGTTACTGTGTTTTTTTAAACATAATTTAGAATTTTAACATTTGCTAAAACCTATGCTTCTTGAATATAAGGTATCTACATGTTTGGAGGGGCACAATATGCATCCTTGTTGGTGAGAATCTTGGGATATCTGGCATTTTGGTGGTTGATGGATAATGCAATAAAAAAGTTGAGGGCAAGGTTTTAGATGAGTGCATAGTTTTATAAATAGTGATATATAATTTTGACTCTTTCCATTAGTTCCTTTTGGTATTTGCTGCAATGGTTTCAAACTCATCTTTAGATTATATAACTGACAGTTTCCCTCAAGCACAATCGCTGTCATTTTTTTTATCGTTAGTGTTGTATTTTTAATATATTATGGAAAAATTATGTATAGTTAGTATTGTTCTCATTTTTCTTATTAGACGATAAACCTTTAAGTCTGAATTTGTGAATTTGTTAATAATCATTAGGTTATAGAACATCACTTTAGCCATCATAGGCTTGCAGTTCGGAACCTGAACTGGTAAAACACTTGTTTGGAGTGGTCAGAGAGAAAAAGAACTAACTGAGGCAACACAGAAACTTCAAATCTGATATATTCCAAACTGTGGAGCTCATTACGATGGCGGGACGATCGCCACCGCCGGGCTGGTGGTAGCGATCATTCCGCCATCGTCATGAGAGTTACCGCCATCATATTATGATGGCGGTGGGTATCATGGCGGATGGAAAGTCCGTCTGCTGCTTTTCTGCCTGTGGCAATTGTCACGAATGCCTGCCGGGCGGAGCAAGGACACTAATATGGTGGCAGTGCCTAGCAGACACAGTCCGCCATATTAGGATGTCGAGTTAGAAGGGCTGGCGGGGATTGGTTTTGGGGGCCCATTGTGGGCCCCCCTTGTGTCTGGGGGAAGTTGGGTGCACTTGGGGAGTACCAATGGTACCCCCCTACATTTCGCTGCACCAAGTGGCAGGCATTGTGTGGTGCCTGCCATGTGTTGCAGTGAAATGCCAGTCATGTGATTTTAACATCGCGGCGGGTGCTGCTGTCGACAGCACCCGCCGCAATGTTAAATTGCAGAATGCGACTGCCATGGTGGCGGTTGCATCCTAATTCGCCTAATTGACCGCATGTCTGGCGGAAGGTCCCAACACTGCGGGGATGGAGCGCGGACTCCGGTCCACCCACCATCCTAAAGAGCTCCTTAGTTCCATTTTCTGCCACTGTTATGTCTTGCTAATGGCCATGTGAGAAAATGCCCCTTTTTGAGTCGTAACCCACATTTTGTTTTCTGAATTCTATTGCTGTTTTTTACACTATGCATACTTGGGCACTGATGTCCAGTTCCCAGTGTGTGTGCTCTGACCCCTAAAACCTGTAACCATTGGCTAATCCCTGATTGGCATATTTTACTCTCTAATAAGGCCATAATATATGGTGTAGAAACTACATCCAAGTAATGGAAAGGTAAATGCCACCTGTGGACTACAGCACTTATAGTGCCATCTAGTAGTGTGACAAAGATAATATAGCTTCAGGCCTACCCATGTAGCCTGATTGATGCAGTGAAAACCTGGGGAAAACCTTCCTATTGAATCTGAATAATTCACCCTTAAGTAGGCCTTGTAGCCCACAGGGTAGGTGCCCAGTATTTAAAGGTGGAACATGCAGAAATGTAGCATTGGCATGCCCCTACAATGAGAAGGCCCCAAAAGCTATTTTCACTGTGGAAGAGTGTGGTTGTCCCATGAGAAAATCTACAGTGCAGATAAATCTATACATTTTGCTAACTCAGATATGGTAGAAGCTAGATAAATGGTTTAACCACAATTTGTTATATTTAAATAAAAATCTAACTCAATGGTGAAGTTAGATTTTTAATAAATGTTGAAGAAAAGTAGTGTTAGAAAGTTCCCATTTCCCTGCCAGACGATCCTCGAGGTTAATTCGAAGTAGCCTGCCAGCACCTGACCTAGTTAGTGCTTGACCTAAATGAGGAGTGAAAACTGCTCCCAGAGGACAATGAAGTAGACCTGTGGGTGAGGTTGGTGGCATTTGTTAGTCTAGGTACAGCACTTGGGCAGGTCCAGGATCAATATCCCAGTATCCATTAGAACCTTTCAAATGCTGCTCCAATTTAGGAAATAAATTGAAAACCCTACTATTTAAAGAACACTATATTACTATGCATTAACCATCCACAACCCAGCTTATTCTCCTACTACTGATTGACTTTGTTCTTGCGTTTGACCATGTATGGAGCTCTGCTGCTTTTTGACTGTTTGTGGTACGGAAATACTACATACATACTTACATACAAGCGGAAGTAGAGACCAGAGAAAGAGAGGGACTTTGTTCTTTAGGCCCTCTATAACCAGATGGGCACCAACCAAATGGGAAGGAGAGCTGGTCTCAAAACCAGTTTCGTGCAACAGAGAAGGAGGGGTCTACTCGTTTCCCGAAATACACCCCTGGCTGACCTACAGACTCCCTTCATGGACAAAAGGCCTTTGCCATTTGGGATTTTTCTTAGATAGATTGTAATAAGGCAAACAGGATGAGGTGTTAAGAGAGTTTGGATACCATGGGAGCTATTTCCCCATGGGATAGGAAGTGATCAGGAGTCTCCCTACCCACTGATGAATGAACTATGCAAAATTGGATTGCACCACCAGTTCCTGAGAAAGCTTGTTGAACATGCAGACAAATAGAAGAAGGACTGCACCTGCTGTTTGAGACCTGTGCGGTGACCTGGATGGCTGGAACTGTCACCGCCTTTACCCAGGTCCAAGAAGTAGACTTGGGTGAGTTGTATTGTGTGGTGGCAAAGACCAGTTAGATCTGAACCAGAACTTTTCCCTGTTGGTTGCCTCTACTGGAGCAACTCCTGCCCCTTAACTTCCCCGGTACTGGTGGATATGATGTTATTGAGCAGGAGGACATTGCCACCCTAGGAAACCTGCCTGAGATTGCAGGATGGCAAGTTGAGGGTAGACCCTCCAGGGAGGAGTTCTGCCAGGTGCAGAGAGAGAGTGCCCAACTCTAGGAGGGTTGAGGTGGCAGGCCAAATCTCAGGCAGATGGCGACACCTCTGGCAAGCACCTTATTTACTGGGAGAACAACCTCCTTTACAGTGAGCCTAAGATGCCTGAGCCATAAAGCAGCATGTATGCTGGTGTTCCCCTAATGTAAAAGGCACTTCCGACTGGGTCTGGCCCTTGAGATGCTCCTGGCAGGACATCTAGGTCAGGACCTTTGCCAGGCTTGTCACCCACTTTTATTGACCCTGGATGAAGACAGCCTCAAATGCTTTCTGTAAGACCTGCCTCACTTGCAAGGCCACTTGGCAGACATGGAAGAAGCTTAAGGCTTCCCTGAATCACATGCCTGTCACTGGCACCTCTTTTGATAGGGTGGGCATTGACATTGTTAAGCCCCTGGACACCAAAAACTGCCCGGGGAAACTGGTTTATTCTAGTTTTGGTGGACCATGCCACCAGATGTCCGGAGGCCATCCCTCAGAGGACCGTGACTGCACCTGCAGTGGCTAGGACCCTGATGAGGATTTTTACCCTAGTGAGTTTCACCAAATAAGTGGCGTCTCAGAGGGGCACCAACTTAATCGCCGCATACATGAA
Source organism: Triturus cristatus (assembly GCF_964204655.1). Lineage (NCBI taxonomy): Eukaryota > Metazoa > Chordata > Amphibia > Caudata > Salamandridae > Triturus > Triturus cristatus. Next base: position 748,613,638 of record NC_140581.1, on the reverse strand, counting down.
ATCCATGAGGGAGGAATGGGGGTAGCCTGCAAGTTTTCCACACCTTACCATCGCCAGACTAATGGAACTGTTGAAAGGTTCAAGAAGACCCTCAAGGGTATGATTATGTACCTGCCTGACCCCTTAAGATGGAAGATGGGAAATCATTTTGGATTCTAGTAAACCAATGCTTTTCATTTTGATTTCCTTTGATCTTTCCGGTTTCCTGTAGCGTTTCTTCTTTTACACTTGTTTTTTTTTATGGTTCCTTACAACTTTGGATTGCTTTGTTGAATTTAAAATAGACCTTGTGATTTTTTGTATTTTTGGGGGAGTTGTTTAGAAAAATGTACCAGTTTTTGATGTATTATAGTTTGACAATATGGATATGGATGAATCTCTACTGCTACAGATCAGTATATTTTTTTTAAGTAATTATTCTTGGGTGGTAAAAATTACATTGTATTATGTATGTGTATTTGATGTGATTTTTGTTAAGTGTTATATTTTACGTGTTGTATGTAACTGGTTCAATTTGATTTAACTTGCAATTTTGAATTTTGTGGTTGGTAACTAATCAATATACCTATTTTTATGCATCACTTTTTTTTGTTATTTTACTTGTATGTGTTTTTGAATTGTGTATAATAACAATTGGTTTAATAGTTAGTTACAAATATTTTAGTTATGCTGGTTTGCATTTTGCCACAGGTCTATTGGTTAGTGTGTAGATACATTCTTTATAGCAGGGCTTTGGCTACTTTACGTTGTGGCAAGTCATACATTGTATTGGTTTGTTGGCAAATTTTAGTTTTAATTTGGATTTCATTGGATTACTCTATTCTTAGGGCCTGATTACAAGATCGGACTGCTGAACCCGTGGTGGAGGTGGAGTGGTGGTCGGGGACCGCCACACCACTGGTCTGACTGCTGTATTACGTGTACATCAGTCGGAGCGTGAGTGGACAGCTGCAGCCACCAGAGATCCGCGAACCCTGGTGAGGCAGTCTTGAGGTAGCAATATGCTTGGTGGCGCCGCTGCAGCACTGCCAAGCATATTACAAATTTCTCACTGCATCCCTAACCACAGCGGTGAGACCGCATTTGTCATAGCCCATGAAATGCATGCAGGGAGGCACTTGGTGTGCAGGCACCCCCTTTGAAGTCCATGCTGTGCAGGAATGGGCTTTGACTTTCCCATTGAGGTGCCTTTTTGAAAGGCACCTATGTGGGAACACCAAAGGACGGCCCACCAGACCAGCAGAAAACGCCTAATCCAGTGGGGAGCTCCCACTCCTGCACCGCCAAACTTGTAATCAGGACCTAAGTTTGTTGCTTTTGTAGCGCTTCTATTAATTAGTAGAGTGCAGGTTGTGTTCTCCAAAGTGTAGATTGGAAGGCATTTTACAATCCTTCTACTGCATTGTTGGTTTTGGCTTTTTTGAATCACTGTGCTGTCATAGACATTCCATCATGGTATTTAAAATTAGAGTTGGCGTTTGTGTCCAAACTGATGCAGTCTGCCAACCCCAGAAAGGTTTAGAAAACTCTAATCCTTATTTCCTATTGTGCCAACCCTTCTGAATGAGTAACACCACTTCAGCCATGACCGGATCAGCAGTCATTTTTTCACCGCCACCTTTGCTCAGAAATGGCTTCACTTTCCAACAAGCACAATCATTCTGACTCATCTTCCAACAAATCATTAGCCATTACGAAAGACTCCATTTGGGAACAAGTTGTGATAACGTATCATCTACCCCATTCTCTAGAACTTGGAATGTTTCTTGTAGAAAAACGGTACTCTTGTAGGGCACTGACCCACTTGGTAATTCTGATTGAGACTAAGTCTAAACGTTTCTTATCAAATATTTCAACAAGGGGCTTATGATCGGTATGAATTTCAAAATCACACCCCCAAAAAATGCTTAACATTCTAACTGCCCAATAGACAGCAAGGGCTTCCCTTTCCACCACAGAGTATCTAGATTCTGCATCCCTCAAACTCCGTGAGAAGAACATAATGGTATTCATACCGTCAGTGCCATGCTGTTGTAACACTGCACCCAGCCCATTTACACTCACATGTGTTGTTATAACAGGTTTCTTTTTTAGGATCAAAGTTTTTCAAACTGGATGCAATACTAAGTCTTTCTTTGATTTGAGAAATTCTTTCTCACAACGATCATCCCACACAAAATCTACACCTTTTCTTAAAAGATTAATCATGTTAATACTCAGGACCACAAAATTCCTGACTAATTTGCCATAGTATTCCACCATTCCCAAAAATTTAATCAGCTCTTTTTTGGATGAAGGAGAACTCATACATTGAATAGTGGAAACTAGATCTTGTTTCAGTTTGATGCCCTCACCAGTAATGTTATGACCAAGATAATTAATGGAACCAGAGTGAAACTTGCTCTTCTCCACCGTAGTCGTAAGTTTACACTCACAACACTTCCCCAAAACTTCCCTCAGGCAAATATTGTGTTCTACCTTGTCCATTCCAAAGATTAGGGTATCATCCTGATAGAGACAAAAGCCCTCTATGTCTTTCAGCACCCTCTCCATGACACACTGAAAGACTGATGAAGCAGAAACTAACCCAAAGGGAAACCTGATAAACCTATATGTGTCAAAAGTTGTAATGAAGGACGTGTAATCCCTGGAAGATTCCTCTAACTCGACTTGATGATACACAGAGGTGAGGTCGAATGACTAAATACTTTAGCACCTCCTAGCAATACCAACAGCTCCGTAGTGTTAGGTAGGGGGTACCTATCAATGATAACATTCCTATTGAGCTGCCTCAAATCAATGCAAAAGACACACAATTGATGGATGAAGTGCAGAACAAATCAAAACATTCACCCCCCAGTCAAGAGATCTGGGTTAAATCATCACTTGTTTGCTCACCATGCAAATCAGTCTTGACCCTGTGCCTTATTGGAACAGTCCAGCCCGAACTGCCAAGCCAGGTCCTCCCTGGACCAGAAAAAAGCATCCTAGGACCGGTTTCAGAGTTTCACCCCTCTCCATGCCACTGGAGTCAAGCTATCCTGGCTGAGGAGGGGTGAAACCCCGAAACCGGTCCTAGGATGGTTGTTTCCAGTCCAGGGAAGACCTGGCCTGGTAGTTCATCCTGGACTGTTCCCATTGTGCGCAGGGTCAAGACTGATTTGCATATGGCTGGGTTCAACCTGGAATGGCATGGTGAGAAAAAAACAATGGATTTAGGCCAAAATCACTGTACGAGGGTGAATTCATGACATTGTTCTGAATTCTGTCTATCAATTGTTCTTTTTGCATTTGTCACCCCGAGTGGGACGGGTATGCCCAGACGTGGGTCCTGTGCTCTCCATGCCACTGGAGTCAAGCTATCCTGGCAGAGGAGGGGTGAAACCCCGAAACCTGTCCTAGGATGCTTGGGCCTGATTCACAGAATTAACTTAAGACAAAATCCTAAACTTACTACTTTTGGTATTCACAGAATGCACTTACTACTTTTGGTATTCACAGAATGGATTTACGACTACTAACTTTACGTCCGCACTCGGGCCGGAATTTCCGGCCCGGAGGCAGAGCTTCTGGCCTGGAGGCGGAGCTTCCGGCCCAGAGGCAGGGCTTCCGGGCCAGAGGCGGAGTTACCGGCCCGGAGGTGGGGATTCCGGCCAGTGGCGGACATTTAGCTGTGGCCAAAATCTCCACCTATGGGCCGGAAGCTCCGCCTCCGGGCCGGAAGCTCCGCCTCCGGGCTGGAATTTCCGGCCCGAGTGCGGGCATAAAGTTAGTAGTCGTAAATCCATTCTGTGAATACCAAAAGTAGTAAGTGCATTCTGTGAATACCAAAAGTAGTAAGTGCATTCTGTGAATACCAAAAGTAGTAAGTTTAGAATTTTGTCTTAAGTTAATTCTGTGAATCGGGCCCCTTGTTTCCAGTCCAGGGAGGACCTGGCCTGGCAGTTCGGGCTGGACTGTTCCCATTGGGCGCAGGGTCCAGACTGATTTGCATATGGCTGGGTTCAAATTGGAATGGCGAGCAAAAAAATTATGGATTTAGGCCCAGATCACTGTACTGGGGTGAATGCATGACATTGTTCTGCATTCTGTCCATCAATTGTTCTTTTTGCATCAAATCAATGCACAGGCATAAGCTACCATTGGCTTTCTTTGCCGCTACCACCAGAGCATGCCATTCTGTGCCCTCCATCTCTTCAATGATCCCATTTTGTTTCAACTTCATAATTTCACACCGCATTTCCTCTCTAAGAGAGATGGGTACATTCTTGACCATGCAACAAACAGGTTGGCCATCCCGCCTGAGTGTTATGCTTGTAATTCCTCGGGCATCCAATTTCTTCCCTGAGCACCTTGAGGAAATCACTCTTCAAGACATCTAAAAAAACGTTGTCAGAGTACACCTCCACGGAACACATTTTGACTCTGTCCTTAAGTAGAATCGGAGGATGGGGCATGGCTTAGCCGGCTGCCAGATGGCCACACTCTGAGTGGGCTCTGCTGGCCAAGCCGATAGTCTCGGTGTTATCTCCTAGCATCATGCTCTACAGACCCACCTTGAACTGAGGTACCTACTGCTGCCTTTCTGGACCCCGTTGGTGCCTGCTTGCTGAGATTTGCTGCTGGGGCCTGGCACGGCATCTGGGCCTTCATGCCGGCACGTGGCTGGCGCTCGGCCTGGGCTATGGTGGCACCACTGACTCCTCGTCTTTCCTGAGCGGATTCCTGTTGCCCGAGTCATCTTCCTGGACTAGCCCTGCAATCCTGTTTCCTCCGATCCAGTGAGTCATTCCCCGTGGGTGTGCCTTGCGGCGGGGGCATGCGGGTCATACCGCTGGGCCTGGGCCTTCGCTCCGCGTGGATGCCTTCTCCCACTCCTGGCACCGGCTGCTCTGGTTGGTTTGCCCTGGGCCCTGCGAGGTGGGCGGTGCGCCTCCCACGACTCCCCTGCTGCTCAGAGCCCTTGTGAGCTCCCGGCTGCCCCTCCTAGCTGCTGGTCGCTAGACCCGGGCCTACACGATATTTCCTGTTGGCGTGCTGCCGCCCTTCCGCCCTTCCACCCTTCCGCACCTTGGGTCTCCATTGCCACCTGCATGGCCGGCGCAGACTGGAATTCACATCCTTCGCCTCCTCGCGGACTTTGCTGATTGCGTGCCTCGGTCCTGGCTGGGTGTTCCTCCACCAGGCTTGGCTCCACGGCGGGCCATAAAGATCAGTGATCTGGCTGCACACTCCGCCTACCCTCCACACGCTTTGGCATGCACAATTGCAGTCCAGGCTGCATAGCTGCTGCTGCTCTGCCATACCTGGAGCCTCCTCCTGCTGCCTGGCCCCCATCTTCTCCTCCTGGGTGCACACCTTTGCCTCTCGGACGTAGAGTGGGGCCAGCCTCCTTAGACCCGGTGCTTGCCCTCCAGTGCATCGACATGGCCTTTCCTTCCTCCGGGTCCTCCACCACCTACCCGGCCAGCTTTCCTGCCGAGAGGCCCTGCTTGCGCCCGACGCATCTGCACCAGACCCAGCCCACCCCATAAATCCGGGCTGCCTGCTCCCTCGTTACTGGGCCCTCCTGCTTGTTCTGCACAGCGATCGGACGCCACCAATCCTGGCAGGCTCGGTGGGCTGTGGAACTCCTCACCTGCACCGACCTACCCTTTTGCACCTGACGGCCTTCACCTCCTTTGGCGCTCATCCTCTGCTGCAGCCACTCTTGCCAGCCCTGCCTGCTCACACGCCATTCATCTACTCCCCGATCCTCTGTGTTGCTGATCCGTGGGGCGCTCAGGTGCTTAACTATGGGGCATACGGACCCCAAGCAACCTAAGCTGGCATTTGACCAGAGCAAGTCATCGCGACAGGAGGGAGTGGTCATGGACACTGCCGAGTCCTCTACTCAGTCTGAAACTGGCCTAACCTGCGAGGACGACCTCAAGACCATCATGCTGGACGTGAAATCCACGGTAACTGGCATCGTGAACCAGCTTGACCAGCTCTGTGCTCGGCTGGACACCGTCAAGGCTCGAGTAGACTCCCATGATACGCGGATAACCCAAGCCGAGACAAGGATGTCCGATGCAGAAGACGCTGCTTCCTACGATCACTGCGCACTCCTACAAATGGACAAAGTCTTGGAACTCATCAAAAACAAAAATGAGGATTTGGAGGCGCGCTCCAGCAGAAGCAATCTCCGCATCACCGGTGTGCCCGAATCTTCCAACATAACCAAAATGGAGGACTTTGTCGAGCAGTTGCTCCGTGACTTATTTGGGGAGCTCCTCTCACCTGTGTTCATCGTTGAGCGGGCCCATCGCTCTCTGGGTCCTCACCCTGCCCCTGGCCTCCCTTCTCGGCCTATCATTGCCAAACTTCTGAACTTCAGAGACTGCGATGCGGTCCTTCGAGCTGCAAGGGAACCAAAGGCTGCACTGGCCTACGCCACAAAACTGGACAAATCTCAGCGCTTCACCCCTTTCAGCTCCCAAACGGCTGCTGCTGGCGATCTCAGTGACAATGACTGATGGCAACCCTTGTTTCTGTGCTCCGATCACATGTATCGTATGGCATGATTTTGTCCTCTCTGGTCTCAGTTCCTGTTGTTCAGCAATGACTCATGTACTGGCCTGCACTAGTTGTTTTCACACCCCTCCGGTCATGGGCTCTGCGGATCTTTTCAGCTGCCGTGTCATCACTACATTCAACCCTGCAGCTCCTTTCTCGCCGACACAGCCATGTCTCTTTACTGCTCTGTGCCTGCATCATGAGTGACTTGTGGGCCCCTAGATATTGGGCGCTCCCTAGGGTCTCTCTCTCCTTTATTTACAGTCCGCTTTCTCTCATGGCTTGGCCACCCTGTTCTTGCAGCAGGGGCGTATGCTGACCTGAGACACATCTCTGTGGGATGATTCCCTTTATCTCTATCTTGGTTTTATCCTTCCCTGTTTGGGATTCCCTTGGTGGGTGGGGTTGGTTTCTCAACCTGATTGGGGGTTGGTGTGGGAGGTGGGGGGGGATTTCTGGGTTCTGTTGCCTCTCCTCTGAGGCTTGATGTTGTTTTTTTCTCTTTTTCCTCCTCTGCACTGTGCTGTTTGCAACACTGCTCCTCGTGCTGCACTTCCCACCTCAAGCACTTCTGACTTCCTCTTCGTATCCACCTTTATCCAGCATTTATCTCCCTGGCCTTACCCTATGACAGCCACCACACTCTGGACATGGAATGTTCGCGGTCTTAACGACCATCGGAAGGCCCGCCTTATACATGCACACCTCATACGCCAAAAGGTTGACATCTGCTTCCTCCAGGAAACTCACCTGCTTTCTGCTACCGCCTCTAGGCTACTCTCTCGGCATTAGGATGAGATTCATTCCTCCTTCTACTCTTCCTACTCCCGCGGGGTGTCTATCCTTTTACGCAGAGGACTCCCCTGCGCACCACTAAAGCCATTGTCGATCCCGACGGGCGCTTCGTTATCCTGCTTGGCACCCTCTTGACCCAGCCTCTAATTCTCGTGGCGATTTACGGCCCTAACTCTGAAGACCCTAACTTACTCGCGCAGGTGTGGCAACACATATCCTCCCTGGGCCCTGCCGCTTTGCTGTGGGGGTGATTTTAATATTATACCCTCATCCACTCTGGATCGCTCTAGGACCCGCGCCTTGCACCCACGCTCCACTTTCCTCTTGCGCTCTCTCATAACTGACAATTCCCTGTTGGATGCATGGCGCCACACCCACCCTGACATGCGTGAGGGCACCTGCATTACTGGCTCTTGTGGCTGCTTGGATCTCTGGCTCATCACATACGATGTTTTCGCTTGGGTCACTTTAGTTGAAGACTTGGCGCACACTCTTTCTGATCACGCCCTGTTAGACTCAATCTGCTCCCCCCGCATGCCCCCAAGCGTATGTTTTCCTGGCGCCTGCCACCCAATGCGCTCTGCGATTCGGTGTTCTGTGCTGAGCTTCAGACTACAATAGAAAATTATTTTGAACTTAATGCGGGTTCCGTGGACTCCCCATCTACTCTATGGGAGCGCTTTAAGGTTGTGGTCAGGGGCGAATGTATATCTAAGCAGTCTGGTGTTCTGCGCTCTATTTGCGGTACCCTGGAGTGCCTGGAAAGAGAAATTAAGGCTCTCGATTCTCAGCACTCTCTCAGCCCCAACCCTGACACCCTCGCTAAGATCGGAGGCAAACGTTCTGAATTTGAGCAAGAAGCCAACAGGGAGCTCTCCTTTTTGGGTAGGGAGGCCAGGGCTCACCGCTATGGCGAGGACAGCCGCCCAGGTAAGACTCTAGCCAATCTTCTGCGGCGGCGTCATGCCGCCTCATGTATCACAGCTCTGCATGAAGGTCCAGAATGCACTACCTCTCCAACTGATGTGATCTCACGGGTCCCCGCTTTCTATACTCAACTCTACACTGCCGTGATCACCCCCTCGCATGACATCCTGGACCAGTACTTCGACACCCTAGAGCTCCGCTGGCTCAGTAATGGCCTTCGGGAATACCTCAATGAACATTTCTCCAAGGAGGAGATTTTAGCGGCCATCAACAGCCTGCCCGGGGATAAGGCGCCCGGCTCCGACGGTCTACCTGCGTCCTTTTATAAAATCTTTGCGCCCATTCTCGTCCCGCACCTCATCGACATGTATAATGACTCCTTCGAGGTGGGCCATTTTCCTCCATCACTCCACGAGGCCTTGTTAACACTGCTCCTGAAGCCGGATATGTCTCCCCTGAACTTCTGGACTCATATCGCCCCTTATCCCTCATCAGCACCGATAATAAGATTTTCGCTAAGCTTCTGGCCTTCCGCCTTTTACCTCTCATGCCCATGATCGCTCGCCTGGACCAGTCCGGTTTTATTCCAGGGCGCGTAATGTTGCATAACCTCCGCACGATATTCGCCGTACTTCACCAGATCAACCCAGCTCTGCCGGCCGTGGCGGCTCTTTTAGATGCCACCAAAGCTTTTCACTCTCTCGAGTGGCCCTTCCTGTTTTATCTCCTCCCCCGCCTTGGCTTTTGCCCGGTCTTTCTGCTTAATGTGTTCCTCCTATATACCCTCCCTGTAGCTCGCTCCGTGTCAATGGCCAGATATCAGAGCCCATTCCTGTTTCCAGGGCACTAGGCAGGGGTGCCCACCAATGTTCCCTCTAATTTCTTTCCTCTGTGTGCGGCAGTGGAGGGTCTCTGTGCGCTGCAACCATGGCTATGTGCGCCAGGAACCAGACCGCGCGTGTGCGCGGCGCCAAATGTCACTCAGAACGTTTACTTCAATAAGTGAAAAGATGGTGCATTTTCACACATACAGTGCCACAATAAGTGTCTTAAGGGCAGTTTCCAAATTGGATAAACACGCCATGACATGAATTGGTTACACAGGCAAGTACACTTCAAGTTTAGAAAAGCACAAGACTTAAACGGTGGGTGGCTGCGCAAACACAATAAATGCTGGTGAATTGCTGTTCTTGAGACCTAATTGATTCAATCTGGTTTTTAGTTTTCCCTGATTGTAAAAGGAGGATACTCTACCAGAGGGATAATCGATGCACAGTGGCAATGACCTTTGCAGGAAGTGATAGGCTGCAATATGAAAGATCCATGTGTGTACAAAAAAGTTCAATGTGCATTCATTCTATTACGCAGAATTAGACACCCATAAACAGACTACAAAACGGTCAACTTCATTACTGGGTGCAACAAAAAATAATTTTATCCAGGATCCCGGACATCTGATATAGGGGCGCCTGCCATGGTGTAAAGAGTCTTGGTTGGTCAGTTTCACCCCACTACAACTATACTGCCAACACAGGTTTCATAGTATTGGAACAACAGGTGTCTTCTCAATCAGGAGTAAAAATGATAAGACTGCAAATCAAAATGTTTTGAAGACAGTCACATTGGTTTCCTTCACTATTGCAGAAATTGACAGAGTAAGCTGATCATGTCATGTGAAGGCACCGACACCGCCTTACCGCAAAGACAGAGTAAATGCATTCATTATACACCCCACTAAATGCTTTAAATGGGCAGATATATTCCAGTACCAGCAATACCCCTGCTAGATCTCTGTTAGTCTACCAGATCCAGCAATGTACATTCAAAAGCCTAAAACATTGATCAATTTCTTGGGGGACATGGTCACAACCGTGAATCTCCATGAATCCAAACTCAAAGGAAGAATCCACCTCCTTTGCAATAAAAAAATGAATTCCAGACATGCAGTGCTCTGGCAATAGCAGACTGTGCGCTACATTACTAATATTAACAACAATTCACTCGGCTAAAATCCTACTCGGAGCAGCATTTGAATATTAACTATGCAAGAGCTTACTTGCATCCACCTTGAGTCACAGTGCCATCGAACTCTGTGCCTTGAAGGAGCTCTAAGACAATTTGTGATACTATATAAAGCTCCTAAGTAAATACTGACGAGGAACTTTCTCATTTACAAATACTGTGCAGGAGAGCACACCTTAAAAAAAATATATATATATATATTATATATATATACACACACATACACACACACATACACACACACACACACACACGCACACACACCCCGCAAATTAAATCATTTTGTAGCATAATTGAAGCATTTTCTGTTTCCCAGTACTAGAACAGTTACGTTTGGAACCTGGGAAAGCATCACATCGAATTGCAAGCTGACTGGATGTACCCTACAGTGTGAGTGAACGAGACGAGCGTACCAACAAAAAAGGGTTCTAAAACTTCAGTGCGCACCATTTAACACTGACCATCGAATTGTGTTATTGGACCCACGTTGGCATTCATACAGGCAAACAAAGGTAAACATTTTATTTTAGCTAACAGTTCCTATAATCTATTCAAACATTATCCAAGGCATATACTCCATAAGAAAAAAAATAGCAGTCTTGCTTCCAATATAAAGGTCTACATTTCTCCCCAAATGAAAAGGTCTATGAAAATTAAATGCACAGCATGCTCGTATTTGCTTTGCCAATTGCTGCCTGTCTGCCCAAGCTCAACATCCTGCAACTTAAGGAAGCATGTCATTCAGATTACAATTATATTCAAAGAAAAAAAAAACCCAGCAATTTATTCAGACTGAATTCATGCACTTCCAGCCCATTCATAAAGAGTTAATTGAAATTTCAGTTTCACACACTAGTCGGAATTAGTTACTAAACTGTCTGAACTAAAAAAAACACGAGCCTAAGAACTGGGCTTAAAACCCATTCTTACCAAGAGTATAGCTTCGAAACACTCTGTGCCGAAACCGCCTGAAACCAAAATCTCTAAACATTCTTTGGTTCCGAAACCATCTGAGACCAAAACTTCGAAGCATTCCTCCGTTTCCATGTCTCCTGTTGAGCCTATCCTTGCAACAATGGAGATTCGACAACGAATGATCCAAATTCACCAAGGCACTGGGCAAATAATCTTCTCTCCTCCATCAAAGAGTCAATTTTACACAGTGGGTATCTCTATATACACAGCCCCGCGCTCTGCCGCCACACACCCCCGAGCACCCCCCAAGCCGCCACAAGCCCCCACAAGCCCCCAAGCCCCCTTACCTGCACTCTCCACGACTCCTAGGACTCCTCGCCGGCAGCACTGGAACAAGTGCCTGGTTTTCACGCCGCTCGCTTCTTAAAGCGGCGGCGCGGCTGGCGCCTCTCCGCCGAACGTCCTGAAATCGTTTGTGCGCGCTCCACATCCGGGTGTGCGCGGTGACGTCGGCGAAGGTGCGCGCGCGCGCGCCTTAAAGGGAACGTAGGTGCCCACCATCACCCATGCTTTTCGCTGTGGCTATGGAGCCCCTTGCCGCCAGACTCCGGCAACATCACACGCAGAGAGATTTGGGCTTCGCGACCAGGGCCCTTGTCATCTCCATGTACGCAGACGATGTCACACTCTATGTCCCCTACCCTCAGGAGAACGTCGGCCCCTTGGTCCGTGAGGTCGTGCAATTCGGGGTCTGTCCAGCATCCAAGTCAATTGGAGTAAGTCTGTTCTTTTCCCTTTGACGGACGCCACTGTCACTTTCACCCCGGATTACCCTTTCATATGGGAATCGGGGTCCACCAGGTATCTGGGCGTTTGGCTCAGTAGGAGCGTTGACGAACTCTGGAAGGCTAATTTGGGCCGGAAGGTCGACTGGCTGGAGACCAAGATACCCCTTTGGCGGTGGTTACCTCTATCTCTGGCGGGGCATATTGCCATCGCTAAGATGGTAGTGCTCCCGAAATTTTTATATCTGTACCTGAATGTCCCCGTTCCTTTTACGGCTCATTTCTTCCGTATGCTCCGCTCCCTCATCATCTCTCTTGTCTGGGCTAGTCGTCAGCCTAGGGTGGCGTATTATATTCTCACGCTCCCTCTCATGTGCGGTGGGATGGGAGCCCCGGACTTCAAATGATATGCCCTCAGCGCCCAAGCCAGCTTCCTCCACTTCTGGTTGCACTTGACGCCGTTTCAGCCCCACCTAGCGGTGGAGGCTGACCTTGCGGCCCCCTTACCCCTACAGACCGCTATCTTTGCTCCTGCAAAACTGCCACATGGGGAGATTGATACGGTGGAGACCCTGCCCTGGGCCTGGGACAGTCTCAGAAAGTATTTGGGCTCCAGCCTGCTCTCCGCCGGCGCCATACCTGTCGCATACCACCCGGTTTTTCCCTTGCTGCACACGGCCGGGATGGCCAAACGCGCAGCCGGCTGGGGTCTGGCCACCTTGTCGGACCTATTCCCCAATGGCGATTTCTTTCCGCTTCCGTACGGGACTGGCCCCATGGACACGCTGCGCTATTATCAACTCAGGGCATCTTGCCGGGAGTTACACTCTACGTTACCGCAGCCTCCCCTATCGATGGCAGCCTTCGACTTGACATACACGTCCACTTCCCCTTGCAAATTGGTCTCGAGGCTCTATGCCACCATGCTGGCGGCGTCCTCGCTATCTACTGATTGAGCAAGGGTCTTGGCACCAATCTTTCCCAGGATGACTGGTCGTATTGTCGTAACGTCTATCTCCTAATTATCGCTGACGCCTCATACATTTTAAATACCTGCACAGGCTGTACGGCTACCCCGCCCAGCTGTATAGAATGGGCCTCGTCTCCAGCGATAGATGTCTCCTGTGTTTGTCCCCTGTGGCGGGGTTCTCTCAACTGGCCTGGCTGAGTCCCTCAGTTTCTGCATATTGGCATGAAGTGTGCGCCGTTATCACTGAGATTACTTCCTCGCCTGTCTCGCCAGACCCTTTGACCTGCCTACTCGGCATGGTTAAGCACTGCCCTGACATCTTCCGCCGGCTCACTGCTATGCTGCTTGTTCTCGCACATTGCAGAGTTGCCATACACTGGGGCCGGAGGCCCGCACCCAGGGTCGTGCCTGGCTCGAGGGCGCTTCTGGCAGAATTTTGGGAACTAACGCCTGTTATGGGCAGGCCGCGTGATAACTTGGGGCCTTTTGTCTCGTATCTCTTTTCTCGGAATGCCTCTCCCTCTCCAATCTCTCCAGTGCTCCCTGCCGGCACTCCGCCCTCGGCGGCCGCCGGTGCTGGTCCGTAGTACCCCAACCTCTTCTCCCTGCTCTTTGCCGCTTCCTCGCGCTCCCTCTGCTGGTACCCCTTCCTATCCGATGCCCCTCTCTACCCTCCCATGCTCCGTCTCCTGCCACTTCTCCTTATGATTAATGGTGTGCCACTATTATATAACTGCCTTTCTGTGATTTGATAACTGATGTGGCGTTTCTACTTTTTCTTGTTTTTTTTTAAAGAAGTAGAATCGGAGGATTACTTTAGCACTGAGCATTAGCCCTAAATCACCCTTATGCAACCAATTGATGATACTGTCACCTTTCCTTGAAACATGAATCTTACCAGAAATCAATCTGTCCTTATACTCAATCGATCCAATAAAATACCCATGCAACTTTATAGGTTCCCCACCATAAGCGCAAGTCTTAATGTCAGGTTTGATCAACTTGACCTTACCTTTCAATTTTGCATTGAAGAAATTATTGGAAATGATGGTGATTTAGCACCCGACCAAATAAAACACAAGTGGCGTCACCTTCCACTAAAATGGTGTGAATTGGGCTAGATTTACTCCTACAAATATCAGCCACCTGTAACACAATTTGCCCTCACTTAAAATCGTCTTTATCAGTATCTTCGCTATCCTGATCTAATTCTACATCAACTCTCTTGACCTTGGCTTCACTCTTGCTCTTGCATACCACAGCCAAATGCCCCTTTTCATAGCATTTGATACATGCATTTTTCAAGGCTGGGCATCTTTTATCATTGGCCAGATTACCAATTTTACCACATCTATAACACCAGCATTCTACCACCTTACTTTTGGTCACATCATTGACTTCTCACCTGTAACTTCTTAAATTTCTCCTTCACAACCTGAACCTTAAGATTGTTTTCACTATCTTTTTTAATTATCACCACACACTACATGGAGTGCTCAATTCTCTTGGCCACCCACAGCACCTCATCAAGAGTGGGCTCATCACATAACCATAGCTCCTCTCTCACTTTCTCCATGTTACACCCAAACATGAATTTGTCACGAATGCGTTCCTCAATAAAATTTGCAAACTTACATGAAGATGCAAGTTTCCTCAAGTCTGTTACTTGACCTTCAACGGACTCCTCAACCCTCTGTGTCCTTTGCAAATTGGTATCTCTTTAATATTGTACTCACTTTTGGTAAAAAATGCTTGTCAAATGTTTTAATACAAATTTCAGATTCATTCAGAGCTTCCGCAGCCAGGAGATCTGGAAGATGATCAAAAACTTCCTGTCCTTCAGAACCCAGGCAGTGAAGTGGTAAAGAGGTCTTTCGCTCTGCGCTTAATGATGCTCCACACACCTTGGAATATCTCTCAAATTTTTTTTCACTTCTGCTACTTGATGGGAGGAGTGCCTGGACTCCAAATGAAGAATGGTGGTGTAGTAATATTCTGCAGGAGTGTTGAGGAAAAACAGCTATTAACAACACACCAAGAAATGTATACAGGCACAACAGTAGAGAGCAAGCATGATCCAGAAGGTGTGTGTATAACAGAAGATATATGTAATAGTTGTGACAAGCCAAGAGATTAAAGAGTGGGTGCCACTGAAATTTGAATCCATTTGAGAAACAAGAAAATCACTGCAAATAGTGTGCATGTCACTGAAACAACAAGCACATAAACCCTTGTGAGGCAGATTAGAGCACTAAAAAATCACAGGCCAAATTCACCCAATAAACCAAAGTATCACTGTAATAGTGTGCGATTCACTGAGCACATATGCCCTACACAAAAGTATTCCTGTAAATAGTGTGTGTCACTGAACTGACAAGCACATAAGCCTTTCACAAAGCAAGTAGGTGCACAACTGTCGAAAGTACTTACTGTAAATAGTGTGCATGTCACAGAGGATGACAAGCACATAAGCCAATCGTGAGGCAAGTTAGCAGGAGTAGACTTCTCCCATTGAGAAATCCAGCAGCAGAATACAGAATGGAATGCTATGACAGGGTGTGGTTCCAAGTTCGCCAGAAAAGAGAGACGTGCAACAAGCGGCTAAGGGAGGAGTCTCTGAGAGGCAAAGGCAGGAATCTCCGTGGAAGAGAGGTGAGTCTCACAACCGTGATAGAGACAGATTATTGCACAACTCTCAGTACTAAAGAAACTGCACCACAGAGACCTAGTATAAAGCTACAGTTCAGCGTGAGCGCACCATGCAGGTTCTGTGCTTGAGCCTGAAAACAATACAATTCAGCATGAGCACACTTCACAGGCTCAGCGATCGAGCCAGAGCACGACACACGACTGATATTTAACAGTTTTCCCACAAGGCAGTTCCACAAAAGAAAAAACAGTCTCTCTTCATGCGCAAAGCTGCCTCTCCTAATGAGTTAGGTCTCACCAAGAAAGAAGGCTGGCTTCATAGATCACCAAGAGACGAAGCTCTGCTTTATGTGTTGAGATCTTCCCATAGATATATACCTGCCGACTACGCCAGTGTGGCATCCCAAAAGAAGCACTTCACTGGATACACAGGGTAGATTTCATGGTTCAAGTTTATTCTACATAAAAGATCTTACTCGTCACAGACAGCTGCTGAGGGCCAACTGTCACACCTCCAACAACCTCCTTTAGCCCCCTTATGACATGGCTAATGACATATAGAGTATTCCAATGGCATACACAATGTTCTTCTGAGGGAGGTTCAGTAACGCACATGGTGTTCTATGAAGGCAGGCCTTGTGGCTCACAAGGTATTACATGAAGCCAGACACAACCCACACTCACTAATTCTTCTGAGTACATGCAAACAGTGTGTGACAAATTACATAAATAATTCACCACATGGTTCTAAAAGAGTACATATGACTCACTAAAACTTGTAAATACATATGTTTCTGGTTGAGTACTCACTGGATGATTGGATGAGTGCATAGATAGTGCCTAGGTGATTTCCTCAGAATATAGTTAGTGCCTGCATGATTCCTTGGGTATGTACGATATAAGTGGTTCCATATCTGCATAGTTAGTTTCTGTGTATTCACATAACTATGTTGCTACTATCTGGGTGATTTTATGAACGCTTGGGTGCTGTCTGCATAGTTCTATGAGTACATAATTAGTGACTGTGTGATCGGAATAGTGCATGTGTAGTACTTGCATGATTGAATACGTCTAGATATCACATTTGATATGTAATTCCATACATGCCTCTCTAAGAGTATGCAATGCTCTGTTACTCAGCGTGCACATGCATCAGTAAGTTTCTAAAATTGAAAACAACTCTCACCTTATGAAAGCACAAAACCTTTTCTTTATGTCATACCTACATCATTTCACAAATATTTCTTGTGTCTTTAAAACATATATTCAACATTTCTCAAAGAAAAGTTACATGCCAAGTGAGGCTAGCACACACACTCTCAAAAGACATTCTGCACTATTACCCCTCCTCAATTTTAAACAGAGCATATTGAAAGAAATGCACCACCCTCACTATATGCATGACATTTTCAACAGCCTTGAAGAACATAGCTCACCATGTAAACATATATGTGATTTCATAAAAGGTATACAGCTTCAGGTCATCTTTCCAAAAATATATAGTTCTCTGCAACTTTAAGTAAACTCAACAGTCTCATCATACATATAACTATCTGCAACCAGAAAAACCATATCCCACTATCTAAACATATGCAAACCGGTTATATGAGTTACAAACTTCATTGACAAACGCTTCCTAATACATACCTAACAAGTATCACTACTTTTTAATTGTTATACAGGCACATTACGTTTCATGTTTTATTCATGAATACTCTACTCCTATTTAACAATGTGACTAAAAGTACTACAGTTCCCAGAATGCAAATAACATAGATCTGTCTGTTCTGCACATGATGCCTAGACATTTAAAATATTGTCATTTTTAAAGGCATTACTCATGGTAACTTTCAAAAGTACTAACATCTTAAACACACACCCTCTGCCAGATACAGTTCATCTGATATATTTATTCCATATCACAGTGATACTGTTTTTTGTCAAACTCCAATATACATCTTCATTTCTTATCTACATTTTTTAAATAATAAAAAAGTTATATATATATACCAGTGAATTCAGTTAATAGATTATCTTGTTGTTTCAGCTGTTTCCGGGTAGTTTTGACACTGTTATGATTTGTAAGAACTAAGAAAAAGAATTGTACACCATTCTCATACAAAGCAACTATAAAATGGCAACCTCTTTAACTTCCCACTCTATTATCATGAGGAAAGCAGCAAATACAATCATGGCTCTCAGTTTAGACTACTCTAGCTCCACTTGTGAATGGTTAGCATCTGTTAACCCTTTCCCTCTCTTTCAAAACAAGGTTCCTGTCTCTGCTGGGAGCAGACTTTAAATCTGTTTCCTGGCCTGCATGCATATACATGTATATGAAATTCAGGAGTTATAGTTAGCTGAGCTAACTATAGCTCTTGCCCCGGCAATGTATTACTTATGACCTCACTCATTAAATCACTCATGACATGGTTAGTGACATCACTGATGACGTCGAAATGACTTCACTGATGACATCACTGATGATATCATCCAGTGACTGTGAGTGGTTTTAAAAAGCTTATGAGTGTTAAATATATATACCAAGGTATATTGATTAATCAGAGGGTGTATGAGTGTCTGTATGGATGACTCAGTGGGTACATGACTGACTGTGTATCTCAGTGATTAGGTGCCTCAGTGAATGTATGGGTGAGTGACTAGGTTGTGTGAATGTCTGTATCAGGCTGTTAGTTGGTGTTTAAGTGGCTGCATGGGTTGGTGAGTGGGTACGTGAATGGCTGTATGGGTGCCTGTGTACATGACTGCCTCCATGGATGAGTGAGGGAGTGAGTCGGTGGCTGGTTGAATTTGTGAGTGCATCTGTGAGGGGCTGTATGGGTGACTGAGTGTGTGTATGGCTGTGTCAGTGAGTGAATGGATGTATCAGGTGTATATTAGTGAGTAACTGCATATGTGGAAGGCAGTATAGGTGAGTGTTGGAGTATATGAGTGACTTTATGTATGAGTGAGTGATTGCGAGAGTGGCAGTATGGGTGAGTGATTGATGTGTCACTGACATTATGGATGAGTAAGTGGCTGCATAATTGACTCTATGGGTGACTGAGTGGGTGTGTGAGTAGCTCTATGTTGATTGACAGTGTGTGAGTAGCTGTATGGGTGTATGAGTGGATATTTCAGTGGCTGTATTAGTGGTGTATGAGTGGCTGTGTGTGTAGACCTATGGACAGTGAATGGGTGTGTAAGTACTGGTATGGGTATGTCAATGGTTTTGAGAATGGTAGTGTGGAAGTTGGAGAGGGTGTATGAAAGGTTATGTTGGTGTGTGAGTGGATGCATAAGAGATTCTGTGGATGATGTCATGAGTGATGTCATTTGAGATGTTATCAGTGATGACACTGACCATGTCTTGAGTGATGTAATATGTTAGGTCATAAGCAGTGTATTGCGGGGGAACGAGTTATAGTTGGCTCAGCTAACTATAACTGCTGAATTTCCATGGTTTTGTACGAGTGAAATGTCAGCCTAACTACAACATCCCTACAACCTTTGGTTTTTTCAGTGAATTTCTAAGGTTTTTTAAATTCTATTTCCTAACTATAATGTATCTGTAACCTTTATTTCTTTCAGTGAATTTCTAAGGCTTTTTTAAATGCGAATTCCTAACTATAACATCCCTGTAACCTTTAATTTTTTCACTGAATTTCTAAGGTTTTTTAATATACTATTTATTACTTGTAACATCCATTTTTTTAAGTGAGCCTCTTAGATTTTCATATTTACTCTCTGTAATTGGATATTGTGTATCATATTTATATTATACACCACTCATTTTGTTGTTTGTTATGTGTTCATCAAAAAGTACATTAATAAATGTCAGTGCAACATTGTCGCATTTACTGTTGAGAATCTATGATCAGGAATGTATTTCACATACTGAAAAATACACTTAAAGACATTTTTTAAATCAGAGTCCTCCCAAGAAGCCAACATTTTGTTCATTTTCCTGACAAATAATTTTTGGGGGAATTTTTTAAATCCATGACAACATTGCGATGGTCACGATCACGTTGCGCAATAACAAAGCAAAAGCAGACATTCAAAGACCATAACCACATTGAAAAATGTTACCTTTAAAAATTCATTTAACTATACACAAATTACTTACCAAATCACTGCCTACAAAACATATTTATACACATATATTTATAGTAACTGTTTTAAAAATTTGTGTTTGAACCCTACTTCCTGTTTTCAAAATTACACCAAGAGCTGCGACACTAGGGTTTTTTTACTGCACTGTTTAAAGTCATATCTTTATAGGGAGTCTGCATAAAAACAACCATTTACACCATTTGTCTGTTTTTGCAGTGACGCCAGTCTTTATCATGATATTGGTGGCCGTGGTCATGGCAAATATATTGTGGAATGATCAAACAAATGCAGACATGAAGTAGCCACCATCACATTCAAAACGTATAACTGAAAAATGAATTCTAACCACCACACTCAACATATTACTATCTAAACAACTGTATAATATCATGTACAACTTCCTTAGTATATCTAGAACAAGGTTCATAACATTTTCAGTGTAATCTATGACTGCATGCATCGCTGTATCACCAAGTCTCTCATTCACTGTGTAAGTATTTAAGGGGATCTCTGAGCCAATACTTCTGTAATGAAATGCATGACTGCCTCTATGAGTGGGTGCATCAGTGTCACAATGGGTCTTTGATTGGTTGTGTAAGTCTCTCACTCAATCAGTGAGTAGGTGCATAAGTGCCTTTGTGCATTTGTGAGTAAGTATATGACTGTCGCACTGAATCTGTGAGTGGAATCATAAGTGTCTAAGTGAGTGCCTGAATGGGTGAGTGAGTGGGTGTATGAGTGTCTCAGTGGGTCTGTGAGAACAAATGTGAGTGGGTCTGTAAGTGGGTGTGTGAGTCTCTGAGTGAGTCTGTACACGGGTGCATCACTCTCTGAGTAAGTCTGTAAGTGGGTGCATGAGTACCTGAATGGGTATGTGAGTGAGTACATGAGTATCTGAGTGGGTATGTGACTGGATGTATAAGTGTGTGAGTGGATATGTGAATGGGTATATAAGTGTCTGGGTGAGTTTGTGAGGGCTTACAGGAGTGTGTACAAATATATATATATTTAAAAAATATTTTCACCAGTATTCATGATAACTTTGAGATAGTCGCTACGTCGCAGCAATGGTACAGGGGAGGCACGCTGGCAGTCACGGTGTCATCTTGAATATCGCGCGAGATTGAAAACACACTCCCATTTCTCAACATGGGTTCAGAGTACCTCTATTCTGATCCCTTGTGTTAGATTTTTCAGAAATCTTCAATTCAGGGACCATTCTCGATCAATAAAATGGCAGCTGCAACTTTCTGTTCAGATTCCATACAGCCAATCGGAGCATTCTCATTGGCGCGGGCAATCGGGATTACTTGCGAAACCGTTGCGAAATATCCGTGACCAGAGATATCACTATCATTTTCCACTTAAATTTCGAAAAAACTACTCAACGGATTTACACCAAATAGGCAAAAGGCACTTCCTTGAACCAACAATAACCTCCCTGCCAAATCTGGTGTAAGTCCATTCAGTGGTTCGATCTGTAGTTGTGGCTGAAGGTTCCTATTGGAATTAACATTACAACTTGCATCTTATTTTGCACCCCAAATTCTCGTTTGCCACTGCTCGAATCTCCCCCAAAATTTTCCATGACAACCAGAACCTACCTTGAAGCTTTTTCTGGAAAATTTCATGAAGATTGGTCAACCAAAACCAAAGTTATAGGCAAGTCAAAAAATGCTTTCCCCCTAGGAAACTAGGTCCTAACTATAACTCTCTACTGTACAGCAGGTAAAAAAATAAATATATATATATATATTGTTTTTTATATATATATGTGTGTATATATATATATATATATATATATATACACACATATATATACATATATATGTCTGCATTCTTAAAGTACATTTTTTAATATAAATATTTATTTGGAATGATATTAATTTCGACTAATTTTATATTCTAAACTAATACCTATAAGTCAATATTTATTAAAATAATTGATATTCCTATCTGTTTTAGAGATATTCAATGTATACAATATTTTTGTCGTTTACATGCAAAGTGTGTTTGTTGATGGTGACCTCAGCTAGGCCTACCAGTGCAAGGGGTTCGTCCTTCTCTGCACAGAGTCCTCAGACCAATAGGAAGAAGTTGGCACAGAAACTGGAATAGAAAATACAAAGTTTAATAAAACCTCACGAGGTGGAACCACATTCATACAGCACCCTGTGGTGCTGAATGAATGTAGCACACTGAACAGAAGAAGCATGGTCCTTTAATACCCACACAGGGGCTGAAAAAGGTGGTACAAGTACACATAGGAGAATTACATACATAGATGGTCATACAGAAATGCACAGTCAACAGTAAAGGAGGAGCTAGCAGTTGCTGACTCTGGTAGAAACAACCTGACAGCTACAGACTAAAAACAGATGTATGGACAGTTAGATTCTTCTGCGCATGTGCAGAGTAGCAGAGTCTAAGTATAGCCAGTCCTTTAAACAGAGCAAAGGGAAAACAAAATGGCTGCCAGAAATACAAAATGGATTCCACAAAATGAACAAGATAGCCTTTAAATACGAGATGGATTCCACTAATGCTAATCCAATTGCAGCCAATTCACAACAGACGACCCTTTTAGCATTAGCTGAAGACATCTCCTATAATCCAGTAGGAAAACAACAAAAAATATGCACATTAATTTTTTTTTATTTTTTATTTCTCCATAAATTTATCAATATCCTAATTCATTGCTAGGTGGGCATTTCTCATTTTAAATATTCTTAAGCTGGTATGTATAAGGTATAAGCAGGAGTACAAAGGGAACAGAGAATTGGGTCATACAGATAACAGGAGAGAGCAATTACTATTATCAGAAACAGAACTATTAGCTTTCTAGTCCTAAGCAAATCCTAGAATCATCCAGTAAAAACATTTTCAAGGCTCCTATGCATTTCAGTGACCATCAATTTCAATATCAAAATAGCCAACAGTACATATCTAATAAAAACATTTTCACTAGACTTTTCAAGTGTTTCCTTTATGAGGGCTAGAGTATTAATCATTATTAAGGAAATGTAATATTTTTCAACTGCTCAGAGGAACTTTTCTCTCATAGAATAAACATTATTCCCAATACAAACATTAAAGCAGTCAGACATATTATTACAAAAATGATCCTGGATCCAGGGGACCAGGAGGACTACACAGGACCATGAGAATTAGGACGAAGAGCTGCAAAGGGTTGCTCCTCCTCAAAAATGAGACAACCAATGGGGTACATTTTCAACAAAAAAGAAAAAGAAGTCCTTGGGAAATTAAAGCCGCTGTACAACCAACCAGAGGGGAGTCTTCTCCCTGTGTCCGTTTGAGCCTCACAAGCAGGCTCTTGTTGTTCCCACGGTGGAGCTGCACAACTCGCAACTCAGGAATCACGGCCCAGTTTCAAGGGAAACGTTTCTTCTTTCAGGATAGGGCAATCACCCACCAGGGCAAATGCTCTCAGCGATCCTGTCCAGTGTCTCAGGCAGTGCACCAGTTTTCTTCATTTCAATTTAACAGGCACCAGAGACACAGCACCTGTATCCTGAACTCAAGTCCTTTCCTAACTCCTGTATTGTTCTGCTGGCACATTGCTCTTTCGCTGGGGCCATAGATTGCATTCAGTGTGCCCAGGTATCTCTTGACCAACAAAAGTGAAATCTTTACAGCCACTTTGGGACCAGGTTTCAGAGGCCTGATGCTAGGATCTCTGAAGCAACCCTTGTTTCAAAGGGGGTTACCTCAAGCAAAAACGTTCTCGCCTTCCTGGTCGGTCTGTGACTCTCAGCTGGGCATCAAAAACTTGATCCACGATTTCTCCTTTCTGATTTGTGACCCCGTCTTTCGCCCAAGACAGTGGCAGGGGTACACACTTCACATCCCAGTGCTTCCGGCCTTCTACCTTCACTGAGGTCCTGGTTGCCAGCAATGCCTGTGCTGGTTACCTTCACTTTGACTTCAAGATGGACTGGTGCTGACTCTCCAAGCTGGATCTGATGTCCGCACCCCTCTGGCAATGGTTGTAAGGCAGCAAATATCTATTGGTGGACAGAACAAAAGGTCTTTAGACAAGGCACAGAAATAATCTATCAACAGAGAGAATAGTCTCAGAATACTTCCTAGTCTAGGGACGCCCCATATATTAGCAAGGCACCCAAAAACCACTTTCATCTATGTGAGAGTAAAAGAAACAACAGCCTGGACCTTTTGGCAAGTATAAAAGGAACTCTTTGGTGAACTGACAAGAGTAATACGTCACCCAATCCCAAGCAGCCAAGGAAGTCTGTGTTCATTTACTAAATTCTGAGGAAAAGAGAAAAACAATACAGACATACTCCAAATCCTTACATCTGTATATTCCTATCTTAATCATCTAAAGACCCTCAAGAAATAAGGAAATGTTCTACACTTTTACTCATAGACTTTGCATTACTTGTACAGGACTGCAGACACTTCTAAAATGATTTCTCTTAATAAAAGCACCTACATTGTATGCTTAGGACCGTGCTCTCATGTTATAGGAGCAACAGGAAAATCTAAAACTGCTAATTTAACAAGGATTCCTATTACATAAAGAACTATAAAACGTCAACATAATGGGTACATTTTCTCCAACAGAACATCTTGTGACACACAGACTCCTATAAAACAATATTTTCCTCAAAAATGTTTGCTAAGGATCACATAGGCATCTTCCCTGCATTCTACTTTTCACAATCCAAACTATGCAACATCAGCTCTAGTAAGGACTGTCAGTTTATTTACACAGACTAGCTAATAAAAACTAGCAATGCCCTTGCAAAACTGTATGTAGCATGAGAATAACAAACAATAGTGGTGTTATCACCTGAGAATTTTAGAACAAAAACTACCCACAGCTAGTTCCCCTTAAAGATCAAATAAGGAAACCACAATCTAGACTACTCATCCTTTCATAATTTCATCAGACAGGATGGGCAGTAACATAGTAAATTTATTTATTCATTTTATTAATGCTAATAATGTTTAAAACAGTATTACTGAATAGCCAATTAAATGTCTCATGGCTATTTCACAGACAGTTTAGACAGGCTGAAAAGAAATTAGGAAAAAGAGAGAGAAAACATAAATTTGCCTACCCTTAATTTGTAGAGGAGCTAGCCTCCTCCCCCCATTTTGACAGTAGGAAACCTGTAACAGGTTTCATTCTGTCAACACTATCAACCCCAATTTGTAGCAACTGGGCATAAACAAACTCTGAAGAGCTAAATAGCACATTCAGCTAGCTAAAGAACATATTCCTTTAGCAAATTTACAGGTGTAACACGAGGGCACATGAATTCAAACTAAATCCCATTGCTTCCTTAATTCAGCCCTAAAAGCATTAGTGCTACATATATGACAGAGCCATTGTCTTAATAAAAGCTGACATATACCATTATTATTATGCAATCTATTCATGTGAGTGAACAAAAACTTGCTTTTGCAAAAAAAAAGTAAGCAAAACCTCTTTCTGTCCCTGCCCTGCCTTTTGTCTTTCAAATGTCGAAATGTCAAAGCTCATGTTGCGCTGCCCTGCAGGCTTCTAAATGTAGAACTTCGGCCTTTAACCTATGCAGCTGTCCCATCGTGCATGCAAGGTTTTCATGGGGGTGTCCCATTTCAAAATGACCCTGGAAACGGAAAAAGCAACAGCAAAACCCACTCCAGTCCTGTGTACCAGCAATACAGATGTAAGCTTAATAACTTCTGCCAGTTTTTGTGCATATTGATATTTGTAATTCTAAGCAACAATTGTCCCTAGACATAGGAAGAATACTGGACGCAGGCTTGTGTCCCACTTTTTGATTCTTCTAATTGTTTGGTCATTTTTTCCTATATCAGTAAAATTCATGACCTCTGTCCGGCTGGACAAGTCTCCCAAAATATAAGTACTGATTGGGTCCTTATTTATCACTAACTTTATTCTTCCTATGTCTAGGGACAATTGTTGCTTAGAATTACTTAATTCCCAAGGTCCCTAGTTGACCTTCTTTGGGTGCTCTTGTTGTTACTAAAGATATTGATATTTGTAAGCAGTGTGCCGAGTGCTTGTCTAGCAGTATAGATGTCAGCTATTCATTCTATGCTTACATATGTGCATTTACTGTAGCCTAAGGCAGTTTAAAAGCTGCTCTGACTGGAGAAACCTCATTTAAATAGTGAATTTTACTCAATTTCGACTTTGATGTTTAGGGCACTTAAAAATGAATATCCTAAAATGTTTTTGCATAATAGTCCTCCCCACAATGTCCCCTACATATCCCAGAGATGTGGCATCAGAAATGTATAATGTATACACTTATAAAAATGAGTTTTGTACGCCTGGGTAAAGTGACATTTCACATCTAAGTGACCCCCTATTGCTGTATAGCATGGCTTAAATTCAATTTGGATGCTAGGAGGTCACAGTATCATTATTAGGCATTATAAATATTAAAAAAAGAATTTAATGCACCTATTTTAAATAACATTTTTTATATAATCAAAATATATATATATTTTTTTTTAATAAATCTAATCATTTTGATGAGTCCACATATGAAAAGCGAGCTGCATCCCTTGCCTATCATATTTAAACGCAGTCATTCACAGCCCTAAGAACAGAAACTTAACTTGAAAGTCTGCGCCACTTTTAAAAGACAGTCATTATTATTTAACATCAAAAACCACTCCTATCCTTATTTAAAAAGGCATTAAGAAAATAAATCCCTACTGTCAATCTGTCCTCTGTTTATCAAAAATAATGAAACTATATTTCTAACTTTTAAAACAGCAGTCTGAAATGCCGCATTTTACACCGTGTTTGACTTCAGCTGTTCTCTGTGGCCGGAGTCCGAAATACCCATGTGCTGACACAGCTGCTTGACACGTAAAGGCGTCGAATTCACACGCCTTTCAAGTAAGCCTTGCCAGCCAGCGCAAATCTGTCTTCTCTAATGTGTATTTTGGGTCAGCAACAACCAATTCACTCAGATAATATAAATGCCTTTTAATACCTAATACAGAAGGATAAATGCTGTGACATTTTGTATCTTAATTTATCTATTGCAAAACACACAATTTCGTTTTTTGAATCTTTTTTATTCCTATTAAATGTGGATTCTAATTTTATCTTTAACATTGTGGCAATTTGCAGACATGTATAGTGTCTTACTCGTCAATTTAATGATAGCGTGCAGCTATTTAGCATAGATTATATAATTCATTGCTGGATTCTTTTAAAATGTATTTCATTTTAATGATATTTAGCATAACAGAATGATGACAAAAAAAAACATTGAGCTCATTCCCGACATTTTCAAAACGGTGTCATATACTCAGAACACTTAATACAGGACACTTAAGGCTAGCCATTCTTGCACCAAGAGCGCAATCGCTACTTACAAGTACCACTAATGACAAACCACAGACATTTAAACACACATTTATCCCACAGATCAACACTTAGGACAGAAACAAAAGACAGCCCACAGACTGTACTTAAACCAAACCATTTGTAAATACTAGCTGTAAGTCATATTCACTAGATTTGGCTGGCAGAACACCAAGAAAAAAAACGCTCTGCATATCACCACTTATGAATGTTACTAAGTGCACAGACCAGGATCCTTCCTATGTACATATTTAGTTCTGGGTACTAATCACCAAAGAATAAATACTTTTTTATATCTAAACCTAGTTAAGTATCCCCTCTAGGGGAGCCGGCTAATTATATACAAGTAACTGCTTTGTTCTTCAGTTCTAATGCTTTCACATAAATGTTCTTTCGCTGTTATTTTTTCAATCAAGGCTTGCTCACGCTTCATTCGTTCACGCACTTCTTTCTCCCACATTCGTATACAATCAAACATCTCTTGCCTAGTCTTTTGCCTACACATACATTGTGCCACATACTCAATCTTTCGTAAATCAAATGACCCATACATAGGCCAACGCAACTCAGGATCCTTACGAGTGTTTTTATTCCATAATGCGCTGTATATTATAGAAGAAAGACCATACTTAATATACATATCCCTATTAGGCGTCCCCTCCGGGGGCCCGGTTGTGCTTCATCTAGTTTCAAATTCAAATTGGTACCACTACCAGAGCTACACATCCTATGAAGTGTGCTAAAAACAGGCATGCCAAAAATAGTGCAGAATATGCAGTATTATAATCAAAGTAGCACTTAAGGTACCTTTAGTATGATGTGCCGTTCAAATCAATTCAGATAGAGAAAATTCTCCTCATTACCTGCCTATATAGGTTGCAACTTATATATATATATCATAACAAACCAAGTTGGCCAACACAAAATGCGCAATCCAAAAGCCACAGTAAGTGTTACTAAACTACCTTACCAATCCCAGGCATCAAAACCAACAGCAAGCGCACAGAAGGACACTTACCAATCACTTGGTGTCCAGGTTCCAACTGCCAAGTTCTAAAATCAACCAAATGGTCACTGCACGGCGAATCAACAGAAGAGATCTCAGTTGAGGACCAGCACCACCTGGATGGTCAGATTCTGTTGTACTTTGCCTTTAAGAATCATACCATTAGGCATTGGATGTATGAAAATGGATACTCTTTGTAGTTAGAGAAGGGAAGTGGAGAAATAAAGAACATCCTGTAAAACCATATATAGCTGTTTCGCAGAACATGAATAAGCACGGGGGGAGGGAGACAAATACAAAATTGGTGCCTTTTTTGTGCCTTTGGCTAGAGTAGTAGGACCTTCAAAACCTTGTTTGTTGGTGGAAGGATGGACTCGCTGATTTGTGGTGAATGTGACAATGTCTTAGAGTGTGGGAAACTGTCTAAATCTTAACATTTAGTCACTACTACCAATATGAGACATAAGCAAGCACATCATTAGGATCACGTTCCATTTAGAGTCTGTATGTGATTACGAAGTAAGCGATAGATTCTCTGACCTGAAGGAAATGGTCACACTAACATAGATTATCTACGCCAACCTGTGCAAGTGGAGGATGGTACCAGACCTTCCTCTTCTGTTGTAGCCATCTTGGGTGCAACTGAGCATGCGTTGAAGCAGCGAGCCGGAACTGGCACCGGGTGGGTCCCCGGTTGAGCGCCAGGTTGGGGGCCTCTTTTTTGACCCTTGGGGGGTCATCTTTGTTACTGGGGGTCCCATATTGCATAGCTGCAATATCGGCCCCCTGTAACAAAAGCGGCAGTGGTGAGACTACAGTGGTACTCCCAGCTAGCACACCCCCTCGGGGGCCGGCTGAGCTGTTTGCCAGGGCCAGTTTCAGTTGCCAGTCCGGCCGTTAGCAAGAACTAGTGACTCCTTCTGCAAAAACAGAAGAGCATCAAGATGACCACATTATTCCCTCTTCTAACATGGTCTGCAGCGTCTGCCAAGTCAAACTCTGCTCAACAGAGGCAAATGATGACGAGTGGCTGTGGAATGTAGCAAAGAATGATCTCTTGTGCCACAGTAGCAGCGCCAGTGAGTGAAGACCACACTGTCAAGTGCCCTTTACCGTCTGCCTTCTGTACCTTACCCTATCAGCCCAAGATCCTTTTAGGAACATTAGTGGGATCAGATGAAATATTTCTTATGTTTCTCGATGTTATGTTTTGTAAGAGTATGGACTATTTGCAAACATGTGCATATATGTGTCTGTGTCTTTATGTGTGTGCATATTTGTGTATGTGTTTTCTGAATGTGTCTCCCTGCTCGTGTGCCCTTATGGTGGTCGTGATCATTTGTAATTTATGGAGCATGCACCTTGTGTGAATATGTGTCTCTTTTTGTATTTGTGTGCGTGTGTGTGTATTTGTGTGTCTCTTTGTTTAACCATGTGTGTCTGAGTTCATATGTCTGTTTCAATGTTCAAGAACAGTTCGGGAATGTGTTTGAGCTGTAAGTATGTGTCTTTATGTGTCTGTATATATTTGCATGTGTGTGAGTGTGTGTATGAATATGCACTCATGAATGTGTGTGGGTGTTTCAAAGTTAGGGACAGCTTGCATTTTATTTTTGTGGGATCAAAAATAAGTGTTTTCCTTTTTATCTCCCTTCGGAAATGTTACTCTCTGCATAAAACTCTGGATGGGTTTGCACCAAACTGAAATAAAAGTCTACTTTTGTGGTGTAGACACTTGAAAAAGAAGTTGTGTAGGCTTCATATGGTCGTATTTTAAGAATATATTAGATGGTAATCTTATAAGCACAAAACCCTAAGTTCTTTACTCACATTTTGTTTTTTTTTAGAGAAGTGATTGGTTGATTGGGAGCTTGACATGTTATTATGCTATCTTGAAGATTGTGAGTTTCGCAGAACTTGCGAACTTGATGTGGTCAAATATAATTTGTATGGGAATGGGAAGGCATAATGAGCATTATTGAAGGACAGAGGGAGAGAAAGCACAAAGTCATTAAACAAGCTTTCTGTTTTGAGAAATCTTGCACAGTTACACATTTTCACAAAATGTTGTCATTATTTAATATGTAAAAAATTTAATTTAGTTGCAAGTTCTTTGGAAAGGAGATTTTTTAATTTCCATATAAATTCTGCTCCTTTTGGCGATTCTGCATGAAGTTTAGAAGACACTTGCCAAATTGTCCTGCCTCTTGGTATTGCAAGTTACGTTCCAATACATTAAGCTGGAAGAAAGGTAAAGGAGGGAGGCGAAGAATTTTACATAGGCTAATACCTTTTTGTGCTGTTTGATGAGCGAGTAACAAATTGTGATGACATTTAGCAGAATTAACCATTTCTCAGTACTTTAAGTTTCATGCCAACCCGTCTGGGACTATGGGTGGCAATGTACAAGAGACAAAGAATTCACATTTACTACTACAGTTGGCACTATTTGATCAGTCACGAAACCTGTCAGTCTGGTGCCACATTAATCCTAGTGCAGAGCCTCCAAGAGGGCATAGGTAAAGTAGGGGATACAAGAAATGTTCGATTTGCTTATACATTTTCCACACTTTGATGGATGTGCAGAAAGGTTTAATTGAAGAATTGGACTTAACATGCTAATGCATTGCTACATTACTTGCATATTCAGCATATGGCACCTGGCATCCAACCTTGTCAGGCCATGAGCCCAGAGGTTCTTTGCGTATAGCCAAAGGTACAGCACAGCTACCTTAGTGAGCCAGTGGTTAGCCTCTGAGCTGAGAGCCCATTACACTCAGGCATACACTGTGTGGAGTGAGGCTTATGCTGGCATAGATCTTGCTGAGCATAGCAGAAGGCTGTGTGCAGCTGGTACAGTCACACAGTAGCCAATTCTGGCTCTGCTGTGCGTGGCTGATGTCTGTCATTCTGGGATCAGTGGTATGGGTAATGGCAAACATGCTGGCCTGCCTTGCTCTCACGGGTCTAAACTGGGGTGGCATGGTGAGCAAAAGAACAATGGATTTAACCCAGATCTCTTGACTTGGGGTGAATGTTTGCATTCCATCCATCATTTGAGTATTTTGCTTTCTCATCATAAGTGCGCTTGTATGCCCAGACATGGGTCCTGGGCTCACTGTGTCACTGGATTCAAGCTAGCCTGGCTGATGAAGGGTGATACCCTTATACTAGGCCCAGGACTGATTTGCATATGGCTGGGTCTAAACTAGGGTGACACGGTGAGCAAAAGAACAATGGATTTAACCCAGATCTCTTGACTGGGGGTGAATAGTTGATTTGTTCTGCATTCTGTCCATCATCTGTGTGTCTTTTGCTTTCTCGCCCTAAGTGCGCCTCGTTTGCCCATATGTGGGTCCCAGAATCAATGTGCCACTGGATTCAAGCTGGCCTGGTTGATGACGGCTGATACCCTGATACTAGGCCCATGATGTTTGTTTCTGGATCAGGGAGGACCTGGCTTGGCAGTTCAGGCTGGACTGATTCCATGAGGTGCATGGTCAAGACTGATTTGCATAATGCTGGGTCTAAACTGGGGTGGCATGGTGAGCAAGAGAACAATGGATTTAACCCAGATCTCTTGACTGGGGGTGATTGGATGATTTGTACTGCATTCCATTCATCATTTGTATGTCTTTTGCTTTAATACCCTAAGGATGCTGGGTATGCCTAGACATGAGTCCCGGCCTCACTGTGCCATAGGATTCAAGCTAGACGGGCTGTTGAGGGGTTATACCCCAAAACCGGTCCCAGGATGCTTGTTTCTGGTCCATGGAGGACCTGGCTTGCCAGTTCTATCTGGACTGTTCCCATGAGGCATAGGGTCAAGACTGGTTTACATATGGCCGGTTCTAAACCAGGGTGGCATGGTGAGAAAAAGAATGATGGATTTAACCCAGATCTCTTACCTTAGTGTAAAAGTTTGATTTGTTCCGCATTCCATCCATCATTTGTGTGTTTTGCTCTCAGAGATCACTGCATGCAGCCAAACAGGATGCACCGCATATCCTTTTTCTAGTGGCAAGCACAGGCCCTGTGCATACTCTCTGCTGCACAAGACCAAAGGCTATGCTGTGTTCAAGGAGCATTGTGGTCAGTGGTGGCTGCTCCGCCCCATGGAAGAAAAGGAAGAATAGAATAATAATAACAATAGCTATTATCACTTTAGCTTTCCAATTTCATCAGTGGCTCTCGGGGTGGGGCGGGGCTGGCCAAAGCAGGGGAGGAGTGGTTTACACTCCCTAAGTGCGTATGACTGCTTGGCCGGCCCTTTTGGGCAAGGTAAACAGTCCTGTGCACTTTGCATCTTCTCCACCAGGATGCATTACACAGCCTCATGAGGTACATGTAAAGCCTCCCATTCCCTGTCTGAGCACCAAATCACGGCGCTCAGATCAATCATAACGGTGCATTGCAGCATTGTGATTGGCTCAGGGGAGCTTGGGAACATGGGTGCTTCCTGCCGGAACTGCAAGAAGAGCATGAAGTTTATGCAAAACAGAGGAGAGGCGACAGCTGACCATTACAGGTAAGTGTTTTTCATCTTCTCTCCCTACGTCCCCACCCACCCCTCCACCCGGGTCCGGTACCAGCTAATACTGATTGTGGTGCTTGTGCTGGCAAGCCCTGGTGGTCTGCATCCAGGTCCTGCTTTCAGAGCCAATGGTGCACTGCCAAAGGCAGTGTACATTGGACCACTGGAGCTGCTGGGGTGATGCAGAGCCAGGCCTTGTGCCAAAAAGCCTGCTACACACATACCATGGATATGTGCAGTGGGCACAATGGTGTGGAATATTGCACAGGGCATGGCTGCTGGCCAGACATGTTCTGTGCCAAGATCCCACTATGCCCCCCTTAAGGCTTTTTTGGTACATTATATCAATATGATTGTTGGATGCAATACACCATAAACCCTCCTTGAAGATTCACGGACAAAAAGGGGAGCTGAAAAATATGCAAACTTTTCCTCATCCTCCCACATGCATTACTCTTGACCTGCTATGATGTCATTTGATATCTCAAATGACATCATCAGTTATAACATTGATGACATCACTGATGAGCTACGTGTGCATACTGAATATTATTGTCGTTAAAAAAATTAAATCAGATGATTACGTATCTAGATGGTTATCATTTGCTATACCTGGTTTAGTTGAAAGTAATGAGTTCTAAGCAAACCTTCTTAACATAAAAACAATTACACAACGTACGCTTTGATAGACACTCGACATTCAGATTTCCAAACCACTGATTGACTATAAATCATATCACTTAATCAATTTTGTATTGGTGCTGTTAGAATCAGTTGTCAGTAAATGCCGTCGTATTTTAAGTTGTTGTGCCAATGTGTTATTTTCTGAAATACCGCTAGCAACAATGTAGGATACATTAAATGGTTCAACGCGACCATAAAATCAAGCGCTACCCATTTTTGTGCTGACACATTAAAATTCTGACTTCAGCTTTTACTGCTGACAAACTCAAACACTGCAAGCACAGTTATAATGCTCAGCTTCCTCTTCCATCAGAGTCTGTAGGACTTGGCTGGACTAAGCAGAATAACTGTGGTGGAGAAACAACATCAGAACTTGTCATCAGCCTCATATTTTCCATGAGCTCTTCAGTACTGCACTGCTAGCTCATCAGCTCATTTATAGAAAGACACAGTGACCTGGGTTGAGAGCAGCATTTTCGCCATTATTGATTTTGATCAGTGCTACTGGGGTGGGTCAATGAATATAAGATATCCAGGTGACTGACACCTTATTACTACCAATGTTTTCCTTCACAGAAACAGAATTATAAGCTTTCCAGTGACAGTGCCCACTGTATTACTGTGCATTCGCAGTTCCGAGAGGAGGTAACATTATTCATTGGATAGGTAGGCCCAGGGGAT
This sequence comes from Triturus cristatus, assembly GCF_964204655.1. NCBI lineage: Eukaryota > Metazoa > Chordata > Amphibia > Caudata > Salamandridae > Triturus > Triturus cristatus. Next base: position 748,579,615 of record NC_140581.1, on the reverse strand, counting down.
CAACCTGAATACATTTCTTGCTGTCCTTATGTGACCAGTCTCCTTCAGGGGTCAATAAATGCATTAGATCAATTTCTAGCATCCCTTCAAAGCATGTTAAGGAAAAAAAGCAGACAGGTGGGGATCATTTCTGCTCGCTTCTGCCCCTGTGTATGTTTATGATTTTATAATTTGTCATTTTTCAAGTACGTGAATGCCGTATGGGTATTTGAGAGTTTTACTAGCTGTTAGTTTACGTTCCATTTACATTCCATGAGTCTATCCAGACCTTACAACCCATTATACTCCTCAGTTTGCAGTCTCTCTTGAGACACTGCTTGCATCTGCTCCTTTACTTGTAATTATATTCTTCCCTAATTAGAAACGTTATTGCCTACTTGTAGGAAATCTATATGTTTTAATAGAGTTCAGTTACAGGACATTATGAAACAGTAGGTCTCAATGAAGGGATAACGTTTCAGAGTTATGCATTCTGTCACCCAGGAACAGTGACCTGGCTAATACGTTAAAGTGAGACACAGCTTTTTCGGGAGAATTGATGAGTGGTTAGTGCACAGTTAAAGTTAGTCATTGTATATAATGCTATGCATTCCATACATTCTAAGGATAGTGCAAGTCACAGAAGAGTTCTATTACCATATAGAGGAACGGGGTTGAAGGCTGAGTTCCTTTATTATGTTATGGAACTCTGGTGACTTGCAATATCCTATCATGTATGCCAGGGGGTACTTCATCCCATATGATACATCATCTCACCAACCCCTTTCCTACAATCCATTTAAAACCTTGGTGCATAGCTCTTTCGTAGGAAAGAGCGAGCATGTTTACTAGAGAAAACCAGCTAGTGCAAAATAAAATACATCAAAAATCTCTTCGTATTTTGTTACCAACAGATATTAGAAACAGTTCAATACAAAAGTCAGTTTTTTAATTTAAAAAAAGCTGTACTAACTTGAATGTCTAGAAACATGCAGAAACATTCTAGCTTTTCTCTAACTATCTAAGGAGTGCCTGACTGAACTTGATAGATTATTGCAAAGACAAATTCCCAAGTATTTGATGAACTTGAAATGCCGCTCGAGGCCTGAGCCACCAAGAAGATACTCTGTGTCTCTGTGGTAGTAGTGGCATTGAGAGTGTAGGGAAGAATCATTCATCACTTGTGGGGGTAAACATGTAGTGTTTCAAACTGGGTTGGTAATCAGAGCACCACCAGTGGGACCTACCCTCATCTTACTTACCTTTCCAAATAAAAACACCCCGACCAGTGACAGAACAGTCAACCAGCCAAATAGTGGCCATTTCCAAACTGGAATGCCAAACCATCATTAAATAGAAACTAGGAAAGTGAAGGGGGTGCTCAATACCAATTGGATGGAACTAAGACTCTTCATAAGGCTCGAATTAAAAAGAAGGGGGGAAATGAAAGTGCTGGGCACTGCCCAGTCCACTTAATCTTGGTGTCGCCTATTTAGTAAAGCAGCGGATAACATTGTGAGAGATATGCAAGAATGAGTTATTCTTGGCATGAAAATTCACCAATCTCAGATTCAGGGATGTAGCATTTTATTTGAGTTTTTCTCAATTTAACTTTAGAAATCTGTGATTTTTAATGCTTAATCTTGCTAGTAGGGGCTTACAAGGTTCTGTAGAAAGGTCACTAACAATTTGGGTCATATTGGCAGCAATGTCTCAAAGCTGTCCCTCTCTCTCCCAAAATAGTAATGGATTTTAATGTCTTTGGTGCCTATGGCATAGTCAGAACCAAGATGACCATAACTGTGCAAGAGAAAAGCATACACGTTACCACCAGAAAACGTTGTATGGATTATGTAGAATAACATGATTTGGCCTACAGAGACAAACTTAAGAAACTACGCACAGGACAGGAGTCATTAGTATTGGTATGTAATTCTGGGCCAATATTGTCAGCATCATAGAATGGAGCTGGGGTGTTTTTTTTAGTACAGTTAGTAACAAAACATCTATATTCTGTGGTTCTCATTGACTAGGTTGCCTGTTCCAGCTCTGAACTGTTGATTCTCTAGAGGCCTGACCCAAACTCTGCCTCGACGTTATTTACCTAGTGTTTTAGACTTTGTTGCTACAGCATTATTGACCCTGCCTGGCACTGACTGACTTCTGATTGTTTCTCTCTACAGACATCCTGCTCTGTCTGTAACTCTGTCCTGACTTGCTTGTTTTCCTTGAATGATATGGCACTTGCCTGGACTTCATTTGCTTGTATGTCAGAATATCAATAGAAAAATGATTATCTGACATACATATTGTGGCTTAAGCATAATTTAGAAAAATACACCTCCGCTTGGTGCATATTTTCTTTTATGAACTATAATGGGGTTTATTTTTGAAAATGATAGGACATTATGGCCCAGATTTACTAACATATAGGTTCAGGGCTGCGTCACTTTCTTAATGCATCTTGACAAAAAAATATTTCTGGATTTACTAAGCCACACAAAGCCTGATTTACCTGGTTTAGTAAAAAATAAAAGAAACGCAATGCAGCGCATAGTGCTGCCTTGCATTACTTTAGATCAGGGAGGCATTCTAGGTTTGGGGCATGGAAACTCCCATGCATTAACCCATGGATTTTGATGTAAACCTAGATTGACTAAAAGCTGTACACCTTGGCTTGCGCCAAAATTGTGCTCCTAACTGAGGCTTTTGTAACAAGGAGAAATATCTCCTAGTTACTTGTAAATATGTCTCTAAGGATTCTTTTGGGCAGGAAGGTGTTCCTTACTGCACAAAGAAAATCCTGTCTGTAATGCAGGCACTGTTGCACCATTGTTGGCCTCAAATGTGCCGACGCTGAGGCGACCAGAGGGGTACTACATCATAGAAATGGTGCATTTCTGCTCTCGCCCTTTCATGTATCTCCCACCCTTTTCCGTGTTGTTGTTGCCTCATCATTGCTTGCCCCATTTCTCAGCTCCCTCAGGTGTTTTTGTTCCTTGTTCTGTCTATTCTTCCCCCTTCCGTGTTGTTGCTTGCCCAGTACCTCCTGCCTCCACCCTGTGTTTTTTGCTTGGCCCATCATTGCTTGCCTCATTGTTACTTGTCCAATCCCTTCTGCCTGCTCTCTGTTGGTTGTTTGCCCTATTCCTCCCACACCCCCTGTCCCCCTACCACCATGTTGCTTGTCCCATTCCCCATCCCAAGTTGTTGCTTTCCCTGGCTCACCACCCTTCCTGCATTGTTGCTCGCCCCATCCCCCTACCCTCTCCTGCATTGCTGCCTGCCACATTTCCCTCATGTGTTGTTGCTTCCCCCTTCCATTCCACCGTGTCTCAATGCATTTATTTCTAACTTTCAGGCATGCTGCACATCACCAGCACCTCTTTACAACATGGCTAAAACACATTGACAAAGCCAATAGCTCTCACATAGGTGACACCCATTGACTTTGCCAATGCTTCTTTGTGTATGGTGCTATTGCTGATATTGTGCTCCATTCCAATTTCCCAATCATGAATACCAGGAAAAAGTGGTCCTTCCATTTTTGGAAGTCCATCTTATTTTTCTTTGTGAAGTTCACACTGGGGTACTTGATTTTCTGTTTATGACATGCTGCGCTTTAGTTTTAGCCATTTCCAGGAATTGTAAATTAATAGGTGGTTCTACCACGGACCATGTTGGATGGTTCAAATCATGTAATAGCTTCCCCCTTCAGTCAATGTCCCTGTATTTATTAAAGAATATGTGTAACACTTGTAACACTGCTACATTTGCCTTTCCCCATATTTTCGATCAGCCTTTCAGATTTGTAGTCGGGAAGCGTAAACATATTATTTGCAACTGGTTCTCTGAACACACATACTGTATAACTGATATATATGAAGGTTATTGTAAATGACAAGAGAATCACAGTTTTTCTGACTTTGCTTTCTTTTAGTGTTGTGAGTGTAGTAGAGAATTACTTGCATTTTGGAAATCTATAAAGAGAAAGGTCTGTGACAAGGAAGATGGACTATAGGGTAGTGCTTGATTTCGATTTGAATGTAATTTATAAAGCGCAAACTCCTGCCCGAGGGCGTCTAGGCGCTATAGAAATCAGATATCGCTACAGCACTGTTAGAAACAAGTCAAGCAGATAATCAAGTGCCTTCTAATCCTGTGACAAAAGCCAGGTCTCTAAGGCCTTTCTGAAGGTGAGTAAAGAGGGAGCAGCTTTTAGTGTCAATGGAAGGCTATTCCAGAGCACAGCTTTGGTCCTGAAAAAACTCTTTCCGCCCCAAGTGGTCCTCCTAAATGAGGGGACTGTCATGTTCATGGCAGAGCCTGAATGAATCGTCCTCACTGGAATGTACCATTTGAGTTTCTCCTTGAAACGGGCTGGCCCCAGTCCATGCAGTGATTTACAAGCCCAACAGAGAGCCTTGAACCTACAGCGTTGTCTGACTGGCAGCCAGTGTAGGTTCCTGATGGCTCCTCTAGCCGATTCATAAATAGGAATTTTAAAAAGGAAACAAGCAGCAGCATTTTGCAATGTCTGAAGCCTCTTCTGGAGACCTAATGTGAGATTAAGATAGAGACTATTGCAGAAATCGATCCTTGTGAGAACCAATGCCATGGTTACAGTTTTCAGAAGTTCTGTAGGCAAAGCATTTTCGATCTTTTTTATGAGCCTTAAGGAGCAGAATGAGGCAGATGTAATTTTATTCACTTGGTACTTGAACTTCAGTTCTTTCTCTAACAAGAAGTCCAAGTTTTTTACTTTGTTTGAGGGTTCAGGCAATGCGTCCAACTCGGGCGGCTGCCAATCCGGCATCTAAAATGAGGGGTTGGTGTCAAAGATGTTGACCTTAGTTTTAGAGGTGTTCAACTTAAGACAGTTGTGATCCATCCTATTGCTCATGCATGTTCTGAATGCCATGCCCGAGTTTTTTTCAGGTTTTGCTAGTGACACCACAATTTGGGTAAAGAAGCAAAAATAAAGAAGGGGGGACAAGGAGCTAAATAAGAATGTGGCAGGCCGAGTACCCAGGCTCCCAAAGGTAAACATAATATTCACTAAGGGGTGACTGTTCCTAAAGAGAAGAAAGGGGGATAGGATAACCTATTCTGGTTATGATAATGTGACTCTCTCAGTATGGTTGGGTATTGTACAGGGTTGGGAAATTCTCCTTTGGTATATAGTGCCCTCGCACACCCTTGCGAGTGTCATGCTTCATCATTGGGTGTTGCTCCTCACGGGGGTGGTGCAGCAGTCCCTCACGGGCCCCGCGAGAGGGCTCTTTAGCTGAGATCTTTTTAGGAGATGCCGCAGTTGTGCATGCGGCTGTGGGGGCCTAAAAGAGGTGGGTGAGTGAGTTAAAATTGTCTTTGACGGTACCCAGAACTGTGTTTTATTAAGGGGTCCCAAAGACAAGGTTAAAAAATGCCAATGGGAGGTGGAGATCCTCCTTCAAACAAATGTGGAGGAGTGGTGCATAATTTTCACTGCTCTCGCATCCGTGAAGGAAAAATGTGTGTGAAAAGATATAGTTCAGATCAATATGTTTCGCGCTGCAAGCGGTCCCTAGTAGATCCAAGAGCGCTTCGTCGGTACCAAGTGCAAGAGTGAAAAATCAAGTGAAAATAAATAGAAGGAGTCAGGGAAAAACCGCCCTATCATCCTTCGATACCTATAATGCGGTTGCAGTGTGTATTAACACTGACTAGAATTCCGAATAGAATCCTGTGTTCCAACCCCTATTTACCTTTCTTCTCTTTAGGAGCAGTCACCCCTTAGTGAATATTACATAAATTTGGGTGTCATCAGCGTAAGACGCTATGAAGAAACCAGAATTTTTAAACAGTGTTGGGCTCAGTGCAGAGCCCTGGGGTACTCCACAAGGCAGGGAGAAAGGCCTAGATGTAAACTTGTATGAAAAGCTAGAACAGAAGTTGCGCACTCAAAATTTCTCCAGGACCGGAGAGTTTCCGATTTGATTCTCCCGGGTTCAGGAGAATCTATACATCACCATACCAACTAGTACCGCCCCTGAAGAAGGGCTTAAAAAAGCCCGAAATGCATTGGGCAGTTGGATATATGATGCATTGATAAAGAATGAATACAATTCTTTGACTTCATTAACTTTGAACAACGGTTAATAAACTCAAGTTATGCTTGAATAAATTCCGATTTACCTGAGTTTAATTTCACAAAAGAGATCATATCTCTGAGATTGAGTGCAAAACGAAAGACATTTTCCTATTCAGGAACGTGCTATCATTATCTAGATGTAAACTTGCTCATTGTCACATTGTGTTGTCTATTAGCCAAGAAAGATTGTAGGAGATCTAGTGCTATATCCTCTATCCCCAGACTACGCATACGGTCTGCCAATATCTCTTGGCTGACCGTATCAAATGCTGAGAGATCCAGCAGAATCAGGGCCACCGTCCCTCACCTGTCAAGCAATTCCCATATATCCTCAGTAACTACCACCAGAGCAGATTCTGTACTGCAGTTTTTTCTGAACCTGGGTTGTGTATCGTCCAATAAAGAGTTTTCCTCTAGATACTCTGAAAGTTGTTGATTCATTTCTTTCTCCACTAACTTGGCGGCGCAGGGGAGTCTTGATATAGGGTGATAATTATTTTAATAGGGGCAGAACAATCAATCAATCAGGGAATTGTCAAGCACGCTACTCACCCGTGAGGGTCTCAAGGAGACTGGGGGGTAAGCAGCTACGTTCAGTCAAAGAGCCAGGTCTTGAGGGTCTTCCTGAAGATGTTCAGAGAGGGGGCATGCCTGATGTCGATCAGGAGCTCATTCCAGGTCTTGGCTGCGATGTAGGAGAAGCCTCTTCCACCCGTTCTGGCTCTAGTTATTTTAATAGGGGCAGAACAATCAATCAATCAGGGAATTGTCAAGTGCGCTACTCACCCGTGAGGGTCTCAAGGCAGTGGGGGGGGGGAAGCAGCTACGTTCGGTCAAAGAGCCAGGTCTTGAGGGTCTTCCTGAAGATGTTCAGAGAGAGGGCATGCCTGATGTCACTCGGGAGCTCATTCCAGGTCTTGGCCGCAATGTAGGAGAAGGCTCTTCTACCCGTTCTGGCTCTGCGGATGCACAGGGTTTCGGTGAGTTCGGCGGATCGGAGGTTTCTCTTGGGTACATGGAAGGAGATTCTCTCATTGAGGTATTGGGGTCCAGTGTTGTGGAGGCATTTGTAGGCGTGGGAGAGTATCTTGAAGGTTACTCTTTTCTTGACGGGGAGCCAGTGGAGGTCTCGCAGGTGTTGCGTGATGTGTTCTTGTCAAGGGATGCCGAGGATGAGTCTGGCTGCGGTGTTCTGTAGGGCCTGGAGTTTGCAGAGCAGAGACTTGTTGATTTCGGCATAGAGGGCATTTCCATAGCCAGTTTGCTGGTTATGAGTGCGTGAGTGGCGGTCTTTTTTGATTCAGGGGGCCATCCATCTGAAGGTCTTGTGAAGGATGCAGAGGGTGTTGAAGCAGGTGGAGGCAACAGCGTTAATCTGTTGGATCATGGAGAGGGAGCAGTTGAGTACAATGTCGAGGATCCGGGTGTGGTCCATGGGAGTGGGGGGCTTCCGAGGGTGGTGGGCCACCAGGTATTGTCCCATGTGGTGGGAGAGGGTCCGAGGATGAAGACCTCTGTGTTCTCTGAGTTGAGCTTCAGGCAACTCCTGCTCATCCCGGATGCAACGTCCTTCATTCCTTCCTGGAAGCTGAGTCTGGTGGTGATGGGATCCTTGGTGAGGGAGAGGATGAGCTGGGTGTCCTCAGCGTAGGAGAGTATGATGGGCCGTGCTGTCTGATGATCGAGGCGAGGGGGTCCATGTAGACGTTGAAGAGCGTTGGGCTGAGTGACGATCCTTGGGGTATTCTGCAGTTGATCTCTGTGGGTTTAGAGAGGAAGGGTGGCAGTCTGATTCTTTGGGTTCTTCTGGTGAGGAAGAAGCCAAGCCTTTTGAGGGCAGTTCCCTGAATGTCAGCGGCGTGGAGTCTGGTGGCGAGTGTGCGGTAGTAGATGGTGTCAAACGCTGCGGAGAGGTCGAGTAGGATCAGCGCCACAGTGTGGCTCTGGTCGAGGAGGATGCAGATTTTGTCTGTAGCAGCGAGTACAGCAGTCTCAGTGCTGTGGTTACTGCAGAATCTGGATTGGGATGGGGTCGAGAATGAAGTTCTGTTCGATGAATTTCGTTAGTTGGGCGTTGACGTCTTCCTGGTGACTTTGGCCAAGAAGGGGAGGAGGGAGATGGGTCGGTAGTTCGTGAGGTCTGAAGGGTCTGCTGAGGGCTTCTTGAGCAGAGGCTTGTCTTCTGCGCTTTTCCAGTCATCGGGAAAGGTGCCGGTTTTGAAGGTGGTGTTGATGGTGAGTCATAGTTCCTGTGCGATGGCAGCGGAGGCTCTGTGGAAGATGTACGGACAACAGGATTCCATAGGAGCTCCTGAGTGGATGCCTTTCATGAGCGATTTGGGTGTCTTCGGTGATGGTTGGGGTCCAGGCGGAGATGGTGGGTTGGCTGGCATTGGAGGGGGGATCAGTTTTGGAGTCTGGAGTCTGTTCATTGAAGTTGTTGTAGAGAGACTTGATTGTGAGATGGAAGTAGGAGCTGAGCTTGTTGCAGAGGTCCTGAGAGGGGGGATGTCCGTGGCCTCGCTGGGGGGTTTGGTGAATTCCTGGATGATGCTGAGAGTTCCTTCAAGTTGCTGGAATTGGTGGTGATCTTGTTCTGGATGAAGGTTCGTTTGGTTGATCTGATGAGTTGGTGGAATTCTGTTATGGCGTTCTCGTTTGTGGTGCGGTCTTCCGAAGTTTTTCTGTTTCGCCAGTTCTTCTTGAGATGTCTGCAGGTGCATCTGGATTCTTGGAGGTCAGTGGTGAACCAGGTGGCATTTCTGGGGTGATGTCTGTGAGGGTTGTGAAGGGGTGCGAGTTCATCTGCACAGTTGGATATCCATCTGTGTAGTTCTTTGGCTGCGAGGTTGGCGTCAGTCGAGGTGGAGGGGGCATCGCGGTTGAAGGTGGAGTTGAGGTGCTCCTCTGTGGTCTTGCTCCAGTTCCTTTGTGGTGGGTGGGGTGCAGGTTTGGGCACAGTGGGTTTGTCGACGGGGGAGTGTACACAGTGGTAGTCTGTCCAGAGGGGTTGCATGGTGTGGCTGAAGTGGATGTTGTTTCCTCCTGCGAAGATGGGGTCGATAGTGTGTCCTGCCTTGTGGGTGGGGTTGTGACAAGCTGTTTTAGTCCGAGGTTGTCCAGGATGCTGGAGGAGTTGGGGTCATTGAGATTGTCTCCAATGAGAATGTAGTCCATGGAGGCACTGGCGTGGGGGCGACGAGGTCTGTGATGGTAGTGGTGAATGCTGTTCGAGGTCCGGGGGGCCTGTAGGTGAGGGCGCCGCATAGGGTGGATCTGGGGCTGGTCTGTTTCTGAAAATGAAGGTGTTCGGTGGTGGGTGGTGGGTGGAGAGACGTTTTTGCTTGAGTTGGTGAGTCGGAGGGACCTCTTGTGTGCGATGTCGAGTCCTCTTCCTGGGTGGATGGGACAGTCTTTCCTCTGGATCTTGTATCCGTTGGGGATGGCAGTGGTGATTTCAGGGTCGAAGTGGAGTTGGTCCAGGTTTCCGTGAAGAAGGTGACGTCAGGCGAGATGGTGTCGAGGACGTCCCAGATTTCTATGGCATGTCTGTGCAGGGAGCGCAGGTGAGGAGGATGCACCTCAGGGCTTTGGGGTGTTGGTGTTCGGCATGGGGGTGATGGCCGTGGGGGTGAAGAGGGTGGTAAAGGTTCGACAGCAGTGTCGGCAGGAGAACTGGCCATGGGTGGTGTTCGGCATAGCCAGCTGACAGTTGTTGATTCTTCCGCTGTTGAGTTGCGAGGAGGGAAGCTAAGTCATAGTGGTGGGTCATAGTGGTGGGTGGTTGGGGATCCAGAGCCCCTGGTGCTGCTGGCGGTCGGGTCACAGACGGGTGCGGACGGGCTTGCCTTTGGAACGCCCGCTGAGTGCGGCCAGGCAGCAGCCACCATTAAATAGAGGAGGGATAGGGAAGCGCAGCAGGAATTGGAAGGGGCTGGGGCTGCGGGGTCTGCAGCGACAGGAAAAAAGGGCAGCCAAAATGGGCAGGAGGGCACAAAAACAAGGGCACAGGCACAATTAGGGAGAAAACAGGAGGGAAAAAAACAGAGGCACAAAAATATTAGAAAAGCAAAAGTCCTGGGCACACGTTACAGGGTGAAAACAATGGTTAATGAAGTCTCATGTATCTGGAGAGTTCTCATATAAGGTCCACGCAAGTCGTTTAGGAATTCTTCAGTTATTTAATTTTTATCATTAAAGGACACAACCACCCAACACGTGTTTTTTCACAATGGGAAGTATCCCACGACTTCTTCAGGGCTGTATGGGAAAGCGTGAAAATCTTTGAGAAATCGCTCCGCCGGTGATAATTCTGACCCGGACGGTCTGGTAAAGATAACGGACTAATCCTTGGAAGAATAAAATGAAACAGGGAAGCTCCGATGTGACGGAGATCCCCGAAAGTAAGTACCTGCAATCGAGTTGAGTGGTGGGTCCGCCTCTTCAACAAAACTGTAGCGTGTGTGCTACGCGAACTGCAGGCACTGGTTCACCTCTGTTCCGGAAATGGACAATATAAAAATGTAAGAGACAGGCAATAGACCAAAAAATGGGCCCAATTTAAGACAGGCAACAAGGGCACAAACACAAGACAGACAACTACCTTGGCAGGGCAGTGGCACTAACAGCGGAGCTGCAGGGGGAGAGAGCAAGTCTCTGACCAGCATGTTTCCAGTGAAAAGGGAATGTTCCTCCTGCAAACATGATTACTTGCTGCTGTACAAGTCTTTGGAAAATTCCTTCAGTTTACTTTGCACATTTGCACATTTGACAGATTACTTGTTGCTATGGTCCTTAAAAATTAGGCATATTTATTTTTTAATAAAAGATAACAAATGTGTCAATATAATAGGAACATATGTGTTTCTATGATGAGTATGTGAATTGCTTTTTCCCAGGTGAACACTCACTTCACCGAGTAAGGGGTGTGATGAAAGAAGAATCTGAAATAGAGACAATTAAGATAAACAGTAAAAAAAGAGTCCATTTTAGTAATTACGGCATCTATATTTCTATAAGGGACAAGGCTCCCATCCATCTGTCCAGTTACTGAGAGGTATGAAATCTGACAGTCACCAAAATATTACAATGGTATTTTACTAATGTCCTCGAAATAAAAAACCTCAATCGAGGAAGAAGATCTGCATCAATACATTCATTATATCCACCTCTGAAAACTGCTTTCACCGCCTCAGTATACTTACTACAAACAGGAAAAAGATATATTTTCTAAAAGTCTGCCAGATAATCTAAAGGGGTCTCGCCCTTTCACCTCTTGCCTAATGACCCGGTAGACTATTTGCATAAGACCTCTGCCAGCTGACACATAAAGCTTGGAATTGATGCTTTAAACGGTAGACAATCATGCCCTTTCCGTAGTGTTTTACTTTTATAGTAACATTAAAAACTACTCGGATGATCTGTCAGGTAAATTGTCTGCGCTATGCAAAAAACCCTTGAATAAAGAAATGTGACATTTTTTCAAACAACAGGCACCCTGGTTTTGTCCCTTGTTCATAGATGCTGCAGCTGCGATGGGTTTCTCAATTCTCAGCATTTGCTAATATCCACTCTGCTATAATCTCGTCTGAATTGCACGGCTATTTGTATTCCTTGGCAGATTCAATGTTTATGGAGAGCATTTGTTTTTCTTATTTGTCTTTGCTGCAGTATGAATGTGTCATTTCATAGAGCCTGCTGTTTATCTTTGTTGTACCTGCATTCGCTCTGCTTTAGCCGCAGGCTGCTCGTTTTATTTGATCAGTGCTGTGTATGTCATCTTCCAGGCATCACTCCGGCGTCCCCTGAGAAAACCGAGATTTTAAATTGCTACTTATGATTCCTGGGGCAAAATGAAAGGGTATTGAGTGGATTAATGTTTCCTTCTCTGCTCTTCTGCCCGTATTTCTTTTTATTTTGAACAGCATTCTACACAGGCCTGTACTTGCTGATGTGTCTCATTAGTCTGTGTTCTCTATTGACATACATTTCATTAATGGACATAATGTTCTTTGAACTGCAAACAATATTACATTGAAACATTAGCAGAGCTGTTACATACTGCCAATACAGCAGAGGTAATTCAAAACCTAATTTATGTGATTACAATTGTTAATCGTAAATCGTGTTTACTCTTACAGTTTTGATCGATGCATAAGCTCACGCTATACCCTTTATTGTGTTCTGTGTTGGTAATAATATCTACTTAGGCCGCTCATTCATTCACTCCTTAGTGTTACGGCATCTTTCTGGGATCTTTATTCTTCGCTTGTGTGTATTATGTATTTCACTTGCTCATTGTTTTATTTGCTGTAGTGTATGGCTGGCTGCGTCTAGCAGACATGCTCTTGGTTATGCTGCCCATATTTGAAACGTGTAATTAGAAATGGGATCGAGTAGAAATAGCAAATTATTTCACTTTTTGTAGATCTATGACAGTCTGAAATACAAGTACACAACACCCTTACTTGCATCCCAAATCCAAGCGAGTGAAGGGAGGTTTGGCAGGATAACTCACATGTGGCTCTGTATTGTTTTCAAAACGTCCGCTTTCAAAATGTCTGTATGTTGTGCGTCTGTTCAAATGTAGAGGGCCAATATGACCTGCTCCCAGGAGATTTTTTTATTACGTTGGAATTTGTTTACAGTAACACGCTGAGATCCCGGTAAATTGTGATCCCTACGAAACCAGTGCAGTCATCGCATTTATATGTTGCAATATTTAGCGAACTCTCTAACTAATGGGTGCAATAAAGATCTCACCATTCATTACATTTCTGCAGGTCAATCCGGACAGGTCAATTCGGACAGAATTTAAAGAGGGGAGCAATCCAGAAATTACTTGGATATTCGGAATTTGTAAGCACCAAAATCTGCATGCATTGCAACATTTTGAGGGCAAAAATTGTAAAAGGTGATAAATTCCATACACATCGGATCTATTTTTATCAGTCGCGATAAGTATTGCACCACACACTAAGTCTGTCGAAATAAGGGTCTCGGATATGCGTTGAAATATTTTCAGGTAAGCGAATGAGCAATGATTTTCATGACTTTGAAATTCATGCGAATCCTTTGCATTACATTTTAAATTTTGAAACCTTTCATTTGAAATAGCATGACAATTACATGAGAAACATAGCAAGAAATGGACATCCGAGAAGTCACGGTCAGCTACGGCTCGTTAGACTAAAAGCATATTCAGAGTGAAAGTGAAAATAGATAATGTAGCACATTTAAGAACAAGCGGTGATTACTAGCATCATTTCATTTTTTTTTTTTATTTTCAATCCATTTTTAGGTTTCGCCTGAGCCAGCGCATGCGCTACTCTGCAAAACATTTAGTGTGTGGGCTTTTAAAAGTCCTACCACGCGTTTTTGGCTGGCATAGAGCGTGCGGTTACGTGCACAATGACGACCAGAGGCGCCATCTGGCTTTCCTCTCTCGTCATGGTGCGCGCACACCACTCGCCAGCCTGCGTGTTTTTTTTTTTATTTCCTTTTTGCACGCGCACACAACTCCCGGTCGCGGCCGCACCTCTTGCCCGTGAACACTTTCACTTTCGCGTGCACCATTTGCTTGTTGTGCGGCCAATGCTTGTTTTTTGTCTTGTCTCGTGTTTTGACCTGTACATTTAAGCATGTTTCCTTTCGCATGAAGCCATTTACCCCTAAATCTACGCAGGAATAGACGTAGCTCTGAAACCCAAAGCATGAAAAACAAAATTCAGTGGTGTCGTCCGAGGAACATGAAGGGCCAGCTCCAAATTAAACTAACGACTTGTAACACAAAGCCCCGAAAGGCTCCAGTCGGGAAAACACCCACAGGTGCGCACGCTAGTTGGGTATACTTGCGCAACAAAAATTTAATTTTTTGGTTAGATAGTCGCCGCATAGATGTTAAAATGATTATGTTGGATCAACAATTGCATTATCTTCTTCGAAAACAGTGAAATAATTCCATTTGCATGACGCTGTCCAAAACACAAGAAATGAGTACCATTGTAAGATGGCCGAGCTCCAGCCCGCTCGGACTCCGGAGTTCAGCCGTCTGGCATTAATCAAGGCTCTCTGGGCACCAGGGTCTCCAGTATCGGGTTTGTTTTGGCAGATTGCTAGACTGCTGTTGACAGCCGCAGATTCCAGACAGCCAGCCGGTCAATAGTTGGTGCTTGCAGGTGTTCCAGGTTCTGGGCTGCAGGGTTTGCTCCAAACCGAAGAGGTGTGAACAGAACAAGTAGGTCGGAGCTGTAGGCGCAAGGTACATATACACAAATCGGGTGAAATCATGTCTGCCTCCTGAACCAGATCATCCTATATCAGAGGCACTGGTTTAGATTGGTTGATATCGATAACATTTCTGCCATAAATATGCACAGCGTAGGTTACACTCATTAATACTTAAAAGATGGAACAGATGGGGCCAATGTCATCTGCGATGCCAGAGGAGAAGAGACGTAGGAGGGTGCAGGGAGACTGTTCCTTATGCTTCATATATGTCCTTCTGGTGATCAGTGTTGCGCGAGGTGCGTGGATCTTGAGTCAGAGTCAGTATTTTTTTTTTTTTACCTGTTACTTTATTCAGATCTAGGGTCTCCAGAAAGCCCTGTGTACACGGAACACCAGTTATACAGTCGTTGAGTTGTTATTTACATCTTTGACAGTGCACTAGTCAGCAGTTCAGGGTTGCTCTTTTCACAAGATGCAGCAGATTAACAGGTTGGAGCATTCTTCAGCTTAGGACCATACCTTGATCTTTACACATGATGCTGGATATGACTTTTCTTGCTCCAAGACTATGCTGTGATCTGTTGTACAATTTATTAATATTTCTGTTATGGTGCATAGAACATTGTTTGCACAACACATAGGAAGGCCATGGCTTGGAGCAGCGTCCTTATATTTTTCTGGGAGGAGTGGGCAGGATTCAGTCAGACATACTGACTTGACTGGTTCAGTATAGCACCACGTAAGTGGTCACACCACACATTCACCAATGATGCATCAGCCCACTGAGCATCAATGATGATGCAAAAGACTGCCAGAGGATGCAAACTCACTGTCCTGAGGCACTGCTATGAGATCTGGACAGCGTCATATGCTAGACGTGCCTGGATGCTGTGGGCACTCTGCCTACCCTTCACCCTAGGGTGCGCAAGAGTCATGCACTACTCTGTGAATTGCCCAAACTGTCTTGTATTAATAAAATGACAGCAATCTCTTATGTTACCTGGAGAACCTAACCCCAATTGCAGTTCAGGATCTTCACTTTACCCCATGAAGGCTGTCTTATCATACACATTCCTTAATCAGACTGCATGACCCACTGTGTGGTAATTGTATAGCTCTTCAATACATGACGGCACAGCACCCAGGATAAAATGCTGCATGGCTAAATACTTATAAGGTCCCAAAAGTGAGACCTATTGGCTATGCCAATGCTTGTTTGAAAGGAGGCTTGTGTGCCTGATCCTGCTTCCTGCAGAAGCTCTGATTTCAGTTCTAACCCTTCCTCAGCTTAGTTCTTTATTCATTTATTTTGCAGATCTTTATAGCGCTAACTCTACCCGAAGGTATTGGAGCACTTTACATGAGCCCCAGGTACGTTACACAAGGACATATTCATTGTAGGTAGGCACGGGGAGATTAAGGGATTTGCCCAGAATCACAGAATGTTGAGCTGATGCCGATGCTCCTCGAACCTGGTTCCCCTGCTCCAAAGTCGGTAGCTCTGGCCGTAAGGCCACACCCTCTCCCCCAAATGATGAGTCTGCGAACTTTATTTGCGATTATGTTGGACTGTTCAGTAACTGATGTGGCCTTATGAGGGGACTGGGGAGCAACATACTTTGGGTGAATAAACTCTTGCACGGATGGATCCCGCCATGAGGATTCCATTTCTGTAAATACTCTCTTCTTGTGTTTGCCAATCCCCCGGCGGAGAAGAGGATGGAGTGGTGATAGGGAGCAGGTGCGCAATGCCCATTGGGCTCAAAGACTTTATGCACCCCCCGTCATATGCGTCAGCCTGGCTGAGACAGCTTTCCGGGCACACACGCAGCCGCACCACCGTACTTCACAGGTCTTTAAAAGACCATTTACCTGCTAACGAGACTTTGTTGTGTTTTCAGCACTTCTTAGAGCCCCTGCATCTCCACTCTGCATATTGCTGGAAGAATCAGCACCCCTCCGAAATGTTTATAAGCACCCCCCCCCCCCGAAATTTGGCTCTAGTTGCGCCTCTGGTAGGGAGTGCCAGATATTTTACAGGGGAGAGGAGGTGGGCAAAAGAGGAAGGCACAGTAAGAGGATATGAGGTCGTAGCATGGACAGGGAGTAAGGGTCAGTGGTTAATTTGTAAAAAAAGAGCAGGGCTTTTGTCAGGAGGCAGCTTGCACCAGCTCATTTCTCCTGTTAGTGATGCCTAAAAAACAACCAACTACTAATCGTTAAAGCGGGGAGAGAACAGACCTAATGTCCAGGGCATCCGACTTCAGATCGGGGGTACCAGGTTTGAGTCTCTGCGCGGGCTCAACATCCTGTGATTCTGGGCAAATCACTTCTCCTTATGCCTACCATAAATGAATATGTCCTTAACTGGTGCTCATGAAAAGCACTGGTGCTGATGATTAAGTGCTGGTGCTGAGCACCGGAAACCAACAGCTCAAAGTAAGCACTAGTAGGAGTGCATCAGACCATTGTCAGGTGAGTGGAGAGCAGCAGCAGCAAGGAGAGAGAAAGAGGGAGCATGGCATTGGCAACTGAGCAGGGCCAATTTAAATCAGCATAGGTAGAGGAGGAAGGAGGACTGAAGGGGCACCTAAGATCAATAAGGGGAGAGGGAAGGAAGTGGCATTTGCTGATTTGCAAGTTTGACATAAATGTATGTGTGATATATACCTTTTAGGTGTATGAGAGATCCTCTTTCATTGCAATTAAAGCACTCAATGGAATTATGTGTAAATGGAGGACAATTTATGCTTAATATATTGCACAATTTAGCCTCCTGTTGACTAAATTATCAGGCAACAAGAGGAATACTGTTCAATATTATACAGCTCAGTCCAAGGCAGTTATCCTGCTATTTTGTCATTTTTAAACACAAATATAAAAAGGGATTCTAAGATATGCAAAATGCAAGTGTCTCTTAGATAATAAATTAAAAATACATATCCACCAGACCAAGATTCTTTGTCACGCTGTAGCATAAGAATACAATTTTCTTAACACTGTCCCTTCTACCTTTCAGAGTAAAATTGTTTGGATCTCATTATGAGTTCACTAGTGCAGTACCTATTAACTCTAACCTCTCCTACCCGGAGTTTCTCTTTCCAGGGCATCGATAACTTGGGGGTGAAAATAATGATGTTTACATGTCTGAACTATGAATTCCCCCAACAAAAATGAGAAATCTCAGTAATTTCAAACCCAATTCACCTGGATATTCCTTGTAACAAAGTACCCCTTTTTGCGTAGTTACCCCCATATTTTTTGGGACCAATGCTGCTGTGTTTTTTTACTCTATACACTTGATACTGCTCAGTAGGTCCCAGTGCATATGCTCTGACCCATAAAATATGGTAAAATTGGCTAACTCCTAATTTGCATGTGTAACTCTCCTATAAAGCCAAAGTAAATGGTGTAGAAATACACCCATGGCATGGAAAGTTAAATATCACCTGTGGACTGCAGCACGCATTGTGCCATCCACTAGTAACAAAGAAAAACATGGCTTCAGACCTACCTTTGTAGCCTAACAATTGCAATATGATACTGCAGCCTGATTGGTCAAAATAACCCTTTTGACAAGGGAAAAGCCTTCTATTTAAATATTAATAAGTCACCCCTTTGTAAGCCTTGTAGACCACAAGGTAAGGTACATGGTATTTAAAAGCGAGACATGTAGACATTTGATGTTGCTGTATCTCTACAGTGACAGGCCCCCCAAAAGCTATTTTCACTGTGGCAGGCTCTAGCTGTCTTATAAGCAAAACTAGAATGCATGTTAATCGATTAATTTTGCTATCTCAGATTTGGAACAAGTTAGAGAAATGGCTTGCCCACTATTTTTAATTTTTATTACAAATCCAATTAAATTCTAAAGTTAGATGAAAAAAATATTTAGGAAAACTACAATTTGGAACATTTCCTTTTTCCTGTCTGAAGATTCTGGAGGCTAATTTGCATTAGTCTGCCAAAATCTTCCTCTGCAAGTGCTTGATCGTAATGAGGTGTGAAACTGATGCCAGAGAAGGACAATGGCTTAGGCCTGGTGACAGAATGGGCTGGGTGTGGGGCACTTGATCCCTGTCAGTTCAGGCGGGGCAGATGGGGAGATTTGTGGAAATTCATTATGTTGAAAGGAGCACAAGTCCTATTCATCATTTAATGTAAAGCGATACCAGGGAGGGGAAGCTGTTTGATCCCAGGACACGTAGCAGACATCCTGGCTCTGTCCCAATGGCATCGGGAGCAGGTCACAGAACCAGTTTAGTGTAGTGTAGGAGGAGAGGACTGCTCATTTCCCTAAACATCCCCTGACTCACACACGAGCTCCCTCCAAGGGTAGAAACTCTTTGCCATCTTAAACTCCCCCTAGAATAGTGCATTCTGGGCCAGTTTACAGTAGAGCAAATAGTACGTGCTGCAAACGAATGTAGGGTAGCCTCTGGGAACTTTTTCCTTATTTATTATGGAGTGTCCTGAGTCACCCCCACCAATCCGGCTATTAGACTGTACTAAAATGGACCTCATACCAGTCTCTCAGAATACTTTGTGGACCTACTAATACAGAAGACCTGCTGTTTGAGATCTGTGAGGATGCCTGAAAGGCTGGACCTGCTCCCAGTTGCACCTAAGACAAAGAAACTGACTCCAAGAGTCAGTTGGCTGACATCCTGTGTGGTTACAGTTACATCAAAGCTGCAAGATGCTTTTTGCTGGCATTAGCAATGACCAGTTGCAAACTGGACCCTGCTTGTGGCCTCTGCTGGAGTGAGTGCTCACCCATAGATGTTGTCCATATGTGCACCCCAGGCCACATAACAGAGGCCCACAGGGGTCCCTGAGGTCCTGACACCCTGAGTGGTGTTCCAATGGACTTATTCTGAAAGCTCGGAAAAATTTGGACTCCAAAACATTTTGAACTTTCAGACGTCTGGAGGATCGGTACCAACCACTCAAGTCAATTCACCCCAGGCATGACCTCACTGGGCAAGAAAATCAAGTTGGTCCCTCTCAGAGCTTTTCACTGCCTGAGAATATAATTCAGCAGAACCTCTCTGAAAGTCTATCTGACTTCAATGCAACCTTCCAGGATACAGCTTGCTGACTGCCCCACAACAGGAAAGTCATTTGAGCCCTAAAAAAGAAACTAAGTCGGAAGTTAGAAATCGTACCAAAAGTATACACCCAATGAGAAGGACTTCCATCAGCGCAAAATGTGACTTTTCCTGCTCAAAGCTTTTACTGTCAAAATCAACAGTTTCAGCAGGATGTCACTCAATGCCTGTCTGAGTTTGAATGGACCTCGCTAGATAGAACATTCTTGGTGCATGCAACTTACTCTTTCAGGGTCGACCTGAAATTGCAGCTATGTCCCAGTCACACACAAACAGTATTTTCTATTCTCACTTTACTTTTTCTCTTTAATCTTTAAAAATTCTTATGTCCGGGTCCCCTTGTTGGATTTTTGTGGTTTTGGTATCATTTGGTTTATTATTTTTGGCACTTCTTAATGTTTTACACATTTTCTGTAAGTTAAGCCTGTTTGCTTTGTGCCATAACTACCAGGGGTTGAGCTCAGGCTTAAATTATTTAAACTTTTGCCTGGACATAACAGATTAGTAACTTTATTACTTGTGATGTACTACTATCCAACCCAATTAACAATTCATTTTCTTACATTCCTCACTTCACACACAGTACTTCACCCTGATATTTAGGATGATTTCGGGAACCACAGTCTCTGGGTGAAATACACTGGAACAAATGTGTGCTTTGTTCCTGTGGACTTCTATAAGGCCGGTTACTGGACGAATCGGAATTATGAAGGCACTCATAATTGAGGCATTTGTGTCGAGCATAAAATGTTTAACTCACACAGATAAGAAGCCTCCATGTGCACATTTCTTGTGTCCCTCTTGTTTTTGTACCCAATCTATGTTTTATAAGTGTTCTTCAGTTCTGGGTCTACTCTGTACCCTTATTAGGCACCTCCATAAGCCCCCTTTCCATGGTACTAATGTCCAATGTAAATGGTTCTGTGGGAGGAACTGTTAGGTTCAAGACTACAGACTTTAAGGGGAGAAGTTAAAGATTTGATATTTTTCTGTACCTTGAGAGACCTTTTTCAAATAAGCGTTGCCTTGAGAATACTATTAGTCGTGTAACATGTATTAGCACAAATAATGAAACAAAATAGTTTGATGAAAATTAGAATTAACAATTTCCACACTGTTTGAATTATATTTGAATAGCTAAATGATGTTTTGTTCATGTTACAGACAAAAGCCCTTCCCTAGTCCATCAACTGAAAACATTAATTCTGTTGGGGCAATCGTTTCATCTAATTAGTTCTAGGTTAATATGAAGATGAAGCAATCAGTGGGTGGAAACTGACCAGTTACCTTTGCAAATTGTTGGCCGCTGTGTTACACCACCATATATTTTAAAATAACTTTTTGTCCTTTAATCTATCTTGAACTAATATGTTTTGCTTCTGATATCACCAAATTATTTACCAGATGGGAAATATCCAAAACTGTGAGGAAAATGCTGTTATCACAAAATGAGCACTTTCAGTAGTATAAATAACATTCATAAATGTAATAGATGTCACTTGCAGCACATATAACACCAGCTACCACATACCTATTCACTTATTGAAATAGCAGAAGAAATGCAAAGTTAGCTCTACTGCTAACCCGCACTTCACAGTGTACTTCTGTTGTTGACAACAACAAAATTGGAGCAACAGAGGTAATATAGCCAGGTCACCCTACACTCACAAAATCCATACAGAAATGACCTTGTTATATAGAACACTATAACTCTTTCTGGTTTATATCCAACGGGTATTTTATACTCCTAGGTAGGGCCATGCTCATTTATCGGTCATGCCCACCTCCAAGTGTACTTTTCTACAAGGATTTTAGGGGCATATTATCAAGGACGGCGTTAAAATTATCATTGCTTTAGCGGCAGGAAACTGCCGCTAAAGCGGCGATAATGGGCTTGACAATATGCCGCAGAGAATTCCAATAGAAGCCCATGTTCACACCAGAACATGGGCTTCTATTGGAATTCTCTGCGGCATATTATCAAGCCCATTATCGCCGCTTTTAACGGCAAAGCGGCGATAATTTTAACGCCATCCTTGATAATATGCCTCTTAGTTTGTCAACCAACCCCAAATCATCTCGCATCCACCAAAGAAAAAGGGTGAGAAAAGTCAGAAAGTGCCTCACGTAAGCACCATCCGTGGAGCTACTGGTTGGTGCTCACCAGTTTGCTCGTTCTGTCATCATCTGCAACTTTCATGACAGAAAAAGAAAGAAGAAGAAGTGGAAGTTTTCCCCAAATCTCAAGTTTATGTGAAAAGGTGAAGAAAAATAATGTGTAGATGATAATATCATCCATCAGCCGTTTAGACCCCGCAATGAAAAAAAGGAGAAAGATAAATTTCTAAATTAAAATGAGTTGTGGACCATTACTCCATACATACTTTATTTTCAACATTGTCCACACTCAGATTAAAAGAAACAGCATGTTTAGACCATTTTAATCGAACGGTGCACGGATGTTTGGAGGGCACCACATGTGAACTCCAGTCCACATAGCAGAAGCCCACAGGTAACAGGGGCCCTGCTTGGGGCCCCCAAAGTCCCTTTCTCACAGCCTGTCCATTGCGGTTTGATATTAGAAAGCGACATCGTAATCCCTACAGCAGTGCCTGCACAGGCACTACCTTCATTGTAGGAATTACGGTACAAATGACGGGGTCCTTGAGCCTGTCAGAGAGTTCGGTCTGTCCCTCCTACCACTGAGGTCCAACCGACTGCATCATAATGCAGCAGTCGGACCGCTATTCTGTATGTCGGTGGGACCGCCACCGACGGCCTGTCAGTGGCAGTCCCACCGACATCATTATCAGGCCCAATGTTTTTGGCTGATAGTCATGCATCTAATTCTGGCTATTCCAAGTTATTCGGCCCGAGATGCAAACCCAGCTTTACCCAGATTAAAATGCGGCAGCACATTTCGGCCAGAATAATATGCTGTGTTCTCCCATTTAGACTCCTTGAGAATGAAGTATATGGAAACATGGGGCTCACTCTGGATTGATGGCAGTGGACACTCTTAGGTACTGGCCTAGTGAGTTGGGATTACTTCAGACTCCGACCAAGGCAGCAAGGATTCTTGGGATAATCTTTGATGGCAAATGTACGTTTACCGCCTCGACTAACCAGACAACTTCCACATATATTATTCGGATGCTTATCAAAATATTCCCTTTTATTCCTAACTCTATGCTGAAACCGGTGGTACTAGAATTGATCTCTCACATTGCCTATTGAAATTTGCCATATATATAAATTTTACAAGAATTACTTAAATTGCATTGCATTTTAGTCAGGAAAAGAATTGTTTTTAAGACACTGTGTATAACACATACATGTTTGCATAATGCTGGTCCGAGTTATCTGAAATTCAAATTTTAATGGTGTTTACCCAAGCAAACACTCCACTCCGCAGATAATAATAACATTATTGTCCCTAATCTGGCGCATCGCAGATGGGGTGGGAGGAGTTTCTCTCTGATGGCTGCAAAGTCTTGAAATGCCTTGCCTTTTTGTCTTTAAAATTTAACCAGTCATATCCAATTTCGGACGAACCTCAAAACCTGGTTATTTACTTCTTAGAGCTCTCTTCCTTCTCTTTTATCCTGCTGTTTCTGTTTAATGTTCTCTAGGTATTATATTAGTGCACACTAGAAATTAGGTCTACGTTCACTCATTCACTAGGCAAGGTGGTCGTCTGAAGCTGGAGAAGCCAGAACACGACCAGTTGAGTGATGAATGTTTCCCCCATGCTATAGAAGCATTTTGAAAGGGGTTGACCTGCATGTGTGGCTGTAGTCCCAGGCCAATCCTCCTGCGATTTTACTAGCTGGATTTTCCATACAGTAAAATTGCCACTGGTTTTCCTGCACCTGGAGAATCCAGGTGAGGGAACAGAAGGCCAGTTATAATTAAGCAGTGTTGTATCTCAGGGACACACTGCTGAGTCATTATGACTTCACAGAGCAAGACACAATTGTATATTTACAAAACTATGCCCCTTTACTCCTATAGCTTACTCTGGAGGTGTGTGTGGCTTTTTGTCATGGCCATTTTGTTTTTCTCGAATTAAGATACTTTCTAGATCATTATAAAAGTGGGTTACTAGTTGTGAAGAATTTGGGACCTTCACAAGTAATAAGTCTGCAACCTTTCATCTAGTGGCAGCCTAGTGTACCGTTGGAGCATTAACTCTCTCATGGTAGTGAGTCAGAGCAGTCCAAGGCTATTCAGGGGGGCATTGTGGGCTACTACTGCAGGTTTTGAAATAAACAACACACAATAAATAATTCTCCAGCCAGTGTTTTTACTTATAAAGTGGAAAAGTACTTTATTACATATACTGTGCATTCATGTACATATATAGACATGATAACAGAAGGTAATATCTATGGTAACACCCCCCAAACAGCTCACAACCCTAGCAAATGCTGTACCATATACCCATAATAAACCACACTTATACTAGAAGCAATACAATGGGGTTTAGTTATCAAAAGACATGATTAATTCCTTTGCCAGGGTGTCAGCACATTAAAAAAGCAGAAAAGTGTCATAATAAACCAATGAAAAATTAGTAAAATTACTAAGGATGGTACCATTTTACAATGACATTCAATAATATCTGTAATGATTCACTCAGCTCGGAAAGTTGCATTTTGTTTTTGGCGGCACAAACAAAAGCCCTGATTTAAGTGCAGGACATTGACACATAGGACCTGTCTTGTGTAAGGGCACAAGTTACTTCTCCTGGGCCTGGGGCTTCCTCAGCAGCACTCCAACGAAGGCAGGGAGGGCACTCCCCAGGGCAGACTGCCCTCCCTGCCTACACCCTTCAAGTCCCTTGGCATCCTTTGGCAACTGTTCCAAAGGTGGAGGTGCTGCAAGTCACCTTCACACAGGGAGGAGAAGAAAAGAAATGGTAAGAGGAGAGTCCCAGGTCTAGAGCCCACTTGTAAGAGACAAGCACATGTCTTGTCTCTTGTTGCCCTCACACACCCCAAAGGATGTCATGCTTCATCATCGGGTGTTTGCTCCTCGTCAGGCCGGCGCTGCAATGCCCTACTGGTCCCCCAAAGGGTCACTTTGTGTAGATGACTTGCAGCACCTCCTCCTTTGGAACAGTTACCCCTGATTTGGAATCGTGATTACCATTAGGATCACAGGTACTGGACCATAATCTGCTCCTAGTCCCCCCCTTATTTGTTGAGACATCCTTTGGCAGCTTGCAGGGCACCTATGTCCATGGAGATCAGTGCCCCCCTCCTTTTGGACAGCTCACTGAAGATTCAGGGAATCCTCCAGGGCCTCTACTGTTCCTCAAAAGGTGTAGGGGTCAAGCACCACTAGCCCTAGAGACCCTAAGCGCAGTCCGTGGGTGCCCACCAAAATCAGAAGTCCTTGAGTCCATCTTTGCACTAGGAGTCAGGTGTCTTCTCTCCTCCAGTAGGGCATTCTTTCAGCATCACTTCTCCAATATCTGGATAGTTGTCAAAAATATTGCTTGTTTGTAGGATTTTTTAAGTGGGGTTTTAAAAGGTAAGCCCCTCTTCCCGATCCTAGGGTGACACATCATCATTGCACCCATGCCCAAACTCTCCTGAGAAGCCCTTTGGATAGTTTCAAGATGAAGCCTTCTAGTGGTTCCTTGAAAGGCCTTTTCTGAGAGTGTAACACCCAACTCTAACTGCCCCAACTGCCTGGTCCCTTCCCTCTAAATGGTCAAAGATCAGCCCCTCCTGTGACTGGCTCCAAAGATCTAGCTACCCTCATTTGTTTCTGTGGGGTTGAGTCTACCCAGACCAGGTGCAGTGTAAAGAGTCTTTAACACATACATATTTCATCCCCCTTTTCCCAGGAGCAGGACTAATTACAGGCAAATTAATCTATTGGGTGGGGAGGTCTTCGATCCTCCAGTGGGCCAGCATAGTGATTAATGTGGTTCAGCAGGGTGAATCAAAGGCCCGAATCTAATTTGAAGCTGAGTCAGAGCAAAATGTATAATTCTTTAAGGATCACAGGGAGAGCAGATATATGGAAATTAACACAATAAATCTTGGGATCACTATTCCTATCAGAGAGCAAAGTAGAGAAATACAGAGAAGAAAGGGAGGATGGAGAGATGGGAATCCTAAGGATTACTTTATGTGCCCTCACACATCCCTAGAAATGTCATGCTTCTTCACTGGGCATGCTCCTCGTGGAGCCAACACTGCAATGCCCTATGAGCCCCACAAAGGGTTGCTTTATTTGTTTGCCGTATGACAAAAGGTATGTATGTAAGGGTGTCAAGAGTATGTGGGGTGGAGAGAGTGTGTCTAGTCAAGTGAAGGAGGTAAAAATTGTCTATGAGATACTAAATTAAAATGTAATATGTTGGTTCTCTTGGCAGGATTTAAAAAACCATGATAAGGTTAGGGCTACTGTAGGCGGATGATGTACTCCAGTAGCCTGAAACAGTGAGTGTGGTAAGTTCAACATGTTTTGCATCTGATGGCCCAAAAAGATTCTGTGGCACTTCTCCAGGGCCTAAAAGGAAGGGTGTATGTAACCCTACCCCATACCTAACACATGATGTACAATGTTGGTATTCACCTAAAAGAAGATACATGGTTCAATGAGAGTTCCAAACTGGCAGTCCAATCTAGAAGATAAAAATTAAAAAGAATACAAAATACACAATGGAAAGTAAACAATTACTTGGATGTATGGATCAATGCGTCAACATGATCGCTTGTCCAACATACTCAATAGTGGTGTCTTCCAAGGTAGACATGCACATGCTCGTAAGGGCTCCAATCAGTCACCACAATGTTAGAAACATAATAAAAATATACTAATAGACGTTAATTAATGTCAGATCTATTTTTATCATGGAATTCGTGAGTCATGTTAGTCACAAGGCCTAACTATGGGGAAGATGTACTTTCGTGCAGAATTCGCCCCTCACTTTTAGCACAGAAAAGCACTCTACATTCTTCAGTGAAGCACTACAGGTGTACATACTTGCACTACTAATGCCCAGTCATATTATAAGGCTTGTGCAGGTCAGGACCAATCCATGAAGGGGCCCATCTACGATAGGCTACCTGTGAGCTGATACTGATTACAGTTAGACAGTAGTTTTGCATGGTCATCGGCACATGGATACATGCATGTGTGTGCACATTTTCATGTGCAAGTATCCCAGGGCATTTTGCCCTAGCTGTGCAGCAGCAGATCTTATTTGAAAAGGCAGCCACTGGCGGTTACCTCTCCAATATAACGGAATAACGGAGCGTTAAGTGAGTGAGACTCGGGTAGTAAGACTTACTCACTACAGAAGTGCACAAACTAGCACAAAATGCAGACGGATTAAATGGGGCAGAACCCATTTCTCACAGTCATATTTTGGGAATTGTTGTGGCTGGGCTATAAGACACACTTACCTTTTCAGTCTGTTCAGTATTGGCATTAGCTCTGACTTGTCAGTGTACTGGATTGCGGAGCTTATTTGGAGTATCCGAAAACATTGTCTCCGTTCTTGATTCTTTTAGATGCCTTGGTACATCAGTTGCATATTTCTTCATTAATACTTAGAGCTCATGCATCACAGAGAAAGGCTTCTAGCCTAGTTATAACTGTAAATACAGCCTTTGGTGTGTCAAATTTAGGAAAGCTCAAAGAGAGAGTAAGGGAGTGGCAACTTAGATGTATTGGAATCTCTGGGCAGAGTCATGAACGCTCTGTTCAGTAAGGGAAAACATTTTTTAAACATCACTAAATGAGGAAGCTAACAGGGCCTGCTATTTGTGTTTTATTCACTATGTTTGTAAAATGCTTCTGTAATCCTAAGGGGGATCAAAATAGTTGCCTGGATGCACTGCTCAGTCTTGAACCACAAAAGCCTGAAAATCCATTCTGAAACTTAAAAATGCCGACGCCTTTCTGAAGTTGAATGCGTATGAAAATCTCTTGAATCATTGCTGCAGGAGACCATGGGTCAAAATACTTGGTTTTACATGTTTGACCAGCTTAAGAGCATAAGTGATTGTGGGTCAGTAGGTTTTAGTTAAGTTCCTCTGTGTTTGACCACATATTCCTAGGTGGTACATCAAGCAGTGAGATTTCAGATCACAACTCAACTTTAGGAAACCATTCAAGAATGAACAAGTTGGATGAAAGGTATTCCAGAGTGAAGAATCCTGTAAGACAGGTGTATCCCTAGAGCCTGGGTTGGGGATAGACAGTAGATTAAAGAAGGCCAACTTCCTACATCTTGAAAACTAATAACAAATGTAAAATAGGCTGTAAAAGTAAGTTTAGGACTGAATGTAACTTTTTTTATGCCTGCCAGGAATTCAAAAACAGGATTCCTATCAGGTGTTAATGATTTTTTTAGTGTTTATTTCAGATATAGAAGTCTGGGTATGTTGTCAAATGTATTTTTGTCAACATTGCCAAACTCGTCTCCATCCTCCAGCTCAGGGCGTGAGTCAGTCTCATTCCAGGATGGAAAAGAGAAAGGATTATCTCTAGATTTGGTGGGGGTTTAGAGGAAGGGCTTTCTCCTTGTGCAAAAATGCTTCTCCTCAGAGGAAAAACAGTGAATGTGTACAGAGAGACTAATTTCCCCTGTGCAGCCCTCTATGCTTTTTAGAACCCAGCACAGTGGGAACAACAGAATTCTTGAAAAGCCACCTGACATTGCCAGTAGTACACCTGAAAATCAGTGCCTACTACAGCCATGCAAGCATACTACTTCCAGGGATGTTAATCAATAGGAAATAAGCAGAAAGGTATGCTCAGGCGAAGACATTATTCTATGCCCATATTTTTCTATAATGTCTTTTGCTCATTAGCTGGGAGAAGTACCTCTAAGCTACAACCAACTAATAAGCCCCAATCAGGACAGACGCGGTCTTGGGGTCCCTGCATTCCAGTTCAGGGATGACCTGGTATGGCAGTCGTGGTTGAACTATTTCTATTGGAGGAGGGTCAAGACTGATTTGCAAATGGCGGTTTCCAAACTGAGGTGGCATGATGAGCAAAAAATCTACGGGTTGGATTGCTACCATGAGCGACTGCCAATGGTGAGACACATTGCAACCATTCCTCCCATCAACTTTTGTGTGTTTTTTTGATGTATCTACTTGAATCTGAAAAACACTTGTTGCCCATGGATTTCTAAACAAAATGTATCATTTATCAAATACAGTTACTCAAGAACATTCAATCATACTTTCCAAAAACAGAAACCTTGTTTTCTGCACGTCCTGTAGGAGGAACACTGGAAGTTTTTCCAAAGGCAAATGAGAATTGAATCAACTCTGATAATGATTAGTCCCATGTTTGTTTGTATATAAAATGTTTTAACAAAGTTGTATGCACCAATGTGTTGAAGTCTGTAAAACACCCTGTTTCTCAATAGGCACTGTGTGAGCAAGTGATGTGAGTGAGCCTAGCACTCGCTAAGGGGATTGCTCCCCAAGAAATTTCTGAAACAATGTGGCAGAAACGTGCGTTTTAAGCCTCAATTTGGCCAAAAGGTAGAAGCTTACCGGGGAGCTCTGTTTGGGCACTCATGAAATAATAAAACTCATTGAGGACGGTCTGCTGTGGCTAACCTTCCCTTGAGATGCAGAGCATGTTACTCCATCCAAATAAACTTTTGGAAAACATCGGGCCACCTAATGCATTTTGCAAGCAAATTGTCAAATCAATTGGCTAACAAAGCTGCAGGTTTTACTAGCACATTAAGGCTAATCCATACCAAGGACACCGAGGGACAGGGGAATTCCTGAATATATCTTGTTGTCTTTCCATCTTTCTTTCTATATCTTTCTTCACTTTTCTAGCTCTGATTTTCCATTTTCATCTTTGTTTCCTTCTTTTCATTCCGTCTTATTCTTGTTCGTTGTTTCTTTCAAAACGTCTGCCTTAGTTTCTATCTTTTAATCTTTCTTTCTTCCTAATATCTGTCCATCATTTGCTTATTCACTTTTGACATCCTTTCCATGTTTATTCTCTTTTACTTTCCATCTTTCTTTCATTCTCCCCATACTTCTGCCTTTTCCACCTTTCTTTCCTTCCTTCTCCTCATCCTTCTTTCATCTTCTTTCTTTCCGTCATCCATTCTTTTATACATCCATCACCCACCCACCCATCCAAATATACAGCCATCAAAATACACATCCAACCCTTCATCCATTCATCTACCTGTCCGTCCATCCATGCCTTGTTCCAGGCGTACCCTTACCCCACAGCTGCATCATACTATCCATCCTCTTTCAGCCGTATTTAGGACCTTCTGTTTGAAGACCAGCGGTTTGATCAAAGCCATAAACAATGAATTAATTATTTTATGTTACCACTCTTTCCTTCGCCTTCTCAAGTCGCCAAACGGGTGTGTTTATGATGCCCCGAATTTCCAATTACAAGCAATTTTCGGCCCTTTTTTGTCTCCCAAAGCTGTTAATATAACTCAGAAGGATAGGGTTTGACCCTTGAACTGGGTGCATTTGTTTAGTTAACTATGTTTATTGGTTACATTTTATTATCCTTTCACACTAGACAGTGAAGCACATTAATTCTGCCGGGGTCACTGCAGATGGCTGAAGCATTTGTTCTGTCCACGAGTGGGAATATTTATTTAGAACAGAAGGCCACTACATTGGTAAATTAAATTTACTAAAATCTTAACATTGTGCCAAATTTTGTGCTTGACAGCCTGATGTGCAGCTGTGAACTTGTCTCAAAAGCTAGAAGGAAATTGTGTCTTGTTCGAGACCCCAAATTCAACTTTTTATATTCATTCACTGTAATGCATACTATAGAGGAATTCCTGCTTGCCGATTATTGCTGCTAAATACCAAAGATATTCTTTCCAAGTCACTTTTTTCACAATGAAACAAACAGGTCTGTGACATCAACAATGGTGCTGTGTGCCAGAGCACCGCAGCAGCCCAATTTCAGTTTCGGGAAAAGCTCCTTGTTAAAGGTCTGTGACCTGGAAATCTGTGTCATGAATTAGGTTTCAAGCCGGACAGCTTTGTTAGTTAAAGCATTCAGTGTGTTAGGAGCCCCTCGCTTGGCATTCCAGACAGCACTCATGCTGTTCAGCGACACAGGGCTTCAGGCACTTCAGGGATTTAACAGGCAGGGAGAAATAACCCGTGAGTTCAAAGTTTATCTGTTCAATAAGGAAGGAGGGGGCGGTCTAATTGAACAAAAGTTGGCATCTTGAATGACACGTCTTATGAATAGAAGGCGTCAGTTCTGGCGACACAGAAGCCCCGGAGTGGATAGTGCGATTGAAGAGACAAGCATGGGTTGGACTCGCTGCTTGGCTTACTCTCGAAAAAGAAATGGTTTTAGCCAAGGACAAGACCAGGAAAAGATGCTGGTAAACACATGAGAAAACGTGCTTTTTTCAAATGGAATATACATTTTTAATTATTTACAGATTTAAAAGCCATTTAAATAGACGTTATTTTGTAGAAACGCGTGTAAAACCTTAATTAAGAAATATTATGTCTAATCGACCGCAGATGCAAATAGCCTGGACAAAACAAATAAAGGAGCCATTCCGTTCCTTGTTTATTTGTTTACTTAGCCTCAATAACTTGCGAACAGAAATGCTTTAGGAAGGTAAAAGACAACAGTGCACAGAACACGGAGAAAACTGGTCAGCGCACAGAGTTACAAGTGAATAGTTGTTTTGTGCATTAACTGCACCACATTTGTGCAAAGCATTAGTGAAGGCAGACACACATATTAGGAAGGGAGTCTACCTACTAAGCTATACAGGAAAACAATGTACATATATGCAGTACTATGGGGTGAGCGGTGTAGTGGGGGCCTGTTGCAGGAGATGGCATTTCAGTGTTTTGACTAGTTTTTTGAGCAGTAGCATTCACTGCACCATTGGCTTGGATATCGCCCTGTTTTAGGCAGAGGGCCGGAGAGGCAGGATCCCCATTTAGAAATACTCATCGAAAGACTGACAGGCAGTTCTCCCTCAGTTACATAATCAATCAATCAATCAGTCATTTGTTCAGCGCACTACATACCCGGGAGGGTCTCAAGGCGCTGGGGGGGAGGTGATCGAACAGCCAGGTCTTCAGTATCCTCCTGAAGGTCAGCAGGTCTTGGGTCTGTCGTAGGCTCAGTGGGAGGGTGTTCCATGTCTTGGCGGCGAGGTGGGAGAAGGATCTCCCGCCGGTGGTTGTTTTTCGGATGCGGGGGACGGTGGTGAGTGAGAGGTCGGCGGAGCATAGCTGGCGGTTGGGGGTGTAGAAGGAGAGCCGTCTGTTGAGGTAGGCTGGGCCGGTCTTGTGGCGTGCCTTGTGTGCGTGGATGAGGAGCTTGAAGGATATCCTCTTGTTGGCGGGGAACCAGTGCAGGTTTCTTAGGTGAGGGGTGATGTGGCCGTGTCGTGGTACATCGACGATCAGTCGTGCCGAGGCGTTTGGATGCGTTGTAGTCAATTGATGAGCTTGGTTGGGGCTCCCGCGTAGAGGGCGTTTCCGTAGTCGAGTCTGCTGCTGACGAGGGCCTGGGTGACTGTCCTTCTTGTATCTGTCGGGATCCATCTGTAAATCTTGCGGAGCATGCGGAGGGTGTTGAAGCAGGAGGAGGAGACGACGTTGACTTGCTTGGTCATTGAGAGCGTTGAGTCGAGGATGATTCCCAGGTTGCGTGCATGGTCGGTGGGGGTCGGGGCTGCCCCCAGTGCCGTTGGCCACCAGGAGTCATCCCAGGCTGACGGGTTGGAGCCGAGGATGAGGACCTCCGTCTTGTCCGAGTTCAGCTTCAGACGGCCGATCTTCATCCAGCCGGAGACGGCCTTCATTCCTTCGTGGAGGTTGGCTTTGGTGGTGATTTGGTCCTTGGTGAGGGAGAGGATCAGTTGAGTGTTGTCGGCGTAGGAGATAATGTTGAGGTCGTGCTGTCGGGCGACGTGTGCGAGCGGGGCCATGTAAATGTTGAACAGTGTCGGGCTGAGGGAGGATCCCTGGAGTATGCCGCAGATGATCTCGGAGGCTTTGGAACGGAACGGGGGAGGCGGACGCTCTGGGTTCTGCCGGACAGGAAGGAGGTGGTACATTCCAGAGCCTTGTCTCGGATCCCTGCGGCGTGGAGGCGTGCGCATAGTGTGTGGTGGCAGACGGTGTCCAAGGTGGCGGAGAGGTCTAGGAGGATGAGTGCTGCAGTCTTCCCGTTGTCTAGCAGGGTCCTGATGTCGTTGGTGGCGTCGATGAGGGTGGTCTTGGTGCTGTGGTTGCTGCGGAACCCAGACTGGGAAGGGTCCAGGATTCTGTTCTCTTCGAGGTATCGGGTTAGCTGTCTGTTGCCAATTTTCTCGTTGACCTTGGCAGGGAAGGGGAGCAGAGAGATGGTCCAGAAGTTCATGAGGTCTCTTGGGTCTGCCTTGGGTTTTTTGAGTAGGGCTTTGATCTCGGCGTGTTTCCAGCTCTCTGGGAAGGTCGCGGTCTCGAGGGAGAGATTGATGTCGTTGCGCAGGTGGGGTGCGATGGAGCTGCTTGTTTTGTTGAAGACGTGGTGCGGGAATGGGTCTGACGGAGAGCTGGAGTGGATTGTGCTCATGGTCTTGATGGTGTCATCGACGCTCACGCTGGTCCAGGCTAGCAAGGGGACGTGGTCGATGGTGTACGGAGGGTCTGTTGTGTTGTTGTCTGTTGGGGCTGTCTGGGTGTTGAAGCTGGCGTGGATGTCTGCTATTTTGCGGTGGAAAAAGGTGGCGAGGGAGTCGCACAGGGATTGCTACGGCGGGATGTCATTGGTGTTGGAGCTGGGGTTGGAGAGTTCCTTCACGATGTTGAAGAGCTCCCTGCTGTCGTGTGCATTGTTGTCGAGGCGGTCTTTGAAGGAGGTCTTCTTGGCAGCCCTGATGAGGTGGTGGTGGTTGCGGACGGCGTCCTTGTGTGCTGCGTGGCTGTCCGGAGTTTGTTCACTGTGCCATTTCTTCTCTAGTTTCTGGCAGGCTTGCTTGGAGGCTAGGAGTTCTGGGGTGAACCAGCTGGTCCTCTTGCTGGTGTCTCTGTGGGGGGGGTTTCTTCAGCGGGGCGAGGGTGTTGGCGCAGTCCTCGATCAAGCGTCTGAGGTTGTGGGCAGCATCGTCGGTGTTGAAGGGTTCGGTGGGTGGGTTGAGAGCGAGGTTTGCATGTAGTTGGTCTTCGGTGATTTTGCTCCAGCGGTGGGAGGGGATCTGTTGGGTGTGGTGGTGTGTGGTGGGTTTCTGGAAGGTGAATTAAATGCAGCGGTGGTCGGTCCAGAGGAGCTCGGTGGTGTGGCTGACGGAGACGTGCAGGCTTGAGGAGAAGACGGGGTCGAGCGTGTGGCTGGCGGAGTGGGTGGGCGTTGTGATGAGGTGTCTCAGTCTGAGGTTGGCGAGGTTATCGATCAGGGTTGTGGAGTTGTTGTCGTTGTTGTTCTCAAGATGAAAGTTCAGGTCTCCGAGGAGGATGCAGTCGGTGGAGGTCAGGGCATGCGTGCTGATGAAGTCGGCAATGGAGTCGCTGAACTGGGGGCGGGGTCCGGGGGGTCAGTAGATTACGGTGCCTCTGAGGGTGGAGTTGGGGTCTGTGTTGATATGGAAATGCATGTGTTCGGCGGGGCTGAGCGCGTCATCGGTGCTGGTCGAGACCCTGATGCTGTTCTTGTGGACGATGGCGATTCCTCCTCCGACTCCGTTGTTGCGGTCTCTGCGGGTGACCTTGTAGCCGTCTGGGATGGCTATGGCGATGTCGGGTGCGGAGGAGATGTTCAACCAGGTCTCTGTCAGGAAGGCGACGTCCGGGGAGGTTGTGTTGAGCAGGTCCCAGAGCTCGACAGCGTGTTTGCGTGCGGAGCGGGTGTTCACTACTATGCATCGGAGGTGGTTGAGGTCTTTCTTGACGGGTATTTCGTCGGCTCTGTGGCTGGTGTAGCTGCAGTTCCGGCAGGTGAAGGGACCGTGTGCGCGTTTCGGGGCAGCCTTGAAGCAGGTGTGGGTCCGTCCGGGGTTGGGAGCGTGCAGAGTGCTGGCGTCGTAGTGGCAGGTGCGGGGGCCAGGGGTTCTGGTGCTGGGTGCGGTCCGGGCACGGACAGGCGCAGACGGGCTTGCCTTAGGCGCGCCTTTGGCGCGCCAGCGGCGCAGCCGCACAGCGGCCGGCATATATTGGGATGTGGGAGGGAGGAGCAGCTGGGAGGCGGGAGCAGCGAATGGGCAGTCAGGGGGGCGGGACCGCAGGGGACGCAGCAGCGGGGTGGTGAGGGGGGATGAAGGAAACAGAAGGCAAAAGGGCACAACAATTGAGGGGGCAACGAGTGGCACAGAAGGCAAAACGGTCACAAAAAAAGGCAAAGGGGCCACAAAAATCGGGGGGAAACAAGTGGCACAGAGGGCAAAAAGGTCACAAAAAACAGGAGGAAACGAGTGGCACAGAAGGCAAAAGGTCACAAGAAAGTGCAAAAAGGTCACAAAAATCGGGGGGAAATGAGTGGCACAGAAGGCAAAAAGGTCACAGAAATGCAGGGGCAGCTAAGCAACAGAAGGCAAAAATAGCCAGAGAGACACGGGGGCAGCGAGGGGAACAGAAGGAAAAACCGGGCAGAGAGACACGGGGGCAGCGAGGGGAACAAAGGGAGAGAACGGGCACAGACCACTTACAGGCAGCGGGGGAGACAGACAACACCAATCACAGATACAACAATGAAAATGCAGGCACTACAACGAGAGCAATGAAAAAATACAGGCAGTACAACGAAAGTAATGAAAAATACAGGCAATACAATGGAAGATGAGCAAACCTACCACTGGCCACCAGGGATGAGGCGCAGATGGTAGACTGTGGGTGGAGGAGGGCCTCAAACTTCCTCAGCAGCGGCAGCTGGGGCAGGGACACACAGGCGGTGCTGTACGGAGGGGGAGTGACCTACCTGGAAGGGTCAAGGGTCGCTCTCCTCACCGCGCAGCGGCCGGCATATATGGGGAGGTGGGAGGGAGGAGCAGCTGGGAGGCAGGAGGCGGGGGCAGGGAATGGACAGTCAGGGGGGCAGGCCGCAGGGGACGCAGCAGCGGGGGCGGTGAGGGGCGACGAAGGAAACAGAAGGCAAAAGGGCACAACAATTGAGGGGGAAACAAGTGGCACAGAAGGCAAAAAGGTCACAAGAAAGGGCAAAAAGGTCACAAAAATCGGGAGAAATGAGTGGCACAGAAGGCCAAAAAGGTCACTAAAACGGGGGGAAACGAGTGGCACAGAAGGCAAAAGGTCACAAGAAAGGGCAAAAAGGTAACAAAAATCGGGGGAAACGAGTGGCACAGAAGGCAAAAAGGTCATAAAAAACGGGAGGAAATGAGTGGCACAGAAGGCAAAAGGTCACAAGAAAGGGCAAAAAAGTCACAAAAAACGGGAGGAAACGAGTGGCACAGAAGGCAAAAGGTCACAAAGAAGGGCAAAGAGGTCACAAAAATCGGGGGGAAACGAGTGACACAGAAGGCAAAAAGGTCACAAGAAACGGGAGGAAACGAGTGGCACAGAAGGCAAAAGGTCACAAGAAAGGGCAAAAAGGTCACAAAAATCGGGGGGAAACGAGTAGCACAGAAGGCAAAAGGTCACAAGAAAGGGCAAAGAGGTCACAAAATCCGGGGGGAAACGAGTGGCACAGAAGGCAAAAGGTCACAAAAAAGGGCAAAGGGGTCACAAAAATCAGGGGGAAACGAGTGGCACAAAAGGCAAAAAGGTCACAGAAATGTAGGGGCAGCTAAGCAACAGAAGGCAAAAACAGGCAGAGAGACACGGGGCAGTGAGGGGAACAGAAGGAAAAACCGGGCAGAAAGACACGGGGGCAGCTAGGGGAACAGAGGTAGAGAACGGGCACATACCACGTACAGGCAGCGGGG
Source organism: Triturus cristatus (assembly GCF_964204655.1). Lineage (NCBI taxonomy): Eukaryota > Metazoa > Chordata > Amphibia > Caudata > Salamandridae > Triturus > Triturus cristatus. The sequence goes on along the minus strand of NC_140581.1, from coordinate 748,543,278 downwards.
GAGACAGACAACAGCAATCACAGACACAACAATGAAAATGCAGGCACTACAACGAGAGCAATGAAAAAATACAGGCAGTACAACGAGAGCAATGAAAAATACAGGCAATACAATGGAAGATGAGCAAACCTACGGCCTACCAGTGGCCACCAGGGATGAGGCGCAGGTGGTAGCCTGTGGGTGGAGGAGGGCCTCGAACTTCCTCAGCAGCGGCAGCTGGGGCAGGGACACACAGGCGGTGCTGTGTGGAGGGGGAGCGACCTACCTGGAAGGGTCAAGGGTCGCTCACTGAATACAATAAACGACCCAAGTAAAAGGGACAATGCACTGTCAATATCAGAGCTAAGTGTTAATGACGTTATACACAACACTACTGCTATACTGCTTATTATGTATATTTCAATGTGTGTCTTATTATTTATACAGACACTACACTGTACAAACCGGATACCTCTCCAATGACTCATTGACTTTATGCTTGTCTTTGTCCATGCTCAGCGCTCTTCTGTCATGACTAGGTTCAATGTATAGAAATATCACATACTTAGGAACATTACATATGTGCCTATTCACATGTATGCACCGAATAAAGGATTTGCCAGCTACACCCACTCGGAAGCTCCCTGCGATTTAGTAAAGACCCGCTGACGAGCCATAATTAGAGGGCAGGAGTAAAAATAACGTGGTTCGCTTTACGTCTACCGCATGCATTCCCATGGCTGGACTTGCCTTGTCGAGGCTTAACACAATCATATGTAAATCAATGTAACACATTAAATATTGGGTATTGGCTTAAATACTGTACCACAGTAACAAAATAACATCTTTAAATGCTGCATAAAAATAGAACTGCACTAACGTTCAGCATGCAGCAATTTGAGCTGCATACAATTTTATTATTCATCTGATATGTTACTATGTTGCATTGACACATTTGTGCCCTTCACAATAAAACTGATTTTCGGTCAAATGTTGAAAGCCAAAGTGGGGTGAATATTCGTATTCCTCTCTCAGGCTCCTATTTTTAAATGACGTGTGAAAACAAAGAATGATTACATGTGCTTCAGTCATTCCATTATGCACCACAGGTGACTTGCATCAATAGCTCAGTGTCTCTGTGTGACGTTGGAGGTCACTTAAACTTTCTTGTTGTTACCGCGGGGCTAGGATCCCATGAGCAGTTTAGCATGCAATGCAGGGCCAAGCTGATTTTGTGGCGCGCCTTCTGTTGACCCTGCTCGGCGTCCGTAGCAAAGAGACACTCCATTGCACAGTTCTTTGCTGTTCTTTAGCAGTGGAGGTCAGAGAACCCTATCGATAATAATTAACCTTTGGTGGCAAAACGGCTTTGTCATTTAAAGATGCTGAAGTGTCTCCTTGCAGTTCTCATGTCAACAACATATCCTTTTCTATTACATGGGCTTGATTTACTGTTATTGATTTATAATCATATTCTCCCTCTCCACACTGTGATGTATTTTCTGGCTCTGTCATCCCTGGGTTTGCAAAACACATACATGATATATGACCCTCATTACAGCTCTGAGCCTTAAGTCCTGCCATACATCAACGTCCAGTGGGAAAGTGTAAATGCAGCAAGGCAATTCAGTTTATCTGAGAGTCAACCCACATTACCTTGTTGATTCTTGTGTTTCCTTTTAGCATGGACCTTGAAAACGAATTTTATTTTACAGTACATTCGGGAACGCTCCAGAAAAGGTTACAACAAATGGGCTTTTGCCTGATTGTGTCTTGTGTTACTTTATCGTCGGATTATTTATAGATAAAAACGATGCAATTGTTACCAGATATTTTTGTAGGGCAGAGGTGGCGCAGTGTGCTCTGGGGAATGATAACTTCCCTGTAAATCAATAAAAGCTAAATTCCACTAACCTTCACAGGCTTTCGCTTTACAATATTTACAATCTGTCTATGAAAGCAAATATCCACAGAGCTAGCACACAGGTTATGTTATGTTATGTTAAAATGAATTTATAGAGCGCACGTACACCGGGGAGGTTTCATGGCGCTGTTTTGGTTGAAATCCAGATCATAAAAAAGGGTTTAGAAAGACAGGTCTCCGTCCATTCAGCAAATTGCGCTAAATGCAAGATAAGGAGCTGCTGAGAAGTACATCTCTTTGTAATTATGTGTTTTGTGAACCCATTGTAAGTAAAATATGTCATGTTTGGGTCAGAATTGCAACTTTCATCAGTCGCAGCAAATTTCTGAATGTAGTATTATTGGCCATGAAGCCAGTCGATAATGCTCGCTACTGTTCCTCATTCTGTAAATGTTCCCAGACCAGTGGCGATCGGCTAGCTCAATACACAGTAGAGTCGCATCGGATCATAAAATGAAAGCCACAAAGAGGGCCTGAACGTCTTCACTAAGTACATTCAGTGAACACCTCCCTCCTGCGAACCGTCACTTCCTGAGCTGCTACCCTACTTTTGTTTCCTTACCTCACCATTCACTACTCAAAACCGACCACTAAACACCAACACTTGGCCTAACCCCGAACTATGGGATGCAGTGGGAGATAATGTAAAATATTACACCCCCCCGGGTAGTGTACAACAGGCAACCGCTGTCCAATAAGGTGGAAAATAATGCTGTGAGAAACAGCAGGGGCCTTGGGCACCCTGTCCAGAAGGTTGGTTCCTCATGTCGTGTTTTCTTACCTATTATACCGCATGGTGAAAAAGCATAGTGACCAATGCTTTTCTATTTTTGTTTGCATTTATTAACATCTTGAGCATATCAATGTGACTGCTGTAGGATCTGGCATCTACCACCAAGGCCATGAGGATTATACTTCCTTTCCTTGTGTTTTTCTCCCACAGCACAAACACTCACTACTCATCATGAAGAGGCACCAACCAACATCACAATGATGGATAAAACAACTTTGGTTTTGAAGAAAAGCTGTTTTTTTTTACTCCTTTCATTATACAAACCTAAAACCAACACACAGCCTTGTAATCACTACATTATAGGAGTCCTTATCACACACAACCAAGACACCTCGGATCATCCATATTTTAACTTTTATTGGACATTCAACAGCACTATGTACCACACCGCATTTTACCATTTTTATCTAAAAGTGGCAATAATCCTTCAGCACATGCTACTCAGAACCTTCACACCTTCATTTGATTTCAAATATTATTTATTAGATTTCTAGTTTGTTCAATGCTGTGAAACACAGTAATACAATTTGACTATTACAAAACATTTAATATACCTTCATAAACACAAGGCAACAAAGTCCTATTCCTGGCAAAACATAGCTAAATTAATGTTTTGTACACACGGGGACAGAGCTTTTGTGAGAGCGGCCTTGGTTTTGTGGAGACAGTGGTGGGTCCACTGGTTCTACAACATCAGACGGGAAGGCAGCATGTTTGGTGTGCGGGGAGGACTCCCCTATTGCGTCACCAGGACCACAGGCCTCCATTGGCTCACTCTCAGAACAGTGTAGCCATACACATAAAGCTCCAAAAAGATCTTCCTAAATAAAACTAATCTTGTGTTCACAATAAGACTAGCCATTTTAAAACGTAATATTTAATACATTCTATACTAATCAAACACAACAAAACAACAACTATCAACATACAAATGAAGGTTAAGGAATTTTAATTTATGGCCTTCCTAGATCCACATGAAGGGGTCCCCAGGTGCAGAATGGGCAATGATACGATTACCATTGTGGTTAGTACTATGCAATCACAATATAACTTACAATAACACACAAGAATGTTTTAGGCTAAATAACGTTAGATGTTATCCCCACAACTAACAGCACATGAATAAAAGGAGATGTTTTATGAACTGCCAGAATTCACGACAAATGATAAAATCATGTTAATAAAAAACCTTGCTCAAAGTGCATGATTTGTTAGCAAACCATTTATTCAGTGGTAGCACTTGGTAATCTCTTGTCCCACTCTACTGTAATGAGACCTACCAGGCTAGTCCTTTATTTATACTCCATTGAGGGTACCTGAGTGGCAATAGCGATTCCTCTACACTCCAGTAGTGGGTGGCAACGCCTGTGCACATGGAATACAGAGTCTTCTCAGGCCCATATATATATTTTTTCACATATTATGCGCCTGTTCCAGTCCCAGTCTGTGTGAGAACTCATACAATTGCTTCTGGGAGGATGAAACTCTTCCCCAAAACTTGATATTTCACATACATTCACTGATGCAGGTTATTGCTTCAGTCCTGACTATGGCAGCAAACTGGAACAAAGATAAATACTGTTTGAAATTGGGACTCTCACATTAGAGCTCATTATTTTGCTCAGACTCCCAGGCTGTCCATTTTCCCAGATGCTCCCCTCTTGGCCTGAGGTGTATAACACACGTTCTTGTGGAGAGCAATGCATGGTTCTCTGGGTCCTTCAGTAAGCATGAACAACCTACCTCACCTATAACTATGCATCTAACTATGGAAACCTCCTATTGCAAGCTGGAGGTTCCAGGGATTCCAGTCTGGGAAAAATGTAGACTTCTACCATACCTACTGCAGGGTCCTAATTAGACAGTAGCAACCCCAGACAAAATGCTTTGGTGACCAGGTCCATCCACTAGGTTTTTAGCTACATGCAGTGAAAAAACTATTGTTTACACTATAGTCCTTTTTGTCATTCATGCAACAGTGCCATCAAGAGCCAAGTCGGTCTCCCTAGAGACCATCCTCCAGAAGTTTAGGTTAAGTAGGGTGCCTGATTGTCCACCTCTTGGACTGACCACAGCTTATGTGGCAGCCCTGGATGTACTCTTCTGGTCACAGGGCTAAAAGAACCCCAAGAAATCTGGAAAGCACCGAATTCCTGGACAGCCCATCTCTTTAGGCTCTCAAAAAAATGTCTTACTCACGCCAGAATGATCTGCCCACTAGGAAGATTCCAGGCATGCCCTTATCCTACTCACTTACAAATATCTCATGCATAAGGAATACCAGGTTTTGCCCAGATACATTACGTGGCCACCTCCTTCTTGCTAGTTGAATTTGTCGGTAATCTTAAACCTCCTAGTTCTGTAGCACTACCACTACAACTTCCAAACAGGGCCTTCTATATTCAGCTGTCACACCCTCCTCATTATGGCATATATATGGAATCTGATCCCATGAAGCATTCAAGAGTTTACTTTGTTATTAGGGATGCTTCCAATAATTTTGACGTTAATAAAGATAAATAAAGACATGGAAGTCTTAATCAGTTAAGTGAGAAAATTCAAGAGAAAGAACCATATAGGAGGCGCGGCCAAGAGCCGTCCAAAATGGCTGTTCCTTGTTAGAGCTCCTACACTGCCCGCACCTCAGACGAGGCCAATCTTGTCCAGCTATGGTAAATGCATGAACCACTTCAAGGAATCATGTACCAGGAGATTCTTCATGGATTGAGGGGTTGATTGACTGTCATCGCCACCGAGCTTCTCATACCCCCACCTCCTCCAGCATGATATCTGCAGCATCCCCTGACCATGCGGTCCCTTGAACAGTCTGGCTACCAGGACCCCCAGTGATCCAGAATCACACTGGAACAAAGAACCAGACTTCATGCCCACAACGAAGGCTTCTCAGCTTCTGATAAGGTAAAAACTGGTGAAGCTGCTTCCTCCAACTCAGCATAGTGCAGTCACCAACTGCATCCTTGCCCAAACCTAGTGTGGCCCTGACAGTCCTGCCCCATTTCACATGCATTGAGAAGTTGCGCTTCTGTTGAGGAACACCCTCAACCTCCGGCCGACCAGCCAGAGCTACTGCACCGTGGAGATTCACATAGCCACCACAAGGATCCATACAGAGGCTTGAGGTGAGAGTGCTCACACCCCCATCCAAATCGGAGTCTGATGGCCACAGCTCTGACCACAAAATGCCCTGGGGCTTCAGGTAACTACAACTCTTGCATCTTCCACAGTCACCACTTCACTGTGCCACAGAGCTTTTACAGCTCTTCAAGCCTTACCCACAAACACAATGCCAGATTATAGCCTTTACATAGGGTTTCTGCCTATATACCATCACTCATTGGTGCAATCACTAGAACAGCCCCCTTCGACCGCCACAGCACACCTGAGACTTCATTGACTGTCGTCAGGAGGGAGTAAGACTTCACTGCTGTACCTTCAACTAGCAAGACCCTGTACAGACATCATTGTATACTGACCCGGGGACTGGAACATGAGTTTGTGACCTCCTCCTGAGAGGCTTGTTGCCTAGGAATATTTTATAATTCAATACTTTGGTCACTCACTGATGCTGGGGCAGCAGTGACAAGCACAGGCATTCTGGACTATCCTTGTACCTGATCTCTCACTAATGAATTGGCCATTTCAAGCACACTTATATGAATAACCTGGAGAAGTAACTGGGATGCAATCACAGAGTCATCTACCCTTTGACAGCCTCTCTGATTAGGAATGTCTTCATGCTCCTCCAACACTACCTTTGACATATTAGTGTTTTGGCAGCAGTGACCAAGTTGAGGCCTCGCACTTAAGATCGCTTGTTTCTTAAAAGAGGCAAGATCACAAAAATTACCAACTAACCTCACACAGCGACCCAGGTCCCCAGATCCACACTCGTCCAATGTGGGGCACCTGAAACTATATGGACTCACTGAATCTTCAAAAGTGGAAATACAGTCCTACAACACTGCACATCAGTATGCCCTGATAAACTGAGATAATACCTAATATCTGATACTTGCTGGCTACATGAGTCACATCCGACTCTGAGTAAACATCCACGATACCGCAATAAATGTCCAACTTTTGAGAAACTGGCACTGTCAGCTTTCCTGCTGCTACACAAGGCACTTAAAATTACCATCTCATGTCGACCCACAAAACAACAGTCTGACAACTTTTTGTTTCGGCAGCAGTAACCTAACCCAAGATAAAACGTACTCACACTCCCACCTCATCCACCACTACCTCGCCTTCCTCCTCAGAGATGGAAGCATTGATGAAAGAAATATCTTCTATTGGCTTTACACTTTCGATGATGGGTATGAAAATCACAGCTCTGAGCACCGAAGTCAAATCCATGAGAATGATCATCACCACCTTCCAAACCTGTCTAGACACAGTCGACCTATGACTAGACTGTTCTGGAATATGTATTATGGGCTTGCAGGCTTATTTATCTTTGCATCTACAGGTTCAGACAGGGAAGCAGAGGCTTAGTAGTCACGAGAGTGTTGATTATGACGAGGTTGCAAAGACGACTCCTCTATTAAGTCTCTGTTAAACACACTACACATTAGTGAGAATTCATGTGAATAGGCGTTTTTGTCATTTGCTAATTGTGTTTCATTTCCTTTTCAGGTTTCTTTCCTCTTCCCTGCTGTTCTCTTCCTCTTACCCTTTCCCTCTCCTGATCACTCTAAAACTCTGTGCCTTTTATGGCAATTAGAATTGGAGATATCAAGATGTGGACCATATTGCTTGTCGCTCTGATCCTGAGGTGTCGCCTAGCATCAATGCAAGGCCTTGACACCGTGAAACTGAGTTCCTAAAAAATAAGATTACAAACTTTGAAGGCAGGTCATGCAGAGACAATTTTTGTACTTATGGTGTTCGAGACGACATGGAGAAAGAAGACATGACTGCTTTTCTATAAACCTTTCTCATGAGACTGCTCAATTTTAGCCTTTTGGAGCCACTCAAACTACAAAGAGCCCACGCTACATCATTTTGTTTCTCCTCCTCCAGCAAGTTGCCTCGGCCAATCATAGCATGTGCACTTCACTACCAGCATGCCAGAGCTATCCTGCATACTGCAAAATGTGCATTGTCCCCCTTGATCTTTGAAGGCCACCGGACCTCCATATCGGCAGACTTCTCTTCAGTTATAAATTTGAAAAGCAAGACATTTTTGGTCGTCTGCACCAGGCTTCAGTAATGAGACCTCAAATATGGTCTAATGGACCAAGCAGGAATGATAGTGACAGTAGATGGCAAGAACTTCCAAGAGCCAGACGATCTAGAAGCCTTCCTTGACACTGCTTCCATGGATACTAAGCCTCCCCAACCCAAGACCTAAACCAATTCCACCCTTGATGGGAGACGGATGGACTACTCATTCACGTTCATCAAATAGACAATCCTTCATTGCAGCAGGATGAAGGAGATACTCTGATCAAGAAGGTCTCAACAAGGTGTTTGAAGCACTCATACATAACAGAGATAAGTCACAATCACCCCTAAAATCAACAGCAGACTCCTAGCAACATGAAAAGCAAGAAGGTTGATGTCTGGCTCAGTATACTACACATATTAAACATGGCTCTTAAATACTGTATACTGTATTTTGTATCCTTCACTCTCAATCATGTATGACCACTGCTGTATTCACACTGTTTGATTTTAGCGAATTGCAGATTAATCTCTTGACATGTCTAGATTTAACGAATTAAAGATTCCCTCCCACATTATCCCCTCAATGTACCAACATATCAATCCACCTATCATGCCCCAGCCGCATAATATTATAAGCCATGATCGCTGATTTCCATCATCTCCCTTAATGTTAATGGTCTGTACCATTATACCAAGCATACCAAAATCTTAAGCTAATTACGCTCCAAGCATGCAGACATCAGACATTGCTTTAGTGAAGGAAACCCACTGCTCCACCAAGAGTCCACAAAACCTAAGAGAGACTAGTTGGGCACACTCATAAGTAGCAGCATCCAGGAAGAATCCCTGACAACTGACCCTCCTCCACAGAACATCTTCAAACATGTGAGGTTGCCATAGTAATTAAAATATCTCTGCCATGTATGGTGACCAAAACATGAATAGATAAGAGTAGTAGATGGGCCATGGCCAAACTTCCATTCCCCTCCAAAACCCTAACAGTCGTTCTGTACACGATCCTAATACAGTCAAAACAGATGTCCTGGCCGAACTAACAAGAATAGCTACGGAATCCGGCCACACCTCACTTCTCCTGGGTGGAGATAGGAATCGCACACCAGACCCTATTTTAGACAAATCTGTCAGACCGGACATGCAAACGAACCATGATAAAGCTTCATGTGTGATCTAATATCTGACCATGCCTTAGTAGATATGTGAATACTCCTACAGCTACAGGATAAAGAATACACTTTTCTTTCATGCCCACACAGCACCCAATCCTGTATCATCTTCTTCCTTACCCACGTCACCCTGCTAAAGCTTATCTCCCAATGTGAGATCTAAAGGTCAGGCATTTCAGATAGTTGGCCCATCCTTTTTATTAGCAGTCAGCTACACCCTTCCCAAACAAAAAAATGCGTCAGAGATAACATTCAACTATTCCTGACCCAGAATGAAGCGTCAATTACATCATACAGAACCTTCAGAGAGGCAGGTAAGGCCACAATTAGAGGAGTCTTGATGAGAGACTCAGTCACTGCTACATGCAAAGCCACCTCATCCACTCAGACTGACTTGACAGTTGAAGTTGCCAAAACACGCCTTAATGGGCTGACCTGACAGGCCTTGAAGTTGCCAAAACACACCTTAATGGGCTCCATTCCACTTCTGCTGAGAGAGCTCTCCTGAAACTCAAGTGGTGTAGATATGACCACGACAGGAAAGCAGGCCACACTCTGGCCTGTTAGTTACTGCAACGGGAGCTGCACATGTCGATACCAGCCATCAGATCCGCAAAATGAGCTCTACTAATACACCCCACAGAAATAGAAAACAGATTATTTGCTATACTCTAGACTTACAAAAGAGAGAAACAAACTTTTAAAGTAGGGAAATAACTGAATTGGAATAGGACAGTAAACTCTTCCCTACCTGTAAATTCCTGGGAGAATTCTACAAGACGGGCCAAACTTTGCTGGTCCTGGTACTTACCAAGGCTTTGTGAGAAGTAGAAGCACTAAAATCACTAGGCACGCTATTTAATCATACCACCATCACCATTATCCCCAAACCCAAAAAGGACCCCCTCCAAATGTAACAGTTACAGACGAATATCTTTAATCAGTTTTGAGCTAAAGATATTAGTCAAAATATTAACTCTCCAATTAGGCAAAGTCATTCCCCAACTCATCCACTTGTCACAGGTAGGGTTTGTCCTGGGGCGACCCTTACATAACCACCTGCATACCCTTGCACATATCCTGTGCCACACAAGGAATGACCCAGAGAAAAAACTGACCCTATCACTCGATGCTGAGAAGGCATTCGACTGAGTTGAATGGCCGCATCTCTTCCAAGTGATGCAGGCAATGGCACTGGGTGACGAATTCATACATAAAGTACATCTCTATACAACCTCCCCACAGCAGATGTTAATAACGTTGGATTCCTCTCATCCACATTCAATATTCGTAAGAGTACAAGGCAGGGATGCCCTTTTTCACTTGAACTGCTGGTGACAGTCATCCATTCCTCTGAGAAGTCCAAGGCATCCACGTTGGTGGGGAAGAAGAAAAAGAACTCCTCTTTGACGATGACATTCTTTTACTGCCATCACAACTCAATAGCTTTCTCACAGCAGTCATGACCATTATAAACAAATTCTCTGAGCTGTTGGTGTTCAAAATAAACTGGCCAAAATGTGAGACTCTTCCTATGTCCTGCTCCACCACATGTGCCAGTTTGACAAAAATGGGGTGACCCTGTGTCCCTCAGAACCTGGGTATATATTAACCCCTTCTGTGCCCATGACGAGATGGTCTCGTCATGGAGCACAGTCGCGCTGTGCCCATGACGAGACCATCTCGTCATGACACCCACCCACGGGGGAAGCGCTGGCACAAAAACACATTTTCCCCACATTTCTGTCGTGGAAAGTTCCGGAATCTGCGTGGATCCACAAATTTCCACCCATCCCGCATTCCCCAAAGTCTTACGACAAAAATGGTACCTCACTTGTGTGTGTTGGCCTAGTGCCCGCGACAGGAAACAGCGCAAAACGTAGTGAGGTAACATCAAAATTGCCTATCTCAAAACCACCTGGTTTTGCAAGGGGGGTCACTTGGGATTTTGGCCCGGTGCACGCGGCCATCTAGGGAAACCTACCAAACCCATACATTTCTGAAAACTAGACACCCGGGGGCTTCCAGGGAGGTATGGCTTGCGTGGATCCCCCAACATTTCCTTACCCAGAATCCCCTACAAACCTCAATTTTAGCTGAAAAAATCACTTTTTTCACACATTTTGGTGTGGGAAAGTTGTGGCATCACCGGGCTCACACAAATTTACCACCACCCAGTGTTCCCCCAGGGCTCCCGGTAAAAATGGTGCCTCACTTGTGTGGGAGGCCCAAGTACCCGCGGCAGGCAAGGGCCCAAATCGTAGTGAGGCGACATCAAAATGGCCTATCGCAAAACCACCTGGTTTTGCAAGGTGGGTCACTTGGGTTTTTGGCCCGGTGCTCGGCGGCTATCTAGGGAAACCTACCAAACCCATGCATTTCTGAAAACTAGACACCCGGCGGCTTCCAGGGAGGTATGGCTTGCGTGGATCCCCCAACGTTTCCTTACCCAGAATCCCCTGCAAACCTCAATTTTGGCTGAAAAAATCACTTTTTTCACACATTTTGGTGTGGGAAAGTTGTGGCATCACCGGGCTCACACAAATTTACCACCACCCAGCATTCCCCCAGGTCTCCCGTTAAAAATGGTACCTCACTTGTGTAGGAGGCCCAAGTACCCGCGGGCACCATTTTTTTGGTTTGGTAGGTTTCCCTAGATGGCCGCGTGCACCGGGCCAAAAACCCAAGTGACCCCCCTTGCAAAACCAGGTGGTTTTGAGATAGGCAATTTTGATGTTACCTCACTACGTTTTGCGCCGTTTCCTGACGCGGGCACTAGGCCAACACACACAAGTGAGGTACCATTTTTCTCGTAAGACTTTGGGGAATGCGTGGATTTGTGGAATTTGTGGATCCACGCAGATTCCGGAACTTTCCACGACAGAAATGTGGGAAAAATGTGGTTTTTTTGACAATTTTTTAGGTTTGCAAGGGATTCTGGGCAACAGATCCTGGTGGGAGGCAGTCAAGTCACCCCATCCTGGATTCCCCTGGGTGTCTAGTTTACAAAAATGTATAGGTTTGCTAGGTTTCCCAAGGTGCCCGCAGAGCTAGGGTTCAAAAACTACAGCTAGTCATTTTGCCAAAAAAGGGTCATTTTTCACTGCGAAATTGAGGTGTGATGATGTTGCGTTTTGCGCCGTTTCCTGTCGCGGGCACTTGGCCGACCCACACAAGTGAGGTTCCATTTTTCTCGTAAGACTTTGGGGAACGTGGGGTGGGTGGAAATTTGTGGATCCACGCAGATTCCGGAACTTTCCACGACAGAAATGTGGGGAAAATGTGTTTTTTTTGACAATTTTTTACGTTTGCAAGGGATTCTGGTTAACAGATTCTGGTGGGAGGCAGTCAAGTCACCCCATCCTGGATTCCCCTAGGTGTCTAGTTTTCAAAAATGTATAGGTTTGCTAGGTTTACCAAGGTGCCCGCAGAGCTAGGGTTCAAAAACTACAGCTAGTCATTTTGCCAAAAAAGGGTCATTTTTCACTGCGAAATTGAGGTGTGACCACGTTGCGTTTTGCGCCGTTTCCTGTCGCGGGCACTTGGCCGACCCACACAAGTGAGGTTTCGTTTTTCTCGTAAGACTTTGGGGATTACGGGGTGGGTGGAAATTTGTGGATCCACGCAGATTCCGGAACATTCCACGACAGAAATGTGGGGAAAATGTGTTTTTTTTGACAATTTTTTAGGTTTGCAAGGGATTCTGGGTAACAGACCCTGGTGGGAGGCAGTCAAGTCACCCCATCCTGGATTCCCCTGGGTGTCTAGTTTTCAAAAATGTATAGGTTTGCTAGGCTTCCCAAGGTGCCCGCAGAGCTAGGGTTCAAACACTACAGCTAGTCATTTTGCCAAAAAAGGGTCATTATTCACTGCGAAATTGAGGTGTGACCAAGTTGCGTTTGGCGCCGTTTCCTGTCGCGTGCACTAGGCGGACCCACACAAGTGAGGTACCGTTTTTCTCGTAAGACTTTGGGGAACGCGGGGTGGGTGGAAATTTGTGGATCCACGTAGATTCCGGAACTTTCCACGACAGAAATGTGGGGAAAATGTGTTTTTTTTGACAATTTTTTAGGTTTGCAAGGGATTCTGGGTAACAGACCCTGGTGGGAGGCAGTCAAGTCACCCAATCCTGGATTACCCTGGGTGTCTAGTTTTAAAAAATGTATAGGTTTGCTAGGTTTCCCAAGGTGCCCGCAGAGCTAGGGTTTAAAAACTACAGCTAGTCATTTTGCCAAAAAAGGGTCATTTTTCACTGCGAAATTGAGGTGTGACCACGTTGCGTTTTGCGCCGTTTCCTGTCGCGGGCACTAGGCCGACCCACACAAGTGAGGTACCATTTGTCTCGTAATACTTTGGGTAACGCGGGGTGGGTGGAAATTTGTGGATCCACGCAGATTCCGGAACTTTCCACTACAGAAATGTGGGGAAAATGTGGTTTTTTTGTCAATTTTTTAGGTTTGCAAGGGATTCTGGGTAACAGACCCTGGTGGGAGGCAGTCAAGTCACCCCATCCTGGATTCCCATGGGTGTGTAGTTTTCAAAAATGTAAAGGGTTTGCTAGGTTTCCCAAGGTGCCTGCAGAGCTAGGGTTCAAAAACGATAATGCGATAATGAGTTGTGACCACGTTGCGTTTTGCGCCGTTTCCTGTCGTGGGCACTATGCCTACCCTCACAAGTGAGGTACCATTTTTATCGGGAGACTTAGGGTAATTCAGATTTGTAAAGGAACTGTTATTATCTATTGACTGTTGATGCATTTCTGCCTTCCAAATGAAAGATATTGTGTAAAAAAGAAGTCATTCTAAAAAATGACTGATAATTCTCATGCTAGTATGAGTATTCCCAATTTCAGAAATGTGCAAATATCTACTGTTTCTAAACTCTACATTTTGTTCCCATTTCAGAAATACATAGGTGTCTTTCATACCGGTTTTTCCATGTACACTCTTTTAAGGAATAATTACTATATACCCGGTACATAATAAAAAACCATTGCAAGTTACTACTCAGTTTTTGGCTCTGGGTTCGTCGGGTTCTTGGTGAACCTACAAGTCCTATATGTCCCCACAACCAGTACTGTCCAGCGGATGCAACGGTATATTGGTTTCAAAGAGCTGTCATTATTAGAAGAAGTTACAGGTGAAAACGTTGACACAAAAGGCTGTTTTTTTCAACTAATTTTCAATTTATCCTATATTTAACTGTTTGTTTCTATAACAAAAACCTTGATGGATCTACACAAATGACCCCTTGCTGAATTTAGAATTTTGTCTTCTTTTCGAAAATGTATAGCTTTCCAGGATCCATTATTGCTTTTGAACCCATTTCTGCCATTAACTGGAAGGAGGTCAAAAGCACAAAAAATAGCAAAAATAGGCTATGTCCCAGAAAAATGCCAAAACTGTGTAAGAAATGTTGGGTTTCTGACAAAAGTCTGGTATCCCCGAAAAGCTGGGAAAATGGTGATTTCAACCCCACAAACCCTTTTTTGATAACATTTGCAGGGAAAAACCCAGATGCTTTCATTTGCAGCCCGTTTTTCCAATTTTTCCGAAAAAAACCAACATTTTGCTGTATTTTGGCTCATTTCTGTGACCCCTCTAGGAGAATCCACAAACCCTGAGTACCTTTAGAATCCCCATGATGTTGGAAGAAAAGGACGCAAATTTGGCGTGGATTCCTTATGTGGTCAAAAAGTTACAGGGGCCTCAGCGCGCACTATCCCAAATAGCCAAAAAAGGCTTGGCACAGGAGGGGGAAAAGGCCTGGCAGCGAAGGGGTTAATGAACAAAAAGTGGTTCTGTAGGGTTTTGTCGGTTATTACTTATCAGCGCACTTGGTGTCACATATATTATTCTTTTCTATTTTAACATTCGTATCTCAACTGCCTAAACATAGAAAACATTTTTGCAAATAATAAAACACGTGACTCAAATTGCTTACCCCTTACTTGTAATATTTCACCTTGTGTTGACAGCCGTGATTATATATGTGAACATATATGAATGATTTAATTCAGATAAAACATAAACAGTAGACAGCAATTTGAGCCACCACACGTGCCACCACACATGGTAATGGCATAAAGTGGGTGTCAAAAGGTCAATGCTACTTCTGAATAAATATTAACGAAGGTCTATCTAATATGGGGAAAGATGGCCTCCATTCCCTGATCGGTCAAGCAAAACAGGACGTGATTAAAAGGAAACACCTTAATCTTTCCCTACGGAGAGGAGCCCAGACAATCAAAATAATAGTTTCACCATGTTATAACTACATCCTAGGTATGTCACCGCTACGTGTCCCGATATCTCTACTTTGGAATATATAGATTCAAATATCCATTCTTATGTTTGGGACAGCCCTAAACCCAGATTTAAAAATTCCAAACTGTGGATGGACAACCCATCAGGTGGGTTATGTCTTTCTCATATCACCTCATACAGTTTAGCCTTTCAATTAACTTACTTTGTCCAATACTCAATGCCCTCTGAAGCTCCCTCTATCTGGATTTGCATTGAAATCACCTTAACACTTCCTTACTTGCCACATATTGTCTCACTACTTACCCAAAGACAACAACCCGGTGTTGGTAGCTATGACTAGGGCATGGCTCGAGACACACAAACTGCTCAGGATACCCCCTCTTATATATACAGATGCTCCGCTTTGGTTCAACTTGGTCATCTGCGTAGTGCATAGACCTTTGTACAGGGTTACTTGGCACCATCTGAGCACTTCCCTTAGACATCAGATCATGGACATGGGCAAACCTAAAACATTTGATACCTTACAAATAGAGTACAATATCCCAATTACAGATCACTGGAAATACCGTCAACTGATCCTCTAAATCTAACCTGGCAATCTCCCATCTCCACTTTACCCATCCTCTATTGTACAATACTTGTACATCTGAGACCAATATAAAGGCCTGGTGCCAGGCCTATATGGGAAAATCATCCAACCCTTACACTCAATACCTGCTCTTACATATTCCTTACTCCGATGGCAAGAGATCTTTAACAAGGAATACTCCCCTAAAGATTGGTCAGATTTAATGCTTATTCATGACAAAGTATAACAAGAATCTTCAATGAAATTTCTACATTTCAAGGTCCTACATGGATGGTATTGGACACCCCTATGGCTATATAAGGCAAACCTACTGCCCCATTGCCAATATTGGAGATGACCCGAACAAGCGTGCAATATATTTCATATACCCTGGGCATTCTCCCACATCCAACAATACTGGTCCTCCATACAGGCACATTTGAAGATCGTATCAGAGGAAAGGATTGCCCTTTCTCCTCAACTTGCAATCCTCCAAAATACCTCTGACCTCCCGGATCCAGATCCCCAAATCATCTGATGGCTAGCTATCTCCTTAGCGGTGACAAAGTTATGCATCCTCAAACACTGGCAACAATCATTTACCCTTTCACTTGAGGAACGGTACCTTGAACTGCACAGGGTAGGTGCATATGAGGGAAACACTTACAGGGTCAATAATATTTTGGACAAGTATAAAAAGATGTGGGGAAGATTCATCGAAGACATGGAGGTGCACTTGCATCCCCCCATGACCATGGTCCCAAAACCTATTCATATGAATATAAATCTCCCAGCTATAGCCAAATGACAGACTATTTCAACAAAAATAATATTGCGTTACCTGATATGTAGAGATCACTTTATTTTTAATTTTTAATTTGAATTCAGATTTATAAATTTAGAATTTTGCATGTAATAAGTCACCCCTCAAAGTTAGACTCAAGGTCAGGGTCTTAGTCTCTTACCCCATGTCATTGTGATAGCAACATTGACTGCTTATTAGTTACTATTTAATGGATGCCATATCAGGTGGTAATACCTCCTTTCCTTCTTCCTCAGTTGTTCCCCTGTCTAACCATCTTACCAACTCAGTTTAGCCCCCCTTTCCACCACCATCCTCCCGAAGTGTATGCTAGAGATTCTTGAACACTCAGGATTGCTGCATGTTTAGTTCTATACATCAAAAGCATTTACGATCTGTCTAACATGTGTCTTATATCTGCTTATGCGTGACAATAAAGAAACATGGTAAAGAAGAACAAACCATATATCATTTCATGGTGCAGTCAACACTGTCCAAAGCATTCCAATAAGCGCAAGTAACACTGGCGAATGACTGAAATTATCAGTATGAATAGAACCAAGATGCCGAGTAAAATTGCCTCAAATACCTTACTGAATAACATGTGAGGATGGGGATAGTGCTCCTATTGAGTTGAATGCTACTCAAATGTCTTGGGGGCACAGTGTGGCAATTTCACGTGTGCTATTCAATGGCCTCACCACACTGTAACAACATTGCAAAGAGTTCATTAGATCATTCATTATCCAACTCATCATAAGCTTAGCTGGTATGATCAGATAGGTTACTCTTGTACCTTCCAATTGCACAGGAGCTCCCCTCAATAATGTAATAACAGAAGGTCGACATTGCCTGATTTGCAAAGTTCTTAATGTAAGTCGTAGGAGTCTTCGTCTCTGTACTAGCAAGGCTAAACATTCACACTTCACGTGGATCAAAGTTTAATTTGTTTTGCAACAGAGTCACAATTCTGTAGTTTCCCAGTGCTGTTTCCTGGGGGGCATGTGTTCCTTTCACGCAAACACGGCAAGTCGTAGTTCATTTTTTTAGTGCCATGAAAAATGCACAGATATATATTGCTGGGAACCCCAAGCTGAGTACGATGGTAAAATCACCCACGCATGGCTTTTACTTGTTGTGCATCCTTGTTTGTGGAAAAGGATGATAATTTGTCAGCTCTATTTGTAATGCGCTTAAAAGCGGCGTAATCGATGGAAGTGGGCCAAGCATCTTCTAGTTGCAGTTTAACAATTGGGTCCTGTAATACTGAGCACATGGAGTTCTTTGTGAGGGCCTGCCTTTCCATTTCCACCCAGCACTGATGTGCAAGCAAGTTTGCTTTGGCTGTCCTAGTCTTCCTGCAGAATTTTACCCGGGCACCCTGCCCGTATGGACCCAGGAGAAATAATCCAAATTCCAGTCTGATTTGGGCTTGCGACACGTACTGTGGAGTTGCATAGAAATGTTTTTTTAAAGACTCGATTGTAGATTATTTAGGGTTACAAAGTCTTTACCTTTGAAAAATTTGAAGCAGCAAGATGTTGAAGGCAGGAATATAGGGGCATATCAACAAGCAGGCGATATAAAATTATCGCCGCTTTTGCGGCCGTTTTCGGCCGAAAAGCGGCGATAATTTTATTGCCTAATCAGCAAGGTCACGCTAACGCGTGAAACCTTGCGTTAGCGTCAGGATTCCTAACGCCCAGCTTTGCATCTCTAATGAGATGCAAAGTGGGCGTTCCTGACCTGGCATGACAGGAGAAATGTCGCTAAGCGACATTTCTCCTATCAGCAAGCCTAACGCTATGAAGCATAGCGGCAGGAAAAGTAGCGATAACCCCTGTTATCGCTACTTTCCTTATGCCTGGTTCAGGACTGACTTAGCCATGATATCCTATGGAAGGTGGATATCATGGCTAAGTTTGTGAGTCCCTATCAACTAGCTAACGTGAGATTATCGCTGGGTTTCCAGCGATAATCTCACGTTAGCCAGTTAGCGCTAGGATTTTTATCGCTGATGAGATAAGCGTTGCTAATAGCACGCTATCTCAGCGATAAAAATCAGCGCTAGTCGGCGATAATTATCCGAGCGCTAAGTGCGCTCAGTGATAATTATCGCCGGTTGTTGTTGATATGCCCATTAGCTCCCACAACATGAAATAGATTGCACGTTGAGGTGTTTAATATTTTATGTTTCAAGGTTTTAAAAGCAAACAATAAAGTGTTAGCAATCAGTGATCTTGATTGTAAATGGACTTTACAGGTTAAATGGGAGTCTAGATAGACACCGAGGTACTTGAAGGTGTTGACTTGTTCTAGTACATTACCATCGGCCCGCCCCGTAAATTTAAGCTGCCTGTTAATACCTCCACCTTTGAAGCAAAGAACCTTTGTTTTACTGTAATTCGGGCTTAGTCGAAAATTGTTGGTGTACCCGAATAACTGGTTTATCGACCGCTGCAGCTCAATTGGGGTACTGTCAAGGAGGCAGATTTCATCAGCGTATTGTATGCTTCTTATTTGTACCATGCCCAACCTGGAAGGACTACCCTGCACTAGAGCCAGGTCTCTGTTGAGGTTGGCCTTGTATATATTAAATTGACACGGTGCTATGACGCACCCTTTTTTTAAACCCATAATTGTGTAGATTTTATTTGTAACTCTTCGGCCGTCCCTTATCTTAATTTGTACCCAAGTGTTGTTATATAAGCTAATTATAGCTTTTGACATTGTCATTAGTACACCTCATTTGTCCATTTTATTTCTCAGCTGGGTCCTTGGAACTTTATGAAAGGCAGCTTTGAGGTCGAGAAAACAGGAGTACAATTTACTAGATTTGGCGATAGCTTGTTGGGCAGGGAAGGTTACCGCCAACAGGTTTGTTAAGGTACTCATTCCTGGCCTGAAGCCAGTTTGAGTTACTGGGATTATGTTCGAGGTATGGGCCCAATCCTCTAAGTCACTCAGCAAGGTCGAAGCATAGATCTTTGTTTCTACATCTGTCAAGGCGATTAGCCAGTAGTTAGATGGTTTTGAGTGCTCTCCTCATTTATAAACAGGCTGGAAGATACTGGCACGTCATGACTCAGGAATATTGGGGCATATTATCAAGCCAGGCGATAAAATTATCGCCGCTTTAGCGGCAGAAAACTGCCACTAAAACGGCAATAATGGGCTTCATAATTTGCTCTATGGAATTCCAATTGAAGCCCATGTTAGACGTCCTTGATGATGATGATGATAGAAAATTTATATTGCGCAAAACAATAACCCGCAGGTATCAAGGCGCCTAACAAAACAAAAATGGAAATGTACATCCTTACACATAGGCTCGCAGGAAGAGGCGAGTTTTAAGGGCACTTCGGAATATCTGTAGGGAGGGTAGGGACCTGAGATCCAAAGGAAGATCATTCCACCATTTAGGAGCCAGAGTGGAGAAAGCCCTGCCACCCCACTTGGCTCTTCGTATGCGGGGGACTGTCAGGAGCAGTTTCCTGGAGGAACGCAAGTCCCTTCCAGGAGTATAGTGGGAGATGATAGAACCAACTTCCGTGTCGTTGTTCTTTGCAATGGCTCTATAGGTCATGCATAAGACTTTGAACCGTACTCGGTGCTCTACCGGTAGCCAATGCAGCGCTTTCCTGGCCAGGGTGGCCGAGGAGCGTCTGGGAACACCCAGAACAAATCTGGCTGCGGCATTCTGGACTACCTGCAAGCGCTGTAGAAGGCTCCTATTTAGCCCCGCATACAGCGCATTACAGTAGTCCAGTCGTGAGCCGATAAGAGCGACAGCTACTTGCTTTCTGGACTGCTGAGAGAGATATTTCCTGATTCTTCGCAGGGTGTGAATTAAGCCCCAACAGGTAGAGATGGTTCTACTAACCTGTCCGCCCATATCCAGGGCAGGGTCTATCATCACCCCAAGATTCCTAGCAGATGTCGTGGTGGAAGGGCACACTCCTAGCGAGTCAGGCCACCAGCTGGCTGACCAGATGTTCTCTTTCCCTCCAAACACCATCGACTCAGTCTTCTCCCCATTCAGTTTGAGTGAATTCTGGACCATCCACTGACCAACCGCCTCCATACAAGATCTAAAATTGGAGGCAGTTGGTACATCTGAATGGGAAAGAGAGACGAGGATTTGGGTGTCATCTGCATAGGAGACTACCTCCATCCCGAAAGTTCTAATTAATCTGGCTAGTGGGGTCACATAGATGTTAAATAGGGTCGGACTGAGGGCCGACCCCTGCGGGACCCCACATAGCACCGGTCGGGATGGAGAAAGAAACTCCCCCAGCTTGACTCTTTGTTCCCTTCCTTCAAGGAAGGAGGTCAGTAGATCTAGAGCTGCGTCCTTCACCCCCACTTCCCTCAGACGATATGCAAGTACTGAGGGAGAGAGGGTATCAAAGGCCGCAGTTAGATCCAACAGGACCAGGAGGGTGGTCTGGCCCCCATCCACTCTAGTGCGGATTTTATCAAGCACAATAGTGAGGGCTGACTCAGTGCTGTATTCCCTCCGGAATCCATGCTGGGAGAAGTCCAAACAGCCCGAGCCTTCCACAAAGGCAGCGAGATGCTTGTTTAGATGTGCCTCAAGCATCTTCGCAGGGGCTGGGAGCAGTGAGATCGGACGGAAGTTTTTTTAGGACCTCTGGATCAAGGGAAGCCTTCTTTAACAAGGGTTTCACTACTGCACTCTTCCACTCCAAGGGGAAGACACCATCCCTCATAACTAGATTCATGATTTATAGTAGAGGCGGTAGGAGGGTTTCCCTACACTGCTTAATAATCTTCAAAGGGCAGATATCTAGGGGGGAGCCAGATTTGGTTTTATTAAGCAAGATCTCCAGATCTTGTAAGACCAGCGGGGGAAAAGAGTCCAGGGTGCTCAGAAGGGGGATGTCTGGGGTGGTCCTATTCATCTCGACCAGAGCAGGGGGCCCACTGATCGAGGCTCTTTGTACCTCAAGAGCCAGGTAGATATCCTGTATTTTGGTATGAAAAAAGGAAGCGATATTATCACATAGATCTTGCGAGGGTACAACAGAGTCAGGCGTTTGTAGGTTGACTAAGGAGTCAACGATTCTGAAGAGCTCCTTCGGCGAAGAGAGCGAAGTTGTCATGGCCACAAAGTAATCTTGTTTGGCCTGCACAATCTCAGTCTTGTATTTCCTGACCAGGAGTTTATGAGCTTCCTTATTCTTGAGGTCCCAACCTGAATGCCAGAGCCTCTCCATCCTCCTAACTTCTTGCCTGAGGAGTCTGAGGGATTCCGAATACCATGGGGCAGAGGGTCTCTTCCTGGCTCGACGACGGGTCTGTAATGGGGCCAATTCATTCAGGGCTTCAGTGATAACCTGTTCAAAATGACCAACCGCGGTCTGGACACTATCCATACCTGTAGTAGAAAGGCTGACAACCCATGGCGAGAGGGAGTCATTACTGATATTCCTAAAATTTCTGCCAGTTCCCACTGTGTGTTTCCCTATTTTACTTCCATCCATCCAAAGGGCATTCCAAGAGGAATGGGACCGCAAGGTGATCGGACCAGGACAGATGTACCGGATCCTTGACGGTCAGACGATGGTCGTTAGAGAAAATACCATCGAGAGTGTGGCCTGCACGATGGGTAGCCCCGCGGACTCGCTGCGTGAGTCCACAGGACGCCAGAGCATCAATAAGACACGAGGTATCTGATAAGTCAAGCCGTTCTAAATGGTAATTGAAATCACCTAGAATGGAGAAGTTTTCTCGACCAAAGTAGGGTTCCAAAAACTGGAGGAAGTTATGCATGAAATCGGTCCTCGGGCCAGGAGGTTGATACAGCAGAATTCCGTTGAAGAAAGGGCATTGCCCTTCCTTTACCGTAAAGTAGAAAGCCTGAACGCTATCCGGAAAATCGGGTATAGGTACTGTGTGGCATTGCAATTGGTCTTTATAGAGGATAGCTATCCCCCCTCCCACTCGTCCCTGTCTGTCCAGTCTGTCCAGGCAGTACCCTTCCGGGACCGCTTCAGTCAGATCAGGACCAGATGAGTCTTTAGCCCACGTTTCAGTGATAAACACTAGGGCAGGCTTTCTATCCAAGACCATCTCCCTAAACATTACCTTATTTTTGACCAGGGAGCAGGCATTGATCAGGATGCCTTCTACTCCCACTGTCCTGGGTCTGATGACGGAAGGGTGGTCAAATGAGGGGTGAAGGGGAACAGAATTACCAGACAGACGCGTATGGTGGCAGCCACATCGTAGGGGGCAGAGAAGTTCGTCTGTTTCATAGGTATGCGAGCACCTCAAACTACGAGGTTTCAGGCGTAGCATCTCCTGATGAGTATACCTACACGAGGAGGCAAAGGCCTCGTCTGAGTCCAGAGTCCAGCCGCTCAGCGCGTCCTCAACGCGGACGAGCGCAGACGGGCTGGACTCTGGCGTGACTCCGGCGTCACTGTGGCGTCCCCGATGCGCGTACACGCTGCGCGTCATACCCAACTAATTAAGTAGGGCTCTAGCCAGTCCACATGTCGGCTCCAGCGAATGGCTGAGGAGTGCTTCTAAGACCCACCCAAGATCGCGCCCCAGGTAAACAGAGCGTGGGGACCGGGCCACCCAAATGGCGGTGAATGCAACAGAATTTTATAGTGCAGAGATGCGGTCCGGGTCTAAGAACACAGGTAGGGGCGACTATGAAATATCTAAGCAATTCTGAACTAATTATTAAAACCGAGGTAGAAGTGGGTAAAATGAAAAGAACAAAAACGACAAAACAGGGCTTTTAAATTACAGCAGGCATCTAACAAGTAGCGCTATGTGCAAGGCGATATCCTTCACATCTAACATGGGCTTCAATTGGAATTCCATAGAGCATATTATCAAGCCCATTATCGCCATTTTAGCGGCAGTTTTCTGCCGCTAAAGCGGCGTTAATTTTATCACCTGGCTTGATAATATGCCTGATTGTTTGATATCGTGATGTAGTTAAAAAGCTGTTTTAGATGTGAAGACCAGAGACTGACATCCTTTTTAGGTCTTTCTGAGCCCAGCGCATGCTCTGACTCGGAGGGACATTTTGTGTGTGAGTTTTCAAAGTGCGGCTGGCTGGCCTTGCACTTGCGTTTACGCGACCGTGCGAACCGCTAGCCTTCAGCAGCACTTTGAAAACTCGTGCGTCATCGCGATCACTTTCGCTTTCAGAGCGATCGCGATGACGCACGCTTTCAATGCTTGTTTTTTTTTTACTACAACAGCACGCCTCGCCTTGTAGGCCTTTACTCCTAATGGGGAAGTGTGACGAGAATTTCCTTAATGACTGTGCTATTAGTTAACAAGCCATGGCCATCTAAGTCACATGCCGCCATTAGTCAACAAAGCACCAAAAGGATGGCTTTAAGGAGACAGCATAGCTGACGTTAAATCGAAAAACGACATGAAGGGTGGAAGCAAAAATCCGAGCCATGCCACACGCAGATATGACTTCCAAGATTTAAAACATAGTTTTGAATTTTACAGTAGCAATGTGAAGCTGTCTACCTACTATCCTGCCTGTCAACATTGCCACAGAGACAGACTGCCTTCTAAATAAAGTAAAACAGTGTGTCCTCTTAAGTGCGACGTGGACTCTGCCACAAAAGGACATCGCTTTATTTGAGGCAGTGAAAATGTGATGGAAGCTACTTTTTTGCACAAAGCTTGCTTCAAAGAACATGTAATGGGCCCTATGCTCTTCAGGACAGGTCGGCGTTCATTCTGTAATGTGGCTACAGAGTAGTAGCTCCAGATTAGGGCAGTTGGTTGATTTATTTTGTTCCTATTAACTCTAGGATTCGAGGCTGCAGCTGGCGAAGATTCTGCTGTGCGACAACTGCAGCTTGGCTTCCGTTTTGCAAAGCGCGTGGCAGGCTGACTGTTTCACTTGTGCAAGTCATGGCCCTGGCGATGGTGCACGCAGCCAGAATCTATAGTAGCTGTGGCTATTTATTCTCGTCCTGAAACTCACAACAGAGCAGGTGTATTGCATGCCAGGCTAAGAGAGTGAGCAAGTCTTAAACACGAGACCTAAAGGTTATTTTGTGGTGTTCTGAGGTTATATTTTGTGGTTACTTTTGCTTTGATTGTCAGACTCCGTGTGGACAGTACTATGTAGAATGTGGAACTTCAGTGGAGCCAGTTGTCGCTGTTACACTGTGGGCTTCAGTTATATATAGCCTTCTCTCATCTAATAAAACCTATGAAAACGAAATGGCTGCAGAGAGGCTTCTTCATAGCTCGCTGACCAGTGTTCTTAAAGTCTTTATTTTAGTGCATGCGCTGTTTGACATGTATGCCACAAAGCTACCTTTTGGATTATGCAAGTTATGGGGCAACATTATAGCAGTGACCTACCTCGAAGTCTTTCAGGTTGCAGCCCCTTTGGATGGTTTCAATGCAAAAAAGCGTCTACACAAACTCAAATATTTACAAAGATGTCAATTTCAAATAACTGTTTTATTTTTATCATATAATGCAGTGACCTCCAAGAAGCAAGTTTTAATAACCCCAAATCCGATATTTAGCCACTCAAAATGTAAACATCGTGGCCGTTTCCCATGAATCCTCCACGTTATACTAGTACTCCCTAGGCATGCCGCTGCTCTTATGGCTACGTATTTCATGCCAGAAGCAACACTTAATGAGGGACAGACATTCTTAAAGTACTTGGTTAAACCATGCATTGCGAGGGGCCAAATTTGTTTTCGTTTCTCTTTATGTTTAAATTTGGACGGTTTGTCCTCAAAAATTAAATTCAGGCCCTCAGACTGGAAAATTCACCTCCTTTTGTAAATCTCTGGTAGATTAGGACTCTTTTTAAACTCCTACAGTATACTAAATTGAACTTAAAGATATGAGTACAATAACGTTTCTAATATTCTACTTTCAGAGCTATGGAAGCTGCAGCAGTGTTACTTTACCAGAGACTCTGCTTTTTGTTTCTACCCTTGATGGAAGCCTGCACGCGGTCAGCAAGAGGACGGGTTCTATCAAGTGGACATTGAACGAAGGTACAGTTGAGCATGGCATGTCTCCTTAAATGCCAGTATTACTTAAATGATATTGTATTTTCTTGCTAAATGTACTTCATTGTAATTGCCTTGATGCTTTAATTAGGAATATGCATGCATACTTAATGTAAAGCTGCAATCACAAATGTGGGTAGAGAGATGGTGAATATAATGGCAATATGTGGCATTAGTTTTGTGTAGTTAAAATAAATGTACAACGCTGTAAAATATACCAACGTTGGCTGAGCCAATAGGTCTCGCCTTGGGACCCTCTCGCATTTGTCAATGCTCATTGTCGATGCTGAGCAGCATCAATAAAAGGAAAAGAGGGTACGGTGATGCGCCCACTATTGGTTATCGTGTCATTCTATAAGCATTTGCATGGGTGTGCTTTCAGAATCACCCAGGCGCTATTTAAAAAATAAAAAATACATTTGATCAATCTGAGATCAGGCAATAGAAAAACAATCTCAGAAGCATTTTTGTGGAGGGCCTGCAGCAATTTGCTACCTGTCCCTCCAAAATTATATATATTAAAAAAACAGCTTAGTGGGAGCAACGGAGAAGCAGATTTGGGGGAATCAATGGGTAGTGGGCAAGAAACATGAGGGATAGAGCAACACGAGCAGTTGCTGGGGGAGGACACAGGAGAGAGAATGAGCGCCACGAGGAAGAGAGTAAATAGCGCATCAGGGACTGGAGTGGGATTTTGGCATTGTGCAAAAGGAGAGAGAAACACATGAGGGAGAGAGCTGGAAAACACATGCACTCTGATGGAGGGCTTACCCCCCAAAATAGTAGTTACCTAAAAGTGAGCTGTGGCTGGACACAAGTCACCCAGTCAAGATTAATGACATTGTAAAATGTATTTATATAGTGCTTAATACCCCTGACGAGGCATTGAAATGCTTTTTGTGGTGAGTAGCACGCTACACCGGAACCCAAGATAAGTAATTAGTGGGTTAGTACATTTTTTTCATTTTTTTTTTTCATTTTGTCATTTCTCTTGTGTTAGGATTGTGCTCTTGATTTCTTGTGTGACTAATAGCATTTGGGGTAGGGATAGAATGGAATAGATGCAGATTAAATAAGGGGAATTAGTGAGCTGGCTTGTAAGTAATGGTCATATTTACTTGTTAGTTGAGTGGCATGGTTAACAAGCATTGGCATAGCCAATAGGTCTCGCCTTTGGGACCTTATAAGTATTTAGCCATGCAACATTTGGTTGTTGCACCAAGGCTATTGTGCTGGATAACTGAACACTTATACGGTCCCAAAGGCGAGACCTATTGGCTATGCCGATGCTTGTTAAATAGAGCGTTGTGAAGGCCGTAGGGCCCAGGGGCCCCCTCTGACAAGAGCCTTTTCAACATTTTGGCTACCTGATCTTTGCTAATCAGCTGAAAGACCATCTCCTGATGGGGCTGAATTTGTTGCTTCTCCTGGCTAACCAAGCCAGGGTTTGCATGTGATGACAAGGAAGCGGGGTCCTATTCTACTGAATTATATACCGAAGTGATTTGTGTTGACCTTGCTGTCTTTGTAAAGTCAGCATTGTAATGCCGATTTCTCCCATTGACCAATTTGTTTATTCCAGCCCAGAAAGATTTGGAGTTTGTTTGCTCACGCAAATGCAGTAGTTTTGTCCAAAGGCCCATATTGCAGTTGGATTTAGCTGCCCAAACTGCTTTTTTATAGTTGCACTTCATTTTGATTGCTTTAGAGAGTTGAACATGGGTATGTTGTCCACCCTGCCGACAGGTCCATCTGAGTTCTCTATTGAGTTTTTTCTTCATGGTACGTATTTGTGGTGTGAACCATTCCTCTCCTTTGTGGATTATGCCATGATGCCTTGGCAGAGTTGTAGGGAAGTTTGTGATGAGGATTTCAACTCAATGTTCCCAGTCGTGAACGGGCGACATTGCTGAAGAAAGGCTCGCTATTTTCTGCGAAAGGCGGTTGGAAATACAAATCATAATATTCTCTATTGACATGTCTTTCCATTTAAGGCGCTTCAAATTGTGTGTCTGGACAGATGTTGACAGACAGTGTGCTTCTGGGGCCTGCAAGTTATTTCTAGGTGAAATGTTTGAGCAAAGTGATCACTGTCCGATCTTACTTGTATGGAAAAATTGGTATGCCTCTTAAATAGATCACCGTCAGCAAAGGTATAGTCAGTGGTAGAACCTGACTTGACTGTAACTCTGGTGAAGGCCGCTGGAGTATCTATTTGATTACAGCCATTGAGGGTATAAAATCCCACATCTTCTAAAGCTGTTTATGCAGGAGTGGCTAAGTGCATCCCTTTTTGTTTGATTTCCCACTATTTCTGTGATATGATTTGGGGTTTTTCCATGAGAGCCGTACAAAAGATTCATATTGAAATTGCCGGATTGTAATATGAAGGCGTGTGGATATAAATCATTCAAGGTTTTTAATATACAAATAAGGGTATGAATCTTATTCAATTTATTCCTGCGGGTAGGGTGGATACACAGATTTATTATCAATAATGTGAAGTGTGCCTCTATTCAAATCTTAACACCGTGACTCCATGATTGACCGATATCCACTACCTCATGAGCCCACAAGATGTCAGTTGAAATTTAGATTTCCATTTCACCTTTGGCCCTACCTGACTTCACCTCCTTTGCTGCTGTATTGAAGTATTCCTTAAATCCCATGATTAGAGTAGGTTTTTGCTGCCAGGGTTATTGCAAGAGAAAGATTTCATAATTACATAGAAATTAGATGAACTCATCTTCCCCGACTTTTGTGCCAAGGCTGTTGACATTCCATGCACACATTTTACAAGACTGATCTCTAGTGGTCAGGCCTCAAGCAACTCTAATTGGCTTGCTGCTTATAATCCACAGTTACTGGAAATCCCCAGGATTAGGCTGCTGTTGGGTCATTTGTAACGGATTAGTGAACTTTGTTATTTGTAGGCCTTCCCAGACTGCTATGGGGTGTTCCACCCCAATTGCCCACTTTAGCATACCTGTTGTTTGTAACAGCTGAAGTAAGGGGCTCGGGTAATGAGTAGCTGTCACTCTCCCCTAAGGCAAGCCCGTCTGCGCCCATTAGCATCCCGGAAGAGGCCAGGGCCAGTTACTCTGCCCGTTGGCCTACGGGCGTCCAGGCTAGGCTGTCCTACTGCAGGGAGGTGCTTGAAGCTCTTCGTAAGTTGACAGGTCATATCCATTCCCAGTTCGACCTGCAGGCTGCCCAGGATCATACATGTGCTGCCTGTGGTTTTTGTTTACACCTATCACCTCTCGATCCCCCGCAACCCCCTGGCCCTCGGCCTAAGCCCTTTATGCCTCTTTCCATCTCAGCGGCTTTGATTAATGTGCGCTCCCTGAAAAAATACCATTGTGAAGAGTTTGAACTTCTCTTGGACCGACCGGTTGACCTTTTGTTCATCACTGAAACGTGGCTGGTTGTAACTTCCGACCCGTTTGCTAATTTGGCCTTTGGGATATAAAATCGCCAGGGCAGATCGCCGGGAGGGGTGGAGGAGTGGCGATTATATTCAGAGAGAAGTGGGATTTTATTAGGGGTGATACTCATGCTTGGAGTGATGGGGAGGCGCTGGACTTCAGTATTAGGTTCTCTCCCCATTCTCTGTTAGGAGGAACTTTGATCTATTACCCCCTGGTTATGCTCATTCTTTCTTGCAGTTTTGGGGTGATGCTTTGACCACTAGGGCTGTTCGTTTTTCGCAGTTTCTGTTCTTAGGGGATTTGAATATCCACCTCGATTAGGTGGCGTCAAGAGATGCCATTGCACTGGGGGATATTTTTCAGCTTGCTCAACTGTCGCAATGGGTCGTCCATCCGACTCATCAGGGCGGTCATATTCTTGTCCCTATATGCTCTAGTTTTAGCATCTCGGTTGAGGACCCTCTGTCAGTTTCATGGTCTGACCATTTTATTACCTTTTTTTTCTGGAAGCTAGCTTTGACCCGTGGGATGGGATCTAACTCTCGGAAACCAGCTTTTAAAAAAGTTGATCCCGCTACTTTGGCCGTGGTTCTGGCGGCTTCTAGGCCTGCCCTTACCCCAGACCTTGAGGGGAGTCTTGCGGGCTTCACAAATTGCTTGCTACTCCTACTTCATCTAGATTTTCGAGGGCCTGGCCTTCGAATCCCTGCTTTTCCTCAGACTTGCGCCTGCTTAAGCAGGAATGTAAAAAACTTGAACGGATTTGGCGCCGTAGCGGCTACTGTCCCTTGGCCAAGGCCTCCCTTACGGGCAGACAAAAAATGTACTATTCTGCCATTTTTTGGGCCAAAAAACAATATTTCACAGCTCGCATCGAGCAGGCCCATAACAACGCCAAGGAGATTTTTCATATAGTTCAGAGTTTTACGTCTCCTGCAGCTCAAACGTGTGTTCTCCCGGCCACGGAGGATTGGTGCAATTCTTTATAAAAACATTTCTTACATAAAATTTGTCTGATTCAGAAGACCTTCATTTCTTGCCCTGGTTCTCCTGTTGTCGCGGGGCATGCTGTGTCACTGCAGGGGTTTTAAAACACGTGCTCTCAGCTTTTGCCCCTGTGGATCTGGTCAGTTCTCTCAAGATCCTAAAGGGTTTGAAGTCCGGTTCTCCCACGGATCCCTGCACGGCGAGACTGTTGGCTGCAGTAGCAGAGATCATTAACCCTGAGGTTAATGCTATCATTAACGCTTCCCTTGGTGAGGCCCGGGTTCCGTTGGAGTTGTAGAGCCGGGTATACCCACTTACTGGGTCTCAGTGGCGGGGGAACCGCCCAAGTCTACCATACGCTCCTTATATCGTAAAAGGAGACACAGGTGCCTTCGGTCTGCAGGAGGAACAAAGTTTTATTCGAATAGCCCGGGCTATGGAACAGAGTCCCAAGCTCGTCGGTGACAAGACAGAGGAGGCTGCTGCTTTACTCCGCAGCTTACAGGCCTTACATACATATTTCCCCACCCTAAGGAACCAGTTCAGATGGGGCTGTAGTTACACCATTCTTCGTTCAGGCAGGACTGGTGCTGCAACAGATGGTGCAATCGATTAGGACAGATCTTGCCAAATGGGACATGTACGTGAAAGAATCAAACAGATCTTAACAAACAGGATATGTGAAAGAAACAAGTTCTGGGACAGTATCGTGACCAAGTCTTGCGAAACAGGATGGGTGCGTGCAGGAGTCCAGTCCGAGGGCGGTGAGAGGCCAATTCTCCGTTCCCTTTTTGGAACTGGCTTAACCGCAAGGAGCAGTAAGGGCAGGGCAGATGTGACAGTTAGAACTTTGGCAAGCATCAGCAGAAACGACCAGGAGGGTCATGCAGAGGTGTTTGACACGAAACGGCAACGCTAAAATAATGGAGTCTGACACAAAATGGATACCGGCAAGAAGGACACCTTTGCTCAGACCCTCCTTTTGCCATTGAGTGGCAAAACCATTACGAAATGTCTATATTCATGAGATCATCTGTTTCTTGTTGGAGCATCATCTTCATATTGGTGTCGTGAATGTTCAAGGGTGGAAGCTTAAGAGCCTGGACACACTTTACACAGAGCATTGGCAGGCACTGAACACACAAACAACAGGAGACTAGGACAGCCACTCCCAAAGCAAGGAAGATGAGGACCCTCCATCCCCATTGGGAAAGGAAGCCCCAGATCCAACCTGTGAGGGACCAGTTGCCTTCATCCTGATGAATTTCAGAGGAAAGGTGATGCAGACATTGGATGGCATCATATACTGTAGGTGCGTTATCTGGAATATTCACACAGCAGCTGGAGCCAATCAATTTACACACACCACCACAATCAGCGAGAATGATGTCAAGGACCATACGATTTTGAAGTGTTACAAGACGGTCCGCTTGAAGCTCTGCCGTGATATTAGCCAATGCCCCAACAGTCTCAATGATAGTTGCCTCCAGTACTCTGGTCAGACCGCGTATGGCTCTGCTGTTAACCATAGGACCCCAAAAGGGGAGGAAACCTTTGAAGAAGTCCCCAGCCTCCTGGCCAACCGTGTCGTCCGCAGAAATGACTCCTCTACATGGGCAGCGTGGGACACTGTGATCCCATAAGTGATGGTCCTCAGAAGCAGTGTAGGTAGGGGGAGTAGGAAGGCCAGAAAGCAGGTGCCGGACCAGTTACCAGGGAGCCAAGTGTAAGCAGATGTGCCACAAACAAAATACGAATTCGGGGATGCAACCAATGCTGGTGGAGACGCGGCATTGATTGACCCGGTAATGTTACATTGACTGATGCCAACTGGCTTGTTACCCATACCCTTGATGCAGACACGGCCCTGAGCGGCAATAACACTGAAGGGCCATCTTTTATTAGGCCCCTGCCGCCTTGCTCGGAACCTAGAGAACGTAATCCTCGCAGAGGAGTTGAACACAGTCATTTCTTCAAGCTCACCTGGAGACAACCGTATAGACGATTCACTAGTCGGGCAAAAGGGGTAATTGGTGTCATTTATCTTGTTCCGCCAGAAGACCTCGTTAAACTCCCCGACGACTGTATTAGTACTTCCATTCGCGGTATAGGCTTCCGTGATCAGCATCATCCATGCTAAACAAGAGCCGGAAATAGAAAAGGGATAAGGAAAAAATGGAACAGAATATGCCATAGAGTGCGGCAGTAATCCACACACCCAACAGTCGGAGTTATTCACCACTAGCTGATGTTGATGCAGCATTTGAATAAAGGTATTATTAACGAATTCTCGGCGACAAGGTAATTCACGATGAGGCAACGTGAAGTGCTGATGTTCCTCTGGAGTAGGGATAGGTGTAGGCGTGACAGGTTGATAGGCGAGTAACAGAATCCATCCGATGACAAGTAGTATAAGAGAACAAAACAGAGCAACTACTGTTGTCAGAAAACATCGGCTATGCAGCAACTTGACATATGTCTTGTGTACTCGAGAGATCTGTATGGCTGCCATTGTACTAAGTCTGGGCCACTAGCAGCTGTCTGTGATTGGTGGTTGCTTCACTAGGTGCGGATACCAAGAGCCCTAAAGACGTACCCTGGTCAAACACGCCAGCACCGGTCTCAGCCGGAGAGATCACAGCCCTACAGCCTATAGGCGCCAGACAAAGTCAAGGGCCAGCCTTTTTCCTGGATCGCAGGTTGTAACGAGTAGAGGAAGGGACAGAATGGTCTGAAAACAGCGTCTCTTGTTCTCCCGCCAAGTCCTGCACAGGAATGGCTGTTCCCCTGAGTAGTCTGTCACTTTTCTCCTCAGTGGAGGTGGAATGCAGCCGGGCATCACTGAAGGGAACAAAAGTGGGTACTATCTCCGTCTCTGTGTCCGGCAGTCCTTCTTTCACCCACTGGTCATACGGGAGGGGCAGCGGCACTCTTTTACAGTGTGTTGCATGTATCCAGTTCGTCCGACCTTCAACTTTCACGGCAGTGCGGGTGGCCAGTAACACCTGGTGGGGCTGTGTCCAGCTGGGCTCGAGGCTCTTAGTACGTTGAAAGTTGTGAATCAGAACCCAGTCGCCAGGTTGGATAACGTGTCCTGGTCCTCGCTTTTATCAGGTATGGCCTCATGCACCTGGTGGTGAAGAGTACGAAAGGTGTTAGTCAAACTGTACAGATAAATTTAAATTTCCCTCCTGGCCCAGGATCTACCAGTTATATTCATATGGCTCTTATCAATGCTCGCTCTCTCCCCAGTCATTGTTGGGAAATAAGGGAACTCATTGTA
Source organism: Triturus cristatus (assembly GCF_964204655.1). Lineage (NCBI taxonomy): Eukaryota > Metazoa > Chordata > Amphibia > Caudata > Salamandridae > Triturus > Triturus cristatus. The sequence goes on along the minus strand of NC_140581.1, from coordinate 748,509,815 downwards.
GCTCAGGAGCTTGATATTCTGTTTATTACAGAATCATGGGGAGACGCCTCTTCAGGCCCGGACTTTTGTTCAGCTACCCCTGAGGGATATTGTGTGGTGAGACAGGACAGAACCACAGGGAGAGGAGGCGGCCTAGCCATAATCTATAAAGCCGACTTAAGAGTCAAGATTGACTCTATAAGTCGACAAGACTGTGAAGCGCTTCTTTTTTCGATCTCACTTAATTACAATCAGACCTTTAAAGGGATTTTGCTATACCGCCCCCCTGGCCCACATTCGCGCTTCCTCCAGGCTCTTGAAGAATTTCAAGAATTCTCCATAAGTTATCCGGAGTTTACTATTTTAGGAGACTTTAATTTCCACTTAGAGGACCTAGGGGATAAATACACCGCCCAACTAATAACCGACCTATATGTGGCCGGTCTATCGCAACTGGTAGATGTTCCTACACATCAAGCTGGACACACGCTTGATGGGCTGTTCACTAACCATCCTAAGCTCTTTTTTTCTTCAGTTATTCCTGTGGTATGGTCAGACCATTCCGCAGTAGTATTTACTATTCAAGTTAACAATCGTAACGCCTCAAATACCCTGCCCCGTACTTCTATCTGTACTAGAGCCTGGAACAGTCTGGATATTTCAGTTTTTTCCCAGACTCTAGCGGATTCTCAGTATGAAGTTTCCTCTAATCCTAGTGAAACATCCATTAGATATCAAGCATGGATTTCTAATGCAGTGAACCGTGTGGTTCCGGTTAAATCTTTTATTCCTAATAGGGTTTCGCCCTCTGCTCCATGGTTCACGGAGGATCTCCGCTTACAGCGACAATATTGCAGGAACCTGGAAAGACGTTGGCGAAAGCATTATAACCCTGTCGATAGGCAGACTTATAAAGATACCCTTGCAGTATATAAAAAATCTATTATAAGATGCAAAAGTAGTTTCTTCTCGGCCCAAATTGAGTTAGCTCATAATTCAGCCAAAAAATTGTATCAGGTGGTTGACACTCTGTCTAATCCACCTATAGGTCCCCCGACAGAACCCTCCCAAGTCCTGTGTAATGCGCTGGCTACTTTCTTTTTTTCCAAGGTTTCCACGATTTATTCGTCCTTCTCTCTCCCTACACGTTCTGTTGTTCCTGATCTCCCCTTTCACACACCTATGTTCACCAATTTTCTTCCGGTTTCATCTGAATATATTGGTAGGTTGGTCACTTCTATTAAGTCCGGCTCTCCTTTTGACCCTTGCCCTCCCGCGATATTGAATACTCTCACTGAGGTCATAGCACCTCCCCTAACGGACCTTTGCAACTCCATTTTCCAATCTGGCACCTATCCGAATATTTGGAAAAAGGCAGCTATAAAACCACTACTTAAAAAACCTTCTTTAGACCCCACTGATTCAGCCAGTTATAGGCCCATTGCTTGCCTACCGTTTCCGGCTAAAATATTTGAATCAGTGATGAACCTGCAATTATCCGAATTTGTTGACCATCATAATCTTCTGGATGACACGCAGTTCGGATTTAGGAAATATCATGGCACTGAAACGGCCTTGATAAAAGCTTCTGATGAGATTAGGACCATCATGGATCAGGGGGGGCAGCAGTCCTGGTGCTCCTCGACCTGTCCGCCGCCTTCGACACGGTCGACCATTCCATCTTGGTCGACCGTGTCGCATCCATGGGGGTAACCCATCTTGCAAAGAACCTCATCGCTTCGTTTCTTGCCAACCGAACTCAAACGGTTAAGATGGGCAATTTTTACTCACCCACTTTTGTTCTTCCTTGCGGGGTTCCTCAGGGATCCTCGCTAAGTCCCACTTTATTTAATATATATGTGGCAGATTTGGCGAAGGTTATAAAAACTCATAAGCTGCGGTTAACCACTTATGCCGACGACACCCAATTGGTGCTGTCTATTCAAAAAGACGGTCCTGCAGTCGCCGCCCAATTTCAGGAAGGGATGTTGGCCATTAGCTCATGGATGGCGGATAATAGTTTAAAATTGAATTCGGACAAGACCGAGGTGCTGACCTTTGGTAGGCTCTCCCCTGAGTGGTCTGCGATTTGGTGGCCCAGTGATATGGGTCCCCCTCCCACTCCTGTAACCAAGGTCAGGAATCTCGGTATCATGTTCGATGACAAACTGTCTTTCAAGTATCATGCCAACGCTGTGGCGGCATCTTCCTTTTATATGCTTAGAAAGATTAAGAAGTTGCTGCCATACCTTCCTTCAATGGCGGGAAAAACTTTAATTACTACACTTGTCTTTTCAAAAATGGATTATAGTAATGGCCTTTTTCTTAACGCTCGGGAGCAAGTTCTAGCTAAGCTGCAATCTGTACAGAATGCGGCAGCTAGATTAATGCTTAATGTTCCATTCCGTCACCCCACATCTGCGGCTATTCATCAGTTGCACTGGCTGAGAGTAAAGAGTCGGATAAAATTTAAGGCTCTATGTATCGCTTATAAAGCCATTCATGATTCGGGACCTAAGTTCCTGAAGGATGCTTTTCGGATTTATGTTCCCAATAGAACTTTACGATCAGCCTCTACTCATCTTCTCCCAGTGCCACGCACTAGAACCTCCACATGGGGAGACAGACGTTTTTTGGTAGCTACTCCTAAGCTGTGGAACTCCCTTCCCTTTGCTATAAAAACTGCCCCTACCCTTATCATGTTTCGTAAACTCCTGAAGACTTGGTTATTTAACCAATAGCTTCTTCATATGTCTTTGTCAGGAGGATGTTCTGTATGCGCCGAGACACCTTAGGGTAGTCGTGCGCAATAAAAGTTGAGAAACATAAACATAAACATAAACATAAACATAATCAGTCAACACAGGGTATTCAACATCAGACAGTTTCTTAGGGCGCAGGACACCCCACACATTGGCAGGCCTCCCGAACACAATCTCATGGGGAAATAAACCTATCCTGGTATGGGCCGTTGTCCTGACAGACAGTAGAGCCAGGGGTAGAGCATCAACCCAAGTGACACCCGTCTCTGCTAAAATTTTGGCCATTTTAGTTTTGAGGATGCCATTGTACACCTCCACTAGACCTGCTGACTGGGGGTGGTCGGCTGCATGAAATTTTTATTTCATACCCAGTGCTGAACAGACATACTCCATTATTTGAGCCGTAAAGTGTGTCCCGTTGTCACTCCAGATCAAACGGGGCAAACCAAATCCTGGGAAGTATTCTTTCAATAGTATTTTGGCGGTAGTGATAGCGGTGCAGTCTTTGACAGGGTTAGCCTCCACCCATCGGCTGAAGGTACAGACCACCACCATGACATATTTTAAATTGTTACATCTGTCCATCTGGATGTAATCCATCTGGAGGGCTTCAAAAGGAAAGGTAGGAGGAGAGAATCCTCCTTCAGGAGTTACTGTACCTTTACCTGGGTTGTACATAAGGCAAATCATGCATGTTTTGACCAACTTCTCAGCATATGCTTGTATCTTTGAGTTATACCAGGTAGGTTCCAACAGCTTACATATCCCTTTTGTACTAATGTGAGCAGGGCCGTGGGCCATTGTAACTACCGGTAGCACATGACTGACAGGCAACATCCATTGTCTCTCCATAGTGATACGGGCCCAACGGGCCCAACAACCATCTATTTCCTTTACCGCCAACTGCTCCGTCCACATCCTCAGCTCCTCAGGGGTAGCATGGGATTGAATATCAATCACACTCTGTACTGTGCCTTCAACCATGCGCCCTTCTGCCACCCACCTGGCTGGACCGCCCACGTACATTCCTTCCTTTTTCTTAAGAGCTGTCTGTCTGGCTGTCTGGTCAGCCAAGGCATTGCCTTTTCCAACATCATCTGTCACTTTACATTTTATAATGGCTACCTTTCTGGGAAATGTCAGGGAGTCTAATAATCGGTGAATTAGGGGGCCATGTTGAATTTTCGTCCCATGTGAAGTAAGGAAATTCCTTTCTCTCCACAGTCTTCCAAAGATGTGAGCCACCCCAAAAGCATACTGTCAGTGTAGATATTAATCGTTATTCCTTTGCTTAACTCACAGGCTCTGGTGAGGACCACTAATTCTGCAGCCTGAGCAGAGCACTGCGGAATCTGAGCTGTTTCTACTTTTTGCTCCAATGTCGTGAGGGCATAGGCGGCTGATGTGTTACCATCTGGCCCTCTGAGACATGATCCGTCCACATACAGTGTACCTTCTGGATCTGTTATCGGGGTATCCTGTAAGTCAACCCGTCCCTTCGTCTCCTCCTCTGTCCTCAATATACAGTCATTTGGATCTAAACGGGCATCCTTAGTATCCAGTGGGAGTAATGTGGCGGGATTCATGTACAAAAAGAAAACATTGTTTGTTATTATCAGGAGTACCGAGGACTGGAGCAGTACACAGAGCTCTTTTTAAATCCTGGAAGGCCTGCGTATGCTCTCTAGTCCATGGAAAGGAACTGTCTGATATGTCTTTAGTGGTGAGGGCAAGAAGAGGTTTGACCATGGCCGAAAAATTGGAAATCCACTGTCTGCAGTATGAGGTTCGACCTATGAAGGCTCGTACCTGCTTTTGTGTTCGTGGGGCCGCCATAGCATTGATAACGGCTAAATGATCAGCGGTGAGATGCCTTCCCTCCTTCGAGAGGAGATGACCTAAATAGGTCACCTTCTCTTGACAAAACTGAAGCTTTTTTGAAGAGACCTTGTTGTTATGGAGGGCAAGGTGGCGTAACAAACAGAGAGTAGCCTCTTTACATGTCGGGGCAGAATTTGCAGCAATGAGCAGGTCATCAACATACTGCAGCAGTGTGGAATTATAAGGGAGTTCCAAGGAATCTAGTTGACTTTTGAGAGCTTGAATATAGATACTGGGGCTCTCGGTGAAGCCTTGAGGGGTGCGGCAAAATCTAAAGCTCCGCCCACCAAGGGAGAAACCAAAAAAATGTCTGCTGTCAGGATGTATAGGAATACTGAAAAAAGCTTTTTTGAGGTCTATGACAGAAAAGTGCGTGGCGTCAGAAGGGACCATCGTCAAGAGGGCTGTAATGTCGGGGACAACAGGGTATTGGGAGATCATTATTTTGTTAAGGGCTCTCAGGTCAATCACAAATCTGTATATTTTAGGGGAGAGAGCATCTCCATTGGTCTTCTTAAGAACCGGAATAATGGGACTGTTACAGATATTACCACGTGTCTCCTCCACTATGCCCTTGTCCATCAATTCAGATATTTTTGTGAAAAGGGTGACTTCTCCTTCCGCGGGTAGTCGATACTACCGGAGGTGGGGGAGAAGGGCGCCTGGCTGAATGCGTACCACATGAGGGGGTATGTTGAGACACCCCACATCAGTGTCTGATGATGCCCAGAGGGAGGAAGGTAATGACTGCAACTCTGGTGGGAGAGGACCGGAGAGATACATATAGGAGTCGGGGTGGGGTAAATTGTTAGAGACACGCCTTGGGGACTACATGATATAGTGGCATACAGAGTTTTCAGTAAATCCATGCCTAATAAGTTTTCACTGCAACCTGTAGTAAGGACCAAGGGAGTGTCAACATGGGCGGGGCCGATATCGAGAGGGAGGGGTTCAGAAACAGGGCTGGTCATGCGTGTTCCTGCAAAACCCACGGAGACATTCAAATTTCCAGAAAGGGGTGCCTCCGGGACCGATACACGTGCAATAGAAGACCTAGTCGCCCCTGTGTCCAGAAGGAAAGACCGAGCATCCCCTGCAACTTACACTTGAACATAAGGGGCCTTCTGGTTGACCAAAATTTGCACTTTCGAAATACCCCTTCCCTGGCTATCCCATGCTTGATAAAACCATGTCTCGTCTACCTCTTCATAATCGTCATTGTAATAAGTATGTGTGGCTTCATACCCATCAAACTTGTTAGCGGGGCGTTGTCCTATGGCGTTGTCATCCCTATGTCTCCCCTCTCGGTCACTAGGGCGGCGTTGCCTTTGGTCTTTAGCAATCACCCCATCCCCGTGAACACGAGGCCGTGTTTTACCTGTCCGTATGTTTTCTATCAAAACAGGACACTCATCCACCCAGTGGACGTAACCCTTACAATAGGCACATTGATCTGTCTGGAGAGGCCTGGCGTGCTCTTGGTGGCCGCTGAGGGGGTTGCTGGAAATTGCCATGGGCGTCAGGGCCTTTGGGAGGATAGGCCTGTTGCAGAAGTACTTTCGTTTTAAGGTGTTTATTTATCTTGACCTCTTTCTCCTTATCCTCGTTTTCCCTATTCTCATGGTATTGGGCCATGGCCAAGATACCTGTCATAGTCTGAGCGGACCATGTACTCTCAACCTTCTTGAGTCTGGCAGAAATGTCAGGGAGCAAATTGCTGACAAATTTGTCAACGAATACCGGGCTGGCTTCTGGGACCCGAGCGTCCAGGCTGCTGTGTCCCTTGTATTCAGTTTCAAAACGGGTGAAGAAATCCGCCACACTCTCATCCCTACCTTGTCTACAGGCGTTAATTTTATTCCAATTGATGACCGTTTCTGGCAACAGCGTCTTCATGAATGTTATGATTTTGTCAGGCAAGGCTGTGATGGCGGCGTTCGGTTTCATCCCTCCCATTCTGTTACCTTCCATGGCCTCTAGATCAGCCCATTTACCTCCCAATTCTACTTCATGGTCGGTATGTCGTATTTTATCCCAGACCTCAGTAGGGACGACCGTACCAAAAAGTAAATCTATGTCTTCGAGAATGAGGGTACCGGCAGATATTATCTGGCTTAATTCTTAATAGAAGGCAGCCGGATTCTTCCGAGGATCCGCCAATTGTCCCTTCAACTGTATCACTTCTGACCTTTTCCAAGGAACATGAACCCAAAGCCTCCGCCAGTGGGCTTCAACAGCCACTCGGCCATTATTTTGGGCATCGGTGAGTGTGTTAACAAAGACAGGGGCTGCCTCTCTCATTGGCATAGCTGTCTCTAGAGTGGGGCTGGGGAAAGCGGTCATATCACGGTAAGCTATCAAAGCAGACATAGCGCCAAACATCCCCTCTCCCTGCACATCGCCTCTTTTTATTTGTGACCTGAGGTCCACTAATCCGGCGGGTATCTGCATAAATGAATTCTCGAATCTCTGCATAACCAAGGTACACATGTATTCAGCCCAGGTGGTCTGTTCCATAATCGTCCACTGGGAAAACGTGGACCATATTTCTTTAAATGGATAAATATTCCCGCTATTTATCCAACATTCACACTGTTGCCTTTGCAGGTCATCTTCTCGAAGGGACAAAAAGCTGACTGCAGAGCGCAAGGAAGCCAGTCGGGGGAATTCAATAATCTATATAAATCCTGCTTAACCGTAGACCACTGGGAAGAAGGGAGGGGGCGGGCAGGGGTAAAGCTGCAGGTATTGGGCAAATGGGGACTCGTTGTCATTCCCGCAGCGAGGACAGGGGTAGCGTGCGCAGTCGGTGTTATAGGCATCAAAATAGGGGGGGTTGGTGTGACGGGGGAACAGTAGGAGGGGCAGTGGGGGCAGGAGTGTGTAGCACGGCTGGTGCAGCTGCATGCGGGTTAGGGGGGGTCAGCGCATGGTACATGGGGGCATAAGCAGGAGGACTTTCCAACATGGTATCGAGCAGGGAATCACCCTCTTCTCCCCCTTCCATAAAGCCTTTTCCTTTCTCTTCACGGGCCGGGTAGCACTTACGCACCCGCGCTCTATATTCCCTATCAGCTATCTCTACAGATTTTTCCATTCGGTCCTGTAAGTGCTCCCTAGCATGGTCAGCCATTGACATCCGCTCTCGTTTCCTTTCTAGTGCCTTTTCCTTCTTTTCTCTCTGCTCTATTTCCTTCCTCCACAGCCTGATAGACTCAAACATCGAGGGACGAACCTTCAGTTTAAATAGCTGTTCCTCTAGATTTGCAAGAACCTGTGGATCAAAGGACCCATAAGGGGGCCATTGTAAATCGGGAACGGCTTGTTTGTTATACTTAGTCCAAAGGGAGGAAAACGTTATGGCAGATGGGCCATGTTTTGCGTACATAGTGTGACCAGGCGTCCCTTCTGGAGGAAGCGGGCAAGCCGCCTCCAGCTGGGAGTCCTGCATACACATACAACAACATAATTTCTTAAACTTACTATTCGCCGGCATACTGAAAAGGACCAAAAACAGATAATGCAAACAACAGCGGGCCTTAAAACACTCACCTCGCTGGCTTGGCTTTTGCAAAAGTCAATAAGAGTGCAATCATACAGACTCGGTGGGTGATCAGCCCACCCTTACCTGACAGGGGTAGTTCTCTTCTGCAGACGTAGGGCCGTGTCCTGTTCCAGAAATCACTGTTAGGGGACCCCAGCGAGGACGTGGTCATGTGGCCCAGACCGGGCGGGGAGGAACAGCGGGCGAGTCGTTCGGCTACCAGACCGCAAGAATCCCTCGGGTAGGGTACCTCCGTCGGAGCCTCTCCATGCACCTCCTCACATCCACCGGGCCTGACCTTCATGCTTGTGGGGTCACTGTTCGGGCACCATTTGTAGAGCCGGGTATACCCACTTACTAGGTATCGGTGGCGGGGCAACTGCCCAAGTCTACCATACCCTCCTTATATCTTAAAAGGAGACACAGGAGCCTTCGTCTGCAGGAGGACCAAAGTTTTATTCGAATAGCCCGGGCTATGAAACAGAGTCCCGAGCTCGTCGGTGACAAGACAGAGGAGGCTGCTGCTTTACTCCGCAGCTTACAGGACTTATATACATATTTGCCCACCCTAAGGAACCAGTTCGGATGGGGCTGTAGTTACGCCATTCTTCGTTCAGGCAAGACTGGTGCTGCAACAGATGAATGAATGAATGAATGAGGAGTTTCTTGTATCGCGCGTACTTAGCCCAGTGGGCGTCAAGGCGCCTAGATTAAATACAGCAACTTAAGACCCTACTTAGTCCTATTTAATCATGAGTAGGCCTTCTTAAAGAAATACGTTTTTAGAGCCTTTTTGAAAGAGTCGATGGAAGGGAGAGTTTTTATCTCCATGGGGAGGGAGTTCCACAATTGCGGAGCGACGACGGAAAAGGCTCTGGCTCCCCATCTGACAAATTTGATGCGGGGGACAGCTAGTTGACAGAGTCCTGCAGAGCGCAGGTTTCTTGAGGGGACATAGCGCGAGAGAAGAGAGCCAATGGCACTGGCAGGACCATCCATCAATGCTCTGTGGGTGAGACAGAGGATTTTGAAGGCGATTCTGTGCTGTACCGGAAGCCAATGAAGCTCTTTCCTGGCTAAGGTGGCAGAGGAGGCTTTGGGGAGATTCAAAACAAAGCGTGCTGCAGAGTTCTGAAGAGTCTGCAAACGGTGGATCAGCCCTTTGTTGACTTCCATATAGAGGGAGTTGCAGTAATCCAGTCTCGAACCCACCAGGGCGACTGCAACCTGTTTACGCGCCTGGGGGGAAAGGTACCCACGGATTTTGTTGAGTACCCGGATCACACCACAGCAGGTAGCAACGGTCCTGTTGACTTGCAGGGACATAGAGAGTGAGGTGTCAAATATCACTCCCAGATTTCTGGCAGATAGGGAGGGGGTGGGGCAGATGCCAAGAGAAGAGGGCCACCACTCGCTCGACCACAGATTCTGGTTCTTCCCAAATATCAACACCTCGGTTTTTTCACCATTCAGCTTCAGGGAATTTATAGTCATCCAGTCTGCCACATACTGCATGCAAACCCTGAAGCTGGCGGCAGATGTGCTAACCGAGGTGTGAGCAAGAGAGACCATAATCTGCGTGTCGTCTGCATAGGATACCACCTCCATCCCCTGAGATTTAATAAGTCTTGCAAGGGGGGCCACATAGATGTTAAAAAGGGTCGGACTTAAGGCCGACCCTTGTGGCACCCCACATTGCAGAGACTTGGCAGGGGAGAGGTGGTTCCCAAGCATCACTCTCTGTTCCCTTTCGGTCAGGAAGGAATTTAGGAGACTCAAGGCCGATCCAGTGACACCCGTCTCCCTTAGCCGAGATGACAAGATGGCGGGGGAGAGGGTGTCGAAAGCGGCCGTGAGGTCCAACAGAACTAGGACCGTGGTTTGGCCAGAGTCCACCTTGCGTCGGATGTTATCGACCACATAGGTAAGGGCGGACTCTGTGCTGTGGTGTTTTCTGAAACCGTGCTGAGTGTTATCCAGGTATTCAGAAGATTCGAGAAAGGCAGATAGATGGAAATTCAAATGCGACTCAAGCAACTTCGCGGGTGCAGGAAGAAGCGAAATGGGCCGAAAATTTTTCAGCATGGCCGGGTCCAAAGTCGGCTTCTTAAGTAGCGGTTTGACTATTGCCTTCTTCCAAATAGAAGGGAAAGAGCCTTGAGCGATGGCCTTATTTAAGACGTTAAGCAGAAGAGGAGAGAGGTGGATTCTACACTCTTTCAGTTTCTTAAGGGGTATCGGATCAAGGGGGGAGGCCGATTTAATTTTGTCAAGAAGTGAATTCAGAGATTCAAGGGATAGGGAGGGAAAGGTTGTGAGTAGGCGAGGAGGGTCCTTGCCTAGTGCATCAAGATTGGATATGAGAGGGGGAGTGTTATAGTCAAGAGCAAGACGGTGGGATTCGAGAGAGACGTGAATGTCATGTATTTTGTTGTGAAAGAAGTCTGAAATATCGTTACAGAGTTGTTGGGAGCTGACTACTGGATCGGGAAGTTGCAGGGAACATAAAGAGTCAGCGATTTTGAAGAGATCTCTTGAAGAAGAGAGAGAGCTGGTCAGATTTGAAAAATATTCCTGTTTCTTGATTATCACTTGGTATTTGTAGGCACGTAGTGCGGATTTATGAGCCTCTCTATCTTTTAAGTCCCAGGATTTCCTCCACTTCCTTTCACTACTCCTGCAGCCCTGTCTCATAAGTCTGAGCTGGTCAGAGAACCAGGGTGCAGTAGGTTTGAGGCGTGCTACATAGCACAGGGATGAGGGGGCGAGATTTTCAACTGCTTTGGAGATGGAGTCAGTCAGAGACTGGGCTGCCTCTGAAGCATCCGTGACATCTAGAAGTTCGGAAGTGGAGATCAGAGGGGCAATAGTGTCATCTGAGATATTCCTTAAGTTTCTCCTGAGAATAAAGGGAGTGGTATTGTGATTGGAGGAACAGGTGCCGGGGATGTCAAGATCAAATGGTACAGCAAAATGATCGGACCATTGGTGCAATCGATTAGGACAGATCTTGCCAAATGGGATATGTACGTGAAAGAATCAAACAGATCTTGACAAACAGGATATGTGAAAGAAACAAGTTCTGGGACAGTATCATAACCAAGTCTTGCGAAACAGGATGGGTGCGTGCAGGAGTCCAGTCCGAGGGCAGTGAGAGGCCAATTCTCTGTTCCCTTTTTGGAACTGGCTTAACCGCAAGGAGCAGGAAGGGCAGGGCGGACGTGACAGTTAGAACTTTGGCAAGCATCAGCAGAAACAACCAGGAGGGTCATGCAGAGGTGTTTGACACGAAATGGCAACGCTAAAATAATGGAGTCTGACATAAAATGGATGCCGACAAGAAGCCAAAATTCTTCCTTTGTTGAAGAAGCCTACTCTCGACCCTCTGATTCCTGGGAACTATCGCCCAATTTCTCTACTCCCAAGACTAGCAAAAGTCTGTGAGAAGGTGGTCACCAGATAACTCACTGAGTTTGTGGATAAATCTGATGCTTTGCATCCAGCGCAGTCTGGGTTTCGAGCCTCTTACAGCACCGAGACTGCGCTGGTTGAGATCTCTGAAGATATTCATTACTGTTTAGATGCTGGTGGTAGAGCAGCTTTGGTTCTGCTCGATCTGTCGGCGGCTTTCGACATGGTTCCACACTTCAAGCTGCTCTCCCGCCTCACGGAGATTGGTGTCTCTGGCCTGGCTTCGGCCTGGCTGAGGTCTTTCCTGGAAGGGCGGGTCCAACAGGTTTGGCTGCCACCGGCTGCCTCTTCTTTGCAGGAGGTCACTACGGGTGTACCTCAGGGGTCTTCCTTTAGCCCCCTTCTTTTTAATATCTATGTTACTCCTTTGGTCTCGTTGGCCGAGGAGTTGGGGGCTAAGGTGATAGCATATGCTGACGACACCCAGCTCCTCTTCACAAGGGGTAATGATGCGGACTCAGTACTGCCCGTACAGAAGTGCTTGTCTTCGGTATTTGGGTGGCTTGCTAGGGCTCAACTCAAGTGTAACGAAGACAAATCTGAGATCCTTCTCTACGGCAACTTTCCCCTGGACTTCAGAAATATGATTTGGCCTCCTGGATTTCCCCTTCCTTCCTCTAATGGGAAATCCGCAAAAAATCTAGGAGTATGGTTTGAGGATAACCTCTCCTTTTCTGTTCCGGTGAATAAGATTTCAGGTTGCTGTAAACACTCAGGAGTTTTCTCCCTCTCCTCCCTAGGTCTGTCAAAGAGACGGTTATTCGGCATTAGTCTTGTCTCGTTTGGATTATGCTAATGCCCTGTATATTGGCATCCCTGGCTACTCTATGAATAAACTGCAGGTGATCCAGAATGCGGCTGCTAGGCTGCTTTTGGGAATCACTAGGAGTAGTGTGCGTGTTCATCTCCGCGCCCTGCACTGGTTGCCTGTGGCGGAGGGGGTCAAATTTAAATCATTGGTAATTGCTCACCGGGCACTTTATGCTCATGGACCCATCTATCTACAGAAACGGTTTTCTTTTTATGTCCCGCCCAGACTATTGAGTTCTTCTGCCCTTTTGTTGGCGAAGGTGCCTCGCTTCTCCCGCTCTAAATTGGATAGTTGCTCCCTTGCTGTTAGAGCCTCTCAGGCTTGGAATGCTCTTCCATTCTTTTTGCGTAACACTCAAGACCCGTTCGTATTTAAGAAACTATTAAAAACTCATCTGTTTCCGTAATTGTTGGCCCTATGTTGAAATCCCTCTTGGCTACGCGCTGGGACACTCTTTGGAGTAGCTATTGCGCGTTATAAAAGGATTTAACATAACATAACATAACATATTGATTCCCCAAGCTGCAAATTTTTCTCTATGCTGCCACATGTAGGAAGCAATGCTTTATTTTGACCAAGTAATAGTTGTGATGTTGTTCCCTTTATGCTCCGAGTTAGGACTGCATTCAACTGCCTCTCTATTATTTGTCCTAATATGCTGCAAGCCTTGTATTGCTGCAAGCAATCTTTACACTACTCTCAGATTTAAAATGTCATAGGAGTGCCTTGAGTTGTATTGAGGGATTAGCTCCATCCTTACACTTTCTTGCATTAAAATGCCACAAATGTTTGTTGAAAAAAAAATGCCACAAATCTAACTCTATACCTGCGTTTTAGAAACTGCTTCAGGTTTCAATGGCTGTAAAAGCAATGGTGGAAAAATATGTGTAACATGGCGATATCTAACTAGCGGTAACCCCAATGGTGAAGAAATACATGTAACAGGAGGATATTCCTGGAGTGCTCTCTGATTATTAATTTGGGGATCCACCAGAGTGAACCTTCTTAATGCGTCATACCCCCTACCTGCGTTGGATGACAGTTGTATATTTCAGGTTGTCCCTGAGTACGAGGCCACATATTGGTATTTGTAAAGGACAAACCAGACAACCTTCAGAGCCTTGATGTAATTTCAGTATGCCTATGTTGTCTACCGTGGGTGTTTTTCGATGTAATACTCGACCTCCTGTCCGGAACACGTTGATGTGTTTGTTTTTTAGTAGAAATTGTGCCATTAGTGATTTTTTCCCCTTTCGTTTTTCTGGGTTTTCTCAATTGTTTATGTTCCCTTTTTGAAAGTGAGGGTCTTGGGCTTATGGTTTGTATGACCTCTTCCAGTTCCACTTGTGTAGCTGGGTAAGTTGACAGAATAATAACAGAGTCATTCATTTGCTCCCTCTCAGGTTCCTGGCCTGGATTTGTATCTTGCTCCACCTGCTGTGACTGTTCGAGGGCCACTACCGTTGTCCTAGGGCTAATCACAGTGGCCATCTTCCAAGCTAATACACCATTTGCCGGATAAACGTGTTGTTTGAAACACCTTTACTTCCGACAGCAATTCTGAAAGTATCCTAGGTACTGTGGCACATGGGGCTCCACAATGGTGTAGCATTCACAAATATGGTAAGCAGTAGTTGGATTGTGTTGAACTTTTTAAATCATAGTTTTTAACTCTGGTAGTTTGAAATCAATCCCCTGGACATGCACAGCAAGTGCATTGAGTAAATCAACTTGAGTGTCCATCTTATCTGCATATCTTGTTAGTGCTGGAGAGATCACCTCCATAGTGCTCAATAACTGAGGCCAAATGGTTGTGCTTGAGGTTTGGTGTGTGGTACCTGCAGCTATCAATTTTGTTCAGTCAGAATCTGGCTCCATTTGGGCCCTATTAACTCAAGAGGCAAATCCGAGATGGTCTATTGGAACTATATTTTTATCCCCAACGGTTTTGTTACCATTTGTGCATTCTTCTTCTGAGGTCTGTGCTCCTCATGATAGTTTGATCAGGGATAACAAAAGTTATAGTTATGTATGAGAGGGAGAAGAATAAAATTGGGTTGTAGGTGAGATGTGTGACTGATCAAAAGCGCATCTCGCACAATATCGAGGAGCCTTTGTTGGCCCCCTCCATATCCGATCTTTAACCCATTGTGAGTCCGATTTAAACAGGACGACCCAGATGGATGGTGGTTCATGTTCTGGGGGTATTTACGGGTTAAACCTGCATCTTGTTGAAGTTCTTTGTCCCATGAAAACTGGGGAGCCAAGCAGTCCATCGAGAGGCTAGGACTGCAGGATCATTGTTTTTCGGATGCACTAAGGCTTTGACCAAGTGCTGAGCCTTTGACCGAATCAATGCTGATGTATAGCTTCAGTTTGATATTTTGGGAGTCTCAAGCTCCCCTTTTTATACTCCAATTCCAGACACACTTGTGATTTAGTGTCTCTGTCTTAGAAGTTCATGTTCTAGGGGTTGTCCACTTTGAAGTGCCTGCTCCTTTGTTGTGCTCTTCCTCCAGAGAGGAGCCTATAACAGCAGGACAATCTCTCATCTCATCTCTCAACAATGGGGTAAAAACAGACCACATGTTTGTGCCCCAACATTATAGAGAACATTCCATGATGATTAGAAAGTAATCATGTCCAAAAATAATTTGGCCATTTCCATTCAAATTTTAGTTTAGTTCAAATACGAGGTGAATTTTTCAGAAGGAAAATAATCCCTGTTATTTGTAAACTATCACTGTTTTTTTTATTTGTGCAGTAAGCCTAAATTTAATGTTACTAAAAGGAATTTACTCTCAACTAATATGCCTTCATTCTTCTGATGACCTCCCCCTTCTTGTGTCCATGTAAATGTAAATGTCAAGGTACTTATAGAGCGCACTGTCACCAGATGGCCACCTTGCGGTGTCGTCTTTTGCGGTTTACTGGCGCTGACACTCATACCGCTGTGGAACCCCTCCTGGCTTTCCCTGTGAAGTGTCCACTCCTGGGCACCCCCAGGGTGAAGCCAGGCATCCTTAGCACTGTTGGGGCCGGTGTAGAGTCTAAGCAAGCTATTGC
The DNA here is from genome assembly GCF_964204655.1 of Triturus cristatus. Lineage (NCBI taxonomy): Eukaryota > Metazoa > Chordata > Amphibia > Caudata > Salamandridae > Triturus > Triturus cristatus. The sequence continues at coordinate 748,494,301 of NC_140581.1, read as the reverse complement.
CCAGAGCTGCAGTGTGGGGCCCGTGATTAGAATAGGCACCAAGGAGAGAATAGACAGGTCCGAGGAAATTGAGCCCAAGCCCCGCCGAGGCAGGAATCGAACTCTGGTCCCTGGCCAGAACTCTGCTTCAGGGTCTGCCGCTCTAACCATTAAGCCACACTCCTCCATGACACATGAAGATAATACAAAGAAGGAAAAGTGGTTCCTTTGGGAAGTACCCTTAAAAAAAAAACAAGAAGGATAATTGTATAATCATGGAACAATCTGATAGCATGGAATAATTTGATATCCAATAGATATTTACAAACAGTATAAGAAGCACATGAATTCAAAGAAAGCAATGTAAGCCATTATAAATATATTGTCATTGAATCAATCATAAATGAAATCTATTCTAATAGTAACAACATTGATAAACCAAGGTACCACAGTGCAAACAAAAAAAGGTGAACTGCTCCTGTTTTAGAGTGTTGAATGGTGTAAAAGAAAATGCAGGTATTAAAATGACTGTCTGTCACACTGATATGCTTGAATGCAGGGTGATAGTCCAATCAATAGGTAAGGGACTGTCCAAATGTAGGAATTAGTGTCAATGCTTTGACCCCAGTGGCAAACGATTCCAAGGCTATCCTCAGGACGGTGCCAGTGATTCTTTAAAGGTAGCAGATTTAAAAAACAACAAAAAAATGGAACGGAAGATATATTTAACACAGCAAATTCAACATATTTTGCCTTTTTACAGACCTCCCACTGATACATTTTATCAGGGGAATTTATCAGGAGAGAACTGTAAGAATTATGAAATAACTCATAATTCTGATCCCTGTGCAAACATATTTGCAAGGCTCTGTACTTGTAATCGGGGCCTTAGAAGGTTCAGAGGAGCAGGTGAGGAAAAGGCATGCCTACAAACAAAGGCATATAATGACATCTGTATCGGTGAATGTTTCACTACCACATTGGGAAACCTTGGGGAAGGGAGAAGGGTTGAAGACTAAAAAAGTGTGTATCTTAAAACAGGCAAAGGGGAGGAAGAGAGTCAAGGGGAAGGTGAGAGGCAATGGGGTGGGTGGGGGCCGGGAAGGGGAGCTGATTCACCCAAGGAAATCACAGAGTGACTTAGTGCAGCTACTGGGGGAATGATTCACCCCAGGGAAATAAATGAAAAAAGTCTGTGGTTTCATAAAGCGACACTGCCGGGTAGAAGAGGTACCACAAGGGATTAATAATGGGTCTGTGTATGACCACAGAAGTAAGAGGTAATGGTGTGTTCCATTGAATTCAATAGGAAAATTAAAGAATCATTGAATCATGGTTGGTAACAGATGGCTCAATAAGTAAGACAACTAAAAATAGACAATTAGTACAAATATAACAACATAACGGGTATTTCACATTATGACCTAAAGGACACATCTCCAGGTGAGTCAATATGGAAATTTGTGTCTCCAGAATACTTAGCTCAGTCTGTGTATTACAATAGTTACACAAGTAGCTCAGTGGAGGACAGTATATCAACCTGCCCCTCTAAACAAAGATGGAAAATATTTTAGGAGAATTGTAAATACATGCTCACCGGGCTTAGTGTTATGTATAGGATTTGATTTGGAGAGGAAATGTGTTTTTTCTAGTAAGAAAGCTGGATAAGCAGAAGAAAATAAACATTTATAAAAAAATACTTTGTGCAAAGTCATCTGCCTCATCGAGGCCTGATTTCACAGAGTTCAATTGGTCAATCCAATGGCTTTCATGTAACAGCAGTAATTTGTGTGAGTCACCTTCATGTGGAATTCTACTGCTTATTCTTACAATTCACACAAATAAAATGTTGCTGTCTCTGTATATGGGGTCGGTAATTCCGTAGCATCCTGTTGTCTGCTTGTCATCATACCTAATGTGTGTTCATCACATTGATTATAATTTGGGGATGCTGTAGCTGGTTCATTTACAGCCCAATTTGCCAGAGCATTACTCCTAGAGATAAGGTCTTGCTGATTAATGTGCACCCATTAGATTTACGCAATTCCCTTCTTTCCCGTCTGTGGATGCTAGACTGTACAGTGGTAGTGACGTATGCTGAATCTGAATAAATGGTGACCTCTAGTCCCTCAGATTGATGCAACTGCTTTTATAATGGTGACTAATCCAGCCGCCTGGACTATAAAATAAGAAGGCATTGGTATCTGGGTAATGATTTGTAACATGTCAGATGTTCCCTTTTGTTCAGCTCTTACAACTGCTGCTCCTAAATGTTTAATCCCAGTTTCCTAATTTATGAAAGAGGATCCATCAACAAAGACCAACATTCTCCCTGCAATGGGTCCTCTACTACCTTACTTTCCTCATCTGGTATATAATCAGTACAGTCATGTACTTGTTCGTCGTTAGTAACTGGGTGTGGAAAGAATGCTGCTGGATTAATGGTGTGATGGCGAACCACTTGTAAAGATGTTACTGAAACTATGAGTGACAACATACTGCCTGGTGTATTACGAGGTGTATAACATACCTCTAACCCATTTTCCAAAAAAGAGATGGCCATATTCAGCTTACTCATCAGGTCTCTTCCGAGAATATTGACCTGTGCTTCTATGGAATATAACAATGTACCTTCAATCTGCATGCGTCCTAATGTCATGCTCACTGATTCAACAAAGGGAACCCTCTTTACAGCCTCAGAAAACCCTTTTGTGTCCATTGACTTGTGAGAAAGTGGTAGTGTTCCTTCCTTTATACAAGATTTAGTGGCCACAGTGAGGTTCTGGACTTTTAAGAGTCCAGAGGTGTCAGGGAAACAACACCCAAAGACCCCTGAGTTCCTCCTGTCTCGGTGCACAAATAAACAGAGACACGGGCTTCTCGATGGTGGCGTCCAAGACCAAGGTTTATTTATTGCAGGGACACAGAAGTCAGAGGAACCACACAGAGGCAGAATCTACGAGACTGTTCAAATTGCATTAAGTGGGTTACTCTTTAAATACACGCAAAATGTCTTTAGGCTACATTACTCGAATATTTCTCATGCCCAACCCGGTATCCCAAACAAACAGTAAATTTGACATCAAACAATAATTAGTCATAGGTTTTCGTTATTCGATCAGGTCCTCTCGACAGTATTCCATTCTTTACCCGATCCTCCCCATCATAAAAATCGTAACCTCCCCATTGTAAAAGCCCAGAAGGAGAGGAGCAGAGCCAGGTGCAAAGGATTGAAAAGTAGGATAAGAGGTGTTTATGGATCATAAACGGGCATGGCTACCGTCTTCGGCCTTTCAGTCAGGACAACGGACACGAGAACCAGTATAGCAGGACTGGCCTCAGGCAGGGGAGGCAGCTTGATTCTGCCTAGTCATGTAGCGTCAGCCTTTCTCGGGGCTCAGCTTACGTGTCCTTAACAAGGTGACTCTGCCGGGGTCATCGCCCGTTCATTGACTATGTGAGGGCAAGAAACAAAATGGATGCCGTAACTAAAATGGATGCCACGACTTTACCACAGAATGCCCTATTTCTCAGTGAATTCATGCTAGTTGCGTAGCGAAAACACTGTCATGCATGTAATGGATCATTTGCGGTTCATTGGTACCAAAATCGTGTCAGTACTACGATACCGAATTCACGGGTTCGGATCGCTACAGAACCTCAGACCGTCCTTTTGCCCTTACATAGGCAATAACTCACTCCATGTCAGAATCCATTTCTATGTTCATCAGGTCACTGATATGTTGTTGGAGCATTACTCTATCCCGTGGCGTATCTCTAAAAACAGGTGGTCTTCTTACGCATGTTGAAATGCAGATGTTACATAAGGCAGGACCACACTGAACAATGAGACAGCACGAAAATAAAAATACTAATGCAACACCAGTGACTATCAGAACCTTCCATCCCCACGCAGACAACAGGCTCCAGAACCATCCCATTAATGACCAGTCACCTTCCTCTACATGAATAGAGTCAGAGATCTTATGTAACTTAGAGATGGCCTTGTACACCGTTGGCGCATTATCTGGGATAAAAACACAGCAACTCGATTGGATCATCTTACACACTCCACCTCGATCTGCAAGTAAAACATCAAGAACCATACGGTTCTGTAACGTCATGAGGCGATCCGCTTGAAGCTCAGCTGTCAGGTTACTAAGGGCACCCGCAGTTTCGGTGATAGTGGATTCAACTACCCGTGTTAGTTGACGTAAGTTTCTACTGTTGGCCATAGGCCCCCAGAACGGAAGGAAACCTTTGAAGAAGTCTCCTGCTTCTTGGCCAGTAGTATCTTCCTTACTGAAAACACCTCTCACAACTCTAGTTTTGTGATAGTCCGGTGCAGCAGTGTATGTCGGAGGTAGCAGTTGAGCGATATAACATGAGCCTGAGAAGTCAGCAGGCAACCATGTGTATGCTCTGTCTTGGCAAACAAAATAGGTACCCTTAGCAGCTAAGAATGCAGGGGAAGACTGTGACGGGAAAACATATGTTTCGATACAGTCACTCTTCCCTAGTCGAGCTTTCGGATTCCTCCCATTTCCTTGCAAACAGACCTGACCTTGGTGGGGTACGACCCAGATCGGAGTCGAGCTTTTACGTTTGTTCTCACCCAGAGTAATGCCATATTCCGTAACATTCCAACCCATGTAAACTCGCAATTCATCCTTGGGAATGAACGGAGTATTACTGACATCTCTAACCATGTCAGTGATTCCTTTTACCAAGGCTCTATTAGCAGAGTTATACCGAGTGGAACGCGGAGGTCGTGGAGGATAGGTTTCTAGGGCATAAGCGAACATGGTCTGAAATGCCCAGAATGATCCATTATAACTAAAAGGCAGAACCAGATAAGGGATGCCCTTGTCCATGGTATGTGGTATCAAGCCACACACCCAGCAGTTTGTTGTGTTAACTACTAGTTGATGTTGGTGCAAGAGCTGAATGAAAGTGTTATTTATAAACTCAGAGCGTCGAGCTTGCTCGTGGGCAGGAAAAGGGTGGAAAGAATGAAGAGAAACAACAGTCGGAGAAACAGGAACATGGGGAGATACTGTAGATGTAACAGGTGTAAAGATCAACTGAATACCAAAAATAATTCCGCCTACCAAGGTTATCAAAACAATTAGAAGTGTCAGAGTACATTGCATTAGAAAACATTTGCTATACAATATGTCATATAGCTTTGTCTTGTGCACATTTATGACATTAACCCGTCGAAGTTCAGGAAGCTCCATCTTCTACAACCGTTCGCAACGGATGGTTTGTACCTGTTAAAAACTTGCCTCTGTTTACCCTGGGAGTTCCCAAGATAGACAGAAGAAACCGACCTTATGTCTGATTCCCTGCAAATTAAAACAAGGCACACGTTACGACCCTACGGTAACCCAGATGGCAAGGTGAGAGAAACAATAAAAAACAAAAAGATAAAAATTTAGAGCAAACTTCCTGACTGAATAGAATGCAGTAAGATCAAAACAGTTTTCAAACAGAAGGGTAATTATGCAATGTCATTAGTTCATAACATGAGAACGTAGATTATATCTGTACTTTCCAGGTCTTGTCTGATCTTGAAATAGCTGGTCTATAGGTGCGGAAATGTTCGACTCCACAGGTGGCAAATGTTCACTTTGTACAATACTCGATCCAAGATTCAAAGGAGCGGTTCCTGCTGAGGTGTCAAAGTTCTGTGTTTCAGTTCGTGGGTGGTCCGTTATGTACTCTGCATCACTGAAAGGGATGTGCCTAGGAACAGGTTCTGTCTCGGATACACCAAATCCCTGTCTAACCCAATTGTCATAGGGGAGTGGGAGAGGGACACGCTTCGTATGGCTAGCGTGTACCCAGTTTTTCCTTCCAGCTAGGCATACTGCAGTTCTTGTTGTGAGGAGGACCTGAAACGGACCCACGAATCTTGGCTGGAGGTTCCGAGTACGTTCAAAGTTCCGAACTACCACTTGGTCGCCTGGTTTCAACGTGTGGCCTGGACTCTCCGGCAGTTTAGGCAAGGATTCGAATACCTGTTGATGAATAAGGCTCAATTTAGCAGTCAGATCATAAAGATAATCAATCAACATTGGGTATTCAATCTGTTTGAATTCCTTTGGCCTAGGGACTCCCCAGACATTAGCAGGACGACCGAACACAATCTCATATGGGCTAAGCCCTACTCGAGAGTGTACAGTCGCTCTGGTGGACAGTAGAGCTAAAGGCAGTGCGTCTGGCCAAGAGAGACCAGTGGAAGCTTGAATTTTAGCAAGTTTCAGCTTCAGGGTGCCATTGTACCCTTCAACCAAACCCGCTGACTGTGGGTGATTCGCACTGTGGTATTTTTGATTAATACCCAGACCCGCACACACACTCTTCATAACTTTCCCTACAAACTCACTTCCATTGTCCGACCAAACAATCCGTGGCATACCATACCTGGGGAAGTATTCTTTGAGGAGGATTTTGGCAGTGGACATAGCAGTGTTATCCTTCAACGGATATGCCTCAATCCATCTTGAAAAGGCACAGACTACCACTAGGACGTATTTAAGATTGTTACACCTATCCATGTGGATATAATCCAACTGAATCACTTCAAAGGGACAAGAAGGGGGAGCAAAATGACCAGTTGGGGTTGGGGTTCCCTTGCCAGGATTATGCATCAGGCATATCATGCAGTTTTTCACCACTCTTTCCGCACACTTAGTAATTCCATCGTTCTTCCATACTGGAGCTAACATTTTACAGATCCCTTTCGAACTGATGTGCGCCGTTCCATGCGCCATCGTGACTACCGCAAGTACATACGCATCAGGTAACATCCAACGTTGCTGTTCGGACAAATCAACCCAACATCCACTTGAATCTATTTTACCCGTTTTCTCCTTCCATTCATTCTTCTCATTCTCAGTTGCTTCATTCTGGATTGCCTTCACACTTTCAATCGTATTCTCACACATCCCTGATTCAGCAATCCATCTTGCAGACGTTGCAACATACATTCGGCTCGTCATGTTCTTGGCCGTCTCTTTGGCGACCTCATCAGCAAACGCATTTCCACGGCCAACATCATCCGTAATCTTCCGATGTGCACTGCATTTCACAATCGCAACTTCATTCGGTAGGGTCAGAGATTCCAATAGATCACTGACTAACTGTCCATGTTGGATTTTAGTCCCATGGGATGTGAGAAAACCTCTTTCTCTCCAGAGACGTCCAAAGTTATGTGATACGCCGAAGGCGTATTGGCTATCAGTAAACACATTCACTCTCTTTCCCTCAGCTAAAACACACGCTCTTGTTAGTGCAATTAATTCTGCAGCTTGGGCAGAATTCTGACTTACTCTTGCAGTCTCAACAATCGTACTCAAAGTCGTAACTGCATACGCGGCCGACACATCACCATTCTGTAATTTAAAACAAGACCCGTCGACATATAAAGTGCCGTCTGGATCTGGCAACGGAGTGTCTTTTAAATCAATCCGACCTTTTGTCTCTTCCTCAGTTCTGAAACAACAATCATAGGGCTCTGAATCACTCGACTTCTGAGTAGTCGGCAACAACGTTGCTGGATTCAGTATGTTGCATCGCTTGATCTGAATGTGACTTGCCAAAAGTGTCAGCTCGTAGCCTGATAGTCTAGCACTGGTGAGGTGCTGAGTTTTCGTTCGATTCATGAGTGTATCCACGGCATGTGGAACCATGACTATTAACATGTTGTTCATGACTAGTCCAGCAGACTGTCTAATAGACACTGCAGCTGCTGCTGTAGCTCTCAAACAACTCGGCAATGCTCTGGCTACCGGATCTAATGTGGATGAGAAATATGCACAAGGCCGCTGTTTGTCACCAAATTGTTGCGTTAAAACACTCAACGCACAACCTTCTCTTTCATGGACATATAGAGTAAACGGCTTACTGTAGTCAGGAGTACCTAACACAGGAGCTGAGCATAACGCATCACGCAATTCCGAGAAGCTTTGTTGACATTCATCAGTCCATGGCAAAGGACTCGGAACACCTTTTCCAGTCAGAGCCACCAATGGTTTTGCCATGAGAGAAAAATTTGGGATCCATTGCCTACAGTATGACGTAATACCCAAAAACGCACGCACTTCTCTCTGTGTGCTTGGTACAGTCATCTGCGAGATTGCTTTGATTCTCTCTGGGGTCAACCTTCTTCCCTCCTTTGACAAAAGATGACCTAAGTAGGTCACTTCTTGGCAACAATATTGCAGTTTAGAAGGTGACACCTTGTGATGTAAGTCTGACAAATGACGTAATAAAGAAATTGTAGCTGTTTTGCAAGTTTCCTTGTCATCAGCAGCCAGTAAAAGATCATCTACGTATTGGATCAGGGCAACACCAGGAGGAAGTACAAGAGCATCTAATTGACTTTTTAATGCTTGGCTGTAAATTGAAGGGCTCTCACAATAACCTTGTGGAGCGCGCTTGAATCTGAAACTGCGACCTCCTAAGGAGAAACCAAAAATGTCTCTACTTTCCTCTGCTATGGGAATGCTGAAAAATGCATTTTTCAAATCGATAACCGTAAACCATGAGGCTGAGGCAGGAATCAACGTCAATAATGCAGTGATATATGGGACCACAGGAAACTGTGGAATCACTATTTTATTAACTTCTCTGAGGTCAATCACAAATCTGTAGATTGGAGGTTTGGATGGGTCAGTACGTTTCAAAATCGGCAGAACAGGACTATTGCAGACATTTCCTCTAGTTTCCTCAATCACATCTTTCTGTATTAAGTCTTTCACAATCAGTAAGAGTGCTCGTTCCCCTTCATTCGAAATCCGATACTGTGGGATTCGTGGGAATTTAACATTCGCTTTCAGACTTACCACATAAGGGGGAATTTCCAAGAGGCCTACATCGTTAGGACCAGTTGCCCAAAGAGTATCAGGGAGAGAACGCAGCTCCGGTGGTAGCTTATCCATTGACATATACATTGGAGAGATGACTCTCTTGCCTAATGTGAGCTGTACTCCCGAAGGAGAACAGTACAGTGTCGCATGTAGGCGTTTCAACAGATCTAAACCAAGCAGATTCTCATTACAACCGGTTGTTAGAATAAGGGGTGCTTCTAGTTCGCATGGCCCAACAGATATTGATAAAGGACTAGAAACAGGATTGTGAACAGGGGCGCCTGAGAAACCTACTGAAGTGTTCGTTAAGCCAGACAAAGGTGCGCCAGGGAGTTTTGCATGCATAATTGAACTTTTTGCCGCACCAGTATCCAACAGAAACGGTTCGACCACGCCTGAGGTAACTACTGCGACATAAGGTCCACTCTGATCAACTGGAACTGATACTACTCCCTTTCTTTGCCTGTGGCTGTCCTAGTACTCGCTTCTCTGAATCTCCTCATTATGATCATAGTAATCTTCAACATGATACTGTGGAGATCTACCTGTTTGCGCAGATTGTGCATTTCGCTGATCGAAATAATTCGATTGGCGATCGGCCTGTGGTGTCATAGTACCACGTCCTCTACCTCTAGGAGCTTGCGTAAATCCAACAGTACTTCTCTGAGCTGGGACACCACTAGTCTGTGCGTGCAGTACCGGACACTCATTCTTATAATGACCCTCCTTTTTACAATAGGCACACTGATTCCATGCTAACTGTTGTCGGGAAAGACCATAATTAGATCTTTGGGCCGTCCCTTGCTGGAATTGTGGCTGTTGCTGAAACTGGGGTCGCTGCTGTGAATCTGACTGATTCGAGCGAGGCGGATACGCCTGTTGCAAAAGAACTTTAGTCTTTAAATCTTTTGTTTTCTTTTCTGACTTTTCCTTCTCTTCTTTCTCTCTATTCTCGTAATACTGAGCAGTTGCAAGTATCTGTGCTGTCGTCGACACTGCCCATGCACTTTCAGAATCCTTTAACTTGTTACTAAGCTCAGGTAGTAAATTAAACACGAACTTGTCGACAAACAACCTCTGGCCTCCCTCAGTACTCATATCTTGCCCACTGTGGTCTACGAAGGTCTCTTCAAATCTAGTGAAGAAGTCAGAGACGCTTTCATCCTTCTTTTGTTTGCATGCCGATAGTTTATCCCAATTGACACGTAATGCTGGCATCAGCGTTTTCATCAGATTAATTATTCTGCCAGGTAGGGCAGCAATCAGAGGTTCAGGTTTAGCACCGCCAACTTGTTGGGCATCTGCTGCTACAATAGCTGGCCAATCACCTCCTAAGGCGACTGGGTGGTTCTCTTGCCGAATTTTGGCCCATATAGGCTGTGGCACTACATTACCAAATAACATTTCAATGTCTGCCAAATTCATGAGGCACGCTTGAACTGTTTGCGTTAACTCTTTGTAATAACCAGCAGGATTTTTACGTGGGTCTGGTAACGCTTGTTTTACTGCTAATACTTCAGCCCGTTTCCAAGGGATGTGTATCCACACTCTCTGGAAATGTGCCGGGGCAGCTACAATATTATTAGCCGCATCAGCTTGAACTGCATCCCGCCAGATCGGCGGAACTTCCCTCATCGGATATTGACCTCGTTTTTTCCTAGTAGTAATCGGTGAACCATCAGGGTCTCTTGTCGCTCGAAGAGGGGAATCATCCCTATGAGCTAAAATCAGTTCTATCGCTCCCCTTACTTCTGAACCTATCACCATTCCTGCGGCGAACTTCTGTTGAATATTTATCAAATCAGAGGGGACGGAATCTAAGTCATCATCTTCCCATTCTTCACGCACAAGAGAACACATTACGTCAAAAACATAACGTTGAGTAGGTTAATTCCATTGCATAAAAGTATCTAACACTCTTCGTGCATCATACTTCGCAGCTTTTGACATCCACCTAAGAGCTGTCGAATCTAACATTTCTCGTTCCTGAGGACCAGGAAGCTGGCTACGTCTCTGTATAGAGTCAGAAACGGGGGTCCCAATTAAAGACCTGTAGAGAGGAGTTAAAATATTAGTTACAGAGTCGGTTATTTTCCGACGAACGGAAAGCGGAGTCAGAATGTTCACAGGGTTCGGGAGCAGGGCAGCTGGAGCAGATGAAACAGTAAGGGTAGGAGTAGCAGGTAAAGCAGTTTGTGAAACGACAGGGAAAGGCGGAGCAGGCGACCCAGGAAGAGGGGGTGCCGAAGGAACATTAACCACGGGAGGGACAGGAGCTGGAATCAAATGAAGTGGAGCAACTATTCCAGGCTGACCAGCAGCTGGCTGTACAACAGGTAGTAACTGTGGTGCTGTAATACCCTGTGCATACGGTGGAGGTGAATTCAACAGGTAAGACAACAGAGGATCCTTCTCATGATCCTCCATCAGCTTAGTAGGACAAGATGGCAATACAGGGTAACATTTATCAATTGCCAAATTATATTTTCTATTCGCCATCTCCATTGCTTTCTCAGTCTCGTTGACATGCAGCTGCCTAGCAGACTCCATTAAAGTCAACCCTTTCTCTTTCTGTTCTTTCTTCGTCTTCCTAATTTCTCTCTGTTTGGCTTCCTTACGCCATACGCGAAAAGAATCAAACATTGCCGGCCGGGCTTTTCTCTTAAACAACTTCTTTTCTAGATTGTCTAGAATTTCGGTTTCGAAGCTACCATGCGGTGGCCAACTAAGGACACCATCTTTTCTGGTATAACGGACCCATACTTCATTATACGTAATAGGACCAACACCATGTTTACAATAGAGCTCATATGTAGGAGTTCCAATCGGAGGAACCGAACACGAATCCTCTAACCGGGAATCCTCGTTGCAACGTAACCAGGACAGGAAACAATTACTACTGGTAGTCATGACAAACAAAGACAAATTCCAACCAAAATGCGCAAAGAACTTAGGCCTACCAAAATGAACTAATACCAAACAAAGATTATCTAAACAAGAGCAACCAATGATAATCTACAAATTAAACCAGAACAACAAGGAACAACCAAACTGAGCGTAACCCTCTTAATACTTAACTGAAATGTGGAAGATGTCACCAAGGAGAACCCGTCTACGTCTCGCCGTACTAAGGTCTGCACCTCGGGTCCAAGACAGGGCGACAGTCAGGGCAGCGGTCCTCTGTAGCCGTCTGGGAATGGGAACCCTCGTTCAAGAGATCGTCGGGCCACTTTTACAACATGCAGGGATCGATGAAGCGGGGTACCTCCCTCCGGAATCTTCACACGAAACTTCTCGAACTTTTCAGGCTTTGGACCGGTACCGGATGACGTCGCCCCACCTTGGGCGCCAATTTGAGGTTCTGGACTTTTAAGAGTCCAGAGGTGTCAGGGAAACAACACCCAAAGACCCCTGAGTTCCTCCTGTCTCGGTGCACAAATAAACAGAGACACGGGCTTCTCGATGGTGGCGTCAAAGACCAAGGTTTATTTACTGCAGGGACACAGAAGTCATAGGAACCACACAGAGGCAGAATCTACGAGACTGTTCAAATTGCATTAAGTGGGTTACTCTTTAAATACACGCAAAATGTCTTTAGGCTACATTACTCGAATATTTCTCATGCCCAACCCGGTATCCCAAACAAACAGTAAATTTGACATCAAACAATAATTAGTCATAGGTTTTCGGTATTCGATCAGGTCCTATCAACAGTATTCCATTCTTTACCCGATCCTCCCCATCATAAAAATCGTAACCTCACCATTGTAAAAGCCCAGAAGGAGAGGAGCAGAGCCAGGTGCAAAGGATTGAAAAGTAGGATAAGAGGTGTTTATGGATCATAAACGGGCATGGCTACCGTCTTCGGCCTTTCAGTCAGGACAACGGACACGAGAACCAGTATAGCAGGACTGGCCTCAGGCAGGGGAGGCAGCTTGATTCTGCCTAGTCATGTAGCGTCAGCCTTTCTCGGGGCTCGGCTTACGTGTCCTTAACAAGGTGACTCTGCCGGGGTCATCGCCCGTTCATTGACTATGTGAGGGCAAGAAACAAAATGGATGCCGTAACTAAAATGGATGCCACGACTTTACCACAGAATGCCCTATTTCTCAGTGAATTCATGCTAGTTGCGTAGCGAAAACACTGTCATGCATGTAATGGATCATTTGCGGTTCATTGGTACCAAAATCGTGTCAGTACTACGATACCGAATTCACGGGTTCGGATCGCTACAGAACCTCAACAGTATCGAATAAAAACTATAGGGGCGAACTTTTATGGCTACAGTCACAGTGGGTTTCTCATCTGATATATGGGTTACCAATAGTATTGGACAAATAATGGTTGTCTGTGGGATTTCTAAATGTGTATAGCTGTTGGTTAATGTCCCTCTGGACATTTGGAGTTGTGCAGAAAAAGGATTACCTCCTTGTACCATTACTCCTCTCATCTGAAACCGTGAGAAATTCGCGAGCACTCATGCCTGCTCAATTGTCATACAGAAGTCACGATGGAGGAAGAGAGCAGCCCGGGGACGCCGCAGCTCAGGTAAGGTGTTTTTAATACTTTATATTGTTTTTTAAGCTTCTATAACTATTGTTAATAGGGCGTTTGGAAGGCAGGTGGCAGGTAGCGGAGCTACGCAGAGTGTGCGGAGATTGTTTTAACCTCCGTGGCGCTCCGCGTAGCCCCTCTACGCCCTCTAAGCCCAGGGTTATTAAAGATACGATGAACCACTTCTCTGAAATGGACCGGTAAGTTTGTACGGACCAGAGCCTGTATCTCTGCTGAAGACCTTGAAACCTGGAGATCAAAAGTCTCTTGGGCTGAAGCTAAGGACACATTTTGTTGAAACAACATGGCTTTCAGTCTGCTCAGAGAATCAAACCTCATACTGGAAACATTCAATGAAGGCCACAGTGGTGCCTCACTAACTGTTTGAGCTGGGGGGGGGAAACAATACTTGCTTACAGCAAACAACCCTGAAGTTTACTGTGACTAGATATGCAATGCCTGACGCCATCCTGCAACAGCCTTGATCATTCAGCATTAAATAACTCCCAATTGAGAGCAACTCATTCATTCACTTATAAACTTTAGTCAATCTTTTATATACAGATCATAAAAGTGCATAAAATCAATTACAAAACCATTAAAATATAGCCAATCACAGTTCTTTCATAAAACCAATCTCCCCTTAATCAAGATTCAAGTAGGTTTCATAAAATTAATATTATTAATTCAATATTAAAGCGCATGTTTCCTTTTCCTCATACATGCCCAAAGGAAAGATGCTACTGCAAAACATGTAAATATATTCGGGAGCGATTTTAAAAAATACAGTGCAACCCGGCATTGACTAAAATTATGGCTCTTTAAAATTGGAACAATAAAACGCTTTCTTTCTTGGGCATACATAGTACAGAAGAATATCAAGTGCAAATCGTTTTGTATCGACTTAGAGTCGCCAGGGCACTTTGATAAGTCAGAATGCCTGAAACTTCTGCCTGCATACCCCAACATTAGTGGGATCAAATTTAAACGGAATCTCGTTAGGATAAACTTATGGTGTGAGAATGGGAACTCTGCCAGATATGAAAACTCACCCGCCACAATTGGGGGAGTTAGATGATACAACCGCACCATCTGTGCACCAAAGTTCTTCTCTCTACGGACGTATTGGGCCCTCGTCTCGGCAAACCTACTCTTGGAAAAGTCCTGGCATGTCATTGGAAGTCTAAAGAGGTTCGACAAGCCTAAGGCGCTAAATTCCTGCTCTACATGGCTTATCCAACCACACTTGCTATGGTTCTCCAACTTGAGGAGGTCAGTAATAATCCCTTGATTCAGGGAGACTGTGTCCCTACATCAAATCGACATCCACAGCATACGTGGAGCCAAACAAATTGAATCAGTGATATATGGGACATCTGATTCGATGTGAGAGATATAGTTAGAGTATGCCTGTGGAAGGGGGATCAAGGATTTCAGGAATTTATTTTCGGCTAGCTGTAATGATTCAATCGGAGCCATGCCCCATATAACTGCCCCGTATGTCACTGCCGACACTGTTTTGGCTTGATAGATCTTTTTTATAGTGCCCAGAGGTGTGGCACCCAACCGCTTAGTAAAACTTTTTAATGCCACTAAGCTCCTATTCATCGTCAATGCTCTACCTTCCACCTGCTGTTTCCAGGACTGATTTTTATCGAAGAGGACTCTAAGTAGGAGAAAGTATTAACCACTTTGATTCCATATGAAACTGTGGTGATTTATCTTTTTTCCCTGCCCCTGCAATTAAAATAAATGTTTTTGTTTCATTGACCTTTAGGTCCAGCGAGCTTATAAAAGCCGCATATGCTGTTATCAGCCATTGGAGCCCCACCCCTGTTCTAGAAAGGAGCACGGCATCATCGGCATATGCGAAGATAGGGTGCCGATGGAAGTCACACATGGGGACATCCAAAGACACTAACCCCAGAGCATCCTCCATGCCATTTGTGTAAATAGAAAATAAAAATGGTTCAAGGACGCAGCCTTGCCTGACCCCTCTTAGGATCTTAAAAGAGTGGGTCATCTCCCCATTTCTCCCATATCGGATGGATGCAGAAGCATCAGAATACAGTTGCCGGATGAAGTCAATTAGGGGCTGGTCCAATCCCATTTGTGACATAATATCCCAGAGTTTCGGGTGGGAAACGCAGTCAAACGCTGCCCTTAAATCCATAAATGCTGAATATAGTTTCCCACCCTGGACCCTCACATATTCATCTGTAATAAGAGCATGGTTCAGACACTGATCAACAGTGCCCTTCCCCTGTCGAAAGCCATACTGAGTTATCATTAAAAATTCCTATCAAACGCCCAAGATTCAAGCCTGCACAGAAGGAGACGACCCATAAGTTTTGCAGTTGTGTCAATGAGGGAGATGGGTCTGTAATTTTTTGGATTTCCCTGGTCTCCCTTTTTGAAAATTGGGACTATTAGGCTCCTCTTCCATGACAGCAGGGGACCCAGAGCCGCTATCTTATTAAAACCATTTGTAAACAAAGGGACCCAGAGATCTGGGTCCATTGGAAAAAAGTCAACTGGAACCCCGTCTGGGCCTGGTGCTTTGCCCTTACTACCGGCTTCTAGACCCAACTTAACCTCCGACATAGTGAATACTAAACTCTCTTGAGGATTCGTGGGTCCTACAATGTGAGGCCTGAGGTCCGGTAAGTCGGTGGAAAAAATACTTGAATAGTGAGCCACCCATTCGTCTTCAGATATATGTGAGTCTAAGGTAGGGTCACCTTTTGTTTTAAAATAGGGCGCATTAATTATTGCCCAGAACTCTTTCCTGTTCCCTTAGACTGACACTACCTCTAGACTGCCCCTATTTCCTCCCTCCTTACCCTCTCCCTAGCTTTCCTTGCTAATTTGTAGTCCCTACGTAGCGAAGCAATTAATGATACAGCCCTAGGTTGTATCTTTAGAGCTGTTACTAAGGTTGTTCTTGTTTTTGTGCAAGGGGAGTCGAACCACCCACTAGCCATTTTGGATCTATCAGGCTTATATCGCATTAAGGAAAGTTTTATATTATCCAATAGGTTGGTGAAACCTGATAATGTTGTGCTGGGGGAGCTATTTGAGTCCAAACATACGTCGATACTGGTTAGCGCTTTGCTAACCGTCTCAGCAAGGATATTAGCACTCTCAATTTGGGCCCACTTCAATTGATAACTATTCCTTCTGGCGATTATTGGCTGAGCTATTTCCTGTTTACTAGGTGTGTCTCTATTAGGCCTGGGCGGTAAATTCCGTTCCGCTCGCGGAATTTGCGGAATTTGGGTAATTTCGCGTTCCGCGGAGAACGCAAAATTGTCCAAAATTCTGATTTCCGCGACTTCGCGAAATTTTTTGCTTGTTTGCGTTCTCAAAATGCGTGTTTGCGAGATATTTCTCCCCGAGCACGCAAACAGCGATTGTAAACAGGAAAAAAGCATCACGAACAAGCAATTACACGTGTTCAGGGAATTTCTGCGTGTTCGCGGAGAATTGTTACCGTTTCACGGAGATTTGCGTAACGTGATTACGCAAATTCCGCTCACCCCTAGTCTCTATGGGCAGAGCGGATTTCGTAGGTTAAAATACCGTGATCGCTAAATGCTGTAAATGCTGTAAATAGGACATTCGCATTGATACAAGAGTAACTCAAAAACTGGATGAATCACTGCAGCTTGGAAGCCTTTCAAGTAGCAAGATAAGTTCGCTATTGAAGCATTACACGCTCCGTGAAGCGAGATCTCCTTGCAAACTAAAGATCAACTTAAAGCCTTCTCACAGTCTGTACCACTTAAGAAAATGTCAGTGTCCTTATTTCTGCACCTATATCTGTATGGTTTCCTGTAAGTACCCTTCATCCAATGCTTCACATCTGCCTACCTGGTGATATCTAAGGCAGTATTGCCACTGGGATGTCGTGATGGCAGTGTGATATAGCCATGAATTAACTATTCCGTAGATGGTGCCTCTGCTTCGGTAAAAGGTAACTTTTCCAACTTTTTAATGAGCATCATGGTGTTCTTTGCATCCCTGCGTGCCATGGTCAATTGTATGTTTGTCAGATTATAAGCAGAGAACAAGTTTGTGCCGTTAATGTACCGCAATGGCACGTGGCCAGAACGCAATGATTGTAGCGTCCAGCTTAAAAGCATATTGGAGCGTAATTGAGATTGCCCATGTTGTAGAATAGACACATCTTGTTCCATTATGTCAATTGCTGAGGACACAATGTTGCCCAGTGAATAAATACGTGAAGAGAGTGTGGTCATTCCATTGGCTACCACAGCTAAGGCATTTTCTAGGTTAATTCTATCAATCTCACGTAATCTCTCAGCGGCTTTCTGTTGGGAGACTTTCCAGAGTTCATTGTAGATGGCATATAAGAAGCGTTTTTCATTCGGTTTCTTGGGAGCTAGCAAGAAATCCCTAAGATCCATGTTATCAGAGTGAAGGGACAATTTTGTTTCACCTGTAATAGTGTTCAGGTTTTTAGCCATTCTAGGCATAACTTCCCAACACTATAAGAAGTCACTAACCCTTGGTCGTCTGTGTATACATAGCGTGGGTCAGGCCTATGGATACTAAACCCTCCGGTGGTACCCCTGAATCTTGATTGACACCTATTTGTGTCGATCGGCCAATCCAACCATCCCTTCCAATTGGGAGCTTATGAATTGTATATACCATTCTGTATCATTGTACCCAGTACCTCCTTACTTATCAGTGTATCACCCGTAATACCTTCAATAGGTGTGGACGAGGGGATGCATGGTGCTTTCAGGTCTTTTATTTTTGCAAACCCGTAGCATGTAGTCTGTTGCACTGTTCTGTTCAGAAATATTATCTGTAATGGTATGAGGCAAGTTCTAAATAAAGCCTTTGTTCCCTGAACCTATCAATATTTTGTCCCCCAGATCGACTTTGTGTCTTTTGTGTCCCTCCAATAGTTGAAACCTTGTATAGACAGTTGGGAGATACAAGGTGCTGAATATATAAGCTTGGTATTTGTCAGCATCATTTTCTTCGCAGCTGCATTAATTTACACAAGCTTATAATAGTATGACATTGGGTCTAATGTATTGAACCCTGAAAAGTATGAATATTTCTGTGTGAATGGGGCAGAACTATCTTTCGGTGGTGTCAGGCAATGGTCCCATTGATGGTAAGTGTTAACAGTGCGTAGGACACTAGCTTTGTGAAAAAAGTGATAGCCATAATGTTGATAACAATACATGGTATCAAAATCAGGTGTATCTTCAGTCATTTCCCTGTAAGAAAATATAGCAGATTGTTCTAAATCTGATAGCATAGGATTTACAGTTTCAATGTACCAATCATCAGAGAGTGTACTCGGGGTAATTAAATCATTCAATGAAAATGTAAATACTGTCGTGTAGTTCCTATATTACCCATAAAGGATCTGCGTGTTCGGATAACATAAACTGTAGGATTGGTGGCATACTGACTCTGAGCACCCCCACAGAGAATGTTAGCCTTTCTGTTTTAGCTAGCTCACAGTGCCACTAGATTCTCCTCTTCTCAGGGAGAGAATAGTTTCTTGCAACCTCAGAACATAACAACCCTGATCCCCCATGATCCTGGAAACAATGTACTACTTTACGCTGAGTCGCTCGTGCTCACCTATTTGGTATCAGAGAGTTACACAGAAGAAATAGTCGGGCGTGTTACAATAAGAATTTATTGCACAGTTGTTCTTCTAATGTAGGACAGATGTGCTGCAACAACCGTTAGACAGTACCATATATATATGATTAGCAGTACAGTGAAAATAAAAGTATAATACAGTTCTACCATCTTGCAATAATCATGAATGCATACATGAATATAAAATGCATGATAAAAGTGTGAGCGTACTATGACTATGTAGATGTACCTAAGTGTACCTAGCATGTGGGTAGGTGTGAAGCCAAGAATCCCTCTAGGACTTAGTCTAACCACATTACCTGAAGTGAGAAATTGTGGTACCCCGTCCTGGTCTTGAGTTGGACACCTCACGAGGGATGTGTTAGACCACTGTCTGCTGGAGCATCTGCATGCAGGAGCCTCAGCGTCTCTGGTCAGTGTGCCAGCCTGGAAGTCTCTGTCTCCTCTCCCTTACCCTAGCAAGATGTGCTGTATTTATACAAAAAGTATCTAGGGTTTCTTTGTCCCTTGTTTATTGTATATATATGATTAGCAGTACAGTGAAAATAAAAGTATTATACAGTTCTACCATCTTGCAATAATCATGAATGCATACATGAATATAAAATGCATGATAAAAGTGTGCGCGTACTATGACTATGTAGATGTACCTAAGTGTACCTAGCGTGTGGGTTGGTGTGAAGCCAAGAATCCCTCTAGGATATAGTCTAACCCCATTACCTGAAGTGAGAAAGTGTGGTACCCCGTCCTGGTCTTGAGTTGGACACCTCACGAGGGATGTGTTAGACCACTGTCTGCTGGAGCATCTGCATGCAGGAGCCTCAGCGTCTCTGGTCAGTGTGCCAGCCTGGAAGTCTCCGTCTCCTCTCCCTAACCCTAGCAAGATGTGCTGTATTTATACAAAAAGTATCTAGGGTTTCTTTGTCCCTTGTTTCTTGTATTAGCCATTGTTGGATTTGAGGATGACGTATGGGATGAACCTTGTACGTAGATATTATGCAGGTGATGTAGCCTCTGCCTGGTTTCCAAGAACCCTCATGCATATTCATTCATACTGTATGAGTTCATTGGTGAAGTTATAAGTCACTATTGTTCAGGGAAAACCCCTCCTTCTGCGCCCAGGACAAGAACTAGGTAAAGGTTCAATCCTAAAGGCTTGTTATTGTGTAGTATAGGGGAGATAATGTAGGTGAAGGTATGATATTACCTGGGCCTATATTAGGGTACCTATATGGAACATAACACCCACTCCTCTTCCGAACAGACAACAATAATGAAAATGCTAGCAAACTACTCTTTAAACTAGGTAGCAGTGCATAAAACTATCAGTGAGCTTCTTAAAATATTGTCTTTAAAACCATTTAAAAAATAGTCTAATATGGGGGAAAAACTATTTCGAAAGTTTGGAAATGTCACCTCAAGCCAAAGTCCTAGATGAGTTTGTTTATATAAGTCGAACCACTACAAGCATCAGACGGCCATGCTTTCCCAGCAAAAGTGTCAATTAAAGGAAATGTTCCAAATTTAGTTGCGTTTTGAAACAAAAAGGAAACAAGCATTGGCATAGCCAATAGGTCTAGCCTTTGGGACCTTATAAGTATTTAGTTATGCAGCACAATATCCTTACTGCAACAACATTAACTGTTGCATGGCTAAACACTTATAAGGTCCCAAAGGCGAGACCTATTGGCTATACCAATGCTTGTTTAATCAATGGTGCTTAGCATCAGCAACATGCTAAACCCAAACGGTTGCTTAAGACCTGTTAAACCCGAGACCGATAGTCTTTGCCAATGCTTGCAACTAAATCCACATTAACGATACCAAGAAAGGAAATCAGCTGCATCACAAGATTATAGACCAAGTTCAGATATTCTAAGTTGCACAGAAATTTAAAGTAGGAACATGTGCACCGCTGCAAGTTGGATAAAATGAACCAAAGCATACAGTATTCGATCACACATCCAGCTGTGGTGGCCTGACTTTCATAGACTACACTCTTAATTCTAGATCTATGTGCTCCGATTCTACATACAGGGTTCATTAACTCAGGGCATATTACTTTAACAAATATATTTTATGCATTTTATCGGGTTTACAAAAAAAGAAAACTATAGCTTTCTTTCATTCCGAACTACAGAAAAAGGCTAATAGAATTTGTACGGAGATGGGTTAGAGTTTTTCTGCTCACAGATAACATGCACAAATACTTAATTAATGCATGGTTAAGCCATCATATCGAGCTAAATAACCATGATTGATAGGCATCGGGAAGCCTGCAGAGCGAGCGCAGCTCTCTTAATTTCCTCCTGCACCAAATTCACATTTAACAGTGCTCTAGCCCCACCCAGTGGCACTTTCCATGTATCACTAGATTTGATGAAGATATAAACATTCAGTTTTAACAGTGCTCTAGCTCCCCAATTGGCACTTTCCATGTATCACTAGATTTGATGAAGATATAAACATTCAGGTTATCAACACAGCCTTTATTAATAAACCTCATGGGGTGAGGGCACCACAACATGCACACACATTCACTGTGGTGAGGCACCACAAAACACACGCACCTACACTGTGTGATGCTCCACAAAACACGCCTTCACTGTGGTGCGGCATCACAAAAAACTTCCTCTTTGCAACTCATGAACTTCACATAGAACAAGCAGCAAGCCAGCGAGTGGTGTGCGCGCCACAGCGAGCGATCTGTTTTCAATTATCGTGCCTGTGTCTGGGCACGATAATTCAAAACAGATGTGGCCTGTGCGGGTAACCGCACGTAATAGGCTGTGGGCGGAGCAAAGGTGGGACATGCACCCGCCTTTGCCCAATTGCGTGCTGTCTTTGTTAAAAAGACGCACACAAATGCCAATAGCCTGGGACAAAACCAAAAGCACACGCACAAGCGTGTGCGAGCGTGTGGTGAGATTTCTAAAGCCCTTACATAAAGTCGAGCAGAGCAGCGCATGCGCGCTGCGCTAGGCTCAACATAAAAACAAATTCTTTCCCAGTACACGATGAGCCAGTTATAGATTAAGTATCCTGGCTGGGAGACGTAACATCATCGTTGCTCGCTGTTGCAGAGGATGATCCTTGTAACACCTCGCAGAGCACGTCAATTGAGCAAAGATGATACTCAGAACTGCCAATAGCTGGTGCAGAGGCAACTGGTGCTGAAGTCGATACCTGAGTGCTAGTGGAAGAGCTGATGCTCAACCCGGTTGTAGCAAAGGGCACCTGCAGGTTCTCGAGGAATGCAGCCATCAAGATAGGAATACACTGGGGACATTGCTAAGCATTGACCCTCACCTGGTCCAGCATGGTATTCATGAATGGTGGCGTTGCTGATGGAAGTGTCAGACAGAGATCTAACACACATTCTTCTCCGCAAAACAGGCATCGAAGAACAGGGAAGATGCAGTTTATCCAGACTGGTCTAAACGATAGGAACCAAGAGGAGCTCAGTTCCCGCAGGTGAGGTGTGCCCAGATGTTGTACCATGCATTGACAGTATTTACGCTCCAGGAGTGCTTTTGCCATCTCATTGGTGATTAGGCCAACCCTTGTGTAGCAGAAAAATAACAATCAGGATGCCTGCTATTGAGAGCAGGATCAGCAGAAGACCTCCAAAAATACTTCCATATACGGAGTGTATAAAGTTTGGAATAATTGCAAGGACTGTCTGAAAGGTGCTTAGAAATCCTGACCCTATGATCTTAAATAGGTGTTTAATACCACTTGTAGCAGACATATTAAAGATACGGCCCACCATTTCTGTGAAATGAAAGGCTCAGTTTGTACGTATGAGTGCTGTATCTCAGCCGAGGTCCTTGCGATTTGAAGACCAAGGGTCTCCCGGGCAGAAGTTAAGTGCACAGTTTGCTGTAAAAGCCTGGCTTTCATTCTGCTCAAAGTATCAAATTGTATAAAGGAAACATTTAGCAAAGGCCATAGCGGCGCCTCCCTGACTGTACTTGTTAGGGGAAACAATACTTGCATACAGCAAGTCACCCTGAAGTTCACCGTGACCAGATAGGCAATCCCCGGAAGCATCCCACAAAAACCTTGATCATTCAGCATCAAGTAACTCCCATTCAACAACAGCTTGAATACCGGTGTAATCACGGCTGCTGGAGTCCCTTTCAGGTGGCAGGATAAGTTCACTGCAGATCCATTACAAGCTCTGTGTAGTAAAATATCCGGCAGATGAGAGAACCACTTAAAGCGTTCTTGCAGTTTGTACCGCTTAGAAACACTTCTCGATCCCCACTCTTGCATTGAAATCTGTACGGTAATTCCCAAGATTCCTTAATATATTCCTTTCCCATTTTTTCTTATCTGCCTGCCTGCAATATTGAAACTGAAAAGTAGGGACTGGTAGAGTTATGTGGCCATGGATTAGCCATTCCGTGGATTGTGATTCCGCTACCGTAAATGGTAATCTATCCAGTTTTTCAATACGCAGCATTGTATATTTTGCTCACATTCGTGCCATTTCTACCTGTTTATCTGTTAGATTGTATTCAGAAAACAGAGGCGTACTGTTGATAAAACGCCAAGGCACATAGCCTGCACGCAAAGATTGCAGCATCCAGCTTAACAACATATTAGAACATAACTGAGATTGCCCGTGTTGTAATATGGCCAAATCTTGTTCCAGTATGTCTATTGCAGAAGAAACAATGTTGCCTAAGGAATATATCCTGGAGGTCAAAGTTGTTAACCCATTATCCACTACCGCTAATGCCTTCTCTAAGTTAATGCGGTCTATTTCCCGTATTCTCTCTGCGGCCTCTTGTTGGGATATTTTCCAAATTTACTTGTAGGCAGCATAAATGCCAGCAAATATGAAACATTTCTGACGTGGTTTCCTGGTTACTAGTAAAAAATCCCTAAGATCCATGTCATGTATGAGTAAGGATTAGTGCTGTTTCACTTCTGTGAGTGTTGAGGTTTCTAGCCAATCAAGGCACAACTTCCCAACACTGTAGGATGTCACTACACCTGGATGTTTTCTTTGTACATAGCGTGGGTCTGGCCTGTGGATACGGAACCCTTCGGTGGTATCCCAGTATCTTTGCTGACATCTGTTTGTGTCTATTGGCCAAACCAACCATCCTTTCCAATTATGGCCTGATCTATTGTACCGTAAAATGTCATCTACTTCTGCCCCTTCTTGTGAAGTTGAATTTTGTGTTGGAAACCGAGGTGTGTTCAGGTCCTTGTTCTTGGCTAGTCCATGACCGGATGTCTGTAGCACAGTGTCATTTAGAAATATCTTCTGCTGTGGAATGAGGCATGCTCTAAATAGTGCTTATGTTCCCTGGACTTGCCAGTCTCTAGAACCCCAGACTGATTTTAAGTCTATTGTATCCTTCCATAGGTCAAAAACCCTGTTCAGACAATTGGGCGATAAAGGAAGCAGAGTAAATCTGTTTGTTTTTGGTCAACATAATTTTCTGTGCCGATGTGGATGCAACTTTATAATAAAATAACATTGGGTCAGAAGTGTTAAACCCTGAAAAATATGAAAATTTCTGTGCAAATGTTTGCGAACTACTTTCTGGTGATGTAGGGCAATGTTCCCACTGGTGGTACTCAAAAACATTTCTAGGTGTTATAGATTTGTGCAAGAAATGATGACCATAATGTTGGTAACAGTACAAAGTGTCATAATCCGAAGAACTTTCTAACATTTCAGTAGTGGGAAATGCAGCAATTTTCTCCAAATCAGACAACATGTTATTTTAACAGTTTCAGAGTCCCAATCATCAGAAAATCTACTGGAGGTAATGATAACACTCAAAGAAATTTTAAATACATAACACATTTTTAAAAGTTCAGTCGGACCAAACATATCGAAATCAACCTTGTCCCAAACTATACCATCAGCAGTAATGTTCATTGATGACAAGTCTCTTTGTTCACGATGAGAAGATTGATGTGGCTTAAGAATCAAATTTACTTTTTCGGCTGCATGTCTTTGTTGAAGGTATCATCCATTAATAAGCATGCTAAAAGTTATAACTAAGACTAGCCAGCAAAGAAAGAACAGTATTCTAGTAATTACCCAGAGATCTACCCAAGGTGATACCAGGTAAGTCTTTTTGAGAAATTTCAGAAACTCTTTAACTTGCTGTTTGTGTGATTTTTGGGCTGGGGTCGTTTCTGGTTCACTTGGATCCAAAGAAAACGAATCAAAGTTTATGAAGTAGCCAGAAGCAGTTCGATCAATTTTTGGAATTGCATTAGGATTTGTTGAAATCATGCTTTGCTCTTGTCGAGGCATGTTGACGTAAACATCAGTATTTGGTCTAATAGCAACTTGTGAATTATTTTGAGTTTGTTTTTTAAGTTGAACTTCGGGTTCAAGGGGAACGAGTTCCATAGCATTGTTGCATAGTTCTTCATTCCGTACAGGAGGCTCTTCGTTCTGTTTGAACTTTTTGGATTGTAGCTAGAGGAGGGCGTCTGCTACAGCAGAGTCCACGAGGCCTACTGTTCAGTATCGGCAACATAGTGTGGTTTGATTAAGTTGATTGAGACAAATCGTTTCTCCTTTTTTCTGGCAAGAGGCAGTAGAAGTACAGTTCTTGTTCCTTGATTCGCTAGGACAGGTACACACTTTCTGTATGATGGGCCACATTCTTTTTTATCCGCTATTTTCTCCCTGACCATATCCCTGACTTTTGGGATCCAAACAGGTCTTGATGTGACTGCCTTGACTTCCCCAGTGGCTGTTCCTTTCATTTGCACATTTCTGTACAAGGCTGTTGCGTCATTTAATTCCTGTAAGAATGACAAATGGTTATGGATGTCAAAAGGTTTTTCATCCACCACTTTGCCTTCACATTCAAGATCAGGTACCCACATTCTTGTGCCAAACAGGACCTTGTAAGGAGTGACACCCCCTAGAGAACTTCTTGGCTGTTTATTGAGAGCTCATTGTACCCCATATAGATGATTGACCCAACTACCGCCCTTGCCTTGTACCCTAGCTGTTAAATATTGATTTACATCCCGGTTTTTCCTTTCCACTACCAAATTTCCCTCAGGATCGTATGGAGAGGAGTACCGCAATGCTACTCCCATACTTTCCATGGCCTCTTTGTAAGCCAGAACACTAAGCGCCAGGCCACGATCAGAATGTAACGTGCCAACTGGGTATGTCTCTATAAAGATTAGCAAATCTTTGATAACAGCTCGAGCATCAGCCACTGCCACCAATATATACTTTCAGCCCCATCGGATAGTAAGTGGCCGCAGTGGTCTAGATATAAACAAGTGAGAGGTTTTCTGATTATTATAACTGTGTCTGTGCCAGGCGTGTTATGGTGAAGCCTTTCAACTGCTGGCAGAGGTCACATTTCAAGACTTTGGGCCTCATGTAGGTAAATTACATTTACCACTTCATAAATACCGAATCATACCGAATCGGTATTTATGAAGTGGTAAATGCAATGTAGGTAAAAAGTCGGTAAATATTACCGAATCGGAAAAAGTCGGTAATTACAGAATCGGTATTTACCGATTCGGTAATGAGCCATACCTTCCCATTGATTTCTCAATGGGATGGTATGCCTCATTACCGAATCGGTAAATACCGATTCGGTAATGGGGGGAGCACATTCAAGGGTGGCAGGGTGTCACATTGACACCCTGTTGCACCCCTGATTCCTGCATGTGTGCACATGTGGCACACATACATGCCCTGAGGTCATGTATGTCTGCCACATTGCACACTTAAACGTGCACAAAAATGCTTTTTTTCACCAATTCGTCATTTACCACCAACCTTTAGTTGGTGGTAAATAACGAATCCCCACACCCACGACACACTCCCCCTACATCTCATTTCATGATTCGGTATTTACCGAATCGGTAAAATTACCGATTCGGTAATTTTACCGATTCAGTAATTTTACCGATTCGGTAAATACCGAATCATGAAATGAGCCCCCTACATCTCAAAAGCCCAAATACCGGTCGGTAACGGTATATTTACCGAAAATGCCGTTACCGACCGGTATTGGGCTTCCTACATGAGGCCCTTAGTCTTTAGTTTGCTTTGTTAGACCTGGCCACCAATATCGCTGTTTCAACAATGCAATAGTTGCTGTAACGCCTGTATGTGCAGAGCCAAAACCCCTGTGTGCTGCAATAATCAAACCTTGCCCACGAGCCATAGTTGGTAATACTCTTTCCCCCACTCCAGGAATCTGAGCACATGGAATGTTGTTTGCATCGAACCTATAGGAGTACTTGAGTGGAAATATCTTTGGTACTGGTGAGCTGCTTTTGCACGAGGAAATGATAGCAACGATAATTTAATCGTCTATCTTCGTATTTGAACAAGGGATTGCAGCTATGGAAGCTGTTCGTACAGCCCCCTTCCGGGCTTCATCAGCCAATGAATTCCCTTCAACGTGAATGCCATCACGTTGATGACTCAGTGTATGAATCACGTTAGCCCGTGGTAGTTTGTTTCTTAACTCAACTACCTGTTCCCATAGCATTTTATGCTTAATTGTGCCACCTTTTGCATTTTTGAACCCGTTTTGTTCCCAATGATGTAAATATTCATTGTATGACTGCACACAGTAAAAAGAATCACACACTATCAGTGTGAGGAATTTGTGATCCGTGTTTACCAGTGCCAGTATAAGCACTTTTAAGTCTGCCAACTGAGCAGTGCAGTCTGCTAGAGATTGGGTTTTGGTGCAACTTGGATGGAACTTTCCATCCTGCTTGCGACCTTTAATGATAGCACATGCTGTGCTGTATTGTTGCTTACTCCCTATGGCTGATTGAGCAGATCCGACAGTGTAAATAATATATTCATACTGATCTAGAGGCAAGATTTCATTCGCTAGAGGGTATTCTTGCTCGTATTGCAGAAATGCTTGTGTTTTTTGACTCGGATCAAATCTGTATTCAACATCCATTGCAGTAAGAGATTTAGCCCATTGTATCCATCTGAGAGTTAAGGCTTTTGCATTTGGAATGCTAGCCTTTGTAACAGCTTCTAAAGCTGGTACCGGTGTTACGACAATTATGGGCTTTTCCTGAGCCAGCGCTCTTTCTCTTGCTCAAGCGGTCTGAACAGGTGTCAGGATTTTTTCTGTTGAAGGGAAACGCATTTCTGCGCTTGTGTACAGGTGTGATTTGTAAGCGATTGGTACTGTTTTGTCTTCATTGAAGGTTAAGTAAGTGTACCCGCATTGACTCGCTATTACACAGATTACTAAGTTGCATACGTTTACCCACGTCTGTAAGTGTATTGAAGCTATCATGTCTTCTTGTAGTGAACCTAGGATGTTTGTGTGTTCCTGTGTCCATAGTCTAACTGAAAAGTCAGGTTTTATTAAGTCGTAGAAAGGTTTCACTCTTTCCGCGTAATCCAAAATGTATGTTCTGCCGAAATTTAGGAATCCCAGTATTGATTGTCCATTTTTTTATGATTTTGGAGGATGGAGCAGCGCACATTTTTCTAAAACGGTAGCTGCCAGACTTTTACCTTCACTTGAAAGCTCATATCCTAAAAACAGTATATTGAGGTGGGCGATTTTAGATGCTTTAAAATTTAATTTGTAGCCCTCAGAGGCGAATCCCATAATTATGGTGCTCCCCTTGGTCAAGTGTCTTTTTAAGTCTTCGTCCGTTAGATAAATATCACCCACATAGGACAATGCTTCCTCATCAAAATGTTGGAGTAATTCTGTTACTCTTGCTGAAAATAACCCCGGGCTGTTCTTATACCCTTGGGGGAGACAACAAAAATTGTCGCTGGGACCCCAGCGCTGAGAATGCAGTCAAATACCTGCTTTCAGGTGCTATATTATGGCAAAAAAATTCATTTGAGATATCAAGTGTAGTTTTTTTTTTCTCACAATGTTATTCATTAATGCGACACTTTGTGCATTTTGGGCAGCAAATATCTTTGTGCATGTGTTTAAATGTCTGTAATCTAAAACTAGACGATATGAGTTGTCCGGTTTCAGTACAGGAAACAAAGGATTGTTCATTGCTGAGGTGCAATTTTCGATCACCCCTTGGTATTCAAGTTGATCGAAGATCTCCCTGACTTGTTTCGTTACCTTCTTGCTTTACTGGATACTGCCCACTCCCATGCATATGTATATTTTACATTTTTGGGAACATGGTCGGAGAATGCTGGTAAAATCACAGTTTCTTCCCTTGGGCAATCCATGACGAATTCTGGTGGCCAATCTTGCTCAGCTAACAAAATGTCATAACCAAAAGAGACCTCTAACTGCGCTGCATTTGTCCCCCTCCATTTGGAGTGTTATTTCATATAATTTATGTGGGACGCTTACCCTTGTATCTGGTGTTTCCACAGTGATGTAATCATTTAAGTCCGCTATCACCAGAAATTCCATCAAGTTCTGGTGAGCTATTGTTACTTCTGCCGCACTGTCTAGCATCGACTGAGGCCATTACCCATTCAGAAGTTGTGTCCTCAGAATTCTGGGCATGTGTGATCTTCAGGCCTGCAACTTTCTTTTTCTTAAACTGAGGTTTTGATTTTGGCTTTTCTTCTATTTTCGAAGCATAGTCTCGAGCGTGCTGCTTGTCTCTGGACTTTGTACGCTCTTCTTGTCTTTCTGACAGTCCTTCCCTCTTGGAGTTTTTCAATAAATCCTGAAAGGAACGCGAGGAACGAGTATCAGTATCCTGATACCTGTCAGGTTTCCTAATATTATCTCTATTCCTGAGATTATATCTCTTTTCAGAGGGCTCCTGTGGAGGAGATCTATCTCGGGATTGAGATCTGTTTCCTTTAAAGTTTTTTTATTCCCCCACTTCTTTTTAGAGGAAGCAGGTGTCTTCTTGGAAGTGTCCTTTTCAGGACTGCCCTTCAGTTGTGCTTTTAAAGCTTTTCCATCTAAACTGTCTCTGCCTAATTCTGCATACGCAGTTTCAATTGTTTTGGGTAGTTCGTGTTGTTGATCTATAGGACTGAATTCCCTTAGGCGTTGGCGGATTGCCACTGAAGCTGCTTCCCCTTTAATATTAGCTAGTATTATGGCTGATACCTGGTTATTGTTACCTAGTAACTTCATCCCTAAGTTCAGGGCAGGTTCTGCTTCGTACTCGTTTTGTATTTGTCTTAATACTTCTGGTACCACATCTAACGAAGGAATGCCATGAGTTCTGGTATAATTTGCAGCAAAGACTGAACCCAAGTGGTACAATTTTCTACTTGTAGTGTTATCCCCATGGGCAAGCAGATTGTTAGCACTCTGTGTTTTTCCTAGAGGGTAGTATTCGGGAATACTGCCTCGAGCAGAGTTAATTTCTGAGCTACCCAGAAAGGGATTTGCTCACGTTTCGTGGGCATTTAACCCATTACCGCGTGTAATGTTTGTGGTGTGATTCTGGTTGCTGTACCCTGAGATTGAGTTCCATTTGTTGCAACTGTTGCTGGTTGAACTGTGAAAGTCCTCGTGATGAATTGTGCCAAGTGTATATAGATTTTAATTAAGTCCTTGTGTTGTATGAGTAAGTCTGCCTGTTGCTTTGTGCCAATGTCAGGATGTGGTGTGTATGCCGCTAATATCGGCCATGTTGCCCCTTCTCCTCCAGACGGGCCTAATCTTACTCTTCTTCTTATGTGGGGTAGGGTGCCTTTAAACCAGTGTAAGTCTTCCTGGTACGTGAGTGGAATCTCAATGTCCTCGAACGGACCATATTCCAATGGGGCATCTCCCTCTGTGTAAGAGTGAAATATCTGTGTTCGCATCTGCTACTGGGAATGTAACCCACAAATAAAATACTTCTGTTTTGTTTGATTTGTGTGCCTCAATCACCAAAACTACTAAGCCACCCCTGGCTGATAAACCATTTTCTAACAGTTTCAGGGTGACTTTATGTCTAAATTTGGTGCAATTTTTATTGCGTCCACATCTTCTTCTCTGGCTGAGATATGGAGATCCACTACTGTGTTATTACCTGTCTCAGTCATTTCTTAAAGAAGAGGTTTGTTCAAGGGAACTAAGATAAGGTTTTATTGCACAATTTTAGGAACACTGTGTCCTTCAAGCTTGAATAACCAACAGCCAATACATAGGATTTTAAGCTTAATCAGCTGTGGCGGAGTTTGTGTGCCCACCCACTCCAGGCGTCTCTAGTGTTTTCTGGGTAGGGGTCTCCGAGAATAGCACGACTTAACTACTCAGATTCTACTGTTAAATAAGTACTCAACCAACGTTGGTGGCACCATGTCGTGTAGATCTTACATTACCCATACAGGATCTGTGCATTCGGATAACATAAACTGTAGGATTGGTGTCAAACTGACACTGAGCACCCCCACCGAGAATGTTAGCCTTTCTGTTTTAGCTAGGTCACAGTGCTACCAGAATCTCCTCTTATCGGGGAAAGAATAGTTTCTGGCAACCTCAGAACATGACAACCCTGATCCCCCAGGATCGTGGAAACAATGTACTACTTTTTTCTCAGTCACTCGTCCTCACTTATTTGGTCTCAGAGAGTTACACAGAAGAAACAGTTGGGCGTGTTACAATAAGGATTTATTGCACAGTTATTCTTCTACTGTAGAATAGATGTGCTGCAACAACCGTTAGACAGTAGCATATATATATGATTAGCAGTACAGTGAAAATAAAAGTTTAATACAGCTCTACCATCTTGCAATAATCATGAATGCATACATGAATATAAAATGTATGATAAAAGTGTGTGCATACTCCTACGATGCCTATCTAGATGTTCCTAAGTGTACCTAGCATGTAGGTAGTTGTGAAATCAAGAACCCCTCTAGGATTTAGTTTAACCCCATTACCCGAAGTGAGAAAGTGTGGGACCCCGTCCTGGTCTTGACTTGGATACCCCGTGATGGATGTGTTAGGCCGCTGTCAGCTGGAGCATCTGCATGCAGGAGCCTCAGCGTCTCTGGTCAGTGTGTCAGCCTGGAAGTCTCGGTCTCCTCTCCCTAACCCGCAAGATGTGCTGTATTTATACAAAAAGTATCTAGGGTTTCTTTGTCCCTTCTTTCTTGTATTAGCCATTGTTGGATTTGAGAATGATGTAAGGGATGAACCTTGTATGTAGATATTATGCAGGTGGTGTAACCTCTGCCTGGTTTCCAAGAACCCTCATGAATATTCATTCATACTGTATAAGTCCATTGGTGAAGTTATAAGACACTATTGTTCAGGGAAAACCCCTCCTTCTGCGCCCAGGACAAGAACTAGGTAAAGGTTCAATCCTAAAGGCTTGTTATTGTGTATTGTATGGGAGATAATGTAGGTGAAGGTATGATATTACCCGGGCCTATATTAGGGTACCTATATGGAACATAACAATACATGTGGAATTTTCAAATGTTCAATAGGACCAAATACATCATAGGAAACCCTATCCCAAACTATACCATCTGGTACTGGAACTGCTGTAACATTCACTAGGGACAGGTCTCTCTGTTCACGGTGTGATGACGTATGAGGTTTCAGGACCAAGTTCACAGATTGTACTGCAGAGCGTTGTGGGAGGTAATGTCCATTCAGTAGTAGGAAAAAGACAGGTACTATACCAATCTAAATTAACAGGAACAGGATTCCCAATGCAAACCAAAGATGCAACCAAGTGGACACAAAGTAAGTATTTTTCAGCCAGAGATAGAATTGTCAAAATTTCTCTCTTTTGCAAATGGGTGGTGTTTGCTCAGGTCCTCTTGGATCTGAAGAAAAGTCATCAAAGTTGATGAAGTAGCCAGATGCAGTCTGATCTATCTTTGGTAGCTCAGCAGTGTTTGTCGAACTGGCAGATGTTTCTTGTGAGGGCACATTAATGTAGATCTCATTATTGGGCCGAATTACAATTTGCGTTTCAGTTGTATTTTGATGCTGTTCAAGTTCAACTGGTGTAATTCGTACTCCGTTATTCGATACTCCTGCATTTTGTGCAGGGGAGTCTTGAAACATTACTAGCCTTTCCATCTGAACTTCCTGTTTAGTAGTGAGAGGAGATCTGCGGCTACTCTGGATTTCACACGGCCTACTGTTTAGAATCAGCCACATAGTGTGGTTTGATCAGATCAATGAAGACAAATCTTCTTTCTTTTTTGCCGGCAAGAGGTGGAAGAAGTACTATTCATGTCCCTTCGACTGCTAGGAAAGGTATGGGTGCTCTGTAGGATGGCCAAAACGTCTTGTCCACAATTTTTTCTCTGACCAGGTCCCCAATCTTCGGGACCCAGGCAGGCCTTGCCAGAACCTGTTCCACTTCCCCAGTGGTAGTGCGTTTTACTTGGATGTTGCTTTGTAATGCCCGGAATTCATTGAGTTCCTGCAAAACAGCCAAACGATTATTCAATTCAAATGGTTTTATATCCGCCTCTGTGCTGGCACAATCGAGGTGAGGTACCCACATTCTTGTCCCAAACAGGATCTCATAGGGGTACATCCTCACAATGATTTTCTTGGCATGTTGTTGATTGCCCTCTGGACCCCATACAGGTGATTGACCCAACTACCACCCACACCTAATAACCTTGCTGTTAAGGTTTAATTTAGGTCCTGGTTTTCCTCTCCACCACCGTATTTCCCTCTGGATGGTAGGAGGAGGAGTAACATAAGGCCACGCCCATACTTTCCAGGGCTTCCTTGTAAGCCCGAGAGCTAAACACAGGGCCGCGGTCGGAATGTAAAGTGCCAATTGCGCATGGCCCGATAAAGACTCGCCAATCCTTTATAACAGTTTGAGCTTCAGCCGAGCTCTGATGCCACACCCATAGAAATCTAGAGCATGAATCCACTGCCACCATCTGAATTTAAGGGGCCTCAGTGGTATGTTGCACTTTAGGACATAACCCTTAGTTTGTTTAGACAAACTTGGCTACCAGTATTACCATTTCAGCAATGAAATTGTAGCCGTGACTCCTGCGTGTGCAGCTAGAATTAAACCTAATCTGCGATGCATGTTTGGTATAACTTTATTCTCCACTCGTGGAATTTGTGCATACAGTGTATTTTGCCCATCTAATTTATAGGAATATTTGAGTGGAAAGCCCTTTGGCACTGCAGAGCCATTTCTCGATGCGTTGACAGCTATCAGTATGTCTCCATTTATCCTCGCACTAGAACGAGCGATTGCAGCAATGGCAGCAGTTCACACTGTCGCCTTGGCAGCTTCATCAGCCAGTGAATTCCCTTCAATGTTTATGCCAACACGCTGATGACTCAAGGTGTAAATAACTTGAGACTATGGCAGGCATTCCTTCAGCTTTGCTTCTAGTTCCCATAACAATGTATGCTTAATTGTGCAACCCTTGGAGTCGCTAAACCCATTCTGGCCACAGTAATGAAGATATTCATTATAAGATTGTACACAATAAAACAAATTGCACACTATCAGTGTGGGGAATTCCCGATCCGTATATTGTTGTGCTAGTATCAGTGCTTTTAGTATTGCCAGCTGCGCCGTACAATCTCCTAGGGATTGTATAGTTGTATTGCTGGGATGGAACTTACCATCCCGCATATGTCCTTTCACTATAGCACATGCCTCTCTATACGGCTGTCAACTTCCAATGGCAGGCTGAGCAGAACCATCAGTGTAAATGATGTACTCATATTTATCTAGAGTCAAGATTTCATTCGGGAGATGGTATTCTTGTTCTTACTGCAGAAACGCTTGTGTTTTCAGTGTAGGATTGTATTTGTAATCTACATCTGTTGCAGGGAGGGAATTAGCCCATTGTATCCATAGCGGATGCCGTGCTTTGGCATTTGGCATGCTCGCATCACTAACAGCTTCTAAAGTTGGTATTGGCTAACCCTGGGCGTAGTTCGCAAAGTAGCACTTCGCGAAGCTACGCAAAGTGCAGTTCGCACTACGCGAGCTACGCGTAGCACTTCGCGAACTGCGTAGTACCTTGTTCGCACTGTGCCAGATGTCGTTTTCAATGATTGCACAGTGTGGACAAGCAACCGGCACTGTGCAATCATTGAAAATGGCATCTTGCACAGTGCGAGCTGTAGTTTTCTGCTGCTCGAGTAGATTTTTACTCGAGCGGCAGCTTTCTCAACGCGAACTGGTAGTTTCTCATCGCGAGCGGTCGCGAGCATACGCGACCACTCGCAATGAGAAACCTGACCTCCTCGCGTTGGGAATCGCGCCGGGAGGTTTATTTTCCATGCTCGCGATCGCCAACTTGATGTTGCTGATCGCGAACAAGAAAAAAGTCTCGCCGGGATGTCATTTTGCTTGCTCGCGGTCGCCAACTTGACGTTGAGGACCGCGAGCAAGCAAACAATGACCGCAGCACTACGCAACACTACGCTACGCGTGTTCGCACTGTGCTACGTGCAATTCGCGTAGTGCGAAGTAGCGTGAACTTCGCAAACTACACGAGCATAGCGTAGTGCTTTGCCCAGGCTTAGTATTGGCATTACAATGATTATACGTTTCCCCTGTGTTAGTGCTCTTTCTCTCACTACAGTCGTCTGTACTGCTGTTGGTATATTTTCTGTAGCCACAAATCGCATTTCAGCATTTGTGTGTATATGTGATTTGTATGCAATTGGGACTGTCTCACCTTCATAGAAATTGATGTATGTATATTCTGATAAACCCGGGACCATCCAGATCATCAAATCGGTAGAATTCACACGTGTGTGCAAATGTTTTGATGATATCATGTCAGCCTGAATGGAACGGAGAGTATATGTTTGTTTCTGTGTCCACTGATGTGCTGTGATATCAGGTCTGATTAAGTCATAGAAAGGTTTTACTCTTTCTGTGTAATCCAAAATGTATTTTCTGCCAACATTTAGAAATCCTAAAATGGATTGCAAACCCTTCAGAGTCTTCGGAAGTTGAAGCAGCGCACACTTTTCTAAAAGGTTGGCTGCCTGGCTCTTGCCTTCACTTGATAGCTCATATCCCCAAAATAGGACATTGAGATGGGCAATTTTTGATTTCTTGAAATTACATTTGTAGCCCAAATTGACGAATCCCACAATTATGTTGTTCATCCTGCACAAGTGTTCAAGTAATTCATTGTTCATCAGATAGATGCCATCTACATAGGACACAACCTCATTGTCGCATGTTTGTAATAATTCTGATGTTCTCTCTGAGAATATCCCCAGTAGGTCCTAAACAACCCATAGGGGAGGGTGTGTTGTATTAAAAAAATTGGCCAAGTTTTTACATGTTCAGATAGCGAAAAACTCTCAAATTTGTTTATCACTATTGCAATAGGATAACATTGGGTTACCTTAACGCATTTAATAAATGATAACGTTTGTTTGGGAGCAGGCAGGAAATTAATCTTTGGTGTCTGAGGAATTGTAATTTAAACCCTCTTTAATGGCAAAGTCAAATTTTAGGTCACAATTTTGAAAAGGCTGCTTTTTGAAAGTTACATTTTTCTTGTCCTAACCATTTGGCGCTTGGAGCCTGTTTCCTGGGTCACATGACTGGATATAGTCGCTAGTTGACCTTTGTATATTCCTCCTAGACAGTCACACAATAAAGGGTCTGGGTGTTCGCAGGATGGTCCATCCTGACTTGATGAAAGTGGTAGAGCTGTCACTTGTCACACTTGTACTTCAAAGACACTACCTCAGCTCACACACAAAGGACTTCACATACCCTATTGTGCCTGCCGGCAAGACTGGGACCAAGGCAAGGAGGCAGGAAATTCCAGACACTTCTGTATGGAGAAAATTCCAAATGCTTTTCCCTCTTCAAACGTGTTCTCCAGGTATAAAAAGAGGACCCTATGACCCACTCTTCTCTACACTCCTAGACCTGTGGATACTACAGAAGAAGACCTGCCCTTCTGCCAGATAATTAGCCTGCTTGCTTGAGGCCTGCCCTGCTGCCTGAGAAGGAAGAAAGGACATGCATCCTTTATTCCAGGCAACCTGACACAATAAGCAACAGATATCTCCCTGCAACTGCCCAGCTGACCTGCTACATTGGACATGACTGGACACAGAACTGGACCTGCTGGAGCCTTGCTGGCATCTGCTGTAGTCACCATGAGGTGTCTCACGGGTCCTGCACCCATGGGGTGACATCAATTGAGCTCCTCATTGAAGAAATTGAAAATTCCTGAAATGTAGTGCTCTTCATGACTGCGAACAGCCCTGTCCATGCCAAGATCTTGCCGCTCCCCAATGCTAAGCTCCGGTGAATCCGACTCTTCATGCTACAGTGACTGCCAGGAATGTCTGGCAAGGGAATATCTGAACTTTGCGCTACAGCACTCACAGCCTGTGGTGGCCAAAAACACGAATAGCCAGCAGCGACAGCCAGGGATGCCTGACCAGATCTTCACTCAACAGCAATGGCTATCCACAAAGCACAGCCTGGTCTATGCACTAAAGTGATTGACCATCCACAATGCTCTCATTGCTCCATGCAGCCTCTTATACCATAAACTGAACTCTTCCTGCTAGACTTTGGAAGGTAACTGTTTCAGCTGGACTAACCTGGTTCCTGTAGATTGAATTTGTGTTATTTTTGTGTCAAATAATTTATTGAACTTTACTTTATGTTTCTAAATTGGTGTGGGATTTTTTTGTGCATTGTTTTCACGTTATTACTGTTTAAGTGCTGCATTAATATGTACACATTGCCTCTTAGTTAAGCCTGATTGCTTTTGTGCCAAGCTACTAGAGGGTTACACACCAGTTAATTTAGTGGCTGTTGTGGTTCACTCTGACAAGGATTGTGGTTGTTACTTGAGAAAAGCTTACACCCACCTTATCATACAGCCCAATTGTTCACACTGTGCCTGAATTGTTTGATCATACCTTTTGCTGAAGGTCACTGTGTTCATGACTAGTCAAAAGAAGTGCCAAGACACCTGAAGTCTTTTTTGGTGTGTTGTAGGATCATGACACGCATCCAGTTGATTCAACATTCTCAACCTCATGTCCTCTGCTCACCAGATAAGTGGCAGCAGCTTTTACCTTTCAATGTCAACCAATTATATGCCTAAATTCAATCATCTGTCTATATACGTCCTTTTAGTTAAAATCGTTATATCTATTTGCCATTGCATATAATATTTCTAATGTGGGTAACTAGGCTAAATCATTGTAATTTTTTATGCTAGCCCTGTGTAGAGTGCTCACATAATTTGTGCAGAGCACTGGACTGATCAAATATGTTGCTATCTGCTGATGAGTTTATCAGATCGGAGCTCCCAGGCTTCCTTCATCCTTAACCATTGTGAGATAATTCAGGATCATTAATGGGATTGAGGAAGATCCGTATAGGAGAGATAGTGACAGGTTAACCATTGTGCGGGTGTATGTGTAGTGTTGCACATTCATGTGATCCTAAGCAAGTATACCTCTAAATGTATCTTCCTATGCACCCATGTCTTTAACAATGTTTTCTAGGTGAAGCTAGCAAAGAAAAAGCCTTATCAGAAAGTACTTTACTGACCTGCATGTCTCAGTTTTGTAATGATTTAGAAAACTCTATTGGACAGTTCTGCACTTAAATATTGACTATGCAAGTGAGTCACTTTCAAGCCCTCCTATTATGTATGCACCCAGTGATGAAACCCACTTTAATTACACAGTATCAATCACACAAATACCTGAAACAAGATAATCAAGTTCAAAATACTGCAAGTTCAAATATCAAATGTCTATGCATAAAAGGTAAATTACAAAAATATCTACTAGAACAATACTTACAGTAAGAAACAGAGTGATTATAAATCTGCTACCATCTGCTAGCAAAATATCTACAACATGTAGTTTTTAGGGCTCGGGTTGAGGTAGTTTTTAGGGCATGGGGATTCAGGGACGTTTTTAGGGCTCAATGGGAGGCGGTTGTTTTTCAGGAATGAGGGGGTACTTTTAGGTCTCAGAGCAGGTAGGAAGCGGTAGTTTGTTGGCCTAGGGGCCGTTTTAGGGCTCAGGGCAGGAGCCAAGGATCGGATTCATTATTTTGGGCTTGGGGGCTGTTGTAGGGCAGGGGCAGGGTTTGGGGTGGGGGGCTGGTGGCATTGTAGATTATTGTCAAGGGGCATTTTAGGGCTCAGACAGGTGGGCAGGGGTTGGGGTAGATATAGGTAAGTTTTAACCGTACATATGTCTTTGCCAAACATAACTTAACAATGCATATTTCATTGTAAAGGCATGCATGGTAAAAGCACATGTGCAGTTAAGACTTCGTGGTTAAGACCATGTTGAACCAGCATTCGTAGTAATGGCATGTGTGGTTGTTTGAATGATGATATATGGTAGACAATGATTTGGAAGAAAGGCTTATGATCTGGATGAATACAGAGGGCCTTATTTAGAACTAAGCGGATGGGTTACTCTGGCACAACGGTGACAGATATCCTGTTCACAGAAATATAATCTCCATTTCATCCTATTGGATTTATATTTCCGCGAAGGGCTCTTTGTCACCGTTGCACTGGAGTAACCTGTCTGCCGAGTACTAAATCAGGCCCAGTGTCTTTTCTTTATATTGCATTTTTGAGTGTGTAAGCGTTTCTATTACGAGTGGGCTTCTCACCTTGACAAAGCTATGTTTTGCCCAAATGTGTGACTATGTTGATTAAAACAAGACTGCAAAGACCCTATGGGAGTTTTGGCTTTCTTTTCACTATACCGGAAGAACTGTTGATACAATTTTCAAAAGATCCCCACATTAAATACAATTCATTATTTAGTAAATCAAGTATATAGACATATTTAATTGTTAGTAAATACAGACAATAACGTTAAAAAATAAATATTAAGGTATTGCCAACCCTCCAATTCATTCAAACAGCAATAATTTAAAGGATAATTTATTAAGTATTAAAATTAAAATAAATAGCAATAAAATACTTGTGAATGTCAAACAACACAAGGTGCCAACACAAATAAAAAAATCTAAAAGTATTCATCATAATCAGTAAAATAAGCATTACCAATACAATAGGTCTAACATTTGTGAGAATTAGAGCCATTAGCATTGTAAATGTCAACGTCTTTTCCTCATGTGTTTTTTTTTGGAGTGGACTGGAATTATGTGGGTTGGGTTGGGTTGGGTTGGAATAAAAACACTCTAATGCCCTTCAGTTATTTATCATTTCACCATGCCTCAAAAACAACAGTACTCCGTACCCATCATGAGTGCCCCCACAAAATATTAGGGTGGCCTGCATGATTGAATAATAATCACTCTTAAAAAGATTGTGACCCTAAATCTTCTTAAATTAATTTCACTGAAATGACTAAAGTTTACAAGAATTTCACCTAAAGTATTAGAAACACACAGAATGATAAATATTTTTTGTTGTAAAAATATGTCAAATGAAATGGCAGACATTCCCTGCTCAGTAAAATTTGTCTTCATCTTTCTGACCCTGCTTATGTTGTCTACACACCAAATGCAGTGATATAACAGCATTATTTTCAAATGTTTCTCTAAACCAATCTTGCAAAGTTTGGACTGTGTGGTGAATGGCTATTAATGTGTCCTGCCCCAGTACCTTCAGGTCGAGGTCACACTACTTAAAAATACAAAACAAATGGTAGATACACTTCTCCTTTTGTAAAGGACAGCATTGGGGCACATTAAAGTTTGGGAGAATTTTGTGACACCATAGCCTGTAAAATGTGGATCACAACATGCACATGTGGGCCTAACGGCGCCCAAGTCTTCTTATCAATTAGTTTAAATTGACTCATGCTGCTGTTAGAGAGTCTGCACAGCTGATAGAGGCCCTCGATATCCCATCAGCCTTTGCACTTTTTCTACATCCTCAAGTCTAATGACTCCAACTGTGGAGACGTTTGCCGCACGCCACCAAAGGCCGCAAGTGTGAGCACCACAGCTGTGCTTGTTATGTAAGTACACACCTCAGATGATAAATTGGGAAAAAATGCTTGAACACTGTACAAGTGTTGGTCATTTTACTAGTCTTTTACATGCCTAGAGAACAAAAGTAAATACGGGAGAATGATAGGTAAATTGTGTTTCATTAATCCAAGAATTATTTCGGAAAAGTTGTCCTTTCAGGTCTTAGGTTCTGTCATATATTGCATATGATAAAAGCTCCTGTCATACTAAAATGGCAACTATAATTCGCCAAAAGATTTTACTTTTGTGTGGGGACCTTTGAAAGACCAATCTGTCTTTTGTTTTCCGCATTAAACTATGCTTCAGCTTGTTTCATGTTCACATTAGATAGGCCCAAGCAAACAAGCATGCCCATCGCATCTGTACTTTGTGTAACATGACGTGGCCTTTCGTTTGGAAGTTACCTGGGTTAG
Source organism: Triturus cristatus (assembly GCF_964204655.1). NCBI lineage: Eukaryota > Metazoa > Chordata > Amphibia > Caudata > Salamandridae > Triturus > Triturus cristatus. The sequence goes on along the minus strand of NC_140581.1, from coordinate 748,452,945 downwards.
GCGTGTCCCAAGGGCCCCTTGCTCATTGTCTGTGTGTACTAGGACTTGATGAACTTGGAGAACAGTCCCCAGGAGAAGTGACACAGCATCAGACTTAGAAGAAGGCAGCAAGAGACTGCTTGCCAAGTACACACCTCCCTTCGCTTTAGATGCTGGAGGAGCGTTAGATGGGAGGAGAAAGAAGAAACTAGGGTAACTTTACAAATAGAATGACGGGTGGGAGCCAGGGGGTGGAAGGGAATGGCACTGCAAAGGGAGATTAACTAAATTGCCGCACAAACAGGAAATGCAGCGACGGAAAGGAGGTGGCATTGCAAACCAAATAAAAGGAAAAAAGGAGTGCTCCCAAACTAACTAAATGGCCAGAGGAGAACTGATCCATGCAACAGGGTCACTCTCTAGGGCAGGAACAAAACTGCTAAAAGGCGGGACAAATTTAAAACATTTACCAAACAAACCAAAGGAAGGTTGAAAGGCAGACCAAGCAACAAATGAAAGTGGTGGGTGTGGTGAAAGCCCACAGAAGCAGATACATCATGTCAAGAGACAGTGCATAAGCTGACTAGGCTCGACCTAAAAATAGATTCATTGATGTGGTGAAATTTACTATTCTAACTCAAAATCAACTAAAACTGGGGAAATGTGCATACATATAAGAGGTGAGATGTACAATTCTAACCCCTAGCAAAAAAAATATTGGAAAAGAGCATAAATGAGATTTACAAATGTAACTCCACTCCAAATAATATTGAGGAAAGTGTATAAATTTGGTGTTGGGGACTAATGTATTATTCTTAATCTTGTGCAATAATAAGTATTTAAATTTTAGAGAAGGGTGGAGTGTTGGACATATATAATTAAGATGTGTTCATTATTATTAAGGTTGGCATACAATATAATAATATAATTTTTCTTTAAAACAAACTGAATAAGTTACAGACAACAAAAATAAACTTGAAACCAAACTGAAAAAAGCAACACATATAATACAGAAATAATTGTTGAACTTCTATTTTTTTAATTTCCCAAAATTACACAACAAAACAAATTAATCAATTTGTTAATATTTGTATTTCAATTATAACCACAAAGACAATTTAAAATAAAAATTATAATAGTGCTAAAAAATAATAATTTTAAAACAATACCCATTCCAGCCACTAGTACATTTTTCAACCTGCAATGAAAACTCAAAATTAAAACTGCACGGTCCATAATAAATGGATTTCAACATGTAAAAAAACAATATTTAAACATTTTAAAAATAAATTAACAAAATCCTTTAAAATAGGAAAATTTGTAAAAACAATAATTGGCTAATTTATTTTAAAAATATAGTCACAGACATGTGAACCCCTACAAAATGTAAAATGTAAATACCATAATTAGATTTGAACCCACAAAATCACTGCCAGCTCAATTGCTCAGTAAGCCCTACGATCTGATATATTAAAACAAATCATAATTGTTCCGCCCAAAATAATTGAACCATTTATTATAATACTAAAGATTAAAAATCACAACATTAAAATAAATGAGCTCTAACTATAAGGGATATAGTGGGGAGATCATGGGAGGACTTAGGCAGTCAGGGACAAAACATTTAAGCATTAGAAAAGGAAAAACATTTCTTGCATCTAAAGCTGGATAAAAAAATCGATAAACTCTCTGCTCTGACTTGCATAGGCAAATGGAGTTTCAATTGGGGTTTTCAATCATAACTTTTTATGTTCTTTTAGAAACCAGGGTGCAGGAGAAGGATCCTACACTCTATCCTGGCTTCTGATTGGACAGAAGCGTTTATGCATGGCCTGGACAAGACCAAGTTATCAATTATGACTGGTAGATGCTTGTGGCACACTTGTTTGGGCTTGCCGGTAGGAATTCTGGAGCCTGGATCTTGCAGAGCTGGAGTGCAGTGTCCAAAGGTATAATTTATTAATAGTTTGTGTGTGTGTCTGAGTGTGTCTGTTGTCTTTATTCTAGCATACAGAATTTTAATTTGGAAATCGTGTTAAAAAAAATATTGTAATTTCCCAAAAACCCCATTGCTATTCTGACTTGTAAAAGCATTAAACTAGGCTTTTGAAGAATAGGTTCTGTGAGAAGTTAGCCCATTTTTTTGAAGATAACGTTGAAACTATATTAAAAAATCTGCCAGCTATTTCAGGCAGCTCTCAGCATAATTTTGATCTTAATCACCTCCATCTGATGGCCACGTGTAGCTTCAGCAATTTCTTGCTTTGCTCTGAGGGTTAGGTGTTAGATATGCTATCCCATACGAAGTCCAGTTCACCTCTGGACCCATGTCCCCCTAGAATAATAGCTAACTTAGCAACATGTCTGTCTCCTGTAGTCACAGACTTATATATTCTTTCTCTGACTTCAGCTACAATCCCCAAAGAATGGAAGCACACATTGGTGTCTCCATGTTTTCAATAGTGGGAATGGAATTTGCCATTACTATCTCAAAGGATTCTGGGAATTGTGGTGCAACATACAGAGGGAGACACATGAGCCTATTACTTACTATATATTTTAAATATACCTTGGACAACTTCCTGAATCACAATGGGGGTGCAACACAGACAGTCATTTTATATACTTGTTCTTGTCATCATATTTACCTGGTACCACATTGCAGACATCACTCATTGGCAGCCCATGGAGCATGTGGGGGTGGATTGTTTGAGGAGATCCTCCTCAAGTGTGGTGAGACGGAGGCGGGGTCCGGATGCTAGGCCAGGGAGAATTCTGGCCAACTCAATCCTGGTGTACTTCTCCTTCACCTGCCACTTTTTGTCCTACCACTTCTCCTTGATGTCATGGACTGTGACTGCAGTGGCTAAATGCTGCCAAAGAGCTGCCTTTCGTGTGCCACTGGTGCAGTAATGGGGGAACAATGTAGTCATTTGTGGTGCCTCAAAATGAACTCCACAATCATGGTCGTCTCCTCGTCTGTGAAGTTTTTCTTCCTCCTCAGTTGGTGCATTTTCCAAAAGGGATGCACATAGAAGTCTGTGGACAAACCTGTTCCTTGAATGTGTGCTCCTTTTATATGGCTTGTGGTGCTGGTCTTGCAGTCGGTATTAATGGACTTCATCTGATGCAGACAGGGGGATGCTAAGCTCTTGCACAGGTGTTTAGCATTGAAGTCAATAATCATGACTTCTGTGAATAGCAAAAGTCGTAAAAATAGACTTTTGGCTTAAATTACCATTGTGAATCTGCCCCCTTGTTAATCAGCACCAAGATACCCCTGGTTGAACGTGTGGTCTACAAATGCATGTTATGTTAATGTGAAGAACTGGATATGTGTTTTAAGCTATCTTGTTCCAACATAACACTTCATGCAGAGTTTTAAGTGCAGTACTCACTGGCGCTACTATATTCCAAACCAGAGCTGCTATGGGAGCTGTTTAGCACATAAAAGACAGGGCACTCATCAAGCTGGAAAAAACACAAATAATAAAAATAAATTATTTCAGATCATTTAACTCCAAACATAACATAAAAAACAGCATGTCTCTGAAAGATCAGCTAAGGGAGCCAGTTCTTACTGTTGAGCAAAGAGATCATAAATTATGTTTCTGGGGAGAGGGTGCGGGACCAGGATCCTCCTCAAAAGTACCTCATTAATTTGGCCCTACTCTCTTTCTTGTGTGTGTTCTCTTACATTGTCTTTTTGTCTTTCCAGTTCTATGTCTCTGTATTCCTCCATCTCTGTCACACACCCCCTTCCCTTCTCACGTGTCTCTCACTCACAACCTCGTTCTCACATACTCCCGTGTTCTTTTACCCATTTTTTGTTGTATACAAGAGCCCTCTCATAAAGCCTCTCTCTTTCAGAAAGAGGCTCACTATCTTGCGCATTCCAATTGCAGTATTGCCTTTTTGCCCCACTAGTTTTCCAACTCACCAGCCGCCACTGGGCATGGGTATATCCCTGCATCAAAATACACGTCTCACTAAATACTGTGCCTTTTCCCACTTTTACCAGGCTGGGTTTGACCTGCCGATATTTTAGGAAGGATGTGAACTTTATCTCAGATGTCTGCGCAGGGATCGAAATTTAACAGTACACCTGTAATCAGGACTATAATGGAATAGGAGTCTGCCTGTAGATATATGAGCTTTGTGGATTTTTAAGTGGTCTCCAAGATATTCCTGTGAATGCCTCAAAGTTAAAATTTGGAAATCTCTGTAATTTGCAGATCTAGATCAATGAATTGTGATGGATGCCGTTCCAAAAACGTCTTGGGACTTCTTAAATATCGTTTAGTGTTGCTTTCTTTATGCATTTACTTATTATAAATTGTTCATTTTTATTGCACAGCACGGTAGCTAATTCGAATTAAGTCTTAGATTACAACCAGTAATAGATGAAAGATCTCCTCTCATGGCATCCACAGTGGCTATCTAGTTGACACACAAATTACAATAAACATGGCTGTACAGCCGCCCTGTCAGAAACCTGCCCGGGAGGGCCAAACCTCATGCGCAGTTCACGTAATTAAGAAAAATAATGAAATAATCTCAGATCAACAAGGGTTACATTTGTCTAATTATTTATTTATAGATTCATTAAATGCAGCCTTGAGACATCACTTGATCCTAGCAATGTAAACTCCGTCTGATGCTAATCTCATGGGTGTCAGCTTTGACATCTATAAATGACTTGACTATAAATAAATACCATCCCGCGCTTGTCTCCGTGTCACACGACAAACGACCTGAGCGACCTGGAAAGCAAGTCAATTAAATTGTCAGCCAAGCCATTTTCCGGCCTTACCGCTATTGTTTGTTATCTCGTGCTTAATCATGTGTAACGTTTCAAATGCATCAGAGAGAGGCAGGGCTTTGCAAAGCGATTATCTTGGGCAATCCCCTGTGCGTCATTTCACATCAATGTAAAGAGTTTGACATATTTTAAAAGTAACACCATTAGCTAGAGTTAGCTCAGGTGATTATTTCTGCAATAGTTCAATCCTGGGTCACAATTTAAAGCTGGTTTAATGTTTGTTTTGGTGATTGTGGTTTCCCCCTTCCCTGTAGGACCACCACCTTGTGCTAAGCATTTTTTTTTACTATGTAGGGTAGTTCGCACTTAAGCGCCCACAATGTTTTGTCAGCTTAACATCTCCACAGCAAAATTTGCGTCCTTTTTTTTAACATTCTGGGGATTCTAGAGGTACCCAGGGTTCATGGATTCCCCTGGAGGGGACTGAGATATTTGCCAAAAAACAGCTACATTTTGGGTTGTTTGAGAAAAATGGGAAGAAAGTGCTGCAGAAGAAAGCTAAAATCACCATCTTTCCAGCTTTCAGGAACAGGCAGATAACCAAATCTTTCAACACAGTTTTGGCAGTTTACTGGAAGAGAGACCATTTTTCCTATTTTTGTGCTTTCAACCTCCTTCCAGTTAGTGGTAGAAACGTGTGTGAAACCCATGATGGATCTCGGAAAGCTATACATTTCTGAAAAGCAGATAACATTCTGAATTCAGAGTGGGGTCATTTGGGTAGATCCTTTAAGGTTTTCATATAAAAAGTAACAGTTGACATAACATATTTTCAATTGAGTTTTAAAAAACAGCCATTTGTGTCTATGTTTTCATCTGTAACTTCTTCTAACTATGGCAGAATTTCAAAAGCAATATACTGTTACATCTGCTGGACAGTTCTGGTTGCGGGGGTATATAGGGATTGCACTTTCTTACTCGGTGTACCCAGAGACAATAACTGAACTGCACCTTGCAATGGTTTTTCATTGTGTACTGGGTGTGCTGCACTTCATTTGGTAAAATATAAAGAGTGAAAAATAGGTATCAAGGAAACCTATGTATTTCTAAATTAGGCACAGGATATGGAGTTTAGATGCAGTGGATATTTGCACATCTCTGAAGTCAACAGGCGACGGAATAGGGAAAATTAAACAAATAAATGATTCCTATTCCATTGTCTGTCGACATCACCCCTGGCCCGCCCAACCTTCCTACTGCACCTACCTGCATGGACCACTGCTGGGATGCAGAGCATTTTTCCATTGAAAACAAACCTTTTTTTTCAATGTGGGTAGCTCTACATTATGGACCCTAGCTGAGCTAGCACCTAGAGAAAGCTAGACAACCTGTGCATTTTTTAAAAGTAGACACCTACGGGTTTCCAGAGTGGACTGACTTGCGTGGCTCTCTTCATGTTTTTTTACCCCAGATATAGTGGAAACCTCAAACTGTGATTAAAAAAACATATATTCCTCACATTTCAGTGATGGAAAGTTTTGGAATCTGTAGGAAGCCACAAATTTCTACCCACCCAGCATTCCCTCAAATCTCCTAATAAAAATGGTACCTCACTTCTGTGGGTAGGCCTAGTGCCCTCGACAGGAAATGTCCCAAAACACAACGTGGATACATCACATTTTTTCACTGAAAACTGACCCTATTTTTGCACTGTGCCTAGCTGTGGATTTGGGCCCTAGTTCAGCCACAAGCCTAGCAAATCTGTAACTTTTTGAAAAATTGATAGCTAGGGGAATCCATGATGGGGTGACTTTTGTAGCTCTCGCCAGGTTCTGTTACCCAAAATCCATTGCAAACTTCACAATTTGTCTAAATAAACCCACATTTTCCTCACATATCTGTGATGGAAAGTTCAAATATCTGCAGGGAGCACCAAACCTCCTTCCACCCAGCATTCCCTTATGTCTCATCATAAAAATGGAACCTCACTGCATGGGTAGGGCTACTGCCCGCGATAGGAAACAACCCAAAATGCAACAAGGACACATCACATTTTTCCATATAAAACTGGTCCTTTTTTAGTAATATGCCTAGCTGTGGATTTTGGGCCCTAGGCTAGTCAGCACCTATGGAAACTTGGTGAACCTGTAGATTTGTGAAAACTAGACACCTAGGGATATCCAAGATGGACTGACTTGCATGGCTGTTTCCATGTTTCTTTTTATCCAGAATCCCTTGCAAACCTCAAACTTTTCAAATAAAATTCTAATAAATTCCTCATATTTGGGTGATAGAAAGTTTTGAAATCTGTGGGGAGCCACAAACGTCTACCCACCCAACTATCCCCCAAGTCTTCCAATACCTCACTGGTGTGTGTTGGCCTAGTGCCTGAGTCAGGAAATGACCAAAATTGCAACATGGACACATCTTATTATTCTTCTGAACACTGACCCTTTTTTGCAATGTGCCCAGCTGTGGATTTTGGGCCTTAACTCAGCCAGCACTTAGGGAAACCTAGCAAACCTATCTATTTTTGAAAGCTAGACAGATAGGAGAATCTAGGATGGGGTGACTTGTGTGGCTCTTACTGGGTTCTGTTACACAGATTTTCTTTCAAACCTCAAAATCTGTTTAAAAACACAATTTCCTCACATTTCTGTGATGGAAAGTTGTGTAATCTGGGGAAAGCCCCAAACTTCTTTCCACCCAGTATTCCCCCAAGCCTTCTGATAAAAATGGTGCCTATTTTGTGTGGGTAGACCTAGTGGCCGTGGCAGGAAGCGGGCCAAAACGCAACATGGAAGCAGCACATTGTTCCACGAAAACAGACCCTTTTTTTCAATGTGGGTAGCTCTACGTTTTGGACACTAGCTGGGCCAGCACGTAGGGAAGCCTAGACAACCTGTACATTTGTTTAAACTAGATTCCTAGGGGTATCCAGGGAGGACTGATGTGTGTGGGTTTATTCACATTTTTTTTACCCAGAATCCCTTGCAAACCTCAAACTTTGACTAAACACACACATGTTCCTCAAGTTTTTGCGATGGAAAAATTTGTAGACACATCACATTTTCCACTGAAAACTGACCCTTTATTGTACTGGGCCTAGCTGTGGATTTCGGGCCCTAGGTCAGCCAGCAGCTAGGGAAACCTAGAAAATCAGTGAATGTTTTAAAACTAAACACCTAGGAGAATCAAGAATGGAGTGACTTGCATGGCTCGCACCTGGTGCTGTTACCTAAAATCCCTTGAAACCCCACAATTTGTCTACAAACCCCACATTTTCCTCACATTTCTGTGATGAAAAGTTCTGTAATCTACAGAGAGCCACAAACTTCCTTCCAAACAGCATTCCCAGAAGTCTCCCAATAAGAATGGCAGCTCACTTGCATGTGTCGGTCTAGTCCCCGCTATTGGAAACGGACAAAAACGCTAAGTGGACTCATCACATTTTTCCACTGAAAACTGGTCCTTCTTTAGCAATGTGCCTAGCTGTGAATTTTGGACCCTAGCTCAGTCGGCAACTATGGAAATCTAATCAACCTGTAGATTTTTTTTAACTAGACACCTTGGGATATCCAGGGTCTACTGACTTGCATAGCTCTCGCCTTGTTTTTTCCCAGACTCCCTTGCAAACCTCAAAATTTCTGTGATGAAAAGTTTTGAAATCTGTGGGGAGCCACAAACTTACTACTTACCTGGCATTTCCCCAAGTCTCCCGATAAAAATGATCTCTCACTTGTGTGGGTAGGCCTAGTGCCCGAGATAAGGAACAGCCCAAACCGCAACATGAACACATCACATTTTTGCACAGCCGGTACCTATAGAAACCTAAACCAGCACATTTTGTAAGAGTAGACACCTGGGGGAGTCCAGGGTGGGTGACTTGCTTGGCTCTCACCAGGTTTTTTTACCCAGCATCCCCAGCAAAGCTCAACGTTTCCCTAAAAAAAGCAAATTTTCTTTGCATTTCTTTGCGGAAAAATTCTCAAATCTGCAGTCAACCACAAATTTCCTAACACCGAACATTCCACCCAGTCTCTCGATAAAGATTCTACCTCACTTGTGTGGGTGGGCCAAGTGACTATGACAGAACAGGGCCTAAAGCATATTGAGGAGGCATCAAAATTATCTATCACAAAATGACCTAGTTTTGTAAGGGTGTCACCTGCATTTTTGGTCCCAGGCTCAATGGCCATCTAGCGAAACCTACCAAACCCAGAACTCTGTGAAAACTAGACACCCGGGGTACTCCAGAGATGTGTGCTTTGCATTGATCCCCCCACGCTTTCTTACCCAGAATTCCCTGCAAAATGCAAATTTAGCTAAAAAAAATAAAATCACATTTTCCTCACATTTCTGTGTGGGAAAGTTATGGCTTCACCGGACTGGCACAAATTTCCTACCACCCAGAGTTTCCCCAAGTCTCCCAATACAAATTCTACCTTATTTGTGTGGGTGGGTGAAGTGCCCGCAAAAGGGAAGGGACACAAAACATATTGTGGAGGCATCAAAATTATTGATCACAAAATGAACAATTTGGCTTTCCAAGGGGGCACCCGGGTTTTGGTCCAGGGATCGGCAGCCTTTTAGGGAAACCTACCAAACCCAGATATATGGCCGATTTGCCCCTCGGGGGGAAGAAAACAGCCAGAATATTGCCCCAATAAAGGGGAGTGACCCTTGCCCCAGGGTCCACCCCCGACATATACAAAAAAAGTCCTGTGTGTCTAGTGGGCTTCCGCCCCCGTCCAGATGGCAAAAGGGTTGCTTCCCATAATCATCATTATAAAATACATCCCTCCCTTCTAGTGGGTTTTGACCGCGGGGCAGACTGGCCAAAAAATGGCCAAATCAGTCCCCAGTGGGGCGAAACACAGATATAGAATGTCCCCAAGGGAGCAACCCTTGCCTAAGGGGTCGCTCCCCCAACAACAACAAAAACCTGGTGGTGCAGTCGTGTGATTCCTGCTCAACGATCGCGGTCCCACTCATGATCGTGGAGCAAGAATCCACTCTACACTGACGCAGGGAGAAAGTCCTTTACCACTGCATCTGTAAAGATGCAACTCAGCCTCCCCCCCAGAGAAGGACTCATCTTTCTGAGTCCTTTCTCTGGATGCGCTGAAAGCAAATGACTTCCACCGCGTCCCCAGGAGCATGTGATGATGACGGCACAATGAATTCACTGAACACCTCTTGCTGACAAGCTTGCAGAAAATAAATTATGACTGGGGGGTGATCTGAAAAATAAAATATCTACCACACTTTTAACCATGGCCAGAAACTTGCGCTATCAACTGCGTCTTCTCTGGGGAATCCGTTGCTATATTCCAGAGCTAGTTCTGAAATCTCTTGCTCTTAAATTGGTGCGCTTCCAAATCAACTATTGTGACTCTCTCTAGGCTGGTGTCCCCAACACCCATCTCACCCCCTGAAATCGATCCTACACTCAACATCACGCTTTGCCTACAGGGTCAAAAGAAATTACCACATCACATATATGTTGGTCTCTCTCCACTGGTTGTCCATTGAAGCCAGTGCTATATACAAGACCGCTTGCATAACCCATAAGGCACTTCAAAATCCACTCCCTGTTACTTGGTGGAGAAACTCAAGCTTTCAGGAGGTTCTAGACCATCAGGAAAGTTAAAGCATTGCTGCTAGAAGCCCCAACCTTTAAAAAGGAACAACTGCTGGCACAATATTTACCGAAACTGAAAGCCTGCCTCATTCAAGGATACTTTAGCTAAGATATTGCTGCCAATTCACCTCCATTGAGAACATATTTACCCTCCTTCTTAACTAAACTGAAAGTCCTCCTCCTTCGACAATACATTAGCTACATTCTTTCTGCTTGTACACTCCTTTGAGAAAATGTTCACTCTACACTAACTCCACTTCATCAGGTGCTTACAAATATTTTACGAGAATATATATGTATATATATATATATATATATATATTTTTTTTTTTGAAAAACCTTTATTAGCATTTCAACCAATAACAAGTATGGGCCTACAACCCCCCGGGGCCGGCCGCTAAGCAATCAAAGCAACAGAGATCCAATGTTGACACAGGCAGAACCTCGGGGAGCAGAATCTCCATGCTAATATATTCTCGGCCCGTGAATGGCGCAAGTAGGACCCCAGGATTAAGAAGGCTTTCATTTTATAATAGGGAAAGACGAAAGGATCAGGTGCCAAACAATTTCCCAGCAGCGATAAATGGCAGGCAGAATAACAAACGTAAACAATAAACGGCAATCTATCGAGGCAATGGCGCTAAAACAGGAAGTGCAGGATGTAGAGAAGTATCATGACCAGTTGCGCCTGCAGTCCCATGCCCTAAAGCCCAGAAAACACCCCGGAAATTGTGGCACACATGAAAAAGCAGTGATTCACAACAAAGGAGTTGTACCACGCTGATCCCAGAAAAGAAAAACAAAGAAGAATCAGAAAAGAAAAAGGAGGCCATGGAAAAAAAGAGTAAAGACTAAAGAATCCCCTTCCCCAACTCCCCACCCTGCACCTCTGCAGATGAGTACGGCCCCCCCCCCCAGCAGTGTGCCTGTCGCCCTGGAACCAGACCCGAAATATAGAAGAACTGAGAAAAGGGAGTAAGAAAAGAACCCCACCAGACGGGGGGGTAGAGAGAGTATTAATAAACTGGAGGAGGGCCTTCAAAACATGCCCCCGGCTTCTCCCTCCCGCACGGTAAGTTTTCCCCAAGGCAATCAGTAAGCAGCACAAAATCGACCATGCCTAAGAAAAATGGGGAGCATTATGCACCAATTATACTAATAGCTATGCCAAGAGAGCACGCAACCCCTGAGACCGCCCGTCTACTAGATGACCACCCCTGAAGGATCAGCCTTATCCTTGACCGCTCTTTGCAAATCTGCCCATGCATACCCCTCGACCCAGCGCCATGTCCCACGTTACAAGGTAAAGGAGTGTCCAAAAATGACCGGGAAGCGACGCACACAGGTGGGGTGGAAGTCTCTGAGTACCAACACAGTCCGCATCATGGAGGGACGTCTTTCCCAGTGTTGCCCCAGGATCTGCACTGCACACAAGGTCCAGGAAGTCGGAATCAGCCAAAGTAGACAACTGTTGCTTGAATTTTCCCTGGGTCGCCAGAGGCCGTGCACGGGACGAGGCCACCACCTCCCACTCAGGTCCAATACCTCCGGAACAGATCAGACTCACAGCCAGCCGATCACACGGAAGCATACTGTCCGGAGTTTCCAGCTGTTCACTAATCTCAGGGGTGGCCGCGGCATTGTCCTCCTGTGTGCAGTGTGGGAAGTCCCTGTGTACCAGAGGACAGGCAGGCCGCAACTGTCCAGACGCTGATGCCACACCATCGAGCTTACTCCCCAAGACCCCGATGCCATGAACCAAGGTGGAATGAAGGGCACCGAGGGCCTCGAGGAGGTCGCCGTACCCCAGCACAGCTCTCTGCGATCGCTCCGCCACACTCCCAAAAGTCACACACTCCCAATCCTGCTGTGACCCGGTGGACAGGATGGTAGGCTTCATCATAACAAGATGGCCGCCGGGTAGGCCCGACCCGTATTGGGACCGGGACCCAGGGACAAGCGCCTCAAGGTCCACGTCGCTGGAAACAGGGTTCCGGGGGCAGGCAAAAATTATCCGTTGTGTGGTCACGGGCAACAGTCATCCCCACCACGGACCAGCGCCCGCGAAGATCCGGGAGCAGCCCGCAAGAATCAGGGCGAGTTACGGGCGGCGTCCGGGCAGCTCACCGTCAAAGGCAGGGGCAATCACCGGAGAATCTCAGAATTGCCACCCCGGGCATGCACTCGGTCCGCTACGCTTAGCGGTAGGAACGACCACGGCGAAATGTAGGCCGAGGTGTACACCGCTCCGGTGGTCCGCCTCCACCCAGTCACCACAGGCCGCTGTTGTTGAACTGCCACCCGGCCAAAGCGTCCACTCGAGGTCCTGGCTCCAGGGCTGCACGGGCCGCAAACTTCAAAGGCACATTTCTCCGGCGGTACAGCCGCCAGAAACTTCGGAGTCACACGGTCGGTTGCCACTCTCATTCACAAATACGAGCGCGTAGCGCAGGCTGAGGATCTCATGCAGGATATCCGTGCGGGATGCGGAGGTTCACGGAGCCGGGAGTCTACGCTGCCGTCCCGGTCGCCATCTTGGCTCCTCCCATGTATATATATATATATATATATATATGTATACATATATATACATAGAATATATGATGTTACAACGCATGCAATTACAACGCATGTTTTTACATCGCAGTCTTTACATCGCAACTACCATTACAGTGCATGATTTACAACACATGCCATTACAACGCATTTATAAAAACTACCATTACAACGCATACCATTACAATGCATACCATTACAACACATAATACTTTTAGGTTAAGTGTTGGATAGTGTAGGGGTAAAAATGACTATTCCCACTCCAGTGAGTGCAACAGTAGGGTAAGTGTAGGATCGTGTGGGGGTAAAAAATACTAAGTGTTGGATAGTGTAGGGGTGAAAATTACTATTCCCACTCCAGTGAGTGCAACAGTAGGGAAAGTGTTGGATAGTGTAGGGGTAAAAATTACTATTCCCTTGTACCCCAAAACCCATAACAACCCTAATGAGTAAAAAAATCTAAATTTCTTACCTTATAATGCACTGTAATGGCATGCGTTGTATGCGTTGTAATGGCATGCGTTGTAGTGACATGCGTTGTAAAGGCATGCACTGTAATGGCATGCGATGTAAAGGCAGTGGTGTTGTAACAGTTGCGTTGTAAAGGTAGGTCATTGTAATGACTGTGTTGTAATGGATGTTTCACATATATATAGTGTATTGTTGTTTCCATTGTCTATAATGATTTACCATGTTGTAATTCTAGAGCTTATGCAAATATATTTGGTAATATCTGGTAATTTCTGAACCCTCTGTAACTATCCATATAATTACATGTGTCTATTGTAAATAAATAAATAAACAAACCATGATACAAATAACACTGAGCAAACAAGTGAAGTGAGCAGGCCTGACTTTTATTTAGGATTGCTCCCCTCAAAAAACGTCTGAGAACTGTGGACAAATGACATATTTTGTTTCTGCATTAATCCCTCCATATTTCTGTATGTCTTTTCCCCCTCTTTCTTTCCTTTCCTTCTCCATCCATCCATCCATCTAGTTTCCTTCCTTCCCTCCACCATCTATCGTTCTGTCTCTCCCTCCATCGATGTTGCGCCACATCAATCAATATCCCAAGTCCATCCATTCATCTGTGCTCCATTGTTTTTCCTCTCTCCACAACTCAAACATACCAGCACCTTGGATGGAAGTCATAACAACAATTGTTAATAATTCACTTTTCACTGAATTGCACAGTGACACGCAGCCCCACTCAAACTGCTAAAGTGGGTGTTTCATGACACCCTTAGTCATGACATGGACATCCTACCGACTACCACAATAGAGTAATCTGCAACTACACAAGTCTCCATATTAGGTGTTACACTTTTTCCTGCCAGGGACCACCATGTCTTGCAAAGCAGTGCTGAGCAGGGATATCCAGTGATGGGTGCATATAATAAATTGGGCATTGCAATCATCAGTTTGACCTGGCACCTTAATGGTAGATCGGCCACCAGGTTAAAATCCTCATCAGTGAAACAATTTGGAAAGTGTGGAAACCCTGTAGATCTACTAACCTGTAAATGGGAAGGGGAACCACAGGGTTGGCAGATATTTTATCTGATGTTTTTCGGCAAGCGGAAAACAGTAATTTTAAGAAGCAGTGTGTTGTGTAGTATGTAGTGATCAAGTCCACTCAGTTGAGATGATTCAAAGAGGTTTATTAGAAGATGGTACAAGATCACAGGAAGAACCATAAGTAGATCAGATCAAGACCCCACCGGGAGCAGCCAGCAGGCAGTTCAGCCCAGTCAACTGTCATTACTCTCTGCAGATTCCCAACATTCTGACAGCATCATCATATTAACATTCCACTAGTGGTAGAATGGCATTGCATTAGCATAAGCAGGATATAACATATCCCCCTTTCTTATACGGGAAAACAACAAGCTAGAAACAGAAGAGGAGAACATCAGAAAGTGAAAGCAAAAGAATTAAACAAAAGCAAAGACCAACAACATCCATCAAAAGAAGAGCAGTGTGAGAACAACAATAGAAAGAAGAGCAACAAGAAATCAAACATAGAAACCATCCTCCCTTCTTACACAATAGCGAAGAAGCATCAACGTAAGAGAAAAGGATAAAAGAAAGCACAAAAGACTTCCCCAAAACGCACCTACTGGCCAGAACAGGAATGAAATGGGGCTGAAAAAGAAAAACTAACAGAACACAGGGCTACAGGCTGCGACAAACCAGAGGAAGGAAAAACGACAGAAAAGCAAAGTAAAGTCCAGAATCCACAAGAGACACGAGAAGAAGAAGACAACAGAAATGAAGAAAGAACAAGGAAAATGAGGAAAAGTATACGGCTAAACCTCACCCTTCAGAAACACCATCATCAATACAAAATTTGCAATATAATGTAAAGACAACAGTGCATAATAATAATAATTCAAACTATATATGAGGTTCGGGAGGACTATAACCCGAAAACACGCCCTAGAAATAGAAGGCAAGAACAGTAACAGATGGGGCTAAGACCCCTATGAACATAGTCCTTGTAAAGTTGACAATATGTAAAAAAAAGAAATATGGGTAGGAACTCATATGGTACGAACAGTAACAAATATGGGTAGGAACCCATATGGTAAGAACAGTAAGCGTTTGGGTAAGAACCCGCACTACTGCAATAGGACTGTAACCTTTGCATGGGTACACCCTGTAGACGGGTACAATTGAAAGCGTATGGGTAAGAACCCGCAAATTGATTCATGCGAAAGGACTGTAACCTTTGCATAGACGCACCTTGTAGACAGGAACATTAGAAAACGTACGGGTAAAGACCCGAATACATGAGTAGGAACACATGACTAACCTCATGAAGTAGAGATACGTAAAGATAATTGAAATAAAACTGTGTTCAAGAGTACAGTGAGCAAATGGGACTTAAACCCATTGCTGGCAAATGGGACTAAAACCCATTGCAAGTCCCTGAGTAAGGAGATTAGAAACATGCAAAAAGAACAATAAACTCATGGTAAAACATTTGTAAAAGAAGCAGAAATGTAATGACATAGGCCTGGGACACACGCCGGTGAGCGACTACTCACCCGAGAAACAAAAGTCAAAAAACACCCAATATGCAAAAGGACTCTGCAAAATAACGCAAACGTTGAAAATTGCAAGTATTTGGAGAAAACTTTGCTGCCAACTCACATGTGACTTTGTGAGGAAAAATTGTGTCTATGAACATGTACAAGCAAAAACATCTGAATCATCACACAGCACCATGAGTAAAATATAAAGTAATAGACACTGGTGTGCCTGTCACCGCAAAGATGAGGGACAAGCATTCATGAAATCCAAACAGAAGAACTTGAAGAAGAACCATATCCCAGAGACTTGGAAACGGGTGGAACAATCCAGGAGAAGCGACACCCAATGATGTTGAAGAGCTTGTAACTCACCACACAAACTACAGCAAGGTCCAGAGTGATCTGAAGGCGAAGTGAAATCCACACACCTGAGATTGTCATGAAAACAGATGAATAAACAAGAGGTGACAAACGACCTGCACTCATGTCGCTGGTGCCGATTTATGACAAGCGCGTAACTTTATTGCACGCACCGCACGTGGTTGGCAAAGAACAAACGCGTACAATCCAAAACAGCTTGCTCAAACCTGTTGCAGCTTCCAACCCTAAGATGGGGGCACGTTCAGGAGATGCCGGCCGAGCGGCTCACGTCACGCTCTTGTTGCAGAGTGTCCACCGGCAGCGTTAAGACTTCGTAAGAACGAAGACGTCATGGCGATCTGTAGCTGCTTCGTGCCACTCCACGAGCTTGGTAAGATGCGCGAGCTGAATCAAAATTTGAATCTTAGAATAACGGTAGTACCTGGCAGCCTTCACGCAAAATAACAAACTCAGGAAATCGTACAATATACAAAATGATGGCAATTCCTCAATCGATCCATGTGCCCTTAAACAGGTTGTCTCCCAAAGCGGCAAAACGAGTCCACAGGCCCAAGAGCAAACAAGACAAAAAACGTTTCACAGCAGACTGTTTTTCCCTTAAACGCAGAGGACAAATCAATTAACTTCCATTTCATGTTAATTTTAACTTGAGGCACACATGAAGGGAGCGGCTGCAGGTTGTAAGCCACATTACAAGAAGTTGTCATTCTGACAGCATCATCATATTAACATTCCACTAGTGGTAGAATGGCATTGCATTAGCATAAGCAGGATATAACATAGTACTACACAATAAACATGATTTTGCCATTTAAATGGGTTAATATCACTTCACTCAACGACAAATCCATGCTTGTTAGCCATGAGAGCAGGAACTGTGAGGGACAGAGGAGATTTATCTTTCTCAGATTTTTGAGTGGTTGGGACACAGAGGACAATATATGTTCCCGGATTATGATGTGGATTATTGAACTCAATATTCTAGCACTAATTGAAAACTCGAATTCAATCAATACTTATTGCATACCAATAATTGAGTAACTGAGCAGAAAACACTGACCTTTGATGTTAATTGGAAGAGAGAATGGTATAACCCTGCAGTCTCTGGCTGCACATTATTCAATCCTGGTCTCAATTCCTGGCTTCCCCACTTGAACAATATGTGTGACCCACAGCCCACAGTTGTAATTGTCATTTTCCTTAGCCATACAGTTATCGAAAATATTGAAGTAATTCAGTAATGTTCTGCAGTCTACAAAAGCCTCACTCATATTTGACTAATATAAAATAGGCTTCCTTCACATTTAATCACACTGTTAGCTAAGATACACAACATACCAAACTGACACATGTTAGGTAACTTGTGGCAATGTCATAAGGGCATGGGTGTATTCTAAATTATTTAATGCTTATAAAAATATTGTTTTTTCATGAATATCATCTGTTGCCTGATTTACATCTTTTGATGGTCCAGATTGTGCTTTGGCTTGTAGAGCTCTCCACAAGGCTGTCCATCCCCCTGCCCCAGAAACCTAGGACCATATTTATGACCCTTGTGGCACAGGGCGGCGAGCAAGGTACTATGCTGCCCTGCATCACAGAGAAAGGGCAGGAATGCACTGTATTTATCCAATACAGTTAATTCCTGTCCTTTTTCCTTGCACTGGCACTGCTTTGGCATCCTAGTGCCAACGTAGGCGCCCTTCCACTATGGTACAGGGGTGCCTGTGTTGTGGGCAGGATTGATTGTTTTTGTGCAGGAAGGTTTCCCTTCCTGCACAAAAATAGTACAGAGAGCCTTTTTCCTCTTTCTATGTGTGCTGAAGAATGCAGCGCACATAGAAAGAGGAAAAAAGGAGGAGAAATAAACGTATTTCTCCTCGTTACACCTCATGATGAGGCGTATCTCTTTGGCACATTCCCAGTTTATCAGGTTTGGTAATCTGGGAAAGCATCAAATACCAGGAATGCCTCCCTGGCGCAGAGTAATGCAATGGAGCGATTTGCGCTGCACTGCATTACTACATATTTTTTAAACGATTCAAAGCTTCAAAAATATGACGTACGGTTTGCATCCTCTTGCAAAAGCTTGTGCGGTGCCGAAGAGACGCAAACGGGGTCGTAAATTTTGACCTGAGTCTTCAACTGCTGTGAGTGACTCAAGGGTTTCTCCGTGGAAGGCCATTTAAATACTATTTATAATCAACTTGCGAAATACCGCAAATTACTTTAATGTTTTAGTTCCATCGTCATTTGAACATTAAATTACCTTTTGGCGACCTCTTTCAAACAAGAGTAATGTGTTGGTAATTTGTGTCTTGCTCTCATGAAACTGGATGAAAATAGATGGCATATATAAGCCTCTCTTGGCTAATGGGACAGTGTCACTGGGTGAATTAGAACATTTCACATTCATTGAAAACCTTTCAGGGCTGTCACATTTATGGAAAATAAAACCAAGAACCCAGAAAAAGCCAAAAGAGAGCTTTATTCTGCCAAACGCTGTGTGTATATATATTTAGCTTTTATCCATTATTACCATTGAAATTAAACAAAATATTTAGCGACGTTTAATGAGTGTTAGAGCACACAAGGGCGTTCTTCTCTGAGAGATTTCAGTGCCGGCTGGATGCTGTGCTCGAGACTGAACCATTATAAATCATCCGAGGTGGATGTCACATTCAGAAGAGAGCGCCTGGAGGACAATTGGCCTATACTATCATTCATACTTTACTTTTCATTGCAATGTTTTTCAATTGGACTGAAATATCAAAGCAACTGACCTCAGCACACGTGAGATGTTTCTCTCATTTCATATTTCTTTTAATATGCTGTTGATTTCCTGTCTTATGGTAGAAAGAGTATTACATTATTGTCAAATATTCATAGAATGGTGTCTGCAAAACAGAAAATCTGTGTTTTCTATAGACATTATGCCATTTGGAGTACATCAAACTAAGTTTGCTTGCAAATGCACACAACACTCAAAAGCTATGACTGTTGTGATAGTTTATGCATTCCTTTAACAGAGCCATAATGTTTACAGTTATCATGTTTTTTTTTTCTTTTATAGGTATCCCCTTTTTAGGTGACCTCTGTTAACTGTTGATGTGTAAATGACAAATATAGAATGCATGCTTGTTTCATGACACTTTTCCTGCAGTATGATAAGCAAGTCTGCTGGAATATATCCACAGTGTCTATTCTGAAGCGAAGATTCTGTTCTATCATAATTATTGCTGAGTTGCAAACAAGGTTTCACGAAAACTGATAATTTCTTGCTTGTTTATTATTATTGTTCAAAGACGATTTCTCAGAATGAAAGTAAGTGAAAGATCACCAGGACACTGCGCTTTCTGCTAATTGTTTACTCTTGAAAGATTCAACAATGGCTTGATAATGTCATAAAGTCAGGAAAAGAGGGAGAAGGGGAAGTGAGGAGCGCGTTCAGCCTTCACATGCAGGGGCTTATCACCCATCCCTCCAGCGGGAATTAACATTTTAGACTAAGCTATTATATTGAACAATAACTTCATTTTTCTAAACATTGTTGAGTTTGAAACAAATTTGAAACTCAAATTCTTTTTTTTTTTGGTGCTGTGTTTAGCTTGGTAAGCCAAAAACACGAGTGTGGGGTTGATCTCAAACTAAACAGCCAATATATTGGATTATGTTTTGCTTCCCACATTACTTGTAAAGACTGCCAATATTCTGTTTGTCTTTATTATACATAGAATTCATATTGTGTCTAAATCTTTAAAATATATCCAGTGTTTCCTAGTAGAGGGTTGGGGTTCCACTAAACATCCCTGTGATATTTCACAAGTAATGTAACTGAAGCGCATCTCACTCAAATTGTACATTTACGCCAATGTCACAGGTGTCCCCTGTAGACAATAGACCGGAGAGGGAAACAGCACCTACAGCATATCTGCACATGTTGTACTGTTATAATATGATTATTATTAGTAGCACATGTTCAAATAGTAAAAGAAGCATCAATATGTCAACCAATATAGTGGTTACCCTTTTGGGATAATCAATGAGATCAAACCCTTGGCCACGTATACTAAAGTTCTGTTTGCGATTTGTGGCCAGTTTTTTTGTGACCAAAAACCTTTTGGGGGAACTGAACTATGCACTAATATGTCGGTTCAAAAAAATTAAGAATTGGACTGAGTCGTAATTCAACCTACCTAGTTAATATTCATTACGACTCAATCCAATTTACCGCACTCACAGGGATGATGTACAGAAAGGATCAGCAGACGACCATGACTGTGATTCTTCTTAAAGAAAGCATTATTTTTTTTTAAAGTTGACAATTCTCCTTAAACGTAACAGGGTTAATTAAAAAAAAGTTATATTGTTTAATCGGTTTCTCTTAGAGTTGGCAGTGGGCCACTGCCTACATCCCCAGAAACGTTTTCCAAAATTCACAAAGGTAAAGCGGGCCCTTTCCAAATGCCATTCAAAAACCCATTTGGGGCATTGGCAGTTTTCCTGTTAGGGCTCCAGGGCTATGCCCCCTTGTTATACCAAGAGTGAATAATAATCTGTAATTCACTCTTGGTATTAAACGAAAATCCCTTTCAGCAGCAGCATAAAACAGGTTTGCTAGTGAGAATGTCTGATGTCTGGCGCAGGTGCACAAAGGTGCGTGCACCAGCCCTCAGAGATTATACAGGACTGGTGAAACCCCAGCCCTGGCCTAAGGCTTCTGGCAAACCTCAGTGCCTCCCAAACTGTGACATAGTAAAGTGTCACAGCTAAAGTTAGCTACTGGCATTACAGGCCCGTGGCTACATGCCAATCAGCAAGTCACCCCACCCTTTCCCAACTAGCCACAGAGTTGGGAAAGAGTGGGGTGAATGAGCAGAGACTAAAACTTGAATCTGTAACTGCGCTGGTTTGAGGTTTTAGTTTCAAGTGCTCGAAGCTGAAAGAAGCAGCGTGTGTGTAAAAGGGAGCTGCTCTGGCAGCAAGATAAGTATGAAAGCTTTTAAATGCTGTGTATATATGTGAGAGAGTGCGTGTCCATGAGAGAGTGTGTGTACATGTGAGCATGTCTGTGTCTGTGCATGTATGTGTGAATAAAAATGAGAGTGTCAGTGAAAGAGTGAGTCAAAGTTAGGACAAAGAGTGATAAGAAGAGTGAATACAAGTGAGAATGAATGAGTGAGGGAAAATGACAGAGTGTAACTGAATGTTACCATGTATGAGACACAGTGAGTCAAGCCTGAGCGAGTCTTAGTAAGTCAGAGAATGAGTGAAACAGAGTGAGTCAGTGTGGAGTGAGTGAGACATATTGAGTCAGACTGAGTGAGAATGGTTGAGTCTGAGTGAGTTGGTATCAGAATGATTGTTGATGAATGAGTCTGAGTGAGTGTGACTGAGTCAGAGTGATATTAAGTGAATCAGAATGAGTATGACTGAGCAAATCAATGAGAATGAGTGAGACTGAGTGAGATTGAATGAGGCTGACTGTGAATGAGTAAGACTGAGCCAGAGTGAGATTGAGTGAGTCAGAATTAGAGAGACTGATTGGGACTGAGTGTGAATCACTGAGATTGATTGAGTATGAGTGAGTCACAGTGAGATTGAATCAGACTGAGTAGGACTGAGTGAATCAGGGAGGACGGGTGAGTTATTGGGAGACTAGGTGAAAATTAGTTAGATTGAGTGGGAACGAGTGAGTCAGAGTGAGATAGTGAAACTATCATGCTTCCCTGCATGCCTCCTTGCTGACTGTCATGAAAGTTGTGATCAGGGAACAGCTGAAATGCTGAGGCTATAAAGGAGTCATTGGAACTGATTGTTGGCCTTGAACTGAGTGATGGCACTGGCTCCAAAATAGTTATCCTGTGGGAACCATGATTAAGCGTTATAATCACAACACTCCTTTAAATAATACAATAATCCCTGTGATGAACAATAGTGATGCTGCAAGTCTTATGATCTGCTGTTCAAGAGACAATACAAGCGATTTAACCATCTCACACTGTCTAACATCATGAGTTCTTTTATTGTGTTTCTGAACCTGTTTTAATGTTTGTCCTCGCTTTATGTCCATAATGATGCTATGAACACGTGCACCATACCCTACGCACCCGTTGGTGCCGTTACAACGCTATTGTCATGGTTACCTCTAGCAACACCTTTTCTATACATGGCAGCCACGCCTGGCATTGAATTCTTGCAGTTGAAGCATTCCTTGCAGCACCCAGAGATTGATCAGAGATATAGAGCAGCGATCAAGGTAAGGGGTGTCATTTCTGATGCGCTTCTCTACTATTTCTTAAAGCGCTCTAAACATGGTTGAAGGCAGTGCTCTTTGCATGGTTGAAGGGAGCGTTTAATGGAATGGTTGGCATATGCCTAGTACTTAAGCTTGACTTGGAAATCAAGGGCATTTGGTCAGCGCTAGCAATATCTAAGTGTCGCTTGATGTTAAGGTCACATAAGATTAGCAAAGAGTGCGAACAGTGCACATAAAGCACCTCTGAGAAAACGAACATAGTTAATTTGGAACCACATTCTGTGAGCAAGGCTAGTGTTGAACATGTGTGTGGTGCAACTGGTTGTTGTTTGGTTTGCATTACAAAGGCTATAGTTATTAAACATCTGAGGATACAATCCCAGTTATTCAGAGTCTTTGAAGTTATGGACATTTGAGAAAACAATCTCAGTGTTCAAGTTGGTGTATTGGAGTATATCATAGGTTTGAGACTGAATTCTTCATTAACCAACCAATCTGTTGTTATAATCTGCATTCTGAGTCGCAAGAATAACCTGTTGAATGATTTTGAGTATCTTGCAGGTGAGACATAATCATAATGTTGAACTGTTAATACTGTGTTGCTATATAATTGTGTTCAGATAAAGATATCATCACTAATTACGGGCATCATCTGTTCCAGGTCTCCCTCCCCGGGACCGTCCATAACATCCTTCCTCTCGTCTACCCACTCCGATCCTCTGGTTGTTATAAAATCACTGAGTATGTGCTGCTGGAAGGTGTGCTTTGATCGTACTGCTCCTGAGGAATCATGAGCCTGCCAGAAACTGATAGAGACTTAGTAAGACTAAGTGAGTCAGAGCGAGATTGTGTGAGTTAGAGCGAGTGAGACTGAGTTGGAATGAGTGAGAGTAAGTGGGACTGATTGAGTATTAGTGAGTCACAGTGAATTGAGTGAATCAAATTGAGTGGGACTCAGTGAATCGGGGAGAATGAGTGCTTTATGGAGTGGTTAAGGGAACCTAGGTGAGAATGAGTGAGATTAAGCAGGAATGAGGGAGTCAGAGTGAGACTGAGTGAAACTGAGTGAGACTGAGTCAGATTGAAATTGAATCAATCAGAAGGACTGAGAATGTGTGGAATAGAGTAAAAGTAACTGAGAATGAGTGAACCTGAGTGGGTCAGAGTGAGAATGAGTGAGACTGCATGAGGTAGTGAAACTGAGTCAAATTTAATAAAAATGACTGTAAGTGTAAATGAGAGCAAACGACTAAGACCGAGTGAGAATGGGTGAATGTTTAAGACTGAGTGAAAGCAGATGTGAGCGAACCCCTCAAACCCTCCAATTAAGTGAGCCAGTCTTGCTCATTGGAATTCAAGCCAAGGATTATGCCCCACCACTTTTAATAGTCACCAGACAAAGCTGATTTTAGGAGTTCATAAAACTATACTGCCTCCTAAATTGTGCTTTGTGCATGGCCACAATTCTTCTTCTAGTAGCAACTATTTAATAGGAGTGTTTATGAATGCAAAAACATTTAGTATTTCTGGCTCAATCATTTAATTGAGAGATGCAGTGGTCTTTGTTCATCCTCTCATGTTATTTTAGTAAGCAAGCTATTTGTGGTTAATGAAAAAAATACAACCAGAAGGACTTCTCTTCTCCTTTTGCAATATCCATATACGTGGCAGAGCAACTGAAGCCAGCTGAAACTATTTTGAAGACCTTTCCACTCAGCAACATTTTATGGCTGAAACACTTGTTGCAGAGTGAAGAATGGTTCGTAATCTTGCCATGAGAAATCAAATCATACGATTAGGCCTTTTGGTCGAATTGAATGTGACTGCCCCCATTGGTGCAAGGAGGTAGTGATGCTTGTATTTCGTCACTGTGGAAGTATCTCCTTTGATGCTGGCTTTAGGACTTGGAGAACCTTAGAGGCAGTATTATATCATTTAGTGCAATTGAATGGTCACAGCTTTTGCCTGGATTTTGGTTGGGTTAGCCAGAATGGATTCTGGGGGCTTTTTGCCAACTTTTTTGGCTGAGAAGCAGGAAGGTTTCTAGCCTGCTTTTGGACAAGCTCTTTGCTCAAACAAAGGTCTCAATTTTACTCCTGGACATCTTCATATTAGCTAGTGCAGCGTGGTTGTGCACTGGATGGAAACAGTAATTACTTGGACCAGATCTAACATCAGAGTGGCTGAAACCTTTGCAAATTACATGAAAAGCAGAGTGCTTCTACTATTTAAAGAATTTGGAAAGGAGTCTTTAGGTTGTAGAGCTGAAACATGGTGGAGTTTGGCAAAACCAACAAACTGCAACACAATCAAGAGAGGTGATCATTAAAGTCAAATTCTCCTCCTTAAAATAGTAGATGACACATAGAATAGCATTAAAGTGCTGTATAGGAAATATAAAATAACCTCACAGGTCCTGCTGTATGATCCAGCCCTATTTTCCTGAATGGGGTGAGATGGTATGGTCACATGGCCAGATTCACAAAGGTAAACGTACGCATTTTTCTTTTTTTTCGTCCTCATATCACCTTTCGGCCAATACAGTCTGAGGGTATACCAACTCAACTTCCAAGCCTGGTGTAGCCATTGGCTAAATCTCTCTATGCCCTTCTCCAACCTTATTCTCAGCAGGGCGATATAGTGTAATCATTGGACACCCAGCATTTAACTCACCAGGCCAGAAAGTGGCTCCATCTTTTATCGTTTGATGTTTTTTTATGAGATAACTCTATGCCACAGAAGTACTTAGCAGAACTAAGCCATTCCTCTTCTGTAACACTACAAATCCAAATTCTATGTCAGGACCGCAGGCAGGGGCGTAACATAGGCCCCCGCATCCCCCGCGGTGCAGGGGGGCCCCGAGCTGCAGGGGGCCCCCTCGGCACAGTACTTCTACCTGTGCGCTCTGGAATAAATCCGGAGGGGGGCTCCTCCGTGTACATTGCAGGGGGGGCCCTTGAACTTTCGTTACGCCACTGACCAGAGGCAAGGATTATGCTATTCTTCCTCCACTTTACTGAACACCAGCCATTTGAAGTTAAGTAAACCAAACTACTATTCCCATGAAACATCGGGAATAACTACAAATAAAATTACAGAGTGTCCATGGATAGAGAGTCCCCTTCCATCTGCACCAGTCACAGGGCTCCAAGGTTCTGGTAGTCCTCCGTCACTGTCCATTCCCCCTCTTTCATCGTTTGGGGTCAGCCAACCAGGACGCATCATGAATCCTGTTTGCCAGACTCACCTGTAGAAGCAAAGATATATTGTAAGCGACAGCAATGGCTAAGGTTTAGCCCCGTAGGGGAAACATCACAAAACATTTGCAAGAGAACCTTGACAGTTAATGTGAACAACTCAGATAAACCATTTTACTTATCCCAGTACAAGGGTGGGAAGGTACCAAAGAGAACCTTGTACCCTGGGTGGGATAATCCTTGCCTCCGAGTCCTTAATAGAATTGAAACTTTCCGTTACGGTGGCTAGGAAATTTTTCATTCTATGTCAGGATCGGAGGCGAGGATTATGCTAGTTTTAAGCTTACTCACGACCAAGTGAACCACGTCAATAACCGGTTTAAAATAAAACCGTTTAAAGGGAGAGTCTGAAGACCAGTCTGCTGCATTCAGAATGTCTTCCAGACGAACTCCCAGGGTAAACACTTTAGAGGTCATTGCCCCTCCGGTAGAATGAGCGCCAAAGGCTGAAGGTCAATTCCAGCTTCCTGCATTACCCACCTTACCCAACAGGCAATAGTGGGGGAAGACACCGCCTTATGGGGCTTCTTGAGCACAATAAGTAATTGTCGCTCTCCTGGAGGACGTAACTCCTCCGACATCTCCTCATATGCTTTAAAGCAAGAGACAACGCACAGCTTCGGAGAATCCAGAAAAGCAGGATAAGAGATGGTTTTTGCCCCACATTTAGTGCGTCTATGAATAGTGAAGGTAACTCCCATGGGGGAGAATATACTGCCTGAAACGTCAAGGGCCCTGACCTCAGAAACCCATCTGCAAAGAAGCATGGCCAATTTCGCCGAAAGCTCTTTCCTAGAGAGGAATCTGTTCGGCTGCCAGGACAAAAACAAGTTCAAAACCTGATTAACATCCCAGAGCTGAGAATAACGAGGCTCGGGAGGTAGGGAGAGGCGGATGCCTCGAAGAAGACGACAGACCCAGGGATGTTCCCCCACAGCAGATCCATCCACCATGGTATGACCCACCGAAATGGCTGAACGGAAGGTTTTAATGGTTCTATAAGCCAGGCCTTCCTCCGCCGGGGCAGCCCAAAAATTCCGAATGGAGGTAACATCTGCTGCCACGGGATTGAGACTCCTTCGCACACACCAACGATACCACCTTCTCCAGGTGGAGCGGTATCCCTTGACGGTACTATCGGCCCAGGCCTTGGACATGAATTTCTCAGCTGCTCCTGAAAGGCCTGGGCCCATTGTCCGCTGTAATCCCGCCACGCCATCAGGGCTAGGGAGCCTTGTGCGATTAATGGGTGAGGATCCTTGTCCGGACTGAGAAGGAGAGTTGGAAAGCAGGGGCGAGGGATCGAAGAATCCCAAGAAAGTTCCAGAAGTACCGGAAACCAAACTTGAGACCTCCAGATTGGCAATATAAGCACCACGTCCGCTCTCTGGGATCGAGCTTGGGCCAAGACCCTCGTTAGCATGGTGAACCGGGGAAAGGCATAACCTGTTTCGCCCCGCCAGTCCTGAAGGAACGTGTCCATCCGCGCTGCCAGGGGATCCGGCCTCCAGCTGAAGAACTGGGGAAGCTGGTAGTCTAGGTGGGAAGCAAAGAGATCCACTGAAAAATGCCCCAAATGCTCTGTAGGTCCGCAAAGACACCCGTGTGTAGTTTCCAGAGACTCATGTCGTGGAAATGGCGTGAGTGGAAATCTCCACCTGGTTGTCCTGACCCGGAAGATACTCCGCCATCACGGAAATGTGATGATCCAGGCAGTACTGCCAGAAATTCGCTGTCAGGTCTGAGAGTGCCCTCGATCGCGTGCCCCATAGATGGTTGATGTATCGGACCGCCGATATGTTGTCCATCTTGAGGAGGACGCAGGACCGGATCGAGTCCTTGGTCCAGCATTGGATAGCAAATGATCCCGCCAAGAGCTTCAGACAGTTGATGTGTACCCCTTGCTCTTGTGGTGACCACACACCTCTCCTAGCGCAGTCGCCACACCTCGTGACCCAGCCGGATCTGCTGGCATCTGACTCGATAACGATATCTGGCGCAGAACCGAAAATGGCACGCCCATTCCATGCTTCCATATTGGTGAGCCACCACTGGAGCTCCTCTCTGGCGTCCACCAAGAGGCTCACTTTCTGTGAGTATGGGAGGCCTCTGCATAAGTGTATGTCCTTGAGGCGCTGGAGGCCTCTGTAATGGAGCGGACATAGGAAAATAGCCTGGATGGAGGGAGAGAGGAGACCCACTATACGGGCTAGTTGCCGGAGGGAAAGTTGGGTCTGTGCGAGAGCTCTCCTGAACTCGTGTCGGATCTTCGTCATCTTGCGATATGGAAGGCTGAGAGTAGACTCCACGGAGTTGATCAAGAAACCGAGAAAAACAACCTTCTGGGCTGTAACCAGAGTGGATTTCGCCTTGTTGATCATGAAGCACAGGCTCTGAAGGAGATCGACCGCTGTCTGAAGCTGGTGAGCTAGGGTGTTGGGGCACTGAGCCATCAGTAAGATGTTGTCCAGGTACACAATAAGTCTCATACCGGAAGCTCTCAGACGTTCTATCACCAGTCGGAGAACCTTGGTGAAGAACCAAGGGGCGGAGGAAAGGCTGAAGGGGAGAGTAGGGAACTTGTACACCTTGCCCCACCAGGAGAACTGCAAGAACCTCCGGTGCGGAGGGAAAATGGGGATCGTAAGGTAGGCGTCCTTGAGGTCGAGGCGCACCATCCAGTCGTTGGGCCTGAGGGGATCGCAAAGGAGATGGATTCCCTCCATCTTGAAGTGACGGTAAACCAGCCACTCGTTTAACTCACGTAAGTTCATGATGGGCCTCTGGCCCCCGTCCTTCTTGTCCACCAGGAAGAGGTTGCTGATGAAGCCTCTGGGGTGGGGTAGAGTCCCCACAACGCCCCTTTTTCCAAAAGAGATTGGACCTCGAGATCGACCAAAGCGGCGTCTGCCTAAGAAAAAGAGAGGGGGCGTAGGGGAACCGGTTGCAAAGGCTTCCTGTGAAACTCTATGTGGAACCGTTGTACGGTTTGTAGAATCCAGGCGTCCCCTGTGATGGAAGTCCAGGCCTGGAAAAAATACGCCAGACCACCCCCACTTTTAGAAGGGAAGAAGGGAGAACACTCACCGGAAGAGTTGGAGGTTCCACTGCCTCTGCCAACACTGTTCTTGCCCCGACATCCTCTAGTTGGATAAAAGTTGCCTAATCTGGCTTGGTCCTGGTATTGCCCATGAGTGGAGCCTTGTCCCCTGTGTTGGTTAGGACAGCTGGATGAGCGGCCCCTGCCTCGGCCGGCCCCTTGGAAAACCTGAGAGTGAAACACCTTCTTGATAGAAGATTGCGCCTTGTCTAAGGACGTAAAGGTGTTCACAAACCTCCCTAGTTCTTTTATGAAGGGCTCCCTGAGGAGGCCGCCCTGTGCCATTGGGCCCGCTTCTGAATCGGCCAGGTCCCCCAGTTTGGGATCTACTTTAATCAACAAGGACCTGCGCCACTCCATGGAAATAGCGCAGTTGGCATTACCTAGGAATACCACTGCGCGTTGGGTCCAGGACGAGAGGTGCTCGGGAGAGATCAAGGACCCTGACAATTTTGCGTCCCCTGCCATGCCAAGGATTTAATTATTGGACCTAGGACGTCTAGGAGCTTGTCTTGGCAAGCCCGCCAAGACCTGTCAATACCCTTCCTTGGGTCCTTGACGAACGTTTGAAGGAACGTCACCATGTGTGGATCAATGTCGGGGTGGCAGCTACTTTCCCCTCCAGAGAGGGCCGGGGGCGCTCCACACTAAGACAGTTGCGAGCTGTGGCCTCTAACGGCCGGCAGATCCTGCTGGTGACATTTTGGGCGACCTTATCTGAAGGCGCCCAGTCAGAGGAGCTAGTATGGAGGATGTCATCTGGGTTTAACATGTCAGCACAGATGTTCTAAGTGTCAGAACTAGGTACCGATCAGGAAGGACTCCAGGGGTGGGATGGCCCGGCGGTGTCATCAGTGTCCCCTTCATTACCATCCCCTGGGGCAGTGGGTGTCACTGGTGGGGGGTTACTTTCCAGGAAAGCCAGCTTGAGGCGGTCAAATGCAGCCAAATCCACCCCCGTGTCTCTGGGATGTTTGGCAGGTGGAGGCTGGGAATCAGCGGGGGTTCCGCTGGGGGGATGGGAGGTGGTCGGGAAGGCCTAAGAAGCCTTGGCTAGCTTGTCGCAAGCCTGTTCAATTTGGAGGGACAGGCGCTCCTCCAGGGGCACCATGGCCTGCTCTACCGCATTATGAATGGACGCGTCTACCGTGTCGTAAAAGTCTTCATTCCACTGAAGAGCAGTAAGTGGGTCCTCCTCCCACTGGTCATCCTGAAAGTCATCATCCTGGTAGGACACCATTAGGACCAGGAGAAGGTGACACCACACAAGTAAGTGGGTGAATATGGCAGAGGGGTTACCTCAGAGTAAGGGGGCTGGGTGTCAGCCTAAACTTTATGCGGGCAGTGGTTGCGTTAAAATTGGCAAAACCCTGGGACCCAACAGCCCTGGTGCAATTTGTGAAAAGGGCAGCCTGCCGGTAAAGGTCCCAGCTGGATAGTACTCCTGCGATACAGACTCTGCGCTAGAGCGTTCAAGTGCCTATAATTACGGACCCCCAAGGCGGGAAGCCACCGATAACGCTGCCTAATGACAGGTACAGACCCACAGTAATGGCAGGAATTACAGACCACCCAGGTTGTAACGGCAGGCAGGGCTCTCCCACAGCGTTGCGGCTTGATTGGAAAACGTGCTAAATGCACAGAAGGTCCAGCACGCACGCCGTGGGAAGGACGCACACGGGCGCCATCTAGTGCTGGGAGGAGAGCACCACAAGCTTGCACCATGTAAACACGGCCACTCGAACGCTCCCACGGCCGGGCACGAGTCAGCCGAGTAGCGGTTGACTCGTGTGTAAAGGAACTTAAAAGATAAGTCAAAAGCGCAATGCAACAAAGACAAATCGGTGACAATAAGCAGATCGGAGACAGGCGCATGCCCCAATCAATGCTCGGCGCGCTCGGCCGTTACCTAGTGCGCTGTGAGGTGCCAATAAAATACAGGTCAAAATGCCACACAACAGGCACAGAAACACAGGAGAATGCGCTAATGAACAAAACAACGGCCCAAAGGCCGAGAATAATGAAAGCCAATACAATCAGCAATAACAAGAAAAGTGAAGAAAAAATCTAACTTATCTGGCTGCAAGCAGCGAAGAAAGAGGAGGAATGGACAGTGATGGAGGACTACCAGCACCTTGGAGCCCTGTGATTGGTGTAAATGGAAGGGGACTGTCTATCCATGAACACTCTTTCATTTTATTTGTAGTTATTCCCGATGTTTCATGGAAATAGTAGTTTGGTTTACTTAACGTCAAATGGCTGCTATTCAATAAAAAGGAGAAAGAATAGCATAATCCTAGCCTCCGAGTCCTTAACAGAATTGAAACTTTCCGTTACGGTAGCTAGGACATTTTTCATTCCTGTCCAACAATTTCAGCTAGGATCTGACTTACTTTCTCCCAATAAAAACTTAAAGCCGGGCAGTTGGCAAACATGTGGCTATCATCCTCCTCTAAAACAATTCTTGCATACTTACTACCTGGGGGTGACATCCAAGCAAAGAACGCCTCCAGTTCTGGACCCCCTGCACCCGCAAGATTTTGTCATGTCCAACAGGAGGTCAGCTGTAAATATTTAAATTTAGAGACTCCGCCATTTGCTAAGCCAGAAACTTCCTGCCAGGAGATCAGGGCATCACCTCTTCTGAAATCTTCCCAAGTAAGACAATGCCCCCCCTGAAGAGGGCTACTCAGTTTGTCCTTGAACAAATCAGATGTGCCTGAGGAGTCTCAGGTTGATTAGGGATCTGCATAATAATGGATGCCCAAAACTTTCCTGATATATATCATGACCTTCAAAGTGGCCAGGAGTACTTTCAGCCTGACCCACTTAAAAATGTGGATCCCCAAACCTTAACAGAATATTGGCTGGTCCTTCATGTTACAAGATAGCTCTAAAAAGACAACCCATATAAGAGTTATCCAATACGCCAGCCAGCAACCTGAAGTTATTAAATTAAAAAGTGTAATAAATAATAAAGTTGCACCAGCCCTCACAGTTTATGATGCCAAAGCAGTCCGCACAGCTCTTTATGGAGCTGAGCTATGGGGGTTCGATAATGTCGATGACATCTGCAGATCTGAACATAAGTTCCTAAGGGATCTGGTGATGCTGCACCGCAATATCCCACTAACACCTTTAATGCTCGACATGGGCAGGCAGTCAATAGGTGACACAACAAGGTTATGCCCACTGCTCTTTTGGGCTCGCATCAGGCAGACCCCTGAACTCTCCAAATATGCCGAAGCACTCACTGAGGTACTCCCAATTTACCCTGTCAAATGCTTTAGCCGCATCAATTGTAGCAATTGTCAGGGAGAGATTAAAAGTTTCCGCCATATCAATTGTGCCTAGAAACCGGTGCATCAGATCATACAACTGTCTCCCAGGAGCAAATCCTTTCTGATCAGATATGAATTAAATCTGGGATAATTAGTGAAAGCCTTTCAGCAAAGATTCTGGCAAAGATGTTATTGTCAGAATTGAGGATGGATTTCGGCCTGTAAGAGTCCACCCACTTAGGTTTGTTACCTGGCTTGAGAATCATTATTACTGTGGCTTCATACAATGAGGGCAAGATTTCATTTCCTGCTAAATAGATCTCAATAAGCAGTTGCTTCCAAGAGGGAATCGAGAATGTTATCATCTTTTTATAGAATTTCAGCTGATATCCCATCTGGGCCAGCTGCCTTTAGATTAACTAAGCTCTTTACTTGTTCTAGTATCTCTTCCTCTGTAAATTCACCTGCGAGACTAGCTATCTGCTGTTCTGTAAGCCATGTAAGGTTTTTACTCTAAACCCAGTCTCTAATATGTAATGGATCAGGGTTGAGATCTTCCTTATAAACAGCACTCAGACTACAAAACATTTCTGGCTTATTCTCCTCGATAGAACTCAAAGTCTTAGTTGTCCCTGACCAGACAAGTCCCTCTATAATAGTAGTAGTGATACTTTATTCGGTTATAGTTAACTATAAAAGTGTACACACCCAAAATAAAATAACACTAGAACATATACTGTAAAAATACATATCAATCCTTTTATATTTCATTCCTCATTAAAAAAAATTGCAAAATAACTAATCATCTCATGTTCTATAAAATCAAATAAGAGTACATCATCAGTCACTTAAAATAAGAACATCCAAGCAACATCATACTATTTCATTAACCAACATTCCCACAGATGCAAAATAAAAAACAGTGCAATAAGTCCAAAAAGTGGCCGTGCATAGTGCATTAACAGTTATGTGCAAGAGGCAAGTTAGCTAAAAAACCTGTTTAGTTAGCACAACATTAAGCAGTAGGCTTTAAAATTTTAATTCTCTTAAACCATACTGCTAGTAAAAATTTACTAACTGCAAATACTATATATAATCCTAAAAGCTACCAAGTGTCTGTAAGTTCCCATGTCACTGCAAATGGGCACAATCCATTTGCGATGTAAATTACAGTATTCAGGACAAAAAACATTATGGTGCCGATTCCGATCCTGTAAAACCCGGGTACGAATGGTCGTACGGAGCGTTTTCTCCATACGACTCGTACCCGGGAATTCCACCTTACAAACCAGCAAGTACGATTCGTACAGAAATACCATTTCCGTACGAATCGTAAAAAACACCGTACGGCTAAAAAATACATGTATGAAAGAAGAGAGGGACCCCTTGGTAACCCAAAGGACTAGGGTTCAAAGCTGAACAATTTAAGCAATATTTCCTCACACGCCCTTAGGAACATTAATGTTCCTAAGGGTGTGTGAGGAAATCAGTTAGATAGAATCTTCTATATATTCTTCCTAAAGGACAATATTGCTTAAATTGTTCGGCTAAAAAATACATACAAGTCTGATCCTGGCCAACGCGTACGCGACGTCCGCACGGAGTCAGGCAGCGTTTTACGGACCAGCAAGTACGATTCATACCTACAGCACTCCGCACGTCTATATTTTTACGGGAGCCAAAAAGTGCCGGAAAAGCTAAGTACGCTGCGATGCACGAGGAAAAGGGGGCCCGCTACGCGACGTACGTGCCATCACCCACATCGTACGTGTCATCATGTACGGTGCGTACCCCAACATTGCATATGTACGGACCGTACCCCCCACCCCCGTTTGTACAGACCGTACCCCCCCACCCACGTATGTCTGCACCGTACCCCAGGCATACCCCCCCACCCGCGTATGTCCGCACCGTACCCCAGGCGTACCCCCCCACCCGCATATGTCCGCACCGTACCGCAGGCGTACCCCAATCCTTGCGTATGTACGGACCGTACATACGCGAGGATTGGGGTACGCCTGGGGTACAGTGCGGACATACACGGGTGGGGGATACGCCTGGGGTACGGTGCGGATATACGTGGGTGGGGGGTATGCCTGGGGTACGGTGCGGACATACGCGGGAGGGGTGGGATGCTGGGGGGGCCGTACGACTCGTACCCCGGGCACAAGTGTACTCGGGGTAGGGGTCGTACAAAGTTCGCTCCGTACGGGGCATTTTCCATGCGCTTGTGTTTTCGGACGGGCGGTACGGATCGTACTTGCGCGCTCGGACTTCAGTTTTACCATTTGTATGTAAAACTGTCCGGGAACGTCTCGTAGACTTTTCCCGAGGCGATTCGTATGTATTTTTCAAGTACGAATCGTACTTCGCCATTTGTACGGGATTTGTACGATTCGTACGTAAAAAAATACGGATACGAGTCGTACGGTAATTTTTTTTCACGGATCGGAATCGGCACCTATATGTACCTCGTCTTTGTCATTCAGGTCACATGCTGGACAAGTCATAAAGTCTTGCTTCTTGTACCATTTACAAGTAAAATATCGTAGAGGGAGAGACCCGGGGCTAAAACGTATATACAGACCTCTAGCTAGGGGAGGGATTATTAGGTCTAACAATTTGTCAATGGTGGGAAAATACTTAAAATCTAAAAGGAAAGAAATCAACAGCCCATTTGAGCTGTTTGTTGTATATCCATCATTTATATAAGCTCAATAACGAGCTTTCACCATCTTGAAATCATCTTTGCGAATCAGAGTTTGGTCATCCCAATCGCTCTGTAACCCCAATTTCCCCAGCCAAACCGAAACAAGTTTGACTCATGGGGGATTCCTAGCTCTTGGATTTTTAATAAGTCTATAAGTGAATCTTGGTAAATTCCTAGCTCGAGTGTGGTCCAAAGTCGGACCCAATGGACTAACATTTTTAAAACAGCCAGATCAGCAATTCTTTTCCAACCCACATCAAAATGCAAGGGGGTAAGGGGTGAACTCGATGGAAGACAAAGCAATTTTCTAGTAAAATTGTTTTCCGCAATTGCCAACAACTTAGTGTTGGCATGGCCCCAGATCTCAGCACTGTAACGTCTATTATTAAGGTGCTCTTGTTCAATTGGCTTGTCCACCTAGAGTTATCCATAAGTCTAATGCCCAAATAATCAAAACTGTGTACTCTTTCGAGAACCTCACTACCTACACAGACAATAGGGCGCTTCCTCTTAGCCTTCTCGAACACATATACTTTGTTTTGCTCACATTTAACTCTAGTCCCCTAGAGTTGCAAAAACTTAAAAATGTATCTATTAAAATTTGGATTTTCATGGGTGTCTTAGAGATAAGAAGGGAGTCGTCGGCAAAAAGAAGAATTGGTATCTTTCTATTGTTCAAGACTGGGGAGTCATTTTCACATTGCTCCAAGGCTTCTGTAACATCATTAATATATAAAGAGAACAAAGTGGGTGCAAGAACGTAACCCTGGCGTACACCTCTCTCAATGGGAATGCGGTCCGTTAGTTCCCCATTTGGACCCAATGAACCTGAGCATAATTGTTCTCATGTAATGTCCCTCTATATTATTTCTACTTAGATCTACTCGGGTTTCCCAAGCCAGTAATACCCTGCGATTCTCCACGTACTCAAAATGCTGAAGTCTACTAGCTTCCCATTTAACGTTCAACCTATTGTCCAAGTAGATTTTGAGTTCTTGTTGCTGCTGCTCTAACTCCTTCCCCAAAAAAATAATTAGGCTCACAGACTAAGAGAAAGTAATCGATACATGAATAGTGTCCGTACTTCTTACTATAGAAAGTATAGCCTATTTCATTCCCTTTATTCTTTCTCCATATATCTACTAAAGCTAGATCTCTCATCATATCTCTTAGGGGTGCCCTGGTTTTACTCATAGCTGTTTATAGGGACCTAGACATTGTACTGTCTTCTCTATTTAGCACTACATTAAATTCTCCTCTAACCAGATAGGTCAGTGGACAGTTAGCCAGGCTTAGCTGCAAGCGTCCCGGGAACACTGGATCATCACAGTTTGGACTGTAATATCTTGCACAGGTTAATTTCCTGTCTCCGATCTCTAGGACAGTGACTAACCACCTTCTCAAAGTATCTGTTTTGTAGTTAGGCACCCTTATCTCCATGTTCTTCTTTATGAGTATAGCTACCCCTTTTGTGCTGCCTGTTTGTTCTGTACAAATGACTTCTTGTAGCCATGGACATTTCTTAAAGGTTGATCTACATTCCTACGCATCCAAGTGTGTTTCCTATAAAATTATGAATGAGCGTCTACATTTCAGGAACTCCAATATCAGCCTACATTTATCAATCAATCAATCAATCAATCAATCAGGATTCATAAAGCGCCGCAAATCACCCAACAGGGCATCCAGGCATTTAAATGCCCCAGTGGCTTATTTGAACAGACAGGTCTAGAAGGCCGTTCTGAATTCTGGAATTGAGGGGATGGTCTGGAGGTATGTGGGGAGGCTGTTCCAGGTCTTTGCTTTGATGTGGGAGAAGGAGTGTCCTCAACTTCTGCTTTGGTGGCTGTGCGGGATAAGGGCAAGTGAAAGGGAGGCACAGCATAATGTTCTCGGTGGTGGAAGTTCAGGCGGTGGTTAATATAGGCAGGTTCTTGGTTGTATAGAGCCGTGTGTGCGTGGGTCATCAGCTTGAATTGACATCTCTTCTGTATGGGGAGCCAGTGGAGGTTCCCGAGGTGGGTGTGATATGGGTTGTCGGGGAAGACCGACGATGAGTCTGGCTGTGGTGTTCTGTGTGGTTTGAAGTCTCTGTAGAAAGTGTGCAGCGATTCCTACGTAGAGGGCAATGCCGTAGTCCAGTCGACTGGTGATGAGAGTTTGTGTCAAGGTGTGTCTCATATGTAAAGGTACCCACTTGATGATTCTCCGTAGCATGCGAAGAGTGAGGAAGTTCCATGGGACTACCTTGAAAGCATTCCCCATCATAAACTCTTCATGCCCTGGGCAACTTTACAGCTAATCTCCCTTTGATGTCTTAGAAACCATCTTAGGTGTGAGATGAGGACACATTTTGTATATTTTTTCCCACAAGCTCCCATACCCTTGTGCCCCACTCTGAGGAACCCCCCTTTCATTATATGGCACAATCTGCACGCCTTCAGGGCTAATCTCTCAGAATGACAGAACAAAAAGAAAAAAATAAATCTCTGCAGGCCGCTCCCTGCCATCCTTTGTAGCCCAGCTTACACTTCTATGTCAAATGACAAGGGACAAACAAAAATCAAAGTGAAAAGACTCGGGCCTTCCTTAGAAGGAAAATAGAAAAGCAATGGATAGGCAGCAGAAACTAGGGCCTCTTAACCCTCCCATCCTGACACTGACGGTCTATTTTATGCTAGTCCAGATGATGTTGTCTGCATCTTGTGTAGTAGGTCTTCAGCTTCTTCTTTTGTTCTTAAATGATGCATATCATTTCTCCTCGTTACCTTAATGATGGCCGGGAACTTAAATTGCACTGTGGTCCCTTGTGCTCTCAGTGCCCCTATCTTTTTGCCAAGCTCCCACTGTCTCTGTGCTGTGATCCTTCCCTCGTCGGATCTAATCTGGAAATTAAGGAATTCAGACTGCAATGACCCTGCTTTTAGGGCAGTGCTCAGAATTTGCTCCTCTACTGCATAAGTCTGAAAATTAATTAGAAACTTCCTGTCTCCCTTCAGTTTAAATGAGTCTCTATGAACCCTCTGGATTTCTTGCTCCAGATCCCCTTCAGACCACCATTTTAAAACAGCCTCTCATAGGAGCTTGGTGCAAAACCTTTTCAAATATGATCCTTCCACCCCTTCTGGGACATGTCAAATGCGGATATTGTTCCTCTGGGAGTGGATCTCCAACCTCTCCATAGGCTTCATAAGCCTTGTGTTCTGACACCTTAGTTCTACTATTTCCTGCAAATTTCTTTCGATATCCTCTTTTGCTTGCCCTATCTGATCTACCAGGGACATTGTACAGACTGCCAAATCGCCCAATTTAGAATTCAAAACCTGGCAAGCCTCCTGTATCTCCCTCTGGTTCTGTTCTGAGACTTCAAACTTCTTCAGGATTTCTTGATTCAGTTCCACAAAGAAACCTTCAACTTGTTTGATGCTGGGTGCTACCTCACTATTTGCCTGTGTTTGTGGAAATTGGCCCTCGACCTAACTCTCAGGATTCGGTATTGGCATGGAGATAGGTGAACCGGGTAAGTCCGGAGCATCAAGCTAAGCAGCGGGGACTGGCTCAGATGGGCGAGGGAGAGCAATGTAAGACTAAATGAGCATGCAGAACTACATGAACAAAAATAATAATAATAATAATAATAATAAATGACACAGCAAATTATAGACAACGCAAAACATCTCTGTCAGAGAAGCTGTTCTGGGCTTGTGAGCCAATTTGATGCAAGAAGGGAAAATTATGCATAACACAAAAACAGCCATTGTAAATACAAAAGCAAAACTAAATCTGAACGCATATTTTGCTTCATGTGTAGACTACACCCCTAATTAAACAATTGCACTATTCGGATGCAAGGGGAAGGCAAT
Source organism: Triturus cristatus (assembly GCF_964204655.1). Taxonomy (NCBI): domain Eukaryota; kingdom Metazoa; phylum Chordata; class Amphibia; order Caudata; family Salamandridae; genus Triturus; species Triturus cristatus. The sequence goes on along the minus strand of NC_140581.1, from coordinate 748,414,115 downwards.
TTAACTAAAGACTGCTAAGAAACACTCTCATTTTAATGTTTTAAAGTGCATGGTGCATGATTCCTATAGACTGCCAAACAAGGAAATGTGTTTTATAACTGATCTGAGAATAAGTTTCTTCTGTTGAAGCAAGAAAGGGGTAGAAAGGAACTGTTTAAAGTGTGGCCTTTGTGAAATTAGTAGGGTGGCTGTAAATCTTTTCAGTTAGAAGCACTGTGTAATGTTGAAAGTGGATAAAAGCTAGTGACCTGTGTTTCTGTTTTCAAAAAAGGCTCGATTTATGGTGTGAAACACGGTTTGTTAACTCTGTGCTGGGTGAAATACGAGAACATAGAAAGCAGGCCTGTGTTTCAAAATGTACTGTAAAGTGACTGCAGCTCAACTAAAACGTGCTAATGTTTTAGGGTTGAGTCATAGACAACGTTAACCAATGTCGTAGTCTGGCATTCATCCCTTAGTGTAGTATTTTGAATTTAAAATATCGGCCTTTTACGTAGACATCGAAATCTGCCTCTTGTTTGGTGCCACTATAATGTATATATGTGCATTTAATTCCATGTGTGGTAGCATTTTGCCACTTGTGCCTCTGAAAATTCACATTCGGAGTTTTCTCGGGATTCACCTCACTGATCATGCAAGCTATTTAATTGTTGTCAAGGGTTTAACATTCTCCACCATCCTGGGGGGTATCAAACAAACAGTAAATAATACAAACAGTATATAATAAAACAAAACAATTACCATAGTCCTTCTCTTTTGCACAACAGGCGTACACAGAAACAGCAGAAATATGATCGGGACTCTGCAAGGGATTTATTTGTGCAAGGGGACAAGTTGGAGAGAGAAGAACAATTGGAACATTCGTGTTGATGGGTTATTCTGTTGCTAACGAAAGATAAAGCTTTTGACGTGAGCAACTGGGTGCGGTGCACAGCAGCACGCTTTATTAACTTCTGAAGAGAATGACGATAATTGCAATGCCTCGCTCAGATGAAAAGTAAAAATCTATAGCTTGCTCTAGGTAAAAACATTATAACTCAATGAAGACTCGGCAAAGACAAGCCCTTCTACACAAGTCCGTGCCTCAACATGGCTGCAACCATAATTGCTGGCTGATCGGCCATAGAAAGGACAAAGAGACAAACTGCTTGAGTTGTTGGGTGAGCACCGTGCTAGGCTCACCTACTGGCACACCTGCGATATCTTGTCATCAGACGATGCAGGGAATCGGCGACTGCTTGTTGCCCTTCTCAATGTAGGATCACGTGTGGAGTATAGCGACTCTATTCTTCAATTTATTATTGATTACAATGTATATTTATTCTTTTTAATGGAAACATCCCTTCCAGATATTCACTTAGCCATTCCATTACACTATATATTTTTTCATGTTGACCCACGTGGTAAATGTGTGATGGGTATGGCAATCCTCTATCAAGGTGATTTATAGCAGTTTAGATACTTCCAACGAGCGGTGAGTTGAAGGCAGAACACAAAGTGCTGGGATGCGAAAGTCCTCTGCATGATTAAAGACATGCACCCCTGTTCTGAGTGCCCAACTGTACTGTTGTTGGGATCCTAAGGCTAAGTTTTTGTCATAGGTGAATACAGATCATGAATGTGCGCCATGACATAGACAGGTCTAACGGTTTTCAGTCTTGTTGTTCTGGGAGGGAGGCCTAAAGTGCTACCCTCTTCGTGGTGAAAGGCTTCTCCCTTCACTAGAAGTTAAGCAGCATGAGCGCGGTGGTGGTTGCATACCGTGCATCGATCGGTAGTAGCGAACAGGCCCGTTTTAGGTCTCGCTGAGCCCAGCGCATGCGCTGGCTCGGAAAGACATTTTGGAGGTGAGTTTTCAAAGTGCTGCTGGCTGGCCTAAAGCTTGTGTTCACGCGAGCGTGCACGCGCAAGCAGCTAGCCTTCAGAAGCACTTTGAAAACTCGTGCTTTAGCGCGTCATCGCGATCACTTCCGCTTTCAGACCGATCGCGATGACTTTCGCTTTTACAGCCGAGCGGCGTTACTTTTACTGCCGCGCGGCCAATGCTTTCGCTTTTCTCTCTCCTTTCCGTTGCTCAACCGCTTGCTGTTTATGCCCCCCTTCTGTTTATCTTTCCCTGCTGTCTCTCTTTTTGCTCCCCCACTTCTGTTCCTCTGCCTTTCCCTCCAAAATAAGTGAAAACTTTCTGGAAAAAAACCTTGACATTCCATTGAGCACGCACAAGGTATTGGAAATTGCGACATAATGCATTTTGGAATGTGGAAAATGTGCGCGGGACATTCCATGTAATGAAAAAATAGATTGCTCCCAGCGGTCGAGCTTTGTTATGCCTTGCTTGGGGCGAAGGCCTTTCCTTCAAGTACTTACTGCTACTTCACAGCTACGCTAGCCGCATTCATATCTCTGTTCATCTAACCTCTGTCAGCACTCTGTGTGGCATTTCGCACTTTGACGCCAAATCTGATTTCTCAGAGCATAACGAGCCGGTTACTTCTTTTCGAGGCCCTTTTATCCCTTGTAGTTCAGTCATCAGCCTGTCTCTTTTGTGTTGCCGAGCTCAGCTTTTAGACTTGCCTTTCACAGTTCTTGAGGCTGCCGCTCTGGGGTTAGAGAATGTATTACAGCTTTGTGACCATTTGCAGTTTTTTGGATAAGGCAATCACGTGCTTTATTTGATTTCGAACTCGCTGATCCAGTGGTGCCATTTGGTAGTGATGTACATGTCCACTCTTGTTATCCCTCACCTCCCCTTACTTAGTTCGCTACTACACTGACGCAAGACCCCAGTTTGTCACCAGATTTGAACCCTAACTGACGGGTTTTAAATCTATTCAGTCCCCCAAAACGGAGTGATGTGAATTCAGTGCAGTGTCAGGTAGAGGTTCGTTGCTTGCTTTTTATGTTCCTAATTAACTCGCTCTTGTTTTGGCAGGGTCTGTTTAGCACGTTCTGTTGTATCGTCAAGCGATTCGATGCAGCGGGCTCTGTTAGTGCAGTTTATCCTGACAGGAAGTGCCCTGTGGGCTCTGCGATTTCTTATTGCACGCTCCTTCTTATGGAAGAACGTATCTGTATGAAAAAACAAGCATTTTCAATGCAATAGGTCTCGCATTTTAGAAACTTTGACCTATTTGTATTGTAAATGACCATGCCTTTTATTATTGCAGGTTTTTTCTTTTCTTTTTTTTTTTTTTTTTTTAAAACCTTTATTCGTGCATATTAAAAGAACAAATACGGGCCTACAACCTTCAGGCCGGCCACGATACGGTTAAGCACTGATACAAACATTACGGCCCCTGTGCTTCAACGGTCAAGGTTAGCGACGATTTATGACACATACACTGGAGAGATCCTTGACCCCAGGGAAAGGAGAAGTGAAGATTAATTTTAAAGTTTTCAAAATAAGTTTATCAGGGAAATAGTCAGTGAAGAATAAGAACCAAGGAGATTCGAGTCCGCACGCTATCTTCACCACACAGGAGAGCAGCAGCATCATTAAAGCAGCAATGGAAGTAAAATCACAGGCAGTGAGGCAATGCAGTTATATAACAGGATAGTCACATGAGCAATTACGCACCCCTCCAGTGCCGCCCCCACTCAGTCAACCCCCCACCCGGACCCAGAATCGAAACAAGTATAGCGCAGAAACATAAAGAGAAAAAAGGCCCATAGAACTAATTAGAAACAGTAAGTTACCCCCCCACCCTACACCAATGCGGAGGCTACGGCCTTCCCCCCCCCCAGCATAGTGCCTGTCGCCCAATAAACCCGAAATATAGACAAGAAAGAGAATAAGAATAAAGTAAAGAAAGATAAGAAAACAATACACCTATGTTAAAGGGGGTGAGAAAAGAATAGGACTATTCTAATCTAAACCCCCAAAAAGAAGAAGGTGGGGAGGAGCCTACGTATCATCAGAGCGCCCTGAACCATCGGCCATCTTTGGCTTCCACACACTGAGAACCTACTACCCCAAAAGCGGTCGTGTGAAAATGAATTGTCACAACAATTTAGATGAGGAAAGACGAATCGCGACGAATGCGCACAAAGTACACATACAGTTCCAGTCCCAGTCCAGCCCCTCCGTGAAACCATGGCGATATTAATCAGTCTAGCCCTGGCCCGATCGCGGGCTTGAGATTAAGCCAGCCCCTACATGAAGGCCCCGCAGCCCGTGCAGACAAAGACAATATGGCCGTTTGGGAGAAGATGGTGAAGTAGAATCCCAAAATGGCCGCCGACCATCTGTAGAGGTCCCTTTGTGCACCACATAAAGTCCAGACATGGCATGTAAAGTACAGGAGTTCCACAGAAAAGAAGCAGTAGGCCACCGTGAACGATTCCTCGAGGATGTTAGGTGTTGCTCAGCTGGATACTCTTGCAGATGCGGTGGGGCAGGCAACAATGAAGCAGGCAGCAATGAACGGGGAAACAAAGTATCCGCTGTTAAGCTGAAGAGCAATTGATCCTGGGTGCCGGGAAAGCCAGATGCAGGCACCAGTGTAGCACGATCACACACAGCCGTTGCGTCCCCGCAAGAGGACAAAAGCACTGGCGGACCCACGCCGTGTTGATGACAGACGGAGCGCTCACGGCCCGCAGCCGACAACAGGGAGTCAAACTGCTCACTTAGCGCCTGAAAGCGGGCAAACATTTGTAAACGAAAGTCCCGCAGGACGGCCAGTACGGAGCCGCATGTCAGCGGGAGCTGCACCCCCACATCGGCAGCAATCCGGGACGGCACTGTGGAGCTGGTGTCTGGTGGAGGGAGGGCGAAGCGGGCAGCGGGCAAGACCGGAGTATCACCCCCCAGCCGCGAGCAGGCAAACAACGCCATGTTTTACCGCCGGACGGCACAATGGCCAGGGGGGGGGTCGTAGCAAGGAGTCAGTTCCCCTCAGGTCTGCGCCGCAACTGGAAAAGCCAACATTCGCCTCCCTTCCCTCGGGTTCTCTTTGCAGCCGACTAGGCAATAGAAGAAGGGGGTCAGCAGCCTCCCACAGCGCGGTCCACAGATCGGGGCAGGAGACTCGCCTCACCGGGGCTTACCCTACAGCCCCAGCCCTTCAGGCGTAGGGTGCAGGAGGTGTCTGGCCGTCCCTCCCCAGGCTCATCTGGCGACAGTCCGTGGTGTTAGATGAGGTCGGGACCGCGGGGCTCGGATTTGCGCTAGCGGGTCCGGGGACTGCGGAGCTTCCCGGGGGCCGGCAAAGGCCACAATGGAGCAGGGGTCCAGGGTGGAGAACAAAAGCACCAAAAACTCCGGCATCCGGGCGGGCTGAGACTTCGGGGAAGTGGCGGCGTGGACAGCGCGTCGTCGTACACGTTTCACCTCGAGAATCGGCAAGGATAGGAATCAGGATAATAGTCCGGGGCCAAGGGCCGACGGAGCCGGGCGCTCAAGCGTCTGCTCCGGTCGCCATCTTGGCTCCTCCCTATTGCAGGTTTTTTAAACACAGAAATAAAAGGCATTGTCATTTACAATGCCAATACCTCAAAATATCGCAGTTGCGAGACCTATTGCACCAGCGCTAACACAGCATCACTCAGGGCCACCGCAGCATCACTCAGCGCCACCACAACATCACTCAGCACCACCACAGCATCACTCAGTGCCACCATAGCATCACTTAGCGCCACCACAACAATGCTCTATGCCACCACAGCATCACTAAGCACCACCACAGCATCACTCAGTGCCACCACATCATCACTCAGCGTCACAACAGCATCATTAAGCGCCACCACAGCATCACTCAGTGTTACCACAGCATCACTCAGCACCACCACAGCATCACTCAGCGCCACCATAGCATCACTCAGCACCACCACAGCATCACTCAGCGCCACCACAGCATCCCTCAGCACCACCACAGCATCACTCAGGACCACCACAGCATCACTCAGGGCCACCACAGTATCACTCAGTGACACCACAGCATCACTCAGCGCCACAACAGAATCACTCAGCACCCCCACAGCATCACTCATCACCACCACAGCATCACTCAGGGACACAACAAAATAACTCAGCGCAACCACAGCATCAGTCAGCCCCACCACATCCTCACTCAGCACCACCACATCATCACTCGGGGCCAGCACAGCATCGCTCAGCACCACCACAGCATCAGTCAGCACCACCACATCATTACTCTGCACCACCACAGCATCACTCAGGGCCACCACAGCATCACTCACCTTCACCGCAACATCAATCAGCACCCACCACAACATCACTCAGGAACACCACAGCATAACCCAGTACCACCACAGCATCACACTGAAGCGCTACAGCATCAATCAACATCAACACAGCATTAGTCAGCACCACCACAGCATCACTCAGGGCCACCACAGCATCACTCAAGGGCAGCACAGGATCACTCAACGCCACCACAGCATCAGTCAGCACCACCACAGCATCACTCAGCACCACCACAGCATCACTCAGGGCCAACACAGCATCACTCAGCACCACCACATCATCAGTCAGCACCACCACATCATCACTCAGAACCACCACAGCATCACTCAGCGCCACCAGAGCATTACTCAGCGCCACCACAGCATCACTCAGCACCACCACAGAATCACTCAGGGCCACCACAGCATCACTCAGTGCCACCACAGCATCACTCAGCATCACCACAGCATCACTCAGTGTCACCACAGCACCACTCAGCATCACCACAGCATCACTCAGCGTCACCACAGCATCACTCAGCACCACCCCTGCATCACTCAGCACCACCACAGCATCACTCAGCTCCACCACAGCATCACTCAGCACCACCATAGCATCACTTAGGGCTACCACAGCATCACTCAGTGCCACCACAGCATCACTCAGTGCCACAACAATATCACTCAGCACCACCACAGCATCACACAATGCCACAATAGCATCACTCAGCCCCACAACAGCATCACTTAGCGCCACCACAACATTGCTCTATGCCACCACAGCATCTCTCAGCACCACCACAGCATCACTCAGTGCCACCACAGCATCACTCAGCGTCACAACAGCATCATTCAGCATCACTCACTGTTACCACAGCATCACTCAGCACCACCACAGCATCACTCAGCGCCACCACAGCATCACTCAGCGCTACCACAGCATCACTCAGCGTCACCACAGCATCACTCAGCACCACCACAGCATCACTCAGGGCCACCACAGCATCACTCAGTGCCACCACAGGATCACTCAGCGCCACAACAGCATCACTCAGCACCACCACAGCATCACTTAGCACCACCACAACATCGCTCTACCCCACCACAGCAACACTCAGCAGCACCACAGCATCACTCAGTGCCACAACTATATCACTCAGCACCACCACAGCATCACTCAATGCCACAACAGCATCACTCAGCCCCACAACAGCATCACTTAGCACCACCACAACATTGCTCTATGCCACCACAGCATCACTCAGCACCACCACAGCATCACTCAGCGCCACCACAGCATCACTCAGCGTCACAACAGCAGCATTCAGCATCATCACAGCATCACTCAACACCACCACAGCATCACTCAGGGCCACCACAGCATCACTCAGGGCCACCACAGCATCACTCAGTGCCACCACAGCATCATTCAGCGCCACAACAGCATCACTCAGCACCACCACAGCATCACTTAGCACCACCACAACATCGCTCTACCCCACCACAGCAACACTCAGCACCACCACAGCATCACTCAGCACCACAACAGCATCACTCAGCGACACCACATTATCACTCAGGGCCAACACTGCATCACTCAACAACACCACAGGAGCACTAAGCACCACCACAGCATCACTCAGCACCACCACAGCATCACTTAGGAACACAACAATATCACTCAGCGCTACCACAGCATCAGTCAGCCCCACCAAGGCGTCACTCAGCACCACCACATCATCACTCAGGGCCAGCACAGCATCGCTCAGCACCACCACAGCATCAGTCAGCACCACCACATCATTACTCTGCACCACCACAGCATCCCTCAGCACCACCACAGCATCACTCAGGACCACCACAGCATCACTCAGGGCCACCACAGTATCACTCAGTGACACCACAGCATCACTCAGCGCCACAACAGAATCACTCAGCACCCCCACAGCATCACTCATCACCACCACAGCATCACTCAGGGACACAACAAAATAACTCAGCGCAACCACAGCATCAGTCAGCCCCACCACATCCTCACTCAGCACCACCACATCATCACTCGGGGCCAGCACAGCATCGCTCAGCACCACCACAGCATCAGTCAGCACCACCACATCATTACTCTGCACCACCACAGCATCACTCAGGGCCACCACAGCATCACTCACCTTCACCGCAACATCAATCAGCACCCACCACAACATCACTCAGGAACACCACAGCATAACCCAGTACCACCACAGCATCACACTGAAGCGCTACAGCATCAATCAACATCAACACAGCATTAGTCAGCACCACCACAGCATCACTCAGGGCCACCACAGCATCATTCAAGGGCAGCACAGGATCACTCAACGCCACCACAGCATCAGTCAGCACCACCACAGCATCACTCAGCACCACCACAGCATCACTCAGGGCCAACACAGCATCACTCAGCACCACCACATCATCAGTCAGCACCACCACATCATCACTCAGAACCACCACAGCATCACTCAGCGCCACCAGAGCATTACTCAGCGCCACCACAGCATCACTCAGCACCACCACAGAATCACTCAGGGCCACCACAGCATCACTCAGTGCCACCACAGCATCACTCAGCATCACCACAGCATCACTCAGTGTCACCACAGCACCACTCAGCATCACCACAGCATCACTCAGCGTCACCACAGCATCACTCAGCACCACCCCTGCATCACTCAGCACCACCACAGCATCACTCAGCTCCACCACAGCATCACTTAGGGCTACCACAGCATCACTCAGTGCCACCACAGCATCACTCAGTGCCACAACAATATCACTCAGCACCACCACAGCATCACACAATGCCACAATAGCATCACTCAGCCCCACAACAGCATCACTTAGCGCCACCACAACATTGCTCTATGCCACCACAGCATCTCTCAGCACCACCACAGCATCACTCAGTGCCACCACAGCATCACTCAGCGTCACAACAGCATCATTCAGCATCACTCACTGTTACCACAGCATCACTCAGCACCACCACAGCATCACTCAGCGCCACCACAGCATCACTCAGCGCTACCACAGCATCACTCAGCGTCACCACAGCATCACTCAGCACCACCACAGCATCACTCAGGGCCACCACAGCATCACTCAGTGCCACCACAGGATCACTCAGCGCCACAACAGCATCACTCAGCACCACCACAGCATCACTTAGCACCACCACAACATCGCTCTACCCCACCACAGCAACACTCAGCAGCACCACAGCATCACTCAGTGCCACAACTATATCACTCAGCACCACCACAGCATCACTCAATGCCACAACAGCATCACTCAGCCCCACAACAGCATCACTTAGCGCCACCACAACATTGCTCTATGCCACCACAGCATCACTCAGCACCACCACAGCATCACTCAGCGCCACCACAGCATCACTCAGCATCACAACAGCAGCATTCAGCATCATCACAGCATCACTCAACACCACCACAGCATCACTCAGGGCCACCACAGCATCACTCAGGGCCACCACAGCATCACTCAGTGCCACCACAGCATCATTCAGCGCCACAACAGCATCACTCAGCACCACCACAGCATCACTTAGCACCACCACAACATCGCTCTACCCCACCACAGCAACACTCAGCACCACCACAGCATCACTCAGCACCACAACAGCATCACTCAGCGACACCACATTATCACTCAGGGCCAACACTGCATCACTCAACAACACCACAGGAGCACTAAGCACCACCACAGCATCACTCAGCACCACCACAGCATCACTTAGGAACACAACAATATCACTCAGCGCTACCACAGCATCAGTCAGCCCCACCAAGGCGTCACTCAGCACCACCACATCATCACTCAGGGCCAGCACAGCATCGCTCAGCACCACCACAGCATCAGTCAGCACCACCACATCATTACTCTGCACCACCACAGCATCACTCAGGGTCACCACAGCATCACTCACCTTCACCGCAACATCACTCAGGAACACCACAGCATCACTCAGTACCACCACAGCATCACACTGAAGCGCCACAGCATCAATCAGCATCAACACAGCATCAGTCAGCACCACCACAGCATCACTCAGGGCCACCACAGCATCACTCAGGGGCAGCACAGAATCACTCATCGCCACCACAGTATCGGTCAGCACCCCTACAGCGTCACTCAGCACCACCACAGCATCACTCAGGGCCACCACAGCATCACTCACCTTCACCACAGCATCACTCAGCACCACAACAGCATCACTCAGGAACACCACAGCATCACTCAGTAACACCACAGCATCACTATATGCTACCACAGCATCACTCTGCAGCCCCACAGCATCAGTCAGCACCACCACAGCATCACTCAGGACCACCGGAGCATCACTCAGGACCACCAGAGCATCACTCAGTGCCAGCACAGCATCACTCAATGCCACCACAGCATAACTCAGGGCCAGCACAGCATCACTCAACGACACCACAGCATCACTCAGTGCTTCTTACACTTTTTAATTACAACTTCTCAGCATGCTGCACAGCAGCCACACTTCTCTACTGCACAGCTTAGAAACATTGGCAAAGTCTATAGCTCTACCTAAACACTTATCAGGCCTCCCAATGCATAGCCGATAGGTCTCACCTTTGGGACATTATAAGTGTTTAGTTATCCAGCACAATATCCTTGATTAAACAACATCAAGTGTTGCATGGCTAAACACGTATAAGGTCCCAAAAGCGAGACCTATTGGCTATGCCAATGCTTGTTACTCAGTGTCACTGCAATAAGGCCTTCAGGCTCACTCTTTTCTTTTTAAGGTTCCACTGCTTAACTCACCCTTGGTCCATATCAGATAGATGTGGAGTGCAGGAGTAGTGACTTTAAGCTGAATGTATTTGTGCCTGGGAAGGATACAGTACAGGGATAGAGCTGTAGTGTGCAGCATATGTGTGCTACTGGGTGTATGTATGACTGAGGAATGCAGTACATTAGAGATGTAGTGCTGTGCAGTGTGTGCCTTATAAATGTGTGCCCTTTTCATGCAGAACACTATGTGAAAGGGGCATTCTATGGGTGTTGCTGTGGGTGTTCCCACGCAACACCCATGGTGTCTGAAGCATTCCCAACTTTATGAGCTATCATGAACATGAGAATGCATCAGATTCAAATGCCATCCCAAGTAAAGGCGCGATGAGGGGAAATATCCTGCAGCACACAGAAAAAGGAAAACACCTTTTGTGTAGGGAGGACCCTCTTCCTGCACAAAAACAATCACCCATAAACACCCTTGCACCACGGCATACTGGTGCCTGTGTTGGCGCATGGCAGCCCATAGTGCGCCAGCGCAGGGGAAAAGTGCAGGAATGTGCCGTATCTCATAGATACGCCACATTCCTGCCCTTTTTTTAATGCAGGGCAGCGCAGCAGGATTCCTTGCAGTGCTCCAAAACCATGTAGATGAGGACTTTTGTGTGAATTATCTAATGCATCAAATACATAATCTTGCTCAGTGGATCCAGATCTAACTATTCAGGTGTCTTCCCCAAGAAATAATGATTTATATGCTCCTAAAATAAATGTAAAGATAATAGTCTTTTAACTTTATTAAAGCTCTGATAGCAAACATAGCTAGGCAGCTGAATGCTCAGAAGGGTTTACTAAACAAATTAGTTGGAATAGTCAACATAATAAATTACACACCCTTTTGAAATACATCAGATCTCGTTTCTTCAATTTACTAAAGTGAGCTATTTCAAAAGGTATCATGAATTGTAGTTGTTAAAGCCCAAAGATAGGATATGTCACATTCAGCATTTATTGGAGCCCCATGATTAGGTTTGCAGCAGTAGAGTGATGGGCTCTGCTATCATGCCATGGGCCTGACTTATACAATTCCTGAAAACATTTGAAATGCAAACAGTCTGAAGCACGATTGCTTTCACTATTAAGTCACTGTAGCCATAGCAAAGGTCTTCAGTAATTACAGACACGGTGCACACCATAACAATGGGCTTCAAAAACGACCCTCCTTAGAAGTTTTGAAATAAACAATATGTTTAATTTAATAGATATGTGTAGTGATAGAGTCCAATGAAGGGTTAAGTAGAAGTAGGATTTGTTGTAAAGAACTGCACAGCTGCAGGTCACCTTGCCAAGAAGTCTACTCACACGGTAGACAGTTACATTTCCAATCTTTAAACAATCACATTCTAACTCTGCACTTGACACTGTGACATTATAGCATAGCATCACACAAGATGGCAACCATAGAAACTAGATTACAACCATAGAATACTACATACCTTCCCTTCTCCTGCATAACACACAAAAAAGAAAAATAAAAACACAGTAAAACAACAGCAGAACTAAAAGGGAAGAAGAATTATACCTAAAAGATCATTCACAAAATCTTTTAGGAGTAACAATGATTCTTGAACTACTTTTGCGTGTAGAAGAATAGGGTAAAATTGAACCTTTTCTAATATTGTGGTCAACAGGCAGCAAGGTTGATCTTGCTTTAATAATTTTTGCAAGATTCCACCAATTACCTCCCTTCACTTGAACAGCATTGTTTCCGATTCTTACAACCTAGACTGGTTGACCATATTTATTGTTGCCTTTCTTGACATGTACAGAGGTTTTGATACACACAAAATCACCTACAACCATAGGAACCACCTTGGTCCCTTTCTTAATCAAACCAGGCTTTCTGTTTGCTCTAAGCAGTTTCAGAATTCTCCTTAACAATTTTCATAAGCGATACAAGATTTGAATCAGTTTTAAACCATTTACTCACCCATCCAGGCTTGAAACATGTATTGGCCTTCCTGCCCCTTAAAAGATCAAAAGGGGATTTTTTTTGTGGATGAATGAGGCGTGGTCCTGTAAAACCATAGCATTCTTTCAAGGGATTGAACAATTTCATACTTACCAGCCAAAGCCCACCTGACACACTCACCCAACAATCAATTCATTCTTTCCACTAAACCATTTGTTTGTGGATGATAAAGAAAACTCTTTAAGTGCTTCACACCAATGGAGGTCAAAAAAACTTCAAACTCTTCACTTACAAATTGAGTCCCATTATCCAAGACAAGGAACTCCGGAAACCCTTCCTGTAGAAACACCTCTTTCAAAAACGCAACAACACTAGCCGAGCTAGCTTCTTTGACAAATTTTATTTCGGGCCATTTCGATGCATAATCCATAAGGACCAAAAAGTACTTGCATCCAGAAGGTAAAACCTCACAAGGACCCATGATATCAATGCCCACTTTGACTCAAGGACCAGACGGACATTCAACAGGAAAAAGAGGTGGAGTGACAACTTTCAATGCCTTTTCAGCTGAAGAACAAACAGGACTATTTTCCACCAAAACACCTATCTCAACTTCCATGCTTGGCCACCAGAAGTGCTCATGAACACGACGCTTGGTGAGGGTAACACCTAAGTGCCCCTCGTGAGCCTTTTTGATGATTATGGGCCTAAGAGAGTGAGGTGGAATGAGTTTATCACATCTCATGAGAACACCATCCTCTAGAGAAATTTCAGTTTCGATTTTCCAATAAGGCTGTAGAAGAGAAGACAATGTCCTTTCTCTAGACCACTCCTCCATGACCAAAACACAGACTTGTTGAAGAAGACTATCTTCTAATAAGGCTGCTCTCCAACCTTCCCCAGACCCTTCAACCAGACCAGGAATATCTATGGCAGCCACAAAACAGTCTTCAGCATCTTCCTCACACAACTCTTGAAAACACATACCTTCACAACCATCATAATGTTGAGGAAACAAGATAAGGAGTCTGCTCCGCCATTCCTCCCACTAGGAGTATATGAAATGTTAAATTGGTATTGTAACAGCTTACTAACCATTCTCGTTATCCTGGGTGTACAGCACTTACTAGGACCAGAACCGAGAATAGATACTAAAGGTTTGTGGTCAGTAATTAATCTGAAACATCTTCCCCATACGTATGGATGATACTTTTCAATGGCCATAAGCATGCAAGTAATTCCTTTTCAATAACGGAATATTGTACCTCAGCACTCCTCAAAACCATTGACGCAAAGGCAACTATGTTTTCTTTATCTCCACAAACCTAAGGAAGGATAGCTCCCAAACTGATCTGGCTGGCATCTACAGCTATACAACAAGGTAAATCAGGGTCAAATGGAGTGAGAGCATTGTTCCTCTCAAAAGATTATTTGACCTCATTAAACACATGATCACATTCCTGAGACCATTTAAATTTGACTCCCATTTTGAGCAAATTACTAATAGGTAAAACAATGGAAGCAAAATTTGGGATGAACCTTGACTAATATTCAAACAAAAAAATAATAGTTCCCTGAGCATTCTTTACATATATGAAACTTCAATAATAGTTCATAGAAGTTTTCTCTGAGTCACGAGTTTCTGTGTTACAGATGGAAATCTCGTCCGATCTTCATCTTCCTTTATAATCTTTAGTTACAGCTTTGACATTGTCCTTAGGAGACTTGTTTAAGCAAAAAAGGCCTTATTATCCGGACGAAAAGTAGTCCAAGTCCATTCATAAAGAAGATTTTCTTCAAATCACTTATTTCGAACAGAAAAGTTTTATTCATTCGATCTTAGAGAAAACAGCCAACACGTGTTTCGTCTATGGTTAATATTTCAAAAGACTTCCTCAGGGCTGTAATAAACAGATATACAACACAATTACCAATTCTATCTCTCTCAAACTGAACGAGTTACAAACCTCCACCTAGCAGAGGAAACCCGTGTTTATAGAAGTGTCAAAAAGACCAAGGAAATATGAGATAAAACCAAAATGTACCAAGAAGTGTTAGGGTCACCCAAACCACCACAGTAAAATCAATTAAAAAAGGAAAAGAAAAAAAACGCCAAGTTTGATGCCAACTGTATACACAAGTGATCATCCGAAGATACAAACCAACCAAGTCATTAAACTAAGTAATCCATAGTGTGTAAAAACACCCAATTAAAGTGTCTTGCAAAATATAATCCAATAGGAAATAAGAGTTAATAAAAAGAGCCAAACGCTAATCCCAAATAATTTGTAAATACAATAAAAGTGACAACATATGTAAATATGTGTCACCAACGTCAAAAACATAAGACCATAGATCACTCACCAAAGTTCCAAATAGCGATTTACTTTAACTGGAAATAGTGAAGAGGGTTGGCCACATATATAACTGCCAGCCCAACAGAGTTCTTCCTTAGCAAAGTGCTCCGTTACCTAAAAAACATGTATATATACTTAAAAGGTAATTTCAAGTATTTTTATAAAAACAATAAGGTCCTAACCATAAGCCAAACAACAACATTAACATTAATTGAAGAGATATGTTGTCAAGAATATTCTTAAGTAGTCTAACCAAATTCAACTAAAAGCCGTTAGGCACTCAGAAAATACCGTATCAATACTTATTAAACGTTTAAAATACAACGGAAGGCATATAGGGATATTCGATATCTGAAAATCCGATTCTTACCTCCAAATACGAGGCGTAGAGTAGAGGCGTATCTTGCCACACTCTATTGGCGTCTTGCAAATGCGCCATGTTTTTTCATATATTTATTGAAGGCGAGTGCTCTTCAAGATCAAAAAGGGACTAACGGGAATACTTGTATCTGTAATGAAAGACTTAGCCAGCGCCATTTCGGAGTGGGTTACGAAGACAATATCACTAGTGCAAATGTTATTCAAATTTCTAACCCATCGTGAAGCAACTTAATATTTAACAAGAAAATAATAGAAAACGGAAAAAATAAACCGTTAGTTAGCGAAGTAAAACCACAAATCTCAATAGTTATCAATCGCAACCAATAAGATTTTTTTCTATTTTAGTTATAATGCTCTATTCCATGAAAACACAACAGTAAACGGTTTAACTTCCTGAATCCTTACTCAAAAAATTCCTGAAATTCAATTCTGTTACTATATGTAAACCTAAAAATGCCGGTTTAAGGATGAACACGGGTACAGTATAACGTATAGTGAAGAATAATTTGATATTCCGAGAGTATTGAGGAGGAAGACGAGAGGAGAGAGAGGAAAAAAAGGAACAGAGAGACGCTAAGCTTGCTAGCTCAAAATTGCCAAAAAGGGACTCAATGAGTATTTTGGTCATTGGTACAGACCCAAAACGGGGCAACAATAGCATTATACATTGTATAATGGGTAACAGCTAAGAAACTCATATTGGTTATAAGTACAAATTGGGTGAACAACATAACGTCCAATTACTTATAGGATTATTATTAGTCATGAAATCCCATAATAAACATAAAGGGGATTACGCTTATGACTTCAGTAAGTCCAATTCATTAGTGGAACAATTTAGGTAATACATTCAGAAAGCCTAACAGCCCAAGAAATATTGCAGCTCTGAATCCACGTTAAGCCCCAGTTCCACAGCCCGCAGTTTTAAAATCCATTTTGCCTCACATTGGCGGACTTTAAGTTCTCTGTTACCCTCACGGTTGTCAGGCAGTATATTTTCAATGCCATGGAAAGAAAAAGAAAAAGAAGAACTTTCTTTCTGGCTTAGACAATCTTTGGCATGCTTAGC
This sequence comes from Triturus cristatus, assembly GCF_964204655.1. Classification (NCBI taxonomy): domain Eukaryota; kingdom Metazoa; phylum Chordata; class Amphibia; order Caudata; family Salamandridae; genus Triturus; species Triturus cristatus. The sequence continues at coordinate 748,397,329 of NC_140581.1, read as the reverse complement.
CAGGGGATACCTGAGGTCAACATTCTTTAGGGCTCTAAAATGTTCAGCCATCCTTTCTTTAAGACATCTAATGGTGCTACCAATATATATCTTCAAACACTTGCAACGAATTGCATATACCACAAATTTGGTTGAACAGTCAATATGTTGTAAGATTTTATATTTGGCTGAGCCATTGTACTCAAATTCCTTAATGTCATGGAATGAAAACCTGCACATGCTACAGTGTCCACATTTAAAGGACCCTATATTAAGTTTGTGCAGCCAGGTGTGGTCAGGTTTAGTATTTCTGGGATAGCTAGGACTAATCAGATTGCGAATGGTCGTACCTCTCCTGTACTTAAAACTACGGGCTGTGGAACTGGGGCTTAACGTGGATTCAGAGCTACAATATTTCTTGGGCTGTTAGGCTTTCTGAATGTATTACCTAAATTGTTCCACTAATGAATTGGACTTACTGAAGTCATAAGCGTAATCCCCTTTACGTTTATTATGGGATTTCATGACTAATAATAATCCTCTCTCTCCTCTTGTCTTCCTCCTCAATACTCTCGGAATATAAATTATTCTTCACTATACGTTATACTGTACCCATGTTCATCCTTAAACCGGCATTTTTAGGTTTACATATAGTAACAGAATTGAATTTCAGGACTTTTTTGAGTAAGGATTCAGGAAGTTAAACCGTTTACTGTTGTGTTTTCATGGAATAGAGCATTATAACTAAAATAGAAAAAAATCTTATTGGTTGCGATTGATAACTATTGAGATTTGTGGTTTTACTTCGCTAACTAACGGTTTATTTTTTCCGTTTTCTATTATTTTCTTGTTAAATATTAAGTTGCTTCACGATGGGTTAGAAATTTGAATAACATTTGCACTAGTGATATCGTCTTCGTAACCCACTCCAAAATGGCGCTGGCTAAGTCTTTCATTACAGATACAAGTATTCCCGTTAGTCCCTTTTTGATCTTGAAGAGCACTCGCCTTCAATAAATATATGAAAAAACATGGCGCGTTTGCAAGACGCCAATAGAGTGTGGCAAGATACGCCTCTACTCTACGCCTCGTATTTGGAGGTAAGAATCGGATTTTCAGATATCGAATATCCCTATATGCCTTCCGTTGTATTTTAAACATTTAATAAGTATTGATACGGTATTTTCTGAGTGCCTAACGGCTTTTAGTTGAATTTGGTTAGACTACTTAAGAATATTCTTGACAACATATCTCTTCAATTAATGTTGATGTTGTTGTTTGGCTTATGGTTAGGACCATATTGGTTTTATAAAAATACTTAGAATTACTTTTTAAGTATATATACATGTTTTTTAGGTAACGGAGCACTTTGCTAAGGAAGAACTCTGTTGGGCTGGCAGTTATATATGTGGCCAACCCTCTTCACTATTTCCAGTTAAAGTAAATCGCTATTTGGAACTTTGGTGAGTGATCTATGGTCTTATGTTTTTGATGTTGGTGACACATATTTACATATGTTGTCACTTTTATTGTATTTACAAATTATTTGGGATTAGCGTTTGGCTCTTTTTATTAACTCTTATCTCCTATTGGATTATATTTTGCAAGACACTTTAATTGGGTGTTTTTACACACTATGGATTACTTAGTTTAATGACTTGGTTGGTTTGTATCTTCGGATGATCACTTGTGTATACAGTTGGCATCAAACTTGGCATTTTTTTCTTTTCCTTTTTTAATTGATTTTACTGTGGTGGTTTGGGTGACCCTAACACTTCTTGGTACATTTTGGTTTTATCTCATATTTCCTTGGTCTTTTTGACACTTCTATAAACACGGGTTTCCTCTGCTAGGTGGAGGTTTGTAACTCGTTCAGTTTGAGAGAGATAGAATTGGTAATTGTGTTGTATATCTGTTTATTACAGCCCTGAGGAAGTCTTTTGGAATATTAACCATAGACGAAACACGTGTTGGCTGTTTTTTCTAAGATCGAATGAATAAAACTTTTCTGTTCGAAATAAGTGATTTGAAGAAAATCTTCTTTATGAATGGACTTGGACTACTTTTCGTCCGGATAATAAGGCCTTTTAGGACAATGTCAAAGCTGTAACTAAAGATTATAAAGGAAGATGAAGATCGGATGAGATTTCCATCTGTAACACAGAAACTCGTGACTCAGAACTATTATTGAAGTTTCATATATGTAAAGATTGCTCAGGGAACTAGTATTTTTTTGAATGTTTACAATTGCTATCAATTGTAGTCAACAGCGTTGGGTGGTGGCTGTTTTGTTCCCTTTGATGCAATACTGTGATATTTCTGTTCTCTTATTGTTTTAACCACTATATGCTTGCGCAGGATATACCTCACTACCTATCATTAATATTCAAACAAACCTAGCGAAGACTTGACACCAGTCTTGTCTTTAGGTACAGCAGCATTAGGGATGGCAACCAGAAGACCTTGCCTGGGTTTGATACGTTCACGCGATAATAAATATTCAATTTATTTGCAAAGAAACTTACATTTCTCAGTTTTGAGCACAATACCGTTATTTTTGAATATGCCTTTCTAAGAATAAAATCATGTGAAGTATTTTTCTTAGCATATATTAGCACATCATCTTGAAAAAGCAACACTCCCTCAACCTCTCTCAAAAGATTTTGTATGACCCTCTGGAACAGCGATGCCGCGGATGCTAGGCCAAAAGGCATCCTACGATATTGAAATGTTCCGAGAGGAGACACGAAGGCAGTGAGAGGGTGAGAATCAGGATGGAGTTCTATTTGGTGGTAAGCACTAGCCCGTTCTAACTTTAAAAACACCTGAGCACCCTTAACACAAGTGAAGAGATCATCGATTTTAGGCAAAGGGTGAGAATCAATCCAAATCTCTTTGTTAGGAGACCTGAGGTCCACACACATACATAATTGCCCACCCCTTTTGTGCGCTACAACCAAAGGCGACAACCACAGAGACGATTCTGTTGGTTCAATGATTCCCTTGTCACATAAACTCTTGAGTTCTTTGTTAAGGTCATCCCTTACACCAAAAGAAACCCCTCGAAGTTTGTGCTTGACTGGGACCGCCCCATCTCTAACAATAATTTTGTGTTTGAATCCAGAAATTTTTCCAAGCGTATCACCAAAAACAGATTCAAATTCAGTTTTCCATTTAGTGCCTTCTTCATCACAAGTAACTAACATAACTTGTTCTTTGGTGCCTGGACTGAGTATCATTCCAAAAAGCCCCTGGTGGAACCACCCCTGTATATTGAGTCGCTTGACAGCAACATACATTCTACCTCTGATCCTTCTTTCTTTGAACATCATGACATCTTCGATGAAACCCACCAATTCAATTTTTCGTCCCTCATATGAGACAGGTTAGTGATCAGGAGGAAATAATTCCCTGTCGCCCCATGTTTCATTAAATCATTTCTGGGTTATCATTGTGATTCTGGCACCAGAATCTACCAACAGATAAATAGTTTTTTCACCAACAAGTATCTCCACAATAGGATCAACACATGAAGAAGGATCTCCTGTTACTGGTTCACTTATAACATCGTTGGAAAACATGTTTTCATCCACGACAACCGAAATCTGAATCGTCCTCAGATTCAGCAACAAAAGCAGTAGTCTTTTTCAGAATTTTCCTCTTAAGACACATTTTGGCAAAATGGCCAATTTTATTTTTTACAATAGTTACAAGTTACATTAAAAGCAATGCACTTATTTCCTTTGGATTGTAGAGGGTTACCACAACGAAGACAAATGTTGTTGGGAATACTGAAATCGGATTTATATCTGAAAGTACTGCCAGCGTTATTTTTGATTGACTTCTGTTTAGGTTTGATGGCAGTAGCAATAGCATTCACATTTTCAGGAGGTTTCTCATCGAGTTCTTATAATGAAACTTGTGATATTTCAATGCTCTTGGCAACTTTAATAGTCTCATCAAGAGATGGATTACCCACTGCAAGAAGTTCCCATCTAATATGTTTATCTTTGCATTGGCAAACAAACTGATCTCTGATGAGCTGATCAGTGAAGTTTGCGAATAAGCAGACTGACACTAATCTCCTGAGAAATGATACATAAGCATCGACATCTTCACACTCAGATTGTTTTCTCTTGAAAAACATTTGCCTCAGAACCATCAAACTTGGTTGCTTATCAAATCTTAATTTGAGTTTGCGTACAGTTTGTTCATATTCATCAATATTTTCACCATCAGCTAAAAGTAAGTCAGGTAAGTGATTATAAATTGACCTCCCTTCAAAACCTAAAGAGTGTAATAATAGGCACTTTTTTCTTTCAGCACTAAATTGAAGCGCTTCAGTGGCCCCTAAGTACTTCTCAAACGCATCAAACCAAACCTCCCATTTTACAGGTGGCTCACTGGGTGTATCTAGGAAAGAATGAGGAGGTGTGACAGATTGCATTGTACACATAAGTAGACCGTTACACAAGCAGTGCAAAATAGGACAAAATTCTATAGTAAGAGAATAAAGCAGTAAACTATAAAATAGCAATAGCTTGTCAAATTATAACATACATGAGTGAAAAACTGCGATACAAGCAATTTCTGAAGAAAAATCTTGAAATTTAACCAGTGTGTGAATAACTTTGATCCACTTGTAGAGGCAAAATGGTAAATCTTGAAGTCTAACCAGTGTGTGAATCACTGTGATCCACAAAAGAATAAACCAAATAAATGGAAAGGTGTGCCAATCACCGAGGTTCGCAATACTCACAAGTAGAGTGAAAAATGAAGATCGTCATGAAGACAGTGTTCGTGGTAAAATTGCAGAAACTTGTGAGGAGATTCATTCAGGAATCAGAAATCTCCCGCGTCGATAGAAGCTGCCGCCCTAGAGGAGAAGTTGGTTGCTATGGTAACATTTCCGCATTCAGACGCTGATAAGTGGTGCGCATGCTCATAGCGCTAGCGTCTAGATGCACGCGCACACTGAGCGAGCACTCCGCTAAAACAGGAGCATAAAGAGGAAAAAGACAAAAAATATATAAACGATACCAGCATAATCCTCAGTTGGATGAACAGTCATCAGAACCGGAGACACAGGGTGACAGCAAGGCGGCTTACGTGGAGATTGCTAGATGGTAGCCCTCGACAAAGGCTGTACAATAACAAAACCTCTACCCACGACTCGCCGGAACGCTGAATCGTCGAAGCAAAGATATGTCAAAGCCTATTCCTCAGGCTCAACGAAGTCCATGAAAACAGAGGACTCTCTCCTTTCCTCACAAGTGAGGCAGAAACAGCAGCGAACGATGCAACCGGAACCCAGATAAGCCCTGACAGAGCAGATGCAGGAAGATCGAGGTGATTTTGGCAAGGAAACCAGAACGTGACTTGAGCGTGTGTGACCTTGGCAAAGGTGGACAAGGTGAGATTGAGGTTTCACGTTAAGACTGGCAGGCTGCTTGAGAGAAGCTGAATGAAGACGGTTGACACACAGTGGGTTCTGCTGTGTAGTTCAATCGTCGCCAACAATTTGTAGTGCTAGAGTCCAACACAGGGTTATGAAGAAGTAGGATTTATTGTAAAGTACTACACAGCTGCAGGTCACCTTGCCGAGACAGGGTAGACAGTTACATTTCCAATCTTTAAACAATCACAGTCTAACTCTGCACTTGACACTGTGACATCATAGCATAGCATCAGACAAGATGGCAACCATAGAAACTAGATTACAACCGTAGAATACTACAATATGTAAATTGCCTTACTACAGTTTTCATGAATCATATGCATGCCTAATTGCCTTGTAGCTGCCGTCATGTAACTAGAGAGAGCGCATCTGCACATGATAATAGGCAAATAATGGAAATCCTTGATTTGATAATTGAAGTATTACTTAGCATGGTAGAACCACACTTCGGACATTTGAAAAGATAGAGGATTTAGCCTTGAAAAAGCAGAAGTGCTTCACAAAATAAACATTGGCTGTTTCACATTCAAATTATTAATGTACATACATGTCACTTAGTGAATTTAACTGTTTGAGTGCATGCAGTTATGAATTCTGTTGTTGATATTCTCATGTAATATACAATAATATGACTGCTGAATTATATCTAGTTGTTCACCATATGTCAACTGCTCCCCCTAACCCAAGTATGTATTAGATGTCCATTAATGACGAAGGGTGGGATGCCCTGCTTAGCAGTGGGTGGTAGCAGCTTAGGGCTTATTTCCAGTTTTAAAATTGCCATGCACTTACTCCTTATGAATTAATACATTCTGTTGTTAAACTGAGTCAATTGCTGCCACTGTACCATCCAGTCAAAAACTATAAATTATCTCCCAAATAAAGAAATCATTGCACATGCCCCCCTATTTCATCTCAGTTGTACGATTTGCATTAATATCAACTCAGTTTTTTCAAAATATATACAAATTCAGGTTGGAACATTTTGTTGTGTGCAGGGTGACACCGTACAGTGGATGCACAATTTATAGATTTGGGAATATCTAGACAGAACTATAACAGAGTAGTATGAGTGTCCCTTAAATTGATTAGCCCCATCTTGACTGATGTAACCCTAATGTTACCAGCCACAAAACATTTACACACCCCATTCCTCCCAGATCCTGTTGTATGTGTGATTATATTAATGATGCTTTATTATCCTGAGCGATTAATTACTTACTTTCATCCCTCTAATGCTATACTCATTTATAGAGTAATGTCTACAAAACTAGCTTGGATGAAATCATCAGTGATGCCATAAATGATGTCATACAAAATGTAATGAGTGATGTAACATGTGAGGTCATGAGCTATGCATGGCGGGGCACAAGTTATGGTTAGCTCTGTATACTATAACTGGTGAATTTCTGTGGGTTTTTTTCAAAACATTATGTTGGCACTGGCATATTCACCTAACTTTAACATTACTTTAAACTTTGGTTTTTTTCAGTGAATATGTTAAATGATTTGGAACAGTTAGTGGTCTGTGCAGATTATGTGTACTGCTGCAAAGAATAGTATGCAATTTGTTTGTATCCACTAACTCCACAGTCTGATCCTTTATGAGATTAATGTTCTTTCTTGGATCATTAATCTTATGTAAGATTCGGTTGTGGAGCATGACATACGGTGAGCCTGTTATACAAAAAGACAGGCCTCAAATAGTGAGTGTAAATTTTGCAACAAGCTCTGTAACGGGGACACCTTTCTCATTGTAAATGATCTGCCACCTCTTTTGAGGTGTTGGTTACTTTTCAAGGATTTGTGACTGCAGTAAACATTGGTTTACCTCATTGTGAATTGCAAAAAAGGGGATATCCTTTTCACACTGCTTTCTAATTATGATTTTTTTATTATACAGGAGCAGACAATTCACATGAAGACAACATAAACATGATTATATAAATTATTGCATTAAATAATACCTCATTTTTCCCCAAGTACGCAAAATCTAACGATCAACCCACGCAATTTAGCTATCTGAAATTCAAGTTCAGATGTTTTCACCATTCTCATTAATAGGCATAGACTCCAATTTCTATTTATTAGTGATCATAAGCCTAGCCATAGTTAATGCATAAAAATCCAACATTTGACCCCAACATTTAACAGAATCAATTTAGGAGAGACCCTAGTACATTATATGGCAGCAATTTTCAGTGAGATTGAAACCCAAAATTCTTTAAATTTATGGCACGTGGCGAACAAATAGCAGCTGTCACAGTTGAACAGCGTGGTCAGTATTAAGGTGTTTTATACCACCGGCATTGTTTAGAGGGGCTTATATAGAATTCAAATAAAGGCTGATAGACTTAGCCCCACAGTCTTGTAGATGTAATAATTTTGCAAAAACAGGCAAGGGTACCAGCCAGTTCCTGTTCGGTGATAGTCTTATCCAAAACTTATGGACCACTTGTCTGCCATGATCCTGAATCATGTTTTAACTATTGCTTTAAACATCCATATTTTCAGAAATGGTAAATCGATAAGAGCTAAGAATAATTTGTGCAAAGTCAGACTGAATCTGTGGTATTGTAATATTGGCAGTTCTGCTAAATGGAAAGGTTATAATCTGCAAATATTTAAAGAATTCATTGTGATGCAGCGCAAATCATAGCTGTAAATCTAAAGAAGATTTAACCCCCTGATCATCCAGAAAATCGGCTTAGAATCTAATACTGGCCTGATGCCAGGTGACAAAGTACAGAGATTTTTAGCAGTCAGGTAGTTTAGGGTTGTTCAGTAATAAAATATATACGTGTATTGCCTGAATTTTTTTGAACTTCCTAATATCCACCCAGATCTTAGCTACGTTTTTTAAAACAGAGCAATGGCTCATACAAGGCCAAAAATTATCCAAGGTGAGATAAGTATCTCATGGAGTTGAAAGAAATTATAATAGCATATGGCATACGACAATTTTCAGAAATGGACACACGTAACCATGATATGATGGTTCATTTGTTTGAACAATATTTTATTTAATCATTGCAAACGAAATACAGATCTAGTGCTCACAAAATAATGAAAAGGGGACGTGATGTGGTGGTAGTTGCCTCTAGGTCTAAAGGGGAAAGGGTTGTGATTAACAACATAGGTTATGCGCATGTGATTGACACAGACTAATAGCATAAGAGACACTTACTGATGATAATATCAAAATAGGCTCTGTGGATCTATGAGGAGGACTCCTGTAGCCATGGAACTTATTTGTGAGTGGAAATGCCAAGGCCTGAAGGCTCGAATCCCTGTCCAATTTGGTGCAACACTGGCCTGAAGGCTCGAATCCCTGACCAATTTGGTGCAACACTGCAGAGTCTGTGTTGTGGTATTATTTCTAGTGGGAAAAGATAAAGAAAGTAAAAAATAAAATGGGATGCAGAGCGACAAGGTCTGGGCAGTGGAAGACAACTTACTTGTACCGCTATAGTCGGTAGAAATCCAGGACGGGCGAAGGATCCGTCGGTCACCAACTAGAGCTGTGCCATTGTGGCGGAAGACGGTCACAATATAGACCCCAAAAAGCAGTACATAGAGTAACCACTAGACCACTGTCAGTGTCTCTACAGTGCGCATGTGCACGCAAGAGTATAATCATCTGCAATTGAATTATTCACAGAGGTATTCAATTTCCACCCTGTTGGAGAAAGGAAACAGTAGTGTGGAAATAATTGGAAGGAATATAGAGACAGGGAATGCAAAATACGGCAAATGTAAACAATCAAGACAAAAGAAAAGTGTGATCCTAATTACCAAGGGATAAAAAATGTAAATAAAACACAGAGTGCAATCAAAACAAGACAAATTACAGCACAAGTATGGCCCCAATGAATACAATCTAGGGACAATTGTCATGGGGGGAATCACACAATTCTGAATTGATCAATAGTTAGTACATTCTGAGGTGTCATGGTCTTAAGCATGTTAAGAGTGAATTAAAAGAATAGCAAATGGTTCAGAGGATTGCGTTCCACTCTTCTTGTGTGTTCAACCCATGGTTGATGGATTGGCAGTTGAAGATCCATTTGCATTCCAGCCTGTTCAGGATCAATTGGTTGTCACCACCTCTGGTTTGTGGATGTAAAATGTCAATAGCTTGCCAGGTGAAGTCATTCTGAATGTCCTCTTTCCAAGAAATGTTCCACCAGCTGGGCTGTGACGACTTTACACTGAATCCTACTTTTGTGTAGAGATAGTCTTGCTTTGATTTTCTGAGTGGTTTAGCCTATGTATAGCAGGTTACACAGACATTGAAGGCAATTGATAATATTACATGAATTGCAGTTGGAGAAAAAGTCAAACGTGTGTTTGGTGTTTTTATACTCAAAGAATTTGGTATTTGAGGTGGTAGCGCATGCCAAACAGTTAGTACATTTATAATGGCCCTGGACTGGGGGAAGACCTAGGTATAATTGAATCGTAGTCTCAGGACGTTTGGGCTTGTGTGCTCTCACTAGATGGTCTCTGATGTTGTGCCCTCTTTTGAAAGAAAAGAGCGGAGCTTCGCTAGTGATGTTGGCTGCTGTAAGAACTGGCCAGTGTTTTGTAATGCTTTTAGCCAGTTTGTTACTAATAGGACTAAAAGTTGTGGAACGTGTGATTCTGGATAGAGGTGTTCTATGTTTTGGTTGAAGAAGGAATTCTCTATGGGAATACCATGCCCGCTTCTGTGACCGTTTGATAAGGCGTCTGGGGTAGCCCCCATCTGTTAGTTTCTTGGAAAGTAATTTCTGATTCTTTAAAAAAACCTTCATTAAACTTAAAATTGTGTCGGATTCTCAAGAATTTTCCAATGGTAAGGGCATCCCTAAGTGCTCTGGGGTGTGAGCTGGTGTATTGTAGCAACGTATTGCGTTCTGTGGGTTTACGGAAAGTGTGGTATAAAGTTCTCCTTGAGTTTTCATTGTAAAATCAAGGTAGTCAATTTGCTTCTTGTTATATTGGTAAGTGAACTTAAGATCCGGCTGGCAGGAGTTGAGCCATTCACAGAATATAATAAGTTCCGAGTCAATTCCTGACCAAATCATAAACACATCTTCTATATACCTCCTCCAGAGGTGAATTTTTGACAAATGTGGATTTTGCTCATGTAGAATGTGGGTTCGTTCAATGTCATTGATAAACAAAATAGCAAAATTTAGAGCAAAAACAGCCCCCATGGAAGTCCCTTTGCATTGTCTATAGAACTTATCATCAAATAGAAAATCGTTTTTGGTCAATGCCAATTGTAAGAGGGAAATGATGAATTCTGTAGGGACTTGGTGGGGAGATTTCGGGAGTTAAGGTCTTATGACCTCAATACCCTAACCTTGGGGTATGTTGGTGTAGAGTGGTTCTATGTCCATTGTGACAAGTACTTCACATTCAGGGTCACATTTTACTTGCTCAAACAGATTTATAAAGTGAGTAGTATCTTTCACATAGGACATAGCGGTATTGACAAGGTCGCGTATACAGAAGTCAACATACATTCCAGGTGGTTCTAAAATGGATCCTCAGCCTTAGAGAATAGGTCTACCTGGGGGAGCCTCTAGGTTCTTATAAATATTAGACAGAGTGGATAGCACTGGCATACGTGGAGTCTTGTTATTAAGAAACAGATATTTATGGTTACTAATGAAACCTAATTCTTCTGCCTCTTTAGTTATATTTAGGATAAGGTTCTTTATTTCAATGAGGGGGATGTGGCTCAGCGGTTCATAATGTAGTACATTACCCAGCTGGTGAAAAATGTCGTTGTCATAATTGACCTTGTCTTGGATCACTGTAGAACCACCTTTCTCACAGGGTTATATGACCATGTCCTCCATAGGTTTTAAGCCAACCAGACTCTTTTTTTTCTTCTAAACTGATGTTATATGGTGTAAACCTATGTTTGTTTTTCAGGTTTTCAAGATCTTTCAACACCAAACGTTCAAAAGTGAGGACTTCAGTAGGCATAGAACTTATAGGGGGATGAAAAGTGGATTTTGGGCGTAGTCCTGAAACATTATTTTTAGGATGAATTATTTTGTCCTGGATAAAAGATGTTAAGCTGACATTCCTGAAGAATTGTAAGATTTCTGTCTGGAGCATAAACCAGTTTGGTTTCTCAGTAGTGACAAAGGAAATGCCTGTTCTCAGTAGAGCATTCTCGTCTGAGGATAGTATATGTTTTGAGAGGTTGAAGATGGGTATTTTATCAGTTGTGGCCACCTGGTCCATAGCAAGTAGATCTAGTGTTAGTACCCCCATTGGTAAAACTTCCATCTCGGTTGTTGTTCCCCAGGAGGGACATTGTACCTGTTCATTGCTCTGGCTCTGCCTCGATCCCCAAGGAATTGCTGACCTCTTCCTCAAAAATTCTGTGCGAGAGATGAGGTGCTGGGTTCTGCTCCCGGGTCAGAGGAGTCCGAGTTAGCAGAGGAGTCTGAAAAAGTAACAGGTTGTCTGTCTTTAAATCTTGCCCAGGCACCAGTGAAGTTGTTTTGGGTGCCCTGTGGGGTGGACGTAAAAACATCATCCTGTAAGTAGGGGTATGTTCTTTCTTTGTTATAATTTTGTATTCCCTTGGATACTTTTGTGGATTTCTTGTGGTGTTCAAACTTCTGTAAGTCTAGTATTGTTCTTTCAAGTTTATCTATAACTGCTTTGGCATCTTCTAGGGTATCTTATTCAAGTATTGCGTTTTCTAGTTCTGGTATTTCTCCCAATTCTTTTTTGCTATGCTCTAGGGCAGTGTAAATTAATAAGACCATCCAATGACGGGAGCACGTTGTGCCAATATGTGAAAACTGTTTGTGAACTTTTTATCCTGAATGAAAATGGCAGGGATGTTGCAAACTTGTAGGCCTATAGGGATTATATCTGCTCTAAGATATTCAGTGAGCATACACGCTTGTAATTCCCCTTTAGTCCCAAACTACGAAAGGGTGATCTGATTCGTGATTAGCTGAGACAAATTCTTTTCAAGTTGGTCACGTAGGTATTTTGGAAAATAGCAATAGCGCCCTTTCAAGATAATGATACGGTTAGATTTTCATACTAGCGTGATGGCAGAATGGTTGGAATATAAAAGATACTGGATTGGATATGACAAGAGGAGGCAAATAATGTGCTAATTAGGCACAGATCTGTACGATGATATTGTTTGTGGAGTGTATAGAAAAAGGTGTATCCCTGAATATCCTGATTATTATTTCCCCAAGAGTCCACCAGAATCAACGCTTGTTTCATATTAAAAATACTTGCATGGGTTCTCTTTACCCTTCCTGTGTATGTAGTGTTAGTAGTATTCAGGATAGTATTTCAAATGCAGTTGAAGTCACCCAATATAATAATAGGAAAGTTATAACTACTTAGTTTTAACACTATAGTAATGAAACGTTAAGTGTTGTCATACTTTGGCATACTTAACTTGGCTGATATCAAATGGCTATTATCCTCCTGATTAAATGTTTCCCCTATTACCCACCTACACTCCTGGTCAGCTTTGTATTGTATGATTTTAAGCGCCTTATTGAAAGTTATTTGGGAGGTGCCACTCTGTCCCGAGCTGTATGTGGCATTGATTATGTCATGAATTCGAGGTGTACTGTAACCTCTGCAGCACTTGTATATATTATGAATTACAGCCTCGTATGATTTGGAATGAGCCAATAAACTCCCTTTGTGATTTTGAAAGGCTTTTCTGAATTGCAAAATGATTTTAGTACCTGGTAATAAGACCCTTTACAGTAACAAAGCCTGCATGTTTGTGAACTGTAGTTTGTGACTGCACAAGGGCTTTATATATGAGGCCCGTACAATCTATTTTAATATGAAAGTTAAAACTGTGAAGAGTAGAACAAATATTTAGACATTATTTTGAAGATATTTTTACCAAAGTAATCACATTAATGAAATAGTCGGCTCAGTGGTCATGTGATCATACACATAGGAAGACAATCACAATTTCTTTTAGGTAAGGATCTCAAATTTATAGGTGCGAGGGAACAAATGTTAGACACAAAGGTTCACTATGGAACAACGTAATATACACCAATTTGATTGCAGCCTGGTCTCATTGTGTGCACATACATACAGCAAGTCCCACACAGCCTTTCATTCTTTCAAATTTTATAAAATGATTATCATTGAGTTGGGTAATAATAAATATTTATTAACAGATCTGTTGCGGGGTGACAAAATTCCCAATACTTGAATAAACACACGTACTCTTCTTGGCAATGCAAAGACAGTATTTGCTAACTGTCACGACCGGGTGAAAAACACTGTGGGCTGCACCTTAGCCCTGCTCAGGCTATCTCTGATGTTCTTAGACAGGCCTTTTTATACAAATCAATAAAATACTTTATTACACATATTAAATCATATTTGACTTGCAAGTTACAGATTTAAGATGGGAAAACACTCAAAGACATGTGACCTCAAAACCCTGAATTCTTGACCTAAACCATCACACCTTTTTCATTATACTTCTAACAAAGCTTAATGACTGGGTATTCTTAGGCCTATGAATGCATGTGTGTTTCATGGTAGATGCAATTTACTTGAAGTGTGTGCTGGCATAATTGTGTGCCTGAGACATTCGAGTACTCCCGACTTTGTTCCTTCCCTTCACCCATTGTTTAATTATGCTCCTGTGTGCACTGAGCTAATTCGATTTTTAACCCATTGTCTAGTCAGGCCACAATATGTTTAAAGGGACGGTGTGTGCCAAGGGACTTGTGTGCTGAAGTCATAAATGCTTTCAAGTCTGTTAGACATGAGTTGGCCTTTAAGTAAAAACCCAGTTCAAGTTTCCTATTCCACTACATTCTTAAGTGAACTATTCACCTTGCGCATGTCAGTGAGGGAGTTGGGCATAAACTGTTTTTAAACCACAGACATCTGTGTGGTTTCTGCTTGGGCCTGATGTTGCACAATATTTTCATGTTTCATATTTTCTACAGCGTGTTCATTTTTTACATTCGCTACAACAGATCCAGTCTATCGTTTTTGGCAGTAAATTTGTGTTTTGTAAAATAACTGATATGTTATGGAGTGATCTATGTAATGGCAGTGTGGGTGGTTCTAATACGCAGGCTTGGGGCCTGTAGTAGTGCCAGTGGTTAAGTGATAGATCAAAAAGAATTAAGAGATCTTTTGCCATCCAAAACTTGAATGGTTGGGTTTGAGAACATCTGTGAGGGCGTAAAACAGATTACCCTTCCACCCTAAAAGGTTAGTCAGGGCAATTTGCTCTTCAATATGGTTTCTGTGTGCAGATTCACATTTTTCATTATGAAAGTGGAAACTTGTTATGTACAACGTATATAAATATTGATTGGAGCATTGAGGCGTTGCAAAGATACATAGACCTTAAGTTGATTCAAATAACACACAAGTCCCAATTTATACCATGTACAATTTTCCAGCATAGTAAAAGGAGGATTAATAGTGATTTATTCAGCTCTCTAATCAACCCCAAATCTCTTGTCCTCTTCTCCGAGCAGCTTTCCCTTTATACTTATATACAGAATTCTCCATGTGATAGAAGGAAGGCCACACACCTTGACCACCAAGCTATGGCAATACAGAGTCTAGAACTGAGAATAGCTATAAATGTAGGGTTAGGTTTAAATTCAGGATCTTCATGACTGCAATCAATGGCAAACATGATAAGTTGATCAGAAGATTGAAACGATATTGATATCAACTGAAAAACTGCCTCTAATTATCTTGAATTAATGAACATTGAGGAAACATGCAAACAATATGAGCACTATTGGATCAGTAGCAAGGCATGTTGAGCTGGTGCGATGTCGCCACAGTTTTTCCTTTGTATAATATGAATGACAAATAGTTTTATCATAATCGCTCTTAAGGCTGGTTGAAAGTAATATTTTATTTGTGGCCTTAATTAATTAATGTTAATTAAATGTTGGAGAGTGACTAAGTTAATCTTTGAATTCCACATAGCTGTCTAATATCGAGTTCAACAGAGTGAAGCACTGGGGGGGCAAATTGTTTAGCAGGAACATACCTCTTATCCCCTAAATTGCAAGTACAATTTTATAAGACCGGATATTTTATGTATATAACTCCTAATAAGGTTGTGAAATGGGCAACTGGCTCTGGAACTACCTGTCCTCGTTGTACAGAGTATGGTGCGGATTCTGTGCATATGTTCGCTACATGCCCAAAACTCGCGCCACTTTTGAAAGAGGTACAATTGTTTTTGAACAGAATCCTTTCTTTAGATATTCAACTTATGCCAATTACCATCATGTTAGGGTTATATGAATTGCTTAATGTTAAAGAAGGTGGTGCTTTGTTGTTCGTTGCTATGTCTATTTTGCGGATATGTATTGCTATGCAGTGGAAGGATCTGAACCCCCCTTCGTTTGGACAATGGCAAGCTAGATTTTTCGCTACGTATAGGCTGGAGAGAGATGTCTATGCTAAGAAGGGAAGAAGAGCTAGAGAAAAGGGTCTAGTGGTTTGGGACCCTTTGACTAGATGGCTTGATACTCTGAGCCCCCATAATGCATAATGTATATGCAGATTTTTTTTTTCCGGTATATTTGTGATTCATTTTTCCCTCTCTGTCTCTCTTCACCGATCCCCTGCTCTTATTCGGACCTATTTTTCTTTATTAAGCTTGCTCTCTTTTTTATTTTTTTGGCATAGACAGCTACTTTCTGTTTTTGTATATATTTGTAAGGACTGTGTCTTAGTTTTGATAAGTATATAATGTCCCTTTTTTGCTCCTTTTTTGTTTTCTCTGTATTGTTTTTTTTTAATGTTTATTGCTTTTATCCTTGGTTACCTCTTGGACCCGAGGTGGGGGGGTGGGAAGGCACGACGTTGTTAAAGATGATTTAACTTGATTTGTGTATGTTGGTAAAGAACAATAACATTTTAAAACCAAAAAAAAACAAAAAAAAAAAAAAACAATTTCGCTCCTGTCACACTAGCAAATTCTGGGGGCTGTCCTTCTCCTTTGTCAAGAATTCTCCTTCAAATTGGATAGTATATACAGAGATTGAGAAGGATGACAACTAGGGTTGTGGGCATGTTTGGGACCATTCTGTTGACTTTAGCTTGGGTCTATGGCCTCACCGAGTATAGAAAGGTGTTTTATACCAACCTCTTTCCAAGACTCTCTCATTTCCACCTAGGTGAGCTGGTAATGGATTGGAATTTTCATATTACATTGGACCCCCTATCCGAGGGGATTCAGAACCTGACCCTCCTAGACGCTGGGTGACATCAGCACCTCCAAGAATGAAACTACACATTTTAATCCAACATGCATGGGACATACTCCCGACTTGACTATTTCTATGTTCCTCAATCCATACTTCCCAGACTGCTCGACACTAAAGTAGACGTCTGGGTCATTTCCGACCATGCCCTGATTTGGTTAACTTTAGCCCTGATTGCTCCACAGTACCCATTTCTCAAGCCATGGGCCATCAATGAAATCATGCTTTATGATCTGGTTTTGTGCTAATGCATCAAAGATGCTATTGAACGCTACTTTCTCTGAAAACAACACTAGAGAAGTTTCTCTGTGACCCTGTGGGACGATGAAAAGGTGATCTTCCGACGAGAACTCATCTCCCATACCATGACATTCGAACACACAACTGTGCTCTGTCAACAGGAATTTGAGACACGGATCCACTAAGTGCAGGCGATACACAGGGAGGGTGGCTCCCAAAGGACCTTGCAAGACTTAAGCCTCTTCTGCGGTGAACCCAAACGTTTATTGATGAAGGCAACCGCCAAGAAGTTGATCTACATCAACCAAACATACTACAAGAAGGGGGATAAAGCACACCGGCTCTTGGCACACAAATTATGTATCAGCTGTACATGTAACCACATCATAGAGAAGGAAGACGATGAGGGCCATCTTCAACAGGAGACAGACGATATAATCGAGGCCTTCCATTGTTACTATTCTACCCTTTACCAGGCCCAATACCTTGATGGTCATTATCGGGAAGTTAACGTACATACATATGCCCTCCCAGACAGAGGTGAGGACTTGTGCCTCCTCAACATACATATTACCCCTGACGAGGTCAGACAGCAATTAGCATTCTCTCCTCCTGCAAGGCTTGTGGTCCCGATGGCTACACAGCCACGTTTTGTAAAGTGTATGCCTCTCTACTGATTGAGCCTTTAACGAGAGAGTTCAATTCCTTTCTGGTGTCTAGAGTAGTTATGGATACCAGTGCTCCTCCTATCGGCCCATCGTGTTGCTCAATTGTGACGTGGAAATAGTATCCTCAATCCTTCACCATGTCTGACCCTCTCTGTTCACCCCACTTAGTTTGGCTTCATCCAAGTTGGCAGGCAAACGATGATACACAACTGGCAGCAGCCTTGATGGAGGTGGCTGAACAGCAAAAGCAACCAATGGCTCTTCTCTCTCTCTCGATGCTTTTATATATATATAAAGTTTTTAATAAAGGTTTTAATAAAGTTTTTTGATCTTTTATGATTTAGCACACAGTAGTTCAATTTTGTTAATATGAGAAATATCTGGTTTTGTTGCAGGAGTGAAGCAGAGTATTGACAAGCAGATGTTGCTGTTTATTTCGTTTTGAGACTATGGATTATTGTGATTATTGCTCACTTGAGCCTAATATCAGAGAATGATGAACGCGGAAATGGTTTTCTAAACATATGTGGAAATTGATGAATTATTTTCACCCACTTGGGTTGGATACATTTATATTTCAGTATTTGAAATAATTATGTATTACAATATGCCTCAATTTTTTAAATACAGCGAAGCAAATTAGAATATGAGCTTGAGACTGCAACATAACGTGCAATATAGTATGTTTACTATGTTTATTACAACAACAGGAAATTAACTCTGTACCTTTAAAAAGAAAACATTGCACTTGAAACCTTGCCCATGAACAAGGAATGAGTGAAACTCCGAAACGCGTAGGGACTTCCGTTTGCTTTAATAAATGTCTTCTTGCATAGAGGCCACGGCACCAGTGAGTTTTATTACTGCATATACTGGATTGTGTTTATAATTCTGAGACATTGTTTCCAGTTTATACTCCTCTGTGTCCCCACATGGTACGTCGTGCTTTTGATTTTTCACTTGACAGTTCCCCAGTTCTTCCTTATTCTACTGCATTAATTGGCAGCGCAGCGTATGCCAACTTTGGGGCACGTACACGAGAGGCCATATCTTCGTGACAATTTGTTTAGTTTATATTCATTTCAGCACTACAACAGTACTTCGTGCATTTACAGCACATGTTTAACGCCCTTCACGCCCCCCTTTGGATTTGTCACTTGACAGTTTATAGTTCATTCTATTTTCCAAATACTATGTTGAACCAAACTGGTAGAACGGTGCATGCAACTACTGGGGCAGTACTATCAGAATGCATTTTGCGCACTACGCATGTATCTGTCTGCATCTTTTGTTATTTTCACAAACAGAGCCCAGGATTGCGTCCATAACAGACTCAAGGCATGACTTCTTATTTTCGCACAAGATGAATTTACTTACTGTGTCACTCGGCAAATTATTGCAATGCTTTTATCATCTGCCTTGTTATTTCATGTTTCGAAGACCACCCTGGCGTTAAATTAATTTTGTGTGATGAATATAGAATGATTTAGACTCACTTGTAATACAGCACATTACATTCCAAGATGTCTGCCATTGTTGAACCGTCCAGCCATTGGTTGTCCTATGTTGATGTTGACTGATAAAACTTTATTAATCACCATGTTTGTACACAATCTTTCACGTGATCAAGGCTTTCGAGCTGAAACGCTTAGTGAATTAAAACACCCCTTTCAAGAGATCCCCGTTTGTGGTCTGTTTCTCTGAGAGCGTACGAAGAATTGCTTTTGCACCTTTGGATATATATATATATATATATATATATATATATATATATATATATATATTTTTTTTTTATTTTAGGTTTCAGGTACGTTATAGTTAGTTGGAGATTTGACTCATATAAAACCGGAGAGATTCGCCCGTTATAGTTAGTTGAACTAACTATAACTCGCGCACCCGCAATGCACTGGTGATGACATTACATATAACATCACTCATGACATGGTCAGTGACATCACTGATGACATCTCAAATGACATCACTGATGACATCATCCAGTAAATGTGTGTTTCTGTAAAGTTTACATATTTTTCATATATATCTATGCCAAGGTGAATTGAAGAATGAGTGGATTTACAAGTGTTTGAATGGATTATTTAGTAGGCGCATGACTGACTGTATAAGTGAGTGATTGAACGTATCTTACTGAATGCATTAGTTAGTGACTAAACTGTGTGAAAGTCTGTATTAGTCTCTCAGTTGGTTTGTAGGTGGCTGCATGGGTTGGTGAGTAGCTACATGAGTGTCTATATGGGTTATTGGTTTGTTGTCTGAGTATCTGTATGGGTGCCTGAGTGTCTGTGTGGGTGGGTAGGGGGCGTGTGACTCTGTGCATAGATGTCTGAGTGGGTGATTCACTGGTTGTATGGATTCAAAAGTGCATCTGGGAAGGGCTGTATGGGTGAGTTAATGTGTGTATGGGTATGTTGGTGAGTGAATGAATGTCTCAGTGGTATATGTGTGAGTAACTACATATGTTTTAAGGTAGTATATGTGAGTGTTGGAGTATATGAATGACTATACGTGAGAGTAAGTTATTTGAAGAGTGGGTGTATAAATGAGTGTTTGCTTATATCAGTGATTGTATAACAAAGTAAGTATGTGTTAGTATCTGCATAAATAAGTGATGTGGTGTGTGTATAAATAACGGAGTTGGTGTGTATAACTATATACATGAGTACTTGGGTATGTGATTGATTCTTTGCATGACTGACTATGTGTGTGAGTAGCTCTATGGATGAGTGGCGGAGTGTGACTGTATGTATAGGTGTATGAGTGCATATTATAGTACTGTATTGATGAGTAACTGCAAGTATAAGTGACTGGATGTGTGTGTAGACCTAGGAAATAGTGGGTGGTATGTAGTATCTGGCATTGTTGTGTGTATGGTTTAAAAAATAGAAGTCTGTATTTTAGAGTGCGTGTATCAAAGATTATTTTATGGCATCAGTATGTGCATCAGATTATCACGTGGATGATGTCATCAGTGATGTCATCAGTGATGTCATCAGTGATGTCGCTGACTGTTAGACCTGTCAGCCCTTTGGGTGGTCCCTCCTCATCATTATTTATTTTGTCCCACTTCTGCCTCAAACCCTGTTATAATTTTTCCTTTTTGGGAACCACCAGACTTTTTAGTGTTGATGCAGGGTCAGGGAGCCATTTTCCCTACCCCTGGAACTTCTGTCTGAGTGCCTGAGACACAAAATGGTGGCCATCCATTGTCACCTGTGACATAACCAGAACTTACTGGAGGTTTCTAGAACCTTCTGGAACATTCTAGAATCCTGTGATAGTGGGAGGCAGTTTTAGAATGTTGGGAGGCCCTCTCAGAGTGGCAGTTGGCATCTGACTGGAGAGGAGAGAGGACAGATATAGAAGGAGGTCGGAGTAAGGCAGCAGGGGTGGAAACCAGTGCTTGGAGTGGGGTCCAGAAACCCACCCTTGATGCTAGTCCCTACTGACCAAGCCCATCCTAAAGCCCTGTGTGGGACCAAGTCCAGAAGAACCATCTTAAGGACCTGAATAGTTGGAACAGGCCTTAAAGAGGAAGAACAGCAAGCTCCTGACCTGTTCAGCAGTGTCCTATTGAAGCCCTGACGTCGAGAAGCCTGGAGACCTGGGGCCTGAGGTAGAAAAGCGGCGCTGACAGAAAGCAGACGTCGTACCCGGAGCCGTCAGAGGTCGAGTGAGGGCGCCGCCGGAGGTCGAGTAGGGAGTCACCTGAGGTCGAGGTGAGGCGTCGACGGGGGAGTGAAGTCCGCCCACCGGAGTCGCCGGAAACTGAAGTGGAGATCGCACTCCGGAGACACCCGGAAGCGGGGAGACCGTGTCCCTGCGACGCCGGAACGCGACATCGAGTCGAGACCGCCCAGCGACATCGAGTCGGGACCGCCCAGCGACATCGAGTCGAGGCCGCCCAGCGACATCGATCCGGAGCTGCCTCACGGCGTCGACACGGCGCCGAGCGGAGCCGATCGTCGAGGAAGGTACAGTAAGTGGTAGAGGGGGCTTCTAAGGCCCCGTGGAGCCTTAAAAGACCATTCTAGGGGTTAGAGGGCTGTTAGAACCAGCCTGGGAGTGCCAGGGGTGAACTGAGACTGGTGCAGTGACATCTGTGAGGGGCTGTGTAGTTTGGAGGGCCATATCATTAGGTTATCCTCATTCTGCCTCAGCTTAAGCCCCAGCCTTGACCAATCTAGGTGGGACACCCCCCATGCCACCCAAATGACTACAAGCTGTATATGGGCAAAGTAAGACCAAGTTACCTCATGAAAGTGATCTGATCTGTAATTGTCATTGATTGTTTTACCTTATTTATTGAAGGTACTTTATTTATTGTCTTCCACTAATTTATTCTTGCACTGTATTTATTGTCTGACTGTATTTATTTGCCGTCTATATTTATTGCACATCTATTTATTCTTTGTTTAATGATGACCTGAACCTATTTGTTGAAATTCCGAAGTAGCATTGTTTATTTGACCTGCTCTTTTGAAGGAAAATCCTAGTGTATTGTATTTATGATGTGAAGCCTGCAACTAAGAGAAAATAAGGTAAAGACATATATATTTCCATCTTTACTTCCATAATTTTTACGGTGTAGTGTCGTTTTTGGAACGGATGAGCACATGGTTATTGTGAGGGTGTGACGTACGCTTAACACGGTGCCTGACCCCCAACCGCTCGAGCCAAGCTACCACTGTGCTGGGAACCTGGTGACTGTGGTAAATATTTTATTACCGGGACTGAATTTAATACGGAATCTAAATAAAACAGCTCAGTGAAATAAGAGGCAGAATCCGTGGTATAAGAGGTTTCTGAACGGGCTTTATTCAAAATGGCCGACTCGAGTCGCGGCCTTCATGTTCCGTCACCACGGGGGTTCAGGAAGTGAAGTACGATATTTTATTGACAGTCAATCGTTTTTATAGAATGTACATTACAATGAAATAAATGCAGAAGGCGTAACAATTGATAAGAAAAGTGACAATTTTCATGCGTAACCAAAAATGGGCGTAATGAGGAATAAAAAGAAACATAATTGGTTATAAGGTCATATGATGTCATATATAGGTGGATCTATAAGATAATACTTGGCATAGATGCGCGCGCAGCAGCATGACGTGTGATTGACGTGCAACTAGGGGGTGAAGGGGACTTGACATTTAGCTCTACATGTGGAGACGAAAAGTCTGGGGGGTCACGTCAACCTAATCCCAAATCATATCTAACATCCTATGTTTAAAGAACTATGTTATCCACAAAGGAAGGACTCTCGGACAGAATCTATTCTATACTGACTGTGTGTGCGTGTACAAGCGTCTAAGTGTCTATATGAGGTGCAAGAGGCAGAAACTTTCCATGGTAACGGGGCTATGAATTACTTGCATGAGGACAGAGAGGCCGGCCCCTTTGCTCGGTAGCTGAAGGAAATGTTTACCTAAACTACTAGACAGGAATGCATCGGCTGAGGAGCGAAGTAGATAATTCGAAGGTGAAATACGGTTTCTTGGCAGGCAGGCGAAACCGGCCGAGGCAGGCACCGTTAGCCGCACAGGGAGTAGGACAAAGTTCATGGATACAGATGCGAGCTCAAGCTGAAGCTGTCAGAGGCAGAGAACAAGGAAAGGCTTGATGGCAGAATCAGGGCCTACTCACCTGAACTGCAAAAATGGAGTAACTGAGCCATATAAAGTTGGTGGCCTTTCATACTTAGGAATCGAATATCCAGCCCATTCATGGCGGATCTGACAGAGGACATGTTGACGGTGGACGCACATGTGTTTGCGTCTTAGAAACTGGAACGGGAGGGAACATACATGTACTTGTAACATGCACATAGAACCGTTGGGGTCCAAGATAGGGGACATAACTGATCATGAAAATCCATATTTCCACATTCCCTCCTTGTCCCCTACTTGCCCGTCAAGAGACATCAATCTTCATTAATCCATCGATTAGTTCATGGAGCATCATTTCTTCTTCCTTCTTCTTCCGGGATCTTGAGTGAAAACCTTGATGTGGAATACACGATGTGGCACACAGGCCACAAATCGCTGGTCCACATTGCAGGCATAAGCAGCAACTGAATAGTATAAGAAGGCCAATACCTAGGAAGGATAGAACTCTCCATCCCCAGGCTGATATCACACTCCAAAACCACCCGGACCAAGTCCAAGTGCCTGAACTCTCGTGTATCTGGCTCACAATCTTATGAAGGCGCGTTATAGCTTTATATACAGATGGCGAATTTTCTGGTATGAATACGCAGCAGCTTGATCCGATGACCCTACAAGCTCCGCCTCTATCGGCCAGGATGACGTCAAGGACAAGACGATTTTGAAGAACAACAATCCTCATCGCAGATTGCTCCTCTGTCAAGTTGCCTAGGGCGGCAATAGTTTCATTCACTACAGCTTCAAGGGTCTTAGTTAATCTACGTATCAGCTTACTATTTGAAATTGTACCTATATAGGGAAAGATGCCTTTATTGAAATCTACATACTTGTCCCATGCCGTCTCAGTGTAATCGACAATTGGGAGATCTCTCCGCTCTCTATTGTGTACTAAATGAATATTTCTGTAATAATCAGGAGGAGCTAGGAAAACAGGTGGCAGAAGGAATGCAATGTAGCAGGTACCATCCCAATCTAGAGGTAAACGCATATATGCAGTCTGACCACATACAAAGTAGGAATGGCGAGAAGCTCTAAATGAAGATTTGCCTTGATCACTGAATTCTACTATAGTAGTGCATTTACTATGGCCCATATGTATGGAACCACTTTTTCTTACACATAATTCACCCTTTACTGGGAATACTGACATGGTGGGCAAAATTAGTTCAACTTCGGATTCGACATTCAGAATCATGAGATTAGGTGTAAAATTACCTAATCCATATACTTCATTTTCTAGATCAGTTCCTGTTCTTTTGGGGCGACCCTCCTTGTCAGGGTAGCAAACCTTGAGTAAAACTAGGTTCAGGTTTCCCCATACCCAATGATCTTGGTAAACTGCTGTGTCTGAGTCTATGGAATTGATTAAACTAAACCATGCTCCACAGGAGCCATTATGTGTAAATGGGTGTGGAAAGAAAGGCAGAACTCCTTTATAATTCTGATAGGGAGGGAGTCGGCCACACACCCAACAATTAGTGGCATTACTAGTCTGATGGGAATGATGCAACATACTAATGAAAGTGTTATTGCGCAGCGCAAGTCTATAGGACAATTCATGCGGGGGTAGGTCACTAAAAGAGTGTTCATCAGTTATATTAAAAACATGTTTAGAAATAGGATAATATATATGCAACAATATACTTGCAGTGATTATTATAAAACTCAAGAAAAACAAAATTAATAACGTCACTATACAGTGGCTACGCAGTAATTTACAATACGCATGTCGTTCCAACATTTTTTGCGATTGTCCATGATTCAGGTCTAAGGGATACATGTCGGAGACAGATTCAACCGCTTCACCTTGGAGAGGACTTAAACAATCAAATCGTCCGACGGTTTGGACCTAAGTTTTAATTTATAGAGTTCTTTACTGGTAGCCTCAGCCAAAGGTAGTTTTGAGTCAATAGGTGAGGACACACGAGGTGGGCTGTTTACATCTGAAGGAAGTCCATGAAATTTCTTGATATGACTTGAATGCACCCATCCTTTCCTGCCCTCGATCTTCACGGCTGTCCTTGTGGTCAGCAAGACCAACTTGGGTGTCTTCCACCTGGGCTCCAGCTGAGTCTTTCGGTCGAAATTTCTTACAAGCACAAGGTCCCCCGGAACTACGTCATGGGGTTTCACCTCAGTATTGTCGGGAAAAGCTGCAGCTACCTGTGAACGACAAGATTGTAGTGCAGACATCAAGGAAGCCAGGTAATCTGTCAGCATATTACAGTCAACATCAGTTATTTTACGTGGTATAGGCGTCCCCCACATATTAGGTGGTCTTCCAAAGATCACCTCATAAGGGGATAGCCCTGTTCGAGAGTGTGCTACCATTCTCATGTAAAAGAGTGCAACTGGTAAGGCTACTACCCAATCAACCCCTTTTTCCCTACATATTTTGGACAATCTGATTTTCAGAGTTTGATTATGTCGTTCCACGAGACCTGCTGCCTCGGGGTGTCGGACACAATGAAACTTCCACTGATATCCTAGCAAGAGTGAAACATGTTTCATCAGTTCGGATGAGAAGGGCTGGCCGTTATCTGAATAGACAACACGTGGTAACCCGTACCGTGGGAAGAATTCTCGAACTAGCTGTTTGGCAGTAGTCGGGGCAGTGTAATCTGATACTGGGTAGGCTTCGGTCCAACGGGAAAGAGCACAGACAACTACGAGAACATATTTGAATCCTCGACATCGTTCCATCTGGATATAATCCATCTGGAGGACTTCAAAAGGGTGATCAGGAGGCTGAAATCCACCCTGCTCTACGGGGATGCTTTTTCCTGGGTTAAACTGACAACATATCATACAGGTACGGACTTTTTGCTTAGCTGCTGCTCGTAAATGTTTGTTGAACCAAATGTGTTGAATGCTGTCTAGCATAGCTTTCTCCCCTAAATGTGCCGGACTATGAATTGTAGTTATGATAGACTGGACCATAGAATCAGGAAGTAACCATACAGATTTCTCCTTCGTCATCCATCCCTGGTCCGTTTGGGTCCCTCCTAATTCCGTCCATTTCTTTATTTCGTCTGCGGTAGCATGTGTCTGTATGTCAATTATGTCAAGTGCGGGATCCTTAATCGTCATACAATGTGTTGGTGTCGGGACTATTGGCTTTGTCATGTCGGATGTGCGAGTCTGAGCAGTCTGTTTAGCTGTTCTGTCAGCTAAATCATTGCCTTGAGAAATGATATCAGTGACTTTCGTATGTGCTTTGCATTTCATAATCGATATAGCAGTGGGCAGATGAATTGCGTCTAACAGAGCGTGAATGAGGGACCCGTGCTGAATGTGGGTGCCATGAGAAGTTAAATAACCTCTCTCTCGCCAAAGCACCCCGAAGTCATGTACAACTCCGAATGCATAACGTGAATCAGTGTATATGTTAACTTTCTTACTTGTGGCTTGAATACAGGCTTGTGTCAGAGCAATAAGTTCTGCTGCTTGAGCTGACAAAGTATCTATACAGTTTGTTTCGATGACTTCAGTATCTGTCGTGACTGCATACGCGGCCACTAAATCTCCTGTACCTGTCCTCATACATGATCCATCTACATACAACGTCAGGTCTGGATCTAACAATGGAACGTCTGTCAAGTCTTGTCTGGGTTTCGTTGTTATTGTAATGACTTCAACACAATCATGAGCTAGTGGGTCTGTTCCTATTACAGGTAAAAGTGTGGCAGGATTCAATGTATTACAACGTCGGATTTCTATATGTGGCTGAAACAATGTAAGTTCGTACCCTGTAAGTCTTGCTATGGTCAAGTGTTGTGTTTGCGTTCGGTTCACAAGAACCTCTACTGCGTGCGGTACTTGTACTGTCAACGGATGTCCTAACACTATGGCATCGCTTTGTCTGATTGCTAAAGCTGTTGCTGCCACTGATTTCAGGCATGCAGGCAAAGCCTGAGCTACGGGATCTAATGTACTAGAGAAATAAGCACATGGCTTGCGTGATCCTGCTTGTTCCTGAGTGAGCACTGACAAAGCAGTACCTTCACGTTCTGTAACAAAGAGTGTAAAATGTTTATAGTAACATGGTGTCGCTAAAACAGGTGCTTGACATAGAGCTTTCTTCAAGCTTTCAAAAGCTAGTGTATGTTCCTGAGTCCAAGGGAGGACAGCCGATGTGGCCGCCTCCTGTGTTGTCAACTGAATGAGTGGTTTTGCTAGAAATGCATATTGAGGGATCCACTGCCTGCAGTATGAAGTGAGGCCTATAAAAGCCCGCACCTCCTTTTGTGTCTGGGGTATTGGCATGTTAGCAATTAACTGAATGCGGTCGGGTGTGAGCTGCCTTCCCTCCTTGGACAGCGAGTGACCAAGATAAACAACTCGCTGTACACAGAATTGCAGCTTAGAAGGGGATACCTTGTGCCCCTTTTCGGCTAGAAATTGTAAAACCGTCAGTGATGCTTTTTCACATTCAGGTTCGCTTCGGGCGGTGATCAGCAGATCATCGACATATTGAAGCAAGGCGGTGTTAACTGGCATGTGTATACTGTCAAGTTCTCGTTTCAGTGCTTGGCTATAGATGCTGGGGCTTTCTGTAAATCCTTGAGGTGCGCGTGTGAATTTAAAGCTTCGTCCATTTAAACTAAATCCGAACAGATATTGGCTCTCCGGATCTATTGGGACGCTGAAAAAGGCATTCTTGAGATCAATTACTGTAAAGAATGTAGCTTGTGAATCAATGGCTGTCAGTAATGATGAGATATCGGGGACCACAGGAAACTGTGGCACAATGCATTTGTTTAGTTCGCGCAGATCAATAACCAATCGATATACTGGCGGGGCCTTCGGATCAGTTCGTTTAAGAATCGGAATTATCGGGGAATTACATACATTGGAGTCGGTTTCCACAACCACTCCTTGGGCAACGAGCTCATCAATAATTTTCAGTAAAGCCACTACAGCATCTGGTGGTAACTTGTATTGTCGCATTCGTGGCAGTACCACTCTTGCCTTCAGTGTGACTCGATATGGCGTAATGTTCATGCAACCAACATCAGTAGGGCCTTGTGCCCATAAATGTGCGGGTAAAGTCTGTAATCGGTGATCCATGTCTCTGGATACATAGTGACCTTTGAAATCTCGTAAAAACAATCTTACCCCTTCCGGAGAACAACATATAATAGCCCCTAGGGCTTTCAATGTCTTTATACCTAACAAGTTTTCTGGGCATGATTTGGTAAGCAATAAATCTGTAGTTCGTGTCAAGGGACCAATCGTAAGTGGAAGTGGCTGTGATACTTCATTAACAATAGGTTTTCCTGAAAAACCAAGGGAAACATTTTGAGAGCCTGAGAGGGGTGCCCCTGGAACTTCACTACGTTTTATTGTTGTTCGACTTGCCCCTGTATCAAGTAAGAATTTTCTGTCTTGACCTAATAATTCACTGTGCACATAAGGTCCTTCTTGATCTACTGGGATTTCAATAAGGGGTAAGTCAACTTCCCTCTCTAGGCTTTTTCATGCGTAACGCTGATACTCAGGATATTCATACTGTGCGGTCTGATACATTTGTCGTGTTGTTGTCTGTGTGGCAGCAACAGGCAACGGTGGTGCAGCTGGCACAAACTGTATTGGCTGTTGTGCGGCTGGCATGGCCTGTGCATGCTGCGGAGCTCCTTGTTCATTCTGATCTTGTCTGAGTGGCCGTGGTCTTTCTTTTGCAATACCTACAGCTATATTACGCTTCAGGACTGGACAATCGTGTACATAATGACCTAGTTGTTTGCAGTAATTGCATGTCCCTTTTACAGGAACTGCTGAATCTCCGGAATGTGTCACACCCTTTTTGTGACCATCCGCTGGTACCGTCTGAGAAACTAGCATTTTCATTTTAGTGTCCTTCATACGTCTTTGTTCGTGTTCTTGTTCATCTCTAATTCTATTGTGGTGATACTGTAACATTTGCAACATTTGTGACGGAGTGTTACCCTGCCATGTACTCTCGAATTTCAATACTCTATTCTTCACTTGAGGCAAGGAATTCTCCACTAATTTTGTCACGAATAAATGTGGATATGACTCACTATTTGCTTTTATCCCACTATTTATACCAAAACATTTTTCAAATCGGGCATAGAAATCACTAGTGTCTTCATCTTGTTTCTGTTTACAGGCTGAGATTGCACCCCAATCTTCCTTTTTCGTAGCTAATAGACGTGGCAGTACCTGTACTAGCAAACCTGGTAGTGCTTTAACTTTATCCCCAAGCCCTGAACCTGCAGTTCGACCTCTTTCTTCGGTTTCTAATGCTGTCCAGTCTATCTTTTGGTCCCCCACTTCCCACTCTTTTTCCTTAAGTTTTTCATAAATGCCAGCAGGCATTAGCACCTTTAATATCGTCATAATGTCAGGATAGGTATACTCTCCCATCAGTAACATGTCTTTAATTTCTCGGTGGAAACCCGCTGGGTCCTTGTCGTGACTGGGTACCACCTTTTTCATTTCCAACAATTCCATTTTAGATATGGGGGTATATACAAATACACGGTGAAACTGATTATCCTCGCCTTTTATTGGGTGCACTTCTCGTAAAGGATTCTGTCTATCCATGTAATACGGCGTTCTTTCCTTGTGAGGCAGCGAGAAAGGATCTGGGCTTACAAAAAGAATGTACTGCTTTCTGGATACGAGTATTTCTTTAATTAACTTATTACCTGAACCTTTCCATCTATTCGTGAGTAATTCAGTTAATATGTCGGGTAAAGGACCAGGATCGGAATGTTGGTTCTTATATAATATAAGAAGTTGCTGAATCATGTAAATTCCAGCTAAACGCTGTTCATCTGGACTGAGGTTATTATTGCAGGACCTTCCTCTACCTACATAGGCTATGGTATCTGACTGTCTTATGGGATCCCCTGATTCGGGCACCTCGTTTTGTTCAAACTCGTCTGTCTCCAATCTCTCTTCATGTATACGTTCTATTTCTTTCCTTATTTTTCGACACATGGCTACTATACTTCCTTGTTTATCATGTCTTCCGTCTGATATATTCTGACTCCATCTCGTAAGAGTTTGCATTATTTCCGGGTCCACCCCCGGTCGGTCTTGATTTCTGATCACACAATTTACGAGGAAACGTAGCAATTCCCCCTGTATCTCCACTTTCTGATATTCCATAGCTCTGTTAATGCATTCAGGATCTCTCCCTGTTTGGACAAAATGATATATGTTATCCAGGTGCATAGCCATTCCTGGTAGCTTCCCTAAAAACCCTGCAGCTCTTCTGATACGTAATGATGCCATGACCATTTCATCCTCTTTGCCGGGCACCGGGTCATATCTACAATCTACTAAAAGGTCCTTAAGCATGCGAGTATTTATAAGTTTGGGCGTACGTGTATGTACTGGTTCTTGAAAAGTAAGTTTACTTATTCGGGGTGGCGTAGAATAAATGCTAGTAGCACCCCCGGTAGCCCCATCTGGGGTACTGGGCGCGAAAGGATTCGTTGAACGCGCTACAGCAACTACAGGTGTGGACACAACTGTAGAATCGGCTGCGGAGACAGATGCGGAAACAGATGTGCTTGCCGAACCTTGTGTCGGAGTTTGTTGTTGCACAGAGACAGATACCTGATCTTGACGTTGAGCCCCCCCAGCAGACAGTCTATGTGGTGCGGGGTTAGCATACTCGGGAGCTGCGTCATCTAAATACGAGGAAAGAAAAACATCTTCTGCGGTTCTGGGATGTCCTTTAGGATGTACTTTTATTGGAAACAATGGGGGTGGCAAGTCTTTTGGTATCTCCGTAGTAGCCTTAGGTAATCCTTCGGCCAGAAGGGGATACATACCTTTCATAAGGGCATTTCTTTGCCTATCGGCTTGCTCTGCTTTTACTCGTGTACCCTCTTCAATCAATAAACTTTCTCGGATTTTATTTGCACTTTCTTTACTTCTCTCTTCCTGTCTTAGCGCTTTCTCGGTACGTCTATGCGATTCTTTACGCCATAACTCAACAGCGTCTTTCTGTGACTGTCTAGCTTTCCTCTTCCACAACTCTTCTTCTACTTTCATAATACATTCTGCATCCCAGGTCCCAGCTACGGGCCATCTCTGACTCTCTGGTAATTCTTTGGTGTAGTCCACCCATAAATCAAGAAATAATATGGCATCTAAGCCATGTTTGTGATACATGAAGTGCCCTGGAGTGTCCCTAGGAGGAATAGGAACTGCTTCTTCAAGTACCCCTTTTCTCGTAGTGATCTGTCTTAACTTCGAAAAGAGCGGCATATTGGCAACTGATCTGATACTTGAACTTGAACACACTTAGTACGAAAAAATACAACAATGAACAATCATTCATACCACAATATGCAAGACGTTTAACACTTTAAACATTAAACATTAAACATTTTTTTTTAACCTTTAAAATGACCAACAATGATGATCGTCTGCATAACTAATCACCAAGCAGAATTCTTGACAATAACTAGATACTTCGGAATACTTGATATACTGCTAAACAGTACAGATACACTGCTAAAACAGTGCAGACCGGATTTGTGTACCCAAATCCGTCTTGACCGGCACAACCTAAGTGCACGTCAGAACGCCTCCCCAGCAATGGTACTCACCGGGTAGCTCGGAACGGAAGGCCTCGGAATGGGACAGGACTGGACTCGACACTGCGGACATCGAACTCTCTGGACGTCGGGACTTCGAAATCTGGTGGGCCTCTGTATACCTCGGATCTTGCTCTCTCTGCTAGGCTCTGGTCGGGATACTTCGCACTTCTCACCGCCTCGTCTGGGTTGATCGCAGCCTCAGTCGCCCCCGCTTGACCGGAGGGAGCTACAGGAAATCCTGCTGGTACGCGTTATGGTCCGTCCAGCTGTGGCAGGAGACCGGGCCTGCAACGCACCACCGGCGCGTGAGATGAGAAAGTGTCCCTGTTCGGGCGCCAATCATGTGGTAAATATTTTATTACCGGGACTGAATTTAATACGGAATCTAAATAAAACAGCTCAGTGAAATAAGAGGCAGAATCCGTGGTATAAGAGGTTTCTGAACGGGCTTTATTCAAAATGGCCGACTCGAGTCGCGGCCTTCATGTTCCGTCACCACGGGGGTTCAGGAAGTGAAGTACGATATTTTATTGACAGTCAATCGTTTTTATAGAATGTACATTACAATGAAATAAATGCAGAAGGCGTAACAATTGATAAGAAAAGTGACAATTTTCATGCGTAACCAAAAATGGGCGTAATGAGGAATAAAAAGAAACATAATTGGTTATAAGGTCATATGATGTCATATATAGGTGGATCTATAAGATAATACTTGGCATAGATGCGCGCGCAGCAGCATGACGTGTGATTGACGTGCAACTAGGGGGTGAAGGGGACTTGACATTTAGCTCTACATGTGGAGACGAAAAGTCTGGGGGGTCACGTCAACCTAATCCCAAATCATATCTAACATCCTATGTTTAAAGAACTATGTTATCCACAAAGGAAGGACTCTCGGACAGAATCTATTCTATACTGACTGTGTGTGCGTGTACAAGCGTCTAAGTGTCTATATGAGGTGCAAGAGGCAGAAACTTTCCATGGTAACGGGGCTATGAATTACTTGCATGAGGACAGAGAGGCCGGCCCCTTTGCTCGGTAGCTGAAGGAAATGTTTACCTAAACTACTAGACAGGAATGCATCGGCTGAGGAGCGAAGTAGATAATTCGAAGGTGAAATACGGTTTCTTGGCAGGCAGGCGAAACCGGCCGAGGCAGGCACCGTTAGCCGCACAGGGAGTAGGACAAAGTTCATGGATACAGATGCGAGCTCAAGCTGAAGCTGTCAGAGGCAGAGAACAAGGAAAGGCTTGATGGCAGAATCAGGGCCTACTCGCCTGAACTGCAAAAATGGAGTAACTGAGCCATATAAAGTCGGTGGCCTTTCATACTTAGGAATCGAATATCCAGCCCATTCATGGCGGATCTGACAGAGGACATGTTGACGGTGGACGCACATGTGTTTGCGTCTTAGAAACTGGAACGGGAGGGAACATACATGTACTTGTAACATGCACATAGAACCGTTGGGGTCCAAGATAGGGGACATAACTGATCATGAAAATCCATATTTCCACATGACTGCTAACCCGGTTGCCCGGTTTCCAACACTGACCATGTCATTAGTGATGTAATATGTGACGTCATTACCAGTGCAGTGCGGGCACGCGAGTTATAGTTAGCTCAACTAACTATAACAGGCGAATTTCTCTGGTTTTATATGAGTCAAATGTCCAACTAACTATAACATCCCTGAAACCTATGTTTTTTTTTGTGAATTTCAAAGGTGTTTTAAATGCTAATTCCTAACTCTAATGTCTGTAAAACCTATGGTTTTTCAGTGAATTTCGAAGGTTTTCTAAATGTTAAGTTCATATTTTAATATTTATAAAACCTATATTCTTTCTATTTTTTTTGTAATATTTTGGAACTCTATTATCCTTTTTTTTATTTTAAAAATTATGTAATGTTTCATATCTTAAAAAAAAAGTATGTATATCTTTTTTTTTCTTTTGAGAAAACTGGAGTCCCGTACTGGTAGTGTACCAAGCTCCATTAGCACAT
This sequence comes from Triturus cristatus, assembly GCF_964204655.1. Classification (NCBI taxonomy): domain Eukaryota; kingdom Metazoa; phylum Chordata; class Amphibia; order Caudata; family Salamandridae; genus Triturus; species Triturus cristatus. The sequence continues at coordinate 748,363,438 of NC_140581.1, read as the reverse complement.
GAATCCTATCCGCCATATTGCTAAACTCGTAAAGGATGTGCATTTCTTATCCAACGGGTTTGTGGCACCGCGTCCTGCCTAACATCAAATACGTATGAGGCCGCACCAGCTGCTAATTTGGTATGCGACGGGTGCGCGGTACCAAGCTGCGAGTTACGTCATATATCCGTATGGGGTCGTGCCGGCTGCACGTTCCGTATGCGACGAGTGCACGCTGCCAGGCCCTGCGTTACGTCAGAGACGTGTGGTGTCACGCCGGGTATGCCATTCCCTCATTTTTAGGTTTCGCCTAGGCAGCGAGAGATGCTGTATACAGTATTGTGGGGGAAGATCCGCCCACTTTCTGGCCATGCTTTTCATTGGCTCAAATCTGAAATGCTGCATTCTCATTGGTTGCCGGCGTATTAGTCCCGTCCCCTTACTGCCATTACGTTATTTTTATACTTCGATGGCTATCAGCCCCTTTACTTCAGCAACTCTTTTGTTCCCCTGCCGCCCCCTGTTCCCTCCCAAAGTCCATGACTTCTCTGACTACCACCACGCCCCACCCACTCCCGTTCTTGCCTTCTTTGGTGCCCGCATTTTTGTTTACAATGCAATAGGACTTGCGTAAATTACGAGTCCTATTGCATTTGTAAATGCTTTTTTTTCATATGATTGGCTGCCTGCATTCGCACTTTCTTTTGCCTGACCTGTCCAGACTCTCGCATGTACGCGATGCTTTACATCGTGCGCATGCACTCCAAAAGTGCTACTCTGTAGTGCAGCGGCTGCCTCCGGCTTGGCACGCAGTGACTCGAACCACGCTCGGCTGGCTGACTGCAGGATGCAGGCGTGTTTGCATCACTTGTCTTCAAAGCGGGTGCCAAGGCCCTGTGAACGAGCCCCTGTATAACCAGCCATCCTTTGACACCAGACACTCGTTCCGACTGTGCAAACAGAGCTTTAATGTCTCTCGCATGGGCGGAGGCCACTGGTGAGGGATAAGAGATCTGAAAAGGTGGCTGGAGGGGTTAGTTTGGGGACAGCGGGCTCAGCTCTTGTGATAAGATAGGTAAATAGGTCCAGCGAAAGGGGTCGCCTCTTCAAACAAGTGTTAGCTGCCATCTCTTATTGGGCCTTCAGTTAAAGGACAGACCCCCACCTCTGAACAGAATAACAAAGTTAACAGCCCCCTTATATTTATTTATGTAATATCTTATGTATCGTCGACTCCACCCAGCGTGGCTTCATAGCGCAGTGTGACGCACTCTTAAACACGGGCGGTCAACCATTTATTGATTGCTGTAACCACGCTCCTAATGCAGTTGAAATCAGTTTTGCATTTCTTTTAAAAAATACGTCCTAAACGCTGACAGTGTGCTAGTTTCTTTATGTCTCAAAACTATATCTAAATAACTTTAAAGTGTATATGAGAGCAAGCGATAATCTAAAATATGTTAAAAATGTATATATTTCTAACTCTAATAAACTTATGTTATGGTAAATATACTGGGTGCATGATTGCCATGTGACCTTAAAAAAAAGCATTTGATTAGTTCATAACATTTCCCATTGTAGCAGTTGGAGAACGCCACCCATTTTAGTCATTCTCTCTACAGCATTTGATGAGACATACCTCTTCTGCTTAGAGAGCTTTTTTGAAAACTTTTTGCTATGTATGCATATCTTACACTACACACAACATGAAACCATCATCTTCATCAATATTCATGGTCTGTAAAGTAGCCTTCCACCTGTGATAGCCATGCACCTAAAAGTTACATAACCGAAGTTTTCCCCACTGTCAGAGGTAACATGGTTGCATACACTATCCACAGCACAATGTAATGTGGTACGGCCCAGGGGCAGTTTAATGCATAGATAATGAACACATGGACACAGATAGATAGTGGAAGTAGGTACGGGCACGTGCGCTCGACTCCTTTTTATTACCAGGGTCACATATCCAGTGACGTCTGTGCTGAATGCGTGTGGGGTGAGTGTAAACCAGCCCTCAGGGAATAGATTCTGCTAGCATCAACTACAACAGTAATCATTGGATCACACACAGAGATTCAATAATAAAAGGGTCAATAGTTTGTGCTGCAGTAAGGTAGGGACAGTAGATGTGCAATAATACACAAAAGATTCTATCCTAAAAGAACCATAACTTGTGGTATACTGAGATACAGGCAGTAGATCTGAAATAATACACAAAAAGATTGTATCATAAAGGGTCCATTAGTTCTAGTGCACTCAGATAGCCACATCAAAAGCATTCAGCATGTGCACAGCCAGCGATGATCCGTGCTGCGGGCGGGCTTACTAGGAGCAATGTCTGTTGCCTACAGGACTGCATCATCTGCAATAGCAACTCAATCTGAATTGTGAACACTGCTGTCTACAGTGTAGGCCAGAGAGAGCGGTCAGCAAGGGCCCACAGCCACATGGCGTTGACTTGAGCTGTCCTGTTTTTAGTACACGAAGCAACAAAAAGTGTATGTGGAGCCTGCGATGACGCGGACACAGCGCACTGGAGCAATGTCTTTTACCTACAGGACTGCGTCATCTACAATAGCGACTCAATCTGAATTGTGAACACTACTGTCTACAGTGTAAATTGAAGGCAGTAGACAGCACAGACATCCATGAATACTTGTTCTCACTTCCTCTTCACAAAATACAACAACATAACTTACAAAAAACTGCAATAAATAAATCAAAACAATTCGAATTGCGATCTCTGCTGTCCACAGTGTAGACTGTTATTCAGTGTTCTTTTCCACTACCAAGAAGAATTTGGTCATTGTACTAAACCTATAACTCATCTAAAAAAATTTCTTTAAGCAAGTATACTAAAAGGATATTGTGTATATTTCAATAGATGTTGTAGTTAGTTGCCTACTGGATTCCGTAATTTAACAATCACCACTCGATCTGAATTGTGAGCCCTGCCGACCGCAGTGTACACCAGAGGCAGTGGTCATTAATGCCTCACAGCCACGGGCCGTTGGATTCGGAAGCACGGAGTTGGTAGCACCTGATCAGAGGGGGGACACAGAAATCATTACAGACTTTAACTTCTGACATCCTCAATCATAGAATCAAGACCCTGTTTCACTGTTCGGACCTGCTGTACCGCGGTGTAGTCCAGTGACTACAGTCAACCAAGCCCAATAATCATGTGCAGCAGTTAGCTACGGAAGCACAGAGTGTGATGCACCTCAACGGAGGGAGTTCTGTGAAAACCAAGCAGCAGGTAATATCGTACATCGTCCATTGTGGGATCAAGACACCGTTTCACTGTTGGGACCTAGAGTTGGTTGCACGTGGTCGAAGGGAGTACCTTCATCTCCACTCTCAGATGCAGTTCTAACATCGTCCATTGTGGGATCAAGACACTGTTCCACTGTTGGGACCTAGAGTTGGTTGCACCTGGTCGAAGGCAGTACCTTCATCTCCACTCTCAGATGCAGTTCTAACATCGGCCATTGTGGGATCAAGACACCGTTTCACTGTTGGTACCTGTTGGACTACTATGTTAGTAGTATACAGCGCACTCCACGGTGCTGGGCCTCAGGCTGGGCGCTGTGTGCCTGTGTCATGGTAGCCAGTGTTGATCTTAGAAGCCTTCCCTGCTCGCAGACCTCGGCACAGGAGCTTCCGCCGGCACATGGTGGGCCCTCTGTCGAAAGGTGAACTGTGGGGCATATGTGCGTTGCAGCGACCATGACGGTTTCTGGGTACCAGCAGGCTGAGAGCATCATTCACGCACCCACCTTCGCTCACGGCGTCAGCCTCGTGGCAGTGTAAGCTGCGCAGACCTGGCAGACACGTTTGCCATTTCGGAAGAGAACCACACCTTGCGTACACCGAGCCAGCCCACTACTCTAAAGATTTGGGGGGGGGGAAGGGGCACTTATGTGCTACGTTTTCGTAATCTTCCCTACTGACTGTACTATCATGGTTGTGTCCACTGTCCACTTCACTCAGTAGACCATCAGTGTATGTTGCCATGTACATGTCTGTGCTCTGCATACTCAAGTCTCTCCAGCACAACACCTCAACACTTTGCATTGTATACTTTTATAATCGAGAATCACTTGCCACCTTTTCACATACTTTGCTCCCATCTCTCCCCGCATTCTGCATTGGGTGGCAGAGGTGCCATGTCATGTTTGGTTTGTGCACATGGCTTGCCACAGTTCCCACAGTATGTAGTGTCGTTGTGTCTGCTAGGTGTACATGTTGTTTGTCATGTTGTATGTGATTATATAAGGTAGCATGTTTATTCACGAACAGTGGTTTCTCCCATTAACATATCGCTGTCTTAAAGAGGATACAGAAGTTTTTCTCATAGGTGAAAAGTACGACCACAATGGCAGTCATTCATTACTATGCAAGAATGTCCAACTGCACGACGCTTCTAAGCTTACAGCCCCCAATCATGCGTGCTTTCTTAAAAGCACGCCAACTCCCACAATCAGACCAACATTCACACAGCTTTCTAACAGCAGTTATCTGGTTCTTAATAACATGGACTGCTACGGAATGTGAGCTGGCATACCGTATGTTCTTACTGTTTCAAACCGAGTAACTTCCTGTGGCAATGTCTATTCCCACCCACACAAAGTAACTCCCACAGTTCAACTTGGCCTTCAATACCTACTTTGAAAACAGATTTCATTAAACTGAGCAAACTGAAAGCTCTTTTCTTTCAAACAGAAGTGTCCCTCACTTCTGCAAAATAAATGTATCGACTGCAGATAGCACGAACTTCAAGTAAAAGATAGTCCCTTTTAAATACGAACCTCCCATTACACTTTGTGAATTGTTACACAATTTTCAACACATCTGACACTCAAGGTCTGGCACATTTTATTAACACTGTCTCCTCCGGCCTTGTCACAGGCTTTCAAACTGTTTTTGGTATAATACCAGACTTCATTCATTCGATCATCTCTGGAATAACAGGAACAGTGCCCATAATTCTCGCTCTGTTTGCTGCCATCCTACTACTATTTTTGCTTGTAAAAAATGGTTGCGCTCCCTGTGGTAACAATCATGTCCGACAGAATACGCCTCTAAGCGAAGCTACATCAATACAGTGAAAAAAAATGGAACAAAATTTCGTCTGCCTGCCTCTATCTATTATCGGAGCCAGCTACAACATGACATTTATTTACACATATGCAATCTGCGTACAACCATCTTTTTATTGCAAAACTTGCCCATTCGACCGGCGAATGGATCTATGCCTTGCTAACATCCCAACAATCGCTCCCGATATCCATCAGGTAATGGAGTATCTTGAAAACCATGTACTTGATTGTTCGGACAGTGGAGCAATGGCGGATGCAACGCAAAAAGGTATCCTGGCGGAATGGGATTTCTGTGCAGCCGTGAAAGATCTCCTGTAACGTGCGACCTTTAACAACATCACAGATTTCCTGCCAATTCAAATTGCCGCTCCAACATTCGAGGATCATTACTGTCCCTTTGAGGATATGAATTGGATCGCTTCGCTTTTCTCACACGATGGCAGCAATCGCCTCTTGGAACATTACGCATCTCAAGCCGCTGAAGAACTTCTGGACTGTAATCTCCAAGACTTGTAAGAAATTCACGTTATCCTTGGATTGATTTTCTCCAACTTTTTTGACTTTTTCCTATACATTTTTTTAATACACTTCAATTGAACTATTTTCATATAATAACTTTCTAAGTATACTCAGGCATTTGAACTCTGTTTTCATTATTGTCCCTTATGTCTCCAGCCTAACCAGGGATGAGTGATGTATTGCTTATGCAAATACGCTATTTACTTGCTAAATTGCCTAAACCCGACATCCATTTTGAAACCGTGTCTATTCTTTGTGCACACGTCTCTCTGCCTGCCTGTTATCCACGAAGCCCTGTCACACAAATTAGCTCATACTCAGTGTTAGATCTGGGGGTCTCTAGTTGGCAGAGGTATTCACCTTAGACCAAATAGGGACCCTTGCTTCTAGTCAGGGTACAGGGACACACACGGTAGATAACCCCTGCTCACCCTCTAGGTAGCTTGGCTCGAGCAGACAGGCTTATCCCCAAGGCAATGTGTAAGGTATTTGCACGTAGACACCACAATGACCCCTCCTCCGCACACCACAAACTTAGACCACACAGGTGAGTTATATCAAAAATAATATATCTTTATCTAGTTTCCGCAGTTGAAATCAAGCATCACAGGTTTTACACAATAGTCGCTTTCTTAGTTGGTCGGGACCGTCAGACGATAGTCTCTAGTCTCTTGAGTGATTCGATACTCACTGAGAATGAATCAGTTTGTAGGCTCTCGATGTTTTAGGCAGCTACGTTGCTCCGGCGGTGTCACTGCGCTCGTTATACAAGCGCTCCTCGGGCTGTTCGGTGCAAGGATTCCACAACTCCCTCGACGAGCCCCCAGTGACGATGTTGACGTCACCGGAGTCAGCCACTCACAGCGCGGCTTCGTAGAGCAGGGAAATACGACTCTCGATCTGCTTCAGGCCTCCGGGTCGCGGCAAGGCACGTGCCGATGAGCACGTCGATCTTCTTGATGCGGCAACCGGTGTCGGGCCCGGCTCGGTGTGGTACTCTCTAGCAAGACAGAGAGCAGCCAGCCCACCTCCCAGGCAGATGTTGAGAAGCTTGGTAGAACAGTCCACGGTCCCTGCGGCACACAGCAGCGCAGGTGGGACACAGCAGAGTCTTGAGTTCTTGGCAACCTTTCTATCCCTGGGTTGCGAAACAGGAGGCCAGCTCTTCTCAGGCCCTTGGAGATTCAGTTGAAGACACAGCACACAGCAAAGTCTTGTTTGGTCAAGTGGATAGGGTCAGCACACAGCAGGACCCCTTCTTCTCCTTAGCTTCAGTTGTACGCCAGAACAGGTCAGCCTTTAGAGCACACAGCACGGCAATCTTCCTTTAGTTCTTGAGCTGTCCGTCTTTCAGCAGAGGTTCCTCTCGATGGTCGAATCTAAAAATCTGTTGTCAGGGGTCTTGTACTTATACCCCTAGAAGTCTTTGAAGTCTTTGTGCAAGTGGGTCCTGAGCCCGGTCTGATCCAGTTCTGGGTGTTGCTGGAGCACTTTGTTTTCCTGGCTCCTACATTCTTTTCAGAGCGAGGGGCAAGGTCGTCAGCCGCCCAGCAGGAGGTGGAGCCAGCAGAGTGGCAGGCAGGCACAGCCCTCTTCAATCCCAGGTGCTATCTCCTCCCTCCACTCTCCTTGCGATTGTCGCCATTCAGCAGAGGGCTGACTCAGCCAACCTCCCGGGGGATCCCCAGCCCCTGTCACTCTCAAACCAGACAGTCAATCCACAAGCGCGCCCAGGCACACAGAAGGGTCAGACAAGAGAACAGCTACTCTCTAAAAAGTACTGTTCTCCAACTCAGGATTTAAAAACAATCTCTCCTAAAAGATGTGTTATTAAATGCTGAGCTCAGGGATATCAAACACTCATGTCTTATCTTGTTCGTATGAGAAGATAGGCGGATAGCCATTGGCACCCGCCTCCCTCATGTTAGCCTATGGAACAAGATAGCCTTGCAGTAGTGAACACACAAAATGGCCGGTGTTCACTACCAGAACATGTTACCTGCACTAGTACATGCTCTACCTTCTACATACACTGCACCCTGCCCAGGGGGGTACCTTGGGCCTTCCATAGGGATGACTGACGTGTATGAAAAGGGAAGGGTTAGGCCCGGCCAGTGTGGACACTGGCCAGGGGGACATGGCAGTCCGGGGACTGCAGGCAGGCCTGCGGCGGCAGGCCTGAGACACTATTTTAGGGCTACACAGGTGGGTGGCGCAATCAGCGCTGCAGACCCACTAGTAGCATCCGTCATCACCAGCCCTGGCACACACAGTGCACTTTACTAGGGACTTCATGGCGATACAGATATGCCAATCAGGTATATCCAATCGATACGATATTTTACACAGGGAGCACTTACACTCTGGCACTGATTAGCAGTGGCAGAGTGTCCAAAGCATCTAAACCAGCAAAACGAAATCCAGCACAGCATCAAAAATCCATGTAGCAGAGGCAAAAGATAGGGGAAAAACCCACGCCAAGGATGTCAGGTCTAACACGTGTCCCCTCCAGCTGAAAGCGGGGAGAACTACCCACCCTCTTGGGAGTTCTCATCGCTAAGGCGGAAAAACCTGGACAGACCATCAGCATTGGCGTGCTCTGTACCGGGACGGTGTTCCACCGTAAAGTCCATTCCCTGTAGGGAGATGGACCACCTCAACAGTTTTGGATTCTCACCCCTCATCTGCATTAGCCATCTGAGGGGCCTGTGGTCGGTCTGAACACGGAAGTGAGTCCCAAACAGGTAGGGCCTCAGCTTCTTCAGGGCCCAGACCACAGCAAATGCTTCCCTTTCAATAGCGCTCCACCTCTGTTCCCTGGGAAGTAGCCTCCTACTAATGAAAGCTACGGGTTGGTCCCCGCCCTCGTCGTCCATCTGTGAGAGTACTGCTCCCACGCCTTGCTCTGAAGCGTCTGTCTGCACTACGAACTCACTCGAAAAGTCAGGCGCCTTAAGCACCGGTGCTGTGCACATTGCAGTTTTCAGGGCATCAAAAGCAGTTTGACAGGCCTCGGTCCAATTCACTTTCCTGGGCTGATTTCTAGAGGTTAGTTCCGTCAAGGGGGCAACAATGGTGCCGTATCCCTTGATGAACCGTCTGTAATACCCGGTGAGTCCTAGAAAGGCTCTCACCTCTGTCTGCGTCTTGGGGGGTTCCCAAGCCAGAATGGTATCGATCTTCGCCTGTAGGGGCGCCACCTGGCCGCTCCCCACCTGGTGTCCCAAATACACCACTGATCCCTGCCCTATCTGGCACTTACTAGCCTTGATAGTGAGGCCTGCCTTCTGCAGCGCCCTCAACACTTCACAGAGGTGTTGCAAGTGTTCGTCCCAAGTGGAGCTGAACACAGCAATGTCATCCAGGTATGCGGCGCTGAATTGCTCCAGCCCGGTCAGTACCCGGTTGACCAGTCTCTGGAAGGTGGCAGGGGCATTCTTCAATCCAAAGGGCATGACTCGAAACTGGAAGTGCCCCTCTGGTGTTGAAAATGCCGACCTCTCCTTTGCCCCGTCAGTTAAGGCAATCTGCCAGTACCCCGAAGTCAAATCGAAGGTGCTGAGGTACCGGGCAGCTCCTAACCGATCCACGAGCTCATCAGCTCTGGGGATGGGGTGCGCGTCAGTCTTGGTGACCGCATTGAGCCCGCGGTAGTCCACGCAAAACCGAAGTTCTGACGGGCCACCGGGTGTAGCAGATTTCTTGGGAACGAGGACCACTGGGCTAGCCCAGGGACTGCTAGAGGGCTCAATTACCCCTAACGCCAACATCTTGGAAACTTCTTCCTTGATGCTGGCCCTGACCTTGTCAGCTACTCTGTAAAACTTCTGTTTCACAGGCAGGCTATCTCCAGTGTCCACATCATGGACGCACCAATTGGTGACACCTGGTGTCAGGGAGAACAGGGAGGCAAACTGACCCAACACCTGGCGACAGTCGCTCTGCTGCTCGGGGGTCAGTGTGGGCGAGAGGACCACACCATCTACTGACCCGTCTTGCTCCTTCGCTGCCAGGAGGTCAGGGAGTGGATCACTATCCTCTTCTACACCGTCATCTGTAGCCATGAGCATCGTCACTTCAGACCTCTCGAAGTGGGGTTTGAGGCGGTTCACATGCAAGACTCTAAGGGGCTGCCTAGGAGTCTTCATGTTGATCAGGTTGGTCACCTCACTCTTGCGCTCTACCACCTCATATGGCCCGGTCCATTTGTCGCGGAGCGCACAAGGCTCCACCGGCGCCATCACCCACACTTTCTGCCCGGGATGAAATTCTACCAGAGTGGTATTCTGGTCGTACCATCTTTTCATCTCCTCCTGGCTGGCTTCTAGGTTCTCCTGAGCGAGCTTCCTGAAGCGCTGCGTTTGGTTGCGGATGGCCAGCACATAGCTGAACACATCCTGGGGGGTTTTCCCACGGGATTTCTCCCACCCCTCCTTCACCAGTGTGAGAGGTCCTCTAACAGGGTGGCCATACAGCAGTTCAAAGGGGCTGAACCCTAAGGACTTCTGAGGCACCTCCCTGTAGGCAAACAACAGGCATGGTAACAAGACGTCCCACTTCCGTCTCATGGGCTCCGCTAGGCCCATAATCATACCTTTCAGGGTGCGGTTGAACCTTTCAACCAATCCATTTCCTTGAGGGTGGTAAGGAGTGGTGAACTTATACGTTACTCCACACTCCTCCCACAGAGACTTCATATACCTAGAGATGAAGTTGGTACCCCGGTCGGAGACCACCTCTCGAGGGAACCCTACACGGGAAAAGATCCCCATCAATGCACGGCCCACCACGGGTGCTGTGATTGTCCTGAGAGGGACTGCTTCTGGGTACCGAGTGGCGTAATCTACCAAGACCAGGATAAACCTGTTGCCTAAGGCGGTCTTGGGATCCAGGGGCCCTACGATATCAATGCCCACCCGCTCGAAAGGGGTGCTCACTACAGGAAACGGCTGGAGGGGCGCCACGCACTTCCCTCCGCTCTTGCCACTGGCTTGACAGGTTTGGCATGACTTACAAAAAGTACCGACGTGCTTCTTCATCTGGGGCCAGTAGAAGTGGGTGACAAGCCTGTGATAGGTCTTGTCTTGCCCCAGATGTCCTGCGAGAGGCACGTCGTGAGCCAGACCCAGTAAGAAGTTCCTGAAGCGCTCGGGTACCACCAGCACACGGGCTGCACCGGGCTCAGCGAACTTAGGCTCACTATACAGTAAGTCATCTTCCCAGTAAATCAAATGTTCCTTGGACCCTAGGCCTGCTGCCTGGTCTGCAGCCTGCTGCCGCACACCAATGAGAGAAGGGCACTCCTTCTGAGCCTGGCAGAATTCCTCCCTGGAGGGGCCACCCTCTTGCTGCCAATGGGTCAGCTCAGGCAACTCCTCCAGTTCGGCCACCTGCTCCCCTGTAGGTTCCAGGGCATCCCCCTCAGGTTCCGCTTCCTCCTGGACCGTGGGAACAGTGGGGGCCGGTTTCCCGCGCCCTCTGCCCCTTCCCCTCCTGGCAGGTTCCTGGGCCATCGTTCCAGGCTCCAGTTCTACCAATCCACCCTTACTGGCTGTCATGGCACGTGTGGATACACAGATCCACGCTGGCAGTCCTAACATCTCCAAGTGAGTTCTGTGCTCTACGTCCTTCCATGGAGAACTCTCCAGGTCGTTACCCAACAGACAATCTACCGGCAAGGCATCACTGATACAGACTTCCAAGGTACCAGAGACTCCCCCCCATGTAAAGGGAACACGCGCCATCTTGCAGAGGCGAACTGAAGTCTCAGCTGCCACTACTGGGCGGAGCGCATTGGGAATTACTTGCTCTTCAGACACCCACTGACACCTGACAGATGTCACACTAGCCCCGGTGTCTCTCAGAGCCTCTATCTCCCTCCCATTGATGGTCACCTTTTGCCCGTATTTCTTAGTGTTAGCGGGTATCAAGGTATCCTGGACCATCTCTTGGTCTCCTAAAGAGACAAGGGTCATCATAGCTAATCCCGCTTCCCCACTGGAAATCAAATCCCCTCCCAAAGCTACACTAGCTAACCCTGGGACTGGAGCAGCAGCTGGTGCTGGGGGTTTATTGGGACATTTAGGGGCGATGTGCCCCACTTCCCTACAAGCATAGCAAGTAGGCGGTGGTCTGTTGCCCTTAGGGGGCCAAGACCTCTTCGGCTTGGGGGCTTGGGACTCCTTCTCCTGGGAACTGTTTTGGGGCCCTTTAGAGAACTCCTTACTGTTACCCTTGTCCTCCCCACCTTTCTGCTGGGGACCCTGTCCACCCTTGGCTGGCATACTTACCACCCCTTTGTTGACCCTGGTGCTAGTCCAGCGGTCTGCCTCTTTAGCAAGCTCGCTGGGATCAGTTAACTTGCTGTCTAAAAGATGCTGGCGCAGCTCTGGAACACATAGACTACTCAAGTGCTCCCAACTAATCAAGTGACACAACCCCACATAATCAGTAACTTTGCTGCCCTTTATCCAACCTTCCAGTGCACGCGTGTACATACTCACACACTCCACCCACGTACTCGAATCAAGTTTCTTGAAGTTCCTAAACTTCTGTCGGTACTGTTCTGGTGTAAGCCCATACCTGAGGCATAAGGCCTCCTTCATCGTGGGGTAGGTTAAGGTCCCTGCTGCTTCTAAGGGTGCTAAGACATCCCTCCCAGAGGCCTCAAAATGCTTCCACAAACCCGCTCCCCAACTTTTCTCAGGCACTTCATTCATCTTCAAGGCAAGCTCATAGGATCTAAACCACGCATAGATATCCTCACCCCTCTGATAATTCTGCACCAAATCTTTCGGTATGTATACTTTACCCGCCTGTACTGGTTGTGCGCTGCCACCATTCGGACTGGACGCCACCTGTTTGGCTTTAATGTCCAGCTCCCTCATGCTCAACTCATGAGCCAACTGGAGTTTCTTCTCTTCTAACGCAAGAGCATTCCTCCTCTCCTCCGCCTCTTTCTCACTGTCAAGGCGCAGTTTCCTCTCTTCCGCTTGAGCTTTGAGCTTAAAAAGTTCAATCTCATGGGCTCTAACCCTTTGGTTTTCCTCCAGCTCCTCTGGAGAGAGGCTCCTACTGGAATGGGCGCTGCCAGCCCTAGACGCTGGCCTATTCACTGGCAGATCATCGGATCCAAATCCGTGCTCCGGTGTGCCATCCCCTTCCGTAGTTTCCTCGGTTGCGCCATTCTTGGCCTCCCACCAGGCCCTTAGAGCTTTCTGTAGCTCCGTCCTGTTGGCGCTGCCCTTCGCTGGGCATCCAAGCTGCTTGCAGAATTGCTTTAGGTGCTCCTTCTTGTACGTGAGCAACTTTTCTACTTCAAATTGCAATTCCGACTCCTCACCTACTCCATTCAGAGACATGATGCTTCGTCGATCCTCCAAGAATAGTCTTCGCAAAAACTTCGTGCGATGCAACTGCTTACTAGATTAGTGATGTACAAAGAGTCACTGCAGGTCAAGTGCAAATACTGGTTCTAATCCGCACCGCTGACCACCAATGTTAGATCTGGGGGTCTCTAGTTGGCAGAGGTATTCACCTTAGACCAAATAGGGACCCTTGCTTCTAGTCAGGGTACAGAGACACACACGGTAGATAACCCCTGCTCACCCTCTAGGTAGCTTGGCTCGAGCAGACAGGCTTATCCCCAAGGCAATGTGTAAGGTATTTGCACGTAGACACCACAATGACCCCTCCTCCGCACACCACAAACTTAGACCACACAGGTGAGTTATATCAAAAATAATATATCTTTATCTAGTTTCCGCAGTTGAAATCAAGCATCACAGGTTTTACACAATAGTCGCTTTCTTAGTTGGTCGGGACCGTCAGACGATAGTCTCTAGTCTCTTGAGTGATTCGATACTCACTGAGAATGAATCAGTTTGTAGGCTCTCGATGTTTTAGGCAGCTACGTTGCTCCGGCGGTGTCACTGCGCTCGTTATACAAGCGCTCCTCGGGCTGTTCGGTGCAAGGATTCCACAACTCCCTCGACGAGCCCCCAGTGACGATGTCGACGTCACCGGAGTCAGCCACTCACAGCGCGGCTTCGTAGAGCAGGGAAATACGACTCTCGATCTGCTTCAGGCCTCCGGGTCGCGGCAAGGCACGTGCCGATGAGCACGTCGATCTTCTTGATGCGGCAACCGGTGTCGGGCCCGGCTCGGTGTGGTACTCTCTAGCAAGACAGAGAGCAGCCAGCCCACCTCCCAGGCAGATGTTGAGAAGCTTGGTAGAACAGTCCACGGTCCCTGCGGCACACAGCAGCGCAGGTGGGACACATCAGAGTCTTGAGTTCTTGGCAACCTTTCTATCCCTGGGTTGCGAAACAGGAGGCCAGCTCTTCTCAGGCCCTTGGAGATTCAGTTGAAGACACAGCACACAGCAAAGTCTTGTTTGGTCAAGTGGATAGGGTCAGCACACAGCAGGACCCCTTCTTCTCCTTAGCTTCAGTTGTACGCCAGAACAGGTCAGCCTTTAGAGCACACAGCACGGCAATCTTCCTTTAGTTCTTCAGCGGTCCGTCTTTCAGCAGAGGTTCCTCTCGATGGTCGAATCTAAAAATCTGTTGTCAGGGGTCTTGTACTTATACCCCTAGAAGTCTTTGAAGTCTTTGTGCAAGTGGGTCCTGAGCCCGGTCTGATCCAGTTCTGGGTGTTGCTGGAGCACTTTGTTTTCCTGGCTCCTACATTCTTTTCAGAGCGAGGGGCAAGGTCGTCAGCCGCCCAGCAGGAGGTGGAGCCAGCAGAGTGGCAGGCAGGCACAGCCCTCTTCAATCCCAGGTGCTATCTCCTCCCTCCACTCTCCTTGCGATTGTCGCCATTCAGCAGAGGGCTGACTCAGCCAACCTCCCGGGGGATCCCCAGCCCCTGTCACTCTCAAACCAGACAGTCAATCCACAAGCGCGCCCAGGCACACAGAAGGGTCAGACAAGAGAACAGCTACTCTCTAAAAAGTACTGTTCTCCAACTCAGGATTTAAAAACAATCTCTCCTAAAAGATGTGTTATTAAATGCTGAGCTCAGGGATATCAAACACTCATGTCTTATCTTGTTCGTATGAGAAGATAGGCGGATAGCCATTGGCACCCGCCTCCCTCATGTTAGCCTATGGAACAAGATAGCCTTGCAGTAGTGAACACACAAAATGGCCGGTGTTCACTACCAGAACATGTTACCTGCACTAGTACATGCTCTACCTTCTACATACACTGCACCCTGCCCAGGGGGGTACCTTGGGCCTTCCATAGGGATGACTGACGTGTATGAAAAGGGAAGGGTTAGGCCCGGCCAGTGTGGACACTGGCCAGGGGGACATGGCAGTCCGGGGACTGCAGGCAGGCCTGCGGCGGCAGGCCTGAGACACTATTTTAGGGCTACACAGGTGGGTGGCGCAATCAGCGCTGCAGACCCACTAGTAGCATCCGTCATCACCAGCCCTGGCACACACAGTGCACTTTACTAGGGACTTCATGGTGATACAGATATGCCAATCAGGTATATCCAATCGATACGATATTTTACACAGGGAGCACTTACACTCTGGCACTGATTAGCAGTGGCAGAGTGTCCAAAGCATCTAAACCAGCAAAACGAAATCCAGCACAGCATCAAAAATCCATGTAGCAGAGGCAAAAGATAGGGGAAAAACCCACGCCAAGGATGTCAGGTCTAACACTCAGCATCTGCTCACAAGCTGGCGATCAAGATCAAAAAACACGACATTGTTTAGGAACTAGTTTGCACAGTCTGGTAATCGTATCCTACCTTTATTTTCATTATAGAATTTGCACATTCATGTCTAATAGCTATTGTTTACGTCACATGGAACTGTAACATGTAATGTGCAATTCACTAATGCAGCAGCTTAGGTTTGAATACAACAGAAGCGGTTGGAGTTTACCTCAGCTTGAGGCCTTAGCTCTTGCACAAGAATGCTTTTTTGAAAGGGCTGAAGACACTAATGTATGATTTGATGAGAAGGGTACCGAATGTGCTTCTGAGAAGTGCAGTGTTTGTGTTCCTCCTCAAAGTTCCGATGTGAGTATAATTATTATCAATTCTGACACGCACCAGATTGAATCTACTGTAGAAGAGATTGCTGACTGTTCTGCTGGAGTACCAGGGTACCTAAGAAGTTTGATGATTACATTTTGGAATTGTTGTTGTTGTTTTCTTAAAGGATACATGTGGTAATCGTATCCTACCTTTATTTTCATTATAGAATTTAGAGTCATTCATGTCTAATAGGTATTGTTTATGTCACATGGAACTGTAACATGTAATGTGGAATTCACTGATGTAGGAGCTTAGGTCTGAATACAGCAGAAGCGGTTGGAGTTTGCCTCAGCTGTATGCCTTAGCTCTTTCACCAGTGGGTCCATTTATGGAACTTAAATAAAGACACTTTTTATATAACTTGCAGACTCCATCGCTTTATTACACACAACCACTTTCTTAGACACACCTGATTTCACCATTTGTCTTCTGTGGCATTGCAACATTCTGCATTATATTCTTCACGATTATTTCTTTATTCCTGCTTGCTAAAACACTGCATTTGAGTCTTCACACCGGTAGGGGTTAGTAGTTCGCTTCCCACTCCCTGTATAGTATAAACGCATACTAACACTACTTACACAGGTGTGCTACAGCAGCCAGTATCCTACAGCGCCCACAGCACATCACTTTACAGCAATCAGCTCATGGCTTAGGCTCACAATTTGATCCCCGAGTCTTCAGACTGGTAGGACTGAGTAGTTTGCTTCCCACTCCCGTTATAGTCTAAACGCATACTAAAACCACTTGCACAAATATGCTACAGCGCTCAGAGCACACCAGTTTACAGAAATCAGCTCACGGTTTAGGCGCACGGTTTCATCCCCAAGTGTACCGGCACCTCACCTCGGCACCATCTCACTCTGGGCTAAACAGCACTTTCACACCGGTAGGGGTGAATACTTCACTTCACAGTCCCTGTATAGCACACCCTAACCACCCCACAGAGTTCACATTGCTCCTACCCTCCTCTTTCCTACTTTTTTCCCCCTTTTTCCCCCTTACTCACTTCAACTGAATCACAAAATGGTTGCCAACACTTCCTAGTTGCAACCGTTCGCAGCCAATAACCAGCAAGCTCATGCTCGCAACGCCTCAGCCAGTCAGATGGCAGAATTCCCAAATATCAATATCTGTAAATTTTGATACTTCTCCAACACTAATTAACGGATTTACACCAAATAAACAAAAGCGTGCTTTCTAGACCAAGGCCCTTCTTGCTGGCAAATTTGGGGTAATTCCGTTCACCCGTTCGACCTGTAGCCTCGTCTAAAGTTTCCTATGGAAATTGCATGGAGAAAACACGTTTTGGGACCCCCCTTTTTTCTCAGCCCCCCTTGACGAATCACCATAGGAGCTGATATGAACAATGAATTAGTTTGGAAAATTTCATGAAGATTCATCAAATGACGCTAAAGTTATAAGCAAAACAAAAAATGCTCTTCCTATGGAAACTTGGTCCTAACTATTACTACCTACTGGCGACCGCCAGTAGGTAATATATATATATATAAATGGGAACACGGTGCTGTAACAGATTATAGTAAATGATGCATTTATCAAAAAGCCAATATGTTTTATCACAGCCCTTCTAGGATGCTTGTATACCCATATGAAGCTACTGAAAGCAGAATATATTTTGCTCAACCAGGTGTTTGGCAGCAACAATAGAATCACTCTAAAAAGATACAGAAATGTGGTTAGTATTGACATTGTTTTTAGACTTATTCTGTAATGGATCATAATATAGTGACACCAGTTTAGTTTACTGTGGCAGCAGAGCCACCACTAACTTTTATCAGTTTCCACCTCGCATTGATCATGAGTAGTATAATAGTGATTTACAATAATCTGGGCTTTATTTTAATTTAAATGTTATTCTGATAGTTGACCAAATAGTAAAGCTTTGGTTTCAATTCCTTGAATGGACATATCAACATCAGGCTTCAGTATTGCGATGTCACCTGCAAAAAAGTTAGTTGAAGAACCATTATAAAGGCTGGTTCTCCTGCTAAGGAGTTTTAAAGTTTTCACCACAAGATTCTAAATATAGCACAAATAAAAGTGGGGAGCAAAGTCAGCCTTGATGAGTACCATAATTTATATGAATATTGCCAAAAGCTTTTACAATGTGTTGGATCTTGACCTTGGGTTGTTTATACAAACCTTGTAATGACTTGATAATGTAAGATTTAAATCCCAGAGCTCTCACAACCACCCAAAGGTATCTCCAAATGATCCTTTTAAAGCGTTTTCAGTGTCAAGCAGAATCATTGCAGGAGGGTCTATCAATTCATTAACAATATCAAAAAGCGTAATTGCTTGGTTGATGTGATCCACAGTCCCTCTACCTGGAACAAAGGCATGTTGCCTATGCAATGATCCTCCTCAAATGGGTGAATAAGACCGTAGAATGTATTTTAGCATTGCTGTTTAATAGTAAATTAAGTTTGTAAACCCCTGATCCATTGGAAGTGTATCTTTCTTCAGAAATAACATAATATTCATCAATGCCAAAATTCAGGGATAATACTATTTTTTTCTATCCCCAAGAACATTGATAGTAAAATAGCATATGCAGAGGGAGACATTTAAAATAAAGATTCTACTGGTGGTCCATCTCCTCTGACTGCTTTCTCACCAAGGAGTGTGAAAATGGCAGGTTCTATTTCAGTATTTGTAATAGGTGAATCTACCAGATCATGATTGTGCTCTAATTTAGTATCTAAATGAACAGAATCTAAATAGTTCAGTGGATGGAGACATTTAAGACTGAATTTAGTATAAAGTTACTACTAGTAATTTTTCACATATAGATGGAGCTCTCCACCATGGTGGCTTAGATTTTTGTAAGAGAAAGTATAGGGAAAATTATTACATTTTACTATTGTTTAAAAATATTTAAAAATCTTTATTCTTTAAAATATTATTTAAAAATCTTAATATTAATATGTAAATGTAAAATACTTTAAATATATATAACTAACATAGAACTAATATAATAAAAATGTTACAATACATTAACAATTTGTATGAAATAAATATTTCATTTAAATATATTATAATTCTTACAGAATTATTAAAAAAATTCCAGCCACAGCAAACATGTTATATTTAGTTAATATGAATTACAATTTGGTAAGTTATGTGTTGAATTAATATAAATTATTTTAATTATTTAACATGTTTTACCTTACGTAATATATGGAAGTGACCATTCAAGAGAAAGAGACTGTCATCATCAGATGATGTTGTTCTTAGAGATTGCTAGATCATGAAAAGTTATTGAAAGATACGCACAGAATCAGGGTGAAGAAAATGTGAAGCGTAGTGGCCTTTATTTTAAATGTGTGAGTACGATGTGCAGTATCTTGAATTATTTTGCAAAGTATTAATGAATCTCGCAAGATTCGTTTGTACTGAATGAGTGATATGGTTGAAAGTTGGTTAGAGTCTAGAGCTGGCCTTTGAAGAAGTCCTTGTACTTATTCTGTACCAAAATGTTGGCATTTGTGAAACAGGCCCATTCAGATGAAGTACCTTACAATTTGGAATATAGATCATTTGCAATAAATACTCCTGATCCCCTTTGCCACCATTATCACTCCTGATTTCTCTTTTAGTTCCAAAGTATCACGTTTAAATGTAGCTATAGGGTTGTTCCCTCTTACAGTTTGTGCCTTGGACATACTCCGTGCTCTAATTCTCCACTCCAGTCGGTCCATCCACCTAATGCTCACTTTTGTCCTTTTTTCTGGTTGTACCCCAGCACTCGCATTCTCTTCCTGTCCAACTCCATTTGTAGCCCCTTCGATATTGTATACAGGGTAGTTCTGCAAGAAAGCAATTTCCGACATGTTGGTATAATACTAGTTTCAGGAGCCTTTTCTGTGGGTTTTGTCCTGGTATTGACGTTTCTTTAAGTTACACTGTTATCTATGTTGAGGGACATTATTTTGCCACGGTAATTTTTGATTTTAGTGTACTTACATACATGATGTTGCTGGTGAGAGGCAGAGAGAGGCCTGTGTCATCAAATTCGAATGTTCAGTGACGAGGTCAGAGCATGTGAATCATGCTGGATGTGCAGGATTCTGCATCCCGATCATGGGCGGTGGAAGGAGCTCAGGCCCAGGGAGGTCCTAGGTGAGCACTTATTTGCAGACTTGATCAGGACTGCCTACATCCTACTCATGAGGGGTCATAGGCTCGCATTTCCATGGCCCAGGATTGAGGAGCTGGGACAGGATTGGAGAAAGGCAGATTATGCGTTTGATTAAAGATTCAGATAAAGCGACAAGATGCCTTTTGATACTGCGACTAGGCTGACAGATCATTAGAAACCAGATTTTGAATCCGCTTAGTCATGTTACACATGAAAAGAATTACCCTCCAAGCCATGAAAATCATTCCTTATTTGACTTATCCTATTGTGAATGGAATTGGCTACATGTTTAAATAATGAATGAGAGTGAGTTCCTTCTGAGTTTCCAGCAGCCCTATTGGTTAAGGATTCCAACATTTTAAAATCTTTGTGTGAGTTTTTCTGTCACTGATCATATGAAAAGCACCTGAATTCTGGTTGAAGGTCTATGGAGTATGATTGCGTAAAAGGCATAACTAAGAATGTATGTTGAATAAAGCAAGCTTCACTGAGAGTGGGCATGGTCTGAAAGGTTCAGGCAGCTTTGAGGACATTTGCATGAAATAAAATATACCTTTATATTTATAGTAGTAAAGAGCTGCAAAGACAGTTTTGCTTTAGAAGGCTTGTTCGCTGTAAGTGACGAAGTGCAGAAGAACACTGTGATGTGATGCCTAAAAAATTTTCTTATTGTGCTTGTAAGGACTTCACAAAGATGATATTTAATCCCTGGTAATTTACAATCCGCATGCACTTTTCTTTTAATTTAATGTATCAAAGTCTTGAAGCACATATTTTTTATAGATATATGCTTCTTGGTTATTATGAACTGCAGATTTGTTTTCTTGGTATTGTGCTGGTTTTTATCCTTGAACACGCCGCAAATAGCGTAGCAGTCTTGTTTTCTACTTTTCATTGCTCTCAGTTGACAATGGAATTCAGGTATTTTATGAGTTATAGTTAATAGCTGTCATTGTGTTTGAAAAGTAAAGCAATACATGCACTTCCAGGACAAAGTGCCATTTTATATTTACAAAATGCCTAAAGGCGTTTAAAATGTACAATTCAAATGGTATGTATTATTTACCAGGCTGTAGGTAAGCTTTCTCAAATATGTGATTATTCATTGCTCTGTAATATAACAGGCACGCGTCAGCGGTGTTTACAGTAATATAAGAACTATTCCCTTTGTTTCTATAGATTTATGGTGTGCTCCACCCGAAGAACTGGAGATGAAGGAGAACAGAAGCATTTCAGAGAAGCAGGAGGCCAGCGCCTGTGTATAGTGATGTCCACATTACACAAACGTGCATGATGTGCCAGCTTGGAATGGCACCACGTGTTGCTGAAATACAATTTAATGTTTATTTTCTGAGAAAGCGTGTCTCTGTGCTGATATGCCCTCCAGGGGCAGCCACAGACATCACCAGGATGTCTTCATTTCGTGACTGGAATGAGAAAATCTATATCTCCCTACTTGTTAATACAGAATGATCTTCAACGAGACATGTTCATTGCTTCCAGAGAGATTTGTAATGCTGGAGAGGAATCCGATTCCACATATTAAGGTGAGAATTCAGCACATTCGTGCAGTAACAAGAGTAATAAATAGGATTGACTCCAAACGCAGTTCTGCACAGAGACTTGAGTAATTCACTGGTAAGCTGGACGCCAAGCTATTATTTGTAAATGGTTTAAAGAAAATAAGATGATTCGAAGAGGATGTGTGCATGTATTAAATACCCCTTGCTATGTGTCTTGAAGCTTTGCAACAGGCCACGGGTAAATCAAAATATAAACAGGAATTTCAAAAGGCTGCATTGAAAATGCTCATACATAAATACGGTTATTATTCTCAACATAGGAGTGAGGATGTATATTTAGAATTGCAATTCATTTCATTTTATTTCATACATTTATAGAGTGATTTCTCCAAATTGCAGCGTATCCAAATAATATAGTACATACAATGATGTGAAGAAACATTCAGAAGTGACGTAAAAACACAAGAGAATGGTGAAAAGATTGGAAAGAAAGAATAGTGGCCACCGTGCCTGTGGCACGGCACCCCTTCTAAGTCCACATAATGCTACATATTAGTGATCACTAGGCGCTACACTTTTTGCAGTGGGGCACCACCAGAAAAGAAAGGCAGGGTTGAACACAAGACTTTTTCGATTGCTCTCATTCCATGTCCTTGGTGGCATGTTAAGCTCGGTATAAACCCTTTTACCACCATATAATGAAAGCAGGATTGTCTTATTATGTTTCTTTGTGTATATTATTGTGTTACGTTCTGTTGTTCAGTT
Organism: Triturus cristatus; assembly: GCF_964204655.1. Classification (NCBI taxonomy): domain Eukaryota; kingdom Metazoa; phylum Chordata; class Amphibia; order Caudata; family Salamandridae; genus Triturus; species Triturus cristatus. The sequence continues at coordinate 748,341,326 of NC_140581.1, read as the reverse complement.
TAGATACTGATACTTTTCTAACCCAAACCATCATATGTCTTTGAGTACCGATGACAAGCGACCATTTACCACTGTCTAAGGTGTTAAAATCGACCTGCTGCCACTCGTCCCCTATTTAAGATACTAGTCATCCCAAACCAGTGGCAGCAAATGTGTCTTAACATCTATGCTCTCAGGGCTCTCTTTATATGATAAGACCCTGGGGTCAAGCTGTCTCTGACCGTGAGGTTAAGAGGTCAGTTACATTCCTGTCAGTGCACTTTCCAATATGCACAAAGCAGTGCATGCTGCTGTTCTTTTACTAAGTACCTCCACCCTGACCACCATTCTTTACGATTAGGTTTGTAAATAAGAGCACAACATAAGTAACTCGGTCTAAACATATGCTGGTTTTGGGTGACCAAAATATTATTCATTATCAAAACAGCAAAAAAAGATACCTAACTTATTTCATCTTTACAGAAGATTTCTGTTCCATAATCTATGGGCTAGCGTATACACGTGTTGCAATAGCAGTAAGGTAACAGATACTGCCTTTATATTGTAGGGCAGCGATCTGTAGCTGCGACATGTTGTCTTCACCAAGAAATATCCTACAGCGCCCACAGCACATCACTTTACAGCAATCAGCTCATGGCTTAGGCTCACAATTTGATCCCCGAGTCTTCAGACTGGTAGGACTGAGTAGTTTGCTTCCCACTCCCGTTATAGTCTAAACGCATACTAAAACCACTTGCACAAATATGCTACAGCGCTCAGAGCACACCAGTTTACAGAAATCAGCTCACGGTTTAGGCGCACGGTTTCATCCCCAAGTGTACCGGCACCTCACCTCGGCACCATCTCACTCTGGGCTAAACAGCACTTTCACACCGGTAGGGGTGAATACTTCACTTCACAGTCCCTGTATAGCACACCCTAACCACCCCACAGAGTTCACATTGCTCCTACCCTCCTCTTTCCTACTTTTTTCCCCCTTTTTCCCCCTTACTCACTTCAACTGAATCACAAAATGGTTGCCAACACTTCCTAGTTGCAACCGTTCGCAGCCAATAACCAGCAAGCTCATGCTCGCAACGCCTCAGCCAGTCAGATGGCAGAATTCCCAAATATCAATATCTGTAAATTTTGATACTTCTCCAACACTAATTAACGGATTTACACCAAATAAACAAAAGCGTGCTTTCTAGACCAAGGCCCTTCTTGCTGGCAAATTTGGGGTAATTCCGTTCACCCGTTCGACCTGTAGCCTCGTCTAAAGTTTCCTATGGAAATTGCATGGAGAAAACACGTTTTGGGACCCCCCTTTTTTCTCAGCCCCCCTTGACGAATCACCATAGGAGCTGATATGAACAATGAATTAGTTTGGAAAATTTCATGAAGATTCATCAAATGACGCTAAAGTTATAAGCAAAACAAAAAATGCTCTTCCTATGGAAACTTGGTCCTAACTATTACTACCTACTGGCGACCGCCAGTAGGTAATATATATATATATAAATGGGAACACGGTGCTGTAACAGATTATAGTAAATGATGCATTTATCAAAAAGCCAATATGTTTTATCACAGCCCTTCTAGGATGCTTGTATACCCATATGAAGCTACTGAAAGCAGAATATATTTTGCTCAACCAGGTGTTTGGCAGCAACAATAGAATCACTCTAAAAAGATACAGAAATGTGGTTAGTATTGACATTGTTTTTAGACTTATTCTGTAATGGATCATAATATAGTGACACCAGTTTAGTTTACTGTGGCAGCAGAGCCACCACTAACTTTTATCAGTTTCCACCTCGCATTGATCATGAGTAGTATAATAGTGATTTACAATAATCTGGGCTTTATTTTAATTTAAATGTTATTCTGATAGTTGACCAAATAGTAAAGCTTTGGTTTCAATTCCTTGAATGGACATATCAACATCAGGCTTCAGTATTGCGATGTCACCTGCAAAAAAGTTAGTTGAAGAACCATTATAAAGGCTGGTTCTCCTGCTAAGGAGTTTTAAAGTTTTCACCACAAGATTCTAAATATAGCACAAATAAAAGTGGGGAGCAAAGTCAGCCTTGATGAGTACCATAATTTATATGAATATTGCCAAAAGCTTTTACAATGTGTTGGATCTTGACCTTGGGTTGTTTATACAAACCTTGTAATGACTTGATAATGTAAGATTTAAATCCCAGAGCTCTCACAACCACCCAAAGGTATCTCCAAATGATCCTTTTAAAGCGTTTTCAGTGTCAAGCAGAATCATTGCAGGAGGGTCTATCAATTCATTAACAATATCAAAAAGCGTAATTGCTTGGTTGATGTGATCCACAGTCCCTCTACCTGGAACAAAGGCATGTTGCCTATGCAATGATCCTCCTCAAATGGGTGAATAAGACCGTAGAATGTATTTTAGCATTGCTGTTTAATAGTAAATTAAGTTTGTAAACCCCTGATCCATTGGAAGTGTATCTTTCTTCAGAAATAACATAATATTCATCAATGCCAAAATTCAGGGATAATACTATTTTTTTCTATCCCCAAGAACATTGATAGTAAAATAGCATATGCAGAGGGAGACATTTAAAATAAAGATTCTACTGGTGGTCCATCTCCTCTGACTGCTTTCTCACCAAGGAGTGTGAAAATGGCAGGTTCTATTTCAGTATTTGTAATAGGTGAATCTACCAGATCATGATTGTGCTCTAATTTAGTATCTAAATGAACAGAATCTAAATAGTTCAGTGGATGGAGACATTTAAGACTGAATTTAGTATAAAGTTACTACTAGTAATTTTTCACATATAGATGGAGCTCTCCACCATGGTGGCTTAGATTTTTGTAAGAGAAAGTATAGGGAAAATTATTACATTTTACTATTGTTTAAAAATATTTAAAAATCTTTATTCTTTAAAATATTATTTAAAAATCTTAATATTAATATGTAAATGTAAAATACTTTAAATATATATAACTAACATAGAACTAATATAATAAAAATGTTACAATACATTAACAATTTGTATGAAATAAATATTTCATTTAAATATATTATAATTCTTACAGAATTATTAAAAAAATTCCAGCCACAGCAAACATGTTATATTTAGTTAATATGAATTACAATTTGGTAAGTTATGTGTTGAATTAATATAAATTATTTTAATTATTTAACATGTTTTACCTTACGTAATATATGGAAGTGACCATTCAAGAGAAAGAGACTGTCATCATCAGATGATGTTGTTCTTAGAGATTGCTAGATCATGAAAAGTTATTGAAAGATACGCACAGAATCAGGGTGAAGAAAATGTGAAGCGTAGTGGCCTTTATTTTAAATGTGTGAGTACGATGTGCAGTATCTTGAATTATTTTGCAAAGTATTAATGAATCTCGCAAGATTCGTTTGTACTGAATGAGTGATATGGTTGAAAGTTGGTTAGAGTCTAGAGCTGGCCTTTGAAGAAGTCCTTGTACTTATTCTGTACCAAAATGTTGGCATTTGTGAAACAGGCCCATTCAGATGAAGTACCTTACAATTTGGAATATAGATCATTTGCAATAAATACTCCTGATCCCCTTTGCCACCATTATCACTCCTGATTTCTCTTTTAGTTCCAAAGTATCACGTTTAAATGTAGCTATAGGGTTGTTCCCTCTTACAGTTTGTGCCTTGGACATACTCCGTGCTCTAATTCTCCACTCCAGTCGGTCCATCCACCTAATGCTCACTTTTGTCCTTTTTTCTGGTTGTACCCCAGCACTCGCATTCTCTTCCTGTCCAACTCCATTTGTAGCCCCTTCGATATTGTATACAGGGTAGTTCTGCAAGAAAGCAATTTCCGACATGTTGGTATAATACTAGTTTCAGGAGCCTTTTCTGTGGGTTTTGTCCTGGTATTGACGTTTCTTTAAGTTACACTGTTATCTATGTTGAGGGACATTATTTTGCCACGGTAATTTTTGATTTTAGTGTACTTACATACATGATGTTGCTGGTGAGAGGCAGAGAGAGGCCTGTGTCATCAAATTCGAATGTTCAGTGACGAGGTCAGAGCATGTGAATCATGCTGGATGTGCAGGATTCTGCATCCCGATCATGGGCGGTGGAAGGAGCTCAGGCCCAGGGAGGTCCTAGGTGAGCACTTATTTGCAGACTTGATCAGGACTGCCTACATCCTACTCATGAGGGGTCATAGGCTCGCATTTCCATGGCCCAGGATTGAGGAGCTGGGACAGGATTGGAGAAAGGCAGATTATGCGTTTGATTAAAGATTCAGATAAAGCGACAAGATGCCTTTTGATACTGCGACTAGGCTGACAGATCATTAGAAACCAGATTTTGAATCCGCTTAGTCATGTTACACATGAAAAGAATTACCCTCCAAGCCATGAAAATCATTCCTTATTTGACTTATCCTATTGTGAATGGAATTGGCTACATGTTTAAATAATGAATGAGAGTGAGTTCCTTCTGAGTTTCCAGCAGCCCTATTGGTTAAGGATTCCAACATTTTAAAATCTTTGTGTGAGTTTTTCTGTCACTGATCATATGAAAAGCACCTGAATTCTGGTTGAAGGTCTATGGAGTATGATTGCGTAAAAGGCATAACTAAGAATGTATGTTGAATAAAGCAAGCTTCACTGAGAGTGGGCATGGTCTGAAAGGTTCAGGCAGCTTTGAGGACATTTGCATGAAATAAAATATACCTTTATATTTATAGTAGTAAAGAGCTGCAAAGACAGTTTTGCTTTAGAAGGCTTGTTCGCTGTAAGTGACGAAGTGCAGAAGAACACTGTGATGTGATGCCTAAAAAATTTTCTTATTGTGCTTGTAAGGACTTCACAAAGATGATATTTAATCCCTGGTAATTTACAATCCGCATGCACTTTTCTTTTAATTTAATGTATCAAAGTCTTGAAGCACATATTTTTTATAGATATATGCTTCTTGGTTATTATGAACTGCAGATTTGTTTTCTTGGTATTGTGCTGGTTTTTATCCTTGAACACGCCGCAAATAGCGTAGCAGTCTTGTTTTCTACTTTTCATTGCTCTCAGTTGACAATGGAATTCAGGTATTTTATGAGTTATAGTTAATAGCTGTCATTGTGTTTGAAAAGTAAAGCAATACATGCACTTCCAGGACAAAGTGCCATTTTATATTTACAAAATGCCTAAAGGCGTTTAAAATGTACAATTCAAATGGTATGTATTATTTACCAGGCTGTAGGTAAGCTTTCTCAAATATGTGATTATTCATTGCTCTGTAATATAACAGGCACGCGTCAGCGGTGTTTACAGTAATATAAGAACTATTCCCTTTGTTTCTATAGATTTATGGTGTGCTCCACCCGAAGAACTGGAGATGAAGGAGAACAGAAGCATTTCAGAGAAGCAGGAGGCCAGCGCCTGTGTATAGTGATGTCCACATTACACAAACGTGCATGATGTGCCAGCTTGGAATGGCACCACGTGTTGCTGAAATACAATTTAATGTTTATTTTCTGAGAAAGCGTGTCTCTGTGCTGATATGCCCTCCAGGGGCAGCCACAGACATCACCAGGATGTCTTCATTTCGTGACTGGAATGAGAAAATCTATATCTCCCTACTTGTTAATACAGAATGATCTTCAACGAGACATGTTCATTGCTTCCAGAGAGATTTGTAATGCTGGAGAGGAATCCGATTCCACATATTAAGGTGAGAATTCAGCACATTCGTGCAGTAACAAGAGTAATAAATAGGATTGACTCCAAACGCAGTTCTGCACAGAGACTTGAGTAATTCACTGGTAAGCTGGACGCCAAGCTATTATTTGTAAATGGTTTAAAGAAAATAAGATGATTCGAAGAGGATGTGTGCATGTATTAAATACCCCTTGCTATGTGTCTTGAAGCTTTGCAACAGGCCACGGGTAAATCAAAATATAAACAGGAATTTCAAAAGGCTGCATTGAAAATGCTCATACATAAATACGGTTATTATTCTCAACATAGGAGTGAGGATGTATATTTAGAATTGCAATTCATTTCATTTTATTTCATACATTTATAGAGTGATTTCTCCAAATTGCAGCGTATCCAAATAATATAGTACATACAATGATGTGAAGAAACATTCAGAAGTGACGTAAAAACACAAGAGAATGGTGAAAAGATTGGAAAGAAAGAATAGTGGCCACCGTGCCTGTGGCACGGCACCCCTTCTAAGTCCACATAATGCTACATATTAGTGATCACTAGGCGCTACACTTTTTGCAGTGGGGCACCACCAGAAAAGAAAGGCAGGGTTGAACACAAGACTTTTTCGATTGCTCTCATTCCATGTCCTTGGTGGCATGTTAAGCTCGGTATAAACCCTTTTACCACCATATAATGAAAGCAGGATTGTCTTATTATGTTTCTTTGTGTATATTATTGTGTTACGTTCTGTTGTTCAGTTTAGATACTGATACTTTTCTAACCCAAACCATCATATGTCTTTGAGTACCGATGACAAGCGACCATTTACCACTGTCTAAGGTGTTAAAATCGACCTGCTGCCACTCGTCCCCTATTTAAGATACTAGTCATCCCAAACCAGTGGCAGCAAATGTGTCTTAACATCTATGCTCTCAGGGCTCTCTTTATATGATAAGACCCTGGGGTCAAGCTGTCTCTGACCGTGAGGTTAAGAGGTCAGTTACATTCCTGTCAGTGCACTTTCCAATATGCACAAAGCAGTGTATGCTGCTGTTCTTTTACTAAGTACCTCCACCCTGACCACCATTCTTTACGATTAGGTTTGTAAATAAGAGCACAACATAAGTAACTCGGTCTAAACATATGCTGGTTTTGGGTGACCAAAATATTATTCATTATCAAAACAGCAAAAAAAGATACCTAACTTATTTCATCTTTACAGAAGATTTCTGTTCCATAATCTATGGGCTAGCGTATACACGTGTTGCAATAGCAGTAAGGTAACAGATACTGCCTTTATATTGTAGGGCAGCGATCTGTAGCTGCGACATGTTGTCTTCACCAAGAAATAATGTTGAGGGAGATATTCAACTCCATTAGAATATTTTCACCATCTGAACCTTAACATCGGTAGCTAATGGGAACAGTGTAAAATGGACTTACCTCTGGAAGAATCATTTTCTGTTTGTGTGCATATAATTTACTGCATTGAAACATGCAGTGAGGCTTTTTAAAAGTGCATTAATTATCCCTCACATTTCATAATGCAGAAACACGATTTATCAACATATAATCTCTCACATAACGCACTTCAGTGTGATCTATAATAAATAAAGGGCCTGACTTAGAATTTGGGGAATGGGTACTCCATCCTGTTCGCCTTATTACAAATACATTAGGATGCAATGCACTTAGAAGAAGGCGGACAGGATATTTATCGCATTTGTGGTAGAGGGTTGCCCTCCAAACTCTATATCAGCGCCACAGTCCTGTATACATGTCAGTATTAAGAATTGGGACCGATAGACTTAAGATCTAAAGAATCATTGTGACAAAGGAAATACAAAATTTTTCTCACCTATGTGATTAAAAGAGAACATGCATAAGTACTTCTTAGAGGAAACTCATGTCTTTCCCATGTGCATCTATCTTTCCATTATGAATTTTGATATTTGTGCACAGGACTCATTCTTCTTGAGACTACTTGATGTAAGAAATCTGATCGGGAGTTAAGTCACTCTGCAGGTTTGTTGTAAATTAAGGCAGAATGTGATTAAGCATTTACTGAAAACATTAGTGTTTCCCTTTTATCGTGTTTTCCCCATTATGTTGGCCAAAGTCCGGACTCCATTTTGTATTGACATGCTGCCATGTGTTCACCACGAGGAGAGTCCGACTTCTGTGTTAGTTGCTCTTGTAATCTGCCTAGCAACAGGTTATAAATAGCTCTCCCTTGTCCGTCTGGCGCATGCCCAGACTTGACCACATCTGTTATAATTAGCTTTGCTTGACCATGTGTTTTCGCGGGCCCAAGGAGTGTGTTAGCTCCGCCCATGTATTGATTCGGTATCGAGAATGACCCTAAATGGTAATGTTCTTCAACTTAGTGGTATCCACCCACTCATGAGCCCCTTCGCTGTGTATAAAAGGGGACTGTGTATGCAAGTTCTGTGTGCTACTCCTTGCAATACTGAAGAGTGTTGTGTGGATTGTAGGACCACCCTTAAGGGTTAATAAACGTTGTTTTTGTACTTTGCAGTTTCCGTGCCAACTTCCTTATAGATTTCGTTACAGAAGAGCGAACCCTTGTCTCTTGCGGGCCTAGCTGGGGCTTGTATTCATCAATTGGCGCCCGTCACGTGGGGCTCATCGGCGACTCGGATGCTCGAAGGACTGGTCGCGACGAAGGTGAGGAGTTTGGCCAGGGACGTGATCACTGCCAGCGGCGTCTTAGCCTTGGCATCCCGAGGTTTTTCTTCCTTCCCTTCCGAGCTGACCATCTGGGTGGCGCCGGTCATCGACTGAGACCTCTTCTGTCGGTCCTGCCGTGAGAGCCGTTTGGGCGATTGTGGAGCTTGGCAGTTGGAACCTGGACTCTTGATTGGTAAGAACCGTTGTACGGTACTTGCTCCGAGTTTTGAAGCCTGGTCTGGCTATTTGAGTTTGATTGATGGTGACTAGTCATATTTTGAATTTGTCTTTGTGAAAATATATGCGTTGCAACACATATAGGCAGGTAATGTGGAGAAATTTCTCCGGAGCTGTGTAAACTTTGAACGGCGCAACGATTAAGTGCCATTTTTCTTGATAATACTGCATATTTTGCATTATTCCTAGCATGCCTGCTTTTAGCGCACTTCGTAAGTGGTGCTGCTGTCTTAGGAACCGGTTGAACCTCGAGGAATCTGCTCCAGCTCCCCCAGAGGGGACTCCTAATAGGGATATGTACGTGAAGCATGGTCTTTCTTCCATAATGTACAGCACGTTATGGAGGAAATATACTAGGAAGGATCCTGAGTTGCGATGGCCCTTGTATGGATCGTTTGATATACGTAAGATTGAGTATGTGGAACAGTGTATGTGTAAGCGACGTGCTCGTCAGGATATGTTTGAGTGTGTGCGATTATGGGTGAAGGAAGTGCGTGAGCGAGAGAAACGTGAGAAAGCGCTGTTTGATAAGGAGCAGCGAAAGAATGATCATATGCGAGCGCAGGAAGCGAAGCGTCGGGAGGACAAAGAGCAAACGGACAGACAAGAGAAAGAGCGTAGGCTACAAGTTTCGGGTCAATATGTTGTTCGTCAGCCGCTTTATCCTGTCCTTAATAATCCTGATGACGATTTTTATTTACTAGATCGCTCTCCGCCCCCTTATGTTGGCGCATCTGCTCCACGGCCGCAAGATTCTGGCCCGGCTCCGGGTAAGGTCGACACACGGTCCATGTTATCGGCCGAGCATATGGCTGAGCTCCGGAAACTTTCCCTTCGTGCACTTAAGGGCAAGATGTCTATGGATGAGTTGTTCCATGCTTGGGGGTCGTGGCAAGATAGAGAGAGGGTGTATTTTCTGTCTCATTTTTCAGAAGAAGTAATCGCAGCTTTCCGAAAATATTCTAGTGTCTTTGAGCCTGACGACGTGTCTTTGGATGCCGGAGCATTACGTAATGGTGTTTTTTCTCCCCCTAAGGCTTCTGAGGCGGCTCGGTGGCTGTTCGCTTTGCGGGACGAGGTACTGGCCCTTAGAGAGAAAGCACGTCAACAAACGGAGGAGGAGAAGCAGTCGGATTCGTCTGCAGCAGGGGGCCACCCATCCGCCTCCCAGTCAGATAAGGATGACATAGTGCATGCTAAACCAATGCGAGAGGCGGCGCCTTTGTATGTTCCTCCTAAAGGAGCGGGGACTAGCTCGGATGTTAACTCCGCCGATGCAAGGGGATATTTTGTATATAACTGGGTTTATACTCCATGGCATAGGGCCGATGTTATGGCATTAAAGAATGCGCTGCCTGACCCCCGCAAGAATCCAGCGGCCTTCTATGAAGAAGTCGAGGGGGCCTTGAATTCTTGCATTATGACCTTGGCGGATATAGACCTGTTCTTTGGCCTTATCCTACCGCCGGATACGTGGCGCTCTGTCCGGAAGGTAGATGATGCGGTTGCCTTCAAGGCCCGGTGGTCTGACCTTGAGGATGAGGATAGGGAACGGAAGCCCGCACAGAAACCACCCCAGAATATTTTAGATCTCCCTGCGGCTATTGTGGCTAAGTTGAAGACGATTATCCCCCCTAAAAAGATTGACTGGAATATGTTAGCAGCATGTAAACAGAAAGTTGACGAGTCAGTCGCGGACTTCTTTACACGTTTTGAGGAAACGTTCCATGATTTTAGTGGCCAGTCGCTTACTGACGACACGGGCCGCCACCTTTTCGCGGACAAATATGTGGCTAATCTGCTGCCGGCAGTTGCGGCCCGGTTAAAAGCGAGTGAGAGTTCTTGGTCCTCCGCGACACCGACGGCCCTTTTGACCATTGCCCAGTATTATGAGCGTCAGGAGCACGAGGCGAAGGGCCAGGAGGAGAAGAAATCGAAAGATCTTAAAACCAAAGTGATGTTAGCACAAGTATATGGCCCGCCCCGCCGGGGTAATAATAATAGAGGAAGGGGCGGATCTTATGGTCCCCCTTCGGGCCGATCTGATTTGAATAGGAACCAGTGTGCGTATTGCAAGCAGTTGGGCCATTGGGCCAGGGATTGCCCAGCGTTGCGTGCTTCGCGTCAGGGGCACACTCCGGGTGGGCCGAGAGGTAGAGGGGGCTTCTCGAACTTTAGAGGGAATTCCAACGATAATGTCCGTTTCGATACTGCCGGACAGCACCGAGATAGCTCAAATGTTTTCGATCGCCAGCACCAGTATCATGTATCGGACAGCGATCGATTGGGATATCACGATTCTCAGCATGCATAGGAATGCGTAGGATGGGGGTCCGAATCAGTTGAGGTGCCGGTCGATCAGACGGGTCCTTATGTATCGGCTGAGGTTTTAGGTTCTACTGATCAGTTCCTAGTGGATACAGGAGCGACACGTAGTGCATTGTCTAGGTACTTGGTTCCGGGGGCTCCCCCATCCGGCTCAATAGTTACATCGGTAGGGTTTGACGGTACACTTTCCCGAAGCCCTCTTTCACAGCCCCTTGCATTTAAAGTTGATTGTTTTTCTGCGCCTTGTCCGTTTCTGCTTGCTCCGTACACACCGGATAACATTATGGGCCTTGATATGTTAAAGCATTTTAGGGCTACAATTCGCTGTTCCCCTGAGGGTGTGAGGGTGATTTTAAATGACAACTACCCCCGATCTGGGCGGATGTGTACGATCTCAGAGGATGCGTTGTTGGCTACCCTCCCCCAAACTTTATGGGCAACATCGGACACAGATGTCGGACAAATGGTGATTCCTCCGGTCCACATTAGTGTCCAGGAGGGGGCGGTACTACCGCGCCTCCCACAGTATCGTATTTCCCAGGAGGGCGAGGAGGCTCTCATACAGATTGTGCAAGACTTGATCGCAGTGGGGGTAGTGGAAGAAGTTCCCTATAATATCTGTAACAGTCCGATTCTCCCTATTCTGAAAAAGGACACGGATGCAAAGGTTTATCGGTTCATAATTGATTTGAGGGAGGTGAACAAGATCGTGATACCTCAGTATCCGGTGGTTTCCGATATCACGACGTTGCTTACCTTGGTCCCGCCTACGGCGACCGTGTTCTCGGTGATTGATTTGAAAAATGCCTTCTTCTCTATTCCCATTCACCCTGATAGCCGATTTCTTTTTGGGTTCACATTAAACAATAGATCTTATCGTTTTTGTAGAATTCCCCAGGGCTATACAGAAAGCCCTAGTATTTATAGTCAGGCTTTGAAGCGGCAGTTGGATTCCTTTGCCTTACTCGAGGGGGTCGCCCTCATTCAATATGTTGATGACATCCTGTTGGCGGCTGACACCCTGGAGTTGTGTGAGAAAAGTACGATAGCCTTACTTTCTTTCTTAGCGTCCCACAATCATAAGGTCTCTAGGAAGAAATTGCAATTCTGTAGACCAAAGGTGACTTATTTGGGTCACCTTTTGTCTAAGGAGGGGCGTGCACTCACACCAGATCGTATCCAAGTAATTTTGGACACACCAAGGCCATCCACGCAGAAGGATGTGCGTGCATTTTTGGGTCTTGTTTCTTTTTGTAGACAGTGGATATTGGGGTTTTCACACATAGCTAAGCCATTACTAGCGCTCTTGACAAAAGACACGCCCATCCCGATCCCCTGGTCAGATGAATGTGACGCTGCTTTTCAGCAATTAAGACAGGCCCTTTGTTCAGCACCAGTGTTAGGGACCCCTGATTATGCAAAACCCTTTTCGTTGTATGTGCATGAGAAAGATGGATGTGCATTATCAGTCTTAGTGCAGATGCACGGCGATAAGCAGCGCCCTTGTGCATACTTTTCGGCTGTGCTTGATCCTGTCGCCCGAGCATTACCAGGGTGTTTTCGCTCGGTTGCGGCGACAGCTGTGTCAATACGCCAAAGTGAGGGAATTGTATTGTCCCATAAACTGTTGGTGTTAGTTCCCCACGCTGTTGATGCCCTGCTTAATCAAACAAAGACGCAGCATTTGACCAGTGCCCGTTTAACGGAATATGAGTTGACGCTTTTAGCTCCTCACATTACGTTAAAAAGGTGCGTGACATTAAACCCGGCCACATTGTTGCCATACCCCGAGACCCAGCCTGAGGCACAGAAAGCGCATGATTGTATTCTTGTGACTGAGGAACAAACAAAGGGTCGTATTGATCTCCAGGATACGCCCTTTTCAGATGTAGATGGAGAGTTGTGGGTAGATGGATCATGCCTGAAGCTACCAGATGGTACGACTTCAGCAGCGTATGCAATTACTACGTTACAGACGATAGTGGAGACAGCACGCATACCACAGAAATCAGCTCAAGCAGCGGAACTGATAGCGTTAACACGAGCGTGTGAGCTCAGTACAGGATTGTGTGTGAATGTTTACACAGACAGCCGCTATGCCTTCGGAGTAGCGCACGATTTCGGCCTACTCTGGAAGGAGAGAGGGTTTCTAACGTCACATGGGGTACAGATAATGCATGGGGAGTTAGTTCACAACCTTTTAACTGCATTGACATACCCAAAGAAAATCGCCATTGTTAAGTGTAGCGCCCATAGGAAAGTGGTTGATAAGGTTGGAGAAGGGAACGCGTTAGCGGATCGAGTAGCACGGGAGACTGCGATGCAGCCCGGCACTACTGCCATGTATGTAGTGAAGTCACAGGTGGAGAGATGGCATGATGCGAAGGAGCAAGTGCGAGAAATACAAAAGACCGCTTCTGACAAAGAGCGGGAACAATGGGTTAGCGAAGGAGAACTGGATGACGAGGGGTGCTGGAGAAATAAGCAGATGGATAGATGGAAGTTACCCACGGCTTTTGTACAACCTATGGTCCAGATGGCACATGGGCAATTGTGAAATTGCTTACCCAAGTCTGGGAGCATCCAGAGATTGCTAGCACAGCAAAGAGGGTGGTGCAGACCTGTATGATCTGTCTGAAGTATAACCCAGGGAAAGGTACGCGAACTCCAGCAGGAGGATTTGCGACACCCACTGCACCCTTTGAGGTTCTGCAGATGGATTACATCCAGCTTGAGCGCTGTAACAATTTGAAGTATGTTCTAGTAGTGGTTTGCGCCTTCAGTAAATGGGTTGAGGCGTACCCTGCGAAAGACAATACTGCAATGACTACAGCGAAGCTATTGCTGAAAGAGTTTTTCCCCCGATACGGCGTCTGTAGACTTCTGTGGAGTGATAATGGCCCTCACTTTGTAGCAGATGTTATAAAGTATGTCTTGAAGGGCCTAGGCATCACCCAGAAGTTCCACGCCGTGTTCCACCCTCAGTCTGCAGGATTAGTCGAGAAGTATAATGGTACACTGAAGCTTAAGATCGCCAAAATTCAAGCTTCAACATCTTTGACTTGGCCAGACGCCTTGCCACTGGCGTTATTGTCAATTAGGTCGGTGCCACACTCTCGAACCGGCCTTACACCCTATGAGATTGTATTTGGACGCCCAATGAATATTTGGGGTCCACCAAGGCCTAAGGCTGTGTATGATGTACCTTGTGTGATGATGGGTGATTATCTGGCACAGTTAACGGATAACTTGGTTTCTATTCATCAACAGGTCCGAGAGGCGCTCCTTGATCGGTCTACCGGTGAAGGACATGGTCTCCGGCCTGGGGATCATGTCATGCTGAAGGTCTTCGACAGAACGAACAGTTTGGAGCCGAGATGGGTCGGACCTGAGCAAGTCCTTCTTGCAACGAGGACGGCAGTGCGAGTCTCGAACAGGAAGAATTGGATCCATTCCTTGCACTGTCGAAAGGTACCGCCCGGATTGGTGGAGTCTGCCGTGCTGACCGATCAACGAGACATCCTAGCAGCAGAGACAGGCCGTGCTGCAGAGCCAAACGACACTGAGGAGCTTTTTCCGGACCATACGACTTCTGGAGGAAGGCGATATCATCTGCGACCAAGGAAGTGAGGTTTCCAGTACCGGGACATACTGTCAGAACGGCCCTTGGGTTAGTGAAACGGAGAGCCGATGAGGCAAGGGGGGGGGATCAGCCCTGCATTAGTGTAGTGACACCCGTCTTGGCCCGCTGGTGAAGAAATCAACCGCTGCCCAAGGGGAAGAGTTCTGACAGACTTTTAGTTTCAGGAAGATATCAGGGTATTATTTCCTTTGACATGGAGAAGAAGAAAATTCTTTGTGCGTTGGGGTTCATGCTAACAGTAGCTATTGTTGGTATAACCACATGGTTTGTGGAGGAGGCAACTCCTGCTCGAAAGACGCTTGTGTTGACGACTCCAGTGCCTGCGGAGCACTATTTTTACACATTGCCATACCAAGAGTTGAAGCATCGGCAATCCTATTTGAATAACACTTTCATTCAGATGCTGCATCACACCCACGTTGCTACAAACGCTACGAACTGTTGGATATGTGGGATGATGCCAGCCCATCAGAAGAAAGGAGGTACGCCATTCATACCACTTCCTTTCTCTCACAATGGCTCCTGTAGAGCATGGTACACTCTGTTGTTTGCCACTCGAAAACCGACAGTGGGACGATTGCTTTTCAGACTTAATAAAGAATGCCATCAGGACAAGAATGGATATCCACAAGCGAATGGGACAATTTGGGAATGGGAAGAATACCGACCGGACAATGAATCCATTCCCTATATCTTCACGAACACCAGAGACACTATGGGAAGAGATAAATTTGTAATTCAAGTAGCACAAGCTCAAGCGGACTTGTGTGTCCAGAGTGTGGGTTTCATCCCTGTTGGTGTCAGTGATTGCCTTACTGTTCTAAACATTGATGGGTTGAACAACAGCACCTTCCTAGCGTCCCATAATACCTATTTTGTGTGCGGAAATAAAGGTTATTACCGTCTGCCGGCTGGGTGGTCTGGGGTATGCTATGTATCATTCCTATTACCTCCTGTATTCCTAGCACCTGCATCGTATCATAAAGACTTGAAATTGTTGAATAATGTGACTGTAAATAGGTATAAACGTACTTTATCGATTGATGATGTAGATCAAACTGATACCAGTTTGCAACAGTATATTGATTTTAATTTAGGACTGTTCTTCTTTGTCGGAGCCGCTTTGAATAGTAGGAAGATCCGAAGATTAACAAGAGTGGTAGAAGCTGTGACAAATCAGACTGCTGCTGCTCTTGGGAATCTTACGGAAGAGTTACAGATTACCAGAATTGTTGCATTGCAGAACCGTATGGTATTGGATGTAATGCTAGCTGATCGAGGAGGAGCCTGTAAAATTATTGGAAGCAGCTGCTGTGTGTTCATTCCTGATCATACGCCATCCGTTTATAACGCCATTAATAAGCTGCATAAAATAGCAGCTGAAATCCACACGGAAAACGGCACTTGGTCCTTTTCTGGATGGTTTTGGGCATTGGTTACTGCCTGGGGATGGAAGGTCTTAACTGGTCTCTGCATTATTATAGCAATTCTGTTCTTTCTCTGTATGTGTATTCAATGTGGACCATTGTGCTGTTCTGTATGCATTTCATTCTGCATTCCAGATAAGAAAGCTATTGCCGAAGTTGCCCGCCAGAAGGGTTTAGCTAAAGAGGTTGAAGGAATGATGATAATTGACATATACGATGATTATTCTTGGAAGCCAGATGTCTTCAGTAAATGCTGAAAGGGTCGTCTGTTGTAAATTAAGGCAGAATGTGATTAAGCATTTACTGAAAACATTAGTGTTTCCCTTTTATCGTGTTTTCCCCATTATGTTGGCCAAAGTCCGGACTCCATTTTGTATTGACATGCTGCCATGTGTTCACCACGAGGAGAGTCCGACTTCTGTGTTAGTTGCTCTTGTAATCTGCCTAGCAACAGGTTATAAATAGCTCTCCCTTGTCCGTCTGGCGCATGCCCAGACTTGACCACATCTGTTATAATTAGCTTTGCTTGACCATGTGTTTTCGCGGGCCCAAGGAGTGTGTTAGCTCCGCCCATGTATTGATTCGGTATCGAGAATGACCCTAAATGGTAATGTTCTTCAACTTAGTGGTATCCACCCACTCATGAGCCCCTTCGCTGTGTATAAAAGGGGACTGTGTATGCAAGTTCTGTGTGCTACTCCTTGCAATACTGAAGAGTGTTGTGTGGATTGTAGGACCACCCTTAAGGGTTAATAAACGTTGTTTTTGTACTTTGCAGTTTCCGTGCCAACTTCCTTATAGATTTCGTTACAGAAGAGCGAACCCTTGTCTCTTGCGGGCCTAGCTGGGGCTTGTATTCATCAGGTTCATACATTCCTCCTTTCACTTTACCTATCTTTATTGTCCACCCTGCCTCATAGTCTGTGTCATTGGCATATCAAATGTGTCCTACCTGCCTCATTGCTTGTGACAGTGGCATATCAAATGTGTCCTACCTGCCTCATTGCTTGTGACAGTGGCATATCAAATGTGTCCTACCTGCCTCATTGCTTGTGACAGTGGCATATCAAATGTGTCCTACCTGCCTCATTGCCTGTCACAGTGGCGTATCTAATGTGCCAGGGAATAGTCCCTGTCACAGTGGCATATCAAACCTGCCTCATAGTCTGTCACAGTGGCATATCAAATGTGTCCTACATGGCTCATAGTCTGTCACAGCGGTGAATCAAATGTGTCATGGACCGTGATGCAAGCAAAGATTATTCACACCTACGATCAAGCAACAGTGAGAAACAAAGGTTTTTCCCACAGTTGCTCTGTCATAAGTAGAACCTTTTACTTCTGTGTTCCCCTTCCACACCTGGGTCTCCAAAGACTTGTACAAGGTGGAGAAATGGCAGCTAACTGTCTCACGCACTTTCTTCCACCCTTCTTCGGCTTCCACTTGAAGGAGAAGGGAGAATGGAGGTTCACACGCTGCCTGCAACAATCACCACATTCCCTGTCAGCTGTGGGTCTCTTCTGGCCCACATTCACAAGGGAAAAATATGCCTTGTTGACAAGCACCTCTTACTGAGCTGCACTCAGCAGGATGCTGAGTCTAAGTTTTCATCATGAAAGCAATAGCTTGGCTTTGGCAGGGAAGAGAAGAGAAGGTGCAGATGCTGGCGAGGGAAGGTTTAGGAAGTCAGTGAGGATTTTTTGTACTGGTTTAAGGAAAGTCTTTGAAAATGGTGGATGTTAAAGTTGGCAGGTGACCAGCTAAGGGTTTATTTTTTGAATATATGGAAGAAGAATGCAGTGGGTGGTGTGGAAAGTTGGCAGGTGGGATTTGTTTTGTGTGGAAGAGAAGGGTGGGGGAGAATATCCTAATGCCAAAAGTGTTTGGCTTATGTATGTTTCTCCAATCAATCATTTAGCCCTGTGCTGACTTTATCTGTAAGGGAAAAGCGTGTGAGGGAGCCAAATATAACATAAATTGTAGATGGAGTAACTTCAAATAACCGGGATGTTTAAAAATATGGCTATTGAAGAGATTATGGACATCTAGGGATATTAAGTGACATCATACACAACTCTAGCTCAACTCATGTTATCTATTTAATTTTAGTCAGAATGCTTCACTTACCTATCCATTTCTTTTTTTTCTGCAACTATTAAATGTTCTATGTCTCAATAACACTTTCTGCTACTTTTGATAATACTATACAAAGAATGAATTGCCATTTGCAAGGCTTCAGAATCACCAGAAGATATTTGCCCTGCCAATCTTTTGAAGGAATTAGAGTGACACTTAACTCTTTTTATCCAAAACATAATCTACACAGCTCTAGAAACAGAGCTAGTTCCCAACCAGCTCCTGAATCTGGTAAAATCAAATAGCACTCAAAGCGCTGGAGGATTTACTTGTTTGTGGTACACCCCCACTCAAGATTGGACATGCATTAGAAGAGATTAAGAAGCACCCACCGCCCGTCTGCCAAAATCCAGCAGTATGCATAGGTAGGGAATATGCTGCACATTCGCAGCAGCCTCCTCTGAGGGGGCCTCCATTACTAGCCTATCCATTGCTGCTACAAGGCTGGACTCATTGACTTGACAAATTAAATACTATTTTGTGACTAGAGAATGCATGTGTGCTTATTTCAACATGACGTGTCAATGATGTGTACATATGCATTACAAATAGAACCTGGCACTTTACAGTTAAGTGACATCTGATTTTTGTGATTTATTTCACACACCACGGGTACATGTGATCTGCATACATCTCTGCCTTGTTTGCAGTTTAGTGGTATGATTGGTAGTACATTCTGTGTACAACCACCTGTAGCATGTTCTGGTGGAATTGCTACATTGTCATGGGATTGTTTGGTTCCAGTTGGGTATACTGTTTCAGTTAATACTTTAGGGAATAATTGCACACACCTGTGTGGACACATTCCTCTCTGTGATTACTGTGACTTTTTGTGTAGGTGTCCAATGCCATGAAGGCAATTCATACAAGATTGATTGGCGTGACTTAAATCTCGAGATCTGTTGTGATACATTTTCTAACTACAAAATTGCACACATAAGCAGTGCGCATCATTATGGTGTTCTTTGGCCAAAATGTTTACACATGCACGAGTCCAGTACTCCTGTGAAGCAACAACTCTGAGGAGAACAGGAATGATTATGACTTACCTTCTGTTCCTGCGAGGATGGGGTTGATTTCCATATTAGACCTAGCCCAGAAACAACAGCAGGACTGATATGAGTGGGTTTATGGTGGCAGGAAATGTGAAAAGCATAAAAAAGATGAGTTTCGTCCTCCTACCCTTCCCAATCTGCCAACTCAAGTGTGGAGGTTTAGCCGGCACAGTTCAAGATGGCCAGAAACGGCGGCCGTCTTTTCTCATATAATGCTGCCAAGCTCTGGAACTCCCTTCCACTCTCCCTCCGTCGATACCGCAATGGTGGTATCATTACCACCAACATCTAAATCAGCCCCTAACACTTTTGTGCTCTAGTTTTTCTTTAAAACACTCTGGTAACTGCACTAGAACACAAGGGAATCAACTGACAGGCTGCTCCTGTTGGAAGTACATGTTTTACTGAGAATGTCAGACTTCATTCTCATATGGCTGAGAAAGATAGTGTCAATTTTCAGAAAATACGCTCTAATGTTAGCTTCTGGAGCACCTTCCAAACCCTCTATAGGAAAATCATGAGAACACAGTTTTCTTTCAAACATGATTCTTGAAATCCAAGCAAAATGGTTTTTCACATGTTAAAATCACTTTAGAACACACCACAAGTCCTATAATTAGTATGGTACCATCAACAAATTATTTATATTGAAACTAAAATTTGTTATCCCCCTTTATACGTCCTCCTTTTGTGACCATCAAAACATGCCATTCACTACAATGTATTTCAATGGGGTGCTATCATGTATATTGGCCCCAAGATGGCTGCCAGCACTTCCTTGCTGAAGTGCTGGCAGCCAGTCAGATCTCACCATGAGATTTGTGCTTAGGCTCTGTGCAGATATACACATTTCTTTTTCCTTTAATAACTCAAAAACAACTGAGCAGATTTACACCAAACAACAAAAAGGTTGTTTTCTGAACCAACACCTACCTTTCTACCAAATTTGGTGTAATTCCATTCGGGCAGTAGTCGTATCTCAAATCTCTATGGGAATTAAAATGGGGAACACACTTTTTTTGACCCCCCCCTTTTCTCAGTCCCTACTTGACAGATCACCTCGAAACTTTCCATGCACAACTAGAATCAATCAAGAGGGCCCTTTTTTGGGAAAGTTTCATGAAGGTTCTTCAAACAGCGCCAAAGTTATAAGCAAGTCAAAAACAATTTTTCCTATGGAAACTAGGTCCTAACTATGACTACCTACTGGCTATATATATATATATATATTCACTTAAAAAACCATAGGTTTCACGGGGAACAACCTTTACAACGCAACTTTTACAACGCACTACCATTACAACGAAACTGTTACAACGCAAGTGGATTTACAATGCATGCCATTACAACGCAAGTCTTTACATCGACTTGCGCTAGATGGCGTGCTAACATTACAAATAGTGTAGTTTACGATCCCAACACCTTCCCTACTGTTAAGTGGACTGGAGTTGGTATAGTAAATTACACTTTTCTAATGTTAGCACGTCGTCTAGCGCAAGTCGATGTAAAGATTTGCGTTGTAATGGCATGCGTTGTAAATCCACTTGCGTTGTAACAGTTTTGTTGCAACAGCATGCGTTGTAACAGCACGCGTTGTAACGTCATACATCCAGGTTTCACACATGTTATAGTTAGCTGGACATTTCACTCATAAAAAAACAATGAAATTCCCCCGTTATAGTTAGTTAGTTCAGATAACTATAACTTGCGCGCCCGCAATCCACTACTGATGACATCACATATTACATCACTCATGACATGGTCAGTGGCATCACTCATGACATCTACCTTCTGATAGAGTGGCGGTCGCGCGAGTTATAGTTATCTGAACTAACTAACTATAACGGGGGAATTTCATTGGTTTTTTACGAGTGAAATGTCCAGCTAACTATAACATGTGTGAAACCTATGGTTTTTTAAGTGAACTTGCAAGGTTTTTTAAATGCTAATTCCTAACTATAACGTGTGTGAAACCTATGGTTTTTTAAGTGAATTTGTACGGTTTTTTAAATGCTAAGTTATGTATCTTTTTTTTATTTTTTATTAAAGGTTTTTCACGTGCGCAACCCGCGATTTTTTTATAAAAGGAAATACAATGTTTTTTCACCCTTCAGGGTCCTTTAGGGACCCCCTGACAAAGGCTAGGGGGTCAGGAACTCTCTACCCTGCCCCCTTTTTACGTTCGCCACCTCTTTCGCACCCAAAACAAACAAAATGGCAGCCGACACTTACTAATTTTGACCGATTCGAACGTTGACTGACATGTAACCACCAATCAGAATTACGCTAGGAAATCTGAAAATTCTATTTTGAATAACTTTGGCGCCGGTTGACTTATCTTCGTGAATTTTTCAAAATGAATGGGGCGCTCCGCTCAGCTCCTACCCTGAAAGTCTCGGGGTGATTCGTAAAGGGGGGGCTGAGAAAAAAGGGGGGTCCCAAAACGCGTTTTCCCCATGCATTTTCCCATAGGACCTTTAGTCGAAGGTACAGCGTGAACGGCTGAACAGAATTACTTGAAATTTGGCAAAGAGGTAGTCCTCAGTTCAGACTGGTGCCTTTTGCTTAAATGGTGTAAATCCGTTCAGTAGTTCCTGAGAAAATCAAAAGTAAAATCACATATATATCTGGGCGAAGCCTAACCACACATCTCATCGTGAGATCTGATTGGCTGTCAGCACTTCATCCAAGAAGTGTTGGCAGCCATCTTGGGACCAATATACATGATAGCACCTCATTAAAAGTCATTGCAGTTAATAGAAGGTTTTAATACTTTAGTTACATTATAAATCATTTGTTAATGGTACCATACTCATTTTAGGAATTGTGGTGTGTTCTAAGGTGATTTTACCATGTGAAAAAGCCTTCTGCTATGATATCATGAATCATGTTTGAGAGAAAACTATTTTCTCATGCTTTTCCCACAGAGGTTTGGAAGGTGATCTATAAGCTAAACTGAGAGCATATTTTCTGTAAATTCACATTATCTTTCTCAGTCATGTATGAATGAAGTCTGACATTCTCAGTAAAACATGCACATCCAACAAGGGCAGAGACTGTCAGTTGATTCCTTTGTGTTCTACTGCAGCTTCCCAGAGTGTTCTAAAGAACAACTAGAGCGCTAACAGTCCTACTTATGACAAACGTATGGCACACCTGAAGCCATCTTGGTTGGAATAAAGTGGTAACTCTTAAAACATTTAATTTAAAAAGGAACAAAATGAGGGGGTTCATTTTGCCATAGAAAGTATGATTAGTGCTGCAGAAAGAAAAATTAGGGCACATTTAGAGTGACTTCTCAAATCCTCTTCTATTTCATTAAAAAATTCTGACATGCAGACTGAAACATGCACTTTCAATACCAGCAGCAGACTTCCCTGGTGAGCAGTAGCTTTACTACAGTGATCTAATAGGCAACTAGAGTGCTAACATTCTGAATTTATGGCAAATGTGTGACACATCTGAATGCCTTCTTGATGGAATCAAAGTAAAACACTGAAAGTATTTCCTACTGAGGAGACTGTAGTAAATGAGGAAATTAGGAAACATCATAACAAATAAATCTCCCAAGATGGCCACTAGAGACAAAAGAGCCCAAATGTAGCCCAAATATCACCCAGATGTAGCCCAAGTATAGCCCAATGACAGAATGTCCCAGAGTGTTCTAACGAACAACTAGAGCGCTAACAGTCTTACTTATGACAAAAGTATGGCACACCTGAAACCATCTTGATTGGAATAAAGTGGTAACACTTAAAACATTTAATTTACAAAGGAACAACATGAGGGGGTTCATTTTGCCATAGAAATTATGATTAGTTCTGCAGAAAGAAAAATCAGGGCACATTTTGACTTTTCAAATCCTCTTCTATTTCATAAACAAATTCTGACATGCAGACTGAAACATGCACTTTGAATACCAGCAGCAGACTTACCTGGTGAGCAGTAGTTTTACAACAGTGATCTAATGAGCAACTAGAGTGCTAACATTCAGAATGTATGGCAAATGTGTGACACATCTGAATGCCTTCTTGATGGAACCAAAATTAAAAACTGAAAGTATTCCCACTGAGGAGACTGCAGTAAATGAGGAAATTAGGAAGCTTCATAACAAATAAATCTCCCAAGATGGCCACTAGAGACAAAAGAGCCCAAATGTAGCCCAAATATCACCCAGATGTAGCCCAAGTATAGCCCAATGACAGAATGTCCCAGAGTGTTCTTAAGAACAACTAGAGCGCTTACTGTCTTACTTATGACAAAAGTATGGCACACCTGAAGCCATCTTAATTGGAATAAACTGGTAACACTTAAAACATTTAATTTAAAAAGGAACACAATGAGGGGTTCATTTTGCCATAGAAATTATGATTAGTGCTGAAGAAAGAAAAATTAGGGCACATTTTGAGTGACTTCTCAAATCCTCTTCTATTTCATTAAAAAATTCTGATATGCAGACTGAAACATGCACTTTTAATACCAGCAGCAGACTTCCGTGGTGAGCAGTAGCTTTACTACAGTGATCTAATGAGCAACTAGAGTGCTAACATTCAGAATTTATGGCAAATGTGTGACATATCTGAATACCTTCTTGATGGAATCAAAGTAAAAAACTGAAAGCATTTCCTACTGAGGAGACTGCAGTAAATGAGGAAATTAGGAAACTTCATAACAAATAAATCTCCCATGATGGCCACCAGAGACAAAAGAGCCCAAATGCAGCACAAATATCACCCAGATATAGCCCACATGTAGCCCAATGACAGAAGTGTGCAAAACACTTATTTTTTGTGTATTTGCAGTTTTATATAGTGCAGACTTGTCAGGTATTGGAGTGCTTTACATGAGCATTGGTTACATCACACAAGATCAAATTCATTTTGGTTGTAGACATGGGGAGATTAAGTGATTTGACCAGAATCACAGAATGTTGAGCTGAAGCAGAAACTCCAACCTGGTTCCCCAGTTGCAAAGTCTGCAGCTCTGGAAGTAACACCACATCCTCTCCCCTAGGTGCAACATTTAATCAAGCGGTCAACTGGATAAAAAAACATAAAGATTACAAATAATTTAAAAGTTCTTTGTCGCTATTTGAAAACTCAGAAAATATGTCCTCATTTTAGTTTTTTAGAGCACTAACCATAATTTTGATGCAAATAAGACCCTCTCATATATGTAATTTCTAAAGGAAATACTCTAGGTATTACAGTTTTGATTACATCAAGATGACGTCAGGCGTTCCACACTTTTGTAATAAATATAGAATGTTAGCAATCTAGTTGTTCATTGGGATACTGTTGAGAGGCAGAGGCCAGGGGCACGGACTCTGAAAATTGAAGGCAGGTAGGAGAGTGCAGAGGCAACAATTTTACCACACTGGGCGGGCAGGAAGGGCAGTGGCAGCACAACAGACTATGGAGGGCAGTGGAAAGGGGGGCAGGGGCAACAAACCAACAATACAGGACTGGCAAGAGAGGCTGTGGCAATATAATAGACCATTGTGGGCAGAAGGAAGAGGCAGTGGTAGTACAACCATACATGCCAACAGACCCGTTTCAGCCAGGAAACGTCCAATGTTTTTAAGCTCAAATGGGCTTTATTTGATCTGTCTCCTATCTACAATCTCCTCTTTTTCAATGTAACTCAAAGGGGAAAATCAATACCCCAGTTTGTTTTCAAAATCTCCCTCTTACCAAGTTCAAAATGTTCGCGAGTATGGTACAATGGATCATGGTAGGCAGGAGGAATTGGGGTAGGGACATGGACTCGGATAGCAGAGGACAGGAGGGACATGGAGAGGTGCACCAAACTGACCCTACAGGGCAGGCATCAGGGTTTTCAGCAGCACAATATACCACACAGCGCATGCGGGACGGGAGTGCAGCACAACAATCCATAGAAAGCAATAGGGAGGGGACAGGACCATGCACATGTATAAAAGAGAACAGAGGGGAAAGAGGCAATGGTAGCTAGCTGACCATAATGGACAGACAGGAGAGAAAGCTGCAGCATAACAGACCATAAAGGGCAGGAGGGACGGATCAGGGGCATTACAATGGAACAGAAAAGCCAGGAGGGAGGGAATAGGGGTCTGCACATGGAAACAGAGGGCTGGGGCAAGGGGGCAGGGCAGGAGCAGCAAGATGACCATGGAGGTCAGGCAGGATGGGCACTAGAAACAAGACACACCATGGAGAGCAACAATGAGACTATGATGGCATACACACAGACCATGGAGGGAAGATGGTAGGGGGTAAGGGGCAGCTGGGGCCTCACAACAGACCGCGCGGGGCAGGCAGGAGGAGCAGTTGCAGCACAACAGACCAGGGAGGGCAGAAGGGCGTGGTAGTAAATTGGACCATGGAGGACAGGAGGAAGGGGATAGGGGCATGGCATGTGGACAGGCAGGCTGGAGGTGGCAGGGACAGGTTACAGTCATCTGACAATGCTAGGCAGGTGGGAGGGGAGTGGCAGCTCAACAGAACACTCAGAGTAGATAGGAGTGGCAGGTCCATGGAACATGGTGGGCAAAAAGGATGGAGGAGGGGCATGCACAAAGACATCGGAGGGCAGGGGGAAGGAGAATAGGGGCAGCAAGCTAAGCACAGAGGCTAAGCAGGAGGTCAATGATGGACCATAGAATTGGGCAATGGAGGGCAGGAGGAGTGGACTGGTACATCATGCTAAATGGAGGGCAGTGGCAGCACATCACACCATGCATGGCAGGAGGGAAGAGGCTAGTCCATGGATTCAGACAACAAGGGATAGGGAGGAGGTGGATGGGGCAGCAAGCTAACTGTTCAGAGAAGGTGGGTATTAGGAACTTTATTGTTTTTAAAATGTGTGTCTGTGCGAACTACTTAAAATATGAACAAGTATGCAGCAGAATCTCACTTTTATTCAGGAAGAAGAGGACGTTTGTGACTGTGACTCAGGGCTCACTTGGCAGAAACACCCCCTGACCCTCCACCCCCATCGCAAAATGTAATGCCTGTGAAAAGGGTAGGTGGACGCAGTGTTATATAGAACATAGTCCTGAGAGCACGATTGGAAATGAAAACTAGATATAGTATATGGTATAAACTATGCTCCAAAAAGTGTGATATAAGATGAACCGGGGCATGAAATATAATATGCAATACATTGTGTGCAATGACAGATTCATTGGAGAGCGCGAGATAGCACAGGCACTAGCGCGTGCTATGCGATATGCGCCTTGGAGTGTAATATGCACAGGGCAGTGTTGTATAACCTAACTAGTCTCTAAAGTTGTAATATAAAATATGTGCTGGGGAGTGTAACGTTGCATATGCACTGTGACAAAGATATGGATCCCAGATTGTAATATGTATGGCATAGCGCTGTGCGTTATAACATAGGCATCGAGGAAGGCACGTTAGATGGGGCAATATAACCCGTGCTAAGGCAAGTGTGGCATGACATATTCACGGGGTGGTGTTACAGTGCACATGGGCTAGAGAGTGTCATAGCATACGCACTAGCTGGTGGAATACAACACAGAGGTGTGAGGCACTCGGTGGGCACTGGTGGGTGTAACACAGCATTGGGCTCAGCCCAGAGCACGCTGTGACGTTTATCTCCTTTCCAGAGAGTAAAATAAAAAGTATTACACATCCGGCGGTGGATGTGTATTTTATTAACCGTGAGGGGGGTTTCTTGCACAGTTTGGTCGAATTCTTGTCGAATCCCTTTTGAATGGCTTGGTGTGCGTGTATATTAAATGTGCTCATCAATAGCTACCCATGTTTGCATAAATAAACGACAAGGGTGTCTACTTGGAGAGTACCCACCGGCGGGGGCGCCGGGATTAGGCACGGTAGGGTGTCAGACACGTCAGAGCTTCACTAGCGGTGTAAATACATTTCATGTGGATTCATTCTATGGATAGTCGCCTTTTAATGAATATCACTCAAATCGTTATGGTGATAGGTACATACGGTTTGTCCAGCATGTCTTAGGTGTTTCTATAAATATATATTTTTTTTAAATAACAAAAAGCAAAGGCCGGCCCCGGGGGATGGGGTCCCCGAGGCCATAAGTGGCCTGAGGAGGGGGGCAATGCAGCCACCTCCTAAAGAGTTTAAAAAAAAAAAGGCCATGACCCGGGGATTGGGGTCCCCGGGGCTGATTAAGGCCTTGGGAGGGCCAAATATTTTTTTTTCGACAAAAAAAATTTGCGTGCAGGCCCTGGGGTATGGGGTCCCCAGGGCCAGTAAATTATAAAAAGAAGGGGGGCCACACAGCCCACCTTCTTAAAAAAATAAAAAAAATAAAAGACCGGCATCGCGCCGGAGGCCACGCCCCCTCCTTGCAGCACTCTGCAAACGCGCCCCCTGGCCAGTTGTAAGTTGGGGAATTAATTCCCCTTCAATACTGAGGGTCCCTGAGCGCCAACTAGCCCAACAGGTATCTCCAGTATGCGCCAGGGAGCTGCGTTGCAGACAGGTGTTCTGAACCCATGCCTCTTTTTACACCTCTATGCAACGCAGCTCTGTGGCGCTTACTGGAGGTACCTATGGGCTAGTTTGACTCTAGGGACCCTAAGGATTGAAGGTGACTTAATCTCTCAACTTAGAACGGCCACAGGGCACGTTTACACAGTGGTGAAGGGAGTTGACGGGGCCTGAGGTGACGTGTGCAAACATGCCCTGTGGCGCGTTTTAAGTTGGGGAAATAATTCCCTTTCAATCCTGAGGGACCCTGGGGGCCAACTAGCCCACCAGGTGCTTCCAGTAAGCACCACTGCTCTGCGTTGCAGAGAGGTGGTCCAGGCTGTGCCCCTTTTTACACCTCTCTGCAATGGCGCTTACTGGACGTACCTAGTGGGCTATTTTGCCCCTAGGGATCCTCAGGAGTCAAAGGGACTTAATCTCCCAACTTAAAAACGGCCACAGGGCGTGTTTACACAGTGGGGAAGGGAGGGTACGGGACCTGAGGTGATGTGTGCAAACACGCCCTATGGTGCGTTTTAAGTTGTGGAAATAATTCCCCTTCAATCCTGAGTGCCCCTGGGGGCTAACTAGCCCACCAGCTGCTTCCAGTAAGCGCCACTGAGCTGCGTTGCAGAGAGGTGGTCCAGGCCGTGCCACTTTTTATGCCTCTCTGCAACGCAGCTCTGTGGCGCTTACTGGAGGTACCTAGTGGGCCAGTTGGACCCTAGGGACCCTCAGGATTCAAATGAACTTAATCTCCCAACTAAAAACGGCCACAGGGCGTGTTCACACAGTGGTGAAGGGAGGGGACGGGGCCTGAGTTAACGTGTGCAAATAAGCCCTTTGGCATGTTTTAAGTTGGGGAAATAATTCCCCTTCAATCCTGAGGGACCCTGGGGGCCAACTAGCCCACCAGGTGCTACCAGTAAGTGCCACTGCGCTGCGTTGCAGAGAGGTGGTCTATGCCGTGCCCCTTTTTACATCTCTCTGCAACGCAGCTCTGTGGCGCTTACTGGAGGTACCTAGTGGTCTAGTTGGAACCTAGGGACCCTTAGGATTCAAGGGGACTTAATCTCCCAAATTAAAACGGCCACAGGGCGTGTTTACTCAGTGGGGAAGTGAGGGGACGGGGCCTGAGGTGACGTGTGAAAACACGCCCTGTGGCACGTTTTAAGAGGTCATTTTAATCCCCTGCCCTATCATATACTAGGGGCTTACAGAGGAGGTCATGGTGATCACAGGGGGACCCCAACACATAGTGTTCCCTAGTGTATGTAGGTGTTTTCACTATATTCTGAGTGTCTTTTAACATAGCACTGGCTCTAGGACTGGTTAGTCAGACTCAGTTACCACCAGTATCCGTCTGAAAAAGTTGAGGGTACAGGATGATTTTGCAACAAGGCTTCTTTCTGCTCTTCTGTTTGTTCATTCTGCACGTTATCCTTCTTCCTGCACTTTTCTTCGTCTTTGAGGACTTCTGTTGCTTCTTTCTGCATTTCTTTTTTTTCTTTCTGTGCGTTGTTTTTTCTTTCTTCACATGTCCTATCTCTGTAGGCATAGTTAGAAATTAGCATTTAAAAAAACCTTTGAAATTCACTGAAAAAAACATAGGTTTCCGGGACGTTATAGTTAGGAATTAGCATTTAAAAAACCTTAGAAATTCACTGAAGAAACCATAGGTTTCAGGGGCGTTATAGTTAGCTGGACTTTTCCCCCGTTATAGTTAGTTCAGCTAACTATAACTCGCGCGCCCGCAATGCACTTCTGATGACGTCACATATTACATCACTCATGACATGGTCAGTGACATCACTCATGACATCACAGATGACATCTCAAATGATATCACTGATGACATCATCCTTGTGATAGAGTGGCAGACCTCCTCTCCCCTTAATATAACCTTTGATACACACATTCAAAAATAGAAACTAAAATTTTCAAAACAATGGACATACCAATATCAGTTACAAGAACCTATTCAGTAATTCTAAGATCCACATACACATCCACTCATTCACCAACAGTCCTATACAGTCACTCATACATGTACTCACTCATCATATGTACTCATACACCTATACATCCTGTTACACAATGCCACTCATTCATAGAGTTACTCACACACATAGTCACTCATGCTAATAAAGAATCAAACATCCATTTACTTGCATATACAGTTATACACACACCACCACACTTACTTCTACAGAAACTTACACATACTTAGTCTTTTAAACAATCACTTATAGAAACACATACTTATTCATACAGGAACTCTTTCAATGTCTCACTCTCACATATACTCACTTATATACACCAATAGTCACATATACTAGTTTAAAACATATGTAGTCACTCATAAAGACACTATTGAGACAGTCATTCACTCACTAACACACCCATGCTCACACTCATCCACCCATACAGTCCTGCACACATGCTGTCTTCAACACATACAAACAGTAAGTCACTCATTCATGCAACTATGCACTTTGTAATACCCCCCACCGAACCATACAGACACTCAGACACTCATACTGATACTCAAAAAAACAACTAATAACCTATGTAGACACTCATGTAGCTACTCACCAACCCATGCAGCCACTTATACACAAAGTGAGAGACTGATACAGATATTTACATATTTAAACATTACTCACTAAGCCATGTATTCACTAAGATACACTTAAACAGTCAGTTATACAATCAATTTTTCAAAAACAAATCATCCATTTAGACACTTATATACCCATTTATTCTTCCATCGACCTTGAGATATACATATATAAAACATATGTAATTTTCAGAAAAATACACATTCACTGGATGATGTCATCAGTGATGTCATTTGAGATGTCATCTGTGATGTCATGAGTGATGTCACTGACCATGTCATGAGTGATGTAATATGTGACGTCATCAGCAGTGCATTGCGGGCGCGCGAGTTATAGTTAGCTGAACTAACTATAACGGGGGAATTTCAATGGTTTTATGCGAGTGAAAAGTCCAGCTAACTATAACGCCCCTGAAACCTATGGTTTCTTCAATGAATTTCTAAGGTTTTTTAAATGCTAATTCCTAACTATAATGTGCCTGAAACCTATGGTTTTTTTCAGTGAATATATCTATATATATATATATATATATATATATATATATATATATATATATATATATCGTGAAAAGAATTGCCATGCAAGGAGATGCCACACAGGTGATAACAGTGCCTCCATTTAATGTGGGCAACAGACACGTTACATTCAGCCCCACCATCAGCGTCGCCAAACATGTTTCGGGCATTCCGCCCTTGTTCACTGGCTGCAACACAAAGTCCCGGCAGCTGTGTGGACTTTCAAATCGTCCCCCGCCCAAATGGGACTTCTCCATGCCCAATGGCATTCTGGGGTATGTAGTCCTACTGTTACCTGAATAGGTGCTGTGCGAGGCTTCGTGCTCAAAAAAAAATCCCAAGTGGGTCCCAAGGTGAGTAAACGCAACAGTGTCCATTGAATGAAGCACCCCACATAATTCGGCAATTATCAGCTCCTCCAGGCGCCCCAATGACAGGCACCTCAGGTCCACAAAGTACGTGGCAGGGCATCTCCGCGGCGTGGCACGCCGCAGTTTCATATCGTGAAAAGAATTGCCATGCAAGGAGATGCCACACAGGTGATAACAGTGCCTCCATTTAATGTGGGCAACAGACACGTTACATTCAGCCCCACCATCAGCGTCGCCAAACATGTTTCGGGCATTCCGCCCTTGTTCACTGGCTGCAACACAAAGTCCCGGCAGCTGTGTGGACTTTCAAATCTTCCCCCGCCCAAATGGGACTTCTCCATGCCCAATGGCATTCTGGGGTATGTAGTCCTACTGTTACCTGAATAGGTGCTGTGCGAGGCTTCGTGCTCAAAAATAAATCCCAAGTGGGTCCCAAGGTGAGTAAACGCAACAGTGTCCATTGAATGAAGCACCCCACATGGTGAAGTCCCATTTGGGCGGGGGAAGATTTGAAAGTCCACACAGCTGCCGGGACTTTGTGTTGCAGCCAGTGAACAAGGGCGGAATGCCCGAAACATGTTTGGCGACGCTGATGGTGGGGCTGAATGTAACATGTCTGTTGCCCACATTAAATGGAGGCACTGTTATCACCTGTGTGGCATCTCCTTGCATGGCAATTCTTTTCACGATATGAAACTGCGGCGTGCCACGCCGCGGAGATGCCCTGCCACGTACTTTGTGGACCTGAGGTGCCTGTCATTGGGGCGCCTGGAGGAGCTGATAATTGCCGAATTATGTGGGGTGCTTCATTCAATGGACACTGTTGCGTTTACTCACCTTGGGACCCACTTGGGATTTATTTTTGAGCACGAAGCCTCGCACAGCACCTATTCAGGTAACAGTAGGACTACATACCCCAGAATGCCATTGGGCATGGTGAAGTCCCATTTGGGCGGGGGAAGATTTGAAAGTCCACACAGCTGCCGGGACTTTGTGTTGCAGCCAGTGAACAAGGGCGGAATGCCCGAAACATGTTTGGCGACGCTGATGGTGGGGCTGAATGTAACATGTCTGTTGCCCACATTAAATGGAGGCACTGTTATCACCTGTGTGGCATCTCCTTGCATGGCAATTCTTTTCACGATATGAAACTGCGGCATGCCACGCCGCGGAGATGCCCTGCCACGTACTTTGTGGACCTGAGGTGCCTGTCATTGGGGCGCCTGGAGGAGCTGATAATTGCCGAATTATGTGGGGTGCTTCATTCAATGGACACTGTTGCGTTTACACACCTTGGGACCCACTTGGGATTTATTTTTGAGCACGAAGCCTCGCACAGCACCTATTCAGGTAACAGTAGGACTACATACCCCAGAATGCCATTGGGCATGGTGAAGTCCCATTTGGGCGGGGGAAGATTTGAAAGTCCACACAGCTGCCGGGACTTTGTGTTGCAGCCAGTGAACAAGGGCGGAATGCCCGAAACATGTTTGGCGACGCTGATGGTGGGGCTGAATGTAACGTGTCTGTTGCCCACATTAAATGGAGGCACTGTTATCACCTGTGTGGCATCTCCTTGTATGGCAATTCTTTTCACGATATGAAACTGCGGCGTGCCACGCCGCGGAGATGCCCTGCCACGTACTTTGTGGACCTGAGGTGCCTGTCATTGGGGCACCTGGAGGAGCTGATAATTGCCGAATTATGTGGGGTGCTTCATTCAATGGACACTGTTGCGTTTACTCACCTTGGGACCCACTTGGGATTTATTTTTGAGCACGAAGCCTCGCACAGCACCTATTCAGGTAACAGTAGGACTACATACCCCAGAATGCCATTGGGCATGGTGAAGTCCCATTTGGGCGGGGGAAGATTTGAAAGTCCACACAGCTGCCGGGACTTTGTGTTGCAGCCAGTGAACAAGGGCGGAATGCCCGAAACATGTTTGGCGACGCTGATGGTGGGGCTGAATGTAACGTGTCTGTTGCCCACATTAAATGGAGGCACTGTTATCACCTGTGTGGCATCTCCTTGCATGGCAATTCTTTTCACGATATGAAACTGCGGCGTGCCACGCCGCGGAGATGCCCTGCCACGTACTTTGTGGACCTGAGGTGCCTGTCATTGGGGCGCCTGGAGGAGCTGATAATTGCCGAATTATGTGGGGTGCTTCATTCAATGGACACTGTTGCGTTTACTCACCTTGGGACCCACTTGGGATTTATTTTTGAGCACGAAGCCTCGCACAGCACCTATTCAGGTAACAGTAGGACTACATACCCCAGAATGCCATTGGGCATGGTGAAGTCCCATTTGGGCGGGGGAAGATTTGAAAGTCCACACAGCTGCCGGGACTTTGTGTTGCAGCCAGTGAACAAGGGCGGAATGCCCGAAACATGTTTGGCGACGCTGATGGTGGGGCTGAATGTAACGTGTCTGTTGCCCACATTAACCCCTTCAGTGCCCGCCCCTTTCCCCGCCCAGTGCCGGCCGTTGCATTAGCGGGCGGGGTCTATGACGAGCTGGACTCGTCATGGGCACAGCGCCACCGCGGCCCATGACGAGTCCAGCTCGTCATGGGCACTGAAGGGGTTAAATGGAGGCACTGTTATCACCTGTGTGGCATCTCCTTGCATGGCAATTCTTTTCACGATATATATATATATATATATATATATATATATATATATATATATATATATATATATAATGCTGCTCCCGGTCACCTTTGCCTGTGCATCAAAATTTCAAAGGAGAGGCACTCACGGGGATGAGTTCGTAACATTTATTTGAGAACTCGTGCAGAAAACAAATGCATTTCGGCTGCGAACATCACTTATCATGTGTAAATTCATTTACATGAACAAAGGACACGTAAATCTACCCGTCAATTATACATCAGCGCCTTCTTGTTCATGGTGTTTTGTTGAGCCTACATCAACCTTTACAACATTTTTATATTTTAGTACATATTGTCACACTCAACGTGAATTTCAATATATCCATGCAGGTAAAAAGTGTGCAAATCTAATTCATGTGTAATCACAGACAAAATTAATTCAATGTATAATTTGCGTCTCTCAGTAAATACCAAGAATCAAAATCCTATAATATATATGAGTAATTGCGGATGTTGTACCCTAAATGGGCCTGTGTTCGCATCCATGGTGACATGTTAATGACAAAACATAATGCCCCAATGGGCATATGTGTAGACTGAATGTTGGTGCATAGTGCTATCTCACCCTGTATGGGCTTGTGTTTCCTTTGTCACCCCAACTGGTATTCACTACTGCTGTGATCAATAGTTGGTGTTGTTTCTCTATAGGTGCTGGAGAAAGTGGGTTTCTTCATCACTTACGTGACCTTATTCAACCTAAGAGAAAAAGAGAGAAAGGGAAAAGTGAGGTTAAAGGAAGAGGAGGAAGAGAAGAACAGGGATCTGCTGATGTGATCAGTCCTTAATCGATGGAAGTTCATGGTACATTATTCCGCCAGATTGTCTGCTAATTCCTCACTGCTATTCATACCTTGTGGGACCTTAGTTTATAGATCAATTAAATAGCGCGATCCAAGTCTCCTGAGTCTTAGAATTCTGTCCCCTCCCTTGGGATTAACAGGAACATGGTTGACACAAAAAGATTTTAGAAGGTCCCTATTACTGCAATGTTCCTTACTGAAATGTCGGGCCACTGGATATGTTGCATCGCCGTTAGTGATGGCCCTCATACGTTCTAAGATGCGTATATTTGTTGGGTGAATAGTACCACCAATGTGTTTCAATCCACATGGGCATGTTAGGCAGTAAACTGTATATGGTGCTGTGAAGGTCATACATTTATTTTTCAGGCCAGCACTGTAAAGGAGAGAATGGTCTTACTGTTGAGACAGACCTTACACTTTCTACGCTGAAAGAAGCCATGCAATGTCTTGAAAGTAGTTCCTGTGACCTCTTTCTCATGATGACTGTGTACCAAATTGTTATTTAAAGGTCTAGCTTTCCTGGCAACCTCTCTGAAGAGGTATATTGAGGTTAATCAGGTCCTGAGTGGGCTCAGAATGTACACTGTACCTGCGTACGAAAATCCAGATCCACTCATATTGGAAAAATGGGCAGAGCACTCAGCAAATTCGTGCCAGGGCACGTTGACTATCTTAGTTAAATTTGCATGAAGCGACAGGCATAAAGCACTCAAGGACATCAACGATCCCAAAAATGTAACGAAAGATGAGGACAAAGCGAAAAAAAGACTTCAAAATTAGGAACACAAAATCAAACATAGGAAAAAAGACAAGTTTGACAGACAGAGATGAGAAAGATTACGCACAAGGCAGGGTGTTGACCTTTGCCAAGAAATTTGACGCACCAAGGAGAGAATTGCAAACCTAAAAAGTCTACACCGCCATAGAATCTAGAGAGACAATGGAATCAGATGTCATCGATAACGAACAATTAGGCAATGAAAGTGGGAGTCATCAAACAT
Organism: Triturus cristatus; assembly: GCF_964204655.1. NCBI lineage: Eukaryota > Metazoa > Chordata > Amphibia > Caudata > Salamandridae > Triturus > Triturus cristatus. Next base: position 748,305,685 of record NC_140581.1, on the reverse strand, counting down.
TACTAGCAAACAAGACCCCTTTTCACGAGGAGTTTTGCCTCATACGCCAATCATGGCAAAGAGGAGGCAAGGGGAACCACCGGACCAATGACCTGCAGACAAACATGGTGAGGGGCAGGTGGCGCAAGAAGCAACAGGTCTCCTCCAGTCACAATGAGCAGGAGGACAAACAGAAGGAATGAACTAGAAAATTTGACAATCGTAAATCTGACCCTCAACATATTATCGAAAACTAAGGAGTCAGTATTAAAACTTGGTCTGTCCTTCTGTCCTCAGAAAAAAATAGAATACAGCTGAGGTAACTATAGCTTGCACCGCCAGCAATGCACTGCTTGTGACCTCACATATTACATCACTCTTGACATGGTCAATGGCATCACTGATAACTTCACTGATGACATCATCCAGTGACTGTGAGTGTGTTTTAAAAGCTTATGTTTTAAATATATATACCAAGGTGTATGGATGATTCAGTGGGTGTGTGACTCACTGTATAAGTGAGTGATTAAGTGTCTTAGTGAATGTAGAGGTGAGTGACTTGTTGCGTGAATATCTATATCAGTCTGTCATTTGGTGTCTAAGTGGCTGTATGGGTGTGTGAGTGTGTACGTGAGTGGCTGTATTATTGAGTGATTGGTTGTCTGAGTACCTACATGGTTGTCTGAGTGTCTGTGTGGTTGGATGAGAGTGTGTGTAACTGCCAGTATGGATGAGTAAGTGGGTGAGTCAGTGCCTGTTTGGGTTAGTGAGCGCATGTGTAAAAGGGCTGTATGGGTGAGTGTGTGTATGGCTGTGTGGGGTAGTAAGTGGATGTATCAGTGGTATATGGGTGAGTAACTGAGTATGTGAAAGGCAGTATGTGTCAGTGATGGGGTATAAGGGTGACTGTATGGGTGAGTGAGTGAATGTAAGAGTGGCTGTATGGGTGAGTGTGTGTTTGTGTCAGTGACTGTATAGGTGAGAATATGTGTTATATGTATGAGTGAGTGGGTGTGGGTGTATGGGTGAGTAAGTGGCTGTGTGATTGACTGTATGGGTGAGTGATCAGGTCTGTAAGTAGCTCTATGGGTGACTGACTCAGTGTGTGAGTAGCTGTATGGGTGTATGAGTAGATATATGTCAGTGGTAGTATTAGTGACTGAGTGGATGCACAAGTGGCTGTGTGGGTGAGTGAGTGGATGTGTGTGTAGATCTATGAATCAGTGAGTGGGTGTGTATGTACTGGCATAGGTCTGTGTATGGGTTTGTGAATGGTTGTGTGGGAGTGGGTGTGGGTGTATGAAAGGTTCTATGGGGTGTGAGTGGCTTTGTCAATAAAGCTATGGATGATGTAATCAGTGATGTCATGTGAGATGTCATCAGTGATGTCACTGACCATGTGATGAGTGATGTAATATGTAAGGTCATTTTGGGGGGGGCAGAGTTATAGTTACCTCAGCCTAACTATAATGTTCCAATAACCTTTGGTTATTTCAGTGAATTTCTAAGGTTTTTTAAATGCTAATTCCTAACTATAATGTCCCTTTAAGCTTTGTTTTTTTCTGTGAATTTCTAAGGCTTTTTAAATGCCAATTCTTTAATATAACATCCCTTCAACCTTTGGTTTATTAAGTAAATTTCTCAGTTTTTTAAGTGGTAGTCGTGTTTGCACAATGGTGGAGAAAGAGACGGGGCCTCCGACCAGCTCTCAGGAATTCCATGGCCTCCCAATTTTTTTTTAAAAAAAGGGAGGAGGGCCCTCCAGCCCCCCTCCCAGACCGAATTCGGCCCCGGGGATCCCATCCCCTGAGGCCCAGCCTTTGCTTTTTTCTTTACTTATGAAAGGGAGGGGGGCCAAGCAGCCCCCTCCCAGTGCCAATTTCAGCACCGAGGACCCCATCCCCTAGGGCCTGCCCCTTTATAAATAAAAAGTATTACAAAATAAAGGGAGAAGAGGCCTGCGCCCCCCTCCCGGGTCGATTTCAGCCCTGAACGCACCACCCCCCAGGGCCTTGCCTGTAGTGTGGGTACCCTGATCCCAACCAGAGCACCCACTTTTTAAATGTATTGGAGCTTGGGGGGAGCCTCAAGTTCCCTGGGGTCCCCGCCAGCTCACCACATCCTGCGGAAGCCGGCATTTCTTTTTGGACAGAGTGAGCTGCTAACATGCAGCTCCCTCTGTCCAAAAGAAATTCTACTCTGCTTTCAGCAAGTGAGAGCATTTTAGAGGAGTTCTCAAGTTTCCCAGGTTCACGCATGAGTTGTTCTTCCAATCAGCAGCGGCCAGTACAGGTAAGCGTGGTGGGGTAGGGTGGGGTGGATGTCGACAGACGATGGAATAAGGAAAATTAATTCAATAAATAAGTCCTATTCTGACATCCCTCTGCCTGCCCTTCCGTATTTACCTGCACCCTCCACTGCTGCTTCCAATCCAGGCTTTTGCTCTGCATTCAGAGATCTGTAGTCCCATTTATCCCATCATATAATCAGTACTGCAAGTCCTAGAATGCAAGGCAAAGAAATCTGTATGGGATGTGCCTCTTACACATGGTCTGGGAAACTTAAAAGCTCTGGCAAGGGGACAACCCCAGAGCTTGGAGGTGCTCAGTACTAAGGTGTCTGGTCTCTGCCAGTGTATGGCCACAGTAGGCAATGGTATTATTCTAGAAAATATTATGTTACTGCACGTTGTTACTTTTCTACCAGGGCCCTTCAATGCTGGAAGTATGGAGTAGGTAACAGTTGGTGGAGGGAAAAGACAGGGATAAACAGGGAAAGAAAGAAAAAAACAATCAAGACAGTTTCGGGCAAGCAAGCACCCAGCTACAGCAATTCGAGCAGGATGCCACTATAGTGATTTTGAATGGTCTAGTAAACTACACCCTCACCCCACCGACCAAATGTTGTGTTGTAGTGTTTTAACATTTTTCAAATGACATTCTGTAAACAGATCAGGCCTATAGCCATAATCATTGGCTTGCCACCATAACCAACTGAGTCCTGAATCGAGTATAAGCTCTACCACAAGCCAAAAAGGTTAATACAAGCAGTCTTTTTAGAGAAAGCCCACAAAATCGACCCAATCAATTCTTCTACTCAGGAGAACCAACATGTGAATGGAGCCTAAGCCCCTCTCTCAATAGTATTCTGAAAGTCCTTTTTTTGTTGATGACATAATTACAGGGGACAGTTGCACCATCAAGCCAGATGTAAACATGTACCCTTGGCTACCAGCATGTATTTGGAGTCATAGCCCCTTTCTAGTGATACCCACTTACTTGTCTGATGACAGCTGCAATATCGAGCTATACCATACAAAATGCAAGGGAATAGGATTAGAGACTGCAAGGCATACTATTGGTTATGTCATTTATTGCTAGACATTCATGCATGCAAGAGGTAAACAGAGCTCCTGAGTGGGTAGCCTTCACTCCTTATGGCATAGCCTGGTGGCACAGCATAAAGGGGAGACCCAAGTGGCATGGGAAGGGAGAGGGGGCTAAACATCCTTCTGTGTGTGTTTTCTACAAACATACCTCTGAAGAAAGACAACATGGTAAATAATCAAGCTCTCACCTTCTTTAGGATCTTTTAATTCCTAAAATACCAAGACGTGATATTTAAAAAATAGTCAGTCAGAACTGGATGTGTGGGAGTAGGGAGTGGGTGTGGGGCCAAGCAATGCAGAGAGTGCAGGGGGTGAGGATGGCAGCGAAGAGCAGCAGAGGAGCAAGCAGGAAAACACATGCACTTCTATGGAGTGCTGAAAGAAAAAGACAAAATAGTTTTCTGCATGTCAGCAGTGGAAGAGTATATGTCAACCAGTCAGTAACATGGTGGAGCGGAAATGCTTCTGAGGCAGGATAACCAAAAGAATGGGGAGAAAGACCATCAAATAAGGAAAAGGGAACTGAAAAGGGCAAGAAAGCCATCATATTGTGAGGAAGGAATTGACCATTGCCCACTCTGTACATTGTATTGCACACAATAAGTATGCATTTTACTGACAGGAGAAGCTTTCCCTAAGGCGAGACCTAAAAGTCAATTCAGGTCGAAATTGGTGAAATAATACATAGTGTGTCTGTACTGAGAACTCTGTGTTAATATACAGTTGCTGGCATCCTCCGATCCAAAAGCACAGCATTTGTATATTTTCTTTTTTCTTTGCAGGGAACATATTTCTGAATGGTAATCAGCATTTATATAGCTATGTTTACTTTTCTTTGTCCTTAGGTATAGCTTATAAACAAACTAAAATTCCAACCAAGAAACTAAAAAGAAATATATTCTTCCTAACGTTTTCATTGCTGATTAATCTTTTCAAAATAACATGTGCGTGGGGCGCTACATAAAATGCTCTGAAGCTCTATTGTGACTGAAACGCATTAATGCATTTACTTTAGAGCTCCTCCAACAAAACAGTAATTGATTTTTTTCATGTTTAGCTGCCACAAATAGCAAGTAGTTTCTGCTTTGTTAGCCTAGTGTTGGAATTGTTCCTGCTCTTTCCACATCACTCTATATGCAAATCCTCATGCAAATGATCAGCTGTAAAAAACGGGAATATGCTCAGCTTGTGACAAAGATGGAAGGATAATAGAAAGTCTGAATAGGGTGTCAACAGAGGGCTGCACAACAGAGAGGCTTTTAATGATCAAAAACAAAAATACATAAAGTATAGCACAGTGCATTTCACATCCATTTCCCATAGCAATGTTTTTGTAAACATGCATTGTACCAAGTGGACAAAATGAATACATTGTGAAGAAATTTGTTCATGCTACAGCACGATTTTCAATATGCAATACTCATGTGGGACTACCCACTGCGCATGCATTAATGTTTGCAAAAATGTCTGCTCTCCTCAAATGTACCATATTTTATCCACTGTTTCATCTACACTTGAAAATTAATTTTAAAGCAGATTTTTAAAAAATTCATTTTTCTACTGTAAGTTAGAAATGTAGTTGGAGAAATTACAAAATATCAAACGACCACTGTCTGTTTGCTATGTACCATGGTATACATCAGAGAGTATTAACTCGACATTAAATAAACGTGAGAAGAAACAATTAACCAGTGACTGCCACAAGCATGTATCCTCCCCAGGTTTAACCATGTTGGTGTCTGGCTTCGCATCGCTGCTGTCTCCAAGATTTACTGCTGCCAATATATTGAAATGGCGTCCATCATTAAAAGAAATAAATTATGAATCTTAGCCAAATGCCTACTTGAAGCATTGTCTGGAAAAGTATGTAAATGTAGAATAATGATGTTGTGTGCTATTTTCAAAGAAAATAATTTGTGGTGTGCTAGAAATGCCACCATGGAAAATAACACATGAGAAGTGTGTGCTTTTACGTACTTTTCTTGGAGATATTTCAAGCAATCATTTATTTCATATGTAACCGAAGCTGGGCGTTTTTTTGTGTGCTCATAATCACCAACACATGCTGACTGACTTGAGAAAGATGCACACAAACAGTAGAGTGCAGATCATGAGGAGAATGTAAAATGGCCACCGTCAATGTGATGCTGAGTACAATATCAAAATATCAATGCGATGTGGGGGGCATGGCTTGACGCCCAGGGAAGATGGCGGCATCCACATAGCTCTCGACGGGGCGACACATATTATCCACGTCTGTTTTCCTTCTAACGACCTCTTGGCAAGCCTGGAGATGAGGAGCGCGGCGCATATCTCCTGAAACATCGCCACACCCCCGCAACGGCGGTTTTGCTGCTATCTTCAGCCGCACATTTTCTCATCAGAAGCAGCCACCATTTTAGGATGCGGGCGCTTTCTTTCGGTGCAGCAGAGCGCTGAGGCAACACGCTGGGGCTAAATTGTTTAACATTGCATTTAAGGTATGCTACATACAGTACTTTCGGCTATGGATTTTTAAAATTCATATAGTTTTCTCGCTCCTTTGTTTCCTCACTGTTTGCTATGATATAGTGGGCAATATATACTATTACAACTCATTCTGTTTTCCTTCCATCTTCTGCTGACTTTGCTTGGATCCTAACTACACCTCTGGAGACCTCTTAAACTTGTTGCTTGGCATATGAGAAGAGTGGGGAGAGCTGATTCTTCTATCTTACCCTCAAAGAAGAGATTTATTAAAAATTCTACAGTTTTTCAAGGTTGGCAGCCATGGAAGCATCTTTAGCCTTTCCATCAAAGAATGGTGCTTCTACAAATACAGCCTCTACCACGGCGACTTCTGGGAAATTTTCCACGAAACGATTAAAAAAAATCCGCCTTCTCGCACAAAGTTGCTTCCTCCTGCTTCTCTAGACCTGCTGCTTGAAGAAATTCACGCCTTGCACCCTTTCGTGGAAGATACTAATACCAAGCTCCAACATCTCACTGAGAGATGGTCCCAAATGGATGAATGTCTGCTAGTAGTAGAGCAGAACATCTTGTCTTATGGCGTAACTGAAAGCACAGTAACCTCTCTTCAAACTTAAGTATTGTTTCTGCAAAAGCAAGTTGAGGAGTCGGAAAACAGAAACAGAAGAAACAATCTGTGAATTTATGGTTTGCCTGAAAATGCGGAGGGATCAAATCCTCTCACTTTCTTCAAAAATGTACTACCCAGATCATTAAACCTGCCTGAAAGTACCTCTTTAAATGTTCAACGCACACACAGACTGGGGCGTACACCAGTTGCTGCCTCTTCTTCAAGACATCCAAAGGGTGTAATCCTATACTTTTTGAAGTATACAGATCTCCTTAAGGTCCTTTCAGCGTCCAAGTCAGTAAACTGTATTTCCTTGTCAGGTCATGCTTTGTTTTTTTCTCAATACTGTGCAAAGAGTACAGCAGACAGATGTAGAGAATTTTTAAGCATGAGGCCGGATCTTTGCTCTTGGGGTGCTCGCTATGGTCTTTTTCACCATTGCCTCTTCAAGGTTACCTACAGAAATAATACGACCACCTATGAAGTTCCTGCTAAATTGAAAAGCTTCATAAACTACTGCAAGATGGAAAATATGGACACCTCTGGAACATCAGTGCCTCACTCTAGTTAAAATATTAAGGTCCCGTTGATTTCCAGGAATGTTTCTCTTTTTGAATTTCTTGTATTACTTTATTATTCACTCACGTAACATTTTTGATGCTCTGTTCTCTATACCGGTGTTACCTTTTAGTAACTGATCTTTCTCTTCCATTTATCCCTTTTAGATATCTCATTTTATATGGCTTGTCATAGTCTCATATCACGTAGACTATAACAGTCCGCGTGCTCCTTCTTCAGAGTCTGTATGTGCCATCTATCCATGTGGTCTCATCCCCCGTATTTTTAGGGATTTTTTAGGTATGTGTTTCCCGTTTTATATCTCTATCCTCCTTCTCTTCCTTTTCCTCCCCTTTGTGTTTCCTTCCTTCTTTTTGTCCCTGTCACATTTTCCCTATTGGCATTCTCTCTGTTCTTTTTATCTTTACTTCACTCTTATTCTATTCTTTCTGATCACTGTTATATTTATGCTCATACTTGTGGTTATATGGTTCACATTGTACTATCTTTATAATATGGTTAGCTCAGTTTATTTCTTTTTTATATTGAATTTTCTATGTCATTGAAAACATTTTCATGGAATGTACCATGCTCAGATTCCCCTATTAAAAGACAGTGTGTTCTAACACATGTATCTAAGTTAAAAGCTTACATAGCTTTAATACAAGAGACACATCTTACGGGAAGGGAGTCTTTAAAATTAAAAAGACACTGGGTAGGTACAGTTTTTTTTTTTCCAGGAGATCGTAAAAGAAACGGAGTTGCTACTTTATGTTGTAAATCCCTCTGTGTTAAGCTAGTCTCTCAGGAATTAGATGATATGGGCCACTGGTTGTTTACTGAACTGTTGATTGGAAAGGTTCCACTTTCTATATTTATTATTTATGCCCCAACTACTGGTGATTCTTTGTTTTGGTCCAACATTACAAAAAATCTTGTACATTGTTCTCCCGACAACCTTATTCTAGCGGGTGAAGTTATTTATACAAACCATCAAACAGCGAAAACTATTTAATGCCTGGAGACTATGTAATACCACCCTAAGAGAATTTACTTATTTCTCCCTGGTATACCAAACGTAGTCACATATTGACTACTTTTTTGTTTTCCATAATGTCTCTCAGTCCTTACAATCTGCTGATATTGGCTCTATCCTAATTTCTGATCATGTCCCAGTCTCCATTTTGCTAGACATGCTCAACAAACCAAATCTATCTAACAGCTGGCGTTTTTTAATAATTCTTTACTCCTAGACCCTACATTTACTTATTCCTTTAACTCTTTTTTTTATGAATATTTTCATTTTAATGAATTGGAAAATTTACAGTTTCATATTATTTGGGATGCTTTTATGGCGGCTGCTCGAGACTTCATTATTAATTATGTCTCAAGGAAAAGACATAATGCCCGCAAACCTGCTACTGAACTTTTTGCAAATATAAAGATATTACAACTTTCCTATTACACTTCTAAGTCAAAAGAAGGCTTATCTGAACTCATAGCAACTAAATTCAAATTAAATTCAATGAAGAATCCACTGATAATGCTTCATTCAATTTTTTAAAATCTAGCACAAAATTCTATGGAGGTCAGAATAAATCAGGCAAATTGCTTACAAATTACCTCAAGGTCAAACACAATAAGCTTAACATTGAATCAATTATAGATTCTCAACGGATTCCCAAATATAAAGACTCGGAGATCTTAAAAAGGGTTTCACCATTTTTATAAATCTTTCTATACACCGGATCCCTCACCTTTGGACACTGAGATTATAGATTACCTTTCTACTATCAAGAAATCCTTTGACACACAGCTAAAGCTTGACCCATTAGAGTTGGATGTTTCACATGACGAATTACACACTGCATTACATACAGTCAAAAAAAGACAAAGCTCCAGGCCCTGACGGGTTCACTGTAGACTTTTTCTTACACTTTTCTCATTTGCTCCTTCCAAAATTGACTGCACTCATAATTTCCTTTACACATGCTGGTAAATCTTCTGGATCCTTTCTGGATGCGTTAATTAGACTCATTCCTAAAGAAGTTAAAGCTCTCCATTATTGTAGTAATTATAGTCCCATTTCTTTAGTAAATATTGATTATAAAATCTTTTCCAATGCTCTGGCCTTGAGGATGGAATCTTTTCTTCATGGTCTTCTTGATAGATAACAATCTGTTTTTTTAAAGAACATTTCATCACAGATAATACCTGTTTATTTTTTGACATATTATTCAAAACTTCCCACAAATCTGACTCTATAGCCGCAATTGCACTAGACGCAGAGAAGCATTTCATAGGATGCACTGGCCTTTTCTTTTTCAGTCACTTAAATGGTTCGGATTTGTTCCAAAAATCACATCTTTGATCGCTCTTCTTTATTCATGCCCTAAAGCAGCAATTTTTGCTAATGGCCTAACCTCCTCATATTTTACTTTAGGCAGAGGTGTCAGCCAAGAATACCCCTTATCTCCTTTTTTTTAAATCTAGCACTGGAAACCTTTTTATCTCAAATATGTCAAAATACAGAAATCAATGGTTTTAAATCTAATAATTTACTAATTAAATTAGCAGCATATGCTGATAATATTCTATTAATTCTTTCGCAACCCCAGTCCTCCCTCCCGGCCTTTCTACAAGAAGTAACTTCATACTCCTTTGTTTCTGGCTATAATTTAAACAACGATAAGTGTGAGATATTACCCTTAACCAAATTTACGGTTAAAGGTGATTTTACTATGTCCAACTTTGTCTGGAATTCTAAACATATAAAATACTTGGGGTTATATTTTACCTCATCCATTTCTATAAACATAGAAAAATGTTTAATGAATCTGTCCGCTTTAACTGATAAATGGCACCCTCTCTATCTTTCCTGGTGGGGCATTTTGGATATTATCAAGATGATGTTATCCCCCAGCATACTTTACATTATCTCTAATATACCATTTGCTATACCTTTTAAGTCCTTTAGGAAAATTAATTCCATACCCTACTCTTTTCTCTGGGGCAATAAAAGAGCTTGCATACCTTTAGCAAAACTCATACGCCCAAACTAGAAGGTGGGGTAAATTTCCCTGATTTCTCTAGCTACCACAATGCATTTCTGCTACGTCAATCTTCTAAATGGATCTCAGACTCTTCATGACTCCTACACACTGGGTTACACTTGAACAATCTTACCTCCTTCCTTTCTCTTTTCAAGAGTATTTGTCTTTTACTCTTAAACCCTAACATTTATCCACTCTGATTTTTAAGTGCACGAGTAAGCTATTAGAATCGATTTTGCTGTGTATACCTAATGATTTTGAAACATTTTTTAGAACCACTATATGTCACAACAAATTCATACTGATTAAAAGTAAAACTTTCTTTTGGAAAGCCTGGAGACAAAAAGGTCTGATTTGGGTGAATCAATTATTTGAAAACAATACTGTAATGTCTTTTTCTCAGGCTCATTTTTTATTTGGCCTTCCACCCTCCTTTCAGAATAAATATCAATTATTGCAAAGTGCATCATGTCTTGCTTTTGCTCAATTCAATAATGCCCTTAGTGGGGCCAAGGTATATTTGGATAGGCCACAGAGCGTAGCACTGCCAAAGTCTAGCCTCGGCAAAACAAGCGCTTGGACCACCTGCTTGAAGTCAGCTTGTGGAAGCAATGGTTTGAGATTCCTGAGCAGGCCTGGGCGTAGTTCGCGGAGTTTTGCTACGCAGAACTTCACGAAGTTACACAAAAACCCTGTGAAGTTCCGCGAGAGGTGGAGTGCAGTGCGAACTGCAGTTTGTGCTGGTATTCCTGCAGCTTGGGTAGAAATTCTACCCAAGCGGCAGCTCGCGCTTGCGAACTTACTGTTCACGATCGTGAGCAGGGAAAAAACCCCGCTGCACATCGCGAAGCGGAGTTTTCTGCACTCTGCGAGCTCCACGGAGTGCGGAGTGCAGGAAAACTCAGCAAACTCCCCGAACGGAGCGAAGTTCAACGCCCAGGCCTATTCCTGAGTATCCTCATCAGGTGATTAGATCCATTGCACACATTGCTAATATGATTCTTCATGTTCAGATGCTTGTCCGCAGTGATTCCGAGAGATTTGGCTGAGTCAATAATGAGGGGGGAGCAGTTGAAGGCAGTGAGGTAGTTCATCCAAAGGTCTCACTTTGGGATGTGATTCGGAGGAGAAATGAGGAGGAATTCTGCTTTGGAGGTGTTGAGCAGGAGGTGGTTCTCGGTTAACCAGTTTTGAGTAGTCGTTAGAGTAGTATTGAGTGAGATGAGGTTATCAGGGGAGGAGATTTTCAGATAAAGTTTTGTGTCATCCGCATACATATGGAAGAGAATGGTCGTGGAATTTACTGCATGAGCTTTCATAAACCTACCTTTTTAAAACTGAGAAAAAGATATCAATACAATGGATCAAATGCTTTCCTAATGGCAATGTATATTAAGACTTAAAGTAGCTTTGAAATATTTGTGGATAACATTTTCAGTAATTATGAATATTTTTGCAAAACATCCTTTTCCAACTCCATATATACATATTGGTAACATCTCCCAGTCAAAAGCCTTTGATTTGATTCTGAAGTGTTCATGGGCACATATTTCAAGGTATATTTTCAAGGCAGTCAATGTACAGTACTATGCTCGTCCAGTCCATCTTCTTTGACAGTGGTCAGTTTGGACACCAGTGTGAGCAGAGGTCACTGTCCCTTCAGCTTCTTCATGTAGCATTGCGTTTTTATGTTAAACTGCTTCAGCTAAATTAAACTGGTAGGCACAGAAGGAGAACAAGAGGCCCTCATTTCTCAATGCACAGCACTGGCATGCAGGAGGTTCAAGCAATCAATCCGGATTTATAAAACGTAGCTAATCACTTGCGAGGATATCCAGGTGCTAAGATCGGTGCTGCTTCAGGAAGGGTTCAGATGAACAGCCAGTCTTGAGTCCTTTTCTGAATTCCTGATGGGAGGCTGCGGTCCTGAAGTGCAGGGAGAGGTTGTTCCAGGATTTCGCCATGAGGTAGGAGAAGTAGTGTCTTCCACTGTTGCTTTGGTGGATGCGGGGGATGTATGCGAGGAAGAGGGAGGCAGAACACTGGTGTCTGGAGGGTCGGTGGAAGTTCATGCGGTGGTTGATTTAAGCCGGTCCTTTATTGTGCAGGGCTTTTTAGGTGTGGATCTGCATCTTGAATTGACATCTCTTCAGAATGGGGAGCCAGTGGAGCTTCTTGAGGTGGGGGTGACGTGGGTCTGTCTGGGGAGGTCGAGGATGAGTCTGGCTGCTGCTGAATTCTGTATGGTCTGCAGTCTCTTCGGGAGGTGCATGGTGATCCCTAAGTACAGTGCAATTTCATAGTTCAGCCGGCTGGTCACTAGAGCTTGAGTGACGATTCGTCTGGTGTTGATGGGGAGCCATTTGAAGATCTTACGGAGCATGCAAAGAGCGAAGATACAAGCGGCAGAGACTGCATTGATCTGGCTCTTCAAGGTGAGCTTGTTGTCCAGGATAATGTCAAGGCTGCAGGTGTAGTCTGTCGGCTTGAGAGAGGGTCATTATCCAGGAGGGCACCAAGAGTTGTTCCATGGGGAGGGGTTCTATGGTACTTCTGTTTTGTCTGTGGTGAGAATAATGCAGTTGTACTTCATCCAGTTGGCGATAGTCATCATGCACCTGTGGAAGTTGGTCTTTGAGGTAGAGGGGTCTTTAATAGCGAGAGGATGAGCTGGGTGTTGTCTGCATATGACATGGTGTTTAGTCCATGTTGAACAGTGTTGGGTTGAGGGACAGGCCTTGAGGAAAACTGCAAATGATGTTCCTGGGTTCTGAGGTAAAAGGTGGCAGGTGGGTTCTTTGGGTTTTTCTGCTAAGGAAGTAGGTGATCCATTTGAGGGTGTTCCACTGTGATGCAGCCTCTTGATAAGGGTGTGATGGCATACGGGGTCGAATGCTGCTGAAAAGTCAAGGAGGATCACGGCTGCTTTTTTTGCTCGGTCCATGAGGGTACTGATGTTGTCAGTGGCAGCGAGCAGGGTGGTTTTGGTGCTGTGATTGGTGCAGAATTGGATTGGGAGGGGTCCAGAAGTTTGTTGTTCTCCAGGGGTTTTGTGAGTTGCCAGTTGATGGCCTTCTTGAACACCTTGGTGCGGGAGGGGAGCAGATAGATTGAATGGTAGTTCTTGAGTTTGATGGGGACCGCAGAGGGTTTATTTGAGAAGGGGTTTGATTTCTGTGTGTTTCCAATCTTCAGAGAAGGTGGCCTAGGTGATGGGTGCATTGAAAATGGTGGTGAGCTCCTTGCTGATCAACTTGCTCTCGATGTTGAAAAATGTGGTGGTGACATGGGGGTCCATGGGAGCTCCTGAGAGGACAGATTTCATGATGGCCGTGGTGTCTTGTGTGGTAAGCTGGTCCCAAGTGGTGAGCAGGTGGTCGGGTTGCAACTGTGGGTGCAAGGTGGCTAAGTGTGTCAGTGGCAGCTTGTTGGGGTTTGAAGTTTTTATAGAAGGTTTAGATCTTGTTGTGGAGGCAGTCTACCAGGGAAGGGGTAATGATGTTATCAGTGACTGCAGGGTGAGGGAACTCTCTCTCGATGTTGAAGAGATCTTTGCTGTGGTTAGCACTGGCTTGGATGCCATCAGTAAGGATGATCCTTTTCGCCTTTTTCAAGAGCTGGTGGTATTGGTTGAAGGATGTCTTGAATATGGCTCAGTCTGTGGGCTCCATGCTGGTGTGCCATTTCCTTCTAGTCAAAAGCAGTTGCGTTTCATGGTTCTTAGGTGCGTGGTGTACCAACTGGCCTGCTTGGTGGGTCCCCTGGGTTAACCGTGTATCTCTATCTCCACAATCAGTGATCCATGTGGAGAAGTTCTTGACAGCCTAATCTAGGTGGATTGTGGTGTCAGGGTGTGGTGTGATGACTGCATCTGTCCACTGGCTCTCAGATATTTTGTTCCACCTGCGGTGTGAGGTGCTGGGAGGCTTGGTGGTAGTGCTGGGGGATCCAGTGATGGTATAGTAGATGATGACGTGGTCTGTCCAGGTGAACTCAGTGACATAGCTATACTTGACTCTTTTACTGGCTGTGAAGATGGGGTTGAGCGTGTGTCCTGCACATTTTGTGGGGTTTTTAACTATTTGGGTTAGGCCGATGTTGTTCATGCTTTTAAGGAGGTTGGCGGTGTTGGTGCCATCAAGGTTGTCTAGGTGGAAACTGAGGACTCTGAGAAAGATTTTGTGTTTCGAATCAATGGCAAGTGGTGCAATTAATTCTGGGATCGCATTGAAGAAACTGGTGCGTGGTCTGGGAGGTCTGTAGGTGAGGGTGCCTCTGATGGGGGTTTTGCTGTCAGTTCGGAGTTCAAAGCAGAGGTGTTCCGTGATCGGGGTGGTGTCGTCTGTGGTGGTGGTGCAGTGCATGTTTTTTGTGGATGATGCTGTTTCCACCTCTGTGTTTGTTGATGTGATCCCAGTGTGCTAACTTGTATCAATTGGGTGTTGTTGATGCGATGTCGGGCGCGGATGCGGGGTTCAGCCAGGTCTTGGTGAGGAAGATGAAGTCAGGGGCGAGGGAGGTGATGGTGTATCAGATCACGGTGGCATGCTTGCAGATTGATGGGGTGCTGAGCATGAGGCAGTGGGGTTTGTCAGATGGAGTCGAGGTCAGCAGTGGAGTTTCTTTGGGTGGTGGAAGAGGCAGGGTTCTTGGCACTGGGAACGGTTCATGGATGGGCATAGATGGGCTTGTCTTTGGCACACCTTTGGAGCACCAGTGGTGTGCCCGCTGCTACCACTAGTCAGTATGTCCTGGGGGCACTGGGTGGTGGTGGGCGGGGCTTGTAGGAGGCAGAAAGCAAGAGTGGGGAGGCGGCAGAATGTGCAGGAAGAGGACAAGGAAAAGTGTGCAAAACAGGGAGAATACAAAAAGCAAAAGCGGAGATAAAAAACAGCAGAATACAGAAAGCATAAGGGGAGATGAAAAATTGCAGAATACAGAAAGCATAAGGGGAGATGAAAAACGGCAGAGTTCAGAAAGCAGAAGGGGAGATGAAAAATGGCAGAACACTGAAAGCAGATTAGGAGAAAAATTGAGAACTAGTGTGCAAACACGGATACAGGGAAGATGAGGAGAAGCAAGGCAGAAGGTCCTCAGGAGGGGGTCAGCAGAAGCAGAATACCTGCTGCTCGGTGGCAGCAAGGGGGAGCTGGGTCAAGGTCCTGCTCAAGGAACTGCTCCTGTTGTCACCAAGGGCAAGGCTAACCTATGGATACCACTTCAAAATGATCATATAAAGTGCTGTTTTGGCACTTCCTTCCTGGTAACGCAAAATACTAGGCGGTCCTGTGGCAGGGAGAAAACCACTAACTGGAGATGGTAGTGCCTGTCTACACACCTATTTGTCCCTCAACATCTTTAGTGCTCTCCTTTTTCCCACTACTGATCTACTTTCTCTGACCCCTTTGTAGAAGTCACTGTTGCCTGTGCTGCAAACCTTTCCTTCACCTTCCATTTGGTGCTGCTCTCTGCCCCTATTTCTCTTCATAGCAAACCCAACAAGATGATGGATGGAGTGTTGGAACTTTTTAAACACTGACCCCCAGTCAAGAGATCTGGGTTAAATCCATAGTTCTTTCTATCACCATGCCACCGCAGTTTGGATCCAGCCATATGCAAATCAGTCTTGACCAAGCCTTGGCGGAGTTCACGTAGCGGCGCTATGGGGCATTCGGCAAACTTGTAAAAAAGCTCAGCGAGCTACACAGAGGTCTGCGAGTGAGCGGAGTTGCTTGCTCTTCCCGTTCACGATGCTTTTCTGACGTTCCGGAATGCGTATTGGGTGTTCGGGAAAACGTACTGCATGCTCGGGGGGAAATATCATGCGAACTTCACCACGCTGTCGCCCATGGGCGCGACCATCTTGTTTTTTCATGTTTGCTATGGTTCTGGGCCTGTTTTTCTATCATCCCTATATCTTTTCAATCCTTTGTTTCTAAAACCTTTTTTCCAATCTTTTTTTATTTATTATCTATCCCTCTCTATTACTGAGTGTATATTTTGCGTTTTTTTCCCTACTTTTTGTGATTTTTAGTGTGTTTTGACTGTTTTTCTATGACTTGCTTTTTATTTTTTTTACTTCCTTTCTTTACTTTCTACATTTTTTTTCCCGCCCCCCAGAATCATGGTGAAGAAGCAGGGGAAGAGGAGGAGCAAGAGCCACGGGCGCCTTCCTTGCGGAAGGTGTCGGCCAGAAGAGGTGCAGGCCCGGGCCTTGTTTTCAGAGGTGGAGGTGGCTGCACTGGTTTTTTTGTCCAGCGCCACCTCCCCTTAACCCTGGCACCAGGTGGCAGGCCTGGGTACTGGAGCGTCACCAGTGGTGGGCGAGGTTGCGTCGGGCAGTGTTTGGCTGCTCTGGGGTCTGGAGCACCCATAACCAACTGACGCACTGGTGGTCTGACTTCCTGGAACGGGAGCAGAACCTGCTGGACCTGCTAGGTGTTGAGGTCCCAGGGCTTGGTGAGTAGCTAATTATATTACTAGTGTGTTCTTCTGTTCTGTGTTATTGTGAATATAATTTTTTTCCCAAATACCAAGAATGCTGCTGCTGCTTACATGCAGGTAACTAACGTTTAAAAATCTTATATTATGTGATTGTTATTCTTCTAGACAGGTGCTCGGCGCTACTAATAGTACTTGTTTGCAACTTTGAGCTCACTTGGGCTGGTTATGTATGAGAGGTTAGAGAATTTAAGTTAGATAATGCAGATAGGAAATACTCCAGTCCTTTCCTTTGTCCTGTCAGGCTGTCCTGTCACTAAGATAGTGGCAGTAGTTAGTTAGTTAGTTACTTAGTATTATTTTGTAATTTAGCAGCCTCTCATGTGACTTCAGTCCTAGTAGAACCTTTTGTAGTTCGTATAGTGAGTGAATAGCAACCAACCAATTTGGTGTATGCAATATGCAATGCATGCATCCATCTATGCATTTAAGAAGAAGACTAAATGCAGACTTAGTGAATTTACCCGTTAAAGGGGCTTAAGACTGAGAGATTGCGAATGAGATCAGAACTTAGAAGCTAATATAATTTTTTGCAATTCATTCCAAAGTCTTTGTAATAGGAGGCGAGGTAGGTTAAGGATTCAGGAATCGGAACGGAACTGTGGAATAATAAAGATAGGATGGTCCGCGACTGCAATACTAGTCTACTACTAGTCGATCTGATTTAGGATCGGTCAATGTTATTGCAATTCCTGTTTCCTGTCTAAAAAGTTTTTGGGAGCGATTATTTAATATTTATTTATTTAACACCAATAATTTTTTGTCTCTTTAATTATGTCTTACATGATCAGCATCCAGGGGAAAGAACAAGAAGAAGACTGGGTCTGCTGAGGCTGGTGCGGGAGCCGGAGGGGCCTCCCAGGGGCAGGGAGGTGGCCTAAGACGCAGATGGCTATGCTGGCCCTAGTAAGTCCTCCTGGTGTTATATTACCATATATATTTCCCTAACTTTTACCACTCTATTATTTCCATTTCCTAATTTAAATTTTCCCAAATCCTCTTTGATCTATCTGTTTCTAAATTCTAGTTATTGCTCCATTACCAAGCGGCATTGTTATTTGTATTTCTAGTGTCTGTTTTTATTTCTACATCAAATCAAACTGCCTCTGACTCTGTAATCGTCTGTCTGTAGCTTGCTTTCTTCTGGTTTTCCACTCAACTTTTCCGCTCTCCTGATACATTTTGTGGATTGCCTAGTGGTGGTACTGTAAGATTCAGAGAACCCACTGTTCCTACTACTTGTACTAGTAGTAGTAAGGACGCCTTACTACTACTAGTAAAAGTAGCCCTAATCTGCTGTGCATATTGAATGCCCAAGTAAGGTAGTCTACGCATGTTTGTTGAGATGAGAAGGCTTTCTTTTACTGTCTCATGCTCAATCAATAAATGGTTGTCACTGACGTTGGACAACACAAAGTGGTGTATTTTACTTTTTCTCATCCAGGCCTAGTACTTTTTTTATTAGCAGCAGTTGATGGTGAACACTGAACAACTGATTACCGTGCACCATGGCTGGAAGGAAGTATGAGGAGGAGGACGGTACCATTATTTTCCAAACAAGAGTGACATCCTGTCCGATTGTCCACCCAGTTGGCCCCTCTTCTTTTAAAAAAATGAGATGCACCAATAGCTCTAGCCATTGGGTCCAGTCCTTTGGGTTGTCCTCTTCTTGAGAGGCTTTTCAAAAATTACGACCAACAAAATGCCCAACCTGATATTTTGTTATTTTTGATAGGATATACTGTCTACTCTACTCAAGTATCCGAATTGTAGATAGTGATGTGCGTGGTGTATGTATTGTTATGTATTTTCAGTCTTGCTAATGAAAAAAATAAATAGGGCAGGCGTATATGGCATCTGATTTATTTTTTTCCAGGCATACCGACCACCAGTACCAGGGCCAGCGGTGAGGGCCACGCCACTCTGGAGGGAGCAGATGCCACAGCTACAGGGGGTAAACCATCAGCAGTGGCGGGCGGTGGTAAGTCATATTCCTTACTTATTGAGAATGATGAATTCACTCGCTGCAAGGGTGTACCCTCAGTACACTGTACTGCTGCTGAGACTAAGTTGTTGTGAACAGTTGTTAACATAGCATTAGTGGGAGTTGAGTAACTAATGACCTATTCTATTCTACCTTCAACTCAGCAGAGAAACTTTTATGACGAAGACAAAGAGTCAAACGACATGAAATATTAATATGACTGACAGAGAAGGATGCATGGGTGAAGGAAGGGGAACCGGTATGCATCTAGGTGGCTGATGGGATGCATGGGTGGTTGAAGGATGGGGGAAAGGTGAAAGAAAGCAGAAGGGACGCCTACCTGGGTGGGTGAAACTGTATGGGTGAAAGGAATCCTCTGGGGGCTTTAATGGGTCAAACTCAAAGCAAGCAAGGACGCATGTGTAGTGTTTAAATGACAAATGTATGTTGTTGGTGAAAGGTTTGTTGAGATTGAGAATGATAGCCATGTTTGGATGGATGGATGGATGCCTGGATGGTATCATAGTAGGTGAAGAGTCAGACTGGATGAAGAGAATATAAAAGAAAATTAAACCGTGCCAGAGTACCAAAGCCAAGGGTGAAGAATAAAAAAATGCTAGAAGAGCAATGCAATGATAAAGGAAAACCCTGGGAAGAATTAACAAGGACAGTTTTTTTCCCAAGGGTTTTGATTCAAAGGCTTGAGGTTGTATTTCAGAATGGAATACTCCCTTGACTCACAGTTGTTTGCAAGCACAACATATATATTGTGTATGACTATATGTGTACCCACCCATCATCAATCGCTTCCCTCCGACTCTGAAGCCCACTACCGCTCCCTACCCATGTCATTTTGACTGTGTCAGCCATGAGTGGCCTATCGGCTGTATGGTTAACTACTTATAATCAAACAATAGTAGTATGTCATGTCATCATCACGTGACGTGACGTCGTGCCGTATATCATCATTATTCATATTAAGCATATCATGTGCCTTGTTGTAGTAGTCAGGGTGAAAGTGAAAAACTGAGCATTTGCCATTGATTTAACAGAGTATGGCCATAAAGGAAAAATAGATAATTGTGTAGTACAGCTGCCCCACCTGCAGACAGTTGTAAAGTAATGTGAGTCTGTGACACAAGTATGTCTGTCTAGGGCACAAGCTGACTGAGCTGAGATGCCTACTAGATTAATTGAGGTAAACAAGATACATAAGAAGAATACTTGTCTACTCCAACGAATGTCTGAGAGTCTAATCATCATCATATCCAAATCTTAGGGGCCAAGTAAGTGAGGATTCCACAAATGTTATGTACTGCTAGTGCTACTGTGCCACTATAATTTTATGTGTATAATTTTGTGTTACTGTTTTGCTAAGAGTATTGGTTACAATTGTCTTTTTTCTTTCTTGATATAGCTACTCCTTCCCAATCCAACAGGCAGAAGTTAGCAACAAAGACACGGAAACGGAAGCTGGAGGCCATCCGGGCCGAATATTGCCGGCTGATTGTCCTGGCAGAGGAAAAGGAGGAGGCGGCAGCTGCAGCTTCCTCCAATGCCCCGGGCCCCAGCCAGACCCCCGGGGTCTCCGTTGGTAAGGAGCCGTGTTCTGGCAGCTGTCCGCCGCAATTGACCCATCAACCACTGCTGCCCACCCCTGTTGTTCCTGCAGGAACTTTCGGTGCCGCATGCTCCTCCGAATTGCACACCTAGAGGCCAGGCTGGAGGAGGTCCTGGAGTGCACTAGCCGGCAGGCCCTCAGTCTTCTTGACCCTTACCCCTTTTATTATCTTTTTTTTGGTGGGTAGGATGTTGGGAGTTGGGAAAAACTTGGGTGATCTATTTTCTTACGGACATTTAGACTTGGAGTGGACAAGCATGGACATTGGTTGGGGTTAGGGAGAGGTGTGGGTCAGGTGTTGTGGGTTTCTTCTAGTTTATTTGTTAGGGTAATAAATTATTTATAGTTTTACAATGCATATGATGCAAATCTTTTCTGGGGCGGTTATTCTTTTCCTTCGCCTTGTTTCCTCCTTTGCTGCAGGGCCGCAGCCACTTTTGTAATATGCCAATAGTGTAACACACCAACAGATAGATGTGCTACCCTCACTTGTCCTACTACTGTCAGTCTCTCCTCCTAGTCTATGCAGTCTGCAACTAAAACCCCTATGTACTCGGAAGGATGTGAATGTGTGAATTAGTTAATTTCCATAGTATATACATTATTGCCTCCCCCACACTTCTTCTCTTACCTGTGATTGATGATAAGGCAAAGCGATGGCTGCATGGCGATGGTTTGGTTTCCCAAGGTGCTGTGATGGGTGATGGTAGCAGTAGGAAACAGTAGCATTTGCAAAAAAAGAAAATGAGACAGTCAGTCATACCTGAGGGAGACTAGGGAACAAGTAGTAGAAGTACAGTACACAAGAAGAAGACTCCCAAATAAGAAACCATGATGATGATAAGCAATGCTAAAGTAAAATAAAACATAATGGTGGTGGGGATAGCCTAGTACAAGTAACAAACTGAAGTTGACTCGACCTATGAAGTGGGCAAGCGTAACCTTTAGTGCTGAAAGGATGATGAATCGATGCCGGCAATTAATTATGATGGATTATGTTCCACTGAAAAAAAAATTGAATAGCGAATACTGACTCTGAGCATGGGTGGGCAATCTAATCTATATGTTGCCAGTGTGGGCTATATATATATAATTAGAGCAGAAGAAGATCCTTGCCCTGCCTTGAGTTAGTGTTGCTTTCACCACATCCGCCCCAGCAAGTGTGTGATCAATTATTGGTGTAAATTTAATTTAGTCACACCTCAATATAAATCACACAGCCCGGGGAAAGAGGTTTAGGGTTTGATGAATGATTGGGAAGGGGGATTTGAGGGAAAGGTTTGATAAAGACAAACACTACACATGGACAACACACAATCTTGGCAGCTGACCATCATAAATCTGTTGAGGGAGAAAAAGGAAATGCATGCATGATGAGGAGTAGTACTAGACTAGTACAGGGCTGTATGTTAATTATGAAATTGCCTGTCTGCCCCCGCAGACACACAAGTAAGTTACATACATACATACATTATGTTCAGTTGTACCAGTCTTCCTTTGAAAGATAGCAAATAAAGGTAAAATAGCTGTAGGAGTAAAATATAAGCAAACAAACAACATACACAGCTGTAAGGATTGTAGAGAGAAAACATGTAAATGAATCAAATGAAGAAGATACTGTTACTATTAATATTTTGGCCAAATTTGAGTTGTTTCTCTCCTCATTCCTCTTGGTCCTGACTTAGACTGTCTGTCCGTCAATTTTGGGTGCTTGGCGGATGCAGTTTGGTAAGGTAAGTGTGAGTTGTTTTTCCCAGTATGGCACAGGGTAAAGGGCCCGTAGATGGGAAAACAAAAAGGATACTGAAAAATCAAGGAGAAAAGTTAAACTGCATAATTAAGGAGGAGTGCAACAAGAAGACTTCCAGAGGCGGCATGACTAAATCATGGCTGTTTCAGGCAGTTAGTTACCTCCAACAACAGGAACAGGCCCCCCTTCCAACCTCCACTTAGCTCTTAATTTGATCTCGACAGCAGAAGCACTGAGCACACACACACAGCAACATAGCATTTTTCAAATTAAGTAAAAGAATCAATGCACCACCACCACTACACAGACATGTAGGTCTGGTCTGGTGTTGTGTTGTTTACCTATAGGCCACTTCACTCCCTGAGTTATTTGTTCCATCAATCATCTATGATCATCTTGACTCTGACTGCGAGTATGGTATGGTGTCCAACTCTGTACCAACAGTGTCCTGACTCCCGACTCAGTACTCCAGACTCGTCCTGACAAAAATGCAGTGGAACGGCCTTCAGTAGTACAATTTTGTTATTGAACAACAAGAAGGGGGAGACTAACTTGAGTCACTTTTTTGAGTGTAGATTCAGAATAGTAGACATCATGCGCAACAAACAACTATCACTCAGCGTGCAATGCATGCCATCACATTTACCTGTTCTTCCGGCAGTCCCTCTTGGCTCGGAAAGGATATATAGTCAGGGCCTAGGTTTGGAGGCAGGCACACATTTCACATTTGTTGTATTATCCATCCAATGTCTGGCGTGAGGGAAATGGCTTTAGGGAGAGTCAGGAGTGGACTAGTAGTTACTTCTTCACTGACTGCAGTTGCAACTCCAGTTAGGCAATAATTCAGTAAGATGTCGGGATGGATTTGTGAACCAGAAAGACAGGGACACAAACAAATAACATAAAGTAAATGATGTTCCTCAGCTATGTTTTTTTTTGTGCTTCAAAAAGGAAGAAAGTAACTTGAGTCGAATCGAAAGCCTAGTTGTCAGGGAAGTAGAGCTTGTCCTCAAACTCTGGTGATTCGCCCAGAAGAAGGTCACCTAACACACTACATACATGACCTGAGTCACCGTCATCATCTTCCTGCAGTGCTACTTCAGGTAAGGTGTAATCTGGTGGTATAAAGTGCTGATTCATTTTGATCATGGTTAACCTCGCCACGTTTTGGGGTGAGAGACTTATCTTTCTCACTGTCAGACCGGCACCAGCAGCATTGAAAACATGCTCAGGTAGTTTATCACCAGCCTGCTGAGCACTGGCCATTGGCTCCTTTTCCCATACCAACACAGCAATGGATTTTGAGCAAAGTAGACCTCTGTTGAGGCATCCAGATAGGCCTGGACCATCCACTCAATGCTCATGGGTGCTCCACTTTGCTCTGCCTCTTTTGCCTTTGCCTCAGCACTGGACTTAAGCCCTTGCTGTACAAACCATTCCTGTGCTGATTTCGGGGCTGATGCTCCTGTTCTTGTTGTCGAAGTTATTCTTGGTGTTGTTGGTGGTTTTGGCTGCTGTGAGCCAACTGCACTGCCCTCAAGCTCTGAAATTGAACTTGAAGCCGGCTACCCTGCAGTACTTGTTATGCCCTGGAGTAGTGGGCCTCTAATTCCCGCCGTTCTTTTTCTAGATGAATGGCTTCCACAGCTATCCAAGTTTTGAAAAAAGAATGAAAGTGTGCAGTATTTTTTTGTACCGTGGATCCAGAATTGTGGCACAAATGTAATGGTTAGATGACACAATGCCTCTTTGCACCCTTGTATTTTCAGATAAGCGAAGGGCTAAGCTCTCCACCAACTCATATGCCTATTTTTTTCCTCCACACCTGCGAACATTGCAGACACCCCCTTCAGCTGTTCCTGTAGCATGTGCAAAAATGAGATAACTTGGCCGATAGTAAAGTACTCCTTGCTGACTTCACGTGTGAAGACCTCAAAAGGAAGTAGCATCTCTGTCAGGCATTTAACTAGGCCCCAATGGTCCATTTTAATGATCATGCCTTTCACAGTAGCATTCCCTCTTTGCATGACATATTCATTGATTGGTCTGTACTGCTCAAACAGACGTTCAAGTAAGTAATAAGTTGAGTTCCAATGTGTTGGCACCTCCTGGATAAGTGCTTTAACTGGCATTCTATTATCACGTTAAATGATCCTCAGCTGCTTCCGGGCTTTAAAAGAATGGCTTAAATGTGTGCAGATTCTTCTGCAGGTGGTCAGTAAGTTGCTGACTCTCTCTTCTTTTTTCAGAAAGTCTTCAACAATGATGTTAATGCAGTGCGCCAAACACAGGACCCTGAAATAGCCACCATCGATATGGCCATCACTATATCACTGCCATTGTCTGTGGCAACCAAACCAATTTTAAGCCCTCTTGGCCACAGCCATTCAAAGACCTTGCTGTCAAAGTCTTCCGAAATGTTTGCAGCAGTATGAGATTTCTCCATGGCAAACATGGCTACAGTTGCATGTTTCCGAGTGGCATTAAAAATCTCAGCAGTGTCAACAACACCTGCTGCAGATATCTTTTCTCTAACCCCCACAATAGAGATCCAGTGTGCAGTGATGCACATGTAATGAGTGGCTTGGCAACTGGTTGACATGTCTTTTGTCAGGTGAATAGTGTGAACAGCACTCTGCTAAAAAGCTTGTCCAAACAATTCAAGCATGTTGTGATGTAATGCTGGAACAACCGGGAGGGTTTTTTAAAATTTGTCACTTCACTTTGCAGATCTTTTTAAAATCACTGCACTTCGCCGTTTCTGACAGGACACAGCTCAGTCCTAGTCTGCACGCGCTGCTGATTACCAGCTGACGCGAGGGACAGACTTGCATTTCCCGACGCCATTACCGGCGAGCCACGAAGACACGCCCCCTCGGAGGCCATGCCCCCCTGCTTGGGATATAAATAGACGCCGACTGCGAGCGCCTGATAGAACATACCTGTACTCCTGAGGCGGAAGCCGGGAGGGTTTTTTAAAATTTGTCACTTCACTTTGCAGATCTTTTTAAAATCACTGCACTTCGCCGTTTCTGACAGGACACAGCTCAGTCCTAGTCTGCACGCGCTGCTGATTACCAGCTGACGCGAGGGACAGACTTGCATTTCCCGACGCCATTACCGGCGAGCCATGAAGACACGCCCCCTCGGAAGCCACGCCCATCCCTCTCACCTTCTGCATAAAAACATGTGTGCTCCACGGACGCGCAGCGGACGGGCGCAGCGGGCGCGCCGTCAGCGCGTCGAGGGCGCGCCGAAGGCGCGCCAAAGGCAAGCCCGTCTGGGCCCGTCTGGGCCCGTCTGGGCCCGGCCGGACCCAGGCCCAGGGACCATGCCGGATGCTTCTCTTGAACGTCGGATATTCTCAAGGGAAATGCTTCAAACTTTGCAACCGGCGAAATCTCTGCCCTGCTACCATACGCACGCGGAAGGTAAACCTTTCTTTCACTGTGCTCGATGTAACCCAATTACCCATAGCCCAGCTAAACCTAGGCTTAAGATGGGACTCCTTAACTGCCGTTCCCTCCCTAAGCATGCAGACGAAATCAATTTACTAATACAAAATCAGGAGTTGGATACACTGTTTCTTACTGAAACGTGGTTATCTGACTACTCTGATGCGGACATCGTCACTGCCCTCCCCCCAGGCTATCTGTGCCAAACTCTTCATAGACCCAGAGGGAGAGGTGGGGGATTGGCCCTAATCCACAGACAACAATTCATCTGTAGAACCTCTAATGCTCATATTGATGACTGCGAGGGATGCAAATTCTCTATTCAAACCTCCCCGGTCCACACCCTGTCGGGACTCCTGATATATCGCCCCCCAGGTGCCCCTGGGAAATTTCTTAATGCCATTACTGAAGCGGTTGCACAACTAGCCTCTTCTGCTTCTAACTTTCTTATAGTGGGCGATCTAAATTTGCATTTCATGGACCCCACCGATCGGATAGCGGTCGAGCTTCTTCAAGACCTGTCGTCTTTTAATATTCGATTGATTAATAACGAGCCTACCCACGATAAAGGACACCTGCTGGACCCAGTCCTCACCAATGTCACTAATATCACCATAGACCCACCCCTGACTTTACCATGGACCGATCATTTCCTAGTCCCGATCTCCTGGGATGTCCCCATTAAGACCCCTCAAACTAGGAAATCTCAAGTCACTGATAGACGGTGGCACAAACTTGTATCTACAGAATGGGCCACCACTCTTTCAAACTCCATTCCTGAGCTTTCCTTCGAGCCCAATATGGCTAATGAACAGTTTAACACCTGGATTACTTCCTCACTTGACAAATTAATCCCTAAAAAGGTCTCTCTTAAACACACCAAAAGAGTGCCCTGTGCTCCATGGTACACCGCAGAACTCAAAGCTCTGCGCCAGGAGTGCAAGAGGGCCGAACGCATCTGGCGGAAAGATAAATCTATTACAAACAAAGGAGCGTATTCCACCTCCCTTGCAACCTATAAATCATCCATCCGCAAGGAAAAAACCATATTCTTTCAGCAAAGAATAGAAAAAGCAGTATGCTCGAGCAAAGAATCTTATGCCATTCTAAAAGAGCTACTGAAACCCCCAGCTCCTGAACCGACAAGCCCCCCAGACCCTACTGTGGATCAGGAAAAATGCCATCAGTTGGCTAATTTCTTTCAAGAAAAGATCCAAAAAATCCTTGATTCAATCCCCCCTGCCAGTCCATGCGAAGACAACGATCTTACGAACACCCAGACACTCAGTTGTCTCCCCTCTTGGGGTCAAGTAACCACCGAAGATGTGGAAAATACTCTAAAATCCATTAAAAGTGGATCTCCTAGAGACCCCGTCCCGCTTCGGACCCTGAAAGAAGTAACCCCCATCATTGTTCCCCCTCTTACCCACCTGATCAATGCCTCACTCCAACAGGGAATTGTTCCCCTGAACTGGAAGGCTGCAGTTGTGAAGGCTCTATTGAAGAAGCCTTCCCTTGATCCCGAAAACCTGGCCAATTTTAGGCCAATCTCCCTTCTCCCTGGGATAAGCAAGATTGCCGAAAAATTGGTTAATAAAAAACTGTCTCAGTTCCTGGAAGACAATAACAAACTAAAAAACTCTCAGACAGGTTTTCGGCCAGGGCAGGGCACTGACATCGCCCTCTTGGCGGCGGTAGAGGAGGCCAGGACACTCTTAGACGAGGGAGGATCAGTGGCAGTGATCCTCCTCGACCTGAGTGCGGCCTTCGATACCGTCAATCACCAACTCCTCATTAAACGGCTCGAAAGAGTCGGTGTGGTAGGCTCTGCCCTATCCTGGCTCTCTTCCTTTTTGGACCAGCGTACCTTTCAGATCTGGGAAAACAACACCTGCTCCTCCGAAACTCCCCTCCAATGTGGTGTGCCTCAGGGCTCCTCCCTGAGCCCCACATTATTCAACATCTACATGTCCCCATTGGAGGAGGTTATCACCCCGTTCGGAGTGAGCATCGTCAGCTATGCTGACGACACACAATTAGTGGTATCATTATCCCATCCCAATCGAAAACCAGCAGATCTACTTAACTGCCTTACGCAGGTTCAAAACTGGATGAACAGCTCAGCCTTGAAACTAAACGGAGCAAAGACAGATGTCCTTCTTCTTGGTCAGAAAGGAATCATTCTCCCCCCGAATATTTGGCCTGATTGTCTGGGTCCCATTCCTGAACCAAAACAAGAAGTAAAAAGCCTGGGTGTGTGGCTAGATACTACCCTGTCATTTTCCACACAAGCAAAAAAAGTAGCCGGGACATGCTTCGGCCTGCTGAAATCACTGAGAAATATCCTGCCCCTTCTGCCACCCAACTCCCAAAAACTGCTTATACAAGGCCTGATAATTTCTAGGCTTGATTTCAGCAATGTGATATACCTGGGCGCCCCGGAAGCAACACTGAACAAACTTCAGAGAATTC
Source organism: Triturus cristatus (assembly GCF_964204655.1). Lineage (NCBI taxonomy): Eukaryota > Metazoa > Chordata > Amphibia > Caudata > Salamandridae > Triturus > Triturus cristatus. The sequence goes on along the minus strand of NC_140581.1, from coordinate 748,277,845 downwards.
AAAACATAGCCGCCCGGATTCTCACTAAGACCCCTGCCAGAGACTCGGCCAAACCAGCATTGAAACTCCTCCACTGGCTTCCTATAAGGGAGAGAGTTAAATTTAAGGCCTTGTGCCTAGCTCACAAATTGTTACAAAATCAAGGCCCTCCCATTCTTAGAAAATTTATCAAACCCTATAAATCCTGCAGATCCCTCAGATCGGACACGGAGAATTTCATCAGCGCCCCCAGAATCAGGAAGGCACGCAAAGGTGGAAGGCGGTTCACAGTCCATACCGCAAGCCTCTGGAATGCACTCCCCCGCGACCTTAGAACTGAACCACATTACCTTCGCTTCAGGAAGCGGTTGAAAACTTATCTTTTTCCCCAATGATCCCTTCCCATCCAAACCACTGTATCCCTGTCCCATCCCTCACCCCCCCTCCTTCCGGCCCCCCCTGTCAGGTTTAGGGTAGGGTTCTTAGCGCTGGGATACCTTCGGGTGACTACGCGCTTTACAAGAGTTTTTAATAATAATAATAATAATAATAACAACAACTCTGGCGAAATAGGACCGACTGGGAACCTTCCATTTTGGGCAGATGGCTGCCACAAATTCAAGAAAACCCACCCCTTCCACAAAAGTAAAAGGGAGGAGGTCCAGCGCTAACATTTTAGCCAGCTTCGCGTTGTATAAACATGCCATTGGGTGGGTGCATTAGTTCTGCCCCTCCGACCTAAACATGCTCATAATGGTAGCCTAGATTTTTTTCTTTTCTGGTGCCACTGATGCAGGTGACTTCTTGACGCCAGATGTTAGGCGCAATGCCAGTTGTTTCGCTGCGGTACACTCTTGCCTTGGACCCCTTGGTGTCTTAGCCTGACTCTTATGCCACTGCGATGTTGCTGATGAGGATGTGGGTGGCACCGGGGACAGGGCTGCTTTGTGTACCAGAGAAAATGTCTCCCTCTTGTTCACCTTCCACCATGATCGGATCTTCTACTTCTTTATCCCCTCCAACAACAATGGGTACAGTTTTCTGGGGACTAAGGTGTGCCTCCCACCGGATCAAGTAGTGTTTTTTCAGATGGGTTGTTTGGCCTCTGGTACCATAGTTTGTACCAAGCTTACCCCGACTAACACCTTGTCCACAAATGGAGCATATATCAGTGTTCACCTTATTCTTGCTAACCAAAAAAAAGTCCCAAATTGGGGAGGTCATATTCTGCCGCTGCTGATGCCACTTGCAATGTCGGACAAACTGTTAGTAGGTGGGCATGATGTTTGACTCCCTTGAATACCTACTTATACTGAGGAGGTTGTGGTGGATGTAGGTCACTGCCAGCGAAATATGGAAGCTGGAGGTAGTGTTGGTGGTATCAGCTGTGTTGGTTTGTATCTGTGCCACATCCTTCACAGCAATTTGGGATGGGGTAATGTGGGTCTCCACTGGAGCAGGGCTAAAGTCCATCATGACTGGCTCGTCATCATCATCCTCTTCTACATCTACCTCCATAACTGTAAGGCTTTCAGGAGCCTTCCTTTTTCCTAGTCTTGATTCATGGCGTGTCTCAGACTGAGGCGGGATCCAAGTGGTGTCTAGATCATCAGAAGGAGGGCTTGGAGAAGAAGTTGATGGACTAACTCTCCTTTTTCTTGTTGGAGTAGGGAAGACAATAATCTTCTGAAAGAGTGGTTTGCTCTTCTTCTTCCTCTGCAGGAAGCTCGATCTCCTGAACTGCACCTACTTCAGGAGGAACAACTACTATTGGGGGCAGTGGTTGCGGCTGTTGTTGCCCACTTATCTGAGTTTCCTGCATTGATTGGTTATTACTTTGCGATAACTTTTAGTACATTTCAACATCACTGCTCGTTGACGTTGGACTCGTGATTAGACAGGCTGCCTCTGCGACAGACATGTGCCTGGGCCTAGGTTGGTGAGGTGGGTCCACTGATGCGGGGTCTGCTCCCAGCTTGCTCCCTTGACACCACTGCTGCAGGTGCAATTTTTGGCGTCCCAAAAAAGGTCTTGAGTGACAAACCAGTTTTGGAAAGTGGCAGTGCCTTCTTTTCACTGGCAACCTTGTTGTTACTGGAGCTGGTGCCTTTCTTTGGGGCCATCTTAAAGATGTCAGAAGCACACAGTGGCACGAGTTGAACAGATGTATATGATCACACGTCATGTGACGTCGTGTGCAGCAGACTTCTGTCTGGCAGTACAATGGGTGATGCTGTCTCCTCCTCTTTTATGATCCTGAAAGCAAAGAAGCAAGAAGAACATCAGTGAAATGTGGCATTCATTGTTGTGGTTCAATTACTACTAGTACAAGCAAACAAATATAATATATAACTTAGTGTGTGGTCACACTTGTTAGTGTTATTAATATTAATACATTTATCACCTCAGTTATGAAAAAAACATAATCATACAGTGTAGCCAGTTGTGAGATTTCTTTGACAACAAAAAGGGCTTTCATGGTTGGTGTACTAGTGTACAGTACATTCAGGAAGGATAGGAAAGAAAATATAATCATAAGACATGATACATCCCACAAAGCTGGAGGCGGTGTAGCGATTATTCACTGATCCACTAGAAGCTTCTCCATCAACTCGTCTTAGACTAATGTCAGGCAAGCTTTAGGCAATACTCTGGTATATTGTCTCCATGGACCCAGAAACAATTTCAGCACCACTGTCTTGAAACTCATCTTACCCCTTGGTATAGCTCTTAATTTTTTTTTAGTTCTTGGAGATCTGAATTTCCATCTGGAAGGGGGCCTCTGACATTGAGTCTGCCAATCTCCTAGATTATTTAAAAATACTCCCAATAGGTCGATGGTACCATATATCAACTGTCACCTTCTTGAACATATTGTCTCAAATAATTCACACATCCTGAAACCTTTACTTCTTACCTTGACAGAACATTTCATCACCTGCTTCTATATCCCTTTCTCTTAACCTGACAAACCCACCACATACAACCGTACCACATGGCGTTGTAATAACATCACCATAGAAAGATGGAACTCAGATCTCTTTGCATGTTTTTCCACCAGCACCTTAGAATGACAACAAGGCTCCTCGCGCTGTCCCTCAACGAGATATTCTATATTGTAAAGGAATTCACCTCACCTGTGGTATCTTTGATCTTTTTCATCCCATCCCACAGTGTTTGCTCTCAGTTCCTCCCAACCAGCACTTTATTGTTTGGACTTCGTGAGCTTGACCTCTATGACACCTTCTGGACCCTGTATCACCACTTTGCTATCAGTCAAATCAGGTTCCTCCAAGCGCCTCTGCCCTCACTGTGTCTTCATTCATGGTCTGGACCCTATAAGTGTTGTCCTACCACCATACCCAGCCAGTCTTTTACCACTGCTACATTTCCCAATAACTGGAAACATGATGTGGTCCTGTCCTTGCTCAAATAGGCTTCAGCTGATAACAAGATATTTTCAAACTACAGGCCCATATCTCTCCTTCCTTACCCCACCTAAATCTCATAAAATGTTATCAACTCTCAAATAATCAATCATCTGCAGTCTTATCTTCCTTTTAATCCCTCACAATCAATTTCCAGAACTTAATCACAGCACCAAAACACCCCTTATCACTGCTAGAGATGAAACGCTACCTATCACGACTAGAGGTTGATGGAATTCGAGAAGTTTTACTCCATGGAGTTTCATGGAGTTACCTTAAATCAGTGAGATTCCACGGAGTTCTGTGAGCGGTGGAATTCTGATCCGTCACGCAGCTTGCACTGATTTCTAGCGCCGGGAGCTTCAACGTGAACCGCAACACGTGGCGCACCACAGGGGACTGATTCTTTCTGCTGCTCGGGTAGATTTTCTACTAGAGCAGCAGCTTTCGCAACACTAGCGGGAATTTTCTCAATGCAAGTGGTAGCAACCTGCCGCAATCACCCACATTGAGAAATCAACTGTCTAGCTCTCGGTTTTTCTTGCTCCTGCTTGCCAACTTAACGCTGGCGAGTTGGACATGAGCAAAAATCCAAAACGCGGCGGTTGGTTGAGTTTTTACGGAACTCCATGCTTCAAAAGAATTGCTCAGTGGGCAAAACTGCACCAACTATGCCTGCAGAGTTTGCCGCCCACCCCTAATCACAATAAGGGAGCTACCACTTCTCTTATCCCCTTAAATCTTTCTGCAGCATTCAATACATAGGTGCTAGCATGTCTCTCTACCATTGGTGTATTAGATTATTTTTCTCCAATCAGACCTAATCAGTCTGCCTTGGCCTGTTTCAGTCCAACGCTAACATTCTTTTTTGTGATTCACTGCAGGGATCCTTCTCGAGCCCCACCTTGCCTAACTTTTACATAACTCCACTTGCAGCAATTGTCATGTCCTTCAGATTTAACATCATCTCTTACTCCAATGACGCACAACTAAATCTCTCCTTATCAAAAGACACATCTCAATCAATCAATCAATCAGGATTTATAAAGTGTGGCTAATCACCTGATAGGGTTCCAGGTGCTTGCAGGTTCCAAAGGCATATTCTAACAGCCAGGTCTTGAGTGCCATTCTTAACTCTGGAAGTGAGATGATGGTCTGGTGGTGTGTGGGGAGGCTGTTCCATGTCTTTGCTGCAATGTGGGGAAAGGAGCATCCTCCACTTCTGCTTCGGAAGATGTGGGGAATATGGGCAATTGAAAGGGGGGCAGAGCGTTGTCTTCTCGACGGTTGGTGGAAGTTCTGGCAGTGGTTAATGATTGTGGGTCCTTGGTTGTGTACAACCTTGAGTGCGTGGGTCAGCAACTTGAATTAGCATATCTTCTGTATGGTGGGGCCAATGGAGTTGCCTGAGGTGTGGAATTATGTGAGTTTGTCAGGGATGGCCAAGGATGAGTCTGGTTCTGGCGTTTTGTATGGTCTGAAGTCTCTGTAGGCAGTGTGATGCGATTCCTACATAGATCGCGTTGCCGTAGTCCAGTCAGCTGGTGATGAGGGCCTGTGTCGTGGTGCGTCTCATGTGTAGGAGAAGCCACTTGAAGATCGTATGTAGCATGCAAAGAGTGTGGAAGCAGGCAGAGGAGACGGCATTGTTCTGTGATTTCATGGTGAGCTTGTTTGTGAATGATGATTCCGAACTTTCTTGCATGGTCGGAGGGAGTGGGTGCTGGTCCTGTGTCTGATGGCCAGCAGGAGTCATTCCATATCTTGCTGCTGTTTCCAAAGATCAGTACTTCTGTCTTGTCTGTGTTCAGCTGCAGGCAGTTGTTCTTCATCAAGTCGGCAACATTTGTCATGCATTTGTGGAACTTGGTTCTGGTGGTGGTGGGGTTGTCAGTGAGTGAAATGAAATGAAATGAAATCAAAAGTCCATTTTTAAAGTGCATGGCTACCTGAGGGCAGCCCAGCGCTGGTAGCAGCAGGCATCAAAACCATCTGAACTAGGGTAAGAGCCATGCTTTTAATAACTTTCGAAAGGCAAGGTAATTGGGTTCCCTGCGCAAATTAAGAGGAAGGGTGTTCCAGCACTTGTCCACATTGTATGAGAATAGACGTCCTTCGCTTTTTGCTTTGAGGATCCTAGGGACTACAGCAGGATATAGATCATCTGAGTGGAGGCGTCTGTTCACACGATAGGGCCGGACAATAGAATGATTAAGGCTAAGGACTTATGTACAATGCAATTAGCCTTGAAATTAATTCTCTCCCTAATGGGTAGTCAGTGGAGAGATTCCAGGGTGGGTTTTGCAGATTGGCACTTCGGAATGTCCAGAAGGATTTTAGCTGCCCAGTTTTGAGCTGTCTGGAGTTTTGTAAGGTTAGTGCATGGGGTCCAAAAATATAGGGCATTCCTGTGGTCCAGACGATAGAATGAGTCCCTGAACCATCATTTTCCTTGCCTGGAAGGCATAGGGAGTGGGAGTACTTTGAGGAGCATCTTTAGGATGCCATAACATGAGGCTGCCACGTTACGTGCCTGGATCTTGAAGGTCAGATCACGATCCAGCCAAACACCCAGGCTTTTTATTTGACTCTTGGGAGTAGGGACAGGGCCCAGGTCAGCTGGCCACATTAGATTGGAATCAAATAGAGAAGGATTCCCTAAAATCATCATTTCAGTTTTCTCTCCATTCAATTTCAGGAAGGAGGCTTTCATCCATTTGGCTATCTCGTTCAGGCAGGGAGAGAGGCTAGAAGAGGAATTGTCTGCCTGTTTGAGTCCCATCACAAGTTGTGTCATCTGCATATGTCACTATGTGTACCCCAAAAGGCCGTACGATCTTTGCTAAAGGACTCAGGCAAATGTTAAATAGGGTGGAACTTAGGGAAGATCCCTGAGGCACTCCGCAGCGGAGAGGCATCTGTTTTGAGGTCACATTGGCTTTCGAAAACCTGGAAGAATCTATTGTCCAGGAAAGACTGCAGCCATGTCAACATGACCTCGGTCACCCCCAAACTTGTGAGTCTGTGGGCCAGTATTTGATGGTTGACCGTGTCGAAGGTGGCACTGAGATCTAAGAGGATGATGACAGTGGTACCTCCAGTGTCCACGATTTGCCTAGACTCTTCGACAACAGATAATAGGACTGCTTCAGTTCCTTGAAGTGGTCGGAAGCCAGTCTGTGACGGATGGAGGAAGTTGTGGGTCTCTAAGAAGGCCGACAGCACATAATTGACGTATTGTTTAGCTATTTTACTGATCCCTGGGAGAAGTGAGATGAGGTGATAGTTTCCCAGGGAGTCAGGTTCGAGGTTAGGCTTTTTTAAAAGTAACTTCACCATCGCTTTCTTCCAAGGAGGGGGGACCACTCCAGTGGTGAGTGAGACATTGATTAATTCCAATATAGTGGGGAGGATGGTTGTGGCAGCTTGTTTCAGGATGTGAAGAGGTGCTGGGTCTCTGGGCGAGCTGCTTTTTACCTTTGAGGAGATGCTTTTGAGTGCCTTGAGATTCATCTGGGGGATTGTCTCCAGAAGAAAATCCAAACTCTGGGGGCTGGGGTCCCATGTTTGGCCATCCATCGATGGAAAAGACGTGTAGATGTCTTGTATTTTCTGGATGAAAAAGTCAGCTAATTTGTCACAGCGTGAACCTGGGATATCCGAGGTCACTGAGGGCAGGGGGACTCTAAGCAGGGTTTTTGCTATGCGAAAAATGTTGCGTGGGTACTTCCCGGCCGAGCATATTTTTTCTTCGTAATATGCAGATTGAGCGGATTTAATTTCTGTCTCATACAATTTGATGGCTTCCCTGTTTTCTAATTTCTTATTACGGGAAAAGTATTTCCTCCAAGTTCTTTCAAGTTTTTTACACGTTTGCTTCAGTGCACGGAGCTTTGGGGAGTACCATGCCCTCCTGTTGATTCCGGTTTTCTTCTGGGTGGATTTTGTAGGGAGAACTGGGTCTAAAGAGTCTTCTAACCACCTATTGAAATTTCTATTGGCAGTTATTGCGCCTGGATCAGGAGCTGGCTTAGTTTTTTCTAATTCTGAAATCCATTGGTCTATTGGGAGTTTGGACCAGGGAAGAGACCTCTTTATAACCGGCTTATTAGGAGGCGTGGCAAGATTAGGGGACCAGTGAGTGGAATGAGAAGGTGGTCAGACCAAGGTATTGAGATGGGTGTCCCTCCTACTAGGTCCTCCAGGTTAGAAAAAATGGGATCTAATAGGTGTCCTTTTGTGTGTGTAGGAGAAACAACTTTTTCAAGAAACTGGTAACTTTCAAACTAATTTATTATCTCTACTGCCGGCAGCTGAGAGGGATTGTCATAGTAAAGATTAAAATCTCCCAGTAGTGTAAAATTAGCGGCAGTACTAGCCAAGTTGGCGGCTATATCAGGTAGGGATTTACAGAATTGTCCCACAGGCCTAGGGGGCCGATAGATTAAGATCCCTGACAGGGTCAGCGTGTGTGAGAACCTAATAGCAAAAGCAAGGTTTTCACATTCTGGTAGGGGCTTCCGGTAGTACGAAAGGGCAGGTGGTTTTTGAAGATAATAGCGATCCCGCCGTCCCTACCAGAGGTCCGATGTAACCTCTGGATATTATAACCCGGAGGAAGAGCTTGAACAAGATCAGGGTCAGATACTAAGATGAGCCAGGTTTCTCCAGAAGAATGGAGATTTCTGTTGCATGCCTAGGCAGCGACCTGCAGTTAAGAAGGAACATTTTATAGGGTTAAGGGAAGGTGGTGTTAGAATGTGGGGGTATAACCAATGTAAAAGAACAGTGTGCGCACTTGATAAGGTTGCTGTTGGGATTGATAGTGTGAAAATACTTATCTATGGTGGGTCTGTTTAAATGGAGCAACTCTTCAGCATTGTAATAATACTTTTTTGGGGGGGGATGCAGGGGTTTTGGCCCCTGGCCCCAGCTGGGCATGGAAGGGCACAGGAGGGCTTGCCTTTGGCGCGCTTTAAGCGCGCCGGCGCAGCCCCCGCGGCGCGCCAGCTGCGCGTCCGGGTCGTCATGCTTCTAAATAAAGAATACAGCCCCCGGAAATAGGGAGGCTGAGGGGAGGAGCCGCGTCCCTCCGCAACAATCGGCCAAAGGCCGTGGTGGACCGGAGCCCGGAGAAAAAGTGCAAGTACTTTATAGGTAAGAATAAGGTTTAAAACAATGCCCTGAACAATTATGGCGCTAAGTAGTTAGGGATTAAAAGATTAAAAGCGGGTGCCAGCTCTTACAGTGGTTCTCTGCTGCTTACTGCTGTGCGTGCTGTCTCAGCAAGCCTCTAAATAGAGAATACAGCCCCCGGAAATGAGGAGGCTGAGGGGAGGAACCGCGTCCCTCTGCAACAATCGGCCGGAGGCCGTGGCGGACCAGGTCCCGGAGAAAAAGTGCAAGTGCTTTAGAGGTAAGAATAAGGTTTAAAACAATACCCTGAACAATTATGGTGCTAAGTAGTTAGGGATTAAAAGATTAAAAGCGGGTGCCAGCTCTTACAGTGGTTCTCTGCTGCTTACTGCTGAGCGCGCTGTCTCAGCAAGCCTCTAAATAGAGAATACAGCCCCCGGAAATGAGGAGGCTGAGGGGAGGAGCCGCGTCCCTCCGCTGCAATCGGCTGGAGGCCGTGGCGGACCGGGGACCTGAGAAAAGTGCAAGTGCTTTAGAGGTAAGAAAAAGGTTTAAAACAATGCCCTGAACAATTATGGTGCTAAGTAGTTAGGGATTAAAAGATTAAAAGCTTAAAAGCGGGTGCCAGCTCTTACAGTGGTTCTCTGCTGCTTACTGCTGTGCGTGCTGTCTCAGCAAGCCTCTAAATAGAGAATACAGCCCCCGGAAATGCGGAGGCTGAGGGGAGGAACCGCGTCCCTCTGCAACAATCGGCCGGAGGCCGTGGCGGACCAGGTCCCGGAGAAAAAGTGCAAGTGCTTTAGAGGTAAGAATAAGGTTTAAAACAATACCCTGAATAATTATGGTGCTAAGTAGTTAGGGATTAAAACAAAAAAAGCTGAAAAGCGGGTGCAAGCTCTTACAGTGGTTCTCTGCTGCTTACTGTGAGAGGATGAGTTGGGTGTCGTCTGCGTAGGAAATTACGTTGAGACAATGGGATCTGACGATGTTGGCCAGCAGGGTCATATATGTGTTGAAGAGTGTGCGGATGAGGCATGAGCCCTGAGGGACACTGCAGGTGATCTCCTTGGGTTCAGAGCAGGCTTGGGTGGAGCTCACAGTTTCACTCTGCAGAATTCCACAGAGTTGTCCAAAAACTCAGTAGAAATCCACGGAGTTCCACAGGCGGAGTATTATTATAAGACAAGATGTTTCACCAAAGTCACCAGCAAAAGTCAAAAGACGTTTATACAATGAACTAAGCACCAGACCAATAGTAGATGCACAACTGGATAGCAGGAACAGCGATATATGAGGAAATTTCAAATTATGATTACTGTTGACTCGACTTATCTCTTCTTCGGTTCCCTGGTTGCCACCGCCATTCACAGGCATGGAAACTAAAGTGCTGATGAATCATCAACAACACCACCTTCCATATGTTCCTATGACCCTCCAAACCATTGGCTGTCCCCGCTCACCTCAGAAGCCTAAAACCTGCCCCCACAGACATGAAACGGCTATGTTGCGTGCCCTACTTTCCTAGGCTCCCCAAAGGGGGTTAGGCACAGTGGTGATGATGGGCCGTGGCTATCACGCTTAATGTCCTGGAGTTGATGGCTTCAGGCAGAGCCAGAAAGCAGTGGAATCTACCCCCAACCACATGACATCAAGAAGATAGTGGTCAGTACTCTGAGGCCTCGGGGAAGGTTTTCTACAGCCTCCTCCAATGCAATACATTTGACACTCTGCGTGCTTGCGCTCGATGCACTCAGTGTTTGACTACCAAATCTAGCCTGTGGGCAGACACAAGAATGACACGACATGAACCCCCGCATGACTTTTGCAGATCAGCTAGGGTGTGTACTGCTTCTTTTCTTACAATAACACCAGAGAACTATTAGAAAAAATACTGTCAGAGGTACTAAAGGCTCCATCACTGTGGAAGTCCTTTCTTTATTTCAGATCTGAATTTTAAGAACCCTGTTAATCAATGCCACTGGTAAAGAACCATAGGTTTCTAGAAAACAAACATCCTTGGCTTTTGCCAAGCCACACCTCATTTATTCATTTTACAACTTTGGCAGCCATCTGACACTTTTTAGGACTACAAAGATTTTTAAAAAAACAATAGCCATTAAATTGTTTACATGTCTCTCTTTTTGTGTCACTGACTATAAATGGAAATTATGCATGTTAAGCAAGCATTGGCAAAGCCAGTATGTCTGGTGTTGGCCGCCAGCCTTTTGGCTTTAGCAATTCTTGTTTTGTGCAAAACTGTATTATTGCGGGAAGTAGCCAGGCAATCAATGTAAAACATCATTGCCTAAAGCCAAAAATAGTTTCGGGTTTAAAAAAAGCACACATTACTATAGTAGTCCCTAACATGGAAGGTGACTACTTTGTGTGTGGATGTGCTCCTCGTGAAAGCTATACAAGGCTGATGAGCCCTAATCAGGACGAAAACGGTCCTGGGTTGCTTGTGTTCTGTTTCAGCTCAGATCTGGCCAGGCAGTCTGGGCTGGACTGTTCCCACTGGAGCAGGGTCAAGACTGATTTGCATATCACTTAGTCCAAACTGAGTTGGTAAGTTGTGAAGAAAAACAATGGCCTGGGCTTTGTCATGAGTAATTACGAGTGACTGAGATGAGTTCAAACATTCCATCCATCGCTTTTTATATGCTTCCTTGTAAAAGGGCAGCATGCTGTAACTCAAGTGAAATCAGCCAGTGGATGAAGTGTGCTAGCCCACTGCCCCCAGATGCATGCTGCAGTGGCTGAAAAAAATGTGAATGACACAAAAACAGACTAATGGATGAAAACCCTAATACATAACTACGTTTTACACATAATTGTAGAAAACTGAAAAAGGTCTTGGCTAACGCAAGACCTAAAAAAGCCAATTGGTTTGGTTAGTCTCTTACATATGCTAATGTTGTTTTATATTTTTTTTGCAAAAATGCCTTGCATACAGACAGACAAAAAGAAATGCCTCCACAGACAGACAGACAAACGCTCGGACAGACAAACAGAGTGGTTTGCAAAGACAGACAGAGAGGCTTGCACTGATAGACAGACAGAGAGGGTGATGCAGACAGACAGAGAGGCTTGCACGGACAAACAGAAAGAGAAGCTTGCACAGCCAGAGTAGCTTGCACCGACAGACAGAGTAGCTTGCACAGACAGGCAGAGAGGCTTGCACAGACAGGCAGAGAGGCTTGCACAGACAGACAGGCTTGCACACACAAAGAGGCAGAGAGGATTACAAAGACAGACAGGCTTGCACACACAGACAGACAGAAAGGCTTTCACAGATAGGCAGGCTTGCACAGAAGGAGAGACAGACAGACAGGCTTGCACACACAAAGAGGCAGAGAGGCTTGCAAAGACAGACACGTTTGCACATACAGACAGACAGAAAGGCTTGCACAGATAGACAGACTTGCCCAGACAGAGAGACAGACAGACAGACAGAGAGGCTTAAACAGACAGACCAAAAGGCATGCACAGACAGACAAAGGCTTGCACAGACAGATAGAGAATCTTGCACAGAAAGGCTTGCAAAGACAGACAGGCTTGCACACACAGACAGACAGAATGGCTTGCACAGACAGAGAGACAGACAGAGAGGTTTGTACAGATGGGCAGAGAGGCTTGCAGAATCAGAGGCTTGCTCAGGCAGGCAAACAGACAGAGGCTTGCACAGACAGATAGACAGAGTTACAAAGATAGATAAACAAATAGGGTTGCAAAGGTAGATGGACAGACAGACAGATAGATAGGGTTGTAAAGGTAGATGGATAGATATATAGACATGCAGACAGACAGATAGATAGACAGACAGATAGAAAAAGAAACTGGGATAAGTAGCAAAGTTAAATTAGTACTATAATAGCTAAATGTCTATCGGAGCAGGATATATAAGGGCACAGAAAGCAAGCTAGAAAGCTATACAAACAGAACATGCGGGGTTAATTAATTTACAAATCTAACTGCAGCCCTCAATTAAAATACATACCAGAATAACATACAGCACTGCAGTTAGAAATGCACTTCATTGTGTGCATACTACAAAATGACAACTTTACAAAAACAGTTTCATTTAGTATTTGGTATGCCGAGAAACAGAAGCAGGCAGAAAAAACCCCAAAGGCCACTCCAAAAGGAGGTCATTAGCAGGAGATAGGAACTGATAATGCTAGAATGTGCCCTGTGCTCCACATTGAATATCTGGTAGAAAGTGTCCTGGTACTCTAAACAGAAAGCAACAACAAAGCAATAAAGTAAAAACAAAAACACTGGCACTGATGAGTACTACCTTGTGTGTAGATGTGCTCCTCAAAGTGAAGTTACCCAGTGGCTGAAGTGGGTTGACCCGCTCCCCTATGCGGTATATATAGTATTTGGTGGAAGCAAACTGTGAATGACACAAAAACAGACCACCCACTAGACACCAGGGAGGGGGGAGCGGCCCCTTGGGCGAGGGCCTTTGCTCCCCCCAAATAATTTTGGCCAAATATAGTCTTTTTGCCCCCCGGGGGGGGGGGCAAAAAGCCCACTAGACACCAGGGAATAAAAAAAAAAAATAGGGGTGGGGGCTGCCCAAAACGGGCAGGCCCATGCCCCCACCCCACCCCCCAATTATCACAGTATTTCTGCCCCCCCGGGGGCAGATGGGGCATTGCCCCCTAATCTGCCCCTTTGGGGTGGCAGAAAGCCCACAATACACCCTACCCACCACCATTACAGCCTTTCTGACCCCCCTGGAGGCAGATGGAGTATTGGCCCCCAATCTGCCCCCCCGGGGGGCAAAAAGACCACTAGACACCAGGGAAATGTAAAAAAAAAAAATAGAGGAGGGGGCTGCCCAAAACGGGCAGGCTCATGCCCCCACCCCACCCCCCAATTATCACAGTCTTTCTGCCCCCCCCAGGGGGCAGATGGGGCATTGGCCCCTAATCTGCCCCTTCGGGGGGGCAGAAAGCCCACTATACACCAGGGATTTGTTTTCAGTTTGTTTTAGGGTGGGGCCTGCCCGAAACCTGCACGCCAATGCCCCCACCCACCCGCCACCATTACAGCCTTTCTGCCCCCCTTGGGGGGCAGATGGGGCATTGGCCTCCAATCTGCCCCCCCGGGGGGGGGGGCAAAAAGACCACTAGACACCAGGGAATTTTACAAAAAATGAAAATAGGGGTGGGGCTGCCCAAAACGGGCAGGCCCATGCCCCCACCCCACCCCCCAATAATTACAGTCTTTCTGCCCCCTGGGGGGCAGATGGGGCATTGGCCCCTAATCTGCCCCTTCGGGGGGGCAGAAAGCCCACTAAACACCAGGGATTTTTTTTGCGCAATTGTTTTTAGGGTGTGGGCTGCCCAAAACGGGCACGCCAATGCCCCCACCCCCCCCCACAAAAATGACAGTCTTTCTGCCCCCCAGGAGGCAGATGGGAGCTGTAGCCCACAATCTGGCCCCCCCTGGGGTGCAGAATGCCCACTAGAAACCATGGATTTTTTTGTTTTATTGGGGTAGGGGTAGGGGCTCCCCAAAATGGGCATGACAATACCCCACCCCACCCCCAGAGAAATCCCAGTCTTTCTGCCCCCCCCAGGAGGGCAGATGGTGGCAGTGGCCCCTGATCAGAAAGCCCACTAGGCGCCAGTGAGTACGCAGGCTTTTTTTATGCGTGGGGGCTTCCCAAAATGGTCATACCAATGCCCACACCCCCACAAAAAATAGCCACAGTCTTAATGCCCCTTTAGGGGCATATCAGGATGAAACCCCCTTCCCTGGGTACTTGGGCCTCCCACACGAGTGAGGCACCATTTTTATCGGGAGACCCGGGGGAACGCTGGGTGGTAGGAAATTTTTGTCAGCCCGGTGATGCTACAACTTTCCCACACAAAAATGTGTGAAAAAGGTGTTTTTTTCAGCTAAATTTGAGGTTTGCAGGGCATTCTGGGTCAGGAAACGTTGGGGATCCACGCAAGCCATACCTCCCTGGAATCCCCCGGGTGTCTAGTTTTCAGAAATGTGTGGGTTTGGTAGGTTCCCCTAGGTGGCCGCCGAGCACCGGGCCAAAAACCCAGGTAACCCGCCTTGCAAAACCAGGTCGTTTTGAGGTAGGCAATTTTCATGTCGCCTCAATACGTTTTGGGCCCTTGCCTGTCGCGGGTACTTGGGCCTCCCACACGAGTGAGGCAACGTTTTTATCGGGAGACCCGGGGGAACGCTGGGTGGTAGGAAATTTGTGTCAGCCCGGTGATGCCACAGCTTTCCCACACAAAAATGTGTGAAAAAGGTGATTTTTTCAGCTAAATTTGAGGTTTGCAGGGCATTCTGGGTAAGGAAACGTTGGGGGATCCACGCAAGCCATACCTCCTTGGAATCCCCCGGGTGTCTAGTTTTCAAAAATGTATAGTTTTGCTAGGTTTCCCTAGGTGCCGGCAGAGCTAGGGTTCAAAAACTACAGCTAGGCACTTTGCCAAAAAAGGTTCATTTTTCGCAACAAAATTGAGGTGTGTTCACGTTACGTTTTGCACAGTTTCCTGTCGCGGGCACTAGGCTGACCCACACAAGTGAGGTACCATTTTTCTCGGAAGACTTTGGGGAACGCGGGGTGGGTGGAAAGTTGTGGATCCACGCAGATTCCAGAACTTTCCACCAGAGAAATGTGGGGAAAATGCGTTTTTTGGGCAATTTTTTAGGTTTGCAAGGGATTCTGGGTAACAGAACCTGGTGGGAGGCAGTCAAGTCACCCCATCCTGGATTCCCCTGGGTGTCTAGTTTTCAGAAATGTATAGGTTTGCTAGGTTTCCCTAGGTGCCGGCAGAGCTATGGTTCAAAAACTACAGCTAGGCACTTTGCCAAAAAAGGGTCATTTTTCACAGCAAAATTGAGGTGTGTCCACCTTACGTTTTGCGCCGTTTCCTGTCGCGGGCACTAGGCTGACCCACACAAGTGAGGTACCATTTTTCTCGGAAGACTTTGGGGAACGCTGGGTGGGTGGAAATTTGTGGATCCACGCAGATTCCAGAACTTTCCACCAGAGAAATGTGGGGAAAAGGTGTTTTTTTTGCCAATATTTTAGGTTTGCAAGGGATTCTGGGTAACAGAACCTGGTGGGAGGCAGTCAAATCACCCCATCCTGGATTCCCCTGGGTATCTAGTTTTCAAAAATGTATAGGTTTGCTAGGTTTCCCTAGGTGCCGGTAGGTTGGGTTAAAAAACTACAGCTAGGCACTTTGCTAAAAAAGGGTAATTTTGTTTTGTGAAAATGTGGTGTGTTCACGTTGGGTTTTGAGCCATTTCTCCTGTCGTGGGCACTATGCCTACCCCTACAAGTGAGGTACCATTTTTATCGGGAGACTTAGGGTAATTCAGATTGGTAAAGGAACTGTTATTACCTATTGACTTTCGATGCATTTCTGCCTTCCAAATTAAAGACATTGTGTAAAAAACAAGTCATTCTAAAAAATGACTGATAATTCTCATGCTAGTATGAATATCCCAATTTCGGAAATGTGCAAATATCTACTGTTTCTAAACTCTATATTTTGTTCCCATTTCAGAAATACATAGGTGTCTTTCATACCGATTTTTCCATGTACACATTTTTACAGAATAATTACTATATACCCGGTACATAATAAAAAACCATTGCAAGTTGCTGCTCAGTTTTTGGCTCTGGGTTCGTCGGGTTCTTGGTGAACCTACAGGTCCTATATATCCCCACAACCAGTAATGTCCAGCGGATGTAACGGTATATTGCTTTCAAAGAGCTGTCAAAATTAGAAGAAGTTACAGGTGAAAACGTTGACACAAAAGGCGCTTTTTTCAACAAATTTTCAATTTATCCTATATTTAACTGTTAGTTTCTATAAAGAAACCTTGATGGATCTACACAGATGACCCCTTGCTGAATTCAGAATTTTATCTACTTCTCTAAAATGTATAGTTTTCCAGGATCCATTATTGCTTTTGTACCCATTTCTACCATTAACTGGAAGGTGGTTGAAAGCACAAAAAATAGAAAAAATAGGCTATGTCCCAGAAAAATGCCAAAACTGTGTAAAAAATTTTGGGTTTCTGACAAAAGTCTGGTATCCCCTAAAAGATGGGAAAATGGTGATTTCAGCCCCACAAACCCTTTTTTGATAACATTTGCAAGGAAAAACCCAGCTGCTTTCATTTGCAGCCCGTTTTTCCCATTTTCCCCCCAAAAAACTACATTTTGCTGTATTTTGGCTCATTTCTGTGACCCCTCCAGGGGAATCCACAAACCCTGAGTACCTTCAGAATCCCCATGATGTTGGAAGAAAAGGACGCAAATTTGGCGTGGATACCTTATGTGGTCGAAAAGTTACAGGGGCCTCAGCGCGCACTACCCCAAATAGCCAAAAAAGGGCGTGGCACAGGAGGGGGAAAAGGCCTGGCAACGAAGGGTATATTATACATATATTTTTTCAAAAAAATCAAAAGGCTTTTGCTAGTGTTAGAACTATAAATACTACCTTTATATATTTTCTGCTCCATTTTCAGTAATAAGAGCAAAGTGTACTATTCACTAATCACAAAAAACTTGCCAATTCATTAAAATATAAAATTAGTAATATGCTTGCCAATTAGATGACATATAGTTTGCAAAAATACGTTTTTTAATTCTGGTGCAAATGATAAACTAAACTGTACTTTATAATGTAATTCTTAATTTGCTTTTATTTATTTGTAATATATTAAAGTTTTAATTAATTTAATTTCTAGACAATATATACATGGAATAACATTTTCTTATCCAGTTCCACCGGATTGCAGTATGCAAGCACTTAACAGATTTATATAAATATAATGAGCAGAGTAAGGAGTGCAAAAGTGTCAAAAGTGTCAGAGCACAAATGTGATATCATAATGTTAGTGGTCTACCTTCAGAAAATGGATGACAGTAACATGACTAAATATATGTCCCACATAAACAGGAGAAACCTGTACATTAGAAAGAAAGGGTGACATGCAATGAGGAGGCTAAGTGGCCAAACAAATGGCATCGCACCAGCCCCTGCAACAGGCAGCTGAAAGTAGATCATTGATCCTTTTACAAAACAAGTCTACTTCTAGGAAGAGGTGACAAATGTGAAGACTTCCTACCTGAGGGAGAACAGCAATACTTGGATGAGTATATCTGCTCTCATTTTCTGCACCAAACATACATAGAGTTTAGATGCTCCTCAGCCCAGGACTAGAGCAGACCCTTTTTCCAGGACCTGGGAGTAGGAGTCATCGCTCAATGTTGTTTGTCCTTACTAGGACTTCCTAGCCCAATAGATGTTCTGAAAAGGTCCATAGGTCATGGAAAATCAGGCCACTCTCTGGATTACAGTGCCCATGAACAGATATTGTTGATGGTGGCACCCCGGCCCAAGCTGCCAACAGTGGTCTTCGTTAGAGGAGTTAAGAAATGGAGGTCAACACCAGACAGAATAGGCATTGAGCAGCAACCACAGAGACACAAGCAAAGGTTGCATCATTAAGCATGCTCAGGTTACATCTGAGCAGATTCCAGCTATTTCTGAATGATCTCAAAAAGGAAAGAAGAGTTTCTGCCTTCCTCTAGGGATAAATAAAGAGCATCAAAGGGTTGTGTGATTGAATAACGCATGCCTCAACAACGCATGCCTTAACCACGCGGTCTCAACCATGACTGCACCTTTACAATGCAATCTGTGGTAAAGACATGATTGGTAAAGGGACATGTGTGGGAAAGATCACACCCCTTCCCATCTGCCCTGAGCCCTAAAATGTGGCACTCCAGTGGTGTATTCTACCCACCCCAGCCTTATAAACTACCCCAACCCGCTAGCTTGAGCCCTAAAACCCGACCCCATAGCCTAAAGAAAACTACTCCTATCCTACTACCCCTCCCCTGATCCCTTAAATCTTCTCCTTAGCCCTGAAAACTGCCCCTTTCCTGCCTGTCTTGATCCCTAAAAAAAAAAAACATAGCCCTGAAAACCGCCCCTTTCCCACCCGCCCTGAGCCATAAAAACTGACCCCTAGCCTTGAAATCTGCCCCTTTCCCACCCCCTGCCCTAATCCTAAATGTCAACCCCCTAAAAACTACTCTGAACCCAGCCCCCCTCCTGAGCCCTTAAACTAGCCCCCACCCCCTAAAACCTACCCCCACCTCACCCCGGCCCCAGCCCAACTTACCTAGCCATGCCCCAGTCCATCCTTCCTGCTTCATGCCTTCTGGTTCCTCTCCCATCTGCTGAGACAGCTAGAACACCGACTTCCTTAACCACGCACATGCGTGGTTAAAGCAAGCATTGTTCAGCTTGCAGGGAAATGGCACCCGTGCTCAAGGCCACGTTATTAAGTCCCTTTCCTGCATCAAAGTGCTTTATGAGGTTTAGGGTTGCGTAAACATTATGTCTGGGCCTAGAGATCAAAGGACATTTCAGCATATTCCCTCTTCAGTGCTACTTCCATTTATCTGCCAGTGGTGTCCGAGGGAGAAACTGCATCTGATGTAACGGTAGTGCAACATGGCAGACATGGGATGAGAGAATACATCTAGAGCTTGTCTAGGAACCACTCGAAGGGTTAAATTTGACTCCAATATTTCAAGATGATCACTCCGCCAGGATCCTTCCTTTCTAGCAACAAAACTTCAGAGACCAGCGTCCACTGGAGGGTGTTACCATGAATCATTGACGCATACAAGATAGACAGAGAGGGTGTTGCTTGACAACCCATAATGTCACAAAGGCGGGCTACCACCTCATCCAGTACTTCCCACTTTTTTAGACTTTCCCTTGGCTTGAATGTGGGGGCTTGGACAATAGTTTATTATATGAATGTCAAATCCTGGCCTTCAGTCTGGAGAAGTGAGGATGACCAGGCCACAAGGAAATCTTGTGCCAGAATTGCAGTAACTGTTTTAGCTGCGCAGGATACAGTAATATAATCTGCAATGAATAAGTGGGGCAGTTGTTACAGGGACGACAAGAACCGTCTCATGGAGCACACCTGGACCACTGGGAGGGCAGATGGAACATGTGTCACTCAATAATACGAGGGGCAGCACACCTTCTAGTGATGTTTTTAACATTTCTGGCTCCTTCTGTCTGGTCAGGCTCAGAAGCATTTTCGTCTGTGATGTGTTTCACCTGGTGTCTGGCCTCCATTGTTCAGATCCTTAGACCACCAGCATAACTTCATCAGAAAGTGCATGCAACACGCCATCTTTGACATAATGAGAGCAATACATTTGCCACTTTCATGGAGCATCTTCTCCCAATCGAAGGTACCAAACTTTGGGCCATATCTGGCCCACTATAATCTCTAATTCCTCTTTAAGAACTTGGCAAACGCCCACTTTTGGTTCCAGATCTCTGCATCTTAACACTAAAGAAAGATAGGCACTGTCTTACGTCTGTGTACATCGTTATGGAAAATCTAAAGGCAGGCCACTTGTATCAAGCAGATCTATGGAGGACGATCATAAGCATAAACTCACACACACCACCTGGCCATTGGAGGAAGTACACACATTGATATCACACAGGCCGTTTTAGTCAGGTGCCACCCCACCCACAAATGCATCAGTGGACTCAATACTCGCAAAAAGAAAGCCAGAGGCCGCCACCTGTGTGAAGAGGTCAGAGGAATACAGATGACAGATTCTGGCCTTTGGAGGAATTCACGGGAAGGGACTGTATTGAATTATTACCTGGCACGGTGCGTGCTGGAAGAAAGGGGCTATATAGCAAGCTGGATAATGTTACCCAGATCTTTTTGTGACTCACTGAGGCATCTGGCACAAGAACTGTTTCTTATAAAATATATAAGCACTTTGAGTAATAAAACGTTGCTTTTAGAAGACGACGTGTGATATTCACAAAATGTTTACAAATTTATAACGTTCCAAATTCATTTATTGTATATTCCTCTAGAAGTATCAATGCCCATGTGTACTGTTCATTAGCTCTGTTCGTTTTATGCTATGTCTTACGTCTCCAAAATCTGAAACAGCAGTAAAAAAAAGAATTCACGGAGTGCTAAAAACAGCACAAGAACACGTCAAAGGCAATAATTTAACAAAAAGCAAATACCACAGTGGCTCAGCCCAGCTCACCGGCACTAGTAAAGAACGATATTATGTTTCTAAATTGCATTTTACTACAAATGTCTTTGAATACACATAAATTAGGTATGTGCATTTAGCTATTATATAGTAACCTCGCCTAAAGTCCACTCGTTCTCAATTATGAAACAGGCTGCCCTTGCTGCAACATTTCTTTTCAACAAATTTCACTGTGAATTGAGGTTTTTACCTCATCATATCCTTTTTCTGAAATCAGTGTCTCAACGAATATATTAAATACAGCACTCTCTGCGTGTCTGATCTTGACATACGCCGAGGAGCAATATTACCTATGTAGATCCTCTGTGCTCTTCTGCGGCTCGTTTCAATAAGCAGTTCGGGCTGGACTGTTCCCATGAGGCACAGGGTCAGACTGATTTGCATATGGACATGTCTGAACTGGGGTGGAGGAGTTAGCTAAAGAATTATGATGGATTAAACCCAGATCAGTTGACTGGGGTTGAGTGTTTGCAATGTTCATCATCCCCTTTGGTTTTGCCTCGTTTCAATAAGCGTCATAAATCTTTCCGGTCTCGATTTCATGGATTATCAGATACCTTAGGATATAATCCTGATGAAAAATGTGTAACAACGTAGATTTTGTGAATTTCAAAAAGCCAAATCCCACATCAGTCTCGAGTCTCTTACCATGACCTGCTGGAGTGTAACTATTCCTCAGTACTTTTAACCCCTTGCATGCCCGCCCCTTTCCCCGCCCAGTGCCGCGCTTTGTATTAGCGGGCGGAGTTCATGACGAGCTGGACTCGTCATGGGCACAGCGCCACCGCAGCCCATGACGAGTCCAGCTCGTCATGGGCACTGAAGGGGTTAAATGTGGTTCAGATGGTCTTGTCTACCTCTTATCTACCATCAACTGCCTGTATCGACAAATAATGAGATCGAACCGTTCTCAGTTCACCTTAGTCATTTTACTGACAGCTTTTTTTTTACATGTCAAATTCTGTAAATTCACCACCATAGATTGGTCCTATTAGTTAATCAGCTGAGAGCAGCTTGCTCTTTGTGTTTGTATCCCTTCTAAGGGAGGAAACCGGGGTCAGGAGCTAATCCAGTCATAACCAACTGAGGTGGACCCGCCCCCCAGACATGTTATACACACGCTAGTCCCTTCTCCATTTCTATGGAAAACCTGAAGCACCTCCATCCTTCCTCCATTCCTGTAATTGACAAATCAAAAACAGAGGTGTAAAGCCACAAGAGAGAGAGGGAGGGGCGGTGTCTGAGACCAGGAGACAATAATGCAGAGCCACTGAAGGCAAAAAGATCCCTGCCTGCCTGGTGTATATCTCCAAGTATGGATGGCTGTTCTCCAAGAGGAGAGTGGAGGCCATATCCTTAGCAGACCTGGAGGGTCTCCGGTTACCCTGCAAGGGACTAAATGACCACCCAAGTATATTTTTCCGTGATATTTTATTCATGGCTATCTCCAATATAGAATATCAGAAAAGATTCTGGGATCAGATGGCTTTCTAAATGTCAATCATTTAACTAAGTCTAAGTCGGATAATCTATCTATCTATCTATCTATCTATCTATCTATCTATCTATCTATCTATCTATCTATCTATCTATCTATCTATCTATCTATCTATCTATCTATCTATCTATCTATCTATCTATCTATCTATCTATCTATCTATCTATCTATCTATCTATCTATCTATCTATCTATCTATCTATCTCTATATAGATATATATATCTATTACCTACTGGCGGTCGCCAGTAAGTAGTTATAGTTAGGACCTTGATTCTATTCAAAAAGCGTTTTTTCTTTTGCTAATATCTTTGGCGCCGTTTTACGAATCTTCACAAAATTTTCAAAACTAATGGGGCGGTCAGGTCAGCTGCTGTGTTGAAAGTTTCGGGGTGATGTCAAGCGGTGGCCGAGAAAAAAGGAGGGGGTCCCAAAACGTGTTTTCTCCATGTTGATTTCCATAGGAAACTTTAAACACGGCTACAGCCCGAACTGCTGAATGGAATTACACCAAATTTGGCAAAAAGGTTCAGACAGCACACTTTTTGTTAAATGGTGTAACTCTGTTCAGTAGTTCCTGAGAAATGTAAGCATTTCTCAGATATCCATATACCGATGCGAAGGATCTCCGAACCCTCTTAATTTCGAGCCTGCGATCTGATCGGCTGCCAACCGTTCCAACCAGGAAATGTTGGCAGCCATCTTGTGACTGTGTTGAACTGAGTCACAAGGAAAAAGGTCGAAAAACATTAAAAATTAAGAGAAGGGGCAGGGTAGAAACACCCTGAACCCCTAGGCCTGCTGAGGGGGTCCTACAGGGATCCCCAGGGCCCCCAAAACTATATTATTTTAAATGTCGATAGGAGTCGCGTAGGATCCGCGAATCCTGATGAAAATAAAAAAACGAAAACTATGCGCGGACTCCCGTCCTTCATTTCCTTTAGGCCCCTGGGTGAGCCAGGTCACAGGGGCAATGAAATAAATACATGCGGGCCGGTATGGGCCCCCACAGTCCCGGGGACCACTACCTCCCCGGTACTATGTTCATTAATTGCAATCAATCAATCAATCATATCACTTGTATAGCGCGCTACTCACCCGGAAGGGTCTCAAGGCGCTTGGGGGAAGGGGGCCACTACTGCTCGAACAGCCAGGTCTTGAGTTGTCTCCTGAAGGCGAGGTGGTCCTGGGTCAGGCGAAGGTGGATGGGGAGGGAGTTCCATGTCTTGGCCGCCAGGTAGGAGAAGGATCTGCCTCGGGCGGTGGCTCTTCGGATGCGTGGTACGGCGGCGAGGGCAAGGCTAGCGGATCGTAGCTGGCGGGTGGGCGTGTGGAAGGTCAGGCGGTCGTTGAGGTACTTGGGGCCCAGGTTGTGGAGAGACTTGTGTGCGTGGGTGAGGAGCCTGAACGTGATCTTCTTGTTGACGGGGAGCCAGTGCAGGTTCCTCAGGTGGCCGGAGATGTGGCTGCGTCGAGGGATGTCTAGGATGAGTCGGGCGGAGGCGTTCTGGATGCGTTGTAGTCTTTTCTGTAGCTTGGCTGTGGTTCCGGCGTAGAGGGTGTTTCCGTAGTCCAGCCGGCTGGTGACGAGGGCCTGGGTGACCGTCTTCCTGGTTTCGATCGGGATCGATCGGAAGATCTTGCGGAGCATGCGGAGGGTGTGAAAGCATGAAGAGGAGAAGGCGTTGACTTGTCTGGTCATGGAGAGGGAGGAGTCCAGGATGAAGCCCAGGTTGCGTGCGTGGTCTGTCGGCTTGGGGGCGGTGCCCAGGACGGGGGCCACCAGGAGTCATCCCAGGCGGAGGGTGCTGGTCCAAGGATGAGGACTTCCGTCTTGTCTGAGTTCAGTTTCAAGCGGCTGTTCTTCATCCACTCGGCGACGTCTTTCATCCCTTCGTGGAGGCTGGTTCTGGCGGTGTCGGGGTCTCTGGTGAGGGAGAGGATCAGCTGGGTGTCGTCGGCGTAGGAGATGATGTTGAGGTTGTGTTGGCGTGCGATGGCTGCGAGGGGTCTCATGTAGACGTTGAAGAGGGTGGGGCTGAGTGATGATCCTTGCGGGACACCGCAGATGACTTCGGTGGCCTTGGAACGAAACGGGGGGAGGCGGAGTCTCTGTGTTCTTCCAGCTAGGAACGAGATGATCCACTTCAGTGCCTTCTCTTGGATGCCGGTGTTGCTGAGGCGTTGGACTAGGGTGCGGTGGCAGACAGTGTCGAATGCGGCGGAGAGGTCCAGGAGGATGAGTGCCGCTGTTTCCCCGTTGTCGAGAAGGGCTCGGATGTCGTCGGTGGCTGCGATGAGGGCGGTCTCGGTGCTGTGGTTGGCTCTGAAACCGGACTGCGAGGGGTCGAGGGATCCATTCGTCTCGAGGAAGGCGGCAAGCTGTCTGTTGGCGATCTTCTCGATGACTTTGGCAGGAAAAGGGAGGAGCGAGATGGGGCGGAAGTTCTTGAGGTCGGTGGGGTCCGCTGTTGGTTTCTTCAGTAGGGCGCTGAGCTCGGCATGCTTCCAGCTCTCCGGGAAGGTGGCGGTGTCGAAGGAGGTGTTGATGACGTCTCGGAGATGGGGTGCGATGGTGGAGTCGGCCTTGTTGAAGATGTGGTGGGGGCAGGGGTCAGTCGGAGATCCGGAGTGGATGGTGTTCATCGTGCGGGCTGTGTCTTCGGTGGTCACTGCGGTCCAGGTGCAGAGGGTGGCAGTGGGGTGCGTTGGTTCGACGGTAGGGTGCGAGGATGGTGTGTCGAAGCTGTTGTGGATGTCGGCAATCTTGCGGTGGAAGAACGAGGCGAGGGAGTCGCAGACATCTTGTGAAGGGGTGATGTCGTTGTTGCCGGTGCTGGGGTTGGAGTTACTTGCTGGCGTGGGCGTTGCTGTCCAGTCGATCCTTCAGTGATTTCTTCTTGGTGGTGCGGATGAGCTGGTGGTGCTTGCCGGTCGCGTGTTCGAGGGCAGTCATGTTGTCAGTGGTCCGGTCGAGGAGCCAGGCTTTCTCAAGGGTGCGGCAGGTCTTCTTGGAGTCCTTGAGTTCTTCGGTGAACCAGGGGGCCTTCTTGCTTCTGGGTTTGCTGGGGGGGTTCTTCAGTGGTGCGAGGTCATCGGCGCAGGCGGTCAGCCATTGCGTGAATTTGCGGGCTGCTTCGTTGGGGTCCGGTGTGCTGGCAGGTGGGTTCTGCTGAGGGAGGCAGTGAGCAGGGGGCTACATGGGTCCCCCACAGCCAGGGGGACTGACACCACCCTGGACCTTTGTTTTTAAAATGGTTACCTGGGGGGCTCCTGCCCCCCATGAAGCCCCGGGGACCACCACCTCCCCTGGGCTATTTACAAAAAATTGCAGGGGGTTCATGCCCCCCGTTGCCCTGGGTACCACCAACTCCCCAGGGCACAAACCAAGTAAAGCCACAGACCCCGGCCCCGGGGCCATACATAAAATGTGAGGGTGGCTGCACTCTATGACCCTGGGGACCACCACTTCCCACAGGTCCACTCCAGCTATGTCCCGGGGTGCCCACCCCTGGGACATTGCAGTTTGCTGTGGCTTGGCGGGAGCACCTCTCCTGACAAACCATAGCAAACTCTGCTTCACCTCATGAAAGCGAGTGCATGGAAAAAGCAGAATTGCTTTTGGGCAAAGGAACCTGCATGTTTGCAGCTCCCTTTTCCCAAAAGCATTGCCGGCTCCCACGGGAGGCGGGGAGCTGACAGGGACTGCAGGGGCAGTAAGGCTTCCCCCATATTCCTGAGCAACCAGGCCATGCCCCGGGGACTGAGATCCCCGGGGCAGTATCAGCCTGGGTAGGGGGTCGGGCAGGCCCTCTACCCATTTATTTCTTTTTTTGGGATGTGGTCCCTGGGGCCTAAATTAGCCTCAGGAGGGGGGCCACGTGGCCCCCCTACAAAAAAATATGAAACAAAAATACAGGGCATTCCCCAGGGGATGGGGTCCCCAGGGCCCGGAGTGGTTTGAGTAAGGGGAGACACACAGCCCCCTTCCCCCCCCCCAAAAAAAGAAGAAAAAATTGGCAGGGCCCCTGGGGACGGGGTCCCCAGGGCCAAAATGGGCCTATGGAAGTGTGGGGCATTAAGTAATTGTTTTCTTTCTCTCATGGTAGGAGTCGAGACCCTATCATAACTTTCAGCACGGCCCCCCAGTGTAATGTTGTGGTGGATACGCGGTTTTACCTTAAATAAATAATTAAATAATAAATACTATACAATTTATAAGGTAGTGTTGCAGTTGTGAAGTTTTTTATAGAGCTAGTGAGATTGAAGTTCATAATAACATTAAAATTGATAGAGTTTGAAATAATATTGAAAATATAAATTAAAAGTTAAAGTTGAAAAGTGAGATGTGTTGTAGTGCATTGAATTTGTTTAGCATATTCATGATTGGTCTGCAAATCCAGAAAATATTTATAAAGACTATTTATGTTAAAAGACATATACCTTTCACTGTTGGGTTATAGGGTGGCTGTAAGAAGAGCTGTTGTGTTCATTATGACTTTGTTGGAGCTACATGTAAGCCCGGATGCACAGTTTAAGGTTGTTGAGAAACACTCTGTTCCCTTCATCTGTGAAGTGAACTGCATCACGTCTATAGATGTTATGCATGTCAAAACGCAGACAGTTGTTATAGATGGAGCCCATGTTATGGTCTCTGAGGTAAATAGAAACAGATTTATTTACATGTTTCTTACTTTTGTCAATCTGTGGACAGAATTGACATGACCACTTTCATTTCTGTCTTTGTCATATATTAGAGTATACAAAGACAGTGTGAGGGAAAAGCAACATCAGTTGTGCAAAGGTATCCTTCATTAGGATATCCAATCCTACCCCAATCAATGTGCCTAGGTCATTGCCACCACAGTGCACAACCATGAGGTCAGGGTGTTGGAGATGCAAAAAGATT
This sequence comes from Triturus cristatus, assembly GCF_964204655.1. NCBI lineage: Eukaryota > Metazoa > Chordata > Amphibia > Caudata > Salamandridae > Triturus > Triturus cristatus. The sequence continues at coordinate 748,250,776 of NC_140581.1, read as the reverse complement.
TTAACCAAAGGCATCATTTGGTGCCACTTTAATCCTCTCTCCTGTCCTACAATCCATGCTGTAAGCATTTTGAAGGGATGTGTGAAAGGTTAAAAAAAGACATCTGTAGCTGAGTTAGTCAGTTGGTAGAATGAGAGGTATCAAAAATGCTGTTTTTGAAAAAGCAGATTGGTTGTTCATACCCCGTTTGTACTCAAAACATTGGATGCATGTTACTTTGCTGAAGAAGCATCTTTCTGATAGGTCATAGAAAAAAGTTTTCAAGGTACAGTAGACAGGATAAGCACAATTTTGTTGAATGTCAACCACACTTGCTATTTGCATTTGGAAGGTAGTGTGCTGAATTTGAGAATATGGTGAACTTGTGACCCGCTACTACAGTTGAATGTTGCAGAAACTGTTACTATGGAAACCAGGATTAAGCAGAATGGGGGAAGGGTTGAAAGTTAACTGTGGTTTTAAAATATGAAATGGAAAGCTATATATATGTGATATGCTTTTAAAGTAAGTTCTCCCAAATAAGTATCATGTTTAGAAGTAGTGTGTTCTTATAAAATAATACTGTTATTGTTGGAAATAGGTTTTTGATGTCTAGTAAGGGTTTGCGACTCCTTCGCGACGCTACACTGCAGCACCGCGGAGGAGTCACGACTCCAGTAAGTTACAAAACCAGATTAGTCACATTTAGAAGAGAGTAATAAAGGGTTAATATGTGTATCCAAAAGAAATGGGTTTTAGAATTGGAAGGGAGCATTTTGATTTGTTACTTACATTCATTTGTTTGCAGAAAGAGTCGGAAAGTTTGCTATTACTGGTTTTAGTTTGTTGAGAATGGTGCATCATAATTATTGTGAGGGAAAGAAAATTTTTCAGGAGTTTCTGATATTTTGATATTCTGCAATAGTATTTCTTAGGTGAGTTACAAATTTGTAAAGGTGTGTTATATTTTGTGTAAGAGTACTTTAGTGTTTGTAATGATATTTTTAACTTTGTCATGCACTATGTATATAGCTTGCTTTTAAAAAAAAATTATTTGTATTTTCTTTTTCTGCAGTAAAACAATAAAGAGCATAACAATTCAAGACAGTTTAAAGCGACCCCCCATCTCCCCAATTGTTCAATCGGACGATAAATACATTTACCACTTATAGAAGATATTCTATGTGCACCATAAGCGCGTTGGTGATTTTTAGGCTACCGTCTAATCCACAATTATAAGTAATTGAATAAGACTCAATCCTGGAGCAAAAAGATACATAAAGTGCAAGTGCATAAAATGTAAAGCCACAGATATATTACACATTATCTTTGAAGGCAATGAATACATCAATAAAATGACCTGTGCTCAATGTGGGACAGAGTGCAAAATAAGCAAAATAGTACAACCAACTAAAGTTAGCATTGGAATGAAAAAAAGGTTAACCGGTCATAGCGAGACAGCTGATGTTAAAATTCCTAGTCAGATATCAGCATGAGAAGAACGGGATATTGACATGTTACAACCAAATGCAAAATACCAAAAATTACAATTCATAAAGGAAAATTCTTCAATCTTCAATACAATAGGACCAAAATTTCATACGAAAAAAAGAAAGGTAGAACTGACGTTGGTTTAACATACAAAGATAATTATTTTCAACCCAGCAGTTCATTAGTCATTTGTCCGATTAAGCCATCTGGACAGGGGCTCCCATATGTTTGCACCTTTCTTTTTGAACCGTATGCCTTTTTCGACGTAGATAGCTTTTTCGAGATTACAGGTGGCAACATGTCTAGCTATGTATGTGGGTAGACCTGCACACCTAATTAATCATTTTTAACCTAAAGTGGTACTTTTGGATTATGGTATATTTTAATCTGTTTTGCGTGCCACTGCGTGATGGGGTATAGCCCTAACCCTGGTGTACAAACTGCCTGTGTAAGGACCCAGAAAAATCTGGACCTGCGCAGTGCACAGCTGATGGCCCTGTGGTTTCAAGAGTTTTATCTTTTTTCATTCAATACCTGAAATCATAATCAAACATTTACAAATTTTGTTGAAAACAAGATGCGTTAATGGTAACACGCAATAAATACAAATTCTTCATACAATATATTGCTTTACAGAGAAAGCTAAAATGTAACCCAATGCATTACGGGTTGGAAAGCCCTTCTTCAGGGGTACATTTAATACGTTAACAGTGATACGGAGATTGGATGAGCAACTGATAGCTGCCTCCATTAGGAACTACAAAAACAAAAAAACAAGAATAAGAACATTATCAATATCATATATACTTCATCAAGAATTACAATATGAGTTAAGGATTTGCACACTCCGTGTTGATACTGAATAAGTGATGTGCAGATACTTTAATTAGAGAGGAGGAACTGGCAAAAAGGTATTCCCAAAAGTGAGTGAAAAGAAGAATCGATGGTGCAAAAAGTGGCGAAACACGCAACTTGCCGGTGTGTGGTAAATATTTCGTTACCGGTACTATTTTTTATGCGGTAAAGTCTTAGTGAGAATAACTCAGTAAAAATAAGAGGCAGAATCCGTGGTATTAGAGGTTTTAAAAGGGCTTTATTCCAATACAAAGGAAGACAATTCGAATTGTGGGCCTTCTGTTCCATCACCACGAAAGTTCAGGAAGGAAGGAGCATATATTATTGACAGGTAATCATTTTTATAGAAAAGGCATTACAGTGAAACAGATACAGTAGGCGTAACAACTGATAAGACAAAATAAAATATGCATGCGTAACTAGAATAGGCGTAACTAGAAAACGTCATTATACATGATGTCACAAGTGGGTGGATCCATAAAAGAATCCTGCAATGTCAGCAGAAATATTTGGCAGAGATGCGCGCGCAGCCGCATGACGTGTGATTGACGTGCAACTAGAGGGTGAAGGGGACTTGACATTTAGCTCTACATGTGGAGACAGAAGTCTGGGGTTATGTCAACCTAATCCCAAATCATATCTAATATCCTATGTTTAAAGAACTGTGTTATCCAAAAGGAGAGGTCTCTTAGGATAGAATCTTATTCTATACTGACTATACTGACTGTTAGTGCGTGTACAAGCGTCTAAGTGTCTACACTAGATGCGAGGGGGTAGGAATATTCCATGGTAACGGGGCTATGAATTTCTTGCATGAGGACAGCGAGGCCTGGCCCCTTTGCACGGTAGCTGGAGGAATGTTTACCTAAACTACTAGACAGGAATGCATCGGATGAGGAGCGAAGGAGATAATCTCGAAGGTGAAATACAGTTTTTGGCAGGCGACAGGCTGGATCAGGCACCGTTAGCCGCGCAAGGAGTAAGACAAAGTTCATGGTCACAGATGCAGGCTCAGACTGGAGCTTTCAGAGGCAGAAGGCAGGAAAAGGCTTGATGACAGAATTCGGGCCTACTCGCCTGAATCTGTAAAATGTGGAAAGTGAACCATATAAAGTCGGTGGCCTTTCATACTTAGGAATGGAATATCTGACCCATTCATGGCGGGTCTGAAAGAGGACAGATTGACGGTGGACGCACATATATTTGCGTCTTTAAAACTGGAGCAGGAGGGAACATTCATGTACTTATGGCATGCACATGGAGCCGTTGGGGTCTACGATAGGGGACATAACTGATCACAAAATTCATATTTCCTCATTCCCTCCTTGTCCCCTTCGGACCCTTAGGAGATATCGATCTTCATCAATCCATCAATCTGTTCATATAGCATCATTTGTTCTTCTTTCTTCTTCCGGGATCTCGAACAAAAACTTGGATGTGGGATACACGAGGTGGCACACAGACCACAAATCGCTGGCCCACATTGTAGACATAAGCAGCAACTGAATAGTATGAGGAGGCCAATACCTAGGAAGGATAGCATTCTCCATCCCCAGGCTGACAACACGCCCCAGAACCAACCGGACCAAGTCCAGGTGCCTGGACTCTGGTGTATCTGGCTTACAATCTTATGAAGGCGAGTTATGGCCTTATATACTGACGGCGAATTTTCTGGTATGAAAATGCAACAACTTGATCCGATGACCCTACAAGCTCCGCCCCTATCGGCCAGGATGACGTCAAGAACAAGACGATTTTGAAGCACAACAATCCGCATAGCAGACTGCTCTTCTGTTAAATTGCCTAAGGCGGAAATAGTTTCGTTCACTACTGCTTCAAGGGTTCTGGTTAATCTACGTATCAGCTTACTATTAGTGACTGTACCTATATAGGGAAAGAATCCTTTATTGAAATCTGTGTATTTTTCCCATGCTGTTTCAGTGTAATCGACAATTGGGAGATCTCTCTGTTGTCTATTGTGTACTAAATGGGTATTTCTATGATAATCAGGAGGAGCTAGGAAAACAGGTGGCAGAAGGAATGCTATGTAACAGGTACCATCCCAATCTAGAGGTAGACATATATATGCGGTCTGGCCACATATGAAGTAGGAATGATGGGAAGCTCTAAATGTAGACTTGCCTTGATCACTGAATTGTATTACAGTGGTGCATTTACTATGACCCATGTGTGTGGAACCATTCTTTCTTATACATAATTACCCTTTTACTGGGAATACTGACATGGCGGGCAAGATTGGTGTAGTTTCAGATTCAACGTTCAGGATCATGAGGTTAAGTGTAAAGTTACCTAATCCATATACTTCATTTTCTAGATCAGTTCCTGTTCTTTTGGGAAGTCCCTCCTTGTTAGGGTAGCAGACTTTAAGCAAAACTAGGTTCAGGTTTCCCCATACCCAGTTGTCTTGATAAACTGCGGAATTTGAATCTAGGGTATTAATCAAACTAAACCATGCTCGGAACTATTGTCTTTGTCATGTCAGTTGTGTGAGTCTGATTCTGAGCAGTCTGTTTAGCTGTTCTGTCAGCTAGGTCATTACCCTGAGAAATAATATCGGTAACTTTTGTATGGGCTTTGCATTTCATAATCGATATTACAGTAGGTAGATGAATCGCATCTAATAGTGCTTGAATGAGGGGTCCGTGTTGGATGTGGGCACCGTGAGAAGTTAAATAACCTCTCTCTCGCCACAGTACACCGAAGTCATGAACGACTCCGAATGCATAACGTGAGTCTGTGTATATGTTGACTTTCTTATTTTTGGCTTGAATACAGGCTTGTGTCAGAGCGATGAGCTCAGCTGCTTGAGCTGACAAAGTGTTAATACGATTTGTTTCAATGACTTCAGTGTCTGTTGTGACTGCGTAAGCGGCCACTAGCTCTCCTGTACTTGCTCTCATACATGACCCATCAAGTCTGGATCTGACAAAGGGATATCTGTCAAGTCTTGTCTGGGTTTCGTCGTGATATTAATGACTTCGACACAATCATGTGCCAATGGATCTGTTCCGCTCACTGCTAACAGTGTGGCAGGATTTAACGTATTGCAACGTCTGATTTCTATGTGTGGCTGAAACAATGTCAGTTCGTAACCGGTGAGTCTCGCTATAGTCAAGTGTTGTGTTTGTGTGCGATTCAAAAGAACCTCTACTGCATGTGGTACTTGTACTGTCAATTGATGTCCTAACACTATGGCATCGCTTTGTCTGATTGCTAAAGCTGTTGCTGCCACCGATTTCAGGCACGCAGGAAGAGCCTGAGCTACTGGATCCAATGTACTAGAGAAATAAGCACATGGTTTGTGTGATCCTGCTTGTTCCTGAGTGAGTACTGACAAAGCAGTACCTTCGCGTTCTGTAACAAAGAGTGTAAACTGTTTGCTGTAACATGGTGTTGCTAAAACAGGTGCTTGGCATAAAGCTTTCTTTAAGCTTTCAAAGGCGTGTGTATGTTCTTGAGTCCAAGGGAGGACAGTCGATGTGGCTGCCTCCTGTGTTGTCAACTGGATGAGTGGTTTTGCTAGAAATGCATATTGAGGGATCCACTGCCTACAGTATGAAGTGAGGCCTATAAAAGCCCGTACCTCCTTTTGTGTCTTGGGTGGTGGCATGTTAGCGATTAACTGGATGCGGTCGGATGTAAGCTGCCTTCCCTCCTTGGACAGCGAGTGCCCAAGGTAAACAACTCGCTGGACACAGAATTGCAGCTTAGAAGGGGACACCTTGTGCCCCTTGTCAGCCAAAAATTTTAAAACCGTCAGTGACGCTTTTTCACATTCATGTTCGCTTCGGGCGGTGATCAGCAGATCATCGACATATTGAAGCAAGGCAGTGTTAACTGGCATGTGGATACTGTCAAGTTCTCGTTTCAGTGCTTGGCTATAGATGCTGGGGCTTTCTGTAAATCCTTGGGGTGCGCGTGTGAATTTAAAACTTCGTCCATTTAAACTGAATCCGAACAAATATTGACTTTCCGGATCTATTGTGACACTAAAGAAAGCATTCTTGAGATCAATTACAGTGAAAAACGTTGCTTCTGAGTCAATAGCTGTTAGTAATGAAGAGATATCTGGGACCACGGGGTATTGTGGCACAATACATTTATTTAATTCGCGCAGATCAATAACTAATCGATATACTGGTGGAGCGTTTGGATCCGTTCTTTTAAGAATCGGAATTATCGGAGAATTACATACATTGGAGTCAGTTTCGACAACCACTCCTTGTGCAATGAGCTCGTCAATGATTTGCAGTAAAGCCACAACAGCATCGGGTGGTAACTTGTATTGTCGCATTCGTGGTAGTACTATTCCTGTTTTCAGTGTAACTCGATATGGTGTAATGTTCATGCAACCAACATCAGTGGGGCCTTGTGCCCATAAATGTGTAGGTAAATTCTGCAGTCGGTGATCCATGTCTCTGGACACGTAGTGACCTTTAAAGTCACGTAGAAATAGTCGTACTCCTTCCGGAGAACAACATATTATAGCTCCTAGAGCTTTCAACGTTTTTATACCTAACAAGTTTTCTGGACATGATTTAGTAAGCAATAAATCTGTAGTACGTGTCAATGGACCGACTGTAAGTGGAAGAGGTTGTGTTACGTCATTAATTATAGGTTTTCCTGAGAATCCAAGGGAAATATTCTGTGAGCCTGAGAGGGGTGCCCCTGGAACTTCACTGCGTCTTATAGTTGTTCTGCTTGCCCCTGTATCAAGTAAAAACTTTCTGTCTTCCCCTAATAGTTCACTATGTACATAAGGTCCCTCTTGGTCTACAGGAACCTCAATAAGGGGTAAGCCAACTTCCCTCTCTAGGCTATTTCATGAGTATCGCTGATAATCGGGATAATCTGCTTGTGCATACTGATACATCTGTTGTGTCGTTGCTTGTGTTGCAGCAATAGGCTGCGCTTGTGGTGGTGCTAAGGTCTGTTGTGAAGCTCCCTGTTGCGGAGCTAGTTGTTGCGGAGCTAACCTATGTTGTGCATGCTGAGGAATTTGTTGTTGAATCTGATCCTGTCTAGGTGGACGTGGTCTCTCCTGAGTTCTACCTGTAGCAATATTATGTTTCAGGACTGGACAATCGTGTATATAATGACCTGGTTGTTTACAATAGTTGCATGTCCCTTTCGTAGGACCTGCGGAATTACCCTTTTGATGACCATCGGCTGGAACTGACTGGGCAACAAGCATTTTCATTTTTGTATCTTTCATACGTCTTTGTTCGTGTTCTTGTTCTTCTCTAATTCTATTGTGGTGATATTGTAACATCTGTAGCATCTGTGATGGGGTATTACCTTGCCAGGTACTTTCGAATTTCAATACTCTATTCTTGACTTGTAGCAGAGAATTTTCAACTAATTTTGTCACAAACAGATGTGGGTATGACTCACTACTGGCTTTTATGCCACTATTTATACCAAAACATTTTTCAAATCGGGAATAGAAATCACTAGTGTCTTCGTCTGGCTTTTGTTTACAGGCTGAGATTGCACCCCAGTCTTCCTTTTTCGTAGTTAATAAACGCGGCAGTACCTGTATTAGTAATCCTGCTAGTGCTGTAGTCTTTTCCCCAAGCCCTGCTCCTGCAGCTCGGGCCTTTTCTTCGTTTTCTAATGCTGTCCAATCTATCTTTTGGTCTCCCACCTCCCATTCCTTTTCTTTGAGTTTCTCATAAACACCGGCGGGTAATAGAACTTTTAATATTTTCATAATATCGGGGTAGGTATACTCTCCCATGAGTAACATGTCTTTTATCTCGCGGTGGAAACCTGCTGGGTCCTTGTCATGGCTGGGTACTACTTTCTTCATTTCTAATAATTCTAATTTAGTTATAGGCGTGTACACAAACACGCGTGTAAAATTATCACTGGCACCTCTGATTGGGTGCACTTCGCGTAACGGGTTCTGTCTATCTATGTGATACATTTTTCTTCCCCTGATGGGAACTGGAACGTGTTCTGGGCATACAAAATTTAAATATTGGTTTCGGGATTCTAGAATTTCCTTAATCAAATCAGTACCTGACCCTCTCCATATATTCGTGAGTAGTTCTGTCAATATGTCAGGTAAGGGTCCTGGATCGGAGTGTTGGCTTTTATATAATATAAGGAGGTGTTGAATCATGTATATACTAGCTAAACGCTGTTCATATGGGTCTAGATTCAGAAACGTGTGTGTAAGTACATCATCATTGTATTCGCCGGGACTGTCAGCCCATTGTACTGCTGACCTGGCTAATTCTTGTTCGTCCATGGAATCGAGCATGTGGTACCCCCTTCGATCTCGGAGTAATTTATCAGCGGCCTGGAATAAGTGTTCAGGGGATTTTGTATTTAGCATAGGGTTTGGAAAATGTCTATTATATTCTGGACGTATTGGACGTACCGGATCATTAAAACCTCTGGTATTATTATGGGGTTTTCCTCTACCTACATAAGCTATCGTTTCTACTTGCTCTGACTCTTGCTCCTCCTCCTCTCTGTTTAGGTCAGCGGCGTCTACCTCTAATCTTTCTTCGTGTATTCGTTCTACTTCTTTGCGGATCTTTCGGTACATGGCGACTATACATAACTGTTTATCATGTCTCCCTTCTGATACATTCTGGCCCCAAGTGACAAGTTTTTGCATTTCTTCCGGATTTACCCCAGGCCGGTCTTGATTTCTGATTACACAGTTTATGAGGAAACGTAACAGTTGTCCTTGTACCTCCGCTTTCTGGTACTCCATGGCTCTGCTAATACTTTCAGGACCTCGCCCTGACTGGACAAAGTGATACATATTTTCTAAATGTGTAGTCATTCCTGGTAGCTTCGTTAAATATATTGCAGCTCGTCGAATACGTAATGATGACAGCAGCATTTCGTCCCGTTTACCGGGCACAGGATCATATCTACAATCTACTAGAAGTTCCTTAAGCATGTCGGGAGTTGCTAGTTTGGGCGTACGTTGGTGTGCTAATTCTCTAAGGGAAAATTTATTTCCTCTGGGTGGTGTAGAAAAAATGTCCGTCGTACCTCCTGTAGCACCGTCTGGGGTGCTGGACGTGAAAGGATTTGTTGAAGGTGAGACAGAGATTGTAGATGTGGGAAAAACTGTAGAGACGGACGGGCCTGTTGGAACTTGTGTAGGAGTTTGTAGTTGCGGGGGTACAGACGTATGCTCTTGGTGTTGAACACCATCGGCAAGCGATGTGGGTGGTATGGCATTAGCATACTCGGGAGCTGCGTCGTCTAAATAGGAGGAAAGAAAAACGTCCTTTGCTGTTTTGGGATGTGATTTGGGATGTGCTTTTATCGGAAACAATGGAGGTGGCAAGTCTTTTGGCATTTCCGGAGTAGCCTTAGGTAACCCTTCGGCCAGAAGTGGATACATACCATTCATAAGGGCGTTTCTTTGTCTATCTACTTGTTCTGATTTTACTCGGGTACCTTCCACAAGTAATAGATTTTCTCGAGCTTTATTTGAATTCTCTCTACCTTTCTCTTCCTGTCTGAGTGTTTTTTCTGTACGTCTATATGATTCTTTACGCCATAATTCAATGGCATCTTTCTGTGACTGTCTGGCTTTCTTTTTCCATAATTCTTCTTCTACTCTCATGATGCAATCTGCATCCCAAGTCCCTGCTGCGGGCCATCTCTGACTCTCTGGTAATTCTTTGGTGTAATCCACCCATAAATCAAGAAATAATACGGCATCTAGACCATGCTTATGATACATAAAGTATCCTGGAGTGTCCCTAGGTGGAATGGGAACAGCTTCTTCGAGTACACCTCTTCTAGTTTTGATCTGTCTTAGTTTCGAAAAGAGCGGCATTTTTAGACCTTATTACTAGAACACACTTTATACATAGAAACACAATAATGAACAGTCATTCATACCACAATATATAGAACGTATTTAAAACATTTAACGCTTAACAGTTTTACGAACAATGATAACTAATAGAAAACTAGTTACTGACATTATACTGACACTAGATAATACTTATTTATATGCAAAACATACTATATATACTGCTAAACAGTACAGATACACTGCTGAAACAGTGCAGACCGGACTTGTGTACCCAAACCCGTCTTGACCGGCACAGACTATGTGCACGTAAAGTGCCTCCCCGGTAATGGTACTCACCGGGTAGCTCGGAACGGAAGGCCTCGGAACGGAACTGAAACTGGACCGGACTGGACTCGACTCGACTGGACTCGGAACTTCGGAACCTGGTGGGACTCTGTATACCTCGGATCTTGCTCTCTCAGCTAGGCTCTGGTCGGGATACTTCGCACTTCTCACCGCCTCGTCTGGGTGTTGATCGCAGCCTCAGTCGTCCCCGCTTGGCCGGAGGGAGATACAGGAAATCCTGCAGGTATGCGTTTTTGTCCGTTCAGCTGTGGCAGGAGACCGGGCCTGCAACGCACCGCCGGCGCGTGAGATGAGAAAGTGTCCCTGTTCGGGCGCCAATTTCTGTGGTAAATATTTCGTTACCGGTACTATTTTTTATGCGGTAAAGTCTTAGTGAGAATAACTCAGTAAAAATAAGAGGCAGAATCCGTGGTATTAGAGGTTTTAAAAGGGCTTTATTCCAATACAAAGGAAGACAATTCGAATTGTGGGCCTTCTGTTCCATCACCACGAAAGTTCAGGAAGGAAGGAGCATATATTATTGACAGGTAATCATTTTTATAGAAAAGGCATTACAGTGAAACAGATACAGTAGGCGTAACAACTGATAAGACAAAATAAAATATGCATGCGTAACTAGAATAGGCGTAACTAGAAAACGTCATTATACATGATGTCACAAGTGGGTGGATCCATAAAAGAATCCTGCAATGTCAGCAGAAATATTTGGCAGAGATGCGCGCGCAGCCGCATGACGTGTGATTGACGTGCAACTAGAGGGTGAAGGGGACTTGACATTTAGCTCTACATGTGGAGACAGAAGTCTGGGGTTATGTCAACCTAATCCCAAATCATATCTAATATCCTATGTTTAAAGAACTGTGTTATCCAAAAGGAGAGGTCTCTTAGGATAGAATCTTATTCTATACTGACTATACTGACTGTTAGTGCGTGTACAAGCGTCTAAGTGTCTACACTAGATGCGAGGGGGTAGGAATATTCCATGGTAACGGGGCTATGAATTTCTTGCATGAGGACAGCGAGGCCTGGCCCCTTTGCACGGTAGCTGGAGGAATGTTTACCTAAACTACTAGACAGGAATGCATCGGATGAGGAGCGAAGGAGATAATCTCGAAGGTGAAATACAGTTTTTGGCAGGCGACAGGCTGGATCAGGCACCGTTAGCCGCGCAAGGAGTAAGACAAAGTTCATGGTCACAGATGCAGGCTCAGACTGGAGCTTTCAGAGGCAGAAGGCAGGAAAAGGCTTGATGACAGAATTCGGGCCTACTCGCCTGAATCTGTAAAATGTGGAAAGTGAACCATATAAAGTCGGTGGCCTTTCATACTTAGGAATGGAATATCTGACCCATTCATGGCGGGTCTGAAAGAGGACAGATTGACGGTGGACGCACATATATTTGCGTCTTTAAAACTGGAGCAGGAGGTAACATACATGTACTTATAGCATGCACATGGAGCCGTTGGGGTCTACGATAGGGGACATAACTGATCACAAAATTCATATTTCCTCAGGTGCCACCATTAACATATTAGTGAATTGTACTGTAAAGAAACCGAACCACAAAGCGCTGCACCTCAAATGCCCGCCAGATACTACAATAGTCTACCTTGATTCTGCGCTCATTCCTACTTATCTGCAGTTAATTAAAGGGACCAAAGTGAATTCAAAGTATCAGCAAAAGAAAAAGAAACAGAGTTTACAACTAAATTAATGCCTTTCTTACCACGTATGTTGAGAAATATGCCCTTTCTTCTCTACACAGAAACAAACAAAAACAAGTAAACAAACGAGGAACGGCTCAAGCTTGTAAAAGACACCCCGTGATTAACGTATTAAAGCAACGTCTTACCAAAATCACTGATTGCAAGCTTCGTGTCTGAAAAGCAAACCAGGCATCAATTAAATGTCAGCCCTTGTTTAACCAAAGTACCGAAGTTAAAAGTAAAGTCAAATGTCTAAATATCTAAGCGGCTGAAAGCTCACCCGCTGCTCGCGCCGACAGTCAGTGAATCCAAACTGTCCTCAGAACTGCTACCTGGCGTACGTGCGTCATGACGTGTGCGGTTTTAGAAAGGGCGTATAAATCAAAGGTAACTTTATGCGTACCTTTCTATCCGTGCATTGCTACTCGCACATGGCTAAGAATGAGCCAACATTGAGCGCACTGCATCTAAGAAAAAAACGCTGTGAAAGGCGTGTAACCATTCCTCTAAAAAAATGTGAATACTAGGAGATGTTGAATATGTGACACTATACAAGACAGGAGTAGGTAAGTAGAGACTAGGGTCCTACAGGGGCTGCAAAGTAACCACTGTTAAACTTAAGTCAAACACAAGGCTCACAATAGAAAACCAAGTGCCCAATACGCAAAACAGAAGAAGACAACAAAAGAGAAAGGAAAGTGCATAAAAAGTGACAAGTAAAAGAGTTGAGTATCAAAATATTGTGTGTGCGTGCAAATCCTGTACAGAGGACAAAGATAAACCATATGTTTACAGGAAACACAATAATTCATAATGGTCATTGAGACCTCCAGGAATAATGGTACCTAAGTATTTGATCCAGAATGTTTCTCTGCGTGCTAATGAAACATTGTAGTCTATCCCCGGAACTGGGTCAATATTATCTAGTACAGTAAACCTGATCTGGGGGATGGTATGTGGTGTTTGACCCAATGTGCGGCTAGGCTGGAGTTACAATTTTTATTGCAAATCATGCTTTTGTGTTCTATGATGCGTGTTTTAATTTTATGCAATGTTCTCCCTATGTATGTCAATCCACACGGGCATTGGATTGCATAGATGATGCCCTCTGTGTTACAATCTGATGTGTGTCTTAACTGAATCTTTTGTCCTGTGTGTGGATGAGAAAAGGTGTTTCCTGGAATTATAGTGCCACACTGGCCGCACTTCCAACATTTCCTCATGCCTCTGTGTGTTTGTGTAGAAGAAATGGATTTGGGTTTTAACAGTTCCCTCAGGTTTTTTGGGCGATTATGAGCAAACATAGCTTTGTCCATGAACACTGATGCGAAGTCGACCTCTTGCTCTATGATTTCCCAACGGTTCATGATGATTTTTTTAATCATTGTTGATTGCACGAAGTGTTTTATGACAAACACTTTCCATTTCCTAACAGACTTAACGGATTTTAGTAGCAGATCTTCCCATCTCTTATGTGCTACTACTTCTTTAGCTGAATTCAATACCTGATCGGGATATCCCCTGTCTTTATATCTGTTGAGTTGGTCTTCTATGAGAGAATCGCTCCGTTCTTCTTGGGATGTGATTCTTTTTATTCTAATCAATTGGGACACTGGCAGGTGTTTTTTCGGATAAGTTGGATGGGCGCTGGTGTAATGTAAGGCATTGTTTACATCCGTAGGTTTTCTGTACACAGAAGTTTGTAACCCATCATTGTCTTTTGTATTTCGATGTCGAAAAAACTGAATTGTCTGAGGGTGACTGGTGAACGTGAATTGAATCCTTGGGTTACATTGATTCAGTTCATTGATGCATCCTTCCAGCACGTCACGGGTTCCTTTCCAAATGACTAAGATGTCATCTATATAGCGCATATATGTAATGAGGTTTTCTTGCCACTTTGGATTGTGTATTATATGCATTGCTTCAAAATGTGCCATATAGGTATTAGCGTAAGAAGGGGCTCCTGGAAAATCCATAGAGGTACCTGTGCGTTGTAAAAAAAATGTATCTTTCCAAGAGCAGTAACTGTGATAGAGTAAGAAGTGGAGTAACTCCAAAAGAAATACTCCATTATCATCATGTGTAGAGGTCTGTAGAAGTTTCCATTCCACTGCATCCAAACCCTCATTGTGGGGAATAGAAGTGTATAAAGCCACTACGTCAATAGTGTAAAGTAAAATCTCTTCTTTGAAATGATGGCTTATTGCTTCAAGTTTTTTCAGACAGTCAGTGGTATCCTTTAAGTATGTGCCCCAGGATTGTACCAACGTTTGTAAATGGTAATCCAAGTATTGTCCTATCGGTTCATGGATGAATCCACATCCAGCTACTATTGGTCGAAAAGGGGGGTTTACCGCATCTTTGTGGATCTTTGGAAGCATATATATGTCAGGTGTTTTAGGTGTCGTTTTCTGTAAGAACCTTTTGGTAGTCTCATTGATCAAACCCATTTCCTCAGCTTTTGACAAAATAGATCCAAGAAGTTTCATGAATTCATTTGTGGGATCTGTGTCCAACTGGATGTAAGTTTCAGTGTTGTGAACATGTGAATTCACACTGTGTTCATAAAATTCCGTGTCCATGGCGACAAGTGCTCCCCCTTTGTCTGTTGGTTGAAACGTTATATCTCTGTCCTGTCTCAAAGAATTGAGGACACGCAATTCTTTCTTGGTCAAGTTAGTATGCTTAGGTATCCTATATTTTATTTTCTCCAGATCTTTTTTGACCAACAATTCAAAGTTGTCCAAGCTTTTGTGCGAAAATGGGGCCATGAAATAGCTTTTAGGGCGGAAGACTTCTGGTGATTTAATTTGATCTTGGTGTTGTGTGGTGGAAAAAAAGAACCATCTTAGTCTGAGTTTTCGCATAATCTTGAACAGAGCCACTTCAGTTTCTAATGCATTAGACGAATACGTGGGAACATATGACATGCCTTTATTTAATACTCTATTTTCTTCTGTGCTGAAGCTTCTTTTTGAGATGTTCATCACTAAGTTCTTCATTTCCTGAGATTTCTCTGAGGCCTGCCAGACTCCGTGACTTTTTTTGATTTGTCCCCTGCGGGTTCTTTTTCTTTGTGAGGAATACTTTTGTCCGGAGGATGGTTTGAAGATTGGCCTTGTGCCAAAAAAGATGGTTTGTCAGTAGAAGTCGATGCTGCACTGTCTGTAGGCCTGTTGATCTGTTCAGTAGTGTTTGGTGCTGGTGGTCTTTGCAAAGAAAGTTCTTGATCGGTCACTACGCTTTCTTCAGAGGATGTATTGCCTGTTCTTTTAAAGAATCTCTTCTGGGCCTATGCCTCAGCCCACGAGTATACCTCGTCCAGTTTGTAATCAATGGTATCTCTTCTGAATTTGCGTATCGTACGATCATGAACCTCTTTGGCGTGTGCATTCAATCTACCATTGATATTATTCAGTACCTTCATACAATCTTCCTGCTCCATCCATTCTGTAATTTCATCCTTGAGTTTTGTGATATCCTGCATTAGTTCATTGAGTATGGAGGAAAGTTCTTCAATGATTAACAAAATAAGATCAAGCGAGCACTTATTCAATATGGCATACCATTGTGCCATGAAGGATTTGTTGAACTTAAAGAGCATTGGTTTTAAGGCAATTCTCAATCCCCTTGGTATGCGTTTCACTTTGTGGTATACAATCAGTGTAGTGGCATGGAGACGCTGGTTAATTTCCTTGCGTATGGTATATTCAAGTTGACGTAGTAACTGAGTGGTAGTTCCTGCAGCGGTGCTAAAAGTGCGTGCTTCTTCAATATGTGAATAAATGGACTCAGCGTCCCCCGCTGAATAAACTTTGGTTTCTGCATGATTTGTGGTCAAATCAACTATGTCTTTGAAAGAGTTGTTGGGTGGGGGGTGTTGGTCCATGATGTGGGCTTTGAAGTTGAACTGCTTTGTATGTGTGTAGACCTGCACACCTAATGAATCAGTTTTTAACTTAAAGTGGTACTTTTGGATTAGGGTATATTTTAATCTGTTTTGCGTGCCACTGCGTGATGGGGTATAGCCCTAAACCCGGTGTACAAACTGCCTGTGTGAGGACCCAGAAAAATCGGGACCTGCGCAGTGCACAGCTGATGTTCCTGTGGTTTTAAGCATTTTATCTTTTTTCATTCAATACTTGAAATCATAATCAAACATTTACACAAACTGGTTTTGCAATCATATTTTTCATATTTGATCTTCATATCTTACAAATTTTGGTGAAAACAAGATGCGTTAATGGTAACATGCAATAAATACAAATTATTCGTACAATATATTGCTTAACAGACAAAGCTAAAATGTGATCCAATGCATTTTGGGTTGGAAAACCTTTCTTCAGGGGTACATTTAATACGTTAACAGTGATACGGAGTTTAGATGAGCAACTGAGAGCTACCTGTTAGGAACTACAAAAACAAAAAAACAAGAATAAGAACATTATCAATATCATGTATACTTCATCAAGAATTACAATATGAGTTAAGGATTTGCACACTCCGTGTTGAAACTGAATAAGTGATGTGCAGATACTTTAGTTAGAGAGGAGGAACTGGCAAAACGGTATTCCCAAAAGTGAGTGAAAAGAAGAATCGAAGGTGCAAAAAGTGACGAAACACGCAACTTGCCGGTGCCACCATTAACATACTAGTGAATTGTACTGTAAAGAAACCGAACCATAAAGCGCTACACCTCAAGTGCCCGCCAGATACTATAATAGTCTACCTTGATTCTGCACTCATTCCTACATAGCTGCAGTTAATGAAAGGGATCAAAGTGTTTTCAAAGAATCAGCAAAAGAAAAAGAAACAGAGTTTACAACTAAATATATGCCTTTCTTACTGCGTATGATGAGAAATACACACTTTCTTCTCTACATGAAAATAAGTATTGAATGAAAAAAGATAAAACGCTTGAAACCGCAGGGACATCAGCTGTGCACTGCGCAGGTCTGGATTCTTCTGGGTCCTCACACAGACAACAAGTCTAGCTAGACATTGAGAGAATAAAGGGGGGTTAGGGTCTATC
The DNA here is from genome assembly GCF_964204655.1 of Triturus cristatus. Classification (NCBI taxonomy): domain Eukaryota; kingdom Metazoa; phylum Chordata; class Amphibia; order Caudata; family Salamandridae; genus Triturus; species Triturus cristatus. The sequence goes on along the minus strand of NC_140581.1, from coordinate 748,233,546 downwards.
CATGCTGATGCTATACATAACCTGTAGATTGTCATGGCCACAAAAATCAGAGCCCCACCGTTCTTCCAATCTGCAGTATCCTGGATACCCAGCAAGATGGTAGTGGGTGATAGCAAAATATCTCGTTTCAAGACTTAAAAAAAAAAATCCGGAATTTGATTAAGCAAAGGCCCTAGATGTACGCAAGAAGCGAACATGTGGATGGAATCAGCGCCAGATTCCGCACATATAGGGCATCGCGTTCCCCTACCTGTCCCCCACTTAGCGATTCGACCTGTAGTAAAGTAGAGAAAGAAGCCAGTTTTGTAAAACTGTGCTTGAAGCTTAGCTGACAGCAGGTCAATCTCAGCAGCATGTAGTACACAACCAAAGACATTATGAGTAGTGTCTAATTTTTGCTGCCATTTACAAGAAAATCTAGCTAGATCATCCGGCATAAGATTGTTCAGGGTTGTATATATGTACCCGATACGGGACATGGTGGACCCACATAGTTTGTTGATTAGATCATTTGGGGAAAAACCCCGAGGGCCCACCAGCCTTTCGAGCCAGAAAATCGATATTTTCATATTCTGCAATAGTATTTCATAGGTGAGTTACACATTTGTAAGGCGTGTTATGTTTTGTGGAGGAGTGCTTTAGTGTTTGTAATGATATTTTAAACTTTGTCATGCATTATGTATAAAGCTTGCAAAGCACTGGTGAAATTTGATGTTTGAAATATGTCACCAAATGTAGGAATGCGTACTGTAGTCTGTTTTATTGTACTGAAATGAAGATTTAAATAAGTTGTCCATTCTAATATATGTCCGTCCTTCCTGAGTCTGTTATAAAAGTAGTAGAGACAACTGAGGTTTAGAAACATGTTGACAGATGCATTAAATTGTATCCTAGTCTATATAAGTCATTGGGTGCGAAACATCCATTGAGCTCCAGGCAATGATACATGTGTTGTATTGGCTTGTATTAATTTATTTATAAAGTTTTATATAGCGCGAACATGATCCTGAAGGATATCAGAGCGCTTTACAATTTGAGGGAAAGGAAGGTAACAGTTGCAGTACAGGCATCAAAAGGAATACCAACCCAAACAAATCAAATATGCATACCAAACAAGAAGGTTACAATCAAAAGGGGACAACGAAGAATAAGATAATAACTGGTACATAGCGAACTGGGAAGGGAGAAAATGATTAGTAAAGAAGAATAAACCCAGCGCAGGGCTTAGGGTGTAAGTCCAATGCATTATAGCAGACAATCCAAGACCCTTTTAAGGTAAGAACTTGTTCATGAGGAATCTTTTTACTTCTAATTTGAAGGCCACCTTGGAGGAAATTTTGCATATTTCCGGTGGGAGAGAGTTCCAGATCTTCGGCGCAGAGATGGAGAAAGCTTGGTGACACATTCTCTTTTTGCGAAAGATCTGTGGCTTCAAGAGGAGAGAGTTAGCACTCCGAGAAGGTCTACCACATCCGGATAATTATAGCTTTTGCGCTAGATAACTGGGGGTTTTGAAGTGGAGGGCTTTGTGCAACAGGCAGCCAATCTTTAGCTGAATTCTTACTTCATAGAGCAACCAAATTAGGGATTTTAAGACTGGGGAGATATGCGCATTTCTTTTGGTACCCATAACAAATCTGGACACAGCATTCAGTGAAGCCCTTAGTGGGGCCAAGGTATAGCTGGGGAGGCCACAGGGCGTAGCACTGCCATAGTCTAGCCGTGGCAAAACAAGTGCTTGGACCACTTGCTTGAAGTCAGCTTGTGGGAGGAAAGGTTTGAGATTCGTGAGTATCCTCCTGAGGTGATTAGCTCCCTAGCACACATTGCTGATATGATTCTTCATGTTCAGATGTTTGTCCAGGGTGATCCTGAGAGATTTGGCTGAGTCAATAATGAGGGGGAGCAGTTGACGGCCGTGAGGTGGTTCATCAAAGGTCTAACTTGGGGATGTGATTCGAAGGAAAAATTAGAAGGAATTCTGTTTTGGAGGTGTTGAGCAAGAGGTGGTTCTCAGATAACCAGTTTTGAGTATTTATTAGGGTAGTGTTGAGTGATATAAGGTTATCCGGGGAGGAGATTTTCAGATGAAGTTGCATATCATCTGAATACATATGGAAGAGAATGTCCGCGAAATTTAGTGCACTAGCTAATGGTTCAAAGAACAAGTTGAAGAGTATGGGAGATAAGGCGGTCCCTTAGGGGACCCCCATGGATACTGGTGATGGCTGGGAGAGAACTTTTTGGGATCTGTGGTGGAGGAAGGAGGAGAACCATTTCATCACCGAACCAGAAAGGCCCATCCTGTGCTCCAAAACGGATAGGAGGTTGTCCTGATTAACAGTGTCAAATGCAGAGGGAAGGTATATAGTTATTTATGCATTATAATGGAAGCTGCGTTGTCAAAATTACATTGTAAAATTATGCGTTGTAATTGAGTGCGTTGTAACATCATTATACTTGAAATAAGTTTGAGACTCACAATAGTGACATAAGAAGAGTTGGTCTTTCATATTTGCCTGAGCCTTAGTTTGTGAGGTGTCGGTGAATATTGAAGCTGCAAGAGAAAAGTGAGGTTTAATACATGTTGGCAGAGGGATTAGAGATTAGGCTACTTTGTATGAGTCTCTGAAAAGGGACATTCAAAGTAGGCTGTATAAATGTAGGTGTCAGCTTGAAATGGGAAGTGCAGTCTGTCTGTCATGGTTGTCCAGAGTGGTCGCTGGGGGGATGGTGGGAGATGAGTCCACCTATGCCCCTAGGCAGACACCATGATACTGATTGGGCATGATTGGATGTGCGAGTTGGTGAGCATAATACGCGTGGCACAGGGTGGGACTGCAACTCCCAGAAAACCTTTAGAAGGCCAGCTGTAGGAGACTGAAAACGGAACCCTGACTACAATTCTTGTCAATCCAGACCCAGAGCTGTACTCACCTCTTCACAGCAGCATGGAAGGAGCCAAGTCAGCAGTGTCCAGGTTTGAACGCCTCCATTGCTCTGTGACACTACAGTGCAAGACCTTTTTCTCTGAGTTTCAAGCAGACGCAGTAAGTTTCCGTCTTCCTGGTTTGGAAGATTTGTATTCTTTAAATTTGATTACGCGCTCTGGACTGAATGCTTCATCACTTCCCAGGGTTCCTGCTATTCAACCAGAAAGCTACTGCATTGCTCACTGGCAGTTGTGGAGGTAGGTTCTGTCGATGTACTGCATACACTCTCTTTTCCTGAGAGGTTTGCATACCATTAAAGGCACCTGGTTGTTTCCTTGCTTTACTTGATGGACGACTTGCAGATGCTTGGAATGTGGTAATCTTTTATCGCTTTCATAGACCCGGTGAGGTCTGTCAGCTTTTTGTATTTAGTTTTATGATTTTTTCTACATTATAACATTTACCAGCATTCTTGAGGATTCCCTGGAAGGAACCTGATACAGGAGTTGTGTCCTCCGCCTTGGGGCAATGTTCTCTTCCAGTCTTTATGGTGTGGCCCGCCTGTGAGTAGACTGAATGAAGGTTTATACATGATTAAGTTTATTATGAGCATGTGCATGGTGAATGGTAATTGTCTTGTTGTCTCCTCTTACCTGCAGATCACTGCATTCAGTTAACTGTCCATATTGAAAGAAGTATTTCACAGTCTAAGAGGACAGAAGTGGTTCAGTGGTGGCAGTCTGCTACTGTTTCTTCTTTCTTATTTTATCCATCTCCCTTTTCCCCTGCTTGCTCCTATGCAGGGCTGTGGGTTGTATATACTATCTGCCAGTGGCACAGGGTGGAAGTGAGAAAGCTATGATTGCTCTCGATGGATCTGTACCATAAGGTTGGTGACTACCAAACTTAGTTTCCTATCACAGCCTGACACTGCCAAGTTTAAAGGTCTGTGTGCTCTCGTGAGTGAGGTATTTGTCTATTTGTACATGTATTCTAGCTTGTGCTGTGCATCAGAAAATGCTAGCATAAGAACCTGGTATCTTCTCAAACAAGTGCACAAATCTTCTCAGTTCTGCTCAGTCATTTAGTCACAGAGGCAGACATGTCTTACCTATGTAGGTGTCACAGAACCCCTCAAATAGACTGTTCAATACCCAGATGCCCTGTATTATTAGCAGAAAGAAATACATACACCTTCTTATACACAAATGTAGAGAGCATGCAATCTAAAACACAGGTATTCTACTATTTGTAGTTTTTTTGTGTGTGTATCATGTCACTAGGAAAAGGCATAGGCACATGCATTGATGCCTTCAGAAACATGGTGAGACTTAGAACAGTGACATGGGAAGGGCTGCTGCTTTATTATTTGGCTAGGCCCAACATTCTGAGCAGTTAGTGAATATTGAAGCGGAAAGAAGAAAAGTGAGGTTTAAGACATGCTGGCAGAGGGATTGATGATTAGGCTACTTTGTATGAGTCTATGGAAAGGTACACTTGAAGTAGGCCATAAAAATGTAGGTATCTAATGTATTCTGACATGTGCATTGCATCTGAAGATGCTAGCTTAAAAACCTGAAAGCTTCTCATACAGGTCCCCAAATCTTCTGAGTTGTGCTCTGTCATTCGGTCACAGAGGCAGACATATCTTAACTATGTAGGTGTCCCATAGCCCCTGAAATAGAGTGCTCAATACCCATGTGCCCTGTATTATGAGCAGAAAGGAATACATACGCCTTCTTCTGCTCAAATTTAGAGAGCATGTGGTCTGAAACACAGGTATTCTACTATTTCTAGGTTTGATTTTATGTATCATGTCACTAGGAAAAGGCACAGACACATGCATTGATGCCATCAAAAACATAGTGAGACTTTGAACACTTACATGGGAAGGGATTGCTGTTTTATATTTGGCTTGGCCCAACTTTCTTAGTAGTCAATGAATAGTGAAGCTGGAAGAGAAAAGTGAGGTTGAAGACATGTTGGCAGATGGCTTAGTGATTAGGCTACTACGTATGAGTCTGTGGAAAGGTATAACCGAAGTAGGCCATAAAAATGTATGTTTCTGCTTGAAATGGGAAGTGCAGTCTGTCAAATTCAAAAGTATGCGTGCTCTTGGGAGAGACATATGTATCCTCTTGTACATGTATTGTAACACGTGTTGTGCAGCCGATGACCCTAACTTAAAAACTATGTAGCTTATCATACAGGTGCACAAATCTTGTCAGTCCTACTACACCATTCAGTCGCAGAAGCAGAGATTGGTTACCTATGTAGGTGTCACAGAAGTCCTACTAGAGCATTTAGTCACTAAAGTCTAGATCATTTACGTAGGTAGTGATCATAGAACCACTAGAAAATAGAGGTAAAAATCTGACTGCTGTGTATAATGAGCAAAAAGTAATGCATACATCTTCCTGTACAGGAATTTAGAAAATGAAAGTGTACAGTAATTGATAAATGTTTTCTCCCAGACTCTCAACCCTTTACAGCTTTGCCAATGTGCATAGTTAGGTATGCTACATATTTATTTATTATGAAGAGAATAGCAATGTAAATGTAAGCAACTGCTTATTGATTATTACGAATATTAATACGTAATTAATTTCAAATTATTAATTGATGTAACAAACCATTGAAATTATTCTTTGTTTTTTAGATATTTACTTTATTTGGAAAAAACAATTGGAGATGGCAAGCAAACATGAAAAGAGAAGAGAGCAAAAAGAAGAAGCGCAAAAGGTTATACAGGAAAAAAGCTCTGCTGGTAAGAGAACTAAACAGGTTCCTCAAACAGTTTTACAGAGATTGAGAAAAGTCAAAAATGTTGAAAATAAAAAGAATAGTATTACAACAAATCAGAAGGAAAAGAAGAATTGTTATAGTAAAACAACATTATTTTATGGGAAAACAACGCATATTACAAGAAGAGTAATTCAAAATGTATTAAAACATTGTAAAACACATATAAGAAGATCAGCAGCTTATAAGAAAAGCAACAGATTGAAAGTGTAGTAGATAGAGCTTTTGAATTGATGAGAAAATATTTATATTAATATTGAAAAGAATATGAACATTGGAAAAAACAATGGTGTTTATGAGGGAGAAAAGCAAAAGAAAATTACTGGTTAATTAAAGTAACTTTTGTAAAACGTTTACTGGTAAATGGCAGCACACTTCCAGTACTGAGCCTTTCTTTAATGAAGAAAGCTACTTTTGAAAGAACACGTTAGTACATGCAGTTGATACTAGTGGTCGATGCTATGAGGTGAAAGATGGTTCAACCATTCCAAAAGAAAAAAAGGTTCCTAGGAATGTAAATGAAGTAATAGCTGAAGAAGTTCAAGGAAGGTGGACCCAAGCTCCTGTATATAAGTGGGATTGTAGCACTATTTGCCGTATTCAACAGGAATCTATTGACATATTATGATTTCTTTTACGAGATTGTGCCAAAAAAGTGTTACACAGAAGATTCAGATGTTACAAGGACTAGATCCATGCAAAATAAGAATATATACTAAATTGCAGGGTCATTCTCTGGCATGTCTTTCAGGAAAGGTGTGCCAAAATACTTTTCATGATTTAAGAATGTTAGCTGTACACCACTCTGAAATGCAGAAGTTAGTAAGGAGAATTTATTCTGTAAAAACTCTTGCATTATGTTTAAGTGAAATGAATACAGCTCATTTGCATGGATCTGTATCAGATGTACTGAAAGTTTGTGATGATACACAGTTTTGTTTTTTTGGTTCTGAAGAGGAGTGTAGAGAAACTGAGAGTTTGATAAGTGTAGGTGCTGAAGAACAGGAGAAAGAGACTAGTATTGATGATTTTGCAGAAGAAATTCCAAAGTTTAACACAGTTTCATCTGAAAAACCGAACTACATTTGTATTTGTTATGGACGTACTCACTATAGAAGTCAAACTAGGAATGTTGATTTATATTTGAAAAGTGAAAATGAAAACAATGATAAGTGGCAGGAATGTTGTCTTTGTTTGTAGAAGGTGAGCATTTGAGTTGGCTAGTGGTCACATTATTTCTAAGTACTGTTACAACAAATTAGAAGAAAACCAAATGCCCGCTAGAGCAGTACATAACAACTTAGAGTTGTTACCTATTCCTCAGGTACTGGCAGATTTAAATGTATATGAGTCTATTCTTAATCATGCTATACACCCATTTCAGGCTATAGTTCGTATGGAGCCTAAAACAGGTAATCTGCCACCAACAGATTTGCAAAAAGGGCTCAAAGGAAGAGTTGTGTACTTACCTTTAGGTTTTTAGAAAAATATTGAAACTGTTGCTGTGGAGAGAAAACAGTTTTATCTATTAGTTATTCTAGTAAATGCTGTATCAACAAAGAGTAGAAAAATTTGCCAAGAGTTTGTAGATGTTAATAAACTTCAAAAGGCTACATTATACCTGGCACAGAAAAATATTTATAACAATGTAAATGTTGATGAAGAAGTAATATGCTTACATGATGAAACAGTAATGTCAAGTGGCCAATTTGAAAAAGTGGACTAGTCCAGGAGTGAAGAGATTTATGGACATTATACAATACATCCTCTGCATTCGAAAGAAATCATAGGAAATAGTATTGAATTAATTCAAATGAAAGAAGCAAAGGGAACTCCACTGAGTGTATGGAAAAAAAGTTTGGAAGCTCATTGTTTTCCACAGCTATTCCCCACTGGAAAAGGTAGATGATTTGATGAGTGAGCTGTACAGATTCCAGATTCAGAATACCAATCAACAGGGGTGTATTGTGAAGATACAAGGTTTCAGCAGTGCATTCCATATATATTTAATATTCTGTTTGAAAGCGATTTGTCTGCACTTTCATATGCAGTGAACCAAATATTAAACACAGGAGTTCATCTTCAACATGTTTCCTCAAAAGAGTTCATGGACAAAGTTGAACAAAGAGATGGACATTTAGAATCTCAGTTTATTAATTTGATGGTGTGCCAACGTGGTACTAATGAACATTGGTATTGTCGTCATGGTGAACTTATATGCATGTTGAAAAACTTAGGTAGAGCTGCATGGTTTGTAACAGTTAGTTGTGCTGAATATGGGTGGGATGATTTACTTGAATACGTATGAGAAACAAATTCAAATGTTAAAAACATTGAATTGAAGACAGCTGGAGAACTCCTGTATATGTCTACAGGTATTCTAACCATAGGTTTCAAGCTATGATGTCATTTATCTGCAATAAAAACATTCCACCTTTTGGAGAGGTAAATCATTTCTTATGGCGAAAAGAGTACCAAGCCAGAGGTGCGCCTCAGATACTCATGCTATTATGGATAAATAATGCACCAACATTTGAAACAGATAGTGATGAATCTGTTTTGTCTTTCATCGAACAGTATGTTACATGTGCCATTCTAATAGAAGGAGGAGAAAAGAGCTTGAGACAACAAGTTTTACAGTATCAGAGTCATAGATGTGGGAAATACTGCAGACGGAAATATAAATGTAAAGGAAACTTTTATACAGAATTTTGTTTTGGATTCCCACGTCCTATCATTTCTAAAGGAAGGGTAAATAGTTTTTTCTCAGCAGTAAGACATACAATAACTCGAAAATCTCCCAAGAATATATGCAATGTAAGAAGAGCAGAAGCTTCAAAGTACATTAATGACTACAATCCAGTTATTTTGAAAATGTGAAATATAAACATGGATATTAAGTATATAGCAGATAATTCAATTGCTGTTGCTCATTATGTTACCTCATATATTACAAAATCTTAAAAGTCTGAGATGAAAGAAATGTGGGAAGGAGGTTCGGCAGAAAAGAGTCTTAGCAAGAAATTGTACAGCTTCAGCTTGAAAATGCTTTCCCATAGAGAGATTGGATCCTACGAATGTTCCGATCGCTTGAGCTGAGCCAGTATATATTCAAAATCAAGAGGAATCATTTGGATAAGTCTAGGTCTTGCTTCCACATGAAATAGAGTATTGAAATATTTAGAAGAAATTGAATACTTACACAGTATGAGCCAGAAAGTACTGATATTGTCAAAAATAATATGTTGGATACGTACTATCCCAAAAGGAGTCCACATCTTGAAAAGCTATGTCTGTATGAAATACTTCAGCATTATAAGTTTAAAAAGAATGTTAGAGAAAATATAAAAGAAGAAAAAATATGCAGTAATTGGATGTGATGGATGTTTAGTTAAACATGTCTAAGTGAATCTTATTAACCACAGAAAATGGAGTTGTGAAACAGCAGATAAGAGAGAATTTTTCTATTTAGCACTTCTGCAACAGTTCAAGCTTTGGCGTAATGAAACAGAATTACTTGGAGATTTTGACTGCTGTGAATATTCCTGTAATGCAACTAAAGACAGCATTCAATGCACAATTTTTCCAACTTACTTACAAATGTTAAATGATGAGATTAAACAAGAAGGTACTATTGCAGCTAAAATAGCTAGAGAAAGTTCACAAAGCAGTCAACGTTCTGGTCCACTGACTCAAGATCCACTGGGAAAACCAATTATTGAAATTGAAGCAGCAATAGCCATGAATGAGATAGAAACTGCAATGCAGCAAGCACAACAGGATATTATTCAGTTTGAAAAGTTAGAGGAACAACTAAATATTAAACAAAAAGAAATATATCTAAAAGTCAAACAACAGGTACAACATGGTTTGCTCCATGAAAAAAAAAGTGCCAATGTTCATCATTGAAACCTATTCTATTGTACCTTAGTGGTCAAGCTGGAACAGGAGAACGTTCCTTAATTAAAGTTTCGACCAGTTATCTTCAAAAAGAATTCTGATTTATCTTGTGTTGTAACACCTCCAACTGGATTAGCAGCACATAACATTAAAGGTATTACTTTACATCGATTACTTATGCTTCCTGTTGAACCAGACATTAAACTAGAATATCAGAAGCTATCTGGAGAAGTCTCAAGAGTACTGAAGAAAATCAAACTTTTAGTCATTGATGAAGTGAGCATGGTATCAAACTTAATGCTTGCCTTTGTGCACTTGAGAATGCAACATATTTTAAAACAGATTACGATGTTCTTTTTGGAGGAAAACATTTAATTGTATTTGGAGATCTACTACAACGTACTCCCGTTAAAGGACAGCCTGTTTTTAAAACGCTTCTCCATGATGACACAAGGTAATCTTTGGGAAATATTGGAAGTGTAAATATTTGGTTAAACTTTGAATATAAAGAATTTGCTCAAAATATGCGACAAGCAGGTGATGAAGATTATGGAAAGATTCTTAAAGACATAAGAATTGGTATGTTGACGGATATGGTAAACAAGCTTTAGAAAGACGGCTACTAAAGAACTTCAATACATATGAAAAAGAGCAGCAGAAGTAATGTAGAATATGGTTGTAGGAAACAAATCTATAGTTTGCCTAATGCCTAAACTGCAAGAGTGTTCTACATTCAATGAACAACCTCTCAACTTCGAAAAACAACAAATTCAGCAAATTACAGCTATTGACAAAATCAAACATCAGGGAGTAACATTTCTTTCTTACTGAGAAATTAAAGGCTAAATTGGATTCTTTGGAAAAGCCTGTATCTAAAACTGCAGGATTAGAAAACTGTTTACAGGTATGTAAAACGTGGAGTAATTTTGTGGCAGAATTTGAATGTAGAAGAAGTATTAGTAAATGGAGCAATAGGAAAAGCTGTTGATTTTGTTAATTTTCAAAATAGAGATGGAATAGAATTTTTGATTATAAATTTGACCAGAGTGATGAGGTAAGACAGATTTGGCATTGTGTTGTACGTTTTTTGCTTATAAAGGACTTGTAGGTTCGTAGACAACAGTTTCCTCTAGCATATGCAGTAACTATTCATCAATCTCAAGGTTTAAGTATAGACAGAGCTTTTGTAAATATTGGAAGTACAGTGTTCAAAGAGGGAATGGCATACATTGCATTGTCCCGAGTAAGAACATTGTCTGGTTTGTATTTACCACATCTTCATTATGAAATCATAGAAAATTGTGAAAAAAGATTCTGTTCTGCACTACATCATTTATTTCAACAGTTGATAAGTGACAGAAGTAAAATACATACTACTTCTAGCATTCAACATCTTTTAGATATGTGTACTGGTTCATTGACATTTACTCTAAACATACAACACGATGCACAAGAATTTCTAATGCTCATGTTTGGAGCATTAGAACATGAAGGAATACACACTGATAACTTATACGGACTAAGTTACAAATGGGACCATAAATGTAAAGAGTGTTCATTTAGTTCTACAACTCAAATACAATCAGAACGATTCCTATACTTAACAATACCAGACTGCAAATCAGTACCTTTTAACAAATTGATTAAAACAGCAAATCAGGATATGACATGTTCACATTGTAGTTCAGAGATGTTGTCTACATTACATATAGAAAGATTTGGAAAATATGTCATTTTAATGTTACAACGTTGCAGAGCAAATGGAAGAAAATTGTAACAAAAATAACAGATTTTTAAGGAACTCATCTCTATTTCAAGAAGAACTTATATAACAGTGGCTATTATTTTCTATGATGGACATTCTACAACATCTGGACACTATACTGACTATTTAAAGTGTAACAAAGGATGGACACATTGCAATGATGCCCACTTGGAATTCTAACCTAGATAGCGTTACCAATTACGAAATGCTTATATATTATTTCTCCAGTCATAGTTTTGAGTATATCATTCGGCCTATTGGGGAAGATGTCAACAGAAATTAGAAAGCACCGCAATCTATTAGTGTTTATAATTAGTGTTTTGATTATTATTTGGCCTAACTGATATTACATTCTGAAAATTGTGTTTAAAAGCAAATAGTTCATATATTTTTTATCAATATTGTACCAGAAGTAAATTAGATTGTCCATTTTTTTAATGTATTTGTGATAAATAATAGAGTTAATGTAGATGGAAGAAGTGATTAACAAAGTGTAGATAGGAAAACACATATCTAAACATATTGATAATGATGTGCTATGCTGATTTTGTTTTTTCTACAATCAATTTGATTGTTTTTTCCCCCGCTGTTCAATGATGATACTACATTCAAATTACTGTGTATGGTGATGTTATTTGCAATCCGAGAACAGCCAAAAAGGGAAACTGAGAATGTTATGTACTTCTACATGAATTTTGTGTTCTCAAAAATATAATATTATAATTTTTCCAATATATTATCATTCAATAACAGTTTTTCTTTTTTTTATAGTAGGTACTGTTCAATATTGATTTATTGTTAATGCTGTTTAGGATAATTTTCCTCAAAAATAGGTTTACTGAATGATGTATCTATATTACTTGAAATGTAAGAGTACATAATACAATATGCATGATTAACTGCAGAAATGTTTGACATGTAATTCTATGCTATTTGTTTCTAATATAAATAATGTTCATCTTTTAGACTATTTGTAAAGTATTATCCTATTCCTAAGGAGCAGTATCACACTTATGCAGTCACCTATGTGCTACCCACTCTCTTATACAACCAAGCAGGCACTACCCCTGTCCTAATCCAATCACACAATCAGTGCACATGCACTCATCCATTCACCAATCACCTAGAAACTATTGATGCACTCATCAAATCACCTAGACACTTCCTTTGCACTCATCCATTCACTCAGGCACTACACATGCACTCATCGATTCACTCAGGCATTATCCATGTACTCATCCATTCACTCAGGTACTACCCATGCACACATCCAATCAACCAAGAACTTCCCATGCTCTCATCCATTCACTCAGGCACTTTGCATGCGCTCATTCATTCACTCAGGCACTATGCATGCACTTATCCAATGACCCAGGCACTACCTTTGCAATCATCCATTCACAAGGAGGAGGTGACAATCGTCAACACCTATATAAGCTCAAAACCTAAAAATCAGGAATCCAGGAACTTAGTAGACCACCTGCTGTACATCAAAAGCACACAGAACACTCCCAACCTAATTCTTTCTGGGGATATAAACTTACAAATTCTAGGTTTATCAGATAACGAGGATGTACTAGTCCAGTCTCTTAACTTGAACATACCAGCCCCAACAAGAAGCGAGCACGGCAAACCATTCAAGCTGAGCAGGAAATTACTGAAAGACTTGGAGCACATCAAGCTAAGTGCACTGAATGGCAGCTTTCACGAACACTCCCCACCAGCCCCTTCAATCCCACCTGGAAACCATAAATTCATTCTTAGACTGCACCCTAGTCTCCCTCCCACTCTTCCATCATGTAGCAGGTGTCCACTTAGTGGACAAAGGGGACAGCGATCATCGACCACAGGAAGTATTACTCCAAATAACTTCACTTAAACCAACACTCCATCTAAAATTAATCAAGTCGTCACTGGTAGCTCCGGGGAGGTTCTTCAGGCTGCAAAAATGCTGTTACAGAATCAAACTGACCTCACAAGCAACCCAGGTAGCAAATTAGAAATCTTCATTGCTAAACTCTCAAGTTCCTTTTACTCAATCACCAAATATAAGTCATCTTTCGAGCCTAGAAAGGAGGGGTTCGTCCCTAGTGCACAGGCGATAGAACTGAAATTATTTAAAAAAATCGATAAACAAACTGGCTAGATCACTGAGTCATTATCGTGTGGACAGAAACTAAACTAACTATTACGCCAACAGAGAAACAAAATCAAAAAACTTATGTGGGACATTAACAGGTCCAATGAAAATGCGTTCTGGGCAAAACTTTCCCACGACTCCAAAGCAAACAACAGCACATGTTTCTGGGCCACCATCAACAAATCTCTGCATCCGGCTCAAGGAGGGGCATCATCACACATAACAGAGGAGTCCTGGACAGCTTTCTTGGAACCCCACTTCAACCTGCAAATAACCGGGTCAAGTATCACCGCGACCTTCAACTGACACACCTTGTTCAACCCGAAGGGAACTTGGAGGAAATGGACAACTAAACCTGTTCAACAACTATCAAGAAGCAAATCTCAAAAGGAAGGAGAGAAGAGTTTTGGTCAGGCACCTCGGGCAAAGAGTCAGACAGCTTAGGTATCTACCAGCTTCCTGGAAAGGCTCCATAATCTGGCATATCCATAAGTCTGGCGATAAATCTGAATATCACAGCTTGATTGCACTGCTGGATATTGAGGCAAAGTACTTTGCTGGCACACTATTGAGAGATCTCTAGGACTGGGCCAAGGTTTTTGCAAAGACGCAGGTTCTCTAACCAACATACTAACCATGTCACTCCTTATCGGCCTGACAAAAACAAAACAACAAAACAAGCTCTCAATTCCTTTTTTATTGACCTCAAGGCAGCCTTTGACAATGTCGATCGAGCAAGATTGTGACGGAAACTGGCACATTGGGGCATTCCATCAGCTCTTCCGAACCTGTTAATACATCTCCACACTGACACATAGGTGCAGATCAAACTAGGCAATGGCACACATCTTTCAAAGCGTATTCCAACCACCAAGATGCTCAAACAGGGCTATGTGCTTGCCCCAACCATGTTTAATCTTTATATGGCAGACATGACATCAACCTTAAGCTCATGCAATGTGCATGCCCCTCGACTGGGCGGAGAAGCCATGTCCAGCATTTCATGATATGGTCCTGGCAAGCCACACCCAAGTGGTAATGCAACGCCTTCTCAATAAAATGGAAGAATATGCAGTGGAAAACCATCTAAAAGAGAACCACGAGAAAACAAAAACCTTGACCCTAAAAAATGGTAAACGATGGAACCACACCTGGTACCTGAAACAAACTTCAATTGTGAACACCGCAGTCTACAAATAACTTGGGGTACTTATCGATGAATGGGGCCAATTTGCCAGCCAACTCAAGACGATCGGAAGAAAGGGGATGGTCATAGCAACAACACTAAGACCTACAGAGTCTTGTTAAACATTCCAGCCTATGCTTCTCCAGCACAGATCCAGTTAGAGTTCGGCCTAACCAAACATCTTCTGGCAAGGCAAGGGTCTTACTTAATCTGCTGGCATACAATCAGGAACGTACCTCCGAATACATTGAATCACCAGCTTTCACAAGAGCTTGTGACTCAGGCAATTCTTAAAGGACTCTTTCCGACCTTTGGGAAACTCAATCTACCCATATAATCTTCAAGCAAGCAGTCAAAAGGGCAATAAGGAAACTCTCCCTTGTTGAAGACAAAGCAGTCTTTACTTGAAGAAGCCATGCCTGGATGACAGTCAATGGATATAACTCATTCGACACACAGGTATACTTTAGCCTGCGATAGTCTAGGAAGACAAAAAAATCCTAAAATTCAGGCTAGGAATACTGCCAGCAATCCCACACCTCCCACCATGGTTGACAGTGCTACCTGTGAACACCTGCAGACTATGAAGTAATGGCATCAAGGACAATGCACACTTAATCTGCTCCTGCACCAACCTAAAGGATGAAAGGGTTCGCTTACTCAAACCTCAATTCAATCTCCGAGGGATCTGCACCCGGTGACATGCAGTGATTGCATGCTTTAATCTCAAATGCCCGCAGTTAAATGGGAAATTAGTTACATATTTGTCTCAAGTAGAACTCAAGCTGGGGAGAGTCGCACACCATCAGTCCTGATAATAGCCATTATTGCCACCACAACCAGCTGTAACCTCCACAACCAAGACTATATGCTCAGCTGCAGGAAGCCCTTTGGAACAGACTTCAGCGTTGCAGACAAACAAACAAAAGTGGAATATACCAAGCCAGTGGCTGCAAAACTCTGAGACTTTTATAGCCCTTTCAACCATACACTCCAATAGTTGAACTGACAAGGCGGAGGTAATAATTTGAAACACGGATGACCTTATTTCACTAGACAAAGCCTCCAAGGCTCACCTAGATTGCTATCATCTGTGATCATATTAATTTGTACACTACTCAAGCTTATGGTCTTTTTAATACTGTTCTTCTCTCTTTTTTACTTTTCCTTTTATATGAATTTTACAGTGCATTTTGTAATAGTTTTAATTAATCATACAGAATAACAAAATACTTTTTTCTCATCCATTCACTCTGATGCACTCATCCAATGATCCAGGCACTACACATGCACTCACTCAAATACTACCCATACACTCAACCATTCACTGGTGCACTACCCATGAACTCATGCATTCTCTCAGGTGCTACCCATGCAGTTGTCCAATGATGCAGGCAACACCTTTGCACTCATATATTCATTCTGGCACTATCCATGCAGTCATCCAATCATTCAGGAACTAACATTTCATGCAACCATTTATTCAGGCACTACGGATTCACTCATCCATTCTCTCAGGCAATACCCATACACTCATCCAATGGCCCAGGAACTAGCCTTGCACTCATCCATTCACTCAGCTATTATACATGCATTCATCCAATCACCCAAAGACTACCCATGCTCTCATCCAATGACCCAGCCATTACCCTTGCAACTGTCCATTCACTCAGCCAGTACCCATGCACTCATCCAATCACCCACACACTACCCATGTACTCTTCCAATCACTCAGGGACCACCCTTGCACTCAACAATTCACTGAGGCACTACCCATGCACTCATCCATTCTCTCCGGCACTACCCATGCACTCATCCAATGACACAGGCACTAGCCTTGCACTCATCCATTCACTAAGGCAATACCCATGCACTCATCCAATCATTCAAGCACTATCCTTGCACTCATCCATCCTTTCAGGCACTACACATTCACTCTTTGATTCGCTCTGGCAGTACCAATGGACTCATTCAATCAACCATGCACTATGTATATGCACTCATGCTATCACCTACGCACTTGTCATGCACTCATACAATCACCCAGGCACTACTATTACACTTAACCATTCAGTCAGGCACTACAGATGCACTTATTCAATCACTAATGCACTACCCATTCACTCTTCCAATCACCCAGGTACTACCTATGCACTCTTCCAATCAGTCAGATAGTAGCCTTGCACTCAACCATTCACTTAGGTGCTACGCATACAGTCATTCATTCTCTCAGCCACTAGCCGTGTAATCATGCAGTTACCCTGCCACTACCCATGCACTCATCAATTCACTCAGGTACTACGCATACTTTTTTTTAAAGCAAAATGTAAACAAAAAACAAGCACAATATAGTGTGCTTACCTCTCATCAGTGATGTCACTGACCATGTCATGAATGATGTAATATGTGACACCATCAGCATTGCATTGCGGGGGCATGAGTTATAATTAGCTCAGCTAACTAATAACAGCTGAATTTCTGTGAATTATATACAATCGTCAATTCTGTAGACTGTGACAAGGTTATAAGAATGGCCCTGGATTGTTCTCAGCAAGAGTATCATAGGTACTTCAAAATTTTGATGGGGAGTCATTGTCCTATGTGGATGATATTTATCTGATGAATGAGGAATTATTAGATCATTTGAACAGGGCGAACAACATAATTTTGAGGTTCACCTCTGATGGCTACAAATTTAACTTTAAAAAAATCAAACATTGCCCACCTGAATGTCCTATTTTTGGAATATGAGCTCTCAAGTGAAGGAAAAAGCCTAGCAGTTAATTTTTTGTTTGAAAAATGTGTGCTGCTCCAACCTTAAAGACTCTGAAAAATCTACAATCCATTTTAGTATTCCTAAATTTTGGGGAGACTGTACTGATTGCATACAAATCACACTTGTACACAAACGCTGAAATGTGGTTTGCATCCAGTGAAAAAATACCGACAGCAGTACAGACTGCTGTAGTGAGAGAAAGAGCATTGGCTCAGGGGAAACAAATAATTGTTGTAACCCTATTACCAACCTTAGAGGATGTTACTAAAGCAAGCATACCTAATGCTAAAGCAAGCATCGGCGATGAAAACATTGGGCTAATTGACTCTCTGCAACAGATGTAGACAAAAAATGTCATTCAACATTAAAAACACAAGCATTTTTGCAATACAAACAAGAATGCCCTCTTCCGAATGAAGTAATGCCTCTAGATCAGTATGAATACATAATTTACACTGATGGTTCAGCTCAGCCAGTTATAGGAAGTAAACAGCAATACAGTGCAGCTTGTGCAATTGTAAAGTGACATATACGGGATGGTAAGCTCCATCCTAGCAATACGTAGATCTAGACTCTAGGAGATTGCACGCCTCAGCAGGCAGAACTAAAAGCACTGATACTGGCTCTGAAAAATACGGGTCAAGAATTCCCCACACTAATTGTGTGCGATTAATTTTACTGTGTCCAGTCTTACAATGAATAGCTTCGCTAATGGGGCCAGAATGGATTTAAAGATTCAAAAGGTTGCACAATAAAGCATAAATTACTTTGGGAACAGGTGGCAGAGCTGAATAAAGGCTTGTCACAGGCTCAAATGATTCATACCCTGATTCATCAACGTGTCGGCGTGCACTTTGAAATTAATTCATTGACTGATGAATCCACAAAGGCTATGCTATTGCTGCAATCACTCATACTAGTACGAGAATAGAAGGACAGATAATGGTGGCTGTCACCGCTTCGCGTAAAAACAGCTGAGCCTTGAGAATAGGTTTTCCACTCAAGTACTCCCATAAGTTAGATGCACAAATTATTCTGTATGCTCGCGGAAATTGCGATAATTTGACATTTTTGCGTTCCGCGGAGAGCGCGAAAATGTCAAAATTTCCGCATTCCGCAGCTTAGCGATAATTTGTTTCTTGTTCGCGCTGTAAAATAATACATTCTCGCGCGGGCGCGATCGCCTTACCTGAATCCCCGCGTTCGCCAACAAGTTTTCCCGATCCGGTCGCGTTCTCCACGAGTTGTTGGATTGTTGGTAGCCATTTGCGCTGTCTCGCGACAGTTCGCGCCCGCAGTAATGTCATTGGTCACGCGATCACGTCTTTCTTCTCGCGATCATGCACCGCGAGAAGAGAGAAAACAAGATGGCCGTGCCCGCGAGCAACCGCATGGTTAAGTTGGCGAGCCGCGACCACGCAGAAAATACCGCGAACGGGCGGGAAAAAAACTTCCGCATCTTCGCGATATTTCCACGTGTTTGCGGAGATTTTTAACATTTTCGCGATAATTTGCAAAAGTCTCTTTCGCAAATTCCGCCCACCCCTACTTGCCAATACATTTTCAGTTACATATTGAAACTATAGAGGTACAGAGAAATGCGGAACAGGGACTTGTAATAATAGTAAATGGTGTCCTGACCAAGAGTAAGAAGAAATGGCAAGAGTTAGTAGATGTTATTAAAGTTAAAAATGCATTTTTATGTCTGGTACAAAATAACATATATAAACAAGCATTGGCATAGCCAATAGGTCTCGCCTTTGGGACCTTATAAGTGTTTAGCCATGCAACAGTTGCATAACTAAATACTTATAAGGTCACAAAAGTGAGACCTATTGGCTATGCCAAGCGAAAGTGATCGCAATCGCGATCAAACATCAAAGCGGCCGCAAAAGTGAAACTAATCGCGGTCAAGCACGGCGTGCGCGCCCACGCACATGCACTGTAGCTCTAGGCTGGCCTGGTAGCACTTTTTCGAGCCCTCTCAAAAAGTCTTGCCAGACCACCGCATGCGCTGGGTCAGGCGAGACCTAAAAAATGAAGAAATTCTTCAATATATCACACATTTGGAGGACAATACATCATCATCAACAGGTAAGATAGAAAAAGTGGATCAATGTAGAAGAAATTTAGGAACATTATAGCATCCACTCCCTACATTCTAATGAAATTGTTGGTGGTGCTATTGATCTATATCACCTAAAGAAGCAAAAAGAACTCCCTTAAGTGTTTGGGAAAAAGGTTTAGAAGATCACTGTTTCCCTCATCTCTTTCCTATTGAAGTATGTGGTAGGTATGATGAGCGGCCTGTACAAGTACCAGCAGCTAAGAACAGATCTACTAGACTTTATTCGGAGGACCTTAGATTTCATCAATTTATCTCTTATATTTTTAATCTACAATTTGAAAGTGATTTGTCTGCATTGTCTTATGCCGTAAATCAAATTTTGAAAAGAGGAGTAAATCTGCAAAATCGATCTGCAAGAGAATTTGTTGAGAAAATTCATGGAACAGATGAGCTGCTGGAATACAACTTGATTATTCTCATAGCATGTCTACGTGGGACTAACAGATATTGGCATCATCGTCACAGTGAGCTGAAATGCATGTTGAATTTAGAAGCATCTACATTGTTTCTAACACTCATTTCTACTCTGCTGAGTATGCATGGGATGAGCTGCCTCAATTCTTATGAGACACAAATTCAAATATAAAAGTAATTCAATCTCAAGACACCAGGAGAACTCTGCTTATTGGACCCTGCAAATGTTTGTAGATACTTTAACCACAGATTTCAAGCCATGGCTTTTATTTGCAACAAAAGTAATCCTACTCCACATATTCACATGTTGCTATGGGTAAAGGATGTCCCAAAGTTTGGGACAGATACTGATGAATCTGTGTGTTGTCTTTCATAGAGCAGTGTGTAACTTGTGCAATCCCAGAGGATACTGGTGACAAGATCTTAAGACAACAAGTTCTATAATTCCAAAAATCATAGGTGTGGAAAAAACTGTTGTCAAAAATAGAGATCGAAAGGGAAATTGTACAAAAGATGTCATTTTGGATTCACTCGACCTGTCATCTCACAAAGAAGACTCAACAGCTTCTTGTCTGCAGTCAGACATTCTCTTACACAGAAAACACCAAACAATACATACAACCGAAGAAGAACAGAGGCCTCCAAGTACATTAACGACTACAACCCTGTCCTTCTGAAGATGTGGAATGCAAACATGGATCTAAAGTTTGTTTCAGACAACTCTATTGCTGTTGCTCGTTACGTCACTTCAAATATAACAAAGTCAGAGAAGACAGAAATGTAAGAGATATGGGATAAGATTTCAGCCTGAATAGTCTTACAAATAAATTGCACAGTTTTAGTTTGAAGATGCTGACCCACAGAGAAATAAATTCATATGAATGCTCAGACAGCTTAAGCGCAGCTAGTTTATTCTCTAAGTCAAGAGAAATTGTGTGGGGAGGCCTAGGACTTGCAACTAGTCGAAATAGAGGATTAAAGTATTTCCCAGAAATACAGTATCTCACTGAATTTGAACCTCAAAGTAGAAACATTTTGAAAACCTACATGCTGGATACCTACTACTCTAGAGAAGAAGTAGACATCTTGAAAACATGTCTGTATGAAATACTTCAGCATTATACATATAAAAGTAATGCTACAGAAACATAGAAGAAGGAAGATATGAACTACTTGGATGTGGTGGTTGTTTGGTAAGACATAAAAAATAAAAATCTTATCACCATAGAAAGCTGAGTTTCCAAACAGCAGAGAAAATCTTTTTTTTCTACTTGGCACTTTTGCAGTTGTCCCGGCCAGAGTTACAACTCTGTAAAAACTTTTGTGTAATTTTATGTTGGAATTAAATGTTGAAGAAGGGTTATTAAATGGGGTAATGGGAAAAGTTATACATTTTCTTAATTAAACAAACATTGATGAAGAGGAATACTTTGTAATACAATTTGATCAGGTCAACAGTGTCAAGCAGATTTGTTGATATGATGTATATTTTTTGTTAGTAAAATACTTATATGTGCAGTAAAAGCAATTTCCAGTGTCACTAGCATATGCTGTAACAATCCATAAATCACAAGGGTTAAGTGTGGATGCAGCTTGTATCTAAAGAAGGAATGTCATATGTAGCATTTTCATGAATTAGAACATTGTCCAGTTTGTTTTTGATTGACTTTGATGATAAAAAAATGAGTGCTGATGCTAGCTGCGTATGGAAGTACAATTGGTTAAGGAGTGTATTTGCTCCTCATTTAGGCCAGTATCGAGTTTATGAGAAACAAGTGATCTGTCCAAAGCTGAAGATTACAAAACAGAATACAGATGATGAACAAAAGGAAGTACAAAAGGAGACTCCTCAACAATCAAAGAAGAGGAAACTAGTAAATGATGAAAAAATGGTAGGTTACCAATTCAACACCACTACAGGTGTTAACTGCTACGCAAATGTTCTTGGCAACCTATTATTCCATTTCCCAGATGTTGTTACTGAAATTGAACACAGAAGAGATAAGAAAATGTGTTATGCGCTCTATGGTTGTTCCAAATTTCACACAGTGACAGAACTCGAATACATTCTGTTTCAGGATTATGACATCTTATAGATTTGTTTACTGGATCAGTAGAATTTACTCTAAATATTCAATATGATTCACAAACGTTTGCCACAGTGATGCAAAGCGTATTGGAGGAAGAAGAAGTTAATATTAATAACTTATTTGGCTTAAGTTACAAATGCGATAATAAGTGTGAAGACTGTCAATTCACCTCTACTACTGAAATCAATTCAGAACGCTTCCTATACTTACATTATCAGACTATAAATCTGTACCTTTTCAGCACTTGACCAAAAACACAAATCAAATGTGACCTGATAAAACAGCAAATCAAAGCTTTTTTATGGAAATTATTTCTACAAAGACCAGGAAAATACATTACAATACTCAGGAAAACATTTACTACTTTGGCAATCATCTTTCATGAAGGAGTAAATACAATGTCTGGACACTATCCTGTGTAATCAAGATGGCATTCTGGATGGACAGAATACAGTGACACTAATCCAAAATTAAGACAAAGACTATCTCAGAAATTACCAAACTCATATCTGTTATTTCCTCAACCAAAGGTCTGAGGTTTATTTGTAGATAAAGACTGATGTACGGTATTTTTTATTAAACAATTTATAAGACATTACTCAGACCATTGCGGGTAATGTCTTCAAAATATTAGAAGTGCAACAGTACTTTTCTGTTCTACAAAATACTTTATATAGCATCTAATCTCTATATTCTTTTCTTACAGTTAAATACTGAGTGGATATACTATAAGGACAGCAGTTTTAATTTACCACTTAAAGCTATCTTGAAAATTAAAATAACCCTTTGAATTCTCCAAAAAGAACTTCTACATAATACTGTATGATAGTTCATGTATATGGATCATCAAAACGTTTAATTTTATTTGACTGCAGGTAACAATGTTTTCAACAGTGTCTGTTTCACAATAATATGATATATTGTACCAGATATAACAATATAAGAAACAGTTAAATAGGTTTCTTGAGATTATTGCAGTATCTTTAGAAAAAGCCCCAAATTAGTGAATTGTAGTGCATGTTATGAATAGTACTATTTATTTTAAAAATGTACTATGCAACATTGTTTTCCTTAAATCCATTGATTGTTTTTTCCTCACTGTTTGTTGATAATGCTTCATGCAGGCCACTGATTATAGTGAACAAGTATGAAAGCCGAGAACAGTAAAAATGAGAAAACAATGTATACGCTATATTGTATTAAAATGTTATATTATATGAACTGAATGTTTGTATAATTTTGTAATTTTCAAGATTAAAATGTAATCTATCATAGACAAATTCTTTAGTCATAAGTAAAATAATACAGCCAGCCACTCACACATACATGCCCTTATACATATGAGTGCATGAACCACTCATGTACTCATACAATTATCCATATACCAATCATGCAGTCATTCAAATATCCAACCATGTATCATGTACTCATTCTAGTATATATGCTTCACTGAAGCACAAATTCAATTCTCAATTCATCACTCATGCACTAATTCAATCATGCATGCACCACTCATGTACTTATTCAATTATCCAGGCATTACTCATGCACTTATTCAACTTTCCATGCCCTACACATGGACTCATTTGATCACCCATGCACCTCTGATGCACTCATCTAACATCCATTCACCACTTATACACTCATTCTAACATCCATGCACCCCTCATTCTAAAACCCATGCACCACTCATGCACTCTTTCAATCATCCATGCACCACTCATTCAATCATACATGCACTGTTTATACACTCATTCAATCATCCATGCACCTTTCATACACTCATTCTAGCATCCATGCACAACTCATTCTATCATTAATGTACCAGTCATGCACTCATTCAATCATCTATGCATCACTCATGCACTCATTCGATCATCCATTCACCATTCATGCTAATATCCATGCAGCACTCATGCACTCATTTAATCATCCATGCATCACTCATGCACTCAATCAATCTTCCATGCTCCACTCATGCACTCATTTAATCATTCATATATCACTCATGCAATCATTTGATCGTCCATGTACCACTCATACACTCATTTAATCATCCATGCACAACTCATTCACTCATTCACACATTCATGCACCACTCTTTCAATCATACATGCACCACTCAAGTACATATTCAATCATTCATGTATGACTCATACATTCCTTCAATCATTCATGCCCCAGTCATGCGCTCATTTAATCATCTATGCATTTCTCATGTACTTATTTTGACATTCATGCACCTCTCATGCACTCATTCTAACATAGATGTACCCCTCATGCAGTCATTCACTCATCCATGCATCTCCCATACACTCATTTTAATATCTATGCACCACTCATGCATTACGTTTAACCATTCATGCACCACTCATGCACTCATTTAGTCATCCATCCACCACTCATGAAGCCCTTCAAAAAATCCTTGCAGCACTCATGTGTTCATTCAATCAGTCATGCACCTCTTATGCACACATTCTAACATCCATACACCTCTCATGCACTCTTTATATCATCCATGCATCACTTATACACTAATTTAATCATCCATGCACCACTAATGCACTCATTCAACCATCCAAGCACGACTCATGCACTCATTCTATGATCTATGCACTACTCATCCTTACATCTAATTATGCAAGCAGTACTCACAGATACTTTTAATCATTCATGTATCGCTCATGCACTCACTGAAGCATGCATACACCACTCATGTACTCATTCAATCATCCATGCTTCATGCATGCACTTTATTTAATCATCCATACACCATTCACATATTCATTCAATCATCCATATACCTCTTATGCACTCATTCAATCATCAATGCATCACTCATGTGCTTATTCAATCATCCATGCAGCACATATGCATTCATTCAATCATCCATGTACCACTTGTGCACTCCATTAATCATCCATGCACCACTCATTTATTAATTCAATCATCCATACACCTCCTCTATACGCATTCTAACATGAATGCACCACTTGTGAACTCATTCCATCATCCATGTATCTCTCATGCACTCATTCTAATGGCAATGCTTCATACATCCATTCATTTAATCATCCATGATCCACTCATTCAATAATCCATGCACCTTTCATGCAGTCATTTAATCATCCATTTACCACTCATTCTACTATCCGTACACCACACATGCACTTATAATAACATCCATCCACCACGTATACACTTATGCATTCATCTATGCCCCATTCATGCACTCATCCAATCATCAATGCCCCACTCATTCAAGCATCAATGCAACACACATATACTCATAATAACATCCATGCGCCACTCATCCACTCATGCAATTATCCATGAATGACTCATGCACTCATTCAGTCATCCATGACCTTGCAGGTACTCATTCAATCATCTGTGCACCTCTCATGCATTCATTCAATCATTCATTCACCATTCATTCAGTCATTCATACACCTCTCATGCACTCATTCAATTACCCATGCACCACTCATACACTTATTCAATCAGCCAGGCACCTCTCATGCACTAAGTCAATCATCCATGAACTGGTCATGCACTCGTATCACACATCTACCACTCATCCAAACATGCAATCATCCATGCATCTCTCATGCACTCATTCTAACATCCATACACCACTCATGCACTCATTGTATCATCCATGATCCACTGATTCACTCATTCAATCATCCATGCAACTCTTCTGCAATCATTTGACCATCCATGCACTACTCATGAACTCATTCCAACATCCATGGACCAATCATATGCACATTCAATCATCCATGCATCACTCATGTACTCTTTCAATCATCTATGCAGCACTCATGCATTCATTCATACATATATACACCACTCATCCTCTCATTACAATATCCATGGACTACTCATATATACATTCAATCATTCATACATCACTCACGTACTCTTTCAAATATCCATGCAGCACTCATGCACTCATTCAAACATCTATGCACCACTCATCCAATCATTCTAACATTGATGCACCACTCATCCACTCATTTGACCATCCACGTACCCCTCATGAACTCATTCCTTCATCCATGCACCACTCATGCACTACTTCAATCATTCATGCACCTATCATGCAGTCACTCAATCATTTATTTACCACTCATTCTACTATCCACACACCACTCATGCTAACATTCATCCACCACTTGTGCAGTCATTCAATCATTCATGCCCCACTCATGCACTCATTCAATCATCCATTCCCCACTCATGCACTCATTTAATCATCTATTCTCCACTTATTCAAGCATCCATGCAGCACTCATGCACTCATACTAACATCCATGCACCACTCATTCAATCATCCATCCACTACTCATGCACTCATTCAATCATCCACTCACCACTCATTCAATCCCTTATACACCTCTCATGCACTCATTCAATCACCCATGCACCACTCATGCACAAATTCAATCATCCATGCACTAGTCGTGCAGTGATTCAAACTTCCATAAATCACTCATGCACTCATCAAAACATCTATCCACCACTCATGCGCTCATGCATGCATCCATGCAGCACTCATGCATTCAGTCAAAGATCAATGCACCATTCATCCATTCATTCAACAACCCATGCATCACTTATGCATTCAATCACCTACCCATACAAAGAATAATGCATCTATTTAGTCAACCCATAGCAGCAATCATTGACTCATAATCCATACCTCATCTTTTTTTATTATAAAAGATGGTTTTAGCAAGAAGCTTTTTTTAACAGTGTTGTGAGGTTTTTGTGTGCTTTTTGAACATTTTATTTATTTTGTGTTTTTTTCCAACGAACAAAAAAAGGCAAAAAGGGAGGAACAATTACATCATGTGTCACTCAAAAGGTGGAAAAACTTAGACAGAAAAAAAAATCTTGCGGTTTTTGGCACCACATCAAAATGCTGCAACAGACTTTTTGCCAGCACTTAAGATGACACTGCAATTCATGCAATACATTGCTATCTGGTGTCAGGTCAACGGAATTAGTCACCATCTCTGAAGGTACTCTCTGTCCAGGAGTTGTTGCAGCAGCTATTGATGTAGAAGCTGCTCCGGCCTCTCGTTCTTTCTAGCCCTCTTCAACCGGTTGCCATTAGAGGTTTGAAATTTTAACCACATTAAAAACTGGCCTATCTCTTAGTACATAAATATGTTCAACAGTTACTGTCTTACACTGCGTGTGGCATCATCGTTGGAAGAAAATGCTCTAGCCAGACTTTGGAAAGGATCTACAACCTGTATTTGTAAAGCGCAAACAATTACCCCTAAGGGTGTCAAGGTGCTGGGGGCCGTCAGGAAGATTAAGCGAGCTATTTTCCAGAGTCACATGGTGCTTGGTTAACCTGCTGCCGGTGATCGAACCGTGAGCCCCGGTGTTCCAGAGTCAGCCGCCCTGGCCGCTGCACCACACCTCTTCCACTGTAATCAGTTATATAGAAATATGTAAAGACAGGTCTTTAAGTGAGAGTGAAAATGTGGGGGCTCTCTAAAATGGAACATGAAAAAGAGATTTCTGTGATTCCCATATACCCAACAGGTATTTTGTTTCTGAGATGTAATTGCATCCTGATATATAAAACAACAACTGCCCTACACCTAAAACCTGTCAGTATGATTGGCTTTGTCAATGTTTGTTAGCTGTTTAAGATAAACGAGAAACAACAAGAATTTGTTATAAAATTAACCTTAAAAAATTTTCTATTCTGAAATTTCAATATTATTGAGGCCTGTGGAAGTAGTTTGGGCCTTCAATTATGAGTGCTTTATGTTAGACATGTACACCCTTTTTCTCTGCACATGTAATCCATCTGCACATCTTCAACCTTCTCTCTTTCCTCTTCAGCACCCTCTTTTCCCTCTTCCGCGAATGCACTTTCTAGCATCTCCCTCACTTCGTCACTTCCAAACATACCCTGCATTCACTCACATTTAAGCAATGTATTCCCTTTAGCCTTTTCCTTTGTAAATATTTGCCATCTCTGTACCCCATTCACACACATTTCCACAGAATTGCAATTGCAACTGGAATACATGACCATTGTACTGTGTGCTCTGCAGAGATAGCATCACTGGCCTACAGTGCATACCACCATAGACCACAGTTGCGATGAAGGGCTTTAGAACAGAAAGCCCTGAGTCATGAGTCACAGTTCAGAAAGTTGATTTACTGCCTGGCTTCCATCTCCTTCTTCAGAGCAAGGCAGGGCAAGCACCTGGGACAGACTTAAATACATCAATTTGTTTAGAGATACGAACATTTCTCTAAATACATAGACCAATTTAATAATAGTACAGGAATGTATATTAATATTAGGCGGGTCTACCCTAGAGCCCAAGCGGAGAAACTGCCCTTGAGCTCCACACTGAACAGAAAGAGGTCTACGCGATACCCAGAGATAGAAGGTATTATCTGCTAACACCTCAAGATCACGGGCTCTCTTTGATTGCCCTTATAATCACCAATAAAGATCTTCTGCACAGGGAGAGTTTACAGCACTGCGTCCATCTTAGTTGCGTGCTGAGGAAACCAGTGAAGTGATTTTAATGCTGACATAATGCATTAAGCCAAATATTAAACTGACAGCCAGGTTTTGTGATCTTTGTAGTTTGTTCATAGTTTTACTGGGTAACCCGATAAACACCATTGTAGTAGTTAATGGATCAGAGCGGAAGCATTACCATAGAAGTGGCTGTAGGCAATAGAGGTGGAAAAAACTTGTCCTTAAACCCAGCGTCAACCTGAGTGGATATTGATATACACACAGGCTATATGTACACAAGATATACAGACAAAATACCATTTTATCGAAGGGTTGGTTATGCTTAGCATCACCAATTATATGGGAATCTATTCTGTACAAGTGATTAGGTGATTAGGGCTCACTGGGATCCAAATGGAGACACTTTGTGTAGTATGCAGTTGATAGGTTGGCAATATTATTTGCTGTTAATAAGAAAGCAAGATGCCACTGCTTATGTACCACTCTTACCTTCCACTTGGTGCATCAAAATGAAATAATGTCAACATCAACATCAACCTCTTTTTCCGTTAGATTTAATCAAGGTTTTTTTCTCAAAAATGTACATGTATAAATCACCTACACCAAAGTAAATTTAGTTTAAAAGTTTTGAATAACAACAATCAAGCTCCCTTTACCCACAAACTCTCTTTTTAAACATCCTTTCACCCATACAAACTTCTCTCGTGAACATTCTCAGCAAACGCCCTTCTCTTTCAAGCTCAATTCTTCTGTGATCGCTGGTGGTCGCGTAACTATTTAGCATGGAGGAGTCTTGTTCGTTATCGGAATTAACCAGACAAAATGCTCCACCAACTAAGAACGGCCATGCACCACCACCCACAGAATCGAGAAAGAGCTATCAATCTGTCTATCCTTTCCTCCATGCTAACTAGTTACGCGACCCCTAGCGAACACAGCAGAGATGGGCTGATCTCGCAGCCTAAAAATAAGGTTAGATTACATGCCTCAGAGGAGGCAAATTGAGATAGGGGTGCCTATGTGGAATATGGTCAATGACTAAGACAGAGTTATGTTTTGTGTTTTCCAGCTGTCTGGTCCTGATGAGAACCCCGTGTATGAAGGGGTTAGAAACGCGTCGACCTTTTTTTGCGTGGCCTATCGAGGATATAAATTGTTGCAAAATTTAAAAGTGTCATATAATGTTTGCGAATTGTCACCGTTAGGCCATGTTGTATATTGACAGTTTTCTTTGAAATTTGTCTTTCAACTTTGTAAAACTTTATTGGTATGAGATGGGTATGATTGTGCTGTATGTGAGGGAACTGTAATGATTGTATGATTGAATTGAGGTTGAAAGAGAAGGGCGTTTGCTGAGAGTATTCCCGAGAGAAGTTTGTATGGGTGAAAGGATGTTTAAAAGAGAGTTTTTGGGTAAAGGGAGCTTGATTGTTGTTGTTCAAAACTTTTAAACTAAATGTACTTTGGTGTCGGTGATTTATACATGTACATTTTTTTTTTAAAACCTTGATTAAATCAAACGGAAAAAGAGGTTGATGGTGACATTATTTCATTTTGATGCACCAAGTGGAAGGTAAGAGTGGTACATAAGCAGTGGCATCTTGTTGTTATTTATTGTAATTGGGCTCAGCCATGCTTATTTAGAGCCAAAACCCCCTTTGTTTTTTGTGTTAATAAGAAAACAGCAACATTGAAACTACGGTCAGTTGTTTTCTACAAAGTATAGAAACACGTCAAACAGGCTTTCTTTCCTCATATATCTTGTTTAGAAAAGTCATTTCAGAGTGCTGAAAATGAGTGCTGTTGAGCCTAATGGGTGAGGTGGGAACCTTTTCCAATATCCTTCAATCGTGACCCCTGTGCAGGAGGAGCTCAATTGCAGTACATTTTAAAGAGTTGTTTTATAGCTCATATCTCAACTGCATGTAAGTAATTTGGCTCACAAATGTGGGGTTACCACATTTCTTAGCTTTGGGCCTTCAACTGGTAGCAATCAGATCTGGCTCTCTGTATGAGCATTGGAAGGATATTTGGATGATAGTGTGCAGATGATGAGAGGAAGAATGAGTAGGGTAAGAAATGGGGAGGGAAGGAAGGAGGGAAGGAAGGGAGGGAGGGGGAGGGAGGGCAGTAGACAGGCAGGCCCCATCATGGAACACAGTGGAAGCACAAACATTTGATTTGCTTTAAATCCCTGGATGGAAGGGAAAGGTTACACTTAGAACAATTAAGCATGAGTCATAGATCAGTGCCACTATCTTCTTAATTATAACACTTGCATGCAATATTACAAGTGACGTGTTCGATAGCTGTAATGTTTTCAAGACTATGCATTGCTATTAGCTAGATTCATTATTACCCTAAATGCAGCCTGCGAGGGCCCAGTGCTAAAGAAATTTCTTGTGATGGGTAGATGCTGTAATCTAAAATGAGCACATTTAGACAGTTTTGCTACTAAAAAAAAACACAATGACTCTCCTAACGGAGAGAATCTTAGAAAAATTACATTAAGTTCTCTATTTAGTCGAGTATTATTTCTGCAGTGGTTTAGGACTCTTATTGCTCTGTTGGAACCCTAATGTCAAAACAAATAATAAAACAGCAAATAATGACTGCACAGTGCCAAACAAATAGCTATGATAATTATTGTGGGCTAGCTAAAGGCAGCTGCAGACGCATGAAACATCTATTTAATGACTTCAGTTTCTTTAAAGTCTTAATTGCTGCTGACACAAATAATAAACTTCATTTACAAAGTTCATAAGTATAATCTGGTTTTCAAATAGTATTTATGAGTTTTGCAGGGAAAATGATCAAGCGGAGGCTTATTTAAAAGTAGAAAATCTGAATCAAAATAACATTAAAATGTGATGTGTTAATAATATCTACAGAGCAGGCACAAAAGACTTGGGGCCTGTTATGTGAGTTAGGCTTTATGGTAGTTACTGCATGTCAGGGTCAATAGCCCACAGCTTTAATGTATCATCTGATCATGAGTTAAAAAACGCATGTGCTATTTAGCTATGCTATTAAACGCATGTGCTATCTATCGAATGTGATATTTACCACATGCGAAAAAGTAACACACGTGGTAAATAACACCCAATTACAAGTCTGAGAGCTCATTAAAAAACAGTGAAAAATGTCACCTTAAAATGCCTCCAATGAAAAGCAGGTGGTAAAAATTCATGAAAGTGTAAGGAAAGAAAGCCCCTGAAAGAATAAAATCTCACACACACCTACATAAAGGGACAGACTGATGTTAATTGCCATGGACAGGTGAAGCTCTGTTAGGTTGATCGCAGCAGCTCACACTTCGATTCTGCAGTACACCACCATGGATGCAGCATTGTTTGGCAACTATATAATGCTGTGCTAGATCCAAGTTCTGTTACAACAAATCATGCAGCATGATGATGGATTGCATGCCTCCTATCGATGACCTCAAATGGTGCAGCAACACAACATAGGATCCTGGATTGACAGAGTAACGCTAGAACCTCTAAACATGAGTTAGCGTAAGATCCAGAGGATACACATGGTTGATTTCGGCACCATGCAAAACGTATTTTTCCTATTACAGACACCCTGGAGTTCAACAAAGAGATTCACTTCGACCCCCTTCCAAGATTGCTAGCAGTGCTAGCACTCTTTGCAACAGGCACCATGCAGCAGACAGGTGGATTGGAGTGTTGCATTCCTCAGTCAAAGTAAAACTTTAGCAAAATACTCTGCTAAGTCATGTATGCTTTGTAGAGAGTGAGGGAGTAGCACGTAAAGCCCCCCCTTGACCGCCTACAAAGCTAATGCTAGCAAAGCAAACATATTTGCTACAGCAAGCATGATTTTGATATATCCCAGGGTCACCCAGCTGCACTCATGTACACCTACTGACCTCACGGAGACAGGAGCAATTGTGCTGAAACCGTAAAATGAACCATACTGTTTATGTACAAATGCTGTGTGATATAGATATGTGTATACTGACCTGGTATTTTAGATGCATTGTATGAAACAACAATGTTATAATCCTGACAATAACAACATAAGTCTATTGTGGGAACATATAACCCGTAAGGTACTGGTCAGATAAATCAACACTACATCTTCAAGATTACCGTGCATTTTGATTGTTGTAGTCCAATTTCAATACATGTAAGGAGTACCGTTAACCCTTATGTCAAATACATGAATCAACTTGAACATTTGTAACAAATTACATTGGCCACTCTTCACAAGGATGATGATTCTTAGTCAACTCAACTTTTTAACAAGCACATGTACTTCCATTACAACTCTCATTATAGTTAGCTTGGATTCCTCTGATATCGAGACCTTCTTCCATGTCTTCCACTCAAGACATGTTGAGGATGGTCATAATTGTTTCTTCCCACAGCTTGAGGTAGAGCAGAGGTGGATAGCTACCACCATTTGCCATGCTTTAGTAGTCATGCTTGCCAATTTGCTTAGGTACCTAGAATTTCAAGGTTTAGAACCAGTTTTTAATCTTCTGAACATCATGTGGATTTGCTGGCTCAGTATTGATTAAGCTCATTATCGTCTTCCACTAGCATGTTTTTTCATGTTTGGTGGCATCACATTAGAGGGTCATGGTGTCTTACCACTTCTTTGTCCAGGGCCTCCAGTTTAGAATGCATAAACGTGTACTTCTTTTCCCTGTCTGGGTCCATGATGGTAGACTTTGTCAGGGCTCTACTTGAAGACTGCGTGATATCAGAGGATGGCAGTGGATTCAGTGTACCTCATTTCAAGGTGCTTTGCCCAAACGAAATGAATGTCTGCACACTCCCACACAAGAAGGAATTCTTGGTGTACTTTCAGGATGTTCTAACGTCTTTTGTGTGTTGCTCTGGCTGTTTCTGTTCTCTGTGGATTCATTTCCACACTCCAAGAACTTCCAATGTCTGTAAAGGGACACTTCCTGATATTTTATGCCTGTACTTTTCACCAGGTGTGGTATTTAGCACATGCGCTAAACAGCTTTCGGTATTTACCACGTGAGCCAAATAACACACATTTGGTATTTTACACATGTGGTAAATAATCATTCTGCAGTGAACAGTAAAAACTCACAATCAGTTTTATGTAACACATGTTATTTACCAACCCCCTTGGTATTGTTATTTACCCTATGTGCAAGCTTGGCAGTTTTTACCACCAAACTCGTAATCAAGTTCATGGTGTGTGTATACTCTTACAACACACATCATTATAAATACATAAAGTGAACACGCAACAGATAACAATGTTGTTCTACTGGTAATATGATGTGGTCCACAGAACAAAAAAGTAAACATAATTGAGAAAGGAATATGAACAAACATGCAAAAGCACAAGTATTACTAGATATGAGAAAACATTTAGTCATATTTAATTGTATTTAAGCTCTGGTGAAAATGCCTTATTCCAAGAGGTTTACAACAATAAAAAGTATGTAACTAACAGGCCGCTTATAAATAAAGTACAATAAATGGTGACGGGCACAGGGACCAGCCCAGACAATCACCAAACAGCTGGCTGATAGTTTTAAGTTGTGATCATTAGAAGATGCATGCATGTGTCAATGAAGCTCAAAACAATGCAGCTTTCTGTGTAAACTTTGCATACCCGCAGCTTCTGCTTTTGCCATGGTTCTTGGGTGAAATCCTTTGATGTGGAACTACATTAACCTGTAGTGGGCAGCTAATCACTATGAATTTGCATTTTCATTCCACATTACAAACCATGTGTTTTCCTTTTATTATAGCTACTTATCAATGACATCTTGTATCTTTTGACACCATACCCTGGCTTATTTACATTGGAGTAATTGTATCTTCGGTGTGGAATGCTCATCGATTTCTAGAAGGAAAATATAATTGTTTAACAAAAATAAATATTTATGTTCAGAGGACTTAATATGCTACACCTAATCATGGGGTAAGGCAAAAAGGTCCACAAATAAAGATTTGGGACTCAGACCTTCTTCACAGGGCTGCTTACATGTGGTGTAACCTAATGCTTCCATATTCTGTTCTAGCGGAAGCCAGACAAGCTATTGGAGGATTTGCTAATGCCTTTACTTCCTCCAGAGATTAATTTTGCTGTTGGTGATGCACTATTTTGAGAACCTGTTTCACATTCTTTTTACCATTTGGATTTTTGAAAGATAATTTAGTAACTTCTTTAATAATTCGCTCCTTCACAAGGTTGTCACTATTCGCATTTAGATATTTAGCTGACTGAAGGGCGTATTGACGTATGATATTCCATGGCTGAGATGCAGTTGTGTTACTAAAACAATTTATTTTTAGGATGTGATGGTTAGTTCTCCTTCTTCCCAAAAAATTAGAAGTAATGTTTAATGCCTCTGTATTTGGGAGAAGCATCAAAGAGCAACCCAGTAGAGAATGATGTATTATTAATTACTGTCATGCAGTGATGCCTCAGTGTGTGGAGAACTGGGCTACATTCAAATAACAGATTCAATTATGTGTGTGGACTCTGTATACCTAATATTAACAGATTTGCAAAGGAGACAGCAATACAGACTGAAGTACCGGGTTTTTAGAACCCAGCGGTGCAGGGGAACACACCCTAAGACTTCGGGTTCTTCCTGTTTCAGAACTACAGAAACACAGAGTCTTCTAGATGAAATCAAAGATCGTATTTTATTGGCTGCAGACCAATCACAGGTATCCGAGAAGTACAACACGATGTATGTTCTCAGGAGACTGCTCCCGAACCAAAAACCAGTCTTTACTTATATACACAAAATTATGCTTTGGGCAACACCGCCCCTCTTTTACAAGTGGTCATCCACATATTTTAGTTTCAAAGAAACAGCAGAGCCATAATGACAATCCCACATTTCAGTTCATTAAGCATACAGTCATTTTACCCAGCAAGGCTCAGAACCCTCGTCAGATAACAGCGGACCCCAATAAAACGGGCACCTCCTGCTCGTAAAACAAGCCATAAAGTAGGAAACAGAGTCAGGTGTGAAATAGCTTAGTCAGAGATCGTGTGCGAACAAGGACTTTATGATGGGTCCAGCCCTGATGCTAATCACATTAGACCGCGAGAAAAGGAACTGGCCGGACAGGATTGACCTCGGGCAGCGGAGTCAGTTTGCACAGGTCAGAGGGAAGTCACAGAAGGAGTACGTGTCCTTTAGGCCTAAACATGGCCTTAGTGTGCAGCCTATGTGAGGGCAACCACAAAATGGCTACTGTTCTAAAATGGAACCCAAGGGTTCAATATGTGGTATCGTATGAACGGTGAATTCATCAGTGAAACATGACGATAACACTCATACATACCGCATTTGAAATTTGCGGTTCGCTGATACTGAAGTCGGCATAGTAGGGCCATGCTTCCAACATGGTTCTGAAATTTACAGTACCACAGACCCTCCTTTTGCCCTTACATAGGCAACAACTATACTCATATTAATCTGAGTCCAGGTCCATATCTACAAAGTCATGGAGATGTTGCTGTAGCATCATCTTATTGTTTAGCTCGTCCCTTGATACAGGTTTCCTTACACATGATGTAACACAGAGGCTACATATTACAGGGGCACACTGCATACATAGACAGAATAGGAAAAGAATGGCTAAGATCGCTCCAATGACTATTAGAATCTTCCATCCCCAAGCTGATATCAGTTCCCAGAACCACCCCATTACCGACCAATCTCCTTTATCCACGTGGATAGATTCGGAAATTTTATGCAGTTTGGAGATGGCCTGATAGATTGTCGGAGCGTTATCTGGTATGAAAATACAACAGCTTGATTGGATAACAGTACATACCCCACCACGATCTGCAAGTATGACATCTAGAACCATACGGTTTTGCAACGTCATGAGGCGATCCGCTTGGAGCTCAGCTGTCAAGTTACCAAGGGCACCGGCCGTTACATTAAAAGTGGATTCAACTACACGAGTCAGTTGTCTCAGGTTCCTACTATTGACCATTGGTCCCCAAAACGGCAGGAAACCCAAGAAAAAGTCTCCTGCTTCCTGACCGGCAGTATTCTCCTGACTAACAACGCCTCTCACAACTCTGGTCTTGTGATAATCAGAGGCAGCAGTAAATGTCGGCGGAAGTAAATTCGCAACATAACACGTGCCCAAGAAATCAGGGGGCAACCATGTATATGCTCGATCATTACAAACAAAGTATGTACCCTTGCCAGCCAAAAACGCAGGGGAAAACTCTTCCCCAGTTGAGCTCTTGGATTTTGTCCATTGCCTTGTAAACAAAGGCGACCCATGTGTGGTACAACCCAAATTGGGGATGAACTTTTGCGCTGTTTTTCGCCCAAACTAATGCTATACCCCGTCGCATTCCAACCTACATAAGCTCGCAACTCATCCTTGGGAATAGATGTATATGCATCGATATCTCTACTCATATCTGCAACTCCTCTCATCAAGGCTTTATTGTTTGAGTTAAGTCTAGTGGAACGCGGTGGTCGCAGGGAGTAGGTTTCAAGCGCAAAAAGAAACATAGTCTGGAATGCCCATGATGAACCATTATAGCTAAACGGCAGCACTAGATATGGGATACCCTTGTCAATGGTGTGCGGCATCAAACCACACACCCAGCAATTCGTTGTGTTCATAACTAGTTGGTGCTGGTGCAGGAGTTGAACAAATGAATTGTTTACAAATTCAGAACGTCTAGCTTGTTCATGTTCAGGCAGAGGGTGAAAAGAATGTGGAAAAATAGTAGGAGGAGGTGTGGGCTGTACAGTGGGTACAAATGGTACTTGGAAAGACAATAATACACAACCTACAGAAAACATCATTATGCTAGATAGTACAAACAGACATAATACTACAAAACATTTGCTATTCATTATTTTACATATTCTGCTCTTAAAACTTATTTCCACAGCGGGTCTCTTCATCTCGAGAAACTCCATCCTCTACTCGTGCTGTTCGCGGCGGATGAGTATCTTCTGCTAAGGAGTACACCTGTCAGTTCAGGGAACGCCCTAGACCAACCAGAACCGTTGACCTAACGTCTCCGGCTTGTACCCCAAAGTCTTGACGCCACGACCCTACAGCTAAACCCGGATGGTGGTTCAAAAAATAAAAATAGAAAAGTTTCTCAGATGAGAGAGCTGCGCTATCCAAAAATATCAAAGGAAAAGAACTTTTATTTGTCCATAGTCCTTGGCCTCAAATTATACCTGTTTTTCCCAGGTACTGTCTGGTCTTGAAACAAGAGTTCAGGCTCTGTGGTGTCCAATCGAATTAATGGCCATATAGCTTCTTGCAGAATGTCGTCACTTTCTTGCTCTGAAATTGTTCCCTTCACACGTGCGTCGCTAAAAGGGACAAAACGAGGCACAGTCTCAGCCTCAGAGTCAGCGATCCCCTCCTGGACCCACCGATCATACGGTAGGGGCAAAGGGATCCTCTTGCAATGTATGCCGTGTATCCAATTCTTTTTCCCTTTCACTCGAACCGCTGATCTTGTCGATAGAAGGACGAGGTGGGGGCCGATTCAACGGGGCTCATCATTTTTCGTACGTTGAACATTTTTAATCAGCACCCACGATCCAGGATTAATAGGGTGTCCTGGAGCTTCAGAGGCCTGGGGCAGAGTATAGTGAACCTGTTGGTGTAAGACACGCAATTTAGCCGTCAATTCATACAGATAATCAAGCAGTACTGGATGTTCGATTTCACTGAATTTTGTTGGTCTTGGCACACTCCATACATTGGCCGGGCGGCCAAATATAAATTCGTAGGGACTAAGTCCCACTCGTGAATGCACAGTCATTCTTGTTGATAGGAGTGCTAACGGCAGAGCGTCAGGCCATTTAAGACCGAAGCTCGCCTGAATTTTGGCCAACTTAAGTTTCAAAGTGCCATTGTAGCACTCTACTAATCCAGCTAATTGGGGGTGATTTGCGGCGTGGAACTTCTGCTTAATGCCTAGTCCCTCACACACATTCTTCATCACTCGACCTACAAATTCACTCCCGTTATCACTCCATACTATCCGTGCATTCTGAACCTAGGGAAAAATTCTTTGACAAGGGCTTTAGCTGTGGATAAGGCCGTATTGTCTTTTAGGGGATATGCTTCTATCCATCTTGAAAAAGCGCAAACAACAACCAGTACATATTTCAAATTGTTGCATCTTTCCATGTGGATGAAATCTAGTTGCAGAACCTCAAATGGATATGATGGAGGCGCAAAATGACCAGCTGGAGTTGGGGTTCCCCTACCAGGGTTGTATTTCAAACAAACCATGCAATTTTTGACCACATTCTCCGCACACTTGGGAATTCCAGCATTCTGCCATACTGGAGCCAACAACTTACAAATCCCTTTCACACTGATATGTGCCATTCCATGTGCCATCGTAACCACTGGAAGCACATATGCATCAGGTAACAACCATCGCCGGTGTTCTGACAAATCAACCCAACAACCATTTTCATCCAATTTACCCTTACTTTCTTTCCACATACTCAATTCTTTCTCTGTGGCTTCAGCTTGAAGGGACTTCACACTCTCTATCGTTTCTTCACACATTCCAACATCACCAACCCATCTTGCAGGGCCTGCAACATACATTCGAGTTGTCACATCTTTTGCTGTTTCTTTCGCGATTTCGTCAGCAAATGCATTACCACGCCCAACATCATCGGTAACCTTCTTGTGTGCGCTGCATTTCACAATCGCGACTTGTAACGGCAAGGTCAGTGACTCAAGGAGATCATTCACTAACTGACCATTCTGAATCTTAGCTCCATGCGAGGTCAGGAACCCACGTTCTTTCCACAAACGCCCAAAACTAGAGGCCACGCCAAAGGCATACTGACTGTCAGTATATATGTTCACTTTCATTCCTTTCGACAACACGCATGCTCTTGTAAGTGCAATCAATTCTGCTGCTTGGGCTGAACCGTGTGGTACACGTGCAGTTTCAACAATCGTGTGCAAAGTCGTGACAGCATATGCAGCAGTCGTATCACCATTCGGAAGCTTGAAGCACGAACCATCATATCTTTAAGATCCACTCTCCCTTTTGTTTCTTCTTCTGTTCTGAACAGACAATCATGCTGTTCAACCTCATCTGTGTCTGCTGAAATTGGCAATAATGTAGCTGGATTCAGCGTGTTGCACCTTTTTATGTGCACATGGTTTTCTAACAGTGTCAATTCATACCCTGACAATCGAGCACTCGTTAAGTGCTGTGTCTTGGTCCTGTTTAACAATGTGTCCACTGCATGGGGAACCATTACGATCAATGTGTTATTCATCACTAATCCAGCAGACTGTCGAATCGACACAGCTGCTGCCGCTGTGGCTCTTAAACAACTTGGCAATGCCCTCGCTACCGGATCCAAAGTCGACGAAAAATACGCGCATGGACGCGGTCTGTCTCCAAAAGGCTGTGTTAACACTGACAATGCGCAACCGTCCTTTTCATAAACATACAATGTAAAAGGCTTACTATAGTCGGGGGTACCCAACACAGGAGCTGAACATAATGCCTTGCGTGATTCCCAAAAACTTTTCTGACACTCTTCAGACCATGGGACAAGATTCGGTGTATCTTTACATGTTAATGCTATCAACGGTTTTGCCAGCAAAGAAAAACTCGGGATCCAGTGCCTACAGTATGAAGTAATGCCCAAGAAAGCACGCACTTCTCTCTGTGTCCTTGGCACGCTTAATTGCGCAATGGCCTGAATTCTCTCTGGGGTCAGTTTCCTTCCCTCCTTCGATAAGAGATGACCTAAATAGGTCACTTCTTGTCGACAATATTGCAGTTT
This sequence comes from Triturus cristatus, assembly GCF_964204655.1. Taxonomy (NCBI): domain Eukaryota; kingdom Metazoa; phylum Chordata; class Amphibia; order Caudata; family Salamandridae; genus Triturus; species Triturus cristatus. The sequence continues at coordinate 748,193,074 of NC_140581.1, read as the reverse complement.
AGAGAGAGACACTTTGTGATGAAAGGCAGACAAATGACGCAACAATGACGATGTAGCTCCTTTACAAATCTCCTCAGTATCTGCGGCGATTAATAAGTCGTCAACATACTGAATAAGGGTAGCACCACTAGGTAAAACAAGTGTGTCAAGCTGCGCCTTTAAAGGATGACTGTATATTGATGGACTTTCACAGTAGCCCTGTGGAGCGCGTTTAAAACGGAAGCTTCGACCTCCTAAACAAAAGCCAAAAATATCCCTGCTCTCCTCTGCAATCGGGATACTAAAGAAAGCATTCTTTAAATCGATCACTGAGAACCAAGCAGCGGAAGCTGGGATCATAGTTAACAAGGCAGTTATATCAGGGACGACTGGAAACTGTGGCACAACTATCTTATTGACCTCTCTAAGATCGATCACAAACCTGTAAACAGGTGGCTGAGAAGGGTCAGTACGTTTTAAAACAGGCAGAACCGGACTATTGCAAACGTTGCCTCTTGTCTCTTCAATTACATCCTTCTCAATTAAATCATAGATATTTGCTAACAACGCTTTTTTACCTTCATTAGAGATCTTGTACTGGGGAATGCGTGGCAATTTAACATTGGCTTTCAAAGTGACAACATACGGCGGTATTTCCAAAAGGCCCACATCATTAGGGCCAGTGGCCCAAAGGGCATCAGGAAGAGACGACAACTCAGCTGGCAGTTTATTCTTTGACAAATACATGGGAGAAATCACTTCCCTACCCAGTGTAAGTTGTACTCCCGAGGGGGAACAATATAATGTCGCATGTAATCTCTTTAACAAATCCAATCCTAACAGGTTTTCACTACATCCTGTCGTTAGGATAAGGGGTGCTTTCAGCTCACAAGGTCCAACAGAAAGGGCCATAGGACTTGAGATCGGGTTCCTAACCGGGGCACCATAAAAACCTACTGAAACATTCATCTCGCCAGACAAAGGCGCGCCAGGGAGTTTTGAGCGCATAATAGAACTCTTTGCAGCACCAGTATCCAGCAGAAAGGGCTCTGTTACACCCGCTGTAGTCACCTTAACATACGGTCCGCTCTGATCCACTGGCACTGAAACAACTCCCTCTCTCTGTCTATGGCTGTCCTAGTAATCATTACCTTCCGTATTATCGTCTTCTACATAGTAGTCATTATTATAGTACTGTGCTGTCTTGCCAGTTGCATTGGCTTGCTGATCAAAACTATTTATCGTATTTTGAGGCGGAAGAGGACGCGCATTCTGGGGAACATTTCCACGCCCTCTACCTCTTGGAGCTTGCTGGCCACCTCTACCTTTTGCGCCATAAGCATTATTCGTGCGCTGCAAATTATTTTTAAAGTGACCTTCCTCCTTGCAATATGAACACTGATTGGGACCTATAGGGACACGTGGTTGATAATACCCATACATTTGCTGATTATTCTGAAATTGTTGGGGTTGCTGATAGATACCCTGGGTTTGCCTATAATTATTCTGACCTCCACGTGGCGGATAAGCCTGCTGTAAAAGAACCTTTGTTTTTAATTATTTCGTTTTCTTGTCTGTTCTATCCTTCTCATCTTGATCCCTATTTTCGTAATACTGTGTAGTAGCCAGTATTTGCGCTGAAGAGGAAACGGCCCAAGAACTCTCCGAATCTTTTAATTTTTTACACAACTCTGGAAGCAAATTATGCACAAATTTATCAACAAATAACCGTTGGCCACCTTCTGTACTCATGTCTTGACCACTGTGGTCGATAAATGTTTCTTCAAACCTGGTGAAGAAATCGGACACTGTTTCATCTTTCTTCTGCTTGCATGCGGATAATTTATCCCAATTTACACGTATTGCGGGCATTAAAGTTTTCATATAGTTAATTATTCTACCAGGGAGTTCTGCTACCGCGGGTTCAGGCTTGGCACCACCAACCTGTCTATTGTCTGCATTAATGATATTAGCCCATGTGTCACCTAGTTCTGCAGCATGATCTGTATTATGAATCAATCCCCACAAAGGCTGTGGAACAACATTCCCGAACAACATATCTATGTCAGCTAGATTCATGACACATGATTCTGCAGTCTGTGATAACTCCTTATAATATCCTGCGGGGTTCTTACGGGGGTCAGGCAATGTCTGCTTAAGCGCTAAAACTTCAGATCGCTTCCAAGGAACATGTACCCAAACACGCTGAAAATGAGCTGGCATAGCAGCAATACCATTAGCGGCATCAGCCGCAACAGCTTCCTTCCATACCGGAGGGACTTCTCTCATAGGGTACTGTCGCACCTTTTTACCAGGGGAGTCAAGGTCAAACAGTGACTGAGAAGGATCCTCAATCCTAAAAGATAGCAATGTCGCAACTGCTTTCCGAACATCGGGACCCACAATCGTACCTTTTCCAAATTCAAATCGCACTTGACACAACTCCTGCGGTCTTGGGTCTAAACCATTATCTTCCAATTCCTCACATAGGAATTCACACATCTTCTCAAAAACGTATCTCTGTTTTGGTGCTTCCCACTGATGAAAAACATTCACAACAGACTCTACATCATATCTTGAAGGATAAATAATCCACCTCTGTGCCATGTGGTCCAATACTTCTTTCTCTCCAGAACCAGGCAGCTGGCTACGCAACTGCTTACGTTGTGAACCAGGGGTCGTACTAGATGGCCCAAAGAGGGGTGATATAAGACTAGTGACTGCACTAGCTATTCGTTGTCGTGTAGAAGGAGAAGTTGAGGCAAGAACCGGGGGAAAAACAGAGGGATGAAAAACGTGTGTAGATACAGATACAGAAGTAGTAGCAGGTAGGGCAGCAAGGGAGGCAGCTGATGTGCTAGGTAAAGTCGCAGGGAGCGCAGACGAGGTAGGTAGCAGAATCGGCGACCCTTGGGAAGGCTGCGCTGCAGGGAAAGGAGCCGGCTGAGGAAGAGCTGGCGGCTGCGGGAAAGCTTGCGGTGCATTAGCTGGAGGCTGTATATTTAAGGGTTGCGGAGGTGCTGTAGCATTTTGCGCATACGGAGGTGGTGAACTTAGTAAATGCGACATTAGGGGGTCTTTCTCCTTTTCTTTTAACGCAGCTTGCTGAAGGGGCGGCAAAACTGGGTAACATTTGTCAATGACTAGTTTGCGTTGCCTGTGCAACTGCTCATTCATTTGGTCCTCTTCATTATCTTTAAACTGCAAAGCTGCTTGCATTATCGACATACCTCTCTCTTTTTTATTTTTCTTTGCTAATTTAATTTCTTTTTGTTTGGCTTCTTTTCGCCATAGGCGGAAAGAATCAAACATCGCCGGCCGGGCTTTCTTCTTGAATAAATTAACTTCTAGGTTATCTAGGATTTCTGTGTCGAAACTACCATTTTGGGGCCATTTTAAAACACCATCCTTCCTGGTGTATCGGGTCCATACTTCATTATACGTAATGGGGCCCACGCCATGTTTCACATAAAGCTCATAAGTTGGAGTTCCAATTGGAGGAACCGGACACGAATCCTCTAATCGGGAATCCCTTTTACAACCAAAACAAAACAAATTTCCAAATATACTAGAACCAGGCATCTTCGCTCACTAGTCTAGTTTCAAACTTCAAAGGATTATCGAATACGATAGTCTCGTGAATACACGAGTCCTCTGGCTTTGGTACTTGCAAGTCCCAAATCAAAGCGATCCCGAAGGATACCAAAATCCCGAAGGATACCAAACAAACTGGGAGACGCTCCACTTATACTTAACTGAGGTATCGATGACTTCACCAGAAGACTCTCTCAATTGTTTCGCTCTACCAAATCGTCAAGGGTCCAAAACAGGGCGATAGTCAGTGCAGCAGTCCTTCGTAGCCGTCGGGACGCGGAGAACCTTGCAGAAAAGACTTTCGGACCACGTCGACATGCAGGGGTCGATGAAGTGGCGGCCTTCCTCCAGAATTTCCACACGAATCTCCCCACGAACCTCTGGCTTGGACCAGTACCGCTGAAATCGCCCCGAGTTGGGCGCCAACTGAAGTACCGGGTTTTTAGAACCCAGCGGTGCAGGGGAACACACCCTAAGACTTCGGGTTCTTCCTGTTTCAGACCTACAGAAACCCAGAGTCTTCTAGATGAAATCAAAGATCGTATTTTATTGGCTGCAGACCAATCACAGGTATCCGAGAAGTACAACACGATGTATGTTCTCAGGAGACTGCTCCCGAACCAAAAACCAGTCTTTACTTATATACACAAAATTATGCTTTGGGCAACACCGCCCCTCTTTTACAAGTGGTCATCCACATATTTTAGTTTCAAAGAAACAGCAGAGCCATAATGACAATCCCACATTTCAGTTCATTAAGCATACAGTCATTTTACCCAGCAAGGCTCAAAACCCTCATCAGATAACAGCGGACCCCAGTAAAACGGGCACCTCCTGCTCGTAAAACAAGCCATAAAGTAGGAAACAGTCAGGTGTGAAATAGCTTAGTCAGAGATCGTGTGCGAACAAGGACTTTATGATGGGTTGAGCCCTGATGCTAATCACATTAGGCCGCGAGAAAAGGAACTGGCCGGACAGGATTGACCTCGGGCAGCGGAGTCAGTTTGCACAGGTCAGAGAGAAGTCACAGAAGGAGTACGTGTCCTTTAGGCCTAAACATGGCCTTAGTGTGCAGCCTATGTGAGGGCAACCACAAAATGGCTACTGTTCTAAAATGGAACCCAAGGGTTCAATATGTGGTATCGTATGCACGGTGAATTCATCAGTGAAACATGACGATAACACTCATACATACCGCATTTGACATTTGCGGTTCGCTGATACTGAATTCGGCATGGTAGGGCCATGCTTCCAACATGGTTCCGAAATTTACAGTACCACAAGACTTAGAAGTGTGGCAGGGTGAGTAGAGAGGAACTAAATGAGGGAGAGAAATCAGAGTGTGATTAACAGCTATAAATGAACACAACAGTTCACACCAAACAATAGCAGAGATGAAACAAACTAGTCTTTCAACAAGCTGAAAATGAGGGAACCTCTACATTCCTACAGAAGGACACCAGGGGTTATTATTTTAACCCTTTTGAGGACAAAGCTCCAGAATAACTCTGCTGAGGGTGTGAATGTTGTACTAAATGTTTATTTGCTGTTTTGAGTGATACTGGCCTGCTGGACTATAATCCTCCCAGTGAGAGTTAGCCAATCGGCCTATTGGAGCATTGGCATTAATTTAGTACCTGAAAATACACTACAGGAGAGAAAGTAACTAAATGTAATTATTATTATTAATTCATATGGTCATGCTGAGTAAAACCGTGGCCTTTAAGAGAAGAAAAAGAAGACATTTAGAGGATCATTTAGAGTTTGCTGGGTGTGGGTACCCTAGTTTTTTACCATTTATGAGAGACTGGTGAGTGGAACGTAATGAATAAGTTTCACACCTGAGCTTCCGTTTCTTGATAAGATGTTACTTGAGCCGTATTTAGTTCCTTAGGAAGATCACTTCAACAAAAAGAACAAACTGAACATTTGTCAGCGCCGGTTCTAAAACAGGTTAAATATTCTATTTGAGGTTGATGGATTCAGAGTGCCACAGTGCTTTCTCGGTTTAAGGATGCAGATGATGCTGTTGAACACCTCATTTGTGATGGGCACAAATGTGTTCCACAGGTTTTGATGATAAGTGGGTTATGGGGAAAAACAATTATATTTTTGGCACAATGTACCTTGTTTGAGCAAAACAAATCATGAACTTTGACAAATCTGTCCAATCACTTGTTATTGCCTCTAATATTGTGCAAGGGTACTTTGATTTCTGAATCTAAAACTGTGACTGGACAAACAAGTCTTTAGCTTTTAAGCTTTAAATATGTTACATTTATGATCTTTTGTTACAATGTAGCTGTGTGTTAAATTTCGGTGATTTGTTCCGATAATGGAATTTTTACGTTTTAAAAATGCCTCTACTTTAAAGTATAAGTCTTCAGGTCACAAGGAAATAAAAAGCTCTAGAGGATTGTTAAAAAAAATGTTAGAGGAGACTGTCTTTTGACCACTCTGAAAAGGGCCTGATTAACAAATATTTTTTATCAGTAGCTGTTCCTGAATCCTGATGTTGGCAGGCCTTTGTCACAAAGTTCTTTTTGTAAGTAATTGTTTAATATTCCAAATGTAGCTGTGGTCTACTCATACATTTCTAGGAATAAGCCATGCTCACTCAATGACCTGATTTAAAAAAAAAAAAAACATATTCCTGTTAGCATGTTTGGGCCTGGAAATGTTTTCAGGTTCTTTTAAAAAAACATTAGATTGCCTAGGGCAGTAGAGTAGAAGAGTAGCCCAAAAACGTTTTTAGATTTGGACATAAGCTATGAAAAGGAATTTAATATGAATTACGTATGATGGGAAACATAAAAGAGTTTTGAATTTCTAGAGTTTAGTTTATTTGGGTATAGGTACAATCAAATGGATAAATGCTGTGGGACCGGTCACTCGCACATATTTACATCCAAATCTATGACCTTGCGTGGATGCAGATTTACGACTTTCTGCAAATCACAAAAGGTTTGCAGGTTATGACTGAATAACCTGTACAATTTGATTGATATCTCCACTACTTGAAGTTCACAACTCCATAGGACACCACACTTCCACCATTATATAAAGAGACATTGCAAGTAAACAGTGAATAATATAAATAAGTTAAGGGTAAGGTTTAAATGATTGAAAAAGAGGGAACATAACTAAATAAATATATAAAAAGAAGGAGGCTAATGGTTTCCCTCAGCGATATTGCAATGTCTTATGATGTTGGTATTGTAATAGTGCCCGATGATGATGAGTTTTTGCTCAGTATAGTACCATACAACGATGTTAAAGCCACTGTTTCTTATTAAACATGTCCAATCTGAAATGAAAATAAAGACAATTATTTTTTATCTGTTATGTAGCATTCAGATTCAATAATTTTTTAGTTAACCATGTCTCTTCAAATCTTATGAATCAACTCATGATGATGTTTGCTTTTTTTAAATTTAAATGGCAGCTTCTTTGACCAGTTATCCTCTATCATTTTAGATAATGCTTTCTTTGTTTCTTCTATTCCCAGCAATCCAATGCTGAAATCCATCCAATGCTGAAATCCAGGAGCAATTGTTTTAATGGTAAACACATGTCTAAAGAACATTTATTTATAACCATATTTACCATTTTATGTTACATTTCTTAGTATGCTTACAAAATGTGTGGTTCTGTAATAATCAAGCACCTCTCAATTTGTTTCACATTGTAACATTCTTCCACTGTCAATATGTGCAACACATAGGACGACATGGACAAAGCATATTTGCATTCAGAAACAGCAGATCGAGCAAAATGCAAAAATGCTTTTCCATATGTAGAAAATATATATTGCAATTTGGTAGCATGTTACCAAATGGCAATTTGGAAGAGGCGTGTTTAGGGCCTCCCTTCCGAATATTGAATCTGAATGGGATGTATGATCATATTTTACCGACTCCCTGAGGGGAACCCCTTCCACTTTGAGAATGGAAAACAAATATTTTTTAAGAGGAGGAGGACCACTGCCTCCTCTTAAAAAATGAAACTGCAAAGCTTAATTTATTCTTTTTAAACACATCCCATTTTCCATCAAGGAAAATTATCTGTATTTAAAACAAAATGCTATATTAAAAGCAAACCCAGGCATGGTGGTCTGCTGACCTCAGCAGGCCACCTTCCCTGTGATGGCTGCGACTCCTAATGGGCCACAAATTGCGACCTACCTTATTAATATATATGAGGTAGGTCTATTTGCAACCCACTAGGAATAGCTAATGAAACTCAAAAGAGTTTCCTACATTAGGAATATCGATTTCCTAATGGCAATTCAGAAGTAATCGCAATTAGGAAATCAGTATTCCTAATGTCAGTACATCTGGCTCATAGTCTTTCTTGAGCAAATATTCTAGATGTCTGATACTCGATCCTTTACCTTCGCCATGTAAGAAACATTTTAATCCATTATTTAATCTAAATTTTTCCATACGAATCTGCAAATGTGATTATTTCCACTTTTATTCGCTACTGTCACTCGGAGACAGGTAGATACATATACAAAAACCCACACAGATACACACATGCTGCATGACATACCTATATAATAATGGCCATTCACTGTAATGGACTGTGTATGTACTATTCTAGCTCCAGGCATGCCTTCATACTGGGGTAGGTCATACAGTGGACTTTCATAAATATGACTGTGCATTGCGGTTTTTTTTATGCATTCACTCGAATGTACCTAAATACATTATGTTTCCTGTAACACTGGTCCTCACAGAACTGGTGTCTCTGTGGCTTTACCAATGTTTACCAACACTGTATGAACTGGTCCAGAACCCACAGTGTCTGTTAAACAAACACACACACATTCAAAGTCCTGGTGGTCCCACTGTTGTTCCTGGACTCTGCCATTGCTATTTCCAATACCATACATTACCATGTTGTTATCAATGTCTGGTTGTCATAAGAGTTTTGCTTCACATGTAACTTGCCAGATCATGTTCAAAGTAGCAAACACTTAATAAGAGTGTAAAGTACCTGTTGTTTTACACTTGTGTGTGCAAGATACTTGCTGGCCCTTTTTCTTTGTCTTGGTTCTTACATCTTGTCATGTGTGTCTTTCATTACAGACATGTCACCTGAGGAAGCCAGGGTATTTAAACAGTGAGAGGACCAATACAAACATATCTGCAGAGTTGCAAATGTGTACCAGGCAACGGAGAGGAGGAACAATGAGGAACAATGAGGAGAAGGCGGCAGAACGGTGGAAGGCCATCCTCCAGGGTGCCCCAAAGACACAAGACAGAGTGGTGTGCTGTCTGCCACTTCCGGGCACCAGAGTAACAGTCAAGCCTTGCGAGTAGCTCAGGCTTACAACATGTATCCCTGGAATCAGTGCCATCTGCAGGTCTACAAAATGCTGCACCTTACCCAACTTCTGCAGAAATGTCAGCTCCTCAACCGGCTGCACCATCACAACCTGCTATTCCAACTAAAGCTGCTCAACCGGCTGCAGCAGCACCACCTGCACCACCAACAGCAGCTGCCCAACCGTCTGCAGCTGCACCACCAGCCACACATAGAAAGGCTAGCGCCTACACCCTGGAGGACCGCAGGTTATTGCTGAACCGGAATGTTATGGTGGCATCAGTTGAAAGAGACATGGCAGAGTTGTGAACCCACCTTCAGGACATTCAGGGTGCCCTCGGGCTCTCTTTCTGATACACATCTGCTTGGACAATGCCCCTTGTACGTCCCCCATAATCCTTTGTTTTATATATATATAATATTATGTAGTGTTAAGTGTAGGTAGAGTAGGTTTAGTTTAGTATTAGGTGGGTAGGGGTAGGTAAGGTTTGACATTAGTTTAGAGTTTTACATAGTGTTTTGGGTTAAGTTTCCTTTTCCTTTGGGTGGCGGGGATAATTTTTTTGTACATTTTTAAGTCATTTTTATATATACATATTTGTTCAGGAAACATACTTAGTGTATGTTTAGGTTAAGCTGCCTTTGTCCTGTCTCAACATGTGCCTTAAGGGGGAGGGGGCTTTGATGTTTCATATATGTTGTTATGTGAATAGGTTAAGCTAAGGTATTTAGGTTAGTGTTTAGAATAATTAGCATAAATTAGAATACTTGGGGGTTAGGATAGTTTATTAGATGTAGGTGTTTTAACAATAAAAGTATAGTGTTTATTAATTTGTGGTGTCAATGATGTTTAATGTGAATCAGAGAACTTTTGAGTAAGTATTTTGATACATCAGATGAATTCCCAAAAATGTTTTTGGAATAAAAAATGTGATTAACATCATCTTCTAGGGACAGGCTACTGTCATTCTGCTGTTTGATTAGGATTAACAGACATGCATGATATGTAGGCTAGCAAAGGTAAGTTCTACCATTGCACAGGGATAGTGGGCAGAATAAGATGTCATCTTCAAAACTTCTCTGAGTTGAAAACCACAGTAGGTAATGGAGGTATTGAGGTCCCACACCGTTGTTTCCCTGAAGTAGGGATGTTGGGTGGTACCGTCTTGAACTATATGAATCACTACATTTGCCTCTCTCAACAAAGATACGTTTATCAATGTTTGATATTTTTTAACATTGTTCTTTTGGTTGGACTAGTTTGTGTATATACTTTGATGAGACATTGACAGTTCATCAATGTAGTGTACCATTGCTTCTTTAAGTCAATGTATGTGAACCATTTGCCCATATTTACAACTACAGTGGTGTAGGCCAGTGTTAGGGGAAGGAGACTAATGCTGCCTTCCCTCACTATGGAAGCACATAATTCAAACATTATAGCACTGCACTGCTTTTCTCCATGGATGTGTGTAATATATCGATGCATAGCACAAATGCAGGCACACTTGCACCCTAATGCAAGGGTACCTGCATAGGGAAAATATAGGCTCAGGTGCTTTAAGGTGCCCCTTCCTGCTCATGGTGTTTTGCTGTATGGGTGTGTCCAGCAAAATGCTGCACAACTATGTAGGTCAACAAAAGTTTGATTTCTACAGTATTTCTTCTTGTTCCAAAATATTTGTACATCATCCTTGGGAATATAGTGAAGGATCTATCTTAAAATGTGTTTTGGCTGAACACCCATCACAACGCCCATTGTCCATCAGATTGACACTAAGTACAGTGTCAAAGTGTGCCTTGTTAGCAAGGCAAGGTTAAGCCACTTCAAATGGCTTTCTGCCTATATGATTAGTGATCCAAGGCCCTATCAACACCTGAACATTGGGAAAAGTGATGTTCCAGTCGCAATGGTGCCTTTGAAATTTGATCCATAGTGTCATTCACAATTGTTCTGTCATCTCATTGGCTATCAGGGACACAGACTCAACAGACCCCAGTTTTTGGGAATGTCCTCTGTATTTTTAGTACTGGCTACACTGCTTAGGCATTGTGGATACCTCTCCAACTTGATGTTCAAAGACAACACACATCAGACAAATTAAAGAGCATTTATTAACATGTGCAAACAAGAAATTGTCACACCAACACCCAAATTGTGTACATAGCCAGGGGATGGCCAGACAGAGTCCTTGTGGGGGAACATATCATGAGACATGTAGAGGAATCAGGAATCTTCAGTCAGCAGGATGATTGCAGTATAGCTTAGGATCAACAGCCACATTGACAGTCCATAAAATTTCCAAGGTGAACATAGCCTTGTCAATATGAGGACAGTGACTTGTGATGTTCCAAGGCATGATGGTAAGCACAGGGCTAAGCAGAAACTACCCATTTGACACAGATGAATGCCACAATTGAATTCTTCCTATGAGAGATATTTCATCCACATCTTCCTCCTCTGATGTATGTGGTGTCTCCCGTGAGGGTGATGTAGGATCAGCCGCAGCCCAGAGAGACACAGACACAACAGGGGCAGAAGATGTGGATGCTGTAGGTGCAGCAGCCTTCATTGTGCCAACAGATGAGGCATCACTGCAGCAAGGATGAGAAAGTAGAAATTGTCACACCGGACCAGTTTTTTTTACAACCCCCAAATTTTGCACACAGCCAGGGGGTGGCCAGACATATTATGAAACATGTCGAGGAATCAGGAATCTTCAGTCAGCAGGATGATTGCAGTACCATTGAAGAATAATTGCCACATTGACAGTCCATAAATGTCGAAGGGGAACACAGCATGGTCAATATGAGGACAGTGACTGGTGATGTTCCAAGGGATAATGGTGAGCACAGGGCTAGGCAGAAACTGGCAATTTGACACAAATTGATGCTACCGCTGACTTCACCTTATGAGACATGTGTCATCCACATCTTCCTCCTCTGATATGTGTGGTGTCTCCTGTGAGGGTAATGTAGGATCAGTGGCATCCCAGGGAGGCACAGACACATCAGGGGCAGAAGATGTGGATGCTTTAGGTGCAGCAACATTCATCAGCGCCAACAGATGAAGCATTACTGCAGCAAGGATAAGCTACAGGGCTTGCAGAACTGCAGCAACATCATGGTGGAAGGCAGCCATGGCAGCCAAGTAGGAATCCTGCTTCTCCTCCATGTTCTCCAAGATCTTCCTCATTGCTCCCAATTCTTTGGCCACATCACTGTTGCCACTTTTGTAGGACAGTTGTTGCCTCTATCTCATGACACCAGCGATGTCAGCCAGGGACTGCTGGAGGCCACAGAGCAGAATGTAGATGTCTCAGATGGCACCTGAGTGGTCCCTATTGAGACTGAGGCACCAACATTTCCCCTCGAGTTTGGCTGCCAGACTCTCCAACCACGACCGCAACTGGTCTGCCATTCCACGCTTGACTGCTACCACACTGCTCTGAAATTATATCTCTGAGTCCTCAGAGACCAGGTTTGTGGCTGTGTTGGCAGGTGGTGCCTGCTCGATGTTTGGTGGGACATGTGGAGATGCAACAACACGGCTGGATCTCACGGGATCATGAGATGGGCTGCTCTTGGAGGGTGTCATGGTTGATGGTTGTGAGTTCTTCCTCCACTTCATCCTCATCATTGAAGAATGGGATAGGATGCTGAGCAGGAGGTGAGGTTTCATCCTCTGCATTGTAAAAGGCAGATACTGTTGAATGTGTCTGTTACCATGTATTTTTGCATTTGACAATCAAAGTGCATGACACTTTCCATTCTCCTGTGTTACATGGTCTACCTGTGACACACAGCTTGGTGTATCAATGAACAAAGTCCTTGAATATTACATTTAGGTTGTACATTGATTTGAACGGTTGACCTGTATGCCAACAGTGAAGGTCATGTTTATAACCCCCTCCTGCCACTGTTACTTCATCTATTTAGACCTTCCTGTGGTGTTAGTTGCTTCATGTTATTTACTATGGAGCGTTAAGCTACTTCAGGTGGATTAACACCACTTTGGGGATAAGGCAACCTTCCATACTCCAGTTTGCATGTAAGTGTTGATCACTGAGTTTTGAGGTTTGAGGTGTACTTTCCATTAAACCCCTTGTTGATGTTGCCACTGTAACCTATTTACAAGTGTGGCATCTTACATGTGTCTATGTGTTTTAATGTGTGCAGCACACATTTAAACAGGTCAATCCCATAAAGCGATGTTTGTGTGCAGGAAAAACACCTTCTAGCCCATTTTAAGTGAATCAAGGCAAGTCGGATGAAGTTATAATTCATTGGTAAATTCCATTCAATGATGATTCAAAATATGTCTATTGATTCAAGAGTCTATAGTCCAAAGTCATTTTTAAAACTTCAATTATCAGTATAAGTACTGTCTTGACCTCATGGGGGGATTACATACAGGACCACACCACTTTGGGTTAATCTACAGACCACATACTAGACGTGTTCGACAAGATGATTATTAAGGATTTTTCCTGATACTCTGAATAGGACAATAATGCACCTATGATGCCAAGACAGTATTTATACTGATAATTTACGCCTTGAGAAAGCCCCAGGCTTGTATGCCAGAAGGGGGAAAAACACGTGTTGGCTGTTTTGTTTTCTTTTATCCAGTAACAGTGATTCTGATCTTCTAAGAATCAATTTGGACTATGGACTCTTGAATCAATAAACATATTTTGAATCACCATTGAATGGAATTTACCAATGAATTATAACTTTATCAAACTCGTCTTGTTACACTTAAACAGTTTCATGATATAAATGGAAAGGTGTCTTCCCATTTATCAAGGCTAATTTACCATTAATTCATCCTCATTCAGTAGAATAGGCCATGCTACAGGATCTTATACCCCTTCAACATTGTCCCTTCCTATAAATTGACAATTATTCCCTCTACCCAGACACCCTGGCACTTTGGTGCAAGGGTGCTTTTGTTGATGCAAGGTAGCTTCAATACCTACAGGTACAATTGCATTTTTTTTTTTAATATATATTTTATTTTACTTTCAACATTGCACATTTACATTCATTAATACATATTCCCCCTGATGGAGGTGGCATACACACCATTGAGACTTTGTCCACAAAGTTTAAATTTAAGTAATCGTATCATATCATAACTTGACTTAGTAAAAAAAGAAAGTTCACAGAAAACAAACAAAAAACAAACAAGACCCCCTCGGTCTTCTATTCTCTACCCTATCCCGTCCCTCCACCGTGCTAATGGCTTCCATATTCTTAAGCCTAAGGCTCTCCCAGTTCTTCCCTTCTTGGCATATATAGGTTTTTCTAAATTAAATATAGAGATTAAATTTGCCAGCCATATTTGCATGGAGGGGGGGGTTACGTCTACCCATGCCCTGGCTAGGGTTAGTCTATACACCGCCATAGCCATAAATAAAAATTCTTTATCTAACTCGCTATTTCCAATTTCCAATAATATCATCAGGGGATTTAACGATACCTGTAACCCTAATGCAAGGGCAAAAAAGCTCTTGATATCCCTTTTTAACGTGTATAATTGAGGACAGGTAGCAAACATATGGATAATATTCGCTTCTGACGAGCTACAGCGAGGGCAGGTAGTCCCACTAGTACCACCCCATTTAGCAATTCTATCTGGGGTATAGTATAACGAAAATAATGTTTTATAATGCTGCGATTGCAGGGAGGCCGAGCATAGTATGGTACATCCCAGTTCCAGCGACTCCTGGAAATCATCTATTCCCCCTTGAAGTTTCTCCACCCACTTATATTTATATTTATCTAGATCATCCACTTTAGTTTTAACTAGCATAGCATACGCTGATCTAATCGTATGTTCCCCACCTGAACTCAAGATCTCCAAAAAATCATTGGGTTGATACCCGACTGAGCCGCCCTGCTTTTTACCCAAAAAACTCCTAATTTGTAAATATTTAAAGAAGTCCCGATTACTTAAATCAAATATGCTTGCAAGTGTACTAAACTGCGCTATTCCCTTTAAATCTCTTATATCCCCAAGTTTCTTGATTCCCTTTTCATCCCATACAGACATAACTGGGTCCGAAAATATTTCGGAGGGAAAGGATCTATTCTTATAAAGTCTGACATATCTATGGAATCTTCCCATCCCCATTTTTTTCAAAAATGCATTCCATACTTTAATAGCCGCATCAAGAGTTTTAAATTGTTTCCTTCTAAGACAAGTAAAATCTGTATATTCTAATAGACAATTTTCTGTCTCTTGACCCAATAAAATTGCATAGACCTCCGTCGACGAAGAGTTAACTTTCTGTAAAATCCCCCCTCCTCCAATTAAACCCTGCATGTATTGTAGAGCAGATGCCAAATAGTATAGTCTAAAGTCGGGAGCACCCCATCCTCCTCTTTCTCTAGGTAGAGACATGAATCTGTACGCTCTACGTGTTTTTCCATGTGCCCATATGAACCTGTTAAGTATACCCTCCAGCATATTAAACCATTTGGATTCAAAAAATAAAGGAATTGCTCTAAATAGATAGAGGAATTTTGGCAAGATTGTCATTTTCACCACATTAGTGACTCCAACTAAGGAGAGATGTAGATTATTCACTCTGTCTAAGTCTAGTTTTACTTTAGCCAAGACAGGGGACATATTTACCTCAACAATAGCATCAATGTTAGCTGCAATTACAATACCCAAATATGTAGCTGACATAACAACCCTGGGGTCCGTGCAAACTGTATATTTATTTTTGACTATCATAGTCTTTGATTTATTTAAACTATAACCCGACACGTGCCCAAACTTGGTGGCTTCTCGCTCTACCTCAATTATAGCCATAGCAGGGTCGGGTGTTAGTATTGCCACGTCGTCAGCGTATGCAAGGATTTTAACTATTCTACCATTCAAGACCATTGGGGGAATTCCATCATTTCTCTCCAGGTGTCGTAGTAATGGTTCAAGAAATAAAGCAAAGAGAAGTGGGGACGAGGGACAACCCTGTCTTGTCCCCCTAAAGATCTTAACTACCTCTGAGTACCCTCTATTAACTCTGACTCTAGCTGTGGGTCCTTTATATAGAGCTTGTATAGCTGTTATGTAGCCTTGCCCTATACCACACCATCTCAGGACTGCCCAGAGGTACTCCCAGGCGACCCTATCGAAGGCCTTTTCTGCATCTAAAAACAATGCTGCGATGGGGTCACCCAGGGTTCCTGCAGCATCAAACATTGTGATAACTGTCCTGACATGTTGGGTGGTTCCCTTGCCTGGAATAAATCCGTGTTGTGACTGGCTTACAAGCTGCTCTATATTCTGCGCGAGCCTTGTCGCGAGGATTTTAGAGTAGATTTTAACGTCAGAGTTCATGAGGGTAATCGGTCTATATGAGGCAGGAAAAATAGGGGACTTCCCTTTTTTTGGAATAACAACAATATCCGCCCCCCCCCAAGACTCCGGGGTGTACCTCCTTGCTGTGTATAGAGCATTATATGAGTCATCTCAACAAGCAGGATATCCTGAAAAGTTTTATAGAATTCTACTGGAATTTGATCCGGCCCCGCAGCTTTCCCCGAGGGGAGACTCTCCAGTGCCCCTCTAATCTCTTCCACTTGTAAAGGGGCATCTAGCATCTCCCTATCGTCTGACAACAGAACAGGGGCAGAAATATCAGCGAGGTATCTTCCGATGTCAGTCGGGTCCCTTATTTCTTCTAAAGAGTACAAGTCAGTATAGAACTTGTGAAATACTTCCCTAATAAAGTCTGAGTCAGTACTCAGGTTTCCCTGAGAGTCTTGTATCTCCTTAATGTCAGCCTTTGCTGCCCGCTGTCTAGTTCTAACGGCCAAAATATGCCCAACCCTCTCACTTAGCTCATAGGTATCCCGTTTATGTACAAGATATTTTTCAGTGGCTTTTGCGATGATGCCCTCCGTAGCATCCCCCTTAAGATTAACCAGGCTGAGTATATAGGGGTCAAGTGATATTCCCTGCATTATAGCTGTTGCTAAATTTTCTTCTGCTACCATTAACTTAAGCCTTATACCTTCCAAATACCTTTTTTCCCTTTTCCTCCTTGCTATTACAAAACTCATCGTTTCCCCCCGAACCCCAGCCTTAAAGCAATCCCAAACTGAGCCGGGGGTGCCGTACCTCTATTATCTTCCCAGTAATTTGTTATCCAGCTCTTCATATGATTCTGGTATGCCTCGTCTTTTAATAAACTACGTTCAAAAGACCACTGTGTTTTTATGGTATTTATCTGAATGGTGTCTAGTGTTAAAACAAGCGGGTTGTGATCAGATATAACCCTAGGTTGTTTCTCTATTTTGGAGTTACAAATTAAAGAGTTAGATATCAGGAAGTAGTCCAATCTGACTAATACTTTGTGTGGTGCGGAATAAAATGTACTGCCATCTAAATTGGGATGGTACTTCACCCAAGGATCCCCTAAAGAATTGTGCTGGGTCATAGCGGCAAGGGCTCTATATGATTTCTTCTTTCTCCCTAGGTACCTCCCACTGGGTTCTATAAAAGAACTTCTCGGGTCATGGATATTGAAGTCCCCACAACATACAATAGGTTCTGGCCACTGTGGCATTTCCATATCCATGTACTGCCAAACATCCGGGTCATCTTCAGTAGAACCATAAATATTAACTAATGTGAACCGTGCCCCTTTAAAACATAGATCCACCATGACCCATCTTCCCCATTGGTCCTCTTTTTTCCTATGCACCACGAGATCCCTAAGTCTTCCTAATATTGCTACCCCCCTAGTTCTAGTATATTGTCTACTTGCTGCAATTACATCAAATCCCAATTGTTCCAACAGATATGACTGTGATGCTTCGATATGCGTCTCCTGGAGGCATACTAAATCTAACTGTAAGAATCTCAAAAGCCCTGCAACCTTCGCTCTTTTCCTATAGTCATTAAGGCCACATACGTTAATCGAGGCTATTTTACAAGGCATTGAAAGATATCCAAAAACTCTTTCTCCAAATCTGCCATATATTGAGAATATAACAATCTACATTCTTCTGTGATAATCTACTTCGTCTAACTTGTATATACCATGTCCTCCATCCGAAGGATAGTGCAATATTGTGCTTTATCCTATTCTGCAAATACCAAAATTTTAACCCTTGAGATAATGCCCCCCACCCCCGCCCCCAACCCTCCCCTCCCCCCGCCCTCCCCTGTACAGGCAAATAGGTCGGCAGGACCTATATGCGGCCGGTCCGGGCTGTGACAGTCTCACCCCCCTCCCATCCCATATCTCCTTACAAACCCTGATTTTTCAACTGATCTATATACTGCTGGGCTTTGATCTCTGGAAAAAAAATCATAATTCTTCCTCTAGTGACCACTTTTAACTTAGCGGGGAACAATAAGTAGGCTTCTGACCCCAACCCCTGAAATGATGAGATCAACTGCCTCAACCTCCACCTCCGTTCAACAGTCACGTGGCAAAAATCAGGCCTAGCAAAAAAGGAAACACCATCAAACGATCTTTTAGAATCTGGTCTAGCCTTCTCGATTATTTCCTGCCTTAGCAGATAATTGCCTAAGTATACTAGAATCGCTCGGGGAAAGGCTGTACCCCCTCCACCGCCACCTTCACCCCCCTGTTTTTTTCTGAGAGTGAAAGGAAATCTGTGTGCTCTCTGGACTTCTCTGTCCCACTGCCACTGGGACTCCGGAAATGCACCCTTAAGAAGGTTAATCACATAATGTCTTGCGTCTGACCCTTCCACCCCCTCGGCCACACCCAAAATTCTGACGTTATTTCGCCTTTGGCGGTTTTCAAAGTCCTCCATTTTCCACTGAATGTCCTCTGCCATCTTCTCATGCACTGTTTTAAAGCTCTGCCAGTTAATATGGTCATCTTCTAACTTGCTAGTGCGCTCCTCTACTTCGGTGACTCTTCCTACCAAATCCTCATATAATTTGTTTGTTTTTCCTAATTAAGACTGTATTTTTTTGGCATCCTGTCTTGCCTTCCGACTTGCAGATCTAGCCTCCGTTTGCATCTGTTTCAGTGTACTAAACAAAGTGTCAAGAGAAGCGGACTGTTTCAGTAAGCCAATACTGTCTTCAGCCTGGTACACCTGAGAGGTGCCCGAATAATCCCAGAGCAACCCCCTTTCGGTGTCTCCCGTTCCGCTCAATTGTACGTTGTTTACTTTCGGCTTTTGTTGTCTTTTTCGCAGGGTCGAGTCTTTCCCTGTGCCTATATCCTCCTCAGAGGAGTTACTATCCGAGAATGATGTCTCACCATCATCATCATCTTGATCCTCTGAAACCTCCTCACTTATTTGTGCAGAATCTGAGTCTTCGTTAAGGGAAAAGAATTTCTCTCCTTCACCTGAGACCACCTCCACTTTTTCAGTTATCGCCCCTGCAGAGTCCTGTACTCTCTGTCTGGCTATCTCTTCCTTTTCCCCCAAGCTAGCAGAGCTTCCCCAGGTAGTGAGGGTAGTGAGGGTCTTATTGAGGGTCTTATTGAGGGTCTTATCGGATAAGGCACAGGAGTTTTCGGGGGTTTTGGAGGCCAGCAATTCGGCTTCAAGTACCATAATGGCACCCAACATATCAGTGTCTTCGTGCTTGCTCCCCCCGTCCCCCCTATCCCCTCTCTCACCAGATGTTGTCAGTCCAGGCTCAGTGCAAGGAGGATTTACAGAGGAGTCCAGGCCAACCTGCAAAGTCCCGCTCTCGCATTCTCCCCCGCACTGCTGCTCCTGTCCGAGTAACTGCTGTTGCTGTTGCTTAGCAACCGAAGCGTCTGCAACTGACGTGCCTGCCGCGTCTCCCGCGTCCTCGAGGACGCTTCCAGGAATGCTGAATCCGCTGGATCCGACTCTGTTGTGGCCGAATTCGCTTGGCGCTCGACTGCTGGCAGGTCCGGAGAACGCTTCTGTCAGGGTAGGTTGCCTCAGAGGGGTCTCTCTATAATTGGCTTTGTTTTTCGTCCTCTCCGTCTTCTCCGTCTTATCTGTACTTGTAGGATGTTTCGATGTCGGTTTATTCCTAACATCACCTGAGTGACAGCCCGCTCCAGTGTTTCCGACGCTGTCAGTTTTTTCCCCCCCTCTTCGTGTCTCCATTACCTTTCTGCTATTACTCTGCAACGCCGCCTTTCGTATAGCCCCTTGCTCCTTTTCTCCGGCGTCCAGGGCGGCCAGCTCAGTATGATCTTTTGGGGAATAAGTACTAGTTTGTACCTTCATCTTCATTTTTTCCTTCGCTTCTTTTGTTTTATCAGTTTTAGAGGGTCGGGGCGGCATCCTGGTTAACTGTATATATTTTGCCTTTATACAGTCGACGACCCTGCTGAATCTTCGCCAGCTTTCTTTCAGCCAATCTAATTCCGCTAATATGTAGTATTTGACCCCCGTAATGAGTGTCGGCATTGGTAAGATCTTCCTAGAATCCAAGCATTGTAACCAGGTTCAAAGCTGAGAGGAGGAAAATAAAGAACCCAGCAGCTTCATCTGAGATGGGAGAGAGAGATCCAGGCGACTGCTCAGCACAGCTCACTCGCGGCCATCTTGCCCTCCGCGGCCATCTTGCTCCGCCTAAGGGAGTGCGTTGCCTCTACAGGTACAATTGCAAATGCAGGGGTGCAGTTTAAAGAGGAAAATCTACACAACCTAGATTTTTCATTATGGTGGAACATGATGTTAGTAATTGGAACTTAAACACACACTTTGCCTTTCTGTGGTTAAGCTACCAAAAAGTGGCTACCTCCTAACCTATGTTTTAAATGGTAATCACTGACATCATTTGTAGTGCATCTTTTTTAGTGTAGGTGTCAAGCAGGATGGGAGTCACTGTAGGTATATCTTCTGAACATGTGTATGTGTTCATTGATCCCTCTGTGTGTTTAAGACTGAGATCAGGACAAACAGCTGACTGCCACACAGTTATGTGACCATGTTGATAAGTGTTTTATAATGTGGCTACTACTCTTGCGTATTTTGTAGCTTGCCACAACAGGAAGATGGTGCAATCTGTTAGAAGGTGTTATGTATCATGCAGCACACAGTGGATGACTTTCTTCGGTTGATGGTGTGATTTCACCACATATACCCCGTAGACCAGATTTTGAATAGACATGGTGCCGCAACAACTTAAAGTGTTCAAGCCAGCATGTGACTACAGACATGGGACTGGGCCAGAGTAAAGATGTGAATGCCCTATCCTTGGGGTTCAAGGATTGGTGCACAGGGGTGAGCAGAAGTGAGCTGGACTGCTGGTCTTCTATAGCAGCAGTCCAGCAGGTGGAGGCCCTTCAGCAGCACAGCAGTCCTTTTTCTTAGCAGGGTATTCTCAGATCCAGAAGTGTACCAAAGTAGTGGTGTCTGAGGTCCAGCTCTGATACCCAGTGGTGCCTTTGAAGTGGGGGGAGCTTTAAATTCAATCATCAATCAGGGATTTGTGAAACGTGCTACTCACCTGTGAGGGTCTCAAGGCACTGGGTGGTCAAGCAGCTCCGATTCAGATGAAGAGCCAGGTCTTGAGGCTCTTCCTGATGGTGTGCAGAGTGGGGGAATGTCTAATGTTGAGAGAGAGTTTGTTCCAGGTCTTTGCTGCAATGTAGGAGCAGGCTCTTCCGCCCGTTTTGGCTCTGCGTATGCGAGGGGTTTCAGCAAGGGCAAGGTCAGTGGACCGGAGGTTTCTCTTGTGTGTGTGGAAGGAGACTCTTTCGTTGAGGTATTAGGGTCCGGTGTTGTGGAGGGATTTGTAGGCATGAGCGAGTAGCTTGAAGGTTACCTTCTTCTCAACGGGGATCCAGTGGAGGTCTCGGAGGTGCTGGGTGATGTGTTCCTGTCATGGGATGCCGAGGACGAGCCTGG
The DNA here is from genome assembly GCF_964204655.1 of Triturus cristatus. Lineage (NCBI taxonomy): Eukaryota > Metazoa > Chordata > Amphibia > Caudata > Salamandridae > Triturus > Triturus cristatus. The sequence goes on along the minus strand of NC_140581.1, from coordinate 748,171,321 downwards.
CCAGGGGTGTTCAGTATGGTCTGGAGTTTCCAGAGCAGGGATTTGTTGATTGTGGTGTAGAGGGCATTTCCATAGTCCAGTTTGCTAGTTATGAGTGCATGGGTGACAGTCTTTCTGGATTCGGGGGGATCCACTTGAAGGTCTTGCGAAAGATGCAGAGTGTTGTAGCGCAAGAAGCAGATGGTGTTGATCTGTTGGGTCAAAATGAGGGAGGAGTCGAGTATGATGCTGAGGTTCTGGGCATTGTCTGTGGGAGTAGGGGGGGCTGCCGAGGGTGGAGGGCCACCAGGTGTTGTCCCCTGCTGAGGGGGTGGGTCCAAGGACTTCAGTCTTCTCTGAGTTGAGCTTCAAAAAGCTGTTGCTCATCCTGGATGTGAAGTCTTTCATTCCTTCTTGGAAGCTGAGTCTGGTGATGTCGGCTGCTTTGTGAGGGAGAGGATGAGCTGGGTGTCGTCGGCGTAAGATACTATGCTGAGTCCATGCTATCTGACGATTGTGGCGAGGGGGGCCAAGTAGATGTTGAAGAGCTTGGGGCTGAGCAACGATCCTTGGGGTACTCCGCAGTTGATTACTGTGGGTTTGCAGAGAGGAAAGGCTGGAGTCTGATTCTTTGGGTTCGGCTGGTGAGGAAAGAGCGCATCCAGTCGTGGAATCTGGCAGTGAGAGTGCAGTGGGAGACAGTGTGAGGTCAAGTAACATGAAGGCCGCCGCATGGCCCTTGTCGAGGACAGTGCGGATATTATCTGTGGCGGCAAGGAGGGTAGTCTCGGTGTAGTGGTTGCTGCAGAATCCGGATTGGGAAGAGTCGAGGATGGAGTTGGCTTCGATGAATGTCATGAGCTGGCTGTTGACGATCTTCTCAGTGACTTTAGCCGCGAAGGGGAGGAGAGAGATGGGTTGTAGGTTTTGAGATTCATAGGGTCCACGGAGGGCTTCTTGCGGAGGGGCTTGACTTCTTTGGGTTTCCAGTCATTGGTGAATGTGCCGGATTCAAAGGTGGCGTTGATGGGAGCGGCGGCTCTGTGGAAGATGTGCGGCTGGCAGGGGCCTCTGGGGGCTCCTGAGTGAATGCTTTTCATGGTCATGGTGGTGTCTTCGGTGGTGACCGGGGTCCAGGCGGAGATGGTAGGCTGGCTGGCATTGCTGGGGGTGGGTATGGTTTCGGTATCAGGTGTCTGTTCGTTGAAGTTGTCGTAGAGGGACTTGACCTTGAGATGGAAGTAATATCCGAGTTTGTCGCTGAGGTCCTGGGAATATGTCCGAGGCTTTGCTTGGGGGTTTGGTGAATTCCTGAATGATGCTGAAGAGTTCCTTCAAGTTGCTGGAGTTGACAAGGATTTTGTCCTGGACAAAGGTCTTTTTGGTGGATCTGATGCGTTGGTGGTATTCTGTCACGGAGTTCTTGTAGATGGTCCAAGCTTCCGGGGTTTTGGTGTTTAGCCATACTTTTCTAGACTTCTGCAGGTATGTCTGGATTCTCAGAGGTTGTTGGAGAACCAGGTGGCTTTCATAGGGCACACTACGTCGAAGTTACGGAGGGGGGGGCGAGCTTGTCTGCACAGTTGGTGATCCATCTGTGGAGTTAGTTGGCCGCAGTTGACGTTGGTCATGGTGGGGAGATTGTGGTTGAGGGTGGAGTTGAGGTGGTCCTCAGTGACCTTGCTCCAATTCCTTCATGGAGGGATTGGTGTAGGTGTGTGGGTGGTGGTTTTTTCAAAGGAGAAGGGGACGCAGTGGTTGTCCGTCCAGAAGGGCTGTATGGTGTGTCCGAAGTGGATGTTGCTCCCTCCTGTGAAGATGGGGTCGAGAGTGTGTCCTGCCTATTAATTAAATATAACAACCAGGGGTAAACCAGTTATTCATTATTTAGAGGGTAGAGCACAACCTCTTTAGCACTGGTTAGCAGGGGTAAAGTGCACAGAGTTTTAAGGCCAATGAAACAAATTCAGCAAAAAGGGGAGGAGCAAGGCAAAATGTTTAGTGGTGACCCTGCAGAAAGAGCCATTTCCAGCCGTGTCCATAGTGAATTCAGGCTTTTTAAAAAGCACCAGTCTGTAGACTCACAACCAAGACTGAGGACTCACCCCTGAGTCCTAAGACTCAGCACACCTATCAACAAAAGCAGAACTTCCTATAAAGTCAGCAGAGCTGTAGCATAGTGTGTCAACGTTTCTGCAAGTTTAAGAATATTATGAGGTTTTTAATTGCCTAAAACTAAATGTGAGCTGGGTCACCTGTAAGCTCTATGACCATAAATTAAGCAAGGAACAGAGAGGTTTGTACTTCTTCGTATCTTCAAACATGACACAACACCTCAAGTCAAAGAAAGATAAGGATTATTTGAAGTTTCAGCAGGGACAGGCAAGAAAAACCAAACAGCTGAAAGATAGACCAAAAAAACACTGAAAAATGAGTGATGCTCACACACCTTAACATTTGCACCTTATGTTGCATTGAGTACAAAAAAAAAAGTAGTGCAGAGCATAACACCAGAATGGGAAGGTGAAAAGCTACTGCAAATTAATCCGACCAACAACAACAAAAAACTGTTTAAAGTTCGTAATTGCATGTTTTCTACCACAGTTGCACTGTTTAGTTAAAACGCACAAAAAAACTAAAAATCCCAAAAACGAAAATATACCAACACTATATAAAAACCTTTCTTTTCAGAACACTCAAAACTCCGTATAGGAACGTGACACTATTAACTGTTAAAGTGTGGGGGATGTCCCGCTGATCTCCTATGCACTAACATCAGAGAACACCAATGGGTTGTACTCCATACCCGATGAGAAATTAGAAAGATCAGAAGCATTTTTTTCAGGAGCATTTTTTTCAGGAATTAAACTTGAGATGGGAGAGAAGACTCTCCCTTGTGTTCTAAGTTTGATTTATTTTCTTTTTCTTGTAATGCCATCACACAGAGTGCACTGATATCACAGCAAAACAAAAGTGAAAACAGGTTGTGCTAATGCTGCAGTCTGCCTTCATTTCTGAGGCATAATTCTATCCCATCAACATGAAAGAGACAGCATTGGAAAGGGAACAATGTCCCATTTCCAGCGATGTTTTTCCCAAGTGGATCCCTGTTTGTGGATCGCACTGGGTATGCGATCCCTAAGCAAACATCCATTACACTAGACCACATGATTTCACTGATTGCTGGGGTAATGGCCCCCTGAGAATGGGTTTGTGTTCCACCTGTTCCTGGGAATATCAGTCTTTCTGTCCCCCCTGAGGGGCGGATATGGGGTGTTTATCCCCCAATCTTCCTCTTAGCCCCTAAGGGTGGCAGAAAGTCCACTGCACACGAGGGAATGCCATCTCTATTGGTTTTGGGGGGTGAGTGGCCACCTGGCCTTGGGCTTGTGCTTCACCCCAAAAGCATGGGCACAGCAATCTTTATTCCCCTATTGGGGAGCATGTATAGGGTTTTTACCCCAATTTGTTGCCTCATGGAGCAGATGGACGGCTTTGGCCACCCCATGGGCATGGTCCTGTCCTCTCCCCATCCCCAAATAGAATGGAGATTCTCCCTCCCTTGGGCTAAAAAGGGATTTTTACACCAAATCAGCCCTCTGGGAGCCCGGGCAGATAGTCAATTAGGCACCAGAGAATGTCATCTAAACTGAGTTTTAGGTGGGAAAGGCCTCCCCAGCAAAGGCCTATGCTTCCCCCATTCCCCTGGGTGCAACAGTCTTTTTGACCTTACTGAGGTGCAAATAGATGATGTTTACTTCCATTTTCCCTAGCAGGGGGCATATCGCCCACTACTCAAAGTGAATATTGTTTTCACTGTTCTTAGGGAGGAAGTGATCCCTCTGTGCTCCCCCAAACACTGTGCAGAAAAGATTTAATTACAGGGATGTGTGAACAGGAGGTGTTTACCCACAACCTGCCCCCTCCAGGGCAGCAGAAAGCCTACTAGACACAAGTGAATGTAACTTTTAATCTTTTGGGGTGGTGGTCTCCCCATGGGCATGTGTTCTACCTCACCCCCGACATGACAGTGTTTCAACACACAAGAAGCAAATAGGGGGGTTGTACCCACGTTCTGCCACTCCGGTGTGGCAGAAAGACAGCTAAACAACCGGGACAAATGCCTGATAAAGAGAATGGGTGGCAGTGGCCCACTCACGTATTGGGCTACACCTCCATGCCAGAATAGTCTCAACAGTAATTCTGCACCCTCAGAGACAGATTAGAAGAGTTTACCCAGAGACCACCATTGGGCTGTATCCCCACCCCAGAAAGAGTCAACTTAATTTCCACCCGCCTTGAGAGGTTAATGCAATTCTGCTCTTAGGGGGCACACACATTGTCCCTGGTTTCATACGTTCCTGTCACGGGCACTAGGGCCAGCCACAGCCGTGGGCTAGTGTTTTTATTGGGTGGGAATGCTAAGTGGTAAGAATTTTGAGGATTCTTGCACATTTCTGAAGTTTCCATCACAGAAATGCAAGGAAATTGTGTGATATGAGGCAAAGGTTGACGTTTGTTGGCATTGTGTGTATGGAAATGTTGGGGGATCTGTGCAAGGCACACCAACTTGGACTCCACTGGGTGCCTTAATTTAAAAAAGGTTTGAAATAGGTAGGTTTCCATCGGGGGCGGCCAAGCCAAGCCTAAATAATGCATTGCAGTTTGTAAACTGAGCCATACAAGTAGGATAGCAGTTTTACTGCGAGAAGATTGGGAAAGCTAGGTAGTAGAAATGTTGTGAATTTGCACAGATTCTAGAACATTCCGTGAAACAATTGTGAGGAAAATGCACTTATGGGGTCAACATTTGAAGTTTGAAGTGCATTGTGGGTAAGAAGATGTAAGGGGATCTATTCAAGACACACCCCCACGAACTTCCCTGGATGTCTAGTTTAAAAAAAAATGTCTGGATCTGATAGGTTTTCCTACATGGGGGCTGCGTCTAGGGCTGAAATCCACAGCTACCAACATTGCAAAAAAAGGGTTGGTTTTTGAGTGGAAAACCTGATCTGTCCGAGTTGTGTTTTGGGGTCTTTCATGTTCCTGGTGCTGGGCCTTTCATGTCCCTGGTGCTGGGCCTACCCACCCAGATAGCATATTGATCACAACAAGGTCACCTAATATCAAGTCTCACTCTTATACCAATTGCATGTCAGAAAACAACTGTTTGCCACTATATTGGTGAGTGTGAAATTTAGCATTTATGTTTTAATAGCCACTTTCAAATATACAACTTGTGATGTGTCAACAACCCATGATAAACAAAAATTGTGATAATAATTAAATGCAAATGATTAATTAATTATGTATCATCATTTTCATTATTTGCGCTCCTTTTTAAGTGTTTAATCATTTAAAAGATATATATTTATATGACAATTATTGATATGATTTATATGCAATATCTCGCCCCACAGGACAATTTTAATTCCTTATAAAAAGCCTGGATGATTTTATTGCACTAGAAATCGTACCCCAGTGGCTTCATCCTTCCAAGATAACTTCCACACAGCACCTGTATATGCAGTATGCACTTTAGCCGCATATTCACATAAATCCAAACATCCACACCATTGTTCAATGTTTTATCAAAAAATATTAATAAAGGGTAAACAAGACCTATAAACTCTGCTTCTGATCTTAAACATGATATCAATAACATCTCAAATGACATTTTAAGCGACATCTCGATTAACATAATTGATGATGTTAAAATATGGCAGAAAGACACTATGGTTATATTCTGCTAACTCCTTCTAGGAAACATATCCGCTTTTTTTTGTCTAAATAAGGGTATAGAGCACATCAGGAGCCCTTAGAGTCTAGACGCTAGGTAGCCAGAAGAGGGCACAATCATGGGCCAGGCCAGTGCTGGGGAATGTTTTAGTCTCATCCTCAAGTTGAAGGTGGATGGCATATCAAGTGCTTGCAACAGCATATGTGCTACAAAGAACCGCCAGTGATGGTGTCAAACGTGTGGCAGAAGTCTCTGGAAGAGCTCCTGCGACAGCCTCTTAGCTGGCAGAAGGAGGCCCTGCAAAGGCGTCAGGTTGGTGCTGGGATTTGGGTGTGGGGCACAGAGGCCCCTGCAGCAGAGGTCTAAGGATGTTGGTAGTTCATTGTCGTGGATAATATCAGCCTCTACGTGTAATCTTCAGAATGAAGCACAACCGAGCTCCAGTAGAATCACAGCACATTCCAAAAGATGGCACGCACCAACTCGGCTAGTCTTGGACGAGTGGTGTTGACTTTCAACAGGGATCCTTGAACCCCATGTGAGCTGCCCAGTCGCTAAAAATGGGGCATGCCAACCTCACTGTGTGAAGCATTAGGCGGGGATACATAGGAACAGAGGAGCCACTAACATGGGAGAGCCCAAAGTCAGTCCTACTTAACCTCCCTATAATATGCCTACACTGTGGTGAGCAGCTGAAGGGATTGTTTGAAGCTTTTAAAGCAGGATCTTGTTCTGCATAAGCCCATTTGTTTTGAGAGTCTGGGAGTGCTGCTCACCCATTGCTTGGAAAATTGTTCACTTGGGATAAAAGTGTGGAGCATCGTGTAGCAGGCAAACTTCGGGCATCGGCGAGAGAAGGGACTTTCACTCAATCATCCACCTATTCTTCCGTCAATTCACTCATTTAACCAATCATTTATCCGCTCAGTTGTGTGACTATTCACAATTCATGAATTCATCCATCTATTCACACATCCAAACATTAAACACAAACGTAAACCAAGCGGCGGCTGACCAAGGCTCACCACTTCAATCCCAGTTTTGAGAAGATTAGTATTCTGTGCAATCTCTTCCAGAGCCTGCCGCAGTAGGGCTCTTCTGACCTCCAGAAAATAAAACTTTTACGAAAAGGAAGGTGCACCAGAGAAAGAGTCCCAAAACATCCAAATGAGTCCAATTGTCTTCTTTATTTTAATTCAAAATCTTAAAATGGCCTTCAGCCAATGCATTTCGTTCCAATCCAAATTCCTTAATATTCAAAAGGGAGGAATTATTTCCAATAGTGTATACTATTTAGTAGCGGAATTCTGCTACTATACGGAACCATGTGCACAGACAGACAGTCTTATTAAGGATTTTGGATTTCAATTCAGTCGTACCCACATTGTGGGGCACCTACTACTACATAGTATACACTATTGGAAATAATTCCTCCCTTTTGAATATTAGAGAAATTGGATTATTGTACCATTGGCCATTGTTTGGTTGTTTGATCCGGAACCACTTTCCAATAATTAGGGTATGATATCCCTTATGTTGCAAACCAAGCCCTGATGAAGTTCCATCACTGGAACGAAACGCCTTGGCGGAGGCCATTTTAAAGATTTGGAATTACAATATAGAAGACAATTGGACTCATTTGGATGTATTGGGACTCTTTCTCTGGTGCACCTTCCTTCTCGTAAGAAAAAAAAACCACACATCCAAACATTCCTTGCCCATGTGCGTGGTCATCCACTCTCATGAAAACACTCACCCACCCATTCTCTACTTATTCATTCTCCCAGGTTTGAACTCATCCACTCATATACACGTATTCATCTGTGCACTCACTCATCCACACACTCACCCACTGATTCATCCATTCACCCATTGATTCATTGATCCATCCACGTATGCACTCACCCATTCACCTACCCATTCCTGGATGCACTCACTCGTTCTTCCATTTATAAGTAATTATGTCATTCATACACTCCCCACTAAAACCCTCGGAAAAGATCTTGCTTATAAGAAAAGCCACTTTTAATGACTTTATCTATGTTTGTGAATGAGCAACGATATAATTTAACATTTTACTGCTCCGTCTCAAAATAGAAAACTGTTCATTTGCAAACACATACACACAATGTCTTGACACTTTATTGAAACGTCTAGAGAACAGGACAATAAATTACTTTTTAGTTTTTGAATTTCATTACATGCTTCTGCTGACACCAGTCTCTTCGTATTGGCTAATTTCAGACTAGAACATATTCATCTGTGTATGAGATAAATCAAACCTCTCTGGAGCTGAAATGACTGATGGGATGTTCAAAAAGTACACTATTGAAGCATGAGGAAATATTCGGAACTAACCAAGCTGTCTTCTGCTTATTAATTTAAAACTGAAATGTTTCCAATTTCAATCCGCCAATACAATAACTGAAGGTTCTTGAGTTTTACTGCTGAACATTGTAGGAACTGTCACATATAAAGTATTAAAGCAATCGAACTCTGTGAGTTTTATTATAGGCTAATAATGGAATTGGATGAGCTAATGCACATTAAGTATAAAATAGATTTTTATTGTAATCTTGCATTCTCTAAACAATGTTACAAGATGCTGAGGGCTTTCTTACTCAGAGTCCATGTTTAAAGAATGTTATACTGAAATAAAAAAAAATCAGATATCATTAGAATTTGAGATCCTCGTGGCGCTGCTTCATACAATTGTTCAGGATCATGGATTTGCATAAATATAAAACATAAATATCTATCTTCTAATTATGACTATTTTTAAACACAAGATACAATTATAAAACAGCGCACTTTCACTGCACCTATATACTTATTATAAAAGCTTAGCCGTTTTAGTGTTGAAATTGTAATGCAAGTATGGGCGTCAGTTCATCCAAATATAAGGGGGTTGTGGGAGTGAATGCAAAATCTCATCTGCCCCGACGCCATTAGAGTGCAGACCCCTCGTTCCGCCCTTCAACCCTCTACAACCTTAAACTTGTTGCTGAGTCTGTCTCTTGGAACATTGCTTACTTTCTTGCTGCTGTCAATGTGAACCCTGACTTCAGGGTAGCGAGGAAAATGCCAGGGTTACCAAACAGCAAGGTACTGAATGAAGCTATTGCTTCAGGTTAACCCTAATTAATGTCAGTGCATGCACAACAATAAATCTGCCATGCACAGAGTTGAAGATAATATTTCCTCATGACAAGCACTCTATTGCTGTGTTATGTTGTGTTAGGGAAACATTGTTTACATTGCGGTGTTTACACCGCAATACCTTTACAACGTGGGTATTATAACGCAAGTCATTACAATGACTTGCGCTGGATGGTGCTCTAACCCAAGGAATAGTATGATTTATAATTCCAAACCCTTCCCTACTGTACATAGACTGGAGTTGGAATAGTAAATCATACTATTCCTAAGTCCAGCGCCCTCCAGCGACTTGCGTTGTAGTGCCTGCGTTATAAAGGTATCACGGTATATTCGTTGTGTTATGGTATGTTACATGAAATTATGTTATGCTATTATGTTATGTTGTGTTATATTAACATATGTTATGTTATCTAATGGTGTATATTTAGGGTGCATTGGCTGTGTAGCTTCCAGGGACTATAGAGCCCAGACCTTTTTCCTTAAAGAGATGAAAAAGAAAAGAAGAAATCTACAGGGAGGAAAGCAGGTTTTTAAGTGTTTCCTAAAAATAGGTAGCAAGGGTTGAGCACAAAGATGGAATGGTAAAGTATTCCAGAGTTTGGACTAGGCTACAGAGAAATCTCTTCTCAAGAAGGAGCCTTCCATGAGATGGAATCTGCAAGAGTGATCCATTAGAAGATCTCAGGGATGGAGGCAAAGACCACCAACTGAACTTTGCTTACAAAAAGGTGAGTGGGGAACAAGACACGATCGATTTATGAGTGGTATTTCATGGCCTAAATTGGACTTCTTTATGAACTGGGAACCAGTGTAGCAGAAATAATATGGACCAAATAAGATCACATTTTTTACATTCTGCTACAAGCCTTGCTGCAGTAATTTAAATCAACTGGATGTACTTACAAATTTTCTCAGAGGCACCCACATAGAGGCTGTTACCGTAATCAATTCTGGATGTGATAATGGCACAAAGGCATTGAGTACCTTCATGGAATATTTTGACTCAAGGAAAGGCAGAATGCGCCATAAGGCTTTAAAGTGGTAAAAGCAGGGGCCAGTTACTGCTGAAACTTGCATATCCAAGGTAAGCTTTTTGTCTGGATAATGGTAAGATTGCCTACTGTCTTGGGCAAACAATGCTTGTGACCATCAACAAAAGTTATTGTGTAGCAATACAAAGACGAGAGGAAGCGTTTGTCAAAACAAATTCTGTTTTTGAAGAATTTAATTTTACATATATATTTGTTACAAGAATGATTATGTTTGGAATTAGGAGAGTAAATCAGACTGACCATGCCAAAAACGTATGCACTTTCTCAGTATTAGTGGGACTGAAGTTAAAATAGTATAACTCACTTCTTAACCTCTACATATATATATGTACTTTCTTCAACTTATGTGGGACTGGAGTTAGAATAGTAAATCTGAGCACTCACTCCAGAATACACGCATTTTCCTCAATTTCATGTTGGGCTGGAGTTTAAGTAGTATGTTCTATCTACCCAAAATTGTTCAATTTTCCCAGTGTTTTTGGAACTGGAGATAAACCTCTCAATATATGTGGGAGATTTATACACCACAATATATACAATGTATCCAATGTTTTTGGGACTACAGTTACAATAATAAAAATGACCCCCATAAACATATCCACATTCTCCAATATTAATGGGATTGGGCTTTGAATGCTAAGTAGAACCTCCTAAAAATATATGCAAGTACCTAAATGTTAGTGGGACTAGAGTTAGAGTAGTAAATCTGATCACATTGTCAAATATATGTTGTTTCCCCAATGTTAGTAGTACTGGGCTAGAATAGTAAATAATAAATCTACCCCAAACATCTACTTTTCCTAATTTATGGTGGGCTTTAGTTAGAATAGTAAATTTCACCACACAAATATTAGCATCCCATGGATGTATGACATTACAACGCGTGTCATTACAACGCGTGCAGTTACACCGCATGCGTTACAACGCATGCGATGTTACAACGCTATGCCATTACAACGCAAGTCTTTACATCGACTTGCGCTAGATGGCGTGCTAACATTAGAAAAGTGTAATTTACTATTCCAACTCCAGTCCACTTAACAGTAGGGAAGGTGTTGGGATAGTAAACTACACTATTTGTAATGTTAGCACGCCATCTAGCGCAAGTCGATGTAAAGACTTGCGTTGTAATGGCATTGCGTTGTAACATCGCATGCGTTGAAACGCATGTGAATTAAAAGCTGCGCGTGGTAAAAACCGCGTTGTAATGGCTGTTCCCCGCATCCCATAGTATTTGGGGAACTGGAGTTGCAATAGTAAATATGATGTCCCAAATATATGTACTTTGCCTATTTTATGTTGGGCTGGAGTTATAATGGCAAATGTCACACCTTAATTGTAGACACATTCCCCAATATCTAAAGGATTGGAGTATAATAGTAAAGTAGAAATCTGTAGTGTAAAATATGCTCGAGGCATTTACCCAATAAGGAAGCATTTACTAATTAACCAGTAGAAACTCCTCCAGTTGGGGACTCTAGTTGCATAAACTTGCAGGTGGTGTTCATTTCTGACCTTGACGCTCATTTCACAGAAATTAAATCTGAAGAAGCACTTACAAATATTAACATAGTAGGTACCTCAGTTGAAGGTCTACTTCTGTAAAGGACAAATGATCTTAACTACCTGAGCTTGGTGAAGGCAAATCAACATTGAAAAATGGTCTGAAATCCTTGGAGAAGGTGAATGCATCATTGATCTGTGAGAGCGCAATCTGCAGTAACTGTGATGAGTGGGTTATTTCTTGGCCTCTCTTGGGGAGAGCTGAATCCTTGGTTCTCCATTTAAATGTCTACGATCATGCAGAAGCACAAAATCACCTGGAGGCATCAAGAGTTTGGCCCCATAGTGTCCACCTAAGTAGTATGCAACTCACAGATACATGTTGCCACTGACACATCCACTGATACACCCATACAGCACTCCAACACCCAGCCACTAAGCCATACAGCCACTCACATACCCATACACACACTAACTCACCCACTTACAGACCCATACAGCCAATCACACCCACTCACTAACTCAGAAGTCCAATCACACAGTCACTGACACACCTTCAAAACTACTCAAATATACACTCATGCATCCACTCACAGACCCAAACAACTACTCACAAACAAACTCACACTCCCAGAGAGCTATTCATGCACCCATGCACAGACCTATACAGCCACTCACACCCACTCACTAACTTAGAAATCCATTCACATACTCATTCACACACCCTCAAAACTACTACTACACCCACTCATACACCTATACAGACACTCACACATCCACTCACAGGCCCATATAGCACTCACACACTGAGTCACTGTCCCAATCAGCTATTCAGACATGCACAACAGACCCACACAGCCACTGACACACATACTCACCCACCTATACAGACACTCTCACATCCACTCTGTAAGTTAAACGATACAGTTAGGATTTTGTTTTACAAAAACATTTGAAATTTACTAAAAAACAAAGGCTACGGGGACATTATACTTTGGAAATAGCTTTAAAAAACCTTTAAAATTCACTGAAAAAAACAAGGGTTACAGGGGCATTTTACTCAGGCTCAGATTTCACTCATACAAAACTATTGAAATTCTGCAATTATAGTTACCTGAGCTAATTATAACTTACGCCCCCCGCAATACACTTCTCATGACCTCACAAATTACATCACTCATGACATTACTGATGGCATCTCAAATGACATCAATATGTATATATTTCCACTATATTACTGTTTGTGTGCTGCATAAATACCTTACACCTTGCCTCTAAGTTAGACCTGGCTGGTTTTTGTGCCAAGCTACCCTATGAGAAAGCAAAAGACACACAATTGATGGATGGAATGCAGAACAAATCAAAACATTCACCCCCAGTCAAGAGATCTGGGTTAAATCCATCATTCTTTTGCTCATCGTGCCACCCCAGTTTAGACCTGGCCATATGCAAATCAGTCTTGACCCTGTGCCTCATGGATTTAGGACCAGATCTCTGTACTGGGGTGAATGTATGACATTGTTCTGCATTCTGTCCATCAACTGTTGTTTTTGCATTTGTCACCCCGAGTGGGACAGGTATGCCCAGCCGTGGGTCCCGTGCTCTCCATGCCACTGGAATCAAGCTGTCCTGGCTGAAGAGGGGTGAAACCCCGAAACCGGTCCTAGTGATAAATACAGGCCCCAGCTAGGCCCGCAGGACACAAGGGTTCGCTCTCCTGCAATGGAATCTATAAGGAAGTTGGCACGGAAACTGCAAAGTACAAAGACAAAGTTTATTAACCCTTAAGGGTGGTCCTACAATCCATACAACACCCTTCAGTATTGCATAGAGTAGCACAAAGGACTTGCGTACACGGTCCCCTTTTATACACAACAGAGGGGCTCATAAGTGGGTGGATACAACATGAGGCAAAGAATATTACTTTTTATGGACATTTTCGATACAAGATCGATATGTGGGCGGAGCTGACACACTCCTTGAGCCCGCGAAAACATGGTCAAGCAAGGACTAACTGATAACAGATGTGGTCAAGCCTGGGCATGCGCCAGACGGACAAAGGAACTATTTATAGACTGTTACTAGGCAGATTGCAAGAGCAACTAACACGAAGATAGGACTCTTCTCGTGTTGAGCACGTGGAGACATGACAATACAAAATGGAGTCCAGACTTTAGTCAACATAACGAGAGAGACTTGGTCATAAAAGGGGAATTCATGTCTTTAGTGAATGCTTAATCACATCGTAGTTTCAAGTTACAACAGACGACCCTTTCAGCATTTACTGAAGACATCCGGTTTGTTAGGATAATCATCATATACGTCAATTGTCATCATTTCTTTTACTTCTTTAGCTAAATGTTTCTGATAAGTGACATCGGCAATAGCTTTCTTATCGGGAATACAGAATGATACACATAAGGAACAGAGCAAGGGACCACATTGGACACAGATGCAACAAGAAAACAGAACTGCTACAATTATACAAAGACCAGTTAAAACCTTCCACCCCCAAGCAGTGATCAGTGCCCAAAACCATCCAGAAAAGGACCAAGTGCCGTTTTCTGTATGGATTTCAGCTGCAATTTTATGCAACCTGTTGATAGCATTATAGACTGATGGCGTGTGGTCAGGGATAAACACACAACAACTACTTCCGATAATTTTACAAGCTCCACCTCGGTCGGCTAACATAACATCTAGCACCATACGATTCTGCAATGCAACAATTCTAGTAATCTGTAATTCTTCCGTAAGATTCCCAAGAGCAGCAGCGGTTTGGTTTGTCACGGCCTCTACCACTCTTGTTAACCTTCGAACTTTCCTACTATTTAGGGCAGCTCCAACGAAGAAAAACAATCCTAAATTAAAATCAATATACTGCTGCAGGCTAGTGTCAGTCTGATCCACATCATCAATTGACAGAGTACGTTTATACCTATTTACAGTCACATTATTTAACAACTTCAAATCCTTATGATAGGATGCAGGTGCCAAAAATACAGGGGGCAATAGAAATGCTACATAACAGACTCCAGACCAACCGGCTTGCAAACGGTAATAACCTTTATTTCCACATACGAAGTATGTATTATGGGATGCTAAAAAGGTACTGTTATTCAACCCATCGATGATTAATATGGTAATGCAATCACTAACACCAACAGGAATATAACCCACACTCTGGACACACAGGTCCGCTTGTGCTTGTGCCACTTGAATCACAAATCTGTCTTTTCCCACAGTGTCTCTGGTGTTCGTGAAAATATAAGGAATCGATTCGTTGTCTGGTCGATACTCTTCCCATTCCCAAATTGTCCCATTCGCTTGCGGATATCCATCTTTATCCTGATGACATTCTTTATTGAGTCTGAAGAGTAATCGTCCCACTGTGGGTTTCCGGGTGGCAAAAAGCAAAGTGTACCATGCTCTACAAGAGCCATTATGAGAGAAAGGAAGAGGTATGAATGGCGTTCCTCCTTTCTTCTGGTGAGCTGGCATCATACCACATATCCAACAGTTCGTAGCATTCGTGGCAACGTGGGTATGATGCAACATCTGGATGAAAGTGTTATTCAAATAAGACTGACGATGCTTCAATTCTTGATACGGAAGGGTATAGAAGTAGTGCTCCTCAGGCACGGGAGTAGTCAACACAAGTAACTTCCGAGCAGGAGTCACATCCTCCACAAACCATGTGGTTATCCCCACAATAGCTACTGTAAGCATAAAACCTGTTGCACAAAGGATTTTCTTTTTCTCCATGTCAGAATAAAGGATCAATATCTTCCTGAAACTAAAAGGTTTGTCAGAACTCTTCCCCTTAGGCAGCGGTCGATTTCTTCACCAGCGGGCCAAGACGGGTGTCGCTACACTAATGCAGGGCTGATCCCCCCCCTTGCCTCATTGGCTCTCCGTTTCACTAACCCAAGGGCCGTTCTGACAACATGTCCCGGTACTGAAGAATTCACTTCCTTGGCCTGAGATGATATCGCTTTCCTCCAGGATTCGCGTGGTCCGGGAAGAGCTCCTTAGTGTCGTTCGGTTCCCCAGCACGGCCTTTCTCTGCAGCCAGAATTTCTCGTTGATCGGTCAATACAGCAGACTCCACCAATCCGGGCGGTACTTTGCGGCAGTGCAGGGAATGGATCCAATTCTTTCTGTTGGAAACTCGCACAGCCGTCCTCGTTGCAAGTAGGACCTGCTCAGGACCAACCCATCTCGGCTCCAAGCTGTTCGTCCTGTCAAAGATCTTCACCATGACATAGTCGCCAGGCCGGAGACTATGTCCTTCACCGGTGGACCGATCTGGGAGCGCCTCCCGGACCTGTTGATGAATAGAAACCAAGTTATCCGTTAACTGCGCCAGATAATCATTCATCTTTACACAAGGTACATCATACACAGTCTTAGGTTTTGGTGGACCCCAAATATTCATTGGGCGTCCAAAGACAATCTCGTACGGTGTAAGACTGGTTCGAGAGCGCGGTACCGATCTAATTGACAATAACGCCAGCGGTAAAGCATCTGGCCAAGTCAAAGACGTCGAAGCTTGGATTTTAGCGATCTTGAGCTTCAGTGTACCATTATACTTCTCGACTAGTCCCGCAGATTGAGGGTGAAACACTGCGTGGAACTTCTAGGTGATGCCCAGACCCTTCAAAACATACTTTATAACATCCGCTATAAAGTGGGGTCCGTTATCACTCCACAGAAGTCTACAAACGCCATATCGAGGGAAGAACTCCTTCAACAGCATCTTGGCGGTAGTCATTGCAGTATTGTCTTTCGTAGGGTATGCCTCAACCCATTTGCTAAAGGCACAAACCACTACTAGAACATACTTCAAATTGTTACAGCGCTCAAGCTGGATGTAATCCATCTGCAAAACCTCAAAGGGTGCAGTAGGTGTTACAAATCCTCCTGCTGGAGTTCGAGTACCCTTTCCTGGGTTGTACCTCAGGCAGATCATACAGGTCTGCACCACCCTCTTTGCCGTGCTAGCAATCTCTGGATGCTCCCAGACTTGGGTAAGCAATTTTACAATTGCGGAAGCTCCAACATGTGCTAGCCCATGTGCCATCTGAACCATAGGTTGTACAAAAGCCGTGGGTAATTTCCATCTATCCATCTGCTTATTTCTCCAGCAACCCTCATCATCCAATTCTCCCTCACTGGACCATTGCTCCCGTTCTTTATCAGAAGCGGTCCTCTGTATTTCTCGCACTTCTTCCTTCGCATCGTGCCATCTTTCTACTTGCGACTTCACTACATACATGGCAGTAGCACCGGGCTGCATCGCAGTCTCCCGTGCCACCCGGTCTGCTAACGCATTCCCTTCTCCAACTTTATCGACTACTTTCCTATGGGCGCTACATTTAACGATGGCAATTTTCTTCGGATATGTCAATGCAGTTAAAAGATTGTGAACTAACTCCCCATGCATTATTTGTGCTCCATGTGACGTTAAAAACCCTCTCTCCTTCCAGAGCAGGCCGAAATCGTGCGCTACTCCGAAGGCATACCGGCTATCTGTATAAACATTCACACACAATCCTGTACTGAGCTCACATGCTCGTGTTAATGCTATCAGTTCCGCTGCTTGAGCTGATTTCTGTGGTATGCGTGCTGTCTCCACTATTGTTTGCAATGTGGTAATTGCATACGCTGCTGAAGTCGTACCATCTGGTAGCTTCAGGCATGACCCGTCCACCCACAGTTCTCCATCCACATCTGGAAAGGGCGTATCCTGGAGATCAATACAACCCTTTGTTTGTTCTTCAGTCACAAGAATACAATCATGTGCTTTCTGTGCTTCAGACTGAATCTCGGGGTATGGCAACAATGTGGCCGGATTTAACGTTACGCACCTCTTTAACGTAATATGAGGAGCCAAGAGCGTCAGCTCATATCCCGTTAAACGGGCGCTGGTCAAATGCTGCGTCTTTGTCTGATTAAGCAGGGCATCAACAGCATGGGGGACTAATACCAACAACTTATGAGATAACACAATTCCCTCGCTTTGGCGTATTGACACAGCTGTCGCCGCAACCGAGCGAAAGCAACCAGGCAACGCTCGGGCAACAGGGTCAAGTACAGCCGAAAAATATGCACAAGGGCGCTGCTTGTTGCCGTGCATCTGCACTAAAACTGATAATGCACATCCATCTTTTTCATGCACATACAGCGAAAAAGGTTTTGTATAATCAGGAGTCCCTAACACTGGTGCTGAACAAAGGGCCTGTCGCAATTTCTGGAAGGCAGTGTCACACTCATTTGACCAAGGAAGCGGAATAGGTGTGTCTTTTGTCAAAAGGGCTAACAATGGCTTGGCTATGTGTGAAAACCCTAGTATCCATTGCCTACAAAAAGAAACAAGACCCAAAAATGCACGCACGTCCTTCTGCGTGGACGGCGTCGGCGTGACCAGAATTACTTGGACACGATCTGGTGTGAGTGCACGCCCCTCCTTAGACAAAAGGTGACCCAGATAAGTCACCTTTGGTCTACAGAACTGCAATTTCTTCCGAGATACTTTGTGTTTGTGGGATGCCAAAAAGGAAAGCAAGGACAACGTACTCGTTTCACACAACTCCGGAGTGTCGGCCGCCAGCAAGATGTCATCGACATATTGAATGAGGGCGACACCCTCGGGCAGAACAAAGGAGTCCAATTGTCTTTTCAAAGCTTGACTGTAAATGCTAGGGCTTTCCGTGTAGCCCTGAGGGATTCTACAAAATCGATAAGACCTATTATTTAGAGTGAAACCAAAAAGGTATCGGCTATCGGGATGAATAGGAATCGAAAAGAAGGCATTTTTCAAATCAATAACTGAAAACGTGGTCGCCGTAGGTGGGACCAAAGTAAGCAACGTCGTGATATCAGAAACCACTGGGTACTGAGGTATCACGATCTTGTTTACTTCTCTCAAATCAATTATAAACCGATAGACTTTGGCATCCGTATCCTTTTTCAAAATGGGTAGAATCGGCTATTACAGACGTTGTAGGGAACTTCCTCCACTACTCCCACCTTAATCAAATCCTGCACAATCTGTATAAGAGCCTCTTCCCCCTCCTGGGAAATACGATACTGTGGGAGGCGTGGTAACACCGCCCCCTCCTGGACACTAATGTGAACAGGCGGAATCACCATCTGTCCCACATCAGTATCCGAGGTGGCCCACAAAGCACGAGGGAGGGTAGCTAACACAGCATCCTCTGCAACCACACACATCCGTTCAGACCGAGGGTAATTGTCATTTAATATCACCCGCACTCCAGCAGGGGAGCAGCGGATCGTAGCTCTGAAGTGCTTTAACATATCAAGGCCCATAATGTTGTCCGGCGTGTTCGGGGCAAGCAAAAACGGACAGGGTGCAGAAAAAGAATCAACCTGAAATGTGAGGGGCCGCGAAAGAGGGCTTCGGGAGAGTGTACCGTCAAACCCTACCGATGTAACCATTAAGCCAGATGGGGGGGCCCTCGGAACCAATTGTTTAGACAGCGCCCTACGAGTCGCTCCTGTATCCACTAGGAACTGATCAGTAGAACCCAAAACCTCAGCTGATACGTAAGGACCCTTCTGATCAACCGGCACCTCAACTGATTCTAACCCCCATCCAACGCATTCCTATGCATGCTGAGAATCATGGTACCCAGAGCGGTCAATCCCCGACACTTGATACTGGTTTTGTCGATCGAAAACATTAGGTCTATCTCGTTGCTGCCCGGCAGGGTCAAAACGAGCGTGATCGTTAGAATTCCCTCTAAAATTCGAGAAACCCCCTCTACCTCTCGGGCCACCCTGATTATGTCCCTGACGCGAAGCATGCAACGCCGGGCAATCTCTGGCCCAGTGTCCCGATTGCTTACAATACGCACATTGATTCCTGTTCAAATCAGATCGGCCCGAGGGAGGACCATAAAATCCTCCCCTACCTCTATTGACACCCCGACGGGGCGGACCATATACTTGCGCTAACATCACCTTTGTTTTTAAATCCTTAGATTTCTTCTCCTCCTGTCCCTTCGCTTCTTGCTCCTGGCGCTCATAATACTGAGCTATAGTCAGGAGGGCTGTCGGGGTCGCAGTGGACCAAGAACTTTCACTCGCTTTTAGGCGGGCTGCGATCGCCGGTAGTAAATTCGCCACATATTTATCAGCAAAGAGGTGTCGACCCGTATCATCCGTAAGTGACTGACCACTAAAATCATGAAACGTCTCCTCAAAGCGCGTAAAGAAATCTGCAACTGATTCGTCAACTTTCTGCTTACACGAGGCTAGCATATTCCAGTCAATCTTTTTAGGGGGGATGATTGTCTTCAACTTAGTCAGAATAGCAGCAGGGAGATCTAAGATAAGCTGAGGCGGTTTCTGTGCGGGCTTCCTCTCCCTATCCTCATCCTCAAGCTCAGACCACCGAGCTTTAAAAGCGGCAACATCGTCCACCTTCCGCACAGAGCGCCACATATCTGGTGGTAAAATAAGCCCAAAGAACAGATCTATATCTGCTAAGGTCATAGTACAAGAATTCAGGGCCCCCTCCACTTCTTCGTAGAAGGCCGCTGGATTCTTGCAGGGATCAGGCAATGCATTTTTTAATGCCATGACATCAGCCCTATGCCAAGGAGTATAAACCCAATTGTACACAAAATATCCCTTAGCATCGGCGGAGGTAATATCCGAACTAGTCCCCGCTCCTTTAGGAGGAACATACAAAGGTGCCGCCTCTCGCATTGGTTTAGCATGCACTAGGTCGCTCTTATCTGACTGGGAGGTGGATGAGTGGCCATCTCCGATATGCGAATCCGACTGCTTCTCCTCCTCAGCTTGTTGGCGTGCTTTCTCTTTAAGGTCCCTCACCGCGTCCCGCAATGCAAACAGCCGCCGAACCGGATCAGGCGCCTTAGACGGAGAGAAAACACCATTACGCAATGCTTTAGCATCTGATACCACATCGTCAGGCTCAAAGACACTGGAATATTTCCGGAAAGCAGCAATCACTTCATCAGAAAAGTGGCCCAAAAAATACAACTTCTCTCAATCCTGCCACAGCTCCCAGGAATTCAACAACTCAGCAAGGGATAACTTGCCCTTAAGTGCACGATAGGAAACTTGCCGAAGCTCACCCATTCGGTCAGCCGATAACATGGACCGCATGTCTACCTTACCCGAAACCGGTCCAGAATCTTGTGACCTCGGGGCAGACGCACCAACATAAGGGGGCGGAGAACGATCTAATAAATAAAAATCATCGTCAGGATTATTAAGGACAGGATAAAGTGATTGACGAACAGCATATTGACCCGAGACTTGCAACCGACGCTCTTTCTCTTGTTTCTCCGCCAGTTCTCTTTCCTCCCGACGCTTTGCTTCCTGTGCTCTCACATGATCATTCTTCCGTTGCTCTTTATCAAACAGCGCTTTCTCACGTTTCTCTCGCTCACGCACTTCCTTCACCCATAATCGCACACATTCAAACATGTCTTGACGAGCACGCCGCTTACACATACACTGTTCCACATACTCAATCTTACGCATATCAAATGATCCATACAAAGGCCATCGTAACTCAGGATCCTTCTTGGTATATTTCCTCCATATCGTGCTGTACATTATAGAGGAAAGACCATGCTTCACATACATATCCCTATTAGGAGTCCCCTCTAGGGGGGCTGGAGCAGATTCCTCGAGGTTTAACCGGTTTCCAAAACAGCAGCACCACTTACGGAGTGCGCTAAAAGCAGGCATGCTCAAAAATAATGCAAAATATGCAGTATTATCGGAAATGGCACTTAAACGTTGTGCCGTTCAAAGTTACACAGTTCCGGAGAAATATCTCCACATTACCTGCCTATATGTGTTGCAACGCATATATTCTCACAATAGCCAATACAAGATATGACCGGTCATCACAAATCAAACTCAAATAGCCAAACCAGGCTTCAAAAACTCGGAGCAAGTACCGTACAACGGTTCTTACCAATCAAGAGTCCAGATTCCAACTGCCAAGCTCCAAAATCCGCCCAAACGGCTGTCACGGCAGGACCGACAGAAGAGGTCTCAGTCGAGGACCGGCGCCACCCAGATGGTCAGCTCGGAAGGGAAGGAAGAAAAACCTCGGGATGCCAGGGCTAAAGTGCCTCTGGCAGTGATCACATCCCCGGCCAAATTCCTCACCTTCGTCGCGACCAATCCTTCGAGCATCCGAGTCGCCGATGAGCCCCACGTGACGGGCGCCAATTGATAAATACAGGCCCCAGCTAGGCCCGCAGGACACAAGGGTTCGCTCTCCTGCAATGGAATCTATAAGGAAGTTGGCACGGAAACTGCAAAGTACAAAGACAAGGTTTATTAACCCTTAAGGGTGGTCCTACAATCCATACAACACCCTTCAGTATTGCATAGAGTAGCACAAAGGACTTGCGTACACGGTCCCCTTTTATACACAACAGAGGGGCTCATAAGTGGGTGGATACAACATGAGGCAAAGAATATTACCTTTTATGGACATTTTCGATACAAGATCGATATGTGGGCGGAGCTGACACACTCCTTGAGCCCGCGAAAACATGGTCAAGCAAGGACTAACTGATAACAAATGTGGTCAAGCCTGGGCATGCGCCAGACGGACAAAGGAACTATTTATAGACTGTTACTAGGCAGATTGCAAGAGCAACTAACACGAAGATAGGACTCTTCTCGTGTTGAGCACGTGGAGACATGACAATACAAAATGGAGTCCAGACTTTAGTCAACATAACGAGAGAGACTTGGTCATAAAAGGGGAATTCATGTCTTTAGTGAATGCTTAATCACATCGTAGTTTCAAGTTACAACACTAGGATGCTTGTTTCCAGTCCAGGGAGAACCTGGCTTGGCAGTTCGGGCTGGACTGTTCCCTTGAGGCACAGGGTCAAGACTGATTTGCATATGGCTGGGTTCAAACTGGAATGGCATGGTGAGCAAAAAAACAATGGATTTATGCCCAGATCTCTGTACTTGGGTGAATGTATGACATTGTTCTGCATTCTGTCCATCAACTGTTGTTTTTGCATTTGTCACCCCGAGTGGGATGGGTATGCCCAGACGTGGGTCCTGTGCTCTCCATGCCACTGGAATCACGCTATCCTGGCTGAAGACGGGTGAAACCCCGAAACCGGTCCTAGGATGCTTGTTTCCAGTCCAGGGAGGACCTGGCTTGGCAGTTTGGGCTGGACTGTTCCCATGAGGCACAGGGTCAAGACTGATTTGCATATGGCTGGGCTCAAACTGGAATGGCATGGTGAGCAAAAAATCGATGGATTTAGGCCCAGATCTCTGTACTGGGGTGAATGTATGACATTGCTCTGCATTCTGTCCATCAACTGTTGTTTTTGAAGCTACCCTGTGTGAAGCACAGGTTAATTTTGTGACTCTTTGTGGTTCACCCTGCAAAGGATTGTGGCTGTTGTATAGGTAGAGAAAAACTATAAAACCTACTACTTACCTATATTTAAGGCCCTAACTCAGAACATAGCCAAAGTGTACTTAAAACAGCATGGCTGCATTTAGCTAATGCAAAGGCAGTTAATAGCCAAAAACATAATGCCTTGTCATTAGCAGTATACCGCAAAGTTACTGTGATATACTGTAGCATAATATATCACTATAGGAAATAATTTTCTTGTGTTATCCTTGCATTGCGTATGGTGTTGCAGGGGCAACGCAGTCCTTAAATCAGATTTAAAAAGCAACACAAGCCCCCATGCGTCACCTTGAGTTGCTTAGCAATTCGCTGCAATGTATTACTCTGTACACCACATTCTAGACTCCTCTAACATTTCATGTACATCCATTCAGCCATTTTCAGACTATATTTCTTTAAGATGTACTGTATGCCACAACACACCACTCCACTCCACTATATGACACTCCACTCCACTGTACAACACAGAACTCCACTTCACTGTATGGCACAACACTGCACCCTATGACAAGTCAACAACAACAACCAAACTTGATTCAGTTTACATATGTAAAACCATAAAAGTACTCTGATATAAAAGCCATATATGGTGTTAAAAGAATTCATAAAATATTTACACATGAAAGACAACACTACCCTGAAAATCTCATAAACATTATCTAAAATATGTTATAAAGTGCATATACCCTAGATCATAAAAGTGTGAAACCATTAGAGGGATGAGTCCAGGGGTCTCATCTGAACTATGTGTGTCAAGGCAGGCTCTAAGCTTCACTGCAGACTTTAGGAAATGAGAACAAATAAAACAGAATCTCCATGCAACAGTTGTAAATAAATAACTGGACACACCTGCTTAAATTCCAACCTCCTTAAAATAGGGGTAATAAAAGCTTTTCCGGGGGTCGCATAGTACTTACAAAATAGTAAAAAAATGGAGCAAGTCCTGTGGAGACTCACCATCGCAGCCTACTCCCCCGTGGCGAGGCCAACAGGAGGTGAAAAAGATCCAGGCTAAACCTGGTCAATAAAAAGAGTTTGTACGTGCTAAAAGGTCCCAGGAGATATGGCTCGGTAATTAGTGTTGTTTTAAAAATTAAAGATTTGCGAACACCAGGTTTCCTCAATTCCAGCTCTTCCCTCCCTAATTTCCTTAGACTGCAAAAGGACTACCTGGCCCACCTCAGGTCCTTCTTAGTTACAGATTCAGGGTTTGTAAATAGTTCTACTCTTCCTACTCTTTATGTACCTGAGCCAGGGAATGTGATGGGCATAGTCAAGGGTCATACACAACTTCAGGATCAATCGACTCAAAGATGATCCTTCATTCAGCCAAATTTTCAGCCAAAATATTAGGGGGCGGAGACCCAATAAGTCACAGACATAGGGCACCCCCAGTTCTTCATGTACCACCATATTAGACATCCCACGGAGCACACCTATCAAACAATTCAGAAATGTATACTCAGCCACTTGTAACTCGTCCATAGTGACCTGCCCCCATATTTAGAGGCTTTCTTGACACATTTAGCCTGATATATCTTTAAAAGTGCTGCTATCGGTCTCCTACCTAATTTAGAAGTCAAATAAAAAATGGCAATGTTTGCCCACACTATGTCTCCCCTCTTTCTCTTTTTTAGGGTGCCCCATTTCATTTGCTCATCCATTATGACCCCCCAGGTACGAAAATACATACATCAGTACTGGGGACTGAGCAGATCCAACCATAAATTAAAAGGGCTTTTTCGTGCAAAGACCCACCTGTATCACATAAGATTTGGAATTGTTTATTGATAAGTCCAGATCCACAATAAAGGAGGAGAAGGAGTTGAGCAGTGTTTGTAACCCCCTAGCGGTCCTAGATATAAGAACCGCGTCATCCGCATATAATAAAACCGTCAGACCACGTCGACCTACCTGCAGATAATCTACCCTTGTCATCATTAAAACTTTGTCCAAATCATTAATATACTAATTAAACAGGAAGGGGACTAAAATACACCCTTGGCATACTCCTCTTTTTATGACACTCCACTTTACTCTATAAGACTCCACGCCACTCCACTTTATGACACACCACTCCACCTTATGACATGCCACTCCAATGTACGATATTCCACTCCATGCCACTCCACTCTATGCCACTGCAATCAGCGCCACTCCAGTCTGTGCCACTTAACTCTACTCCACTCCACTGTACACCTCTCCACTCTATGGTATTACACTGTATGCCACTGCAATCTCTGCCACCCCACTGTATACTAATCCACTCTATGTATCTTCACTCAATGCTACACCGCTCTGTTGTATGCTATTCCCCTGTTTGGTAGTCTACTCTTTGCAAGTCCACTCTATCCCAGTTCACTGTACCCCACAACACTCTACAGAATTCCACTCTATGTCACTCCACTCTATGCAACTCCAGTCTATACCTCTCCACTCTTTGCTACTCCACTCTATGCTACTCTACTGTATGCCACTCCACTCTGAGACACTATACACAACTCCATGTCACTTATCTCTATGCCACTCCACTCAACAACAATCCACTGTATGCTATTTTACTGTGGGGCACTCCACTGTAAGCTACTACACTCTATGTCACTCTAGTGTACACCATTGCACTCTACACCACTCCACTCTACACTACTGTATTGTATACAACTTCACTGTATGCCACTCCACTTTACGCTATACCACTGTATTCCACTGCACTTTACACCACTCTATTGCAATCCACTCCACTATACACTATTACAGTGTATGTCACTCCCCTCTATGGCACTCCAATATACAGTGCTTCGCTATACGCTATTCCGCTGTGTGCCACTCCACTCTAGGACTCTCCAGTCTACAACACACTTCTTAACTCTATGCCACTCCAATCTATGCCACTCCACTCCACTGTATGATACACCACTCCACTGATCGCCACTCCAGTCTACACCACTCCACTATGGATTATTCGAATGTACGCCATTCCACTCTACGTCACTTTAGGGTATGCCACTCCACTATACAGTATTCCACTGTACTCCAATCAATGCCACTCCACTGTACGTCATACTGCTCTATGCCACTCCTGTCTACAGTATTCAACTGCACACAACCTCAAGCCAACTATACCACTATATGCATCTCTACTTCACCATATACCACTCCATGGTATTCTAGTCCACTCCATGCCAGTGACCTGCCCCCATATTTAGAGGCTTTCTTGACACATTTAGCCTGATATATCTTTAAAAGTGCTGCTATCGGTCTCCTACCTAATTTAGAAGTCAAATAAAAAATGGCAATGTTTGCCCACACTATGTCTCCCCTCTTTCTCTTTTTTAGGGTGCCCCATTTCATTTGCTCATCCATTATGACCCCCCAGGTACGAAAATACATACATCAGTACTGGGGACTGAGCAGATCCAACCATAAATTAAAAGGGCTTTTTCGTGCAAAGACCCACCTGTATCACATAAGATTTGGAATTGTTTATTGATAAGTCCAGATCCACAATAAAGGAGGAGAAGGAGTTGAGCAGTGTTTGTAACCCCCTAGCGGTCCTAGATATAAGAACCGCGTCATCCGCATATAATAAAACCGTCAGACCACGTCGACCTACCTGCAGATAATCTACCCTTGTCATCATTAAAACTTTGTCCAAATCATTAATATACTAATTAAACAGGAAGGGGACTAAAATACACCCTTGGCATACTCCTCTTTTTATGACACTCCACTTAACTCTATAAGACTCCACGCCACTCCACTTTATGACACACCACTCCACCTTATGACATGCCACTCCAATGTACGATATTCCACTCCATGCCACTCCACTCTATGCCACTGCAATCAGCGCCACTCCAGTCTGTGCCACTTAACTCTACTCCACTCCACTGTACACCTCTCCACTCTATGGTATTACACTGTATGCCACTGCAATCTCTGCCACCCCACTGTATACTAATCCACTCTATGTATCTTCACTCAATGCTACACCGCTCTGTTGTATGCTATTCCCCTGTTTGGTAGTCTACTCTTTGCAAGTCCACTCTATCCCAGTTCACTGTACCCCACAACACTCTACAGAATTCCACTCTATGTCACTCCACTCTATGCAACTCCAGTCTATACCTCTCCACTCTTTGCTACTCCACTCTATGCTACTCTACTGTATGCCACTCCACTCTGAGACACTATACACAACTCCATGTCACTTATCTCTATGCCACTCCACTCAACAACAATCCACTGTATGCTATTTTACTGTGGGGCACTCCACTGTAAGCTACTACACTCTATGTCACTCTAGTGTACACCATTGCACTCTACACCACTCCACTCTACACTACTGTATTGTATACAACTTCACTGTATGCCACTCCACTTTACGCTATACCACTGTATTCCACTGCACTTTACACCACTCTATTGCAATCCACTCCACTATACACTATTACAGTGTATGTCACTCCCCTCTATGGCACTCCAATATACAGTGCTTCGCTATACGCTATTCCGCTGTGTGCCACTCCACTCTAGGACTCTCCAGTCTACAACACACTTCTTAACTCTATGCCACTCCAATCTATGCCACTCCACTCCACTGTATGATACACCACTCCACTGATCGCCACTCCAGTCTACACCACTCCACTATGGATTATTCGAATGTACGCCATTCCACTCTACGTCACTTTAGGGTATGCCACTCCACTATACAGTATTCCACTGTACTCCAATCAATGCCACTCCACTGTACGTCATACTGCTCTATGCCACTCCTGTCTACAGTATTCAACTGCACACAACCTCAAGCCAACTATACCACTATATGCATCTCTACTTCACCATATACCACTCCATGGTATTCTAGTCCACTCCATGCCAGTCCACTCCACTCCACACCACTCCACTCTATGCCACTCCACTCTCTGCCACTTGAGTGTACGCTTGTCCAGTGTATGCTACTTTACCCTATGCCACTTCACTCCACGTCAAGACAGTGTATGCCACAGCACTCTTTGCCATGACACTCTATACCCCTCCATTGTATGCCACAACACTACACCACAACAATCTACCATATCACCATATGCCACAATTCTCTATAATACAATGCTCTATGACACAACACTGTACAACACTACACTCTATGCCACTCCACTCTATGACACCGTAGGCTAATCTGTTTTACAGCACTGCACTCTGCTATACGACAGACTACGTCCCTTCAGTCTACTAAACTCTACTTCACTCAATGCCACTTCACTGTACAATACCGTTCTCCAGTCAATGTCACTTTACAACACACTAGTACACACTTTAAGCCACTGTACAACACTTTACTGTACTCTATAACACTCTGCGCAACTCTGTTTACACCAGTCTATCCCAAGTTATTCTGCTCTGCTCTATGACACACTACTCTAGTGTACTCCAATAAACTCTGCTACTCCATGCTATGCCACTCCACTCAATAGCACTGTATACCCCTCAACTCTATGAGTCTCTATGCCACTCCACTCTACCACACTCTACAAACTCTACAGTGCTCTATGTCACCACACTATACTCCACTCAATGGCACTCCACTCTATTCCACTCTGCAATGGTTTCCGATACTCTACAACACACCACTCCACAGGGTGAAATGCCTCTACACTCTATGACACTTTAATCCAGTCTTATCTACTGCACTCCATGGCTTTCTACTCTATGAAACCGCACTCCACTCTCTGACACTCTACTACATTACTACATTACTGCCATACTACAGTCTACGCCATGCCACTCCTCTTGACTCAACTGCATAACACATTTCCCCACTCTACACCACTCTATGGCACTCCATTCTACACCAATCCACTTTATGAAACTCTACTCTACTCTATACAACTCCACTTTATAACACTTTGCTACGCTCTATACCACTGTACGACTCTCTATTACACTCTAGCCCCTACACTCCACAGCACAACACTCTAATATACTCCATGCGAATGTGCAACCCTTTATTCCATTGTATGCCACTGTATGACACTGAACTACTCTTATAAAGTTTTTATGATACATTGTAATATAAAGTGATTGGTAATTTGTATATGTTATTTTACTATATTGTGGATCTCAGATGAGGTCTAAAACAATAAAATATCATTTCATTTCATTTCACTACACTCTAGGCCCTATTACGTAACTCTCTCTACACCCCACTTTACTTGACTCTAATCTATGACACAGTACTACACTCTACTCCACTGTATGCCACTTGACTTTAAGACACTATATACCACTACACTGTAACACACTCTACAACACTGTACTGTATCCCATTCAACTATACAACACTCTATTCCACTCCACTCTACAACACTTTACAATACTCTACTCAATGGTAATCCACTCCATAGTATGCCAATGTGCCCCATTTCACTTTATGCCACTCCACTCCCCTCTATGCCATCCATTCTATGCTGCTCCACTCCCTGCTGCTTCACTCTATGCCACTCCAATGTATGCCATTCCACTTTACTCAACTCCGCTACATGTCACTACACTGTACTCTGATTTATGACACTCTTATACACTCAATGGCACTCTATGCCCCTTCACCCTCCCACATTAAACTCCACTCTATAGCAGTCCACTGAACAGCAGTGTACTCTAGTCTATGCAAGTATACAGCACTCTAGTTTACTGTTTGCCACTGTACAACAATCTAGTCCACTGTACAACACTATATGCAACTTCCTCTATGCCACTCCATCCCACTTTACTACACTTGAATCTATGACACACTACTTCACTTTACTCTATTGTACTACACTACTCCACTGTGCACCACTCCAATATGCACTACTCTATGTCACTCAACTCTATTCCACTCTATGTCACTCTGTTTCCCCACACTATACAGCACTCTGCTCTACTCATGTCACTCCACTGTACAACAACACTCTAATCCACTCTGTGACACTCCACTCTACTCCACTCTACGACACTTTCCAAGACTCAACAACATATCACACCCCTCCACTGCATGACATACCACACCACTCTATGACACTTTACTCCACTGTATACTATGCCAGGCCAGTCTACTCCACTCCACAACATGGTACTCTACGACATTACACTCCACTCTTAGACACTTTATGCCACTCTTTCCAATGGGAATCCCATTGTCCGCAATTCACTCTACTCCACTATACAATGCTTTACTCTGCTTTGTGCCACTGTTTGACACTCCACTCTACTCCTCTCCATTCTACAAAGTTCATCTCCATTCTATGCAACTCCACTGTACACAACTATACTACACTGTATGACAATCTACACTACTTTATCCCCAGACACTCCAATGTATACCTCTATACTCCAGTCTATCTAGGTACACTCAAATGTACAATATTCTACTAGACTTTCCACCACTTTATTACCAAGAACTCCACTGTACTCTACAAGATGCCACTCCAATTTATAACACTTTATTAGAATCTATGCTATACCACTTCACTCTACAGCACTCAATGCCACTCTGCTCTATGACACGTCACTCCAGTCTATGAGACTTTACTCTACTATATGCTATACTATTCCACTGTAAAACATTCTCCTCCAATGTACTGTATAACACTCCACATAATGACACTCCACTCGACTCTGGACTCTATGACTTAAAACACATTTTAATTAAAAGTTTGAAAACATTATTTTGAAATTCAATGAAAATGCCAAAGGTTAAAACTCAATTATAGCTAGCAAACCTTTGTTTATTCTTTCTATACAAACCAAACTTAAACTACACAGACATTACAAATTCTAAAGTTATAGTTATGCCTTAATTATATAATTTACGCACCACCTTTAAATCACTATACCATGATTGATTCTATCTAAACAAACCAAACTTAAACTACACACATATTGCAAATTCTAAAGTTATACCTACACCTTAAATTTACAATTTATGAACCTCCTTCAGATTATTATGGCTTGCCCACCTCCATACACAGTGTAATAAACTTGGTAGCCACACTATATTAACTATATCTTGTCCCTTCTCTATGCACTGCTTTGACCTATTCATATTAGATCACTCATACCATCTGAATTTATAGCCTTTATCACAACAGTTATGACATAGCAAATCATGTCTTTTGCCGTAACACAGTGTATGGTAGAGTGGTGAGTTATAGTTAATTTAATGTAATGTAGATAATGATACACACAACAGAATGTTAAAAAACAAAAAATAATCTTTGAACTTTGATGGTTATAGTTCAGTGAGATAACTATAATTTTGCCCCCTCCAGGCACTGCTTATGTCCTCATATATTACCCATGGTATATTAATTGAAGTAATTGATGACATCATTGATAACATCTCAAATGATATCATCCAAGTTACTACTCCTCAAAATAATCTATAAACCACTAGATCATTTAAAGCAGGTAGTAAAGGGTCCATAGTAATATACAGCATATATTTAATATGTGTGCATGTACGTAATAGAATAATATAGTGATTTAGTATGGACAAAGTTATATGGAGGATAGTTTTCTACTCAGTAAATTTTAAAATGCAAGTAGTCATTTATTGTTATTTTTTTTTAAGTTTCAGATTGACGACAACTTCTGTGATTTGCACATGCAACTTTCAAATATGTCATGGCTCAAATATATGGCCTGTTGCCCAAAATAAACAATGAAAAGTAAATATTATCTTTCCAATACATCATTCATCTGTAGATTTACGTGTAAATGCTGTCTTTAAAGACACAGTTTAACATGTCATATCATTGAAAACATTGTTTGAATGGTGAGCACTATTCTGCTCATTTGAGGAATATGTGTAGTTTTTCTTTAACAAACTACAAAAGGTTCTTCACAGTGCCTTGTTGCACATGCCTTATTAGTGGCTAATACATATATGAAGTCATTGAATTAAAATCCTATGTCAGATGAGGTATTCAAGGAGTATATCTTACTAAGGTAAAAACTGTCCAAACACTGTTTTGAATGGTATTGAAGGTTTAATAATGACTCAAGGCATTAATGCCAACAGAGACATAATATTTCTTATGCACCTGAATTTCAGTTAAAGAAGTATCATATCGACTAAATGTGGCTGTTTTCACAGATATGCTGCGTGTCCTGAATGTTGTGAAAGGTTACACACATTTGCACTGGAGAGAAAATACAACATTGGGTCTAGGTGTAGTTTGCTGAATACCTTCCAGTGTGAATAGTGTATAGCAAATTTCCATTTCTTTTGGATGATGCAATCAGTGATGTCATCACTGATTTCATCAATTGTGTCATTTGAGATGTCATCTGTGATGTCATCATTTATGTACTTTAACATGTCATGAGTGATGTAATATGAGAGGTCATGAACAGCTCATTTGGGGCTCAACCTATAGTTAACTCACTGGTAACTTGTGAATTTCAGTACATTTTTCCATTTTAAATATTATATTATGTGCGACATAGTAATCTAACCTAAATGTCAAATTATTCTGAGTTTTTTCCATACTTAGTTTAAGCGTTTTTACATACCTACCTAAAACGTCACTTTAATCTTTGTTCCTCCTGTAGATTTCTGGGGGGGGGTCATTACATAATTTAAGGTGTTTTCCTCTACTTAGCGGTAACATCCATTTAACCTTTGTTTTTTTACAGTAAATTGCTAAGGTTTTTAAGTTAGGCTAAGATCTTTTTTCATACTTAAAATTAACATCAGATTTACCTTTCTTTTTCAGTGTGTTTCTGTTTTATTTATTGGGAAATTAAATGTAGTTCATTATTTTACACAGGCCTCAGAGAATAATTAAAAGATTTATTAGAACAGGTTGTAAACCCTCCTGAAACCTATGAGGACTTAATCAACTTGGTGTTAAAACTAGATCACTGTCTTTTTGAACGTCGGCATGATAAAGGACACTCTGACACCAGGGTAGTTGTGATTTGAGAGAAGAAGGTAGGGAATGAGAAAATGCTTGATGGCCCAGAACCTATGCAAATAGATACCCTGAGGGGTCCTTTAAGTATGAAGAAAGACAAAGATGCCGAGATACGAAACTCTGTTTTTACTATGGGAAGAAGGGAGAGTTCTGCCGAGATAGTCTGTCCAAACCAAAAAGGTAATCTGAAGCACGAAACGAGAGGGCCAGAAAACGGTGGAGATTAGTTTTTCGGGTCGAGTAGTTAATATAGTCGTGAGCACAGACAAGTACAAATAACGTGTATCAACACTTCGATGTTACAGCACAAATAATTTAGAAAATTCAATCCAAAAACATACAGATCTTACTAGATTTTCTGGGGCCACAAGTAATTTGATGGATATTGATCCAGCTGCTCATTATGAACTCCCATTTTTACCTAAGGAAGTGGTGGATGAGGTTAAAACTATAGATTGATTTCAGGTCCTATTACTTATTCTAACAGAGATGTGACTTTGATTATTCAGGGTAATCATAAGGAAATGGTGGCTTCACAATTTCAGGCAATCCTAGGGATATCGTGGTTACAAACACATAATCCTGACATTGATTCCGTCCAATGTATTGTAACTCTACGATCTGACTTTTGTGAAAAAAATTGGTGGATGCCATTCCAAGCAGAGATGGCACAAGCCGATGCCACTGTTACTAGCATACATAAGACATAAAACACCCCCCCCCCTTGTTATAATGAATTTGAAGACATTTTTGGTAAACAAAAGGCTTCTGTTTTTCCCCCTCATAGGCTTTACAGTTGCCAGCTCGATTTGCTAGTGGACACCCAAATTCCCTGCAGTCAGATCTATGCTTTAAGAGAGAAAGAAAATCTCCATTTGTGAGGTTATCTTGATGAAATGTTAAAAATAGGGTTCATCAGGCCATTATTATCACCGGCCTCTTCTCCTTTATTCTTCATTCCTGAAGAAGGGAGGAGAATTACGCCTTTTTTATAGAGTGAAATGATAAACAACAGTGTTCCTTTACAATTAATAACTATACTATTGGATCAAGTCAAAGATGCTAAGATATTTACATAATTAGATTTGCAGGGTGCTTACAATCTAGTGTGCGTCAGAGAGGGAGATGAACGGAAACTGCCTTCAATACTAAATATGGGTTATATGAGTGTCTGGTTATGCCCTTTGGTCTATGCAATGCTCCAGGCGCATTCCAGTTTATAGTTCATGTTTCAGAAGTATAATTTTTGGGCTACATCCTATCAGCACAGGGTATCAAAATGGACCCCCAAAAGCTGTCAGCTATAGTACAGTGGAAATCGCCTCAGACTGTGAAAGAATTGCAAGGCTTCCTTAGCTTTGTCAATTGCTACCAAAGATTTATTGATCATTTTTCTACCTTGGTGTCACCTATCACAAACTTATCACAGAAAGGTGTAAGATTCCAGAGGAATTCAGAAGCAGAGCAAGCTTTTGAGCTTCTGAAAGAGAAACTCATAAGTGCTCCTATATTGTGACATCCTTATTTCACACAACCCAATATTCTTGAGGCAGATGCCTCCCAAGTAGCTACAGGTGGAGATCTTCCGCAAAGAGATTGCACAATGGGAAGGCTACATCCTTTCACCTATTTCTCCCACAAGCTGAGTCCAGCTGGGTTCAACTACTCTGTGGGGACAGGGAACTGCTTGCAAACAAATGCATTTGAGACCGAGACACTACCTTGGTCTCAAATCATTCTGGGAGACCAGAGATGCCATTAGAGATATCCAGGCTCCGATAGCTTTTGCAATTAGATACTAGAACTGTTGCTTGTTTTTTTGAGAAATTGTTAGCTGGAGATCAATCAAATTTTTATTCATAATTTCTCTTTTCTCGGTCAGTCTCCTTCTCATTTGTTTCTTCTGTGAGAAGGAGGTTTGTTTTTTCCTTTGAGCAGAAAAACTTAGAAATTGCTGTCTAATTAATCTGTTTGTCATTCTTTACCAGCCATCTATAGGGTTACATAAATTTCCTAGCAGTTCTAAATTGATACCAAGGGTAGTAGGTTTCTGATCAGCTTGAACTTCCACCAGCAGGGTCTGTTTCAAATGTAGGACTTGATTGTTTTCCTTTTAAGATTGAAGCAGCTGTTGAGTAGTAATCAAAGTATTCAGCTTATTCAGACAGCATTCCATATGACTCTGCCCTCCTTATGGGCTACAAGAGAGACTTCATTCATATGAGATAGGGACCAAGAGGAGGGAGGTAGGAGATTTAACTCAATTTGTTGTTCCAGTATTGTATTGCGTTGTGTGAAGTGAACACTTAGGTGCTGTGATTTCTGGTATAGGCCGTGGCTACAGAAAATGTAGTCTAGAATGGACAGACCAGTGGCTCTCCTCCTTGTAAATTGCGCAGGGACATCTCCTTCTGTTCTGCCGCTCAGGATTACTCCATTTATCCTGGTGGCCAAATGGGAAATCAATTTTCCTTGTTTATTTCCTTTTATGGACTTCGGAAAAATATGATTTGTAATGGACCAAAATTCATCTAGGCCATTCCTCCTAGTTGCTGTTATCATATTATTGGAAATGTTTGCATTAAAGTCTCCCTAAAGAAGGATTTGTGGATTAATTCCAGAATCTAAGGTAGATTCGACCAACTCAAAGATGTGCACCAGTTTTAAGGTGTGTTCCACGCTGAGAGAAGCATAGATATTGAACAGAAATAGAGTGAATGCTGAGGAGAAACTTTCCTTAGGTTTTTTTTGTTTAATACACTAAACGTTTTTACTCGGTAGATGAATTATTTAAAAGTCCCACTTGATTTTCTCAGATAGTAAAATGGCTAGACCTCCCTTTGTTTGTCCTCGTCTCACTCTTACTGCTGGTATTTCAAAGATAAAGTAGTCTTTTTGATAGAACCTTTTACAGGCCTAAGTTTCTTGTAGGCAGGCGATTGC
The DNA here is from genome assembly GCF_964204655.1 of Triturus cristatus. Lineage (NCBI taxonomy): Eukaryota > Metazoa > Chordata > Amphibia > Caudata > Salamandridae > Triturus > Triturus cristatus. The sequence goes on along the minus strand of NC_140581.1, from coordinate 748,135,513 downwards.
AGGAGATGTTTCTAATAATTTAGATCTCTTTAGAGGATTCTAACCATGCCATATTCCAGGAAACGTTGTTGATACTCTTGCTAAAAAGGAAGTTTAGACCCTTTTCCCTGCCTGTTGCCATTTAAGGAGCTCGCAATCGAAGACAAAGAGTTATTATTTAATGCATTCCCAGTCTGCAAGTGATTATTATTTCCTGATCTTCATGTCCCCATCCTCAAACAGATTGTTAAGTTATCTGCTGATGGTGAGCATGGATATGCTCTCTCATGATTGCTTTGTAATTGATGCGGATCTTCTCAGGCTATGGCTGTATCTCTAGAGGAAATTATTTTGGGGTTGACTCCAATAACGTTGAAACAGCAGCATTTCGCTTTCTTTTAGCACTATCAAATGTACTACATTGGACCAAAATTCTACTCTTGCTGTAGCCATATTAGACTTATCTGGAATAGAGACTAGTTTTATTTCTGGAGACTGATTGAAGAGTAGGGAGAGTCTGTAAAAGGTTCAAGATCAACTGATGATTTAAGAGATCATTTCCTATTGTGAAAATATCCAAAATGTCTAGGACATAAGTGATGTTCTGATTAGATCTATTTTCGAAAGGTGGATCTAGAGTATTTGAGGCTGGAATTTGTTGGAAAGTTGGATAGTAAACATTTGGAGAAGAGATCCTTCTTCATAATTAGTATTTAGTTTTACAGGTTTTCCAGTTTTTGATCATTCTTCTTCATCTTGTAAATCGATTGACAGAGGATCTAGTTGTGGAAAGATTATTTTCTGGAATTTCAGTTTTGGAAATCTCAGTTACTTTTTGTTTCCTTCCTTTACAAATGCATTTGTTTGTGCTTTCTTTTTTACTTTAGAGTTTTTTTTAGAGTTATATTTTCAGTTGACTTAGGATCCTATATCATTGGATGTTGCAGCAGACTGTAGGTTGTTGTAAAGCCCTCTTTTGGCAAATATTGGAAAGTGGGAAGGGATGGGCCTAATTCACTCTCTCCCTTGGGGTATTGCAAGAGTTTTTGCAGTGAGTAGATGATCTCCCCTTTTCCTTAATTGTTCCCTGCTTCCTTTCTTTTTATGCTACAGGTTTGTGTTGCTCTTGTACTATTTTGTATCTGTGAGTATATAGCCTCCTCCGATATATTGCTATGATAAGGTTTTTCACTTAACCCTCTGTTTGCTCTTCTTTTTTGATCTGTGATGACGATGTAGTTTGTTTTCTAGAGAAGCCAAATGTTGCAAAATTTGAATGACAATTTCTAGTGAGTGATCAGAATTTAACGTCATTTTTTCCAACAGAGAGAGAATGATTCAAACACTCTCTGTAGTGAGAGGAGCGACTCTGAGTGGATATCTTGTTGAATTATAGTTTGTGGAGACAAGAAGAGGGAAATCTCGTGATTGAGATATGTTTTCTTTTGAACCTGGAGGTTGACTGGGAGTACTATTGAATAACTGTAGGAACTCCTTTAGAACATTTGGCACAGCTAGCAGTGTCAACTGACTCAGACTTATGTCCGGTAATGTACTATCCATATTTGCAATATCTTTTGTAGGGGCTTGTGGTAATGGTAATGGCTGTTGCTGGTCCACTAGAGTTGATGGATTTAATTTATCCTTGTCATCTTGTCTTGAGAAATCTGTCTTCCTACTAGTATTAATTTTACTCTCATACTGTTTGGATTTATCTTCCAACATGGTACCTAGATTTTCTGTCTCGGTCGGTGATTTTTCCAGAAAAAACTCAATTATTGAAGGTATCCCTGCGGTCTATATGCACCGATCTAATTTTACTCTTTCTCAATGTTTGGACAGTTCCCATTCTTTTCATATATACTGTATGATTTCTTAATGTTTTGAATGCCATAGCAGCTGCTTTGATAAATTTGTTAATGCGGCAAAAATAAGGGACAGTTTTAATGTTTGAGAGGTCTTTCTCCAGATGTAGGGTAAGCTGCAAGAATCGATTCTGTCCCGCAGGCCACAAACATTCAATTCAGTATAGAACCACTACCAATCAATTCTCGAGGTATGCTGAGAAACAAGTCCAAGGAATAGCATGAATAATAAGTTCAAAGATTCTAAGATATCTACTTATTACTTAGGTGTACCGGTAGTCTACTGTTATAAGAGTCCAGTTCCTCTGGCACACCTAATGTGGACTCCTAACGAGTTGCCCTTGGTGCTATAGAAGTGCTCGTAGCTAATTGTCTCTAGAAAGAAAACAGCACTGCAAGTGCAGGCACAGGCACAAATATAGAAACAATTACTTAGGGATGTTGTTACGTTCACCACAAGACAACATATTTTAACACCTTTCTGGGAGTTATACCGGGTCATTGCCTCCAACACAGTCACCCTTTGTTTTTATTTATAACAAGAGGTCTCACATATTAAAACTTTCAGGGTCTCTCTTAGTTATTTTTACCCCACACTTATACCAGTCTACACACACAGCACCTCCACTTACAGTTCATCATGGTGTCTTATTTTAAAAGACCTCCGGCAAAGAACTCCCTCGAGGGGCCTGTTGGGTATTGCAGTGCCAGCTCCCAGTCCTCCTATTATTGTATTCCGACTCATGCACAGTGGCCCAGCCTAGGGATATTGTCCATCTCTATCCTGTGAGAGACATATTGCCTACAGAGGTATCTACCGCTCTCTTCCTCTTTCCCGCATATCACACCTGATCCCACAGGCAGGTTTTTATGCCCTCCATCCATACTATCCGGACCATGAATGACAAACAGGGCCTCAACTACGGTGATGACATCATAGCTGAAATTCTTAGAACACCATCACTATTGAGAGCCAATGGAACCACCCCATCAGTCAGCCATTAGAAGGACTCTATTACTATGTTAAAAAAACAACATGTAAAAATATGTCTTCATGGAGCAATCCTAACTTATTACCCCAGAGCAAACATTTTTCTCAATTGCTTGTTAGTGACAAGTGCACCATGCATCTTTTTAAAAAACACCATCTTTAGAAATGAGTGGTCCTAGATCACCTGGAAATGTTCCAGAGACTGGTTATTCTTAATAATCAATGTGGCTCTGATAATCAAGATCAAGATCGCAGAAAAATAGGTGTGCTGAAACAACCATTAGACATTAACAGATATAAATGGTTAAAAGCACTAAGAAAGTATAAGGATGGTAGATTTCTACCATTTTGCTATAACCATGAATATAGGCAAAATACATGACAATAAAATGCTTACTCCTATGATGCTACCCTAACTAGATGTACCTAAGTGTACTTAGCATGTATGTAGGTGTTAAGCCAAGAATCCCTCTAGGAAAAAGTCAACCCCATTACCTGAAGTGAGAGATTGTGGGACTCCGTTTTGGTCTCGAGTTGGACACCCTGCAAGGGATGTTAGACCACAGCGAGCTGGAGTATCTGCATGCAGGAGCCTCAGCATCTTGCATCAGTGTGTCGGCAGAGATGTCCTGATCTCCTCTGTTTGACTCAGCAAGATGTGATGGTTATATACCCAAAGGTCTCCCCGGAGGTTCTACCTTGCTGTGCCTCTTGTCAGACTTAGTATGATGTCAGGAATGAACTTTATACATAGTTTTTATACAGGACATGGTAGTCCCTCTGAGTTTCCAAGAATCCTCATGAATAATGTATCAGGCTTTTATCATGGAAAATCCTGCGTTCTATGTGCATTGTCATATCTAGGTAAAAGGTCAGTCCCCAAGAACCGTTATGTGTGTAATGTAGGGGTGAGTGTAGGTGAAGGGTTACGATGTTACCTGAGCCTATATTAGAGTACCTATATGGAATATAACAGTAGCATGGGGTGATAACTCCTCAGAAACTAGCAACTACCAACATAAGATGAACACTTCGTATGGTAGCAACTCTAGCACAGAAAGTTGGGCGAGCAATGATGGCCAACCGGGCCCCCCTCCACCACCTCTACATGAGTACCCTATGGCCCTATATCAGGTACTCCAACCAATGTGGCCCCCACTATACTATGTTCCCCTATGGCCCCCATACTCCCCTCCGTCAGCCCTTTAACTAGGCTTTTTAGACAGAGGTAGGACAAGAGGCAGAGGGGGAAGAAGAGGGAGAAAAAACGGGTCGTGGGGCAACAACCAAAACCCCAGAGTCAGACGAGGAATTAAACAAAAAGAAACTGATTTTGAACCTATCCACCAAGACACTCACAACAGAGGAGGGTAATGTCCTCCACAAGGGTTTAGGTTTGGTTTCTACACCCAAAAAAGATTAATTTTGACTGAGCACCCCAATTTCTTTAGGAAAATCAGGATTCGATCCTTCATTTATGTCAAACCAACACCTGAGATAACAGATACAAGGTTATGCAATCCATTCAGATTTACTCCCTCAGCAGGGACAACTCCATGTAAAATCCTAACTTTCAAGTAGGCAGTCCTCAAAGACATTGGGGTTTCGTACTCTAGACATCCAGTCCACAACATGTCAAATCAAGAAATGGCAGCAGTAAATTCATTGGTTTATGACACTTCAATTACAATCAAACCAACCAACAAAGGCAGCGCAATTGTCATTATGTCCACCCCAGACTACAATAAAAAAAAATTCCGACAACTGGCTGACCAGAGATATTACAGCCAAATTGGCCAGGTTGCCACCACAAGACTTATTACTCAAATCAGTTCCTTATTTCTGACAGTTGAAATCCAGGGCTGGATAAGCAAAAATGAGGTGGAATTCTTGGTTAACACCCACCCCAAGATCCCGTTCATCTACCTGCCAAAAATACACCAAAGGATTACCCCCCTCTGGGTAGGCCCATTGTATTAGACATAGGTTTTCTTCTGGAACCATCGTCTACGTTCTGCAATCATGTTTTACAACCATTGGTTTTGAAAACACCATCTTTTTTTCAGGACACTAGGTATGTCCTTAATCTTATAGATGAAGCAAATGACATCAGTAAAATGTAACTCCTCATGACCCTTGACATGGAAGCTCTCTACACAAATATCCCCCAAGATGCTCACTTGAAGTGATAGAGAACAAACTCCAGTCAGAAACCTGGTCCTCATTCACTCTGATAAGATTCATCACGAAATGTGCTGCATTAGCACTTAAAGAAAACCTCTTCCAATTGGGAGACCAACTTTATCACTACACAAAACATCCTTCCATGGGAGGTACCTTTGTGCCAAGTCTGGCATGTCTCTATATGGTTAACTTTGAAAAAGAAAACCTTTTTGTGGAAACAATCCTTATACTAACAATATACTCCTTTGACATTGCTATATTGATGACATTTTGATTTTCTGGCAGGGAGATATTGATGAATGCCGCAATTTCCATGCATGGATTAATTCCATCAATCCATTCCTAAGGTTTACAAAAAACCTCTCTGAAAAAGGTTTCCCCTTTCTTGACTTACCAATCACCATCACTAATGGAAAGTTTGTCACCACCATACAAAAAGTCGACTGACTGCAACAGCTTACTACTGTATGACTTTCACCATCCTAATGCGTTTAGGAACAATTTGCCCAATGGCCAGTTCCTGTGACTATGTCGCAACTGCAGCAACATTGCTGATTTCGACCTACAGGCACAACAACTGACTACTAGCTGAACAGCACACCACTACCCACCACATTCCATCAATATAGAATGGAAAAGGACCAGGAACAACAATTGGGTAGCACCAGAAGAATCCCACAGCAGAATGCAGGACAGCACCATCATCTGTGTTAATACTTTTACGCCTAATTCAAAGCAGAGACAGAAAATCATACTTAAGCACTACCAATAGGCTCACTCAACTTTACCACTCCATGATTTGTTTTCAAATGAACACATAACTTAAAAGACATGATCGTCCATACCAGACCATGAAGAAAACATAGGTTTGAACAACGTTCCTTTTGGGATCTACCCCGTCTCAGGTCACTATCCATGTGACTCATGTGAGGTTTGTGATTCGACTCAGCCCTCAAAGGAGATTTCCCTGGACCCCACCCACACATGGACACAGAAAAATCAAACAAATTGTAGCACCAGGAACTGTGTATACATGTTCACTTGCCCCTGCACCAAAATATATATTCACATGACCACCAGATCTGTCAAGGAGAGGATTACTGAACATCAGAATGGTATCCCAAAGCAAAAGAAATTCCACCAAAATGGACACCCACCATCTCACCCATAACCACACCGGATGATGTATGTTGGACCATCCTTGAATAATTTCATAACATGAACAAGCAAAGCCTCTTTTGCAGGAAACAACATTTGGATATTCCATTTAGCGACACACATGACAAGCCTCAACAATGGCATTCTCAGATGTGAACATGGAGAATTGAGATACCCTCTATCATACACCCCCATGAGAGCAGCCACAACAAGACTGTCTTTACATACTTTATTACAATACATATGGCTCACCATGATGATCCTTTCTTTAGCTATATATGCAATATCATCATAGGCTCTTCAACCTTGAGCCCTAATCTCTTTTGCTCCCCACCCTTGACTATGGTACAGAGGCACTATAAATGCTGAAATTCCAAACCAGAACACTCCCAATATAGATACACTGCGGTGCTACACTTGTTTGCATGCCCCCATTTCTTGTAGATATCCCCACACCCACACATCTCTGTTAACAATTACTATACAGCACCAATCTGTGACAATTGTGACAATTGTGTCCTATTGATGTTCATTTTGAATATGAGGATTTGTTCTATTGTTTAGAACTCATTTTCCTTTATTAAAGAGATTGCCTTTATGGTGTTCTTTTTATTGTCTTTTTAAATTATGGCTCTGTTTCATTCTTCCTCACAGAGACCATTCCAATATGGCAGCCGCTGCAGCAGGGATTCCCCTTAGTTAGGAATACGCACAACTACTCGCTTTATGAGGGGCCTGGTGATGTGTCCCGGCCCAACTCGCTTTCTCTTCCAGGAGCCTGCTGGGAGCAGGAGACTGCGAGCACACACACACAGTACCCGCTAACCTCAGAGTGGGAACCTCCTTGCATTTTACTAATAAGACCAATTTTGAAACTTCACTCGTGCCCTCCACAAGATGGCGGCTGTTGGACCTGGCCCTTTTGGCAGATTCACCCCTAAACTTTTTGCAATTATCCTGGCCTTTTTCCCTATGTAGTGTTAGTAGTTTTAGGCCTCTAGGCACTTTGGCACTGTGTCCCAGTGTAAAGTGCGTGCGCTCTGTGTTACATGTAGTGAGACTGGCCTGCCCTCCCATAGGAATGCATGGGGGATATGTGTCCAGGGTAGTTCCTGATGTGAGAGGAGTTCAGGGGTGAGTTTGGTATGTGTGAACTCGTGAGAATAAATGCTACGCAATGATGTGCACAGATTTATTATAACTATAAGTGCCACTTCTAGATGTTGGCATGTCTGTGTGCTGTATGATGTGAATTGCCTGTCTGGAGTTTGAGTGACAGGCCTGGGGAATTCCAGTAGCCCGGGTGAGTCTGCACGGTGGTGAATGGAGAGATCTGCATGTAGATGGGAGGGAGGAGTTGCACCTGGGACCTGAATAGGGCTGGGCCTTCCCTCCACAATGCTGGCTCCACCCCCCGTGGTGCGTCTGATGTCCCTGGCCTGTCCTGTGAATAGAAGAGAGGGGCTGAGCAAAACAAAGTGCTCAAGTGCTCCTGAACCAGTTGTATCTGGTTCCCCCCTTACCTGTGCTGTGTCACAAAGGGAAATGTGTGTATAAAAGAAGGGGCTGTGACCCCAAGAAAAGGTTCTTGTTCTTGACTTGAAACTACCTCCCTGGGCCCTGCCCAGCCCCTGGATACCTGGAAGACTTCTGGGACCTTTTTTGGCTTTATTCTCTTTGCCCCAGGGCTTTTTGCAACCTTTCTGGCACCCTGGGAGCACTGTGCTCGGTGTCCTCTAATTTCCCCAGGAAGAGGAGCTGGGGCTGTGCAGCGTCGTGCTGCTGAGAGGAGGAGGGAGGGAATCCCCAGATTAGGGATTCCCCTGTGACGCCTGCAACGTGGGTGCCCACTCTGCTTATTTTTAGTTACCGTGCGCAGGTGCCCACCCTGCGTCTTTGCTTGCATTGTCTGATTAGTGCGCGGGTGCCCACCCTGCGACTTTGCGTCATTGATGGAGCGGGTGCCCACCCCGCCTTATATCTTGAGTTTAGAGTGAGCCTACCCCTCATTGTCTGCGTTACGTTGATATTTAGACGCAGGTGCCAACCCTGCGTTTTGCTGCCGAGAATGAATCACCGCGGAGGCCCGGGCGGAAGTCAGGCAACAATGTGCCTGGCGGCGGGCGGGACTTTCGGTTTTACGAAGGAAGTCCCGTGCACGCCGCCGCCGCGGGAGAAGCCGCCCAGAGTGAAAGTGCTGGCACCTGCCTGTGCGGGGCTCCCATGGCTGAGGGAGAGCCCCGCGGGTGCCAGCAAGTAGAGATGGGAGGCGGAGGGGGCTCGAGGCACATTGCCGGTGCCTACCCCGCCGCGGGATGAGAGCAGAGACGAGCCCTGCTGCTGGAGAGCCCAGGTGAGTGGGGCTCGCATTCAAGGGTGCCCAGCAGAGGCACCCGGTCAAAGCGGCCCCATTTGTGGAGGGGGCCGCTCCCACGTGGCAATATTTGTTTTAAAAGGGCCCCCGGGGGGTCCAGAGGTCCCATGCCGCCCCGTTGGGCATTCCTCTCCAGCTGCCCCATCTTGCAGGGGTCAGCTGCACCCACGGGACATGGTATTTGCAGAGCCAGAGCGCTCCCGCCAGGAGAGCGGGCCGCTCCAACGAGAGGGGCCAGCTCTTGTGAGGTCACGCTTGCTTTGAGCGCTACTCCGCTCCATCGTGGGTATATTCATTTCCAGGGCCTGGCTGGCCCCAATGCTAGTTGCCATGTTTATTCCTTAGAGCCTAGGTGGCTCCAACGATTGGCCTCAGTATCTTAGAGCCTGATGCCTCCACCGAGGGGGCTAGTGCTTTCTCTTCCTTATGGCAGGATTATTTCAGGAGCCAGTGTGCTCCAGGGGGACATGTGTATGTGTAGAGCCCATGCGTGGCTCCAACGTTGGGCGCATTTGTTTAAAGGGCCACTGAGAGCCCAGGCCGCCTTTTCCCTACTTCCAGCTGCCCAGCAAGTAGTGGGCAGCTGCACCGTTTAGGTCTTGTTTTCTTTTAGGGGACATGGTTAAGTTAGGAGTGAGATGCACTCCCTTACCCCTGACATTCACAGCTGCGCAGCACTTAGTGCCAGCTGCAACGTTTAGGTTTTTGCGCAGATTGCGCTTCCTCAGCGTTCGCTGCCTTTGCAGCGTGCCTTGACTTTGGGGACATAGGGCATTTGAGCCCCTTTCTGAGATGGCCAGTTGGCCAGGGGGGATTGCTAGAGTTATAGGGCGCCAGGCCCTAATGTGATTTATGTTCATGTGATTATGCCTACTGTGAGTAATGATTTGGATGTTGGTGTCCAATGCGTTAGACTTCTAATGTGGCGTTTGTGCTAAATATGATGTGGTGCTAGGAAATGTAATGTATGTAGTAATGTTACGCACCCTGTGTTGATACCTCTAAATGTGCGTTATGATTATGAGGTTGGTTTGCATATAATGGTTTATGCTAGTGAGAGTTATTTCCTAAGATGAGTGATGCTTAGGAGGTTAGAGTTTAATGTGTTTAGACTTGTGAGAGAATTGTGTAATGTGGTTATGCTGAAGCGGTGGGCGTACAATGCGTTGGCGCCTGATATGAGACTAAGCCTAATGTAGTTGATGTTACAGGCTGATGCTAAGTGTAGTGATTACCAATAGTATGGGTTGTGTTCTATGTTTATGCTAAATTCTACATTTACTAAGTTCACTTTGTGATGGTTCTGACAGTGGTCCATGTGGCCCTGTCATGTGTACATAATCCCTTGCAAATATTACCCAGTGCCAGTTGGCACAGTGTATATTGTGTGATTACCATTCTAATGTGTTATGATAATACAAAGGCTATTTTTATATATGACCTTGTGTGGAGTTTCTTTTGTGGTGGGCCTGGGATGTTGTTGCTGGGTGCGTGCGCAAATGCTTTACACATTGCCACCGGGATAAGCCTGACTGCTCGTGCCAAGCTACCAAGGGGGTGAACAGGGGTTATCTTTGGCGTGTAACTTCCTTGCCCTGACTAGAGTGGTGGTTTCTGCCTGGCTTTGGCGCCCGCCTTAGCCAGCCAGAAATCCCATTTCTAACAGCGGCATACTTGGAACATCTAGCATCAGATTTACGATCTAGCTTGAAACTGAAGGCGATTACCCATACATGTGCTTCTTCATCACACCTGTGACTTATAATTATCACTCACTCCAGAATGTGTACTGCCTCCTCTTCTTGCTTATTACCTCCAGGTTGGCAGAGAGGGGTAGATCGCAGCTTTCCTAGTGTGCTTTACACTTTGAGTATTTTGAATAGTTCTTACTTTACGTACATTTATCCACCATTCTATTGCTGACTGTTACTTATCTTTATTAGTTTCACTCCACAGCTAGTGCTGTTGTTGCCATCACCAAAGGGCCACTTACTTACTCAAATTGGGTAAGCTCTACCACTCATACGGGATTTTACTGCATTTTTGCATCCCAGAGTACCTACAATAGTGGTTATCCACACTCATTTATCTGGATGATGGGGTTCATATGTGTGTGTTCATTATACGTCACATTTGTATAACCTCCTTGTAAGTTTGTTCTTATATGTATTTGAATGCTTACTGACAGGCATGACTCTGCCTATGGCATGGATTTTTTCTACAATTGTCTAATGTATTGCTGTGTGACAATGGTGTATGACCTACTGAATACCCTCCTTTTTTTATTTCTCACGCTATATTTCTCTTTTCCCTTGCAGGCCTTATTTTAAATATCATAACTAATACCCTACACTTTGAAGGCGACATTTTATAGTTGGGTATTGCTATTAATTGCCACTACTATAATCCCCTTCATTAGTAGATTAGTTTGCATGCTTGTGATGAAGTTCCTGGGTCAGTAGGGACTTTACTTGGAATGAAACATGTTGTATAAAGTTCTCATCATCTTTTGAGCTGTACCAGATCAATGTATCCATCACTGCCACCCTTTGTTTTTTGTTCATAACGAGGCCCCACATATTAAAGCATTCAGTGTCTCTCTTAGTTATTTTTATACCACACTTACACCATTCTACACACACAGTACCTGCACTTACACTTCATCACCTCACCTTATTTTAAAAGACCTCTAGGGCCCAATTCGGTATTGCCATGCTGGCCCTATGAGGACCTGCCCAATGATGAGTCATGACACCCATCTAGGTGTGTGAATACTCTTGCTTCTGGGCAATCAGACCCCCTGATCTACTTGCTCAGACCCCTCTCAACCTATTGCCATTTCTGTTTCCTGTTCTGATTCTTTTAAGAACTGCATCCTCCACTTGCATGCATGTACATTTAGTGAGATTGTAAGCTGGACCTCTGCTCACTCCCATGTCCCCCTATTATTGTGTTTTGTGTCCACAGGTGGGCATGCATGATCCGGATGACCAGATAAGTCCTCATAGCATGGGTTAACCCTGGCGTGCATGTGTGTATGTGTTGTGTACATGTGTGTGTTTAGGAAAGGGGAATAAAATGCAAAGCTGATAGTCTTTCTTTCAGACTGTAAGATTATCTTTTGGTTTTCTACCATCAATCAGATTCCTTTCTGCTTTGACAGATTTGAACAACTGAACTAAGTGCTATGATTCACATGTCTTAACCAAACTACAGTTATCTCTTTTTATCTTCACAGAAGATTGTCTTAATTGAAAATGCACCCACATTCCAATGTTAATACCTTCTTCTCACACATGTAGGAATCAGCATAGAGGGTCCACTACTTTTCGATAAAATCCCCAAACACTGGAGTACAATGAGTTTGAGCTTAGTCGAAGTGAGCATTCTTTCCCAAGTATACAAAGGACTGAGACTCTTTTTCTTCAAAGACAAGGTATTATTTATTTGTTAGACTGTGTCTTTGTAGTAGTTAAGCAGTGCAAAAACATTAGCAGAAAGCAAAATAGGAAGCAGGGAACTGTGGGTAGTTCTCAAATTTAGGTAGAGCATTTCCTTTATGTGGGGCACCCTACACAACATCATCAACTCTGAATCTGCTCATCTCAGCGTAGGCTTAGAAAAGTGCCATCCATGCTGAGCTATAAAAGGCTTTTGCCATTTTTACAACAAAGTTTTTAAGCAAAGGATTAGCTAGTGCCATCCATGCTTAGCATAAAAACGACAAAATCCTTTTACCTTTGTAATGTAATACACCAATTATAATTATCTCATGTAACTATAACTTATTCTAAAAAGTAACTATAACACGCACTCCAGCATTCACAGTGTGGTCATCAATGATGTCATTTCAGATGTTGCAGTGATATTATCAATGATATAACAGAACCGTATGATGAGTAAAGTAATATGGGAGGTAATTAGCCATGAATGGCGAGGGTGCAAGTTATAGTTACTTTAGAACGTGAGTTATGGTTGCTTAAGATAACCGTAACTGGTAAATTGCAGTGGTTTTGTTAATTTAAAATGGTATGTGTTAATTCATATTTTCACCTAACTACAACATTTCTTTAACTTTTTTTTTTCAGTAAATTTCTAAGGTTTATTTGTAATGTAACATAAGATGTCTATCACCATGCATGGCATGGAGGTGGGCAGAGGACCAGGCCATGTGCCCTACCATCTGCCAGTGCCCACCCCGCACAGTGAATGGCCTTTGGCTGTGCAAGGTATGAGGATGGGCAGGAGGCCTGACCCTAAGATAACTATAACTCGCCCCTGCACCATGCACAATTTTCCCATCAATAATTTCATTGCAAATTTTGCAGTGATATTATCATTAGTGTCATAGAAGATGTTATGAGTGATTTAATATGCGGGGTAAGTAGCAGTGCATGGCGAGGGCTTGGGTACTTAGGGCACGAGTTATAATTACCAGAGACAAATATTACTGGTGAATATCAGTTGTTTTGTAAGTTTAAAACATTCCATCATCACTGAAATTTATATTCTACTCGAGTGGCAGCTTCCTCAACATGAGCGGCAGATTTCTCAATGTGATCAGTCTCGAACTGCTGTGACCGCCGTGTTGAGAAATCTTGCCAGGAGGAGGTATAGTGTGTGATTTTTCTCACTCATGCTCACAAACTTAACGCTGGAGAGCCATGCTAGAGAAAAATCTTTGTTCTACGTCACCTTGTGGAATTTTGCAGAACTCCGGGCGGAGTGGGCAAAACTCTGTGAACTCTGCTGGCAGAGTGGAATTCTTCACCCACCCCTAGCCCTAATGTATAAAGTCGGCCTTTGTAAATCGCACCAGCATTTAAGCCAACTTAATTAATTACAAAAGATGTCATCAGTGATATCACTCACCATGTCATGAGTGATGTAATATGTGAGGTCATAAGCAGTGCATTGCGGTGGCACAAGTTATAGTTAGCTGAGTTAACTATAACTGCTGAATTTCTCTTGTTTTGAACAAGTGAAATATCACCCTTACTATAACGTCCCTGTAACCTTTGTTTTTTCATTGAATTGCTAATGTTGTTTTAAATTCTATTTCCTAACTATAACGTTCCCATAACCTTTAGTTTTTTCTGTGAATTTCTAAGGTTTTTTAAATGCTAATTGTTAACTATAACATTCCTGTATCCTTTGGTCTTTTTAAATTTCTAAGGTTTTTTAAAATTGTATTTGTAAATTGAAAGGTCCATATTTTTGTAGGTTAACCGCTAAGCTTTTTGTACTTTCTTTCTATATTTGGATATTGTGCATCACATTTATATAATACACCACTTACTTTTTGATTTTGTATGTGTTTATCAGAAAATACATTAATAAATAGTTTTATTTTTAACAATTGTGTAAGTCGGCACAACATTTTTGCATTTACAGTGGAGATTCTGCCATCCGTAAATCTAATTCACATACTGAAAATACACTTAAAGGCATCTTTTAAATAAAGTTTAACTCTAAATATTTAGCAATATATTGTTTAAACTTTTCTTTCTGTGATCAGTTTAGAAGAAAGCCACCTTTACAAAAAAAATTATATTCGTGACTGCCGACGTTGTTGCAATGACATTGGTAGCCCTGAAGAGCAATTGGTTTATACAAAGTGAAAAACATATATAAAGACATATGCAACAGTGTATTTAACAGTAGAGCTTTTTTAGTGTACTTTTCAATCTCATATTTTTCTAGTGAGTTTTCAGAATATCCCCTCCAAACACTTCTTCCTGTTTCCAGGAAGACAGCGGATAGCGCATGGTTTTCAACAACTCTGAAACAAAAATGTGGAGTTATTGTGAACATGTTTAGTATAGCTGTTTACTATTATAATATTGAAAGTTCTGCTTTTCTTTCCATTTTTAAACAAAACTACTATAGAATTATATTTTGCATTTCCGCTTCACCGGGGTAACCGTGACTATTTTGGTCACCGCAAATATCACATGATCGGGAAAGCAAGGAATATCATTGGATAATATAGTTTTCAGCAAAATAAATAGGAAGTACACACCCACTCCTCCTGCTTGAATCTTCTTTCATAGAACTTCATCCTGAGCAGGCGGATTCATTTTGCTGTGCAAACCTTTTGGTCTTTTTTTTCTATCAGAAATGGCAACACAGCAAGGAGATGGGGTCCACAGGAACAACAGTTGGACCAGAATGAGGAGGAGGTGGAGTTTGAAGATGTGGAAGAAGAGGAACCTCCACAAGACAGAGCCAGTGTGGCATGGGAGTGTTTTACAAACCCATCAGGTGAATCAAAAACAGCTGCCAAAAGTGTGCAATGCACAATCTGCAAGAAGACCCTCTCTAGAGGGACGAACAAGAAATATTCATGTGGGACAACGTTCATGTTATACCATCTAAAAGCCTATCATAAAAAACCTCTCCAAATGGCGAACAAGCCGAGGGAAGCTGGAGGACCATCTACTTCAGTGGCAGCAGCAATAATTCCTGGTCAGAATCTCCCTTCTGAGGTGCAGACTACTGCAACATATATGGCTCCAGAGTTGTCAAGAATGGCCGCATACTGCATGGCCTACAGTTTTGTCATTAGTGCTGGTGAGCAGAGTCTTACAGCTATTCGCAATGCTGCAAAACAGCATACATGCTAATTCTTTTCCCCTTTTATATGTTTTGCACATTTTCCAGTGCCTGTTTTTTCAATTCCTGCTGTACTAGTTGCCATTCTTGTTATTAAAAAAGAACTACAAAAAGGAACATTTCAAAAGCCTTAAAAAAAAGTTTCCTGTTGGAACACCCTTGTACAGTTAAAAAAAGATAAAGCATATATATGTTGGAATGAGTGTATGACTGATATATGGATAATTGGATGAGTGTACAACTGGTGCATGGATGTTACAATGAGTGCAGCAATGGTGCCTGAGTGAATCTATGAGTGCATAAGTAGTGCCTGAGTGATTGGATGAGTCAAACGTAGTGATTGGGTGATTGAGTGTATGTATAAATACGGCTCGCGTGAATGCATGAGTTCATGGATTATGGCTGGGTGAATGAATGAGTGCATGGATACTACCAGGGTGAATGGGGGAGTGCATGGGTAGTGCCTTAGTGAATGTATGAGTGCAAGGGTAGTGCCTGGGTGATTGGATGTGTGCATGGATAGTACCTGTGTGAATGGATGAATGAATGGATGAGTGCATGGGTAGTGCTGAGTGAATGGAGGACTACATGGGTAGTACCTCAGTGAATTAATGAGGACATGGGTAGTGGCTGAGTGAATGGATGAGTGCATGCATACTGCCTGAGTGAATGGATGAGTACAAGGGTAGTAGCTGGGTGAATGAATGAGTGCATAGGTAGTGCCTGGGTGAATAGTTGAGTGCATGGGTAGTGGCTGAGTTAATTGAGGAGTGCATAGGTAGTGGCTAAGTGAATGGATGAGTGCATGAATAATGTCTGAGTGAATTAATAAGTCAATGGGTAGTGCTTGGGTGATTGGATGAGTGCATAGATAGTGGCTGGTTGAATAGATGAGTGCAAGGGTAGTACCTGGGTGAATGGATTACTAGAAGGGTAGTGCCTGGGTGATTCAATATGTGCATGGTTAGTACCTGAGTGAACAAATGAGTGCATGGATAGTGCATTAGTGAATGGTTCAGTGCAAGGATAGTACCTAAGTAAATGAATTAATGGAAGGGTAACGCCTCAGTTATTGGATGAGTGCAAGGTAGTATCTTGGTAATTGCATGAGTGCAAGCATAGTGCCTGGGTGATTGGGTGAGTGCATAGATAGTGCGTGGGTGATTGGGTGAATGAATGCATAGTGGCTGCATGTTTGGGTGAGTACATGGATAGTGCCTGGGTGATTAGATGACTGCATTGGTAGTGCCTCGGTGAATGGATGAGTGCATGGATAGTGGCTGAGTGAATGGATGAGCACTAGTGTCATGCCTCAGTGAATAGATGAATGCAAGGGTAGTGCCTGGGTGAATGGATGAGTGCATGGGTAGTATGAGTAAATGATTGAGTGCAAGAGTAGTGTGTGAGTGAATGTATGAGTGAAAACGTATTGCCTGGATCACAGGATGAGTGTATGAGTATTGCCTGAGTGAAGGTATAACTGCATGAGTACTGCCTGAGCAAATGAATGAGTGCAAGGGTAGTGCCTGGGTGAATGGATGAGTGCATCAATAATGCCTGGGTAAATGGGTGAACGCATGTGAACTGCCTGAGTGAATGGATGAGTGCAAGACTAGTGATTGGGTGATTGGATGTGGGCATGGGTAGTGCCTGTGTGAATGGATGAGTGTATGGATAATGCCTGAGTTAACATATGAGGGCAAGGGTAGTGCCTGAGTGAATGGATGAGTGCAAGCATAGTGCCTGGGTGATTGTGTGACTGCATGGATAGTGTCTGGGTGATTGCAAGTATGTATGAATAGTGCCTGGGTGATTGGATGAGTTCATGGGTCCTGCATGGGTGATTAGATGTGTACATTAGTAGTGCATGCATGAGTGCATGGGTAGTGCAGCAGAGAATGGATGAGTGCATGGGTACTGTCTAGGTGAATAGATTGGAGCATGGGTAGTGCCTAGGTGAATAGATGAGCAGTAGAGTAGTGCCTGGGTGACTGGATGTGTGTATGGGTAGTGCCTGGGTAAAAGGATGAGTGCATGGGTAGTGCCTGTGTGAATAGATGAATGCATGCGTAGTGCATGATTGAATAGATGAGTGCAAGGGAAGTGCCAGGGTGATTATGTGAGTGCATGAATAGTGCCTGGGTGATTGGAAGAATGTATGAGTATTGCCTGGATGATTGGGTGAGTGCATGGATAGTGCTTGGGTGATTGGATGACTGCATGGGTAGTACCTCAGTGAATGGATAAGTACATGGGTAGTGGCTGAGTAAATGGATGAGTGCAAGGGTAGGACCTAAGTGAATGGATGAGTACATGGATAGTGCCTCAGTGAATGAAGGAGTGCATGGGTAGTGCCTCAGTGAATTGATGAGTGCTAGGGTTGTACCTGAATTAATGGAGGAGTGCGTGAATAATGTCTGGGTGAATGAATCAGTGCATGGGTAGTGCCTGGGTGAATGGATGAGTGCATGGGTTGTGCTTGAGTGATAGGATGAGGGTATGGGTAGTGTCTGGGTAATTAGATGAGTGCATGGGTAGTGCCTGGGTGAATGGATGGGTAGAAGTGTAGTGCCTGGGTGAATGCATTAGTGCAACTGTAATGCATGGGTGAATGGATGAGTACATGGGTAGTGCCTGAGTAAATGGATGAGTGCATGGGTAGTGTGTGAGTGAATGGATTAGTGCAAGGATATTGCCTAGGTCATTGGCGGAGTGCTTGGACATGGCCTGAGTGAATGGATGAGCACATGCGTAGTGCCTGAGTGAATGGATGAGTGCAAGGGTAGTGACAAAGTCAATGGAAGAGTATTTGGGTCATTGCAGAGTGCATGGGTAGTGTCTGAGTGACTTGATATGTGCATAGTTCGTGCATGGGTAAATGGATGAGTGCATCGGTACTGCATGAGTGAATAGATTAGTACAAGCATGGTGAAGAATGGAGAAGAAAACGTACAATTTATATGCCTTTTAGACCCATATTATATGGGACCACACACAGGCTCAACCTGGAATGTGGTGAATTTGCTCCCAGGGATTTTGCGCTTGCCCTGAGGAAGTCAGCGGGTGAATTTCCCTGAGACGAAACACGTGTCTACTACTGGCTACATTTGGCGATGTCATCTATACCAGCTTATTCATTGTGAAATTCTTGTACAATATAACTACACCTCTGATAAAGACAAAGGAAAATAAGAAAATAAAAAGAAGAAAATTCATTTGAGTACACCCTGAATATGGACAATTTATTGAACTGACCTGATATGGTTTAATTGTGAATGCTAAATGTTTTTTTGCTCTGGAACCATATTTTGTTTACTGTATATCCTCTGTGTCCCTTTGGCCACAGAGGTTCTCTTGGGACGTGGGTGGCCGTTCCCTTTTCGTTCCCTAGAGCATTTTGGAGAGAATTTCGTTCATCCTATTACTCAAATATTGGCTTTGTGCAAGGTGTAACCAAGCCACGCTTCTGAGAATATTATATATGCATTCATACATACATACATAACCACAACTTCATTATAACTGTGTTTCTAAGTGTGGGTGTACTTGTGCATGTGTTTGTGTCTCTGTTTATGTGAGTGTGAGGGATAGAGATGGAGAACTGCTCATTTCCAAGGAGCACATCAACAACATAATTTGGAGCAGAATTGTAAGCATTATATTGTCAAAGTGCTATTCGCACCCAGTTAAAAAGTAATAATGTTGCTGCCATTTCTGCAGCAAGGTCTTTAACCATACGATTAGCTAAACCGAGCTAAGCCAAGATCAGGAATAACACAGGCATTTTACCA
This sequence comes from Triturus cristatus, assembly GCF_964204655.1. Taxonomy (NCBI): domain Eukaryota; kingdom Metazoa; phylum Chordata; class Amphibia; order Caudata; family Salamandridae; genus Triturus; species Triturus cristatus. The sequence continues at coordinate 748,116,556 of NC_140581.1, read as the reverse complement.
TTCCAGACACGATATTACATCTTTTGATTAGTATAATTCTATTCAAGCCAACCTAAACTAAGTAAAAAACTGCTTTTAAGTCTCGAGTTTTTTTGACAGTGAAACATTTGTGTCACAAGCTGCTTTTCCTTATCCCAGGCAAGTTTTCATGTTAAAAAATCTGTCTTCCAATACAAAGTATAAATCGAGATCGTTTTAAAATAGTCCCTGGAATAACAGATGTACTAAATGAGAACGAGAAGGAGCGGCTGCTTTCCTCTTGCTGTGGGGGTGCCCAGAATAGTGATTTTTTGTAAGTATTCTTAATAACAAAAACAATAACCCTTACAGGCCAGCAGTTGCTTGACTGCTGGTGCTGCTTCTCACACCGAAAGGGTAACAAAACAAAAACACACCTACGCACTATTGGAGTTGCAAAAAGAAGCACTGCTATCACGTGCTGTGTGTGGATCCCCCAAAAATAAAAAGTGGTAGTTAGATGTTGAAGAGTGGTCATATTTACAGGTGATACTTGTAGCTTAAAACAAAATGTGACGGGAACTCAAGAAAATAATGTGCGTTAGAAAGCCACTGTTAGTCTCTTTAATAATGCTACAATCGCCAGGCCGGAAAAAAACACCCTCCGTACATGGTCAATGACTGCTTTTCTGTGCTAATGTTATCTGTCTGTCCTTACATGTCTGTCCCAAACGAAACTGTGGTCTTATATGTTGATATTCCACTTTACAGGATTTTAGAGAGTGTTAATTTACACTTGAAGATTTTTATAACTGTGAGATGTGACATTGTGACATATTTGGTTGGTGAATTGATTTTAAATGTTTGTTTTTAATCAAAGTTGACATATGCAGTAAAATTGTTAACGTTTTAATTAACTAAACAATAAACTTTACTTACGTACTTACCTTTCAATAATGCATGCTCTTTTCATGAGTCCCCAATATCTTCATCACGCCTCTACTAATATTTCCTTTTATATTCTCTTCACGCATTTGCTACTCCTCGTGTGTCACAATATTATATTTGTTGTTTACCACATGTTGTGTCATTCAACAAGTCACAGTCCATTAGCAAATTACTTGATTCCCGGCCTATAATAATGGGACAAACATATGCAGTCCTCGTTTTGTGTTCTTCAAAACTTGCAAAACATCTTTCACTAAAGTCAACCAAACAAGATGTCAATAGCACCTTGAGGCTACACTTTCGGCTCACAGGTACCTTAAACGTAGGCACGAGTCAAATGCATCAATCTGGGTATAGAATAAACAACAGCTTCACTGAGCACGATTCAAGTCAGGCAAAATGAATACTAATCAGAGCACGTCTTACAACACCGTCGCATGCGACTGACAGTTACATTTGCAAAAAGACAGCAGTCATTAGGTATTAAAATTTACATCACTAATGAGTTCGACGAGGTCGGGACGCATTTTAATGTGTGAATATTCATATCTTTGTCTAATTCTACAGATCCGCCTGGCGTGATTTCAACATATCTAGACAAATGGGATAGATGTAGTGTATCTTTGGTTGTAAACGAATGACTGATTTTACATTACTTGCACCTGCCAGGAAATCACAAAGCAATTTCTTTCAGGCATAGGCCCAATTACATGTGCAGAGGTCGCCACCACAAGCTGCACAGTTGTCCCAGTTATAAATTATGCTCAATGGGTGGGAAAGTGGCTGTTCCAAGTCATAGTTTGCCTTGGGCGTTTGAGAACGCCCACAAAGATGGAAGTTTATCACAATTCACAAACTCCTGTTCTTTTTAGGTCTCGCCTGACCCAGCGCATGCGCTGGTCTGGCGAGACTTATTGAGAGGGCTCCAAAAAGTGCTACCAGGCCAGCCTAGAGCTACAGTGCATGTGCGGGGGCGCGCGCGCTTTACCGCGATTACTTTCACTTTCACCTTATAAGTATTTAGTTATGCAACTGTTGCATGGCTAAACACTTATAAGGTCCCAAAGGCGAGACCTATTGGCAATGCCAATGCTTGTTTCCATGTTGGGGAGGGTTGGATTTTTGCTTCAAACAAAGGCCATCATGCATTCCTTCCCAGGGAAGGAAGAGAAATCGATCACCCCTAGATATGGTAGGAGTGTAGTAAAGAATAAAAAGTGTGGCAACGGGATCCTATTCCGCCTGTGCAAAATGTTCTGCTGTCGAGAACTCAGCACAGTGAGAACAGGGCTCTGCTGGGAATAGAATCCCACTGGGAATATCACATGAACTTTCCAGAAGAATGCCTGGAAACCTGACCCGACTACTACTTTCCTTGAGGGTTGGGCCTATTCTCTTTAAATGAAGCACCTCAAATCCCATGTATGCAACATGCATGTTAAGACTGAATGACCTCAGAATTTAGACATTTTGGCAGTGACAAAAATTAGATACTTACTTCCTGACTATTAATTCGTGATCTTATTATATAAGACTTTTGTGATTTATGACTTTTGAGATTTTTTTGTTTCTTCATGGTTACTAAATCATATTGTAAATATATTCGTGGGTATTGTATAGATGTACAGTGTGGCAATGTGCATACTATACCACATGCCTGGCTGTTTGCTTACTTCGTCTCTCATTGCCATCCTGTATGATCCAATCTTGATTGCTTGTAGAAAGCAAGATATCAGAATGTTGACTTATTTGTAAAGAAGGAACAACGGCAAAGCCAGAGTATTCCATGTTTGCTAAAGTGTTACATCTCCTAGACTCCAGAGCTCATTCCTCCGATCATCTATTAATTTTCAGCAAATTGTCAGTGGGGGTAGAGGTGAGTATGTGCAATAGGTTCAAAGGGCTGCATGTTTCATAGATACTGATAATGATGGTAGGAGCTCTGTACCTTCTGGTCTTGAATCGATCCTGCCCCTGTCTGAGCATAATTATAGAGACATCCTCCAGCATTGTACTCTGAGGTCCTGTGTACATGTTGTTGCAGTGCATTGCCTCCTTGTTGATTCGGCATTATTGCCTGTGAACATCATCCTGGCATCGGTTACAGTGTCTCTTCCCATTGGTTGGAATTGTAATGCATCCGCTGCACCTACCCTTCATTCCATCGGTACATATAGACCTCAGTGAACATGAGTGGATCTAGTGATGAAGGTGTGGAAGGCTACTTGGCACAGTTCCTAAGAGCATTGCATTATGATCTGTCAGCCTCAATCAAGTAGGGCCAATTAGTTGAGAGGTCAGGCAGGTTCAAGCTGGGGAGAGGGGTGCATCAGGGCTGTGTCCTGCCCCATTATTGTTTCTTTTATATATTAATGGTTTAGGCTCTGCCCTGTTCAAGAAAGTTTCAGATGCCCCTTCTATTCGCAGGAAAAAGGTCCCAGTTTTACCATATGTGGAGGATGCTTTTTCACTCTATAGAACCCCAAATGGCCTTTACATTTTAGTTTAAGAATTTGTTACTAACCAAACGAAAACTTTTATCATGGCTTATGTTAGAAATTGGATTTTTGGTAGGCTAGGGCGTGCACCAAAGCCAGGCAACAACCACCACTCGAGTCAGGATAAGGGACTTACACTTCTACAATAACCCCTGCTCACCCCCTTGGTAGCTTGGCACGAGCAGCCAGGCTTATCTTAGAGGCAGTGTGTAAAGCATTTGCACATAACCAACATTAATACAGTGTACGCACTACAAAAGGACACCACACCAGTTTAGAAAAATATCCAATATTTGTATATAATTAAGACAAGACCAAAAACAATAAAAATCCACACTACTATACTTAAAAGTTCCCAGTTCCAAAAATACGCTGATTTAAAAGGGTTCCTTGTGGGGATAGCTCCGTCCGGGCTACCACGGCATCGTGACAAACAAAATCTAACAGTTGTGGCTGGTCGCGGGGTCGCAGGCCAGCTACGGGGTCGGGAAGACCCGCAAAACAGTACCTTTTAGAAATGCAGGGCGTCGAGGCCCTTGAAGTCACTCGTGTTGTGGGTCGAGCTCCTCTTTGGTGGAATCAGGAGCGCTGGTGCCAGCAGGCGTCGGGTGCTGCAGTGCGAGGTGCAGCGGTGCGGTGTGCGGTGCCCCCAGGTTGCGGTGCGAGCAGCGGCTCGGTGGCGACGTGAGATGGCGTCGTCCGTGAAACCAGGGTCGCGGTGTGAGATGAAGGAGGTGCTCGTCACGGTGCAAACAGGTCACGGTGCAAGCAGCGGCGTTGTTGTTGCTGGAGCGCTGTCTTCGGCTGACAAACTGGAGTCGATGGTGCCGGCGTCGGTAGGCCGAGGCTGCGGTGCGGGATGAGGGCGGTGCGTAGTGTGACTCACAAGAGGAGCCCTCGAACCATGGTGCAAGCAGCAGCGTCGATTTAGGCGGGAAGAGTCGACGTCAGGACGACCAGGGCGTCCTCGTGAAGCACGGCAGTGCGGAGTGTGGTGCCCACAGGGTGCAGTGCGAGCAGCGGCTCGGTGGCGGCATCAACAGGTGTCGTCGGTGAGACCAGGGTCACGGTGCGGCATTGCAGTGGTGCCCTCTGCAGTGCCAAAGCTTCAGCGTGAAGCGAGGCGGTGCGGAGTGCGGTGCCCACAGGTCACGGTGCAAGTAGCGGCTCATTGGTGGCATCAACAGGCATCGTCGGTGAGACTAGGGTTGCGGTGCGGCGCTGCGGCGGTGCCCTCTGCGGTGCCTTCAGGACACACAGTAGGCAGTGGTGTCGTAGACTTCGCCGAGTTGGTGTTCTTCGGGTTGCAGCACAAAACACACAGTCCCCAGTGCTGCGGGTCGAAGAATTTGAAGTCTTTGCTGTTCCTGAGACTTCGTGAACAGAGGGCAAGCTCTACCTCAAGCCCTTGGAGAGACTCACAAATTAGGTTGCATAAAGTCCAGTTTAGGCCTTTCACTGCCCAAGACAGAAGCAGCCACTGCAGGTCAGCCCAGCAAAGCACCCAGCAAAGCAGTCCTTCCTTTTTGCAGCTTCTCCGGCTCTTCTTCTTGGCAGTCCTCTTGATCCAGATGAGTTCTAAAGTTCAGGGGTCTGGGACCCAGTATTTAGGTCCAAAAATCCTTTGATCTTTCAGACAGAGGGTGTCTGGGCCCGGCCAGAACCAGTTGGGCATTCTCTGGTGTGAATTCCTGGCAGGAGGTGGAGACGGCATTTGTCAGAGGCAGACCAGGCCCTTTGAGGTGCAAGGAAATCTCCTCCCCCTTCCCCCATCATAGCCCAGGTCTATTCAGCCCTTTCCTGACCTACCTAGACTATCTGGAGCCCCTCCGGCTCCCCAGCCTTCTGTCATCCAAAACCCAGAGAGGCAATCCACATTCTAGCAGAGGCACACAGGATGACTGGGCAAGAAAATACCCGCTTTCTAAAAGTGGTATCTTCAAACGCAGAATGTAAAAAGAAGCATCTTTAGATTCTGAGTTCAGGCATACTAAATTATATTTTCTTACACAATTCCCTGGGCCAGTTATGTTTATAAGATGTTAGAAACAAACCTCTCATTTTGTCCTATGGGGAACTGGGAGCCTTGCAATAGTGGAAAACGAAATTGGCTGTAATTCACTATTAGGACATGCCACACACACCAGGGCATGTCCTACCTTTCACATACACTTCACCCTGCCCACAGGGGTACCTTGGGCCTACCTTAGGGGTGTCTGACATGTAAGAAAAGTGAAGGTTGGGGTCTGGCAAGTGTGTGCACTGGCCAAGTCAACATGGCACTTACAAACTATGCACAGACTCTGCAATGGCAGGTCTGAAGTACCTTTGCAGGGCTACTCACGTGGGTGGCATAATCAGTGCTGCAGGCCCACGAGTAGCATTTGATTCACAGACCCTGGCACACTCAATGCACTTTACTAGGGACTAACAAGTAAATCAAATATCCAATCATGGAAACACCAATCCATAGCACAATTTACACAGAGAACCTGCACTTTACCGCTGATCAGCAGTGCGAAAAATGCGCAGAAACGTTATGCCTGCAAAACCAGAGTCAAAACCGGGAGGTCAGAAAGCAAAAAAGTCAGGGGAAACACGCCAAAAGATGCCAAGTCTAACAGCTTGCAATCTCAGGGAACATAAGATGTGGGGTTTAACTTTACAAGGCCACCCTTCTGCTCTGACCCAGGACTTCGTACTTAGGATTCGTTTTTTCATGCAAGGTGTAATTGGGGACCCTGTACTGATAAAGCGTGTCAGAAGTTTGTAAGCTTGCTAGGGTATATTTTTAATCTTGCTAATCGCATCTGGAAAAAACCTGTAGCTCCCCTACTGGAGGTATATAGAAGAAAGTGTCTCCCAATCCTCACTTGGACGTTTGGGGATGCTCTAATACTAATTCTCTCCAAGGTGAGCAAAATAGGGTTCTTGGGTGACTCCTGGGCGTTCTACCTGAATGCTCAACCTTTATTATGCACCAGGAGCTTACGGGGATAATGTGGATGATATTATTAAGTTGGCCCCCTTGCTTTAGTGGTGCTCGATTTGGGAGAGCCCACATGCTTCACTTAATAGAGAAATCATCAATGATTGTCTTTTGTGTGAGAGAGGCCTAAAAATTCCATCTCTTGACTGAATTAAGACCGAATTAAGGAACTTGGGGAAGGAGCTCTTTTTTCTCAGCCATTTACCATATCCAAATCTGGGATCACTGACGAAATATCGAGAAGGAGAATATCGAATTGCCAAAATATCGAAGGAAAAATATAGAATGCCAAAATATCGAAGCCCTATCTCCAAACAGGTAAGTACAAAAGTATAGAATCCAAAATATCGTTGTAAAAAATATGGTTAGTCACAATATCGAATTATTTTAAATGTCTTAAAATAAATGTAAAATTAATGAAACAAAACATATAATTAACTGAAACATACTTAAAAATACTTAAATAACTTTAAAATTAATAAATAATTAATGTAAGTAAAAAAATAAAAAAAATACATATTTATTAACGTAATATTAATTTAAAAAATTGAATATTCCCACTCCAGAGAGTGCAACAGTAGGAAAAGCGTTGGATAGCGTAGGGGTAAAAATGACTAATCCCACTCCAGAGAGTGCAACAGTAGGGAAAGCGTTGGATAGCGGGAGGGCAAAACTTACTATTCCCACTCCAGTGAGTGCAACAGTAGGGAAAACGTCAGATGGCGGGAGGGTAAAAATTACTATTCGCACTCCAAAGAGTGCAACAGTAGGGAAAGCGTTGGATTGCGTAGGGGTAAAAATGACTATTCCCACTCCAGAGAGTGCAACAGTAGAGAAAGCGTTGGATAGCGTATGGGTAAACATTACTATTCCCACTCCAAAGAGTGCAACAGTAGGGAAAGCGTTGGATAGCGTAGGGGTAAAAATTACTATTCCCTCTCCAGTGAGTGCAACTGTAGGGTAACGTTGGATAGCGTAGGGGTAAAATGTACTATTCCCACTCCAGAGAGTGCAACAGTAGGGAAAGCGTTGCATAGCGGGAGGGTAAAAATGACTATTCCCACTCCAAAGAGTGCAACAGTAGGGAAAACGTTGGATAGCTTAGGGGTAAAAATGACTATTCCCACTCCAAAGAGTGCAACAGTAGGGAAAGCGTTGGATAGCGTAGGGGTAAAAATTACTATTCCCACTCCAGAGAGTGCAACAGTAGGGAAAGCGTTGGATAGCGGGAGGGTAAAATTTACTATTCCCACTCCAGTGAGTGCAACTGTAGGGTAAGCGTTGGATACCGTAGGGGTAAAAATTATTATTCCAACTCCAGTGAGTGCAATAGTAGGGAAAGCGTTGGATAGCGTAGGGGTAAAAATTACTAATCCCACTCTAGTGAGTGCAATAATAGGGAAAATAATAATTTAATATTTTATTAAAAATAAATTAATTATTAATACCCCCCAAAAAATATTAAAATTAATTACCAATCACACAATATTTAATAATTAATTTATTATAAAAACCAATATTTTCTTTTGTTAATAACCTATTAATAATTAATTACCAACCAATTAATTTTCAATACCAAACATTAATAAATAACATTAATACCAATTAATAATTAATTATGAATAAATTAATTAGCAATACACAAAAATTATTTCAATGATTAATTATTTACATTTAAATTAATTCCCACCATATTCCCCTATAAACCCACAACCCGCTACAAATAATAAATTAATACAATTAACATAATTATCAATTAAACAATTAATACAAATTAATTACCAATTAATACAAATTATTTACCAATTAATAATTAATCAACAACCAATTAATTTTCAATACCAATTAATAATTACCTAATAACAATTAAATTACTTCCCACCCTATTCCCCTATAAACCCACCACCCGCTACAGAAGTAAAATGCAAAATTAAATTAAAAATAATTAATAATTCCTAAAAATTATTATTTAATGTACTATAATTAAATTACTTCCCACCCTAATCCCCTATAAACCCACAACCCGCTATGGAATTAAATTATACAAAAATTAAATAACATAAAATTCATTACTTAAAAAATATTCAAACATACATTCCAAAATTTATACATACTTTTAACACATATACTAACACTTAAAACACTATAAAAAAAAATCGATATTCTTAACAACTATATTATGACTGTCGATATTACTTACTTCTATATTATTTAAATCGATATTTTATTTCTTACCTGATTTTCGATATTCTTCACCACTATATTTTGGCAATTCGATATTCTGTCCATTCTATATTAAAAACTCGATATTCGGTCCTGTCGATATTTTTAATTCGATATTATGTCTGTTTACCCCAAATCTGACCTGGTTTGGGTAAAAACTACTTTTAAATCAATGAGAAGTTGACTAACGGCGGAGCATGAATTCACTAAACCTACTGTAAGCGAGTACGTGGAGCCCCATTGGACACTCACCTTGGAACAGTATCTAGAATGGATTGACAGGACCTGGGACAGAATGCTTTTATCCCGGTTTAGGTTAGGCTTTGTGAGATGGGTTCTTTTTTTCTCTCACGGCCAATATGCCTCTTTCAAAATACTGATATGTCCTTGTGACTAATCCTCCCTACAGAGCCTGCTGCACTTTACCGAATGGGTGGCTCTGGTTCACTTGCAACAACCTGATTCTGCATCAAAATGTATAAATATTTACTCCTTTTTAAATGGTCTTTCAACAGCAGGAAATCAATGTTGCTTTAATTCTGATTCCCATATGGATTTGCAGCAGCTGTTGTCTATTCATGCAGTGTTCTTGGGTAGGTTATGTGTAATTTATTTATTTGTTTATTTTTTATCATCATTGCCAATATTCACTGGGCTTCGTGAAAACCTTTGTTATTTGATACTTGCACTTTACTCGCTATCAATTTATATGGACGCAGGAAGCATCCAACAAGATCTGATTTGGCCTTGTTAGCCATGGCTGTGGTTTTTTGACACCTTGTTATTTCCTCTTATTATTTTCTTGTTTGCTTTTTAAATAGTGATGTGCAGTTTCTGATGTTTTTTATCTTTGTGAAATGGTTTGTTATGTGTATATTAATGAAGTGATTTGTAGGTGCTTATATGGCTGCATAAAGACAACCAATGGTTTTTATAGACTTTCCCTTTGTCAGTGACCCATGCAATACCTTAGTACTCTCTATGGCTGAAGATAAGGCCCGGGTCCACACTGTTCTTCTCACTTCCCCATGTCTGCATGTTTGGTGTGTTAGTCTTGATCAGTGATTTGGTTTTATACACCCCAATGTTTTTTTTTAAGTATTAGTGTCCCAGTATGTTTTCTTCTGTATGCTTTCTGGGGCTTGGCAGATGGTTTGTGGCAGCATAAGCTGAATGATATCTTCAAGGGATGGTTTTAATCATTAATATGGGTTGTGTAGGGGGTCTTGAATGATGGAAGTAATGTATGTCATGTTTTGTGTGCTCAACACAGTTCCTATATTTGAGTATGCATGTATTTATGTGATATTTATATAGGGTAGACCTAACCTAAAAAGGCAGCAGAGTGCTATACAGGATAAAGGGCATGCATAAAGTCAATGAGTGATAAGAGAGGTACCTGGTTATTGTATTGTTACTGCATTGAGATGTAATATTCTTTAAAGAGGAGCACTTCTTCAACGCTTTGCTTAATTGCAGCACCATAACTGTTGGTCTTAAGGATACAGTGGTGTTGTTCCAGATTGTGGGTGAATAGATGAAAAAGACCTGATGCCTTTTTTTTTCCTTTTTCATTCTCCTTGGTCTCCAGCCTGATGGTGGCTTGGCTGCGGGTTTGCTGAGAACTACAACAGATGGTGACATTGTCCGCAGGGTAAGCGGGGATGATGCTCATGATGGCTTTGTAAATGTTGCAACTGGTTTTGAATATGATGGGAGGCAGCAGGTGGAGCAAATGGAGGTCCATCAGAATCAGGGAAATCATATTTCTTCTGGTCCTGGATGAGAACTGATAGGGAGTGTAGGATACGCTTAAGTAGTGGTGGCAGTGTGAAGTCCAGGAGGCCATGGAGCAGTGCTTTGCCACCCTCTAGTTGCAAGAGCATGAGGGACTGAACCGAAGTTCTGAAGTTGCTGTCTGGAAGGATGTTTCACTGTCTTTAGACAAGAGAGTTGGTACCAGGATGCCTTTGTGGTTTTTGGCAATGTGTCCCTAGTGTGTGAGATTGGAGTCCAAGGTAAATACAAATGACTTTGCATTCAGCGAAGGTTGAGATTTCAATCCATCAAGTTTCATGCCATTGGGCCAGGTTTGTACTTTTTCTCGCTTGTTGTTCTTGACATATAACAGGAATTCTGGGCCTGATTATGATGTCGGATGGACAGCCACTGACAGACCATCGGTAGCAGTCCGGCAGACATCTAGGGCAGCAGTCCGACTACCGGATTATGATACTGGCGGTCAGAGCGCATGGGGTGGGAGGAAAGAAGCTTACTGCTGCCGATTGGCTTGAGGCTCCAAGCAAGGCCCCCATTCCCCGTAGGCCTCCGAGATGTGGCCTTGGGGCACATGTGGTGCCCCCCCAAACATCAACATGTTGAAAAACATCTACTTTTCTATTGCAGCTTATGCTGCAGACCTTGTACGGGGCGCAGCACAAGCCATAATAGAAAAAGATGTTCCTAATTTGGTGGGTGTGACCTCTGACTACTTGTCGGACTGTCCTACTCCCACTGCAATGGTGGTCAACGATTATGTGATCGCCATTGTAATTAGGTGCCTTGTCTTGGTTGGGGGGAGCTTCTGGATGAAGTGGAGGGTTTAGTGGGGATTAGTAATGTGAGTATCTGTGAATTTCTAGATTTTGCAGTTGCATATGTTCAAAGTGTATATCAATATGTGGATTACTTTCCAGTGGCTTCAAAGCTCCAGTTAATATTTAGCTTTCTACAGTTACTTAAAATTGCATGTTTACTCGTTAGCAAAGTTTCTTTGTACCTTTCTCGTTTTGTATTTTTTCCAGCTGTGAAAACATATAGCTATTCAAGTTTCTGTTTCTCATCTTTTATTTTTCTTGTATATCACTGTGTTCTTATAAGTACTGTACATCTTTCATATGTGGCAATTTAAGTGCAATGATGTGTCTAGGTGTTTTTGCATTTTTTTATAGAAACTCAGTTGCAACGTTCTCTAAACATTGGACCCAATTTACTAAGGACTTGTGTTGTCCTTGTGTGACACAAGTCGTCTCAAGGCAATTGCAGTTCAAGTCCTTAAATGGGATTTGTAAAGCCATTCAAAGGGTGATTTACACTGCCTTGCATGACTTTGTAAAGAAATGTAATGCAATGCAGCAGCTTGCACTGCAATGCATTACATCTTGTTGTGATAGGCATTCCATGGGTGGAGAATGAGAGTTCCCATGCACACACATGGAATGTCATATAGATAAAACTGTGAGTCAAAAAATAGTTTTATGACCTTAACGCTACTACTCAGTGAATACTGAATCAAATCTAACTGCTACCAAAGATGTCTCACTAGGTGTGTGTATGCATGAGAAAGATTCCCATCACCCACTAAAAGTGGCTCGCTTCATCATTTGGGAACCCAGGAACTTCACCAGAGAACCATTCTCTACCAGATGAACGTAGATACTGGTTCAATGTGTGTCCCAAATGTATCCATCGGTATAATGTCTGAATCGAAGGAGACCACAGTGGAGATGATCAGGGGTGATGTATGCAGTGCACGTGATAAGGAAAGTGATGATTAAAATTGGTTAACACGGCACAACATTTTTTTTTATTTAGGTGCTACCTTGATACCAAAATAAAACAAAACAGTGCTATAACAGTTTAAACAAATAACTGTGTTGGAAAAGACTGGTCTACATGTTTCAGCTCACGGATAAGTTCTATCCCAGCTTTCGTCAGGACCAAAAAGCAACTGCAAAATTGTAGTGTACTTAATGCAAATATCACATAAATCATACAACCTGGACCTTGATGTTGGTACAGGGAAAATTACCTGTAAGAATAAGAGCATTAAGAATTTAAAAAGAAAACACAGTGGTGTAGCATTACCATTAGGTCAAAAACTGCAAAAAGATTAAGTCTATCAATTTCGCGAAATACTTGTTAATGTACTCAAACAACTACATGTCCATCACATCAAGTGATAAAAATTTCTTGTTGTCACTTACCCGAATACTTCTGGGTATGCGCCTCGCCTCACCTGGCAACTGCTCAGGTTAGGAGGCACCGCTCTAGGGAATGATATAAGTGAAAAACATTGTGTCACCTGACAATGGTTCTTTAAATGTTAAACACTTAGTATGCACAGCGCAAATTTACCTTGGTATCAAGGTAGCACGTAGTAGCGTTAAGGTCATAAAACTATTTTTTGACTCACAGTTTTCTTTATATGACATGTTGAATTGGGGATTATAAACTGTTTGAGTCTCTAAACCATATCCCTTAGACCCCCACTCTTTTTGAGATATTTTATTACTGCACACATGGAATGTGACACAATCCCAAATTTACTAAATGGAGTTAACCTGGGATTGCTTCAAAATGGCATGCCTAGCACAGAGAGGCATATCAAGGAGAAATATCTTAATTTCTCCTCATTATTTCCTCTTTCCATGTGACCTGCAGCACACATAGAAAAGGAATAATCATCTAAGGATAGTTTTTGCACGGGAAAGAATCCCTTCCTGCTCAAAAACAGTCCTGCATGTAACACAGGCACCCTCACACCATGGCTCAAGGGTGATCCATCGGTGCTGGGCAGCACACCCTGCACTAGCTCTAGGAGGAAGCAGAAGTGCACCATAACTTGTTAGATATAGAGGATTTCTACTCTGTCCATTTCTCAAGGAACATAGGGGTATATTCACAAGAACGTGTGCTAAACATCACCAAAAAATGTTAACGCAACTTTACACATCGCAGCATATCGAGGGAAAATAACCCTGTGTCAACGTGGAATTCACAACAAGGCGGTACCATTCGATAGTCTGCCAAAACCGCGGACAATGTCCACGATAAAACCACCTCGATGGAGATAAAAACACAAACCACAACACAAAAAAACCTGCGAGGGACCGAAGCGCGATGAGGAAATCAGCGAAAAGCAGCGCCAGGCCTGCAACACACACCTGCAAGAAGGAAAAATCACCATAAAAGTAGAAAAAACACCCAAACACAAACTGAGCAACACCCAAGCACCATTTAGGCAGCCGGAGCACGCGCAGAGGACGAGCGCAACCCCACAAGCACTCCTGACGACCAGCCTGGGACCTCGGGGACAGGGAAGGGCAAGGACAAGAAGAAGAGGAAGATGAAGTTCAGTCCGCAGGCGAACAGGATCATAGTAACGGAGGTGATGGAACACCATCAACAACTGTTTGTCACTGCCAATGTGTCATTGGGCACCAATATTGGAATATGACGGGACATTGTGGACAAGGCGAATGCCGTAGGAGAGCACAAGAGGACAATGGATGAGGTCAAGAAGCGATGGAATGACATCAAGTGAAAGACCAAGGAGAAACTCGAAGCCAACCAGAAGGCAGCAATGCAGACTGGAGGTGGGAGCCCAGCGCCACAGCTCGTGCTGGATGACATGGAGGAGCTGGTGTCGACAGTCATCAGTGTGGATACTGTGGCCGGAGTCAGGCGACCGGACACTGCTCGACAGTACACAACACAACCGCTACAGGGTGAGTGACCACCAGGTACTGGGGGAACGGGTGGAGATGGCCACAATGGCACACATGCACAATCAAGCAGAGCACCGTGCACACCCTCAATGACTCTGGGTCATCGCCCAGATATATAGAATGTCACAATGTAAAATGCCATGCTGTCTAAATGTCAACATGTACCATGCGGCTACATACATGTGGACACATTGCAATACACCATCTCCCCTTCACATTGCAGGGCCACCATCAACACCCCCTGCAGAGCTGTCCCTGCCACTCTTCACTGATGATGAGGAGGACAACCCCAGTATCAACGCACAAGCCCTCTTAGAAATCAATGACATCATCCACGACTCATCTCCAGGATCAGGGCTGCCCAGCTGCATCCAGGAGACCCTACCCACCACACAAACCACCCCGCAGGAAGCACCCCCGGCAGTCTCCCAAGACCCCCAGGAACAACACACGGCCTTCCAACGTTGTGTGCTGGAGGGCTAGAGGGAGATGGCTGAGCAGGTGCGGGTGGGGTTCTACCTCATGGCTACCAAACTGGACGCCATCCATGGGTGTCTAGGCCCGCTCCATGGTCTCCAACGAGCCCTGACTGACAGAACACCTGTCCCCTCAGAGGGGCTCCAGAGATACCAGCCATGAGCTGGCACACATGCGGAGGCTCATGGAGAACATGATGCGAATGGAGGCAGAAAGGATGGCAGCCACCGCTGCACACCAGCAAAAATGTAGCTGGGATCTACCATGCCCTGCAGATCATCATCATGGCATTGCTGCCACAAGGTGTGGTGATGATGAATGCTGCTGCCCCCACACCATCCACATCTCCACCCCCTGGTGTGCCATTGCCTCACAGTGCAACATACCTATCCACTTCGGCACCTGATGAGTCAGTGGCACACAGTGCCTCAGCCGGTACTGCAACACCCACAGGTGGGGCAGAGCACACATCCGGGAATGAGGACGTGGATGGGTTTGCGATCAGGAGGCACTAGCATTCATTTCCGCCACCTGGCCTGTTTCTGCTTAGTGCCGCACATTGCCCCATGACCTTCCACTGACCCCGAAACACTCCGATGCACTCACCTAGGACAGCGACATGGACTGCCATATCCTGTTTGATGACCAATGATACGGTGAACAGACTGCGGACTGTACCCTTCCTCTTCTGCAGTACTTGTCATCCCCGGATGGACTCTGGCTCGCCCTCCACGGGCCCATATTGTGTGGTGTGGTCGGCATTGCCCTGTACCACTCCAAATGCAGAACTGCACTGGATGGGCAAAAAACATCCAGTGATGCACTGCTGTGTTATGTCTTTCATCATTCATGTATGAATGTGTGGAAGAATTTAGGGACAGTGATTTTCCTTGCGTCAATGATGCTCGTCCTGTGGGATGCCAGTCAGAGGGTGCTACATTGCATATTGTGTACCGGGTGCCGTGGACACTACAACAGGGACACATGCATCAGTCACTTCCATGTCCAGACATGAACTGAACCATGCCCAGAGCCCACCAGCCATTGTCGCAAGCCCTTTGCTGGTCCGGCGTACGGCAGGCCAGACCACTCCGTTTATGCTCCAAGGGGGTGCCCTCATTGCTACCCGTCGCAGGCGTACTCGCTGGTGGTGTGCAGTTCACTGGTCTAGTTGTCAGAATGTCACAGCCACTCCCTGAGGGCAGGTTTGGACGCACACCACACCCATCCGACACAGGCATCACAGGCCATGTGACTCCGCCAACATAAGGGGCCGACGATGTTACATTCCCCTCTGCAGGTGGTGACTGTATGACGGATTCTCCATGGTTCTCAATCATAAAGGGCCCATGAGTTGTTGCGCACAGGGTTAGTGGCACCCGAGGCCTTGCGGCCGTCACAGGCCTATCACCACGTGGCACTGACAGGGGTTGCACAGGGTTAGTGGCACCCGGAGCTTTGCGGCCGGCACAGGCACCCCGCCATGGGTTAGTGGCACCTTAAGCTGCTGAGCGGGTGTGCAGCCTGCGATGATGTCCCATCCCGGCATTCTGGACAGCTCAGGTTTTGTGTGCCCTGCTGGACCGCAGTATAGGCCAGAGCCAGCGAGCAGCGTGGGTCTACCGCCATGTGGTGTCGCTTCCGGGATCCCAGAGTTAGTGGCACCTATTGGGCTGAGCGGGTGTGCAGCCTTCGATGAGGCCGGGTGCACTGGTATGTCCTCTGCCATGAAGTAATCAAGACCCAGCATCAATCGTGAGACCTGGGGGCCTGCGGAGCGGGACTGCATGGTGTGGAGGTGCCATGTCCACGGGCCCTGGGCTTGTGGCTTGCAGTGGCACGTGGTGGGACCTCGTGTCTGCACGCCGGTGGCAGAAGGTGAGCAGTGAGGCCTGGGTGTGCATGGGTGGGCATGCTCCGGTGGGCGGCAGGAGGGGCTGGGGTGCCTCTGCCTGGGTGTGCATGGGTGGGCATGCGATGTTGTCTTGTGCAATTGTGTTCATTGTGCCAATCATGCATCTGAATTCTGTTTCAGATGACGGGTCTGTCTCAGATGTGTGACCTGGTGTACTGCTACACATACAGGCAAGTGGTTGGAGACACACCGGTGGCAGCAGGTGAGCAGTGTGGCCTGGGTGTGCAGAGGCAGCACTCTCTCTCTCTTTCCCCTTCTCTTCTTCTCCCTCTTACTGTCCCCCTCTCTTCTTCTCTCTCTCTCTCTCCCCCTCTATTCTTCTCTCTCTCTCTCTCTCTCTCTCCTCTCTTCTTCTCTCTCTCTCTCCCCCTCTCTTCTTATCTCTCTCTCTCCCTCTCTTCCTCTCTCTCTCTCCTTTGCTCTCTCTCTGTCCTTTGATGTGCGTAGGACACACCTTCTCCTGATTTTTGTCTTGCAGTCTGTGACCAACGGATTGTACTGAGGGGAGCTGCCATGTGTCTTCATTTCATTTCAGTGTTCATGTTAATAAAGTTTCATATGTTGCTTCGAATGTGAATGTGTGATTCTCATTTTTGTGACGACACATGCATGTCACCAGTTGTGATTGTGCAACATCATGCGGATTAGTTTGTACATGTTTAGGTGTAGCTGATGTGGCATGTCTTTGGTCGGGGGGTGCCGGGGAGGGGGGGTCCTGGGGGTGGTGGTGGCGGGTGTTATTTCCCTTTCGGCCCTCCAGGCTGCATGTTCAGTTGCCCGGGTGCATCTGTTGCTCTTCACGTGTGGCTCTAGGCTGTGCTCCCTTCTGTGGTGCAGGCTGTGGTCCGATTTTGCACCAAGTCAGAGCAGGTGTTATTTTCCTGCTGCTAACGCACCTTATCGCCTGTTTTGTGTTCTTATCGAAGTTCTGGCTGGTCGTTGTGAATGTTGTGGAGTGGTGTCGCGGCTTTTGACACGGGAACGCCTACTCTGCATCTCATTTGTGATAGTTGCGGGGGTCATCTGTGGCGATGTTTTTTGCGGCTGCTATCGCGGGTAAACTGGTGCTGTGGGATGTTAACACCAGCTTGTGATTGGGGCGATAAGTTTATCGCAACTTTGGCTGCGATAAAGTGGCGTTAACTCGGCGGTAGATCCTTGTGAATATGCCCCATAGTTTCCTTGCTGGACTGTCTGAATCGCAGCAAATCTGGCCCTTAATTTCTGTAGTCAAGCTGATACGTTTATCTACACTGGATGTAGGCGCTGATTTTGTATGGGGTTGACTAGTCTGTTTGCTAATGTGATGTATGCTTTTCATGAGCGACTACGGATCATTTGTGGTCTAGTGTGCTTTTTTCCATTTTCCAGGAGTACAACTCCTCCTGTAGCATTAAATGAAACATATGATCCAGTGCCTAAAGGATTCAAATAGTTCTATCTGGTAATTTGCAACTTTATGATAATCTAGGTCGATGACCTGGGATAGTCCTGTAAGGTAGATTGGCTTAATGTTTTAGGGAAACAAGAGCACAAGTAGGGGTACAGGTTTCCATTGTTTAAAATTGTTCATAGCATGGTTTTCTTTTTGGAGACATCATTTTTGTGGGGGGGGGGTGAAAGCAAGTCGGGCACATTGTTCAGGTGTAATGGTGAATGCCGGTTAATAAGCATGTGAAGAATTAACGCACTAGAGATAATGAGAAAATGTTCAATCTATTTGGGGTTCAAAATACGTCATGACGGTCAACCAGCACATTCTGGGAATAAGAGCGCTCTCAATGTCAGGCGTAATACTAACTGTTGGTTTTAATGCTGATACAGCAGAGAAAGACCAAAAGCAACGTGCAAGAAATGAAGAAGCTAGCTTGCTGAGGCTGATTCAGCAGACACTGGTAAGGAAATGGATAGATGAACTTTAGCTTGGGCGTGCATGTATGTTTGTCATAACTTATGTTGCAGCCCTAGCTGCAAAGAATCGGATCATCGTCTATTGAGGTGGGTACATAAATCAACAGAAGCTAGGGGAGGGTGGTCACTGTGGGAGAGCAGTCTACTGCAGGGAACCAAGGCCGTTGGTGTTACAATAAAACAGCTGAGTGAATCGATACCTTGCTAAGGCGAACTGGTACTAGTACACTTTTCAATATTTTTGATTTTGTTACCATGAAATATTTCAGGAATGTATAAAAACTAAGGGGCAGATTTACAAGCCCCTTGCGCCACTTTGCGTCACTTTTAACATGGGAAAGTTGATGCAAAAGTGGCGCAAGGGGCTTGTAAATCTGCCCCTAAATACCCAAGCAGAGGAAGGAGGTGTCGCACTTGAATGTATGCAACTCATTTTCAATCAGAGCCACTTTTAAGAAGTAATGCATTCACTCATTACATGTGCATGTATTCAAGTACGAGTGCTGTCGCTTGCCACTCACAAGCCACTGTCGTATCACGTGTGAGATCTTCAACTACTCTTGTCATGTTAAGTACTTTGTATTGTTGGACTTGCAGTTTCACGGATCAGAATGGAAGTATTGGCTTGACATTGGCAGCACACAAAGTAATGCTGGCTACCGGCACTAGCTGTGGGTGGCACTCATGCACCTGAAGCTATTGAAATCCTGTTTTTACTCTGTAGTTTTGGTTTTCACGTTCCGAATACTGGACTAGAAGTTCCAGAATGGAAGGGACAAACATCAGAAGTACATCGGCTACCCACAACTGACAGGGCACAATATGTAACTCCTGCATACTCCACCACAGAACATTCAATAAAACTATGAAAGGGAATCATTTCACAATATCCCTGGCATGCTAATAAATGTGAACTTTCTCAGAATGAACACATGAATAAGTGGAAAAAACATTTATTCTGCCAACAGCTGCTTTGCAACTCAGAGACCTGGCACTAAACCCAGTGGCCATCATACAGATGAAGAGCAGTTAAAAGTTCCTATTAAAAAATCCTGTTAATCATAATTTGAATACCTTTCTGTGTTGGTCTCTCTCAGCACTTTCAGCAAAGAATAGGAAACGGAGCGCCCACCCGACCTTTGCCTTCAAATCCTCGGAATGCATGATATGCCTTGGTTGCAGAAGCGGAGCGCTCTGCTTGGAATATACTCCCTAACACTCTCTGCAGGTATAAAGGCCCTTTTTTGTGCTGCACTCTAAATTTAAACCTTTGGTTAGTTGGAAGGCACTGCAACTGCTCAAGATTTCCCCATCTGGTTTGCCTCTTAGCACAATTTAGGATCAAGAGAGCAGCATTGTTCTGACCCAGCCGTGCTTGTTTAAGAGCCCCGCCGGACGCCCCAAATAGAGCACATTTGCCTAGTCTAGCCTGGTGGTGACAATAGCATGCACCGCCTCTTTCCAAGTGTGCCCTAGCAGAAATCTAAGTGTCTTTTTTATTAATGATTTAAGCACCACAACATGTGGCTGTATTATTCATCCTTGAGGTTTAAAAGAAAAATCCCTATCAAATTGAATATATCTATATTTCTAGCGTCAGGTTTATGAGTCAGAGGTTCTACAAGGTCTTTGGCCACAAAGTTCTGAGTTCCAGTGAGAGTGAGTCGCCAAAGATCAGAACTTCTGATTTTTCTGTATTGTGTTGAAGACAACTGAGTTGTATCCAGTTTGCAACCACTGGCAACCCGCTGTGGAAGTTTTCTGCTGAAATACCAGCATCAGTTGGGTGACATCTGTGTAAGAAACTAAGTTAAAGCCCCATTTTTGTACTACCCTCTCCAGAGAAGCTAAATAGCTGTTAAATAGAGTGGGGCTTAACAAAGAGCTCTGAGGGACACTGTATGGCAGTTCTTTAAAACTTGCTATCAAAGACTGAGATAGGCCACCTGCTCCCTCTCAAAGAAAAATTACTTGAACCAGCATTTTTCAGTACCTACAATTGCCGACTCTTCTGGCTGCTCCGAAAAGATCTCATAAGAAACCATATCAAAAGAGGCAGAGAGATTCAATAGAATTACCACCGCTTTTTCCCAAGATCAAAATTCGTTTTGACAAACTTAGCAACCTCGTAAAGAGCAGCGTCTGTGGTGAAACCTGGTCAGAATCCAGACTGGGTGAAATTCTATAAATTAAATGCGCTGTTTGTTTACCAGCTGTTTCAGCATTTTCCAAGGGTTGGAAAAGGGAAATGGGTCTGTAATTACTGAAACCCTCTGGGTCTACAGTGTTTTTTTTAGGTCTCGCCTGACCCAGCGCATGCGCTGGTCTGGCGAGACTTATTGAGAGGGCTCCAAAAAGTGCTACCATGCCAGCCTAGAGCTACAGTGCATGTGCGCAGGCGCGCGCCGCGCTTTACTGCGATTACTTTCACTTTTGCGGCTGCTTAGCATAGCCAATAGGTTTTGCTTTTGGGACCTTATAAGTATTTAGTTATGCAACTGTTGCATTGCTAAACACTTATAAGGTCCCAAAGGCGAGACCTATTGGCTATGCCAATGCTTGTTTAGTACTGGGAGCACTAACGCTTTTTTCCAGATAGAGGGTCCTGTACCTAGTTTCAGAGAATAGTTAAACAAGGCATTAATCTGTTTGTCTGAATGTGAAACTGCACATTTAAGAATTATAGGTGGGCAGGGTTCTAACAGGGATCCCGACCAAGCGGTAAGGACATCCGCTACTGAGTTTGTAAGGGAGATTTCTTCAAAACCTACTAGTTCTTTTTTCCCCATTTTGTGGCTACTCTCCAGGACACGTGCAAAAGAAATAAACACCTCTATCCTGGACCAGATTAGAGTAAATACTCTCCGCTTTACCCTAAAAATATTTAAACAGATTGTCACATAAGACTTGGCATTTTGTATTTGGTTTCCCAGAGTCGTGGGCAAGAAAAAGTACAATGTGAAAGATCGGCTTAGCAGAATTCACAGCATTATCAATTTGCTATGTGAAGGAGTGGGCTTGAGCTTTCTTGATCTTTTCCCAAAAACCTCTAAGAGCTACTTTATTGATCATCTTATCTGTTGGATCATATTTCTTCCTTCATTCAGAAGATTAGTTGCAAAACAAACATTGCCCACCTTTCCATAAAAGCTGTAACACAGTATTAGTCGGATATCTGCATCTGTCCTACCACTAAAAAGTGGTGTGAATTACCCAGTCAGGCACAAACAAAACATGGTGACCAAGTAACTGCAGAGCATATCCCTGTCGGGTAGCTAAGTGATCTATAAAACTATATAATAATAATAATAATAATAATAATAATAATAATAATAATAATAACAATGTCCTTCAAGAGGTTTTCCAGATATATTTTAATTGCCAGCCTCCATGCTCTCCCAGTTCCTTGACCATTACATTTCCCTACCACACCAATTAGTGTTCTCATCAAATGAATGTCAGTGCAGGAAGTTAATGATGAATTCTTGAGACTCATGGTATTTGTGGATTTCCCTTCTGCTGTTTGACACATGCCCTTCCTTTTCAAGTCCGCCTTCATGTTCCGGCAGGGCAGAGATTATATCTGGTGCTTTTGAGTACATTGTGAGCCATTTCTTTAGAGCTGCTGACACTCAAAGGTTTATTGTGTGTCCTTATTTTGAAGGTATGCAGGCTTTTACACACCACAGAGCAAAGTCTTGAATAGGATGGAAGGGGAAGGCCCAGTAAGGAGAATCTCTATTTTGGGCACTTATATTCCACCTCACCAAATGTGCACTTTCAGCAAATTCCCCAATACCTGCTTATGTTACACAAAGAATCTTCTAAGTAATCCTATTGTTGAAAGGAAGAGAGAAGGTGGACTGGCTCCTGATCCTCATTGTTGGACTTGGCCCTTCTGGCACGTTCACCCCTGAACTTTTTGCCTTAAGCTCTGACATATTGGTAGTGATTTTTGGCCTCTGCACACTTTAGCACTGTGGCCCAGTGTAAAGTGCGTGCGTGCGCTGAGTGCATGTGGTGAGATTAGCCTGCCCTCCCATAGGAATGCAAAGGGGATATGTGTGTCCATGGTAATTCCTGATGTGAGAGGATTGAGGGTCGAATTTATTATGTGCAAACTCGTGAGAATAAATGCTGCGTAATGGTGTGCCCAGATTTATGGTGACTAGTGGAGAAGTGCAACTTCTAGATGTTGGCATTTCTGTGCGCTCTGTGTCTGCCTGCTGTGGAGTGCATGTCTGGCTTGTGATTGACAGGCGCTGAGAGAGCTGGGGAATTCCAGGAGCCAGGGTGAGTCTGCACGGTGGTGAATGGAGAGATCTGCATGTAGATGGGAGGGAGGAGTTTCACCTGGGACCTGAATAGGACTGTGCCTTCCCTCCACAATGCTGGCTCCGTTCAGTGTTCCTGTTCCTGAGGGAGGAGGGGGCTTGCTGCTGCTGGGGCCCAGGAGGGACCACCATGGGGGCTGCCTCCCTGCTGGAGGGCCCTGTGTGCTGGCCCCTGGGCCCAGGTCTGCCCCTGAAACCTCCCCAGGACTTTTCCTGAAGGAGCTGGGGCTCCTAGCGCCTGGTGAGCGCTTTATTTCTTTTCCTGGTTTCTAGCGCCCTGGGAGCGCTATATTCGAAGAACTGCCCCGCTTTATTTCTTTTCCTGGTTTCTAGCGCCCTGGGAGCGCTATATTCGAAGAACTGCCAAGCTGATGGAGAACCTGGGGCTGCGCCGCGCTGCACTGCAGCCCTTGCTGGGGGAATCCACCACCTAGGGATTCCCCCATTATGCCGTTATCTTAAATATGGGTGCCTACCCATCTTTCATGCCGCTTATTTTTATAATAATAGCGGCGGGTGTCCACTCCGCCTATTTCATTGTTTATTAGCGGCCGAGTCCAAACCAGACGTGACGCACCCCTTGCCCGGGACGTGGGCGGGGCCTGAGATACGTCCGGAAGAGGCGCAAGAGTTACTGACGACGCGGGGCTCCTGTGAGCCGTGGGGAGCTCCCGCGCCGGATGAGGAGTACGGAAGGAACCTCGCGGGTTCCCTGGGGAAGTCCCGGGTCCCGAGAGGGGGCCTGGGTGAAGAGCGGTGCAGCGGATCACCCACGAGGCTCTCAGGAGCGAGAGAGCCCCGCCTGCTGCCACCGCCGAGAGAAGACTACTGCCTGCGCCAGTGAAGAGCCCAGGTGAGTGGGGCTCGCAGTAAAATGGTGCCTGGCAGAGGCACCCGGTCAGAGCGGCCCCTTTTGTGCAGGGGGCTGCTCCAACGTGGCGATATTTGTTTGAAAGGGCCCCCTGGGGGGGGTCCCAAGGTCCCGTGCCGACCCTGTTGGGCATTATTCTCCAGCTGCCCCACTTTGCAGGGGGCAGCTGCAACGTTGGGGGCGAGTGCTTCTCCGTTGTTGGCCTCAGTATTCCAGAGCCTGCGTAGCTCCACGATGTGCATATTTTTTTTTTTAATAAACTTTTTATTAACATTAAATCCGCAGCAGTTACAACAGTCACGATCACATAGCAGTCTGGGAAGTATATTCGAGACAAGTAGGGGCACAATACAAAATTAGCATCACTTCAAGGATAATTTCGCTCAGAGACCAACCCGACACACATCGCCCTACCGGCCACCCATCGGCCCGTTCACATCCCGGGAGTTCAACTCCACATAGCGTATAATTAAGTGTTTCCCAGGGTTCAGGACTTTCCCTCAGTATCCAAGTCATCCAGTAGAGCCTGTCTCTCTCGTCGGAGTTCCACCGTGGGAGATATACATAGGTCCCCCCGATATTTATTCCACCGGCCCCATTTTTGGTCCCACTTTTTGGGGCACCCTCTACCTTTATAGACCGTTTTCTCTGCCACCATCAAGAAATCCATATCGTTGGCCCAGGCGCTCAAGGACGGCAAAGCAGCCACCCCCCATTTCCGGGCAATATTTCTTTTAGCTAGGACCCAACCCACCGCTGCCCACTCCTGCTCCGCCTGGGTAAAGTCTGAGTCCTCCCACACATTCAGGAGACAGAGCTGAAGGGAGGGGACCACCGATTTCCCTGTGGCCCGCGCCATCTGGCGGGAGACTTCTATCCAATAGTGTTGCACGTAGGGGCAGGCCCACAAAATATGTATAAACGTGCCTACGTGAGAACTGTTACGGATACAAAGCTCGTTGGGACGCTGACCCAATTTGTGCAAGAGGACTGCATCAAAATAAACACGGTGTAAAACCTTGAGTTGGACCAGGCGGAGCCGCATTGATACTGCCACCTCCCGAGGGGAGGCCAGCGCGTCTCGCCAAACCTCGTCCGACATCTCGCCCGTCTCCGACTCCCACCGAGCCCGTAGGTTCTCCATCGGGTCAACACGGTTGTTAATCAACTTTTTGCAAGTTAGGGAAATCGCCTTTCGGTCCATGGGGTCGAGCAGCAATCTATCTTCTAGGGGCGAGTAGCTTGGAAGGGGAGTCCCTGCAGGCAGGGCACTCTCGAGTGCGTGGCTGATTTGCAAGTAACGGAACTGCTCTGAGGGGGCTAGTTGGTATTTAAGCTGCAGCTCAGGGAATGTCGCCTTCCTGCCTTTTATCCATACGTCCCCCACTGTAGAGATGCCAATGAGGTCCCATTTATCGAACCCTGCATAAGTGCTCAGGCGTCCCAGACAGTCCGGCTCCCATAACGGAGTGGCCTTAGTCAACCGCCCGTTCCACCCCGTTCGCTCCTGGAGATGATGCCAAATCTCCACCGTCCTGGCCGTGGGTCCCGTGAGATTTAGTTTCTTTGGATTTGAGTATAGTGCCCTGTTGTATCCACCCTTACCCATGAGCCAACGGTCGGTTCGGAAGCTAGGGTCATCCTGTGTCCCGAACACCCACTGGTTGATCGCGATCAGTTGAGAGGCCTGGTAGTAGAGGCGGAGGTCCGGCAGGCCAATCCCCCCATCATACCAGCCCATCGTTAGTTTCTGCATTGCGATACGCGGCGTTCCGGTGTCCCACAGCAATCCCCGCAGCGTTGCATCAATTTTTAGGAAATAAGCTTCTGGGACCGGGATAGGAGTATTCTGGAGGGCATAGAGGAAACGGGGGAGCGCTAACATCTTGAAGAGGGCTGCCCGGCCCAGGAGTGTAATGGGCAACGTTTTCCAATGGACCACATCAGATTTGAACCTCTGCAAGGGGCCATCTAAGTTTCGTTCATAGAATACTGTGGCATCCATGGTTATGAAAACTCCTAGATATTGGAAGCCCTGTAGTGCTACCGGTATGGAATATCCCCTGGGGCTAGGCGGCGGATCACCCCAGAGTGGGTACAGCTGGGATTTAGACCAGTTGATCTGGTATCCAGAGTGGGCCCCAAATATATGAAAGATATGGAGTACCCTTCGTAGCGATCGCGCGGGAGAGGCTAAGTATAGTAAAACGTCGTCCGCGTACAGCGATATGCGGTCTTCATGATCAGCTGTCCATTTGAGGCCCCGAATTTCGAGGTCATTACGGATCCAAACCGCTAGGGGCTCCAGCGCCAGGGCAAACAGGAGCGGTGACAGGGGGCAGCCCTGTCGTGTCCCAAGGGGAAGGAAGCCGAGCGGTGGTTATTGACCGACACACAGGCCGTAGGCATAGTGTAAAGCAGTTGAATCCATCCCATCAACCGAGGGCCCACTCCCACCCGGGCCAAAACAGCAAACAGGTACTCCCACGCAACTGTGTCAAACGCCGTCTTGGTATCTAGCGCTAGTAACAGCGCATCTTCTTGAATTGTCGCCGCTCGACCCAGGGCGCCATGGACTCGACGCAGATTCCAGGCAGTGTTACGGCCCGGCATGAAACCCGACTGGTCGGGGTGGATAAGGGCCGAGAGGTACGGAAGCAGACGGTTGGCCAATATCTTAGCCAGAATTTTGGCCTCCACTGCGATCAGGGAAATGGGCCTGTAGGATGCACATTCGTCCGCTGGTTTGCCGGGTTGGCGGATTACCACTATCGTGGCCATGCGGATTTCAGCCGGAAGAGTTCCGGTCTCATAGCATTCTTTATATAGATTTAAAAGGTGAGGCGCCACCATCAGCGACATGCTTTTCATGAGTTCTATCGGGATCCCATTAGGACCCATAGCCTTCCCCGACCGTGTGTCTCGGATGGCTGTCTGGACCTCATCGAGCGAGATGTCCGATTCCAGCGCCTCCCGGTCAGGCTGGGAGAGACATTGCACCTCAATGGTTGCGAGGAGGTCTGATGCCCAGCCGGCCTGCGAGGCCTGCGGCAGGGTATATATACGTTCATAGTACGCTGCAAAGGCCTCGGCTATATTTTGAGGGTCAGTGATCAGTGTCGCGTCCGGCCCCTTGATCGCACCCACCCATCGCGCCGCCATTTCCCTACGCTCTAACCATGCCAACATTTTCCCCGTGCGTTCTCCCAGCTCATAAATTCTGTGTTGGGTGGCGAGGGATCGGCGACTGGCCTCCTCATAGAGCAGCTGTTTATAGTCACGTCTTTTCACTTCTAGTAAGTGTGGGGCGTCATGGGCTGGGGTATTTGCGGTTCCCTGCTCGAGTTGAAGTATCTCCGCTTCGAGCTGGGTAACCCGGCGTCGCCGTTCATTTTTGTGTCCCACCAGCAATGACACTGCTCTCCCTTTAATAACTGCCCCGTAGGCCCCCCATAGTGTCACCGCTGAATCCACCGACCCTTCGTTTTCTTTAAAGTAACAATCAGTATCGTGTCGCAGAGAAGCCCCAATGTGCGGGATCTTCAGCAACCATGGCTGAATCCGGATAGGGCCCGGTTGACGATCCCGGCTGGCCCCAAAGGAGGCAATGACCGGAGAATGATCGGAAATTACCTTTGCCAGGCCCGAGGAGTCAGTGAAGTTAAGGATATCTTGTGCGAGCATAAACAGGTAGTCCAACCGCGAGCGACTGCCGTGTGCTCCGTAGAGAAAAGTGTACAGCGTGTCTCGGGGGTGCAACCACCTCCAAACATCCACCAAGCCGAATGCATCCGCAAACTTACTCAGTTGCGAGCCCATCTGCCCACCCGCACGGGGTGGGGTACGGTCCACCGTATCGTCCATCGTCAGGTTAAAGTCGCCGCCCATGATCACCGCGCCCTCCGACAGGGTGGGCAGAATCTTGCCAACATCCGCCAAGGTCTGATGCTGCAGACCTGGTGGTGCATATACCGAGATCAGGTTAAGGGTCTTCCCTTCCCACCATCCCGAACAGATTACATATCTACCCTGAGGCTCAGTGTAAGTTGTTTGAATCACATAGGGGCAGCCCTTTCTCAGGAGAATTCCCACCCCTCTAGAACCCGAGGTAAAGCCCGAATGGGCAACCATGCGGTATCCCTTTCGGTCCAGGGCATGACAGGCATTGCCAATCAGGTGTGTCTCTTGGAGCAACACCACGTCAGTACGATGGCGGTGTATGTAGTGCTGCACTATGCTCCGCTTAATTTTATCACCCAGTCCGTTAACGTTCCAGGTCATTAGACTAATTCTCTGAGCCATTGTTGATTGACAGCAGTATCACCATGTGCATATTTACTTAAAGCGCCAGTGCGCTCCACTGTGTTGGGGACATCGCTATTCTCAGAGCCCGTGCATGGCTCCAACAGGGGCACAGTTTATTGAGAGCCCCAGCCAGGCCCAGAGGGCACTGTTGTGCCAGGGCCCATTTGTTCTCTCCCTAGCTGCGCCGCACCATCGCGGGCAGCTGCAACATGTTCGCAATTCTTGAGAAAGTCCCTGAGAGGGACAAAAGTAGCACAGAGGTGCCAGGCCTTCCCCGTTGTTCACAGCTGCGCAGCAAGTAGAGGGCAGCTGCAATGTTTAGGTCTGTGCAGATTGCGCATCCTTGACTTTCGCTGCATTGGCAGCGCGCCCTGACATTCTGGACACAGGGTAGTTCAGCCCCTTTGGGATGGCCAGTTGGCCAGGGGGATTGTGAGGTTTATAGGGCGCCAGGCCCTACGGTGATTTTGGGTGCTAGGAAATGTGATTCATGTAGAATGATTTACTCACCTTGTGTTATACCTCTAAATGTGTTTTATGATTATGAGGTTGTTTTGCATATCATGGTTTATGCTAGTGAGATTATGTCCCACTGTGTGAGTTATGCCCCTAATGTACTTATACTTAGGAGGGTATTGTCTAATGCGTTTAGACTTATGAGAGAATTGCATAATGTGTTTATGCTGGTGAGGTTGGCGCAGAATGTAATTCGCACCTGATGTGATGCTTTGCATAATGTAGTTTATGTTACAGGCCGATGCTAAGTACAGTGATTACCAGTAGTTACTGGTTGTGTTCTATGTTTATGATAAGTTCTACATTTACTAAGTTCACTTTGTGATGGTACTGACAGTGGCCTAGTTGGCCCTGTCAGGTGTAAATAATCCCTTGTAAATATGACCTAGTGCCAGGTGGTACCATGTATAATATGTGCTTACTATTCTAATGTGCTATGATAATATAAAGGCTATTTTTATATATAACCTTGTGTGGAGATCCTTTTGTTGTGTGTCTGGGATGTTGTTGCTGTGTGCGTGCGCAAATGCTTTACACATAGCCAAGCTACCAAGGGGGTGAGCAGGGGTTATCTTTGGCGTGGAACTTCCTTGCTCTGACTATAGTGGTAGTCTCTGCCTGGCTTTGGCGCAAGCCTTAGCCAACCAGAGATCCCATTTCTAAAACTCATTTACTGTTCTTATTTTTCTTTTTTTATGGGTGCCCCGGTGTCCACCTGGGGCTCCCACAACATGGCAAATGGCGAGGGCTGCGGGGTGAGCTCCAAGGCCCCAATGGCCCCCGACTGTTTCCCACAAAGCATCCATAATGGGTGCTGACAGCAGCCAGCCTTTTCTTTTACAGTGGGTGTCCCATTGCCCACCATGGGCACCCACAACATAGGCAAATAATGCGGGCCGGGCGGGTAGCTCCAAGGTTTCCAAGGCCCATACATGTCTTTCCAGCCAGCACCCAGCCTGGGTGCCAGCAAAAGCTGGCTCCATTCGTTTGCTTCCTCCTGGGCAGGAGCAGCTTTTTTCTGTGCTCCCATCAGGAGAGAGCAAAGTTGTGGTAACAGGAGAGTGCAGGCTGGGAATGCTATCACCATAAAATCTTAATAAATGCTGATATGAGATGTTAGTGAAACTGCTACAGTCAGAATAAACAACATATCATATTTGATGCCTCATAGAGATTAAAACAGGTTTGTCACAAAATGACAGATAAAAATAAACACCAACTATGTAATTAAAGCTTCTTATATTTTTTCACTTAGGGAAATCTCAGAATTGATAATGATGTTGGACATAAAGAAGATGCTTCACTGGAACAGGGGAAGTTAATTTCACATTTTGGATGCTTTTGGTGTCTCTACCCAATTCACAAGTTGTTTTTATAACTTATATTTGAATGCACAAGCCACTTTCATAACTAATTCAGCAACACTTAGGCCAATAAAAAAGATACATGGAAAAAGACAAAGTATCCCTGGCCTATGAACCAATTTTCTCTTTTTGTTGATCCACTAGCCATAGTTCTTTGAGAAGATGAACAATTCTACTGCCTACAGAGAATATGTCAAAGTTAAACTATTAAATGTTGACAACATTATTTTGTTTAGAAAAGCTGATATTGTAAATAAAGCTCTGAAACTTTTTTGAATTTTTCAAGAGTTCGGGGCTACAAAATTAATCAGCCAAAGACTGAATTTAATTACTTTCCAGATATCTTGCTGGAGACAATACATGGATCCCATGGTGAATGGCTGTAGCATTATTTACTGATGTATGTTCCAACCAACTGAGATGACTTGTATGAGCTAAAATAGCTACCTGATTTACAAAAAGTAAAAACAGTGATCAACAGTTCCTCTAACTACCCTTTGATGAGTAGAATTAATTAAATGTTGGTGCTGCCTTTATTTAATTTTCCTTTTACTGCAACACCTTTTATATTGCAAGAAAACAAAATTAGGCAAATGGAGACTGTTGTCTCAAATCATCTGAGGTAACAGGTCTTCTAGAATATCATTAAGAACATTATGTCTTTCAAGATTGGAATGTGGTTTAGCGTTATCAAATTTAAATTGGTATTATTTTCCAACTTACACATCATAAAAAAATATTTTGGCACCCACAACAGTTATGATAATAATAATTAGTGATTGTAGAGGAAGGAAGGGTTAGTTTGTTGACTATAAGAAGGTCTCCAAAGAAAGTCAGGCATAACTTCCTCCAGCAGTTTTTTTTATAGGAAAGGCCAGTTTTTCAAAGTTTTTTTCCATCTCTGAGAAGGAAATCCATGGATGGGAGAAACTGGAGTTTCATCAAATGTTAAATTTTAGAATAAACCAAGGATGGAAATCCTGGCTTGTTGTGATGGAGAAATAGGTCTAGAATGAGCTGGTTTGTGCTTCTTACATTGTAAAATAAACTCTTACCTAACATAGATCGACCCCACTTCCATTTATAGTGCAGAAGATTTGATTTATTGTTAAATTGACATTTTTAAAAATGGAGTTTTGTGAGGGTGTTATCTAACTTTAATTGCTGAGTTCAAGTCAGATCATTTTAGAAGTATAGCCCACAAAATGGGAGAACACAATCTACAGTTAGGGCTCAGTGAGAACGAGATGAAGGTGAACTATGTCTGTGTATGTAATATCATTGAATCCTAAGAGTGCGGCTCTTTCCATTTGCAAACATGTGAAACATGTCATGTTGGCTAATATTACAATCAACTATTTTTGGATGTAAATGGCATAAGGTTTATCTGTTCCTTCTTCCTTATTGTGCCACATGTACAAGGGGTATGTACCACTGGCCATTATTAGAGGTCTCTGCAACAGGGGACGAAATGGTGTAGTACCTAAGACCAATACTAGAGGTCTCTCTGAAGGAAGTAGAAAAGGAGCAGAACCCTTACTAGAGTTCTCTCTATAGTCAACAACCAAAATGTATTAACTAAGGTTATTACTAGAGGCCCCCTTACGCTAAATGGCTGCCTAGTTTTCACTTTTCATTGTATATAAAATGTTGTTTTCCAGAAGCACTTTGTCAGAAACTCTTCCATGAACTATCCTTTTGAGCTTTGTGCCTCTTAATTTATAAAATAATAGCACTTACATTACTCTTCTGAAATTAAAACAGCATAGAAAAATAAATTGCTGTCTAATAAAATAGTTAGGTCATATAGATGGTGAGCAGCAACCAGTGTTGCAGCATCCTACCAAAACGAACAACTTTTCAAACATAATCTTGAGAAAAAAAATTCCAGCCATTTATTTACTTTTGAAGACTCTCAGTTAATACATCATGTTGAACTCCTAGGCCATTGAGGTGAAAGATAATCTGCTCGTCACTGGCATAGTTATAAAAGGAAATTTCATATTTCCTAATTCGTTGAGCAAGGAATTGAACACAATTGTTGAGTTGATATGCCAACAGCATTGAGCCTTGGAGCACACCTTTGAAAGTAGGAGCGGAAGAAGAATAAAACTCGCGGAAGAAGAATAAAACTCTCTTAACATCATTTTTTGAGACCTCACTGTACAAAATGAAGAAAACCATTTCAAAACAGAAGTTTTGATGCAGCAAAGTTTAAACCTACTTATAATAATACTATGGTCCACAGGGCCGAAGGCAGGGTCAGATTAAGCAGTATCAAAGTGCTGGTGGATTTTTTTTATGTTGACATTTTAAGATCATCATATACCACTAGTAAAGCAGACTTAGGGGTCGATTCCAATGTCGTTCGGAAGGGCTCCGAATCGGATTCGGGTTTGCCGAATCCGATCCCGAACCCTTGTTTCCGACCGAATCATACACACTTCCCAAAGACCACTTACGATGCCAGGAAACCGGTAGGGCTGTTCATATTGGTTCCGAAAGGCATTCCACGTGAGCGAGTACGATGACCGATTCGGACAGCAGTTCTGATTCGGTTTCTCCGGAACGAATCTGCTGCCGGAATCTGTCTTTGGGCGCCCATAGCAGCCGCCCCTTCACCCGCACCCTTCCACATCGGGCTAGTGGTGGTACCCAAGGGACCCCCTTTCCAACCATGCACATTGTGACAGGCATCATGGGGTGCCCGTCACAGGGTACAAGGTTTTCCCCAGCCACCCCGTTCTTCAATGGGGGCCTCTGTTTTGGTTCGGAACACAGGCTCGCATTGAAGTCAATGGGAGTCTGACCAAATCGAATCCGGAAGCATCCGTATATATCCAAATCGCTTGGTTGGACTCCCCAGAGTCGTCCGGACAGCATTCCGGAGCCGATTCGGTAGGAATGCTTTCCAAACGACATCAGAATCGACCCTTTAGTGCTTATGTTGGCAGTGAAGCCCAGTTGGGAATCATTTAGCAAGACAATGGTCCTCCAAAAATGCCAAAAGTTGACCAAAATCAATATCCTCCATAATGTCTACATCAGCCAGTAGGAGAATATTTGGTCAGTAAATGATCACAGCAGAGGTGTCCAAACTGGCTTTCTTTAACAGTGACTTTACTTGCCCTTGTTTAAGTCTGGAGGGACTATGCTGGAATCGAGTGAGAAATCTGGTAAATAAATTTGTTGGCTTCAGCGATATTTTGATGAAAGATTTCTAGGTATTGGATCCAGAGAGGAACACAATTTTCATTTATTTATATGACCTTGAAAATGATTAACAAACCGTTTTCATATAAATTACTACGTTTGGGATTTCTACTATAGAAAATTGAGAGTGAGAGTCCTGAAATTTGGAAGCAGTAAGAGTAGCTATAAAGTATGTTTATATGATTAAGTGCAATTTTCTCAATGAAGAATTGGGAGAGTTTCTTACAAAAATGTGAGGGATTGAAATTCAAAGGGTGCAGTTACAGAATTCACTTGAGAATGTTAACAGTCTCTTTTTGTTTATTTGTAGCTCACATTAGACTGTTGAAATAATATTCTTTGTAAGTATGATGAAGTGCTTTTTTGTGTGAATGCAACTTATTTTTGTATGTTGTTTTACTTTTGTATGACTATTGCATGTGCCATTTTCATTTGGTTTATTTAACAACCAAATTCAATTTTAAAAGTTCGTCAGAGAATCAAGGAGAGCATTTAAATTCAACAAATCCCTTCAGGATGGTGAAGGGAGCAATCTTTTCTGTGATGAACAGAGACTCACACATAATGTTAGAATGGACTGTGTTTCAGCTGTTAATTTCAGAGGAAGAGGAAAAGGACTCCTTAATAGTCTTTGACTTTGTACCACTTCATTATCATTTTAGATCACTTAGGTGAGGGGAACTATTTTGAGTATTTTTAAATTAAACTGAATAAGTAAGTTCTCAGCATAAATTTGGGTTGGTGATCTATAAGGAAAGCATGCTGCTAAGAGGAAAAGGGAATCTGAAAAGTTATTCAAAGCCGCTATCTCTATAATAAATCAGCAGCTGTGTATCTACAGACTTAGCATCTTTATTGAATTGTAGGCTAATATCACCAAAAACTATACAGATTTTATGATATACTGGATATTTCATTACAAAACACATTAATTTAGGAAGAAACAATAAAGGAGATATGGGAGGCTGTCAGAACAAGTATAGTGTAAACTTTTGCGTTGGGAAAATAATTACAGAAGCAGCTAGTAATTCAACATCTGAGATTGTAACATATTGAATATTATGGAGCTTAAATTCCTAATTACCAAGTAAGGACACACTGCTTCTGGTATCTGGGTGGTCAGTCTAAAACTGCAAAATTATGGGGTATATATTAATTAATATGTGTCCCTCTTTAAGCTCGGTCTCCGTAATGTTTGAAATATCCAATTTAAGCAGTGGCGGCTGGCATGGATTAGGGGTCGCGGGACAGGGGTGGGGGGCCTAAGGGGGAGTGAAAAAGGAAAAATGTACCTCCTCAACGAGTCTCTCTGCTGTTGTCTCTCCAGGCCGGAACAGAACAGGAAGCACCCAGGCTCCCCTGAGCCAAACACAATGCTGCAATGCAGCGTTGTGATTGATCTAAGAACCGTGGTTTGGCACTCAGCCAGGTAATGGGAACCTGGGCATGTTCTCCACCCAGGCTGTAATGTAGCCTGGGTGGAGGAAAGGCGAAGTGCGCATGATTGTTTGGCCAGCCCCAGATGGCCGACCAAACAGTTAAGTGCACTTACAGTCTGCCACCACCACTCTTCCCCCTCCTCCTCTGTCACCAGAGAAGTCCCGCCCCATCCGTAAAGCTGCAGCAGCAGGAAAAAATACCATGATAATAACCTCGAGTTATTATCATTTTATTTGTCCTTTATTTCACTGCTGCAAAGCTGTGGGGCGACGCTCCTCCACCTTAGCAGATGAGCCGCCACTGAAGTTAAGGTTTGCGATTGCGATAATAAGTAAGAGCTTGGTGGAAGGATTTTTCCATCACATACGTGACAAGCATTCTGTCTGTCTTATTACAAGTGCATTATATTCCATGGCACTTGTAGTAAGGCAGACAGGATGTCAATCACATTTACGACTGACTACCCATTTGCTCAACTTTAATCAGGCCCTAAATACTTAATTTCAAGAACATGTTTGACTCAATAGCATGCATCAATTATACCTATTTTTATGCCATTAGAATAACATATAGGTCAACATTTTAGAGCAGTCAAGTACGAGATTTTAACAACATAGTCGGGAGAATGCATTTTCTGACTATCATTATAGCAGAGGCAATCTGCCCGAACAGGGTCTACATGGATGTATTGTGGCAGACAATCATCATTTCCTTTTTATGCAGTTTAATAACATAGAGCAAACAAAAACAGAGTTGCAAACTTTGTTTTTGTTTGCGGTATGTAAAACTGCCAAAAATAAAATGTTGAGGCCTGTCATATGCTCTATTCTCTCCCTCCAACAATTAAGAGAAAGTGTTAGTCTTTGATGTCAGAGATAATTCTTGGAGGGGAGGTTGGAGTGTGTGTGACAGGCATCAACATGTTATTTTTAGCTGTTTTACAAAACTCTGAATCGTGTTTCTCCATGCAGGAGTCTAGATGTGGGTGACTGGCCTTAAAAATTGGTAGTCTCCCAGGGTTGGCATGTATGAAATAATTAGCAATCATTGTCTCAGCGATCTGAGTAGGAGAAATGGCAATAGCTTAGGTGTCAGAAGAACTATCGCCTGGGTTGTAACCCTCATGGGAAATCAGTGTACTCACAGTTTTTTTGCGAAGATGGCAGATCATATCATGTAAGAAAGTAATAAAGCACTCTTTAAATGATAGATGTTATTTTCTAAAAAATAAAAGTACATTCATTTTGTATTTTTTAATGGAGCTTTGTTTCGTACAGAAAACCCCGAATTTTCATGAAAATAAAAATGGCAATGCATTCACATTCCTATTCACATCAGATTAGAAGTAATACTTGGTTGCATGGCCGGAATGGGAAACTGAAGCCAGCCCTTGCAATTCCACTTGACCGCCCCGGGGTGGGTGCTACTGAGATGCACTGGCCCCGGGGAGGGGGAATGGGGGGTACTAGTGATGACAAGCACTGCTGCACTGCTTCCACTTTTGTTTCAGGGGGACTATATTGCAGCACTGTTGCAAAACCAGCCCACACTGGTCAAAAGCCGACCCCCACTATTCCGGCGCTCCAGGAAAGCGCCCGGTTCCCCTCTATGGTTTGTCCGGCCCTGAACGATTTTCACCCAGGATACATAGCTCACAATGTGAAAAACCTTCCTTCTTTTAACATGGCTTCTGCCTTTACCAAGCCACCGGTGCCAGGTGTTGACAACATTGCAGCTCATGCATAGCTCTGTCAAGAAGGTGTAATATTATACCTTCTAGCAAATAGCAAGATGTCAAGGGAGAAATATTTCTCGATGCTGATCCAAGATGTGATTGTCACTATCACAATGTAATTCCAGATGTGGACTGACCCAAAGTAACCAATGGATGCAAGGGAGTTGATCCAAAGTCCACTCTCTACATTTGCTTTCAAAACCAAAGATATGTGGCTGCACTGTACATAATAAAGATGAGTGGTGCGTGCGTTGGTCACCTTACATGATGGAAAGACTGTGGCTAGGTGAATGTGACAGCAGTGACATATATTTGGGAGGCCATGTGCATGATTTCAGCTTTGGTAATCTGTAGTCTTACATATTCCTATACCAATGCTGCACACACTATTTTGTATGGTTACAATATGTAGTAAAGCTCTCACGGTTAACCGAAGATTTTTGAGATTATTGGATTTCAATATATTATTGCAGTACAAATGCTTCACAATAACCCTTGTCACTGTTTTTCCAACCTCTGAGTAGTACCTATAAAAAATCATCAGTCTCAAGTCACCCCATTCCATTTATTCTGTGTTCGCTATCACCACTGAAAACAAACTCTGTTTCCATGAAACCAAATGCGGCAAGACCGGAAGACAAAGAAGCTCCCTTGGATGCGTGTCACTCATTCAGACTCCACTCTAATCTAATTTCAAAGGTTAATGATGAAATTCAGTAAAAATGAGTAATGCTGTAAGAATGCCATCTCACTTGAGGCTGCAGCTCTAACATCATTTCTGTCTCGGTAGAAAAAACAGCGAGATTAACTGGAGCCTCAAGGATTTGAAAACATGATATTGTATCCAAAACAACCTGTCGCCTCCAGTTATCCATCTCGCAGTGCTTGCAGTGTTAATCTCCTGTACAGAGCCGCGTGATTGCAATAAACCATATTATAAACACTCCCTTTCTAATATTACCTTCCATATGGTGGAGGAATGATCGACTTTCTGGGAGTATGCATGGCGTTTTAATTTAATTCAACAGCAGTTACAATAAATATTTCAAATATGAACTCCAGATGAGAAGAACAAAAATGATCTCAGTATAAAAGACACAGCCTGCAGCCAGAGTAATTAGCTATTCAAAGCATCTCATGGCTTTGAAGAGCTGGGATCTAAGGCAGATTGCATTTTTCGAATGAAAGGTAATCAGTCAAGCCGCAGTATCTGTGCAGAATCTGCTCATTTCCTTCTATTGCACAGTGGTGGCTGGTTATAACCGTAGGAGTTCCTGCAGTGATACTATTCGGATACTGAAAGTGTTTTACTGCAAAGTCCCTTGTTGGAGCTTTGTACTGCATAATGCCTCCAAATGAAATGGTGCATTGGTACAGTCTGTTTCTTCAAATGGACACTTCCAAAGCAGGGATAGGTTATACATTTTGGAATGGTGCATTGATACAGCCCTGGTGCATGTGTGCACCTTCATATGAGCACATCTAAAGCAAATACAGGTCATACATGTTGAAATGGTGCATCAGTACAGCCGTGGTGTGACACAGGTCACATATGCGGAAAGATGCACAGGTACAACCATAGTGTATGGATGTGCCTTTCTATTTCATATGTTCTGAAATGATGCACTGGTGCAGCCATAGTGTATAGTGTATGGATGTATCTTTATATTTACTCATCTAAAGTAGATACAGATCAAACATGTTGTAATGGTGCATTAGTACATCCGTGGGGAAACACAGGTCACATATGCTGAAAGGATTCACTGGTACAGCAATAGTGTATGGACGTGCCTTTATATTTCATATGTTCTGAAATGATGCACTGATGCAGCCATAGTTTATGGATGTGCCTTTCTATTTCATATGTTCTGAAATGATCCACAGGTGCAGCCATAGTGTATGCATGTACCTTTATATTTACTCATCTAAAGCAGATACAGGTCATATTTGTTGAAATGGTGCATCAGTACAGCCGTGCTGTGACACAGGCCACATATGCTGAAATGATGCACTGGTACAACCATAGTGTATGGATGT
This sequence comes from Triturus cristatus, assembly GCF_964204655.1. Lineage (NCBI taxonomy): Eukaryota > Metazoa > Chordata > Amphibia > Caudata > Salamandridae > Triturus > Triturus cristatus. The sequence continues at coordinate 748,078,312 of NC_140581.1, read as the reverse complement.
ACCTTTATATTTCATACGTTCTGAAATGATGCAGTGGTACATCCATAGCTTATGGATGTAGTGTTATATTTACTCATCTAAAGCAGATACAGATCATACAGGTTGTAATGGTGCATCGGTAGAGCCGTGGTATGACACAGGTCATATTTGTTGAAATGATGCAGATGCACCGGCATAGCCATGGTGTATGAATGCACTTTTATGTTTACTCATCTAAAAGTACTGTGACTCACTGGGCCATGCCGAAACCCACTGCACTATGCAGGGAAGAGATATGGGACCTGCGGAAGCACCCCATCACAGCCACCTGGGACAAGATACTGTTCACGTTCAAAACTTAACCAGTCAATGACACTAGGCCACCATAGACCACCATGAGAGTGACCCCGTCAGACAAGCCTCTGATCCACTAATGGTCAGTGTCACACCTAACTACTAACTGCCCTATCACATTCTACAGAACAACTGATAAGTGGTAACCCCATGTCCAGCGTGCTATCCACGGACACCACTATACTACACATATCAGGATTTTGTATAAGACCTAGCTCACAGTTCTGCTTGTAGTTACAACGTTTGAATTGAAGAACGCTAAACCTTTCTGCCACCAACAAAACCTGTTCCCAAGCAAATGATGTATGTACTATGTACCTTTGTGTTCATGCAACTGTATTAGATAACAAAAACTCTATAACGATGGGTGGAAAATAAAACATTTACTCATCTAAAGCATATATGGGTCATGCATGTTCAAATGGGTCATCTGCACAGCTGTGGTGTTACACAGGTCATATCTGCTCAAATGATTCACTGGTATAGCATAAGGGGCAGATATACAAGCCCCTTGCGTCATTTTTGCTCCGGCGTTAAATCACTTTTTGTGACATAGCGGTGGTGTGAAAATGAGGCCCATTTACAACGTGATGCGTCTAGGGAGATGCATCACGTTGTAAAGCCCTGCGACACATTATACCTGTGTCAGATATAATGTATGCAGGGTGGGTGTTCCCACGCAGGAAAGCCTTGTAAAAGTGACGCCGTGAAATCTACAAGATTTCACGGTGCCACTCCTAGGGTGCCACCATGTCAAAACCTTATGCCTGCTTGAAGCAGACATAAGGAGTGTCTCAGCACAATGAGGAAAGGCCTCACAAGCATTGCTGGAGTTGTGTTGTGCTTGCCACACAACTCCAGCAATGTGTGACTTTTGCGCCAACAGATGCATCAGAATTTCTTGTAAATCAGCCCCATAGTGTATGGATCTACCTTTATATTTACTCATTTAATGCAGATATAGATCATAGATGTTGAAATGGTGCATTGGTGTAGCTGCGGTGCGTGGCTATACCTTTATATTTACTCATCTAATTCAGGTGCACGTCATACATACATGTTTATTGTCAGAGAATTCTCTATCTGACCATGATAAATGGGGAGTGTAAAAGACAAGGTATGTCACCTCAATAATATGCTTATTTAATAAGAACCTGCCTGCCGTTCATGACTATGACTAGTTACATAGCTGCAAAAAATGCATCAAATATTAATAAAATATTATGTTTTTGGTCTAAAATGACAGTGATAATCCTACCATTATAGTCTCAAACTGACAGCAACTATACTTTTCAGTGCTATGTAAAGTGTTATTTAAATATTTTGTCATCCATTTGGTTGCAGGCGGGGCCATTAAAAATGTTTCATCCACCGCTCAAAATGGAACTAGATATGTTCGCCCCCTTCTCTCCCATTCCCTTATTTTGATTGGTGACCACTTTTCAGGGAGTTTCTGAGGTGGTTAATTTATCAGTTGTGGTGGCAGCAGTAGGGCAGGCTGTCCCTGTGGCGATCATGTCATTAGCTTTGGGAGAACAGGCAGTGGTCCCCTTTCCCCACCAGACATTTTTGTAACAGCATTACCTGTGCCTTTAATGGGTATGGACTGATTTTTAAGAAAATGTTACCCATTTAGGAAACCAGATGCAGGGACAGAGCTCTGAAATCCCTGGTAGACCTAGATCACTGCATTTACAGCCAATCACAGATGATAACTGTAAGAAAGTAGGATCTGCTTTCATGGTTACCCTCACTTTTTGCTGATGTCGTTCTGTTTTCTGACTAGTCTGACTGGGATCCTGCTAATCAGGACCCCAGTCACTGTGCTCTCTGCCTAAATTGGACTATGGTAAGTACATTGGTATCTTCCTCATTAGCTACTGGTGTACCCTTCTAAGGTGCCCAGGGCATAGGTACACCAGGGTTCTCCCATAGGCTGCAGCATGTATTGTGCCACCCATAAGAAACCCCTCAAACTGTAGCTACAAGCCTGCCATTGCAGCCTGTGTGAGCTGGTGCGAGCACCACTCACAACAGATATAAGTTTCCTTATATCTGAGGTCACTGCACTTAAAACCTATAAGTCATGCCTGAGGCAGGCCTTTCAAACCTGAAGGCAGGGTGCTTGGTTAAAGTGTGAGGGTGCCCTGCATGAGCAGGATACCCCCTACAAACCCAGTAGTCGATTCTCCAGGCTGTGTACGTGCGGTCAGCCATTTTACACATATAGTGGACATCAAGTCAATTACGAGATGTCAACTGTATATTGGCTGCACCAAAAGTGGTCATGTTTGGTATCAAACAGGTTGGAATCCTACCCCAACACCAATTCCAGTGTTGGATGTAGGTTCCAATGTACTGGGGGCTACCATAGAGAGCCCCCCTGTATTTCCGGTACCAGACTTTCAGGGTCTAATAGCAAGCTAGTGCTGCTGCCGACCACAGAAATGATGATGCCCTCCTTCTGCTGAGCCAGGTTTGTGCAGGGGAAGGTAGAACAATAGGTTTCCTGTCACAGGGAGATGTGACCACCTTCCAGACAGGACTTAGTGTGTTGGGCTGGAGTGGGGGTGCTTGCCAGCACCACCAGACTGCTTTGAAGGGCATATTTGGTGCTCTCCTTGCATACTCCAGTTGAAACCCATTCAGGGAGCCGTTGGCTCCCACTCTGGCACAAAACTGGACAAGGACAATGGAGTAACCTCCCCTCTGTCCAGCCCCTCCTCTGGGAGGTACCCCTGAATCACCCAAATCTTTCCTTTGGGTACTTAAGGGATTACCTGTGGGTGGTCCTTCAGATTTCTCGTGGGACAAGATTCAGATCCGAAACCACTTCTACTTCAACTGTCTGAGCACATTGGACTTAGTTGGACCTCGCTTTGGGAACCAAAACTGCATCTGGAAGACTCTTGCTGCTCCTGGTCTCGTTGTCCTGCCAGTATTCTGCATCATCTGTACCTGTGCTCCATCCAGGTTTTTCTCCAGGCCTATGGGCATAAAAGAAACCTGAAGGAATCTCCCTTAGAGTGAAGGAGTAAATTCCCTGCATATGCAGGCACCGCAACTAATCAGACTGGTCTGCCGTTCCTGATATCCTCCGAGCTTCAAAGGGTTCAGCAACACAGGGGGTAGTTCTGCAACTCCCACAAGGCCTGCACTGTCTTCTCAGCAACTTTGAAGCCAGTATCTCTTGCAAGAACCACTGGAGCAGCACCCCTGTGCACTGCATTGACTTGCCATTGCCAAGGCCTGTTGACTCTCTTCTCTAGAGATCTTTGGGAACCAGGCAGCTCCAGCCTTCAGCATCTCTTGCTACCAAGATCTTCATCCTCACCACATCCTCTGCACCATGGGCCTGCATCATTGGTGAGCTGCTTGAGGTCCTCCTGCAACTCCTGTGCCTTCAGCCTGTGGGTCCTCTTGAGGGTCTTCTTTGGCTCCAGTGGACTTGCTCAGGGCCTGCTTGGACTCTCCTGCACTTGGTCAGTCCCTTGAACCTTGCTGGTCCTAACACTACACCTTCTTTGAGCTCCTTGTCTGTTGCTGCTGCCAAGGCTTGTTGGTTCTCCTGCCTGACAACTCCTCCTGGTTCTCTACTTCCGATGTGGTTCATCTCATGAACAGCTCTTCCACAGTGTTGCCTGGTCCTAACAGCTGCAGAGACAAGGTCACTGTCAACCCTCCTACATCTTCTGTCATCGGTGGTTATTGGTCTTCCGTGCCTCCTGGTCACTCTCGAGTGGCATAGACTCTGTCCCTTCTGTTTACAGGTCCTCCTCTTCAAGAATCCACCTTTGGATTTCACCGGACGCTTTCACCTTCTTTGCCAGTGGTATCGTCACTGAAGTCCTCTACTGTGGTCTACGGCGGTTTCCAATATCATTTTGCACCTATGCACCCAGATTCCCTGGTGTAGGTATCCTGGTTCCTGAGGTATCCATGGATGGGATAACTCTCCAACCTTCTATCTTTCACAGGATTTCACCAGGGTCCTCTGGGAAGGGTCCTTCTTCTGAAAAACTGCAACAGCGACTTCCCCATTGGCTTGCATTGAGTATGCAGCTGTGTTTCCACTCTGCACACGGCCTCCGTGGGGTTCCTGGGTACTTACCTTGGGTGGTTCCTTGGGTCCCCAGCTCTTCTAAGTCTTCTGGGTCAAGTCTCAACTTCGGTTGCAGTTCGCATTCCACTTTATTAGTATATGGTTTGGTCTCCACCCCCTGTAGACCAATGTGTGTTTGTGCTACTTACTGTTCTCCTGTTGAAATATTGTGTGTATTGTATTTATATCTGCAAGTAGGAGATATACCAATGTGTTAGTGAGTGTGTATAATAAATATTACTATTTTTATAACTACACTGTTTAGTTCTTTTCCATTTAACGTACAGAATATGGTTAGTACTGGTAAAACAAGCTGCTTGACACTCCTTCTGGGCTAAGCCTGAAGGCTGCTCTCCACAGCTACCACTTAGAAAGCTTTCTAAGGTTGTCTAAGACTACTGAAATCACCATAAGGGATGTCTGGATCAATGCTGGGTGCTTCACTTAAATAAGTGTGCACCATATACTAAGCCAGCCTCCTACAGTAGAAGAGGTGTGGCGCAGTGGCCAGAGCGACTGACTCCAGAATCTGGGGATCACAGTTTGATCCCCGGCGCCGGCAGCAGATTAGCCCAGCGCCATGTGACTCTGGGCAAGAGCTTGCTTAATTTTCCCGACGGCCCCCAGCGCCTAGAGACCCTTACGGGTGATTGTTCGCGCTTTATAAATGTGGATTATTTATTATTATTATTATTACAGTAACACATTGTGCCCTGTCTAATTATTATTTAATAAGGCGGTCATTTTGCAACCCTCTATGAAAGGAACATTTGTGCTACATTCTATTAATACATAGATTAGATTACAAATTGCACATCATTTGCTTTTGTGTTGGAATAATGGAACTGACCCTTAGAAGCAACAAAATTGTGGAAATGAGAACTAGACCAAAACATGTTAATAATAGTGTACAGATTCAGAGGAAATTAATTATGTTGAGTCCCTGCAGATTAATGAATACCAACTGCTGCAGGTACCATTGACATGAGCAGCCTGGATTTATAAGCCAATTCTGAAGACAGAGGATGCTTGATGCTTAGGATCAATGATGAGAGAAATTGTGAGCCAGGAAACAGAAGACATTTTGGGTGAAGACTGATGTTCAGTTTTATGTGTGATGTTAGAGAGCTATGAAAATGAAACGTGGAGATTAAAAACCTTCAATATTTTAGGCCAAACACCTCTGTCAGTGTGTAGGTACAATCACAGGGTTATTGCTGATGGTGTGGTGTGGGGATTACAACTCGACTGAGCCAAGAGAAAAGAGTTAGAAGGAGCCTGGGCCTTACCTTACCACACATTTCCTTACAAAATAGGCAGAAACTTGGGCAGAGGTACTTACAGAAAGCATGGTGAGAAGCAGGCCTGTAGGAATATGGGGCCTGATGTACTAAGGTTCCTCATAAGAAATAAATTGAATCAAAAACTGATTTGCAATTTCGGATTAGGAATCTACAAAACATGGATTTGGTAGAAGGTGATGTAATTTCCAAACTTACTTTTCCTGAAAGTATTGGTAGATTGTGAACCAACCTATGTATTAATAGGTTGCTTTACAAACTACTTATTCATAGTGGTTCACAATTTGACCTACCTCAATAATATAACTGTGGTTGGTCACAAATTGAGACCCTCGATGATTGGTTAGAGTCGCAGGCAGGGTGGCCTGCTGGGGTCAACAGACCACAACGTTTGTGATTGCTTTAAATAAAGCAGTCTTTTTTTGTTAGTGCAGCCCTGTTTTCCTAATAGGAAAATGGAATGCATTTAAAAAAGAAAATGAATACTTTTATGAATACTTTTTATGAGCAGGCAGCGGTTCGAGGGACCACTGCCTGCTTGTAAAAATTGTTATTGTCTACATACACAAAGGGGAATGGGTCCCCTGGGAACTCACTCCATTTGCAAATGGTCACCACCAACTTTGATTTGGTGGTAAAATATTAATGTTTTGCATCAGTATTTTGGTTGCGGAGCATTAATAAATAAGCCTAAGGATTGGTCTTTAGGAGGTAGGCCCTTTAATACACCCCTTCCACATACCAATTCTGTATTAATTCTTAAACCAAAATTGCGATTCAGTAACATGTTATTGTAAACTTTACCCGTGCTTTGACTCCCATACACCCTTTTGTCCACTGTTTTATCTACTTAGATTTTTGTATTTCCCTAGTCCATACTTTGCCCAACCATGATGGACATTTGCCTGATAGCATCTTACAATGCATCTCCACTAGCCAAAACTCCAATGACACTCTCACACACCAACCTGTTGGCCCTTTCTGCCATCCAAACACCTTACTATGATTCAAACTGCATCTTTTGTATTTTATACCATGCTCAGATAGAAATGTTTGCACTCCCTTCGAAGTGAACTGCACCTGATTATTTGAGACCAGCTCACTTAAAAAAACAGCACTCTCTTGATCTTGGGATATTTTACAAAATGTACAACTAAACCTTTTAGATCTATGATTGATTAGTGTAGTTATATCATGAGATGGAGCAATTAAATAATTTCCAGCCGTTTCGCATTCTTTGTTTGGTAGTCAACCTCTACCACAGAAGTCCTCATGCAAACCAAATTCCTGTTGGCTTTTTTGCATACAATGCAATGTTCTATCATATTCACTATACCTTTGCCTTTCTTAGTAACCAATACAATTATCATAACTGTTTTTAGTTCAGCTTTATGCTAAGATGACCCTCATGCATGATATCTAACAAACCACACTGGTACATCTTCTCATCAGTGACAATCCCATCCTCTTCACCTGCCAATGGAAGTCTTGGCAGAGAGTCAGCTTTTCTGATTTTCTGATTTTAGTGCCTGGGCTAAGCCAATACAAAATTATACTTGAGCAATTTGGTACTAAGTCTACCTAATCTGACAAAGGACCTACTGGGTTACACCTTAGATCCATTTAATATTGATACCATGGTTTGTGCTCAGCGCAAATAGCAAATTGTGTCCTCTATATATATTGTATATGGTAGTTTCTCTAATTTTATTCTATGTTGTATTACATTTTATATCAGAAGTTGTTCTTAATTTATTGTTGATTAGATTTAAATGTTTTAATAAAATGTTTTTGCTTTGGGTATATATTTAAATGTTGCTGTATTTTATTTGAATGTATTTATTTATTGGTGCAGTGTTGGGTGGTTAGAGGAGTAGGGTGGGAAGGTTATTGAATATATATTTTATAATGGTTTCGAAAATGATTATTTTATTACTATAATTGTGTTCATTTGATTAATAGTGACGCAAATTATGTAATTGTTTTAATAATTTGCATATACAAATAATTGTATTATATTTTAGTATTTTACATAATAATTTCATTTTAATCACTATTGTATTTCTAATTAAAGTACCATTCTTTTTCTAGTATTAGTTTTTTTTGCTTCTGTTGGTGGGTTGGGAAGTATTTTAAATAGTTATATGTTTTATGCTTTCAATTGGTAAATAATGTTCCCTATTATTTTATTTAAGATCTTAAGTTTTTTAATATAGTCTTTATTGAAATTTGTAATAGCATAAAACACGTTTCAATCACAATTTCCAGACCATACACTTTTTTGTTTGAGTCAACCATCAGTGCCCTAACACCCTCCCTCCCCCCCGCTCTTAGCAGTAATTACATGTAATGGTCAGGTAGTGCCCCCGTAAGGTAAGTGTTGCACTGCATCTTTACTACACCACTATTCAAAGGAATGTCATCTGAGTAGGCAGATCCTATGCTCCCTCCATTCCCAATAATCTTAACAGTTAATGTTGAAAACTTTTTTTTATTATTTAGATAAATTATGTTACGGTGAAAATACTGTGATACATGTTTATATATTTATTGAATTACATTTTCTTTTAATCTAGATTTATTTTTGTTTTCATTTAGGAGTGGGAATTGTAAATTTGACACTTTTAAAGCCCAACACTTTCCCCAATGTTGTGTATGTTGGAGTGGGAATTTTAAATATGACCCCTCCAAAGTACTTTTCCCACTGTTTCTCAGGTGGGAGAGGGAATAGTAAAAACGACTTTTCCAAAGTTCATCAGTTGCTCTACGGTTGTTTAGTATGGAGTGTAAATAGTGAATTTGACTACTCCAATGACTAATTATTTTATATTTGATTTTTTTCTATACTTTACATTCTACTTTTTTAATGTTCAAAGGTATTTTAGTTTTATCGTTTTTTATGTTTATATTTTCTAGGAATATTTTTAATAAATTATTTTTAATGTTCATAATTTTATTGTATCTATTTCTTTTGATCATTTTCAGTATATGATATTTTTATATATCCATAATTACTATTAGTATTTGTATTTTATTATTCATACACATTTAATAATTTTATTTTTCCACAGTATGTTTATTATTGTTTAACAATTATTTTAAAGCATATGCTCTTATTATATATTTTAAGTTATAATATATTTATATATATTTCAAATATTAAATGTGTATATGTGTATATTCCTTCAGTGATGAAAAAAGAGCCCTCTATGAAAATGCTCTTATTTAAAAATCAATTAATAATGTTATATCTTTTAACCTACAAATGTAATATTTGACGCTAAATTAGTCACATTTTTGGGGGGAGTTGTTTCTGTCTTGTTCAATTTTATGGTATGTGGCATAAGGGCATTTATCAAATAATTGTTGGGTGGTACAAGAGCACTATTGAGAATTGGAGTACATTTCGATAGGTTAATTGAATTATACAATGTCCATTATATTTATTATATAATAATTACGTTTCCATGTTGAATGGCAATGTTCAAGAATCACACATCAACTAACTAATCATGCAAGTAAAAAGCACATGTGTTGGAAATAAGCCCAAGCGTTGGATGCCTTTGAAATTATTTAATTAATGGTAGATTGAGGAGCTTCCCTACCATACATTAAATCATAACAAACACATCCATCCTTCCAGATCAGCAGTTCACCAAGGACTCACATGGCGTTTTCCTACACTTCATAAGATGGGGAGAACTTTTACTCCAGAGACAGAGAGGGCAACACTAACACTTCGAGTGCTGGGACAATGCAAACACCGAAGGCTCCTACAAATTGGTGTTGATACTGTCCTAACTAACACTTTGCAGGTGCTGAAATTTAAAATCTTCATCCTGAGCCACGTCAGATTCACCACATTTGTATTTGTTATGTTCCCTTTGAGGTACGAACAAGTGTTTACTAACAATCACTATATTCTGGAAGGAGCGTCAAATATATACAGAAATTTTCTACAATTAAATGTTGAAGTCCAAAAGAAGATCCTTAAGATGTCTGCTTCAAATTCTTTTCTTTATTTTGCTTCCAATCATGTCATCCATATCAGCCAACTTGAACACAGTTAGTATTTTTCACAGCCAACGCTTTTCGTCCTCTTCTGGGACATCATCAGGGCTGTAAAGTAAAAATACAAAATCAAAATACAAAAGTGCGAATGGTATCATCTCTAAAGTTTAACTCCTACTCTGCCTATTTAACAATCTTAGTACAATTCATTACAGTAGTTGACACGGAGTAGACCAAATTAATACACTAAAAAAGCCTGACAACGTTTTTACACGGATAGCAGGTCTAGAAAATTACATCTTTCTTGATATTTTGTCTACATGTAGCTTTCAAAACTCATTCTTACATGCCATACAGTCTCCTCATTTAATGAGTACATACTAGTGCCTTCTTACTAATCCTCTTGACTCAGCTTGGTCTATGGGACAAAGGGGTGTCTCACACAAGGATGGGTTTCATGGCCCACCCCCTTTAATTCATCTAGCTGAAAACTAGAGGTTGAAAATCTCACCTTCAAACTGTAAGAATCCATTTTGTCCTTATCTTATCCATCAATGAACATCCTATGTTATATTACGACCATATAGTCAAGATCTGCTAGGAAGATAAATATATCCTTCATTAGCATTCTGGGAAGCTTACAACGTATTACTCTACGCACATCAAATCATGTGTATCAAGATCACCCTATGCTCACATCTTTAATAATTCTTTTACACATCCAAAACAAATGTTTCTCCAAATGGTCGTTATACTTCTAAGCACGGAATCATCCATCCTCAAGTATATCTAAATCAAAAATAAAGAAAAAACGGAGAAAAAAAGGGGGATATAAATTTCATGGACACCAACTCTTAGTAATTGTTGAATAACTCCTACCCAACTTCAGAAATAAAGCTATAGTGCCAAAGAATAACCATACCTTACTTATTATTTCCAAATGTCTCTGCCCACATATCTAAAGGCATCCTCAGTCCGGCCCGATAAATCCGGAGTGAATACCAAAGCCCGCCAAGCTTGAATTTAAATTACGATTTACCCAATCAGAACCACGCTTTTCAATAATTTTTAGAGCCCACCAATCGCCGTATTCCACCTATTTAACCTCATAATGTTTACTCCCTGGTCCACCGATGACGTATCTCACTCATATATCTTCACCGGTCCAATGTGCATGCACGCAACCCTAAATATTCTATCCACCAATCACTGAGCAAAGCATACTGCTAATCAAGGTGTTCTCTCTCAGGTCCAACGATGACGTATCTATGTCATCCATTCAAACCGCAACAACCTAAGCCCTGATATTATGAGAGCCATAATATTTACTTTCCACTTCCATATCATTCTTTATCTAAGAAGTAACCAAACAAGATCTGTCTAAAGGACAAAACGCCGTTACATTTGTAGACGTATCGCTTCCATTTGATTTGCACGCTTCCAACCTCCCCACAATCTTTTGTTGCTCTTGCGATTACCCGTACCCAGAAATATATTACACCGGTTCATGAGCCAATCAACATAAGACTAACATCAATCCTGACCAATCCGTGAAGAATTCTTAAACCATTGGAAATATGTCTCTCCTCACCCCTCCGCGCTAGCACACATGGTTGTGCCAAAGTATAAGTATAAGTACTACGAAAATAATGGCACCTCATTATCGCAAATGTCTGATTGTATCGCCAATATGCCCAAGTTCATGTGCTGAAACGATAATCCGACCTACTTTCCTCGGTATTGCACCTATTGTCCCCTTCGATCCTGCTCATTAAAATATTCAAGTCCCGCACCAAAATTCACCTCTAGATTTCTCTGTTGCCCCGTGATATCATTCACTCATGCCGACTGAATTCATCCTCTTTAACAACCATGTTAATACCATTCCCTCATGGTCAATGAGGTACCAATATTCAAGTGCCTTGAAAATACTATAAACTCAAATTCTCTGTAGCCCAATAAACCCAAATACTCCAAATAGTTGAAATTACACTTTCTGTCTGACGACTTGAATACTCCCACTCCGTCAAATCCACCAGTAATCCACTTCCAATATTGATTGAAAACAAAGTACTTAATTTACTTGTTCATCCTAAACCAATCCACTATTGTAATCAAAATACTGCAAGGTGATGTAGGGGCTAATGTCTACTCCTGACTATTCTACACTAATTCCCAAATCAACACCTAAAACAAATGTCAAGACCCTTGACCTAACAGACATTCCGCTGCAAATATAAACCCCCCATTAAAGGGTGACCATCATTCAGTTTTAACTCCGGGAAACACAGTTATGAACAAAGTGCAATTGCACTCAATATCTCCCAATCATATTTACACATCACCAAATACATATATGCACAGACCCCTGGACCCTCAAGTGAGAAAATAATGCAGTTCTGTGTCAGTGTTCAAACCTTGAGAGACCGATCTAAACTTACTGATCCATCGGGGTCCTGCTTGTCTGATCCTCAATTCCCAATCTCCTCCTCTAATATTAGGAGTCACCCTCTGTATACCATGAAACCTAAACTCTTGCTGCGTGTTGTGTTGTTCCTCAATATGTACATACAGTGGTGATCTGAGGTCCCGATTGATAATTGCGCATCTGTGCTCCTGAATCCAAATTTTCAAATTCCTTTTAGTACTACCAATGTATATTCTGTTACAGGCACAGATGATAGCATAAATTACACCCGTACTATTACAATTGATAAATTTGTTGATATAGTAAAGTTTTTGAGTATTGTACATGAACTCTTTTGTTTTATTCATGCCCAGAACACACATGTTTCAGGATCCACAGACATAAAAGCCTTTAGGTGGCGGTGGCAACCAATTAGAATTGGCCGATCTTGGTGGTCGAACATAATTCTTAGACACCATTTCCTTCATAGTGGAACTTCTTTTATAAGTTACCACTGGTCTATCTCCTACCAGATCAAACAAGCCAGGTACTCCTTTAGTAAATTCCAGTTTTTCCCTGGTGCTTTGATGATCCTATCCTTCTGCAAACAGTAAGTCGTGACAAAAGTCACACGTTTTTTAGATGCTACTTTCTCCTTCTGAACCAAAGTAGATTCCCTTTTAATTTTAAGCACCCTTTCTTTAGCATTTTCCAAATTCCTTTTGCTGTACCCCCTATTTCTTAATCTGTTTTGAAGGTTATCCAATTCAGTTCTAAAATCACTCTCCAAACTACAGTTTCTTCTTCATCGAATCATTTCCCCATAAGGGATTCCTGTTTTTACTGGTGAGGGATGAAAACTGTCAGCTCGCAATATGGAATTAGTGGCTGTACTTTTTCTGAACAGCTCACTACTAATCGAATCACCATCCACACATAATTCCACATGAAGGAATTCTATTTTGTTGGTATTATAATTGATGGTGAAACTAACATTAAAGTCATTCTGGTTTAAGAAGCTAAAATATTCCAATAACTCAGTTTGAGTACCTCTCCATATCATCAAAATATCATCGATGAACCGGGCCCAATATAGGACAAAAGCTGTCCATCTAGAGGCCCCCCTGCTCCAGGCATGCTCCCTCTCAAACCAGCCCATAAAAGGGTTGGTGTAACAGGGAGCAAACCTGGAGACCATTGCCGTTCCTCTCACTTGATGATACCATTCATCCTGAAAAAGAAAGTAATTATTGCTCAGAATCAATGCACTCATTTCTACCAACATTCTAGAATGATCCCGTAGACTTGCACTACGACTGCTTAGAAAGTGGTTAAGCGGCTGTTCTCCTCTGTCATTATTGATGCAAGTATAGAGTCCTACTACATCCAATGTAACCAGTATCATTCCTTCCTCCCATTTAAAAGCTTGCAATTTATTTCTTGCAATTTATTTAAAACATCCATAGTGTCACATATGTAAGATGGTAAATTGACCTCTAAAGGTTTTAAGAAACCATCAACAAATTTGGATAGATGTTCCATAGCACTTCCAATACTAGACACAATCAGTCTAACCGGGGATCAGATTTCAACTTATGTATTTTGGGTAGCGTGTAAATCAAAGGGGAGGTTGTATGAGTTACATTTAGATATTTATATTCTGCCTCATCAATTAATCCTTCCTCCTTCCAAGAGTGCAATCTCTCTGAAATACATCTAGTCATTTCCGCCATTGGATTGCCCAATATTTTGACATAACAATTTGAATCACTCAACTGCCTCTGAATTTCTTGGATGTAATTGGATCTGTTCATAACCACGATATTCCCACCCTTATCAGCTTCGCAAATTACTATTGTGCTGTCACATTTCAAATCCTTCAAAGCTACTCTTTCTTGAGGGTAGGGAAGGAGGAACCGGCTGAGGAAAAATCGAATGAGAAGGTCATATTTGTGTACATTGTTGTGGCTTGGTTTTGTTGCCACTTTCCACTTGACAGGAGAAGAATCATTGACAATACTATGGCTGAGACTGGGACAGAATGGGAGAGCGAGAGAGTGATGGACAGAGAAAGAGAGAGAAACCAGACAGGTTTTACTCAGAAGAGTTTTTTCCCTTAACTGTGTTCAATAGAATTCAAGCTCCCACAATTATACGCAAAACCTCATTTTTGTGCTTTCTGGAGTTACTGGAAATTGACAAGGGACAGACTGCAAAACGTTACAATGGATATGCATGTCTAATCATAATGAATGACCACAGCCATTTCCAAACCGTTTCCCTTAATACCGGGCAGTTTGCCAGGCTTGTTTGATGTAAAAGTAGGTGTTGCAGGTATTCCTACCTTACAGGTAATTCTGATTGGACCTGTAAAAGAAGTTATTAAACAAATTGGGATTGACTTGACACTCGTAATTGAGGCCTTTTGCTCTTGGGTAGATTAGGGTAGGTGGTTTTTTACATTTATATTACAATTCCAAAGGCCATTTTCTATAAAGATAGAAGAAGACCTTCTAAAGTGCATGCAGGGCTATTATCCAATAAAGTGATAACTGTCAAAAGTTGAACCCAAGCTATACCTGATTGATGAGATCTAATAAGGGCAAAACTAGTCTTGTGTTGCTTGTGTTCCGTTGAAAGGAGGACCTGTCCTGGCAGTTTGGGCTAGACGGATTCCAATGGAGCAGGTTGAAGACTGATTTGCATACACCTGGGTTCAAACTGAGTTTGAAAAGTGTGCAAAATAACTATGACTGGGATGCAGCCCTGAATAATTACCAGGGGGTGACATTAATGTAAACATTCCATCCATCACATTTTTGTATACTTCATGGTGACTCCCTAAGTGGGACAGGTGTTCCAAGATGTGGGTCTGCGCACTCTGTGTCACTGGAACCAAGCTAAAATCGATTGTTGAGCCCTAATTGGGTTAAACTTCTCTTGGGTTGCTTCTGTTCCTACTTAGAGTAAACCTGGCATGCCAGCATGGGCTGGACTGTGGCCAAAGGAGCAGGGTCAAGACTGATTTGCATTGGCTGTGTTCAAATTGCGGTGACATGCTGTACAAAATAACTATGGGCTGTTTTTTTTGGTTTTTTTGATACTTTATTCTTTAAGTTAATAAAAACCATAGCAATATCCTAAAAATGAGATTACGTTAATTAATCAGCATTTAAATTGTTTAAATGACAATTTCATATCACATAAAACAAACTAAAATAGAAAGAATCATAAAAGTTGTTGGCAATATTGTTATCACGTCAGTACTCAATCATAGGTGCATTTGTACAGTTAGTTTAAAGTTTTAAGTGCAGTCCAGGGATTCTTTGAGGCGCGTTGTCTTTTCATATAGTATCAGGAATTTCATCATCTTACAGTTCAGTTGAGAATCTGTTCGGTCTAGACCTTTAATAATGGCTGATCTGCAATTTCGAATGCCCCTGTCGTTGAAGGCTTTCTTCAGTAACAGAATCCGAATAGATTTTATAAATGGCCACACACAGATCAGATGGATAAAATCTTGCTGCTCTGCACCAAATTAATTATATATCCTGGGTCCGTTGTACTTCCATGATGGTTGGTTTGCCAAACTTGGTAATGCCCTACAATATAATACCCATTAGCTTTCGTTTCAGGTACGTTGAGTTTAGGTATTCTGCCGGACGTAACGTTGTATATGATTGAAGGACCATCCAGGCGTGATGGCTTTGTTAGTGTACTTTTGTCTTCTAACAATGAATGGAGTTCGGCTGATTTGTTTATCACCCTATGAACGATTTGGAAGTATGAATTCTGAGCCCAGAGTTCAATTGAATTTGTTTCCTTCAATGCTATTTTCAAGAATTTACCACAGCATAAACCTGTATCTTCTTCCTGGGCCCGCCACAGGGTGCCATGTAAAATATTGGATCCATGGACTGGAATGTGGTACCGAGTAATTTCCAGTGGGTAAGATTAATTCAAACATTCGTCCATTACGTTTTAGTATACTTTTTTTGAGTACTTCAGAGAGCCAATAGTTTGAGCAGCGAAAATTATGCTTAGTAAAGAAATGAGGAAGAAAAGTCCATCGTCCATATATATTTATAATGTGATCAAGGCCTTTGGTAGGCCGAAACGCGGAATGGCGGCAGTGCTGGGTGAAAATAAATAGAAAATTCTTGCACTGATACCTGGGTCTGTGTTCGTCTTTTCCTGAGCAACGTGGAAGCTGGTGACGAATTACACAACATATATATATATATATATATATGATATAATTCATGCTTGGATAATGTGCTCGAGATGTATCTTTCCAAAACCATCACCCATAAAACTTTGCCTACCAATGTATGTGACCCGCTTAGTATGTTGGTGTGTGTATTTTACTAGGCCTGGTAGCAGAAAGGTTAAGCGGAGTAAAACCCAACACAGAAACAAAGCAGCTCGGTGCATACAGTTGTGCTGAATAAAAGAACAATGCTGCAGTGACTGGCCTTCGCCTTATTGATTCTGTGCAATACTTTTGTCCTGTGCCACATGAACAGAAGTTGCAACCGAGGGTGAGACATAATTATCCCAGTCACTGAGGAAACAGAGCATGCTAATGCGACCGTTCAGCTCAACAGCACCAACCCGCGTTTCATTACCAGAGCGGGCGCATTTAGCTTAAGTATAAAACGCACTACGCAGCCGTGGATCAAACAAAGAACAAAGGGGCATATTAACAAGGAACAGGGAAAATTAACGCTAAGGGCGCTTAGCGTTACGTTTTTGAACGCCCGCTATTGCTGGATAATATCACCTGGTTATCGCGTTATTAACAACGCTAACCGCCTAGGCAATAAAAAATCCAGCCATAGCGGCATTTTGGGAGGTTATCGCTGGTAATGCAGCGATAATACTACAATGATAGGGATTTCCTTGTTGATAGCCCAGGGTGGATTTTGCCATGTAATCCACCTCCCATTGGATTACATGGCTAAATCTGAAAATTAGCAGACGTATAAAAGCAGCGTTAACTGTGGTTAGCGCTGCTTTTTCTGTCTCTAACAGGGTTAGCGTGAAGCTTGATAATAGGAGAAATGACACTTAGCGACATTTCTCCTATTATTTTGCTCTGGAACGCCCACTTTGCATCTCATTAGAGATGCAAAGCGAAGCGTAGTGAAAAAGGGTGCTAACATGCGATTTTGCATGTTAGCATCCTGTTGTTGATAGGGCGATATTGTTATCTCCACTTCTTTGGCTTTTAAAGCCAAAGCAGCGGAGATAAAGCCCTTGTTTATTTATTTCATGCGAATGTCCCTGTTGTTTATTTGTCGTTTAATTGGCCAGTTTCTTGCAAGATAACAGACAAACCCCGTTTCAGGGCAGTCACTCTACCGTGGCTCGTGACACTCGCTGGCCTTGAGTGATAATGAAACAGGATGGGACGGTCTGAGGCCTGAGGAACGGCGCTCAATCACTCCCGGCAATTACTATGTCTCCCCGATAACTCACGGCTCTATCCCGCAAATGCCATCTCCGGAACAAAGCCTGTCACAGATCAGACTGAATCCATTAAAAAGCTCTGATTAACACGTCCCTGGGGCGTCTTGCGGAAACGTTTCTTTTCTAAGCGAAATGACAGTCCGTCGCAACTGCTACGATAGCGCTCTCTCCCCAAGTAGCCCGGCTTTAATGTAGTTTATGATTTAAAACATTAGGAAGCATAAGAACACAAAAGGCTCACATTTTTGTAGCTCATTCGAGGTCATGGAGGCTGGTGTTCACAGATGCAGCGATTAAACCTGTACGTGTATTGGCTAATATTCATTCACTGTACTCTGCGCCATATTCTCGGCATTCGCGGCTTCCGGGTTCCCAGGAGTTGCCACATTGGATAAACTCGGCTCAGTGAACTGGAAGCCAAGCAAACACCCTCTCCTTTAAACACACACATTGGTATTTGACAAGTGTCACATCAGCTGTGTCGCATTCTTTTAGCATCGCTTGTGGCTGATGTGCAAATGTTTCCAGTCGCCGTAAATAGAAACGCGGGCCCTTGATCTGCGCTGGCCTCGGGTTCCGCGCGGGCAAGGCCTCTTTATTCTGCTCGCTGACCCGCGCCTCATCACCCACGGGAGAGACGCATGCGGAAAAACTGGCGTTAATTATGGATTGTGTATTTTTGCTGACATGTTTACAAGCCCCTGTCCAATACGTACTGCACGGAAAATGCCACAGCGAGGAGTGTTCTTGATTCAGCAACACAGCAGTAAAGGAAGCATTCGAGGTATGAAAGGCATTTGCCCACGGAGGCAGGATGTGAGACACGCGGTCGCAATTCATGTAACTGTGGGAGATGTGAGGGGATGTTGTGAGATGCTATTTCACAATTATCTAGCAATAGTTAACTGGACGTAGAGCAACAATATAGCAGATTCATTTCATAGCAGATTAATTTGCAAAACACTGCACAAGTGTGACATGCACTTGCAGGAGGTTACCATATGGTAACCTTTATATCTAGGTAGTAAACACAATAGCTGTGCTGGAAAAGCACACATTCTTCATCTGTTGTAAGGAGAGCACAAGTCAGAGAGAAATATTTTAACTTTCTGCTCTCAATTTAATAATGTGAGATTAACTCAAACGCAGCATTTCAAACTGAGTTTAAGAAATGGATTGTAATGTATCATTATTCTAGCTAAATTACTTGGAATTACCCTGAGCATGTCTTTGCTGCACAAGCCCCTTCGAGCTACAAAAGGATTATTCATAAAGAAAACCACTTAATAATATTTCGAGTGCATTAATGCAATGTAATACATTTCAAGCTTCGCGGTGGTGGGGGTAACAGGCACTAAAATAGTTGGTTATTAATGCAGTCAAAAAACTTCAGATGCCAAAATAGGTGGGCTTTTGGTCCAGCCTTGAACCCGTGGTGGCCTACATGTGTTGTTGAGGCCATTTGGAAGAAACCCAACCGGAAATGTTTGGTTCCAATCTTGGGGGACTGGAACTATGATGCACCACCTTCTGCAGCAAGGCCGTACAGCTCAAGACCTTAAGAGGGACTGTAAAAGCAAGGGAGACACTGGACATATGACACTTGCCGCACAACTCTCACTAATGCACATTTTATGTATTTTTGAGGGAAGTCACTACACTAGAACTTTGTTTCACAGCAGGGACTGAAACCCTGGGCATTTGCTCTCTAGTTAAGTTTTGTATCCCAGTGCCCCAATGCCATATATCCAACGGTAGGGCTCCATGTCACGCCCACAGTGTGATTAACAGAGGATGGACTGCAATGCTACTAGTCTCTATTTAGCTTCTTGGTGATTGAGTTGCAGCATCTTTATTATTATTATTATTATTATTATTAGGACGTGTAATGCGCAATGAATCATCCCCAAAGGGATCTCTCGGCGCCATTGGCTGCACACTACCAGTAGCTTATGACAATGTGGCACTTAGAACAACCAAGTTTTAAGCTGCTCGTTACTGGCACAGTTGATGCTGCCAAAAATGTGAATGGTGTGCAGGAGCCGGAATGGATGCCAGAGGCCCAAAACAACCTGCTTGCAGGAGCAGAAGACAGAGTTAAGTTGTCTGGAGTGTACATACATGCTCAAGTGTTTTTGTTTACAAAAATTCCAATTTGTAAAGCGCAAACATGTCACCCTTAAGGAGATTAAGTGAGCTATTGCCGAGAGTCACATGATGCTGAACTGAGCTGCAGTGGATCGAACTGTAAGCCCCACACTCTGGACAGTCGTGGCTGGTATGACTAGTTTGTGGGGGGGGGTGAAGGAGGTGCATGGGGAGGGGGATGCGCGGGGGAGGTTTAATTAAAAAATAGTTAAGTTAACTTATTTTTGCCGTCCTGTCCCGCGCCGTTGGTCTGCATTGGCTTCACTGTCTACAACAGAAACCAGCCGCAGGCAGCCTCCCTACCCTCCCCAAAGCCAATCACAAAGCTGCAATGGCAGCGTTGTGACTGGCTGGTACGTCGACCCCACAGGCGTCTATGGGGAGGCCATTTTCTCTAAGTTGGCTGCATGCAGCCTACATAGAGAAAATGCAGAGGGCGTATGACTGGTTTGGTCTGCCCATGCGCCGACCAAACAGTCAGCGCCCACAACAGCCACTCCTCCCCTCCCCTCGAGTAGGACCGCCCACCGGCCCTCCACCCACCATACCCTGCCTATTGCTTTCACGCAGTGCGAGGAGCAAAAACATAAAATGGTATTTAAAATACCATTTTATGTTTCTGCATCTCGCACTGCGAGAAAGCAGTGGGGTGACGCTCCTCTGCCCACATGTAGGAGCCGCCCCTGGCTCCAGAGTCAGCCACCCTGGTTGCTCGCCACACCTTTCCCTCTATGTGTGTCTCAACCTGCAGGTGTATCTTTGGATGTACATATTTGTATGTGGTTTTGTTAGGATCAAGGAGCAATTTCGACACCTAATATGGGCCCACATATAACAGTACTCTTCCTCGATATTTTGAGGTAAATTTGATATTATAATAACCAATCTTTTCTCGATAAGAATACCAATAAGCAATACTTTTCCTGCAACGTTAACAATTAGGTTATGAGTGAATGTTTTGTTACTTCTACAGATTGAAAACGAGAGGTGAATGAGCTACTGAAAACTCGAGACAGGCTCAAGCCAGAGAAGTGGTTCTGACTCAGGTCACGGTTCTCTCGGATCCTGAAGCCCAAAACAAGCTGAACTTTTATGTGGCTTCTGCTTGCCACCCACACCCTACCCTTATGCACCAAGAATTAAATAAAAGGGAGACTTATTGGCACAAGTCAAAGTTTTGGGCAGTATATTAGTAAAGTCATGCTACTAAAATCTAAAGGAAATTACATTCTGCTTGAGCCAAAGGAATTTAAAGTTTGTTAACCACTCCTCATCCAGATTAGGGTGCACGTAAATCCATCAGATCAGGTAACAATTCTGAGGGCTAACTTGCATGAACAGTATCCCTCTTGGAGCTGTGCCTGTAGAAATTACTTCAGCTAATTCGCATTGAACCCTTCCATCCACAAATTGTTCTACAATTCAAAATGTATTTAATAATCTGCGCGTAAATTTATTCTGTGAATTTTGAAAAGTTTAACTGACAGTGGAAGAGGTTCTAACACTTTCAGCATTTACAAAGGACAACTAAAAGTTGTGCCAGCTTATTTTGCCTCTTTTCCCCTTGAACATAGTGACTTGGACACAAAATGTTATAATTTATAATGGCATCTTTTTTATCTAGCTATGAAGTTTATGATTTCAGCAAATCACAGAGAAAAGTGTTCCTGTAGGAATCATTCAGTATATAACTGATACATGATACAATTGTCCAAACATTAATACATGATAAATGGCAAATCCAATGAATGCAGTTTGATCAATAATCAATACTTTGTAGTGAAGTATCATAAAATGTATCTTGTGGATAGTCACAATTATAGACAGTCAAAACAATGCTGGTGCTCCAGGTGATGGCACAATATAAAGTGCAAGTGCCTGAGCCAAACAATATCCAATGATAGTGCATCAGCGATATTTACAATAAGTACAAAAAGGTTCCCTAGAAAACTAATAACATAACAAGTGTATTTGTAAAGCGCAATATTATCCGTAGGTGTCCTGGCGCTGAATAACAGATGTTTATTGTTACCCAACTCAATGGTACTCATTTTATCGACCTCAGATGGATGAAAGGCTGAGTGGACCCGGCGGGATTTGAATCTGTGATCATGAGGTCAAACACAGGCCCCTGCAGTGGCTGCTTTAGTCCACTGAGCCACCAGACACGGCATTTACGTTGAAGCAGTCCAACAAATAAATGAGTGGGACCCAGTAAGTTGATGGACCACGCCATTAAACTGAGTCACATTACATGGGATCATCATCAGGACAGCAAAAAATGGCAACAAACATAGTTGTATCCAGCCCAATCAGCAGCCACTGATGTTGTACCAGCTGGGAGTGTAGCCACAGAGGAGAAGCCAGGATTCAAGAAGCCAGGAGCTGAAGCATCCAAGAAAGGCTCATAGTATACATTCTGTGGCAATGGCAATTGCATTGGACAAGACTGAAAATGAACCCTAATTGGACACATCTGCAGATCCATAACCAGAGATTAAACCAATTGCATTCTAAGGCATATATTCAGAGCACACTCAGAAGTGCAGAGCAGACAGTGGAAGACAGGCTGTATGCAATGTAAACATACAGGTCAAATGGAAAAAGACCAGTTGCCATTTAGTTCTAAGTAAAGATGTGCCAAAATACTGCATCATTCATTCATGACACAGTAGCATGAGTAGTAATTCCATCACCATTTGACCTACAGGGGGAACCTCCATTGTGGAGCAGCAAAAATGGGACTAAAATCCTAACAATCATGAAAAGTACTAGTGGTATGCATTACTACACCTAAATTCATTAAAATCTAAATTGGCTGCATTACAATCAGCCTTTGTTAAGATTTTTAAAAGCTCAACAATGTTCGCCTATGAGTCAATGCTGAAAATAGTCATTGCCAAACTAGTCCCAACGCTGGTATATGGGACAAAGGTCTCCCCAGAGACATGTGAGTTCCTTCCTGAACAGCTCACAGAGCACATTGTTTAGATCCCTGTTCATGTTAGCGTACAACTCCTCTCCAGCCCAGATCAGGAAGGAATTTGCATTAACTGACCAACTAATCATGCAGAAGGCTTGGATCATGAAGTACATGTATGCAGCACGTGCAGCAGAGTAAGAATTTTTGAAAAATCTTATTTGACTGGAAGTTTCGATCACTAGCAGCTCATGTCAATCAAATGTTTAGCCTACGCCCTTTTCGATGCACTGGAGCTAATAGGTGCGGTAGAGCTGTGGAACTTAAAATTACTGCATCCACAGTTCAAAGTAGCCTTGGACAGAAAGGTGAAAAACAAATATTTTGTATTAGACCAAAGTGCCTTCACTAAACGAGAATATGCCGCTCTAGTTTCCACCAGTTATGCCAGAAGAGGGCCCCAAAAATACATCATGGAACCATTATCATCATATTATAAATTAAAATTATGTGAACTCCGGATGGGCTGTTTTTTCATCATTAAACTTATTTCCCCCTTGGGCAACTTAACCCGAAACTAAAACATGCTGATTATGTGGCCTGTTCCAGGAATCGTTATCACACTTGCTCTGCATCTGTCCCTCTCTTCTTGAGGATCGTAGACAGTGGTGGCCGGCTGGCTCGTGGGTGGCATGGTGGGCGCATGGGGGGAGGGTTGCCGAATATAAAAAACAAAAAGTACCTTGCCGCCGGGTCCTGCGTTTCCTGCTCTTCTCGTGGAACTGAAGGAACAGGAAGCACAGCAGCCCCTACTGACCAGTCGCAATGCTGCAATGCAGCTTTGTGATTGGTAAGCACACAGGCTCCCATGTCTATTCACAACGTGCAGCGTTGTGATTGTATTTGAGCGTCCTGGTTCGAAGAGCAGACCGGAAATAGGGGCCTGTTCTCCACGCAGGCTTTAATGCAGCCTGTATGGAGAACAGGGAAAGTGCGCATGACTGGTTTGGGCAGCCCGAGAGGGCCGACCAAACAGTCATTGCACACTTAGGAGTGGGCAAACCACTCCTGCCCTGCTCCGAGAACATAGCAGAAAACCCACAAAGCAGCATAAAGTTTAAAATGATAATAACGCAAAGTTATTATCATTTTATGTTTTACCATGTACCCACTGCTTAAAAGCAATGGAGCGATGCTCCTCCTTCATAGCGGAGGAGCCGCCACTGATCTTAGAAGATTTCTCCGGTATCTGTTGATCAAAGAGGGGACACAGACACTATCAGAGGCCCAATGAACAATGATAAACTGCAGGCAATTACGAAACTTAAAAAAATTATTGGACATTGCAGACAGATCGTTAAGGAAAATTCAGCGTTTTAAAAGCGGTTGTGTCCCAGGGCAAGATTTTAGAGTTACATTTACAAATCATGTAGCCAAAAAGTCTGTCATAGTGTCATAGATAATCTGCTCTATTCTGACCACATGTTTTATTAACTGCACTGCTAATACAAAAACATGCAGAAATATAAAAACATGCAGAGAAAATATAAATAATTGGCTTTTATATTGTTCGATATCCAAAGATTTTATTCTTTGTTTATTAATGATGTGCTCAAATTATATGCTTGCAATTAGAAAATCCTATTGAATGTCATGATTTGATAAGCTGCAATTTTATCAATAAGAGTGAAAACTATTGGTCCTATATGGTATTATTATTTTACACAGTACAAGTTTCTTATGAAAACTAGCTCTAAAACATCTTTTCTATGTGAATAGACTGAACTTGTATGATGGAGAAGCTGGTTATCACTAATTAATTTTTAACATAATATGGCTAAAATTATTTAATGACTATTTTCTAATCTTTTTATGACACTTTTATGGACTTGACTGTCTAAATAAAGTAATTTTTATTTGATTTGATACTAGTGGTTTGCCTCCAAATAAAATAGAAACCAGGGCAGCCGCGGTCGGTAGTAGGAGTAACTGCAGGGCGGTGACGTGGGGAGGGGGAGGGGCAGGGTGGGGGGTAGTAAACTACGGATTACGGGATTTGGGGATGCAGTGCACGCAACGAAATTCGTTTTATTAATTTATATGTTAACTTACCTGTAAACCTCCGTAATCCATAGTTTACTACCCCCCACCCTGCCCCTCCCCCTCCCCACGTCACCGCCCTGCAGTTACTCCTACTACCAACCGCAGCTGAACCAGGGAGTGTATAAAAGATGGAATCACTATGAAGACAGTCTGAAACGTGTTAACAAAACCAGGGCCAATCCCTTTAAAAAAGTGTACTACTCCTGCAGTATTAGATGCATTAAATATACAGTGCACATGTTCTCTAAAATGTTGAGGGAGGGTAGTGTGTAGTAGCGATTGTATTTCAGAGGAAGCCCTTGCAACTTGGAGATCAAATGTTTCTCTAGTAGATGTTAAAGAAACCCCTTCTGAAACAATAAGGCTTTCAGTCTTTGCAGCTTATTAAAGGTCACATCAAAAGTAGCTATTGAAGGCCATACTTCCCTTTGTTGACTGTACATGTGGATGAAAATAACAAGTTATTACAGCACGTAACTACAATGGAAACCGTGATCACATAGGATACTCCTGGTTTCATCTCAGAGCAACCTTGGTCGTCCGGAACCAAATAATTTCCATTTGAAAGCAATCTGAATGCCATCCGAACCAAGACAGCCAGGGCACCTTTCAGATAGCACGCTAAGTTGGCCATACCCCTGTTACATGCCCTCAATTTGGATGCCTAAATCATGTATTCTCTCTGGAGAGCTAACTCTCTGACCCAGTGTTTCCACCTGAGCAAAATCATTACAGGCTCTCACAACCAGAACCTCTTGAAGATTCTGGCAAACTTTTGTGACCTCTTTTGCGCTGTCTAGCAGCGTCAGTGCCCACTCTTTGTTCTGAAGCAGTATCCTCAATATGTGTGGCATATTTAAGAGAAGCACCTGCCACTTTCTTCTTCTTGAATTGAAGCTTTTGTTGTGGTAGTTCCTCTTTCTTTTTTTATGATGATGCTAGAGAAGTGTTATGCGCCCTTTTTCGGTTTCATATAATCCACCACGTGACTGTCTTTTTTATTTTTTTGTTTATCCCAGTATTTTTTATAAGACTTTGGTGCCTGTCTCGAGTTACCCTTTTCAGAATTGCCCTTTAATTGAGATTATTTGGTCTGGTTACTAAATTATCTCGACATATAGGCTTCAGCAATAATATTTGGTAGTTCATGCTCCTGAACCACTAACGGGACCTGTGCACAACATTCACATTCTGCCAAAGCTCCTGCTTCTCTTTTATTGTTACTTAAGATAATTGAGGCTACTGTGGCATCATTGCCAATAAGATTCATCCCCAAATCTAGGGCAGGGGCAGCCACATATTCATTATGAATCTGTTTCAGCACATCAGGCAAAACAGCTATTGATGGTGTACCATGTGTTATGGTATATATTGCGGCAAAAACTATGCTAGAAGTAGCACATTCATCTACAAGTGGAACCATGCCTAAATGTAGGCAAGTGAGAATTCTATGTTTATCCTGGTGACTCATCTGGGGAAATGACCTGTCAAGCTGGTTTGTTTTTTGTTCAATCCAAAATGGAATCTCCTCCCGTTGGTGGGAATCTTACCCATAATTTATTAATAGTAACTGGAATAATTGCAGGCATTTCTACATTCAGCTGCACAGCTTGAACAGCCCTCTCTGGGGTTGTTATTGTTCACATGACACATTGTTTTAAACATATGTATATTCCAAATAGACCTGTGGAAAGAGCATAAAGCTCTACTACAGTGAGTGGTGCTAATGTTGGATATGGTATATCACTGGCTAAGACTGGCCATGTTGCTCCCTCATTGCTGAAGAGGCCTAGGCATACATGTATGTGGTAGGGCACGTTGGAACCAATTTGATGTTCATCAAATGTTAATGAAACTCACACTAAATGTAGGGTATCCAAATGCACAAAAAGTGGGAGAGTGGAGGGGGTACAGTGATGAGTGGGGGAACAACAGGTGTTTGGACGAGAACCCTCGGGTGACATGCTTCATCATTGGGTTCCTCCACACACTGGGACCGCAAGGTACCCAGTGTGGGCTACAACTTCCCCATAGTCACTCTGCTATCCTGAGTCTCGGATGGTCTTGGACCCCATATGTAAGAGGAATCTATGTGTGGAGAGCTCTGTAGATGGTAGAGTCAAATTGAAATACATTGTTCATATAGCTACCTGACCCACCCGATGAATTGCTGCCATTGTGCACAGTCGGTCAAGGGTATGGGCTCAAATATCCAAGAATATTTTTATTAATTTTATTTACACACAGTTGCATAGCAGAGTGACTGAACATCATGGTCCTGAAGAATGCCTAGAACATCACATGTCATCAAGGCACAAACATGTTGACCACAATACAAGGTATACATCTATAATCCTGCATCACATTGCTTTTAACCTCTATCCTGTAGGACCTAATAATGAAGTTGTTTGGTCCTACTGAGGTAGTCTTAATACAGTTTTTCTTGCACTCTGCCTCTCAATTTCCACCCAAGATGTTTTGAAACATTGACATGCTCTTTAAAACACTCACGCTCCTTCCCTACGGGGAAGTTGTAGCCCACACTGGGTACCATGCAGTCCCAGTGTGTGGAGGAACCCAATGATGAAGCATGCCGCCCTCGGGTGAGTGAGGGTTCTCGTCCACACACCTGTTGTGCCCCCACTCATCCCTGTACCCCCTCCACTTTCCTAATTTTTGTGCATTTGGCTACCCTATATTTAGTGTGAGTTTCATTTTCCTGTAAGTAGTGTAGGATAGATTTCTATTCAGTAGCAGACACTTCCTTTTGACCCCTTGTGTGAGAGTCATCAAATGTTAATGACATTTCTAAATCTTCATAGGTTCTTTATTGGCCTGGTGTTGCAGCTAGTGTGTACGTGTATAATGTTTGTGTATTGGCATCTGCTGCAGGAAAAGTGACCCATGAATAGAATATCTCAGTTTTTATACACTTCATGGGCCTCTACAATGCATGTAAAATCTCTCCGTAGGAGGAAGCCCTTGTGGTAATAACATCTGTGTTCCTGCATGTCTGCAATTTAGTGGAATAACCACTGGTACTGGATTCACCATTTTAAGGAACGTAATTCAAAGAATGGAAAAACTATAGAGGGGTGATCCTTTTTAAAGGTTCAAGCTTGAACAAACTACAGAAAAATTGGAAATCCCTATTTAGCTGAGGAGAATTATTCCCTAACACCACAGACGTCTCTGTACAAGGTGACTAGGGGCTGTGGGCACACATAAGAACTACTCAGGAGACACATAAATTAACTACCTGACCTGACCTATAATGTTGGTGATGCCATATCATATGGTTCCTACTGATTAAGTATTACTGTGCAACTGGACAATGGAGACTGAGTCTACTCATATAATCGTAGTATGATGGCCAGGTTTCTCGCTAGCTAGTAAAATTGTGTGCAGGTGGTGTCATGCATTCATGCTCCCTTTATATCTCAAGCAAGAAAGGGAAATATTAATGTGAAACGCACCTAAAGAAGCATAAATTAAAGCAAAATTACAAACTTATGTTAACAGCTCAAATTGTGTATTGTGCTGACTGCAGAGCAGTCATCAACCTTTTGGCTGTCAGTGACCTATCCTCTTTTATAATGAACTTTATGAAGGCAGCAATCATTTTGGGGGTTTCACTCTTCAAACAGAAGAGTAATGCATGTCGACATGATCTAATACCATGCTGGTTAAAATGTTCCCACAAAAGAACCTTGCATTTAGTTTGTAGCATAGGTAACATCTATAAGATGTGAGTCAAGCTTTCTTCATGTTGGTAGCAACTTAGGGGAAAAAGATTTCAGGAGATATTTAGGCAGGGAGTCAGTTGTTTGACACAAACCAAAGTGAAGATGGAGCAACGTGTTTCTAAATAAGTTTCTAAGTAAGACTGTTAGGTTTGACTGCACATGGGGTTGTTTAAAGGAGTTAATAGTCATCGATACATTGCTTCTTTTGCTAAAATATTCATTGCCCCTATTCCATGAGATCCTCTTTGTTTGTTTGTTTGTTTAGGGCTATTTTAAAGTAGCTGTGAGGTAATGTCTGTTCTCATAGCTCTTTTTGCTTTTAAGTCATTCAGGGACAACTCAAAGGCCTGTTCCCAGCTGTTTGTTTTTGTCAAAAGGCCAGTTTGGATCTCTTTCCTTAGAAAGGTAGAATACTTTTGCCTGGTCTGAGAATCTTAATAGCGACATATACGTGAGTAAGGAGCCATTTTGTACTAGTTCTTGATTAATTAGACCAAATTCTTGCCGAATCTAAGATGGAGATGTATTTTGTGGGCTATGAGAGACGAGTTGGAATACCTTGGCTTGTCCTTGTTTGAGAAAGGACACAAACTCTCCCAGGAAAGCTTCTGTTCCAAACCTGATTGTTGGGATAAACGTGGCATTTATCACTGTGAGAAGAGGTGAGAGAATTGTGCTTTTCAGTGATGTAAAGATTCAAATGCTGCAATCAAGTTATTCATCCTAGGCTTTAATGAATTCAGATGTTGACGATAAGGCAAACAAACTTGCAGTCAGACCTCAAGATATTTGTAACATGTACTTCTAGAAACTGGGAGTCACCCCATGGACCAACTTCTTTTCTTTTCAATCTTCCTGCCAAGCACCAGAACCTGAGTTTTTGTATGGTTTTGTATTGTATGGTTGACAGCCATTTAATTTTCAATAAAGTAGGTGTGAAGATTGTTTAATAGCCTCTGCAATCCAATTACAGTCAGATTCATGAGAACTACGTCATCAACATATTGCAGTGAAGACATTTGACAATGCCCCAAGTTTCATGGATGATATTTTGCTGCATCTAGATGTTAACTTAGGTTTGATATAAAAAGATTAAAACACATCTGGTCAAGGATGCACCCTTGCTTCGAGCCCCCCTTGATTGATATTGGACGATAAGCCTTTGTTCGGGACAAGTTTGACCTCTGCCCAGTTATTCAAATATAATAGTTGGATGGTACATAAAAAGCTTGTGGGAATGTTCCAGTTGGCCAACTTTCTCTACAGATGGTTACAGTTTACGTGGTCAAAGGCCTTAGAAAAATCCACAAAACAAGTGTACAGCAATTGTTTTTTGAAGAAAGATTTCTCAATGGTATGGAGAGCGCAAACAGATTACCTATAGTGCTAGATTTGGCCCTAAATCCTGTTTGATTAAAAGGAATTAAGTTTTCTCTTGCAGCCCAGTCCTCCAAATCAGTCAGTAACAGACCCGCAATGATTTTTCGGTCTATATCCATGAGCACAATCATACGAAAACTGATAACTGTTGAGGGAAACATAATACTTTTCATGTAGATTGGTTAGAAAATGGACCCACTCCATGAATCTGGTATGACGTCTGCAGATAGACAGAAATTAAACAGCATGTGAAAACTGGCACTTTAGAAATCACAGTCTTGTTTGTATATGACCGTTGGAACCCGTCCAGGCCGGGGGTACCATGGACCTCTGCTTTTGTTGATCTTCTCTTTGATTTCTCTCTGAGAGAAGAACAAGGGAATTGTGAGATGACCTTTATGTTAGGGAGAAGGATTTTGAACCTGGCTGTAATACAAAGAGCCTATATGAATCAGATACGCTTTTTGCATGCTATTATTGCCTGTCGTGCCCATGGAATCTCTGTTGGTTTATTTGCAACCAGAGTGATTTTTTGCTTTTGCTTCTTGAGGCTTGCATGATGTCTATCCAATCCTGGACAACTTGGAATTTTTTGCCACCCAGACTGCCTTATTATAAACCTTTTGTAGGGCTTGACATTTTCAGTATTAAAATGCAGGATCTGAATGGGAATTGATGGCCTTCATTTCATTTTCCATTGCCTGACGTTGAAGCTTAAGTGTATCCTAGTACCCATTTAGTTTATTTATTTCATAGCATTGACAGTGTCTGATTATTGGACTATACAAAGTTTGCTTTATGTTCACCTTGGGTCTTCCTCCATGCTGCGATTGGATGTGCAGGTCCCAGTCAGATGTCATACTTGTTTGCTTCCACTCCCTACTCATAACAGGCTAGTGAGAGGGTGTGCCACCTGACCCAGAGGCTACCAGGGGTTTGTGTGCCAATAGTTCTATGTATTTGCACCAGATTATTGGAATTATTTATGCTGGTCTGCGGTGAGTGCTCACTCTCGCACCATGTAATTATGTTAAAGCACACTATTTTGTGCAAAAGAGGGGGGAGATACAAAAGTGTTGTCCAAGGCAGATTCTGCTTTTCAGGATCTTTTTGTGGCAGACATTGGAGCATTTCCCTGGCAGCGCCCTTTAAGTACTTGGAATCCAACAGCCTCCAAAGTGCAAAGGAGTTTGCGGTCTAATGTATCAATGGAATTGAAGTTAGAAATTTGAATCGTAATACCCCAGCACATATCCATTCTTCATTGGCTGCAATTTCGTCCTAGACAATTGTCCAAATTGAGATTAAAAGTTCCAGCGAGTATTCATGGCATTCCACCGTACAAGCTGGACATTCCATGAGGAGATTCCCTAATGTCTTTATATTTTATTGTTTATTGTGAGGAGCTAAGTCTAATAAATACATTTAGACTGATAATTGGGACTGTACTAATTCCAAAGTTTAAATTATGTATTACTCATTTTACAAAGTTAGTGTGGCAAATAAAATTCCAAGCAGCTTAAGTTAAAAATCTTGCCCATCGACACATAAATTGATAGGCCCCCCTTTGGGTGGCAATTTTTCTTGGCTTTTTCTGCTGTAGTAAAAATGTCCACATATTCCCCTAGTGGCAGTTGCTCCTCTTTCCAGGTCTTCTGGAAACAGGCCACGTCAAAGTTCCTCAGATAGTTTTCTAGATCAGTATCTGAGTGGAGTTTTTAAAATTCTTGCTATGTTCCATGATATAAAAGGTGTAGACTAGGGTTCCTTGTAAGGGGACTTGTCATTCTAAATATTTATGGTTTGGGATAGGCCTTTGAGGAGTTTGCAGAGTTGACCACACTCTGTGCGCCACGAAGTACGTAAAGTTCCAAAAAACTCTGCTCAATGAAGCAGAGCAGAGTTTTTTTCTTGCTTGAGCTTGCCAATGTTAAGTTGGCGAGCATTAGCAGGAAATTCTAATGCTAGACCACCTCCATGTGATATTTCTCAATGCAGGTGGTTGTTGATGGTCACGATCACTCGCGTTGAGAAACCATCTGTGCGTGCTGAGGAAAAATTGCGGCTCGAGTAGAACATATACTTGAGCGTTAAAAAGAAGCAGCCTCCTCTTGCGCTGCACATGGTGCCATTCGTGCTGATTTTCCAGCGCGGGACAAACACCTGGCGTGACCTAACACACTCCGCTGCTTGTGAAACTCTACGTAGTGCAACAGATTTTTGGTCACTTCGTGGAGTTCCACGTAGTGGAACTCCACAAACTCCACCCATGCCTAGTTTGGGGGTCCCATTCTAGGGGAGTCTGTTGTGGTGGGTGCTTTATTTTAGTGGTTATGACGGAGTATTTACTTGGGCAGCGTCAGCCAATTGTATTTTGATTAAGGGTGGAAGATAACTTTTTCAAATCAGCTATTTGAGGATTTAAGGGATTGGAAACCCAGCAGCTGCTATCTTATGAGCTATTTAATGATATTGTTACGGCTTGGCCTGGTGAGTGTCTTTCTCTGATTGGAACAATTTGTGATCTTCAATTAATAACACAGTGGGGTACTTCTCCTCAGCCATGTATATCATTATTCCCCAGACTGTGCAATGACAGAACTAGCTTTGCAATTGCGACAGAAGCAACGTTACTAATGTGGCTTCATAAGTATTCAAAGTACGTCTGGTACATAAACGGAAGGGGGAACCTACACCTAGACTACAGAGAGCCATCATTGCTCTGGTAAGAAGAGGAAGGGATGCAGAATGGATCACAAAAGGTGAGGCTACATATTTAATTTAAGCCTACCCTAAGACACCCTACTTCTTTATGTTACCCAAGATTCATAAACCAAGAAGACCTATTGTCTTCAGAATTGTTTCTCACCTTGAGCCCTTTTCTCAAACATGTTGACTGGTTCCTCAGACCGATAGTGGATTATATGCCTTAGTTCTTACCTACAGGATGCCAAAAATTCAGTCTCTTTTCTGACTGATTTTCAGTTTGAGCCTCATATACTCTATCTGGTGTCTTATGACATTGAATCACTCTATACGAACATCCCACAAGAGGATGCCCTACAGACAGATTAAGGATAGTTAGAACTAAGAGAATTACATGATTTTACCCCTTTGTTAAGGAGTGGGTATCCATAGCCCTGAAGGAGAAATTTTTGCTTGCTCCAAGACCTACTCTCCTGGCAACTGACTGGGGCTTCTATGGGAAGCACATTTGCTACAAGCACGGCTAATATTCACATGCACAGTTTTAAGACCACCCACATCCATCCAGCCTATAATCCCTTCCAGACAAACCGCAAATTATGGAAGAGGTATATTCATGGCATCTTTATCACCTGGGAGGGTGATCTTAAGACACTGAATAGCTTCTCTGAGTGGCTCAACACTAGGAGCAACAACTTCAAAATCACCATTGAATACAGCAAGGTTTCACTTTCCTTCTTAGGCCTGCTATTATACCCTAAAGATGGTGTTATATTCTCAGAAAGTATAAGAAACCTATGGCTCTCTACTCTCTATTCTCCTACAATATCTTCCATCTAAAAAAACTTCATAACAACCTTCCGGTGGTACAGTTCCTCAGAATCAGAAGGAACTATACAGATCTGAAGAAGTTCAAAAAACATGCTGCGGATCTGAGTGACAACCATACACAGAGACAATATCCACAGAACCTCATCAGAGGAGTGGCAAAAAGAGCTAGAAACAACCACAGAGATGCTCTTCTTGAAACATCTCCCAAACGTACTTAAGATAGACTCATATGCATTAGAACATTCAGTCATCTGACTAAAACTATTAAAAAGGCCTTTAAAAAAAACTGGCACATTCGCAATACAGGTAAAGGCACACTTGCAAAACCTTTGTTCACCCTTAAATGGAGCAAGCACATCAGAGGCATAGTTGTCCATAACAGATCACAGCAAACATCTCAGAGAGAAAATCAAGACACATGATGGTCTTTATCTCCGGTGGAGGAACATTTCCCTCGTGGTTCATGTTCATTCTGTCATCTGACACAACTTCTGTTGTAACACCAGTAGGGTCATTTACCTCATCACCTGACCCTGAAAACTCAAATAAGTGGGTATGACTACCTGCAAAGTCAAAACAAGAGTAGTTGAACACCGCAGCTCCATAAGATGCAAACAATCCAACACAGAACTGACCAGACATTATCTGATATCCCGACACACTGATGAAGATATCAGATGGGTGATTTTAGATAAACCATACTACACTACTCACATGGGTAATCTAGAGACTTTCCAGAGGGAACAACGCTGGATCTTCAGACTCAACTGAAGACTGGAAAATATATAACCTGGCTTACAATGGCATTGGTTCTTTCATTCTCATATAGAAGCACGTCTATATTCAGGAGCCTCCATAAACTATGGCCCTGACCCATGCTCATACTTTGCAGTTTATTTGTTCATAACAGGGGCACCCATTACCCGGTTCATTGGCTTCCATTATTGCCCCACATTCCTTATTATATGTATCAATGACCTGATGCAGTTTTTCTGAAAACAATTTGGGATTCATATTTCAGGACTTCATTTAACCCCAGGTATCGCTTCAGTGCTTTTGAATAACTTACATTGTTCTGCTGAAATAATTATATATATTTTTTTACATGACATATAATGTGGGCCGTGTTACTGAGTCTGTTGACTACTTGAACTTTTCTTTAAAGCTTGGGACCTTGGTTCCTATGAGTCCTGCGTTCTGGCCTGTGCCCTATAATCACGTTTTCGGCATCAAGTAGTCTTTTTACAAGACTTCAATCCCCATGATACTCAGCTCCATATCGGTAATCATTTATGCTCCTCTGAAAAGATGCACCAGGCTTAATAGTTTCACTCTCACCAGGTACACTATTCACGGAAACACATAGAAGAGATTGAGGTATGTGGTTCCTACGGAATCTTTTTGCATAATTTACCCACATAGGGGTAGATTTACAAATGTTTTGTGCTGGGTTAGGGTCACAAATGTCACACAAACCAGCACAAAATGTTTTTATCCTAATTTACTTTCCAGATGCCATCCGAAATAAGGCATTAAGGAGTGAAACATTTTTATTTCTAATTTGTCTTCCGACTTTGCAGCACACATACAAAGTAGGAAACGTCCTAAAGTGTGTCTAAGCATAGTAATTTGCATAGGAATGGTACCCTTCCTTTACTAAACCTATGTAAGACACAGGCTCACACCCTAGCACTATGGTGCTAAGGGATCACTGACATAATATCGATTACCAAAATATCGACTACTTAAAATATCGTTGCCAAATTATCGACTACAATATTATCGACTCACCATACTTATTTAAGAAAATACTAAAATATCGAGTACACAATATCGTCTTTACAAATTATCGTATATGATTATATCGAAGTTAAAAATATCGCTAACAACATTATCGTCTACTCTTAAATTACTATGTAAATGTTAAAATTATCGAAAACAAAAATATAGACAACCAAAATATAGATAATTTCGCTATATCGACTATCTAAATAAATATTTAGATAATATACTTTAAGCACAACACATACATTAACATTGTAATACATAATAAAACACCTAAATAACATTAAAATTTTCCTTCTAACATATACATTTAAAAATAAACATTCCATAAACAATATGAATACATTTCACTACATAAATAATTTTATAATTATTATACATCCTTTAAACCACATTTAAATATATATTTAAAGCATGTAATAATACAAATAAACAATTACTTACTACTAATAAGTTGCTAATTAGCGTTTTCCTTACAAGGAAACAAACAGCCAGTATATAAAAAAAAAAATCAGGTGGACCAATGAGATGCTCACATTTCAAATCAAACCAATGAAATGAAGCAACTAATTAATTGCACACTATAAAAACACTACATTTCAACATCTCTTTCACACTACAAACTGAAAAGAAGAAATAAGACGAAACTCTACTCAACTATTTCCTGAAAGAAGAATTACAATCCTAAAGAAAATTTCACAACTACAGAAAGTAAGTTTTACTCTATGTATAAAGCAACTAATCTACAATTCTACAGCTGAAACTATTTCTATAAATGAATGTACTACACTTGATTTAATTACATTCATTTCTCCTCTATAGATACCTCCTAAAATTACCGAAATATTTTGGACACCCCCACAACTCTAATATTAATCAATGTAAGTATTGTTTTACTTTTTCCTACCGACCTACAACTATTAATTAAAAATAATTATTCTAAACAATATTTTTTCCTTATTTCTCGCCTCTACAGAAAACCACTGAACCATCCAAAACTACCTTCTACGCAATCACCTACTGGACCAAACAAATAAGTAAGTATATAAACCTCAATCATTAAACAGCCTAAAATACGCATCCAGAATGTTACTTTCCCCCTTAAAACAGTAGCACATTCAAAATAATGTATCCAACTATTAACAATATTTTTTTTTCTTATCAACAGATAATCTATCTCCAAGATTAAACTGAAAGCTTGAAGTCAGCTAATTAACATCTTTCAACACATCAAATTAAACATTGTAAGTATATTCACTAAAATGTAAATATATTTAAAATATCTATAACATTGTTGATATTTACAAAATATTTTTTCATCTCCCCTAGCATAATACAGAACAACATGACTGAAGGTGCAGAATTTATAACATCTCAAAAAAATAAAATGTTGTTATGTTATATGGGTTATGTATATACACAAGAAAAGCAAAGTGGTCTGAAAGTGTTTTGGAAATGTAGCAAATACTACTCAAACAAATGCTATGGTAGAGCTATTACCAAAGAAATCACTGTTCTTTCTGTAAAAGAACATAATCACCCCCCCAATATTACAGAGATAGAAGTTAGAAATGCTCTTGAAAACATTAAAGAAGCAAGTACTAGCACTGATAAACCCACCACCCAAATACTCAAAGAACAATTAATTAAAATACCACACCATGCATCAGCACAATTACCCCCAATTGATTGTTTAAAAAGAACTATAGCTAGACAAATAAAACTAACTACCAAGACTTTACCTACCCCTAAAACATTTGAGACAGTAATTATTCCCCCAGAATTAAGCATAACTCACAGTAATGAACCATTTATTTTTTTTGACAACAAATCTCCTGATAAAAGAATAATTATGTTTGCTACTGCAAACAATTTAGTGAAATTACAACAATGTGACACTTGGATGATGGATGGAACTTTTAAAGTTTGTCCAAAACCATTTTACCAGCTGTACACAGTGCATGGATTGTACCACCATTCTAACATTCCATTCATCTATGCCCTCTTACCAAATAAACAGCAAACAACATACATAGAAATATTAACCAAAATTCAAGAAGAAACCAATAATTATTTCCCACAAAAAATAATTATTGATTTCGAATTAGCCATGATCAATTCAATACTAAAAAATTATCCACACACAGCAATCCAAGGTTGCTATTATCATTTTAACCAGAGTCTATGGAGACATCTGCAAAAGTCCACCCTAAGTGTACAATATGCTACAGATAGTACTTTTGCCTACCAGGTTAAAAAACTAATAGCCCTAGCATACGTACCTGTAACAGATGTAGCAGAACACTATAATATTCTAATTGAAAGTCCCTATTACAAAAAGAACGAAGACAAATTAAGCCAACTTCTAGACTACTTTGAGGACACCTGGGTGGGAAGATTACATAGATCAGGACATAGAAGACAACCAAAGTTCCACATTCCTTGGTGGAATGTATACCTGAGTACCTTAAATAAACAATCCAAAACAAACAATAGTGTTGAAGGATGGCATAATGCCTTCCAAGCAACTACAAGCAGAGGAAAACCTACCCTACAAAAACTGCTTGAATCTCTACAAAAAGAACAAAGCTACCAAGAATTACGGATGCAACAATCTGTAACTCAAATAGGTCCTAAATTAACAAAACAAACCAAACAAATGTTTGATCTACTACAAAGTCAAGTAAACCTATACCCATCAACAAGAGGACTAGACTACCTATCACTAATAGCCAAAAGCATTTTATAATTAACATACACACAGCTAATAAATGAAATAGGTCAATACAAAAAACTATTGCAATCATAAATTAATACTATATTTCCAGAAATAATATATAATTGTCAGAAACATTTCATTTTCTTCGAAGAAATATATATGTACAATTAAATATTAATTCTGTAAATATAATATATATAACAATAAACTATAATAACATTTCCCACCCAAATGTTCACAAAATATAACTTACCATTGATGTACCCATACAAGATGAATTCCACCAAGTAAAATGAAAAAATAAACACATCCAATGTAAATCCATCCTCGGCCAATCCAAAAACGTGAAACATTCAAAAACCCGAAAAAAAGGGTCAAAATTGTAACAAACGCTCCAGGAAATCCAGGTTAAAAAAAAAGTGTGATAACTTTATTTGTTCCATTAACTAAAACACACTTTAAAAAAAAATAAAAAAACGTCTCTCTTTTCATCATAATATCCAAACCCTCAAAAACCCGAAAACAATTGAAAAATCAAAATCAACGCTCCATCAAATCCGGTTAAAACTTAAAAAGTGTGTTAACAATATTAATTAAATAAAGTAACACACGCTTTGAAGAAAAAAAGACGCGTGTTGGTCTTCGAAAAACACATCGATCAACATTTACCTGAAAAACAGAAGAAAACATACCCACCCACACAATCACACCCAAATACATTTAATAAATACAATTACATCATTTAAAAACAACACATATTTAATCACAATATTTACTTCGAAAACTACGTCACTACCAGTAAACAAACAGACGTAACTAAATCATTACTAACACGTCAAAAACACCCAAAACATTTTAAATTATCTATCAATACACTATAAACATCCTAACTACCCTAAACATAAGTATTTAATAACACTTAATACTTAAAACACCCCTTACCTTGCTCAACGCGAAGCAGCTTCCAACCGCGAGCTTCCTCATTCCAAAATGACCCAAAATAACATGAACAGGTTACAAAATAATCCCATTCAAATGAAAATCCCTACTTAAATCAGTGTAAATAAATTGAACACATTATAATCATATGAAAATATCACATAAATGTATCAAAATTGTTAGAAAATTATTTTCTAATAAATAATACCTTTAAAAATTATATTCATAATAATTATAAAAACATTATTATTATGATTATAATACAGTAATTTATTTTCAGAACTGTACAAACACTAATAAAATGTTTATATTATTTAACATTTATTTACAAAATGTACATGTTAAAAAAATTAGTTTTCATATAATTATAAAATATAAAAATTAATAATATTAACATTTCCTACAATAATATTATTAATAATCATTAAAATAACATAGCATAAAAACATAATTTTGATCATGTACTAATTATGTACAACAACAAAATAAAAATGAAACAATATTCTTCAGAAATTAAATATGCAATGATATTTTTTATGTATATAGCCAACAAAAACATTATTATATGAATACTGTAAGAATGTTTTTTTGCTAACAATGTTAAAAAGTAATAAATGTTATGTATGTTTTTTTGTTATTATCAATACTTCTGTTATGAAATGTAATAATATGAATACATTTTATTTTAATTTAAACATTTGAAAAAAACACAAATGAAAGCATATTTCCTGTATCTCTACTAATGTATACTCTATTCTGTAAATAAAAAAAGAAATTCATCTGACTAGTTTCTTTATAAAAAATAAAGATTATATAAAAAGATAAAATGTGTCATTTGATTTCATAATTTATAACTCTCACATATATAATGTAGCTAATTTACTAATTTTTAAATGTAAAAATCACATTTTTTATCCTCAATTACATCCAAAAGCATACTTCATTAACACAATACATATACATTCAACACACTTACCCTATACAAATTACTATTCCCATTGCACTTACATTAAAGTCAGGAAAACTGCTGGACACTAACCCTATATAATTTACTATTCCCACTCCAGTTAACATAAACTCAATAAAAGTGCTGGACAGTAACCCTATATAATTTACTATTCCCACTCCAGTTAACATAAAGTCAGGAAAGGTGCTGGACACTATCCCTAAATAATTTAATATTCCCACTCCAGATATCATAAACTCAGGGAAGATGCTGGACACTAACTGTATATAATTTACTATTCCCACTCCAGTTAACATTAAGTCAGGAAAGGTGCTGGACAGTAACCCTATATAATTTACTATTCCCACTGCAGTTAACATAAACTCAAAAAAGCTACTGGACAGTAACCCTATATAATTTACTATTCCCACTCCAGTTAACATAAACTCAAGAAAGGTGCTGGACAGTAACCCTATATAATTTACTATTCCCACTCCAGTTAACATTAAGTCAGGAAAGGTGCTGGACAGTAACCCTATATAATGTACTATTCCCACTCCAGTTAACATAAACTCAAGAAAGGTGCTGGACAGTAGCCCTATATAATTTACTATTCCCACTCCAGTTAACATAAACTCAAGAAAGGTGCTGGACAGTAACCCTATATAATTTACTATTCCCACTCCAGTTAACATAAAGTCATGAAAGTTGCTGGACACTAACCCTAAATAATTTAATATTCCCACTCCAGATATCATAAACTCAGGGAAGATGCTGGACACTAACTGTATATAATTTACTATTCCCACTCCAGTTAACATTAAGTCAGGAAAGGTGCTGGACAGTAACCCTATATAATTTAGTATTCCCACTCCAGTTAACATAAAGTTAGGAAAGGTGCTGGACACTAATCCAAAATAATTTACTATTCCCACTCCAGTTATCATAAACTCAGGGAAGATGCTGGACACTAACTGTATATAATTTACTATTCCCACTCCAGTTATCATAAACTCAGGGAAGATGCTGGACACTAACTGTATATAATTTACTATTCCCACTCCAGTTAACATAAAGTCAGGAAAGGTGCTGGACAGTAACCCTATATAATTTACTATTCCCACTCCAGTTAACATTAAGTCAGGAAAGGTCCTGGACAGTAACCCTATATAATGTACTATTCCCACTCCAGTTAACATAAACTCAAGAAAGGTGCTGGACAGTAGCCCTATATAATTTACTATTCCCACTCCAGTTAACATAAACTCAAGAAAGTTGCTGGACACTAACCCAAAATAATTTACTATTCCCACTCCAGTTATCATAAACTCAGGGAAGATGCTGGACACTAACTGTATATAATTTACTATTCCCACTCCAGTTAACATAAAGTCAGGAAAGGTGCTGGACACTAACTGTATATAATTTACTATTCCCACTCCAGTTAACATTAAGTCAGGAAAGGTGCTGGACAGTAACCCTATATAATTTAGTATTCCCACTCCAGTTAACATAAAGTTAGGAAAGGTGCTGGACACTAACCCAAAATAATTTACTATTCCCACTCCAGTTATCATAAACTCAGGGAAGATGCTGGACACTAACTGTATATAATTTACTATTCCCACTCCAGTTAACATAAAGTCAGGAAAGGTGCTGGACAGTAACCCTATATAATTTACTATTCCCACTCCAGTTAACATAAATTCAAGAAAGGTGCTGGACAGTAACCCTATATAATTTACTACTTCCACTCCAGTTAACATAAACTCTGGAAAGGTGCTGGACAGTAGCCCTATATAATTTACTATTCCCACTCCAGTTAACATAAACTCAAGAAAGGTGCTGGACAGTAACCCTATATAATTTACTATTCCCACTCCAGTTAACATAAACTCAGGAAAGGTGCTGGACAGTAGCCCTATATAATTTACTATTCCCACTCCAGTTAACATAAACTCAAGAAAGGTGCTGGACAGTAACCCTATCTAATTTGCTATTCACACTCCAGTTAACATTAACTCAGGAAAGGTGCTGGACAGTAACCCTATATAATTTAATATTGCCACTCCAGAAAGATCAAACTGAGAGAAGGTGCTGATTATAAGATCACTTAAAATATTAATGAGCTACATCTATTAACTATGAGATATAATTTAATAAATATTAAAAATAAAAAAACTATAGTTGCAATACCCACCCCTATCCCATATTCACCCTAATTTTACAAAAAATATGTACAATATCTTTCCCATCAACTATACATGTATTATAATATAATAATATTTGAAACATTTTTTTTCCACAATATTTACAAATATTGTGCATTTTTTTATGATCTATATTTACACTATTATTTTTTAAAATTACTCCCCACCCTTCTCCCCTAATATACCCACATCCCACCCATAAACACAACATAAATATTGAAATTATATTTTCCTATTAAAATTACATAATTCAATTTCGACATAAGGGGCCTCATGTAGGTAGCCAAATACAGGTTGGTAAAGGTAATTTTTTAATAAATATGCCGTTACAGACGGGTATTCAAACAAGTGTGATTTAGTAGTCCAAAAACCACTTTTGGGTAAATATGAGGCGGTAAATACCGATTCATATTCACCGAATTCCTAAATACCGATTCAGAGTTACCGAATACATAATTAACGATTTGGTAAATATGAAGTGGTAAATATGAAGTGGTAAAAATTAAAATGACATGTAGGAGCACTAGGTAATTAAGAAATCCAAGACAATGGGTAAATAAGAGTAGGTAATTAACACGGATTGAAAGCAGGTGGTAACCATCAACAGTGCAGATAAGCTATCCCAAAATGCAACAGCGTGGACAACATCCCGCTATGTACGTCATTGCAAGGCGCCTACATGTACAGGCAGCAGGACTGAGGGTTTGAAGACGGGAGGAACGCATCTACAGACAGCGCATCACATTATTCCAGCTGACTGATGCAGAAATACATGAGAGGTACAGGCTACACCCGGAAACCATCATGGACTTAATCAGGAACCTGCACCCACTCCTGGACCAACCAATAAGAAGGGCGCACGCCATATCCCCACATGTGCAGGTACTCTACAGCCCACATTTGTTGGCATCCGGCAGTTATCAGGTGGTGACAGCTGCGTTGGGTGGTGTATCCCAGAGTTGCCTGTCCGGTTCCTTCTGGAATTTCCTGGATGCCATGATGCAGAGAATGCACCACTACATCAGCTTCCACAACACACAGGCTGCACTGCAGTAACCAAAAACAGACATTTCTCACATGGCACAGTTCCCCCATTTCATTGGCTGCATTTATGGTACACACATCCCAATCTGTCCACCAGCTGACACAGACCACATCTACAGGATCAGGAAATCCACCCACTCCATCAATGTGCATACCGAATTGAGTGATTTTGTAAATGGTCCTGTGGGTGGCATAACCAAAAGGTGGGTGTATGCTATTTACAACGAAGTCTGCAAGTTGTCGCACAGTGAGGCGGCTTCCAGATTCACAGCTATTGACCAAGCAAACATGGAGAAGGCCTTAGCCGTTATAGATAATAGCTTTAGCACTCTCTCTTCTATGATCCATACATGAGACAATAGGCACATGCAAGTACACGGCGCATGCTATGTACAAGCCCAGATTCTTGCGTGCGTCCTACGAGATATCCCAGTGCCTGTGATTACACCTTCTTTCACTCTGCTTGCAAACGCTATTCATTTAATGTTGAATAATGAAGCTTGCTGGGGGATGTGAGTGGGAATACCGTACATAACTGTCTCGCATTAAGTTGTCTGCTGCAATACTGTTCTTTTTCCACCCCCGCATGTGCGGCGGGATGTCTCCATCTAGCCTTCGATTCCAACCTTGAAAGCAGAGTTCAACAAGTTGAGCAGAATAGAGCGCCATTGTCCCACAAAGATGTGCCTTTGACTTCCTCTAGTGAACGATTTGTCCTTCACGTTGCTCATACGCGCACTGAGATACAGGCGTCTCTGAATACTGACCTCCCCCTGCATTTGGGCTCTTTGATCCAAACTATTATCAATGCCTGGTCCACGACTGGCCTGGCTCATTTTTTTAAACATGTGGGCTCGGGTCTCGTGACCTCTTCCCAAACTTTTTTTGGTGTAATACGGACATTTGTTCATTCACTATTCTAGAGCATCTTTGGAGGTGTACCGCTGCTCCTGGCGCTAGTGGCAGGTGTGCTGCTTTTCCTTTCCATATTCCGGAATGGCTGCTCCTTCTATGCCACACGAGCACCTGTCCCGTCTGCATCTTCTTCGTGATCGGATGCTTGACTTCTATGGTACTTTGCCATTGGCGACTTTGAGTCTGGCTTATGGATTATCCTTCAGGTATTCCAACTTCACCTGCGTACAACCTGTATTACACTGCCTGGATTGTCCCTTTGAATGGCCTCTGGATTTGTGCTTAACCAACATAGTGTCTCCGGTGCCGGATTTCGATCGACTAATGAGGCCCTTAGTGTGTCACGAGTTGACCTGTTCTGGTGTCCGGATCATGGCGTGTGGGGCGGCGCATGGTATCC
Source organism: Triturus cristatus (assembly GCF_964204655.1). Classification (NCBI taxonomy): domain Eukaryota; kingdom Metazoa; phylum Chordata; class Amphibia; order Caudata; family Salamandridae; genus Triturus; species Triturus cristatus. The sequence continues at coordinate 748,033,894 of NC_140581.1, read as the reverse complement.
TGGGTAATTGGGACATCTCAGCGGCAGCCTCCGACTTCTTGTCCAGGAGCTATTTGGAGGAACATTCCGGGTGCCCTCTGATTGTGCTAGAGGCTCCGTTGGTTGGAGAACACGTATGTTCCTTTTCTTTACTTAATTGGATGGCTGAGACTTTTAGTGGCCCTGCAAACGAATTTTTGTTGGAAGCCGTGGCCACATATGCTGCCTATACATTCATGGATTAACTGGATTTTCGTCCATTGCGCCTGTGCTACTGGACAGCACCCTGGCGCAACATTTATTTCTTTTATTTCTCTTTTTTCTCTTCCTGATGGTCGGCTTGAGTTTTTTACTATACTTGCATTGTGTTTTTTTGAATGTTATGCTGCAATTAATTGGACTTTAGGACTTTGACGCTGCATTGGTTACGCCTTGTTCTGCTCTGACGAAACTGAACTCTGCGTTCTCTCTTTTCTTGACTATTACATATTGCTTCGCTCAAGGGGGCGTGTAGTGAGTTCTCCCTGAATACGTGCATACATTGTTCAGTTGGCATAACCACGTTAAATGTTATGTAGCCATATTTTTGTCTTTGCACACGACACTGCGTTGACATCTTCTGTCTTGAATAAACTGCTTACTCGAAACTTCCTTCAGACGAGTGCATTCTGTTGTTCCCATCCCAAGCTCTGCGCAGCGACCTTGGTCTGTACATGCTGTGACACACAGTCTGGATTTTTACCCAATGCATGTGTTCCACTCTAGGTTGTTCGACCCACTCTTTAGCCATGACACACGCGCAGCTGCAAATGCCTGAAAGTTGTTGGTTTTCATGTCACAGACATCAGGTTTATTATTCAGACTGAAGACGAGGCTTCCTGCGAGACGGCTCCTAATGCTCCCGAGATGTGATTTCACTGAGCTTATTTTTGAAGTATGGGGTCCCCTATTCAAGCCTAAGAGACCTTCTATTATAACATCATTATGATATTAGCTACTTAGTTAAGGGAAGGTGATAGTTTCCTTTGTATTTTAGGAATAGCTAAATATCACCTAGGTATTTTCCGAATAGCTAAATACCACCTCGGTATTTACAGATTGGGTAAATACCACCTGGGTATTTACAGATTGGGTAAATACCACCTGGGTATTTACTGATTTGGTGAATTCCGAATCGTGATTACCTAATGTTACCGAATAGGTAACTGTTACCGAATTTTTACGTACATATAACTTACAGATTCTAATGTACCGATTAGGTATAGCTGGGTATTTAAAAACAGGTAAAATTTATTTACCTACATGAGGCCCAAAATGTTCACATATTAGAATTATTCCCAATAAAATATTTATTTATTACTCTATAATTTTGTAACAAACATTAAAATACAATCCACACACTTACACCCTTAAAACCCCAATTCCCTACCATGAAACAAAAAAATAATGTGAAAATTCTTTAGAAAATATTTTTTAAACATTGTCAAAATGAAATTAAATTTTTGACATGTCTAATTCTTTAGTAATAATATTTATAACTTATTATCCAATTTTAGAGTAATCTTTTTAATACACTCCCCACCCTTATACACTAATAACCCTACATCCCACTCATAAAACAAAATTAATATTTCATTTGAATTTGAAAAAATACAATTTCGAATTTTTATATAAATTATTAAATTTCGAAATCTAAAAAATTGCAATTTTTTACATTATTATCTGATTTTACTATAATATTTTTAAAACACTCCCCACCCTTATCTCCTAATAACCCAACATCCCGCTCCTACAAAATATATATAATATATTTTTAAATTTCTAAATTATAAATATGTAATTTATAATTTTCTTTACAAATTCCTATTCATAATAATTTATTATGTAATTTTTTAAATTTTTATCTGATTTTACAGTAATCTTTGTAATACACTCCCCACACTTATACACTAATAACCATACATCCCACTCATAAAAAAAAAAAATTATTTCATTAGATTTTTACAAAATCTAATTTATAATTTTTATACAAATGTTTAAATTTCGAAATCTTAAATATTACAAAATTTTACATTTTTATCTGATTTTACTATAACATTTTTAAAACACTCCCCACCCTTATCCCCTAATAACCCAACATCCCGCTCCTAAAAAATCTATATAATTATTTATTTAATTTCTAAATTATAAATATTAAATTTAGATTTTTCTTTACAATTTACTATTCATAACAATTTTTTATGTAATATTTATAAATTATTATCTGATTTTACACTAATCTTTTTAATACACACCCCACCCTTATACACTAATAACCATACATCCCACTCATAAAAAAAAAAAAAATTTCATTTTAATTTTAAAAAATTTAATTTCGAATTTGTATAGAAATTTTTAAATTTCGAAATCTAAAATATTCCTAATTTTACATTATTATCTGATTTTACTATAACATTTTTAAAACACTCCCCACCCTTATCCCCTAATAACCCAACATCCCGCTCCTAAAAAATTTATATAATTTCTTTATTTTTTCTAAATTACTAATATTTAATTTAGAAATTTCATTACAATTTACTATTCATAATTATTTATTATTTAATAATTTTAAATTATTATCTGATTTTACACTAATATTTTTAAAACACTCCCCACCCTTATCCCCTAATAACCCAACATCCCGCTCCTAAAACATATCATACAATAAATTACTTAACACTATTAGTTATATTTTTAACATTAATAAAGTATTTATACAAATATTATTAAACAATTTACTTATTCAATATACATTAAATACACATTTTAAACAATATATATATTATATTTCGATATTTCTCACAAAACTATTCAATCGATATTATCTTCAAACGATATTACTACATCGATATTTCATATTTCGATATTTTACTAAACACTTAAAACACGATATTACTTACCTCGATATTCTACACTTCGATATTAATGTTATCTCGATATTTTAACTTCGATATTCTTGTTGTTCGATATTATTTTTTCGATATTATGTCCATTTACCGGTGCTAAGGTGTGTGCTTGGTGCATGGCAAGTTAAATCAGTTCCGGCGCTAGGGAGAGGTGAGGAGAGAGCCAAATATCTGTAGAATCCCTCCCTGTCACGCAACAAAGTGCATCATTTTAGGCTGCTGCTCTGCGTTCCATGTCTTGTTTGAAAATCTGGGCCATAGTGTTTTGTTTGTTTGCAGCATCCAAGAGAGCAATTCCATCAGAGTCAGCCTTGTATGACTTTGCTTTTGTTGTATGTTTGAGAAATCTCTCCCAAGATCGGTTTACGGTCTGTAATTAGGCGTGCATACTTCCCCCTATTCTGGGTACCTACCTTCATGGCTCTGTTTGTTTTAAATGTACATTGGGTTTTGTTCTGTTATTCTGTCCCTGTCCCATTGTGCTAGGCATATTCTAAAGCAACGAGTGTCATCACTATTGATGAGGCACTTGCATTTTTATTGGCCATATGTAGAACTTTTTGTGAAGCACTAAAAGTCACAAATACCTCAAAAGAATTTTTGTCTGCCCGGTTTCAATTCAGACCTTATTTGAGCAATCTTCAATAATACCCTTGGATTATACTTTACCTCCATTACTGCATGTATCTAGAGGCCTTCCCAGTTCCTTGTTACATTTACCATGTACCACATAATCCCTTCTAATTTTTAACCTTTCTATTGTTGCATAACACTGTTATGTGGTTTAGACGGACTTTTGAGGGAGTGAGACGAGAAATTATGGTACGGGTAAGATTACCTCTCACACCTCCTCCATTACCAGTGTGTACATTGGTGGTAAGTACTGCTCTTGCTCCTCTCACAGAGGTCAACACACTTCGCCTTAGCAGTATACTTGTACATTGTTGTCATGTCTTTGAATGTTTTACATTTTTAATTATTAATTTGTGTTTTGATCATTTAGTACGACGGTGGACACTGTGACTAAGAAATTGTGGGTCATCTTCTGTATCACCTGGCTTACTTTCGTGAGGCCGGTATCAGGTTTTATAATTGTTATTGGAGAGTGATTACACTACTTTGGTCCCTATGAATGCCCCAGGACCCCATGCAGGGTGGATCATGGGCAGAAACATGATGACCTTGTAAAGGCCGTTTTCTTTCCAAACTCCCTTTCATTTCTTGCTCTTTTAATCCTATCTGCTGGGGGCACCTGAATAAAACTGACACTCATCCAACCAGGAGATATTTTTACTCATACCACTTATTATTTTTACATGTGATAGCACTCTGCCCCTCACTCAAACATATTGCTCATTCAAACTAAAACACCTCTGTTCCTCTCCATTGGAAAGTTGTAGCCCACACCATGCACCTTGCAGCGCAGATGAAATGAGGGAACCCATTGATGAAGTATGGCACCTTTGGATGAGTGAGGGTACTTGTCCTAAAAGAAGCCTTCTCCAACAGACAACCATCTCTTTAGTTTCCCCCTTCCTGTTAGTTATGTACCAGACTTTGTGTGCATTCTATTTAGTCAGGGAGCAGGGCATCACTGGTTGAGTTTCTTATCCCATTAGGACCCTTGTGTGAATTGAGCTTCGTGAGGATTTCCTGGATTAAACTCGAATGCTTCTATGCTTAAAAAGGACAGTTGTCTTAATTCTTCCTACTTGGCTGGGAGTCTCAACATGTTATGTCTCTTTAAGATGTTGCTACTACTCTGGGATTTGTATTGACCTTGGAGTCTTGGCTTTGTGCCCCTTTTGGATCCAAAGGAGTCATCATGTAAGTATTATGCTTCTCATTTTGTAGTTGAGTATGTGGCAGTTCAGTGTGTGCTTACTTGCAGGCCACTGAAATATTTGTGTATTCTTTAAGCTCTTTGTCAGCAGAAGCTCTTCGTGTTTGTTTGAAAATGGGAAAGAATTTAGCAGCAGTTTCTCTCAGACTCAGAGCTTACACATTCTTCTCCCTTTTTAGGTCTCGGCTAGCGAAGGCTGCGCTTGCGCAGTCTCGCTCGCGAGATTTAACGTTTCAGAAGTGGGGCTTTAACCCGCCCCTCTTCTTCCTTCTTCTCCATTGGCTGGCCTCTTAACCCCTTCGGTGCCACGCCCTTTCCCCCTCCTGTGCCGGGCGTTTCCCACGCGGGTGGGTTTCATGACGAGATAGTCTCGTCATGGGCACAGCGTGTCCGTGCTCCATGACGAGACTATCTCGTCATGGGCACAGAAGAGGTTAAATGCTGGTCAGCCATGGAGAAGAGCTTTGTCTCTCCAAACAAGCCCCGTCTTTTTCCGATTCGGGGGCGTGTTTTTTCACTTCTTTTGCTTTTTTGAAGCCCTGCCCCTTTCCGCCCCTTTTACACGTGGTGGGCGTGTTTGTTTCTTTTTTAGCGTCGGAAGATTCGTCCATTTTGTGCGCGGTCGGAGCGGACGTGGGGTCGCCTCTTCCTTGCTGCTGGATCGGCGTTTCAAGTCCGGTGAGTAAAAGCGTTAAGGTAACAATGCTGTTCCTGCTTGCATTTCACATGGTTCATGCGGGCTGTACTATGAGTAACTGTGATCTAGACTGATGGCACCGGGGCCACGTCCCTTACAGAAAGCACTTTGCTCTTCAAGCTTGGGTTTTGTTAGTATAAACTTTTTAGATGAAGAAAGCGCACACACTTTGGATGCAGGTCACAAAGGTGCATTTCTTCTCGCTGTGTGACAGTGTTATGCTGATGCCTCTAGAGGGGGTAAGACCAGGGGGTTCTTAACCACTAGTGTGCCTTCAATTTGATTTCAGAAACTCAACGCGCTACCCTTTTGTTATGTCATTCGCCATATGCAGTAGGTTGGTTTAGTTTAGTTTCATTTGCATGACTTAGAACGCTAAACTATTAACTGGGACAAAAGTGTTAACCAGACACTTTGCAGTGGAGGGTCACAATTTACCAATGACTGGCAAACATTGCTATTATAGCCGCATTGGAACCTGCAGTGAAGGGAGGGCACCCCAGGGCCTATTGTTATTGAAACATTTTGAACCTTTCAGAGTAACAATATTAATCTCCAACACAAGAGGCTGCACTCCCTAACCCATGCTGACACGAACAGCCCCGCGGTGTTCAAGTGGCGAGGGGGCATTTTCTTCTTTTTCAGTTAGGTTTTCTGTTAAATGCTACACCTACATTTAAGCTTGTATACATAAATGCATGTTTTTAGATAGCACTTCTAAAGTTACTTACCAAATGTAATGATCAGCGCATTTGGAAATGTACATCTTTTTGAGAACTTTGACTTATGGAGGGATCGCTATAAACTAGTTACAGGAGAGCCAACGGGACAACCCCAAGTAACTCCACAGAGCAGTCTCTCCTGTGCCAACACAGGCGAAGAAACACAATGTACAGTACAACGTCCAGAGAAAGTCCAATATTGCCCGTTTCCAGATCTGGCCGCTCTCCTTGTGAGGCCGCCTGAGGCTGCTTGAAGAGAACGCACCCCACCATAAACAGCCCGAAACTGATCTCAATGTGACCTCTGAAGGCCTTTAGACTTTTAAACATGATAAAATGCGTGCTGGGGGGATGTGCCACTCTGAGGTACACAAAGCTGCAATTAAACCGGCACTAGGAAGACTTTCGGTACCTGTCCTAAAAGCATTAAATAGCAAATCCGATTCTCGAGATTATAGTACACCCGCATTAGGTTTCTCAGCATCCCGCAGCTTGGGGTAATGACAGTGCGCTTCGGCGCCTCTCGGCGGGCTTTGGACCGCCACATAAAAGCAACTGCAATGCTAAATTCTTGTTTACAGGCCTTTTTCCAAAACAATCACACATAACTTATACTTTTAATATACCAAGTAGAGATGTAAAAATGAAATATTGCAGCTTAAGACAACATTCAATCGCTGTAGCAATGTGCATTTTATAAACCACTCCCCCATAACTGCAGTGAATTTATTTGTTGTGCATTTATAGTGAAATTGCTTGTGATTTCCTATTGCTCTCACAGTACGCTTCCTTCTCAGAAAGCGTTGTTTGGGCGTGGAATACTCCATCATAGCCTAGAATAACGTGGCGTGTTCTGCCACACTGCCAGTGGGCGGCGAGCTCTCTAGAACTAGGGCTGAAGGTTCCACACTGAACCAATACTACACGCCGTCCCCGAATTTCTGCCTCTGGACCTTCACATACTTATAAGGAAAATACAGTGTCCGCTTCTGCTCTGCCGCTTCAGCTGCCCCCCCCACTCTTTCATTCCTCCCTCTCTTTCTGTCTAGCAGTTCTTCTCTTACTGAAAACCTTGACTTCAAGATGGGGTTCTCACTCTCTTTCCTCTACTTTCTTTTATTTGCTCCCCTGTGTAATGGATCCAAAAAAGAACGTCATTTTTGCTGGAAATGTCGTATTTTAATTCTAAGGTGCAGCATCTGGAATAAAAGGTTAAAAATATGAAAAATAACTAAATAAAGTAAGACAGTGATAGCAAACTGGCAAGATTGATTTTAATTAACACCCAAACACATTAGCGCCACTTTTACAGAGTTTGCCAGTGAAGCGCTATTTTTGTTTTCTTGTCTTAGCGTTAAGGTAACAATGTTGTTCCTGCTTGCATTTCACCTAGGTATTCACTTGGGCAGTTTTAGTCTGTGTCCTGTCCCCAGGGGTGAGCTAAACGATATCAAGCTGTGGAAGAGCAAGGCGCCTTTGACCCCTATGGTAGGAGCTCCGGTGCCAGGCGGATGGCGGCAAAGTGAACCTTGAGCCCGGGCGGGCCGTTGTCCATGGCCGGCATCCAATGAACAGATGGTTTCACCGGAAGTGAACAGATGAAACAGAATGCAACGATTAACCCTTAAAGTCCTGTGTGCTAACTATGACCATACATTTTATAATTTGCTTTGATACTGTAAATATAAGCATAATTGTATGTTAAGTTTGAAGAATGTCAAATATATGCGACCTTTGCTAATCCAACAACCGGGGTGGTGCGCCGTCTTTGTCTTGTTTGTGGTGAGGGGAAACATTACTGGTCACATCCACGGCGTAAGCGTCAGGGCCCATCTCATGCTCCTGTGGGAAAGCTGCGTAATGTGTGGACGGAAGCACGCAGGATCCAAAACACTACGAGGCCATGCTGTGTGCTATATATAACATAACAATGCTCAGAAGGGGTCAGGCATCCGGACCATTCAATCTCAGGCCCCTTATCTGAAACTGCAAACAAGGAATTCTGTTCACATATACTCGGACATTGCATGTGTGTGGAAATGAATAAGAGAAAGTACACCTTACAACATAAGATTTGAAAAAAACACAAATCTAGAACTCGCTACCGCAGTTATCGGTTTTATAGCACCATTATTAACAAGTGTTTGACTTGTACATCTCAATGGCATTCAATATATCATGCTCTGGACGACTAAGGGCTCAGCCAGACCTGTGGAATACTGAGCAGGTGATTGTGCAATACAAGCAAATCTAGTGAGCAAACCCTTAGCTCACTGAGGTTATCTTATTGGCTTCTTTAGAAAGACGCAAAACGAACAACTGATGGACAGAATGCAGAGACGGGTGATGCAGGTGGGAATGGGGAGGATTGTTTATATGGGGGATCAATACGTCACTTTTCACAGATCTAACTCAGTTCAACAGTTAGTGGAAGTAAAGTACAGGTGAATAAGTGAATCTGCCCAGAATCACATGTTCTGTAAGTGAGGACGCCGGGATTACAGCCCAGATCTCCCCATTTCACAGACCGAGCGTCTCTTCATTGGGCCTTGGTTCGTCCTCTGGCCCTGCAGCCGCATGTGCCCAACCTGACCTGTGCAGACTGCCAGGCAGCACGACCGCTTCGCCATTGTCCCAGACATGAATGTTTATATTTGTCATGCCAATAAAGCTCTATGCTTTGAATCGGCTGGTAATGACGCCATTACGCGGCAGTGATTGCTGCTTTTGTTGCCTGGGTTTTTCTGCCCCTTTATGGCATTTCCTGGTGCTCTCTGTGCTGAGGCCTAACTCAAGGGGAGAAAAGGGGCCTGCGGGGAGCCTGGGCAGCGTTGGTGGGGCAGCAGCGCTCCCAGCAGGGAGGCCAGGAAGGGATATGGGTCTAATAGCCCCAGCGCTCATGTAAACCTCCCGCCTGTCACCTTTCAGGCAGGGGGCAAACAGAAGGCGCAGAGTGGCCCGGAGGTATGGCCGCAGAAGATGGGCAGGAACCGGCTGCCCGCTCCCCCAGACGGCCTGCATCCAACAAACACAAATTTAATGGGCCGTGAACAGCTCTTAGGGTCTATCATCTCTCCCCGATGGCTCATCAGCAGCGCCATTACCACGTTAAAGCCTGTCCCCCGGACTCCCCCATGCTTTTCATGCTTTAGCTTGCGACAAGGGCCATGAAAGGCAGGAGTGGATGAAGAGACCCCGACAAAGGGACAAGTTAATATGTCAGGGGCCAGCCTCCGAGCCCACCCTCCTAGGGCCTCAGAGGGTGGCCTCGCTCATAGAGGGCCCGGGAGCCCTCACTCGATGGCCTATCCGCACATGGGGTGGTCAATTCACTGTCAAACACACACCAACCGCAGGCAAGTGCACACATCCCTCACAAACAATCAGCACCTTTGTACATGTGCTCCCTGACACAACCACATATCATGTTCTGTACCACTTCCGCCCCAGACGTCGATGGGCTCACGTCAAATAAATAAAAAATGTCTATCCTCACACGCAGCCCAGGTCACGCACATCCTACCAGGAGGTTCCTGGGACCTTGCATTTAGTCACTAGGTTTGTGAAGGTTCTGCTCTCCGAGTTTGAAAGTATTAAAGCTTAGCCCGCTTAACAGCTAACCCGCAGATCACTAGGGTTAACCTGTCAACAGGGCGTGGCTGTTTAACATTTACCCGGCCGGACAGTGAGCTACCTGGAGTTTTTAATGTCACAATATTGTTTTATTTTCCTACTTCTTATGGTCACAAGTTTTTACTAAGTTGTTCCATTAAATGCTGATACGTAACAGTGAAAGAACACGCAGCGCCTTTCATGGTCTTTCTTGCTCTATGTGAGTGGCTCTGTGTATGTGGGTGGCTTTGTGTGTGTGGCTGAAAATGCAATAGGTCTCGCATTTGAGAGTGATTAAGCTATTGACAATGTAAATAACAATGCCGTTTCTTTAAATGTTTTAAAAACAAAAACATAGACAAAAATAATTTCATGAGCAATGCCAATAGCTCTAACTTTAACAATGCAGAGACCGTTGCATTGTAAATGCTTGTTTGAGTTTGTTTCCTTACTCTCTTCCACTTGCTCCTTGAGGAAATGGTGGCCTTCGTAGGAAAGTTTGATGCTGGATTTTTGTTTGACTGACTCGATGTTTCAGAAAACAATAGAGTTTGCATGTCTGATACAGGCTCAATGAGTAAAAGTGATTTGCACCACTGTTGTCTGTGTGGCACTGATTTCTTTGTATTTCTGCCATCACTCACAGGGGCAGATTTACAAGCCCTTTGCAACACTTTTGCACTGCTGTTGCGTCACTCTTGTGATGTAGCGGCGGAGTAAAAAATGCAGCCAATTCACAGCGTGATGCATCAAGGGAGACGCGCCACGTTGTAAAGCCATGCGTCACATTATACCTGCATCAGGTATAATGTATGCAGGGTGGGTGCCCCCATGCAGGAAAGCCTCGTAAAAGTGACGCAGTGAAATCTACAAAATTTCACTGCGCCACTTCTAGTATGCCACTCCGTGAAAACCTTATGCCTGCTTGAAGCAGGTGTAAGGAGTGATGCAGTGTAGTGGGAATAGGTCTCAAAATGCATTGCTGGAGTTGCGCCGTGCTTGCCAGCAATGTGTGACTTTTGCCCTAACACATGTGTCAAAATTTGTGATGCATCTGTCAATCCTTGTTCAACAGCTTGATCCAGATATATTTATCCAGGACCCTACTGTGCTCGTAGGATGGTTATGCACCTTCTACAGGATTAAATAAAGTGAAATGGTGTCACTACCATTTTTTGATTGTTCAAATGTGCAGCCTTTGAGAATGTCTCTGTTGCAAGGTTGGACCAAGCATTTGATACTCTTTGAGGCAACGGCGTGTTGAAGAATAAAGAACACTTATTTGTGGTTTCAGCTGTTAGGAGTACAGGGGAAGACATACAATTTACTAGAAATAAAGGAAGGATCTGTTCTGCAGCAATTATAGCCTTCTTATTTTTAGCGGAGCAGGCTCTGGTTTGTATTGGTAGGACTTTAGCAGTGGTTTAGGTCTGGGTGCCAGGGTGTTGGAGTTTTCTTCTTTATTTGCCTCCCTGGCTCTGAAGTTCAGTGCCCTCCCAGAGCAATTACTTCTCTCAGTGGAATCTTGGTTCACGTCTGAAGCTGATACCAAGAGCATCTCCCGAGAACAGAACAGAGTTCCTCATGCATGTGTCCTGACTATAGTTGACTGTGTCTGGCAATGGCTGTTGCAAGAGAATGGCAGGTCAAGAAGGCTGGAGTGGCAAGGGACAGATTGGCATGAAATCACACTCTGACCTCATAACCCTCACTATCGTCAGTTCCGTTGTACCCCTGATCTCAAGAGAAAAGACGAAGGGGGTAAGGCCGAAAGAAGGAAAGAGCAGGAGGGAGTAGGTCAGGAGAGTTACTACAACAGTTCAGGGAGTAAGGGTTTCTCAGCTGCATCAAGGAACCCGTCCTCCCAAGGAGGCAAACATGGTGGTGGGGTCACCAATGTACCGCAGAGAGAGGGCTCACCCAGTACACAGCACACAAGCTATGCCAGCTTCTTTGGCTTGGGCCTCGAGGTACAATATGCCGTGCTAAGGGGCAAAGAGGTGAGAGGTGTGGGAGCTCATTTGACCTGCAAGCCGCACCTGAAACTAGTCGGGCCACATGGGTGGCCTCAGGGCTCAACCACAGTTCGGGGGACCTATGTCTACTGTCTCCCCTGCTTACTCAGTTCTACCTTGCCCCCCAGCTGCAACACTACACTCACCAAGACTGATGCCAGCAGTCAGATGCACATTAACGATAATGGGGCGACCCAGTAACCCTCAGAACCTGGGTATAATAGTATGTGCAAAAACAATGGTTCTGTCGGAGTATAGACGGACTAACTTAATAGGTGCTGAATACACTTTTGATTATCAAGGACACACACAAACCCAAAGAGACAGGACAGAATCCAAGTCACTTGATATGAATGATATTAATTAATGTATCGAGAGCACCAAAATATTTACATGAGACGTTACATGTCCTATGCGTCACATGCAAATCCACTCAGATAACAAGGAAATTTGAACCCTTAAGTGGCTTATGTATTGTAAATAGGACCTTGTTTGTTGATTATTTTTATGTATTGTCCATTGTACATATTCGTTATATGTGATGTGTTTTGTGCAAAGTATCACTGTTTCACTAATTGTTTCACTATTATTGTGTTTTTTGGTTGGTTTACCCTGTAAATATTTTGGTGCTCTCGATACATTAATTAATATCATTCATATCAAGTGACTTGGATTCTGTCCTGTCTCTTTGGGTTTGTGTGTGTCCTTGATAATCAAAAGTGTATTCAGCACCTATTAAGTTAGTCCGTCTATACTCCGACAGAACCATTGTTTTTGCACATAGCAGTCAGATGCATTCAATGCATTTGATGCCCTTTGAAACTGCTGAGCCCTCCTGTAGCAGAAAGACAGACCGGGCGTGGGAAAGCTCATGTTCTCCCCTGCATGTCCTGTCTCTCCGAAACTGCCTGCCCACGCCTTTCTATGCTGTCCATCGGTGCTGTCTGTTACTTGCTGACACCTTACCCCCATGGGTGAAGATGATGAGGGTAGTGATGCAGAGTGGTAAGGGGTGGGCAGCGATGCAGGGCCCCTAAGGCAGGAAGGCGCATATTGTAGGAGCCAGCAGCAGCACACAGGATGGCTGCCTACTTTCCTTCTCCGTATATCCATGTCTCCGTGTAACCATACACACACCAATAGATCTGGTTTTACTGTGTTAAAGCAACACAACGCTCCACATTAGGGGCATAAGGTACATTTCTTAGTGAGTTTAACCTGGTTCCTGGCTACACTCCATTGGGCTATGCTGAACTTGTGACTTTGACTGAGGTTCGACAAAACCAGATAAACACAGTCGGCTGGCTGTGCTTTCCGGCACTATACGTAGCATGAAACCTTGAAATTGCATAACTTGGATTCTACTGATTGGAATTTAGTTGTTTTGTAGTCAAATAATGAATTCTATTTTACTTTGTGTTACTAAATTGGTGTGGGATATTTCTTGTGTTGTGTTTTCACTTTATCACTATTTAAGTGTGTCATAAAAATGTGCACAATGCCTCTAAGTTAAGCCTAACTGGGTTTCTCCCAAGCTACCAGAGGGTTATGGGCAGGTTCATTCAGTAACTTTTTGTTGTTCACCCTGACAATGATTGTGGCTGTTACTTGAGAAGTGCTCACATCCCGCCAACCAACAACCCATGTTCTCACAGGAGTTATCTTTGACCTCACTTTTCCTGTTCATATTTCTATACTTTTGCCTGGTTGTTTCTTTTTCCTAAAAGCTCTTTAAAAAATCCAACATTAACTCCTATTTGATTTTCGAAGGCGTTTGTTCAAATCATAATTCCACACTGTCAATTTACTGCAATTCTCGTATTCTTGGTCTACCCAAATATTTCATACACTGACCTCAGGTTGTTCAAAATGTTGGTCTTATAAAAAATTACCACATCGTGCCCAATATGATATTGCGCCATCATTTTCTTATTTTGAGAAACTCTTTTCCCAATCACTCTGTCTCTGTATTCTTGCTGAAAGGACCTCTGTATATTCAAATGCAGTTTTCTTGTTTTTGGCCTACCAGGCAGTGTTGCTCTACAGCTGTTCTTCTTGAAATTCCCTTATAGAAACGTGCTTGACCTTCTGGGAGATCTTTCCTCTACCTTAATGCCGAAGCCTGAAGCTCTCTTTTCCTCTTTGTTCATTCATTTTTGTCTATCAACTTGTTTGGCAAACTTCAAACAAGTTGCCTCCTTTCTCAGTAGTCCTCTTTACTTTCTGTTTGCAGGACTGTTTAATGCAAAGACACCTTAGTTGGTAACCCTGCTCTTTAGAAATGGAAACTCAGTCAATCCATCCGTCCAAACTGTTTCCTTCAGCATGCTCCCCATTGCATGTCCTTAGTCTGCAGAGGCCCTCAAGGGAATAGCGCTGTTACGAACCTGGTGTGCTAAGTATATTTGAAGAAGAATCCACGGCTGACCGAAGGTGTACCACTCCACCTATGCCACCTCGCAGCTTTGTATATTAGCACTGCCAATTTGTTGTGTGTTGAAAGTGATTCATGCTTTCACAAATTCCTAACCATATGGTGCTGAATTATTCATTTATAAAGCCCCTGATCGCCCTACTGTGCAATGAATGAGTAAAGCATTGTAAGTTTAGCATGTGAAGTGCCATGTGTACAAATTAGTGAGCCTGCAGTTTGGTGTATCAGATATTTCACCAATCAAGGGAAGAACAAAAACACTGAATATGATTCAAGCTTCTCATATTCTCCTTAATGTAAAACATTATTAGATCAAATGTGAAAACCTGCTTGCAAACCGTCTGTTCCGGTACATCAGTCCATGAAAGATGAGAAAAAAGAAACAAGTAGTATTAGTGAAGTAATAAATATCGAAATGTAAGCAGGCTAATCTTAACAATAATTCCTTGCTGCTTCTTTCTGTTACAAAAACAATTCCCTCACTCACCCTCTCTCTCATTATCTTTAGTTGGTAGTTTAGTTCATTTTTAAGCATCCTTCTTCATGTTTGTCTGCACCCGTCATTAGAACGTAAATGCATAACATTTGAGTGCGGACATTTGTGTCTATCAGGGTGCATCTGCTTTAGCTTTCGCGTGTTTATATGTTTAAATTATAATCAGAACATTCGAGGCATAAATGTTTAACACAATGACCCTCATGGAAACTGCCCAATAATTAAAGGCTGATCCAAAGCTGAAGAAAACTCCTCTTATAAGTTAGACCTATTCACTGGTCCAATTATGTCAACTTGTATATCAGTCCACAGATGAATTACCCTTTTATGGTGGAACACTGTATGATGGAGATTACAATGGCATTTCGGCACAAATAAACAGATATCATTTGACACAGATTTCTATATCCTGCACCATATGAGACAGCACACTAGTTACCTACATTTTTAAAAGATAATTGTAGCTCCTCCTTGTCGTTCTGGCATGCTGATTTGGAATAACTCGATATGACACAATCAAGTAGGTTCATTGGACACTTCTGTATAGAAACGTCCATGCTAATAATATATTCTGGATTTTGACTCCTATTTAGGTACTGAAGCAGAAACGTTAACACTTTTTTGCATATTCAGTAGTAACTGGTCAGTATTTATATGACATGATCTTTTGGAATATGTCTTTGACATGTTAATTTTCCTGCACCATTATCAATGTGCACTTGAAGGCAATAAGCTGTATTTTGCAGTTAATAGCTTTCCATTTCTTTTCCTATGAAACTGATTCACTGCAGATATTTTTTATTATTTCATGAGGCTATCCACATCAATGAACTACTTCTGGAGGATGGCATGATGGCCAGATACTTTGCTTAGTTATTTGGCACCTCATTGGAAAATATACAGAACAACACCCTCCACAACTTCCCCCTGGACACCGCCGTCAAACTCATGGTGGCCGCCGAAAATTTCAACACCTGTTTCACTGAATCCGCTGACATAGTAGCACCACTCAAACCACAAAACAAGACATACCCTTCAAACAGACCAGCGGGTTCTCTCCTGAACTAAAAGCCTCAAAACACAATTGCAAACGACGAGAAAGAATCTGGCGCACCATCATAATACCCAGCAACCGAGCCAACTTCCAAGTGGCTCTCAATAAATATCATATACACCTGAAAAATACAAAAAAGGAAGCCCTATTCACATGCCTTGAAGCTAGCGCCAGCCATAGTAAGGAACTCTTCAGCATCATCACAGATTTCCCCAATCCCTCAGCAACCGAAAACACCATAACTCCTTGCAGGAGCTCTGCGACACCCTCGCAGATTTCTTCTACAACAAAATCGCCACCATCTACAAACACTTCAACCCACAAACAACCAGCGACAACTTCGACGAACTCCTCAACAGCAGTGACTCCACCTCAAGTACGATAATCACTATGTGGGATCAACAAACCAAGCACCACCATTACCATTACAAGCTCCATACACTTAGGAGCACCCAGAGACCCATGCCCTCTACCCCCTGTTCAACCTGGGGAGCATCTCCAACAGTAAGGAACTCACCACCATCCTCAACTCATCCAGTACCTTTGCCTCCTTCCCAGAAGGATGGAAACATGCAGAAGTAAAACCTCAGCTAGAAAGAACTACTGCGGACCCCGAAGAACTCAAGAACTACCGGCCTATCTTCCTGCTCCTGTTTCCAGCTAAAGTTCTGGAGGAATCAATAAACATCCAACTCTTCAACCACCTGGAGTTCAACAAACTCCCGTATCCATCCCAATCAGGATTCTGTGCTAATCACAACACAGAAACCCCCCTAATTGCAGCCACACATGACATACGCTCTCTCCTAGACCAGGAGGAGACTGCAGTCCTGATCCTCCTAGACTTCTCTGCAGCCTTCTACACTGTGTCATACAACACACTCCTACAAGGACTCTATCAGATGGGGATGCAAGGAAATGCCCTTAAATGGATCACTTCCTTCCTCACCAGAAGAACCCAGACCTTCACCTCTTGCCTTACACCTCAGGCCCGAAGAACATCATCTGCAGTATTTCCAAGGGTCCTCACTGAGTCCAACCCTGTTCAACACATACATGGCCCCCATGGTCTCACTGGCCAAATCCTATGGTATGAACATCATATCATATGCTGATGACACTCAGCTCATCCTCTCCCTATCGCCAAACCCCATTAACACTAAAACCAATTTCCACAGGTGCATTACCAGGGTAGCCAACTAAATGCATAAAAAAAACAAATGCCTCAAACTCAACACAGACAAAACAGAGGTACCCATCTTCAGGAGTAACACCTCCACATGGGATGATTCCTGGTGGCCAGTGGAACTGGACCCCTCGCTCACTCCCTCAGACTATGGCAGAAACCTTGGTATCATAGGCGAAAACAAGCTCACTAGGAAGTAGCAGATAAATGCTTTCTCCTCAGCCTGCTTCCTCACCTGCATGCTCCAGAAAATATTGTAATAACTCCCTATCAACACAAGATGCACTGTCACCCAAGCCCTCACAACCAGCAGCCTGGACTACAGAAACTCCCTCTACATTGGCATCACCTCACAGCTACTGAGCAGACTGTCAACTATCCAAAATGCTGCAGCAGCCAATCTCATCATCTACCTCTTAAGAAAAGCCCACACCACCCCCCCCGCCTCAGAGCGCTCCACTGGCTTTCCGTCCAAAAAAGGTGTCCATTCAAATTACTGACCCAACCCTACAAGGTCCTACACAGCAAAGGGCCAGTCTACCTCAACCACTGACTGAAGTTCCACCAACCTGGCAGATAACTACACTCCACCTCCCTCTCCCTTACCCACACGCCCTACTTCCGCAGAAGCAGCGGCCGCACCTTCGCCGACCTGGCTGCCGAGTCCTGGAATAGCCTCCCACTTCACCTCCGGACTGCACCTGCTCTACAGAAGTTCAGATTAGGTCTAAAATCCTGGATGTTTGACTGAGAACTCCAAGCATCAGCCCCCCGTCCCTGGGTACCCTCACGGGTGATAAGCAGCGCCCTACAAATTGTTGATTAATTGGTATATTCAATTCAAGTGGCCTTTTTCAGCAGACAAGAGGACTTTCATTTTATACCAGGGTATCAATGACTTGGAAAAGCCTGTAATGTTCTCATTGGGTGCTGTTGGTAGACAGCATACATCTCCATATTTCACTTGGTACGAATTTTACAAACTAATTTTATGCATATTTGAAATCAAGGAATGATAACCATTTCTTTAAGTGCTCTAATAAGCCACTTGACTACTGTTACAAGCAGAGGATGATGGATACTCATCTACCTATATGTATCGCCCTTCTTGATAGCTAAGATCCCAATCAGCACTACTACTTAAAATTCCTAATGTTTGGAGGGCATGTTCTAGTGGTCAGCTCCTAATGCCAAATGTAGGAACCAATAGCTAATTCAGATAAAAAAGGATTTTGAAAATTGCTCAAAATGTGCCGGTTTTAAAATCATTATAGCATGTAAGGGTTTTCTGGTAAACATATCCTAGTTTACTGCCGTTCCTATTTGTTCTTTTCTGGTTTATATATTTTTGTCCCTGAATTTTTAAGTAATTCCTCCAGTGCTCTTATACCCTTTGGGGTGCTGCTGCGCATTGCAATTTAAAAATTAAATTAAACTAAACCAAAGCTAGGTTTTTAAAGCTAGCTACTGATTCAAACCCAGTGACTTTGGAGATGGAGAATGAACATTGGTCTCAATAAACTGTGGCTTTTCCAAGACGTGCTTCCTCGTTGTAAGCAATGTGTTGTGATCTGAAGTGTAAGAGTTTTAGTAGTGTTTATGTCTCTTCTGACTGTGACAAGTGGTACAATCATAGAGAGATTGACCGCTCAATGCTCTCAATAATATTTGTCAGATTACTCCTTTATATTGTAAACTGTTTATGCTCTGTCTTGTGCCACTTGCATACATTTGGCAGAATGTGAGAATATTTCAGACTACTTTTTAATTATTTGAATCGTATTGAGCTAGTCTGGATTTCGAACAACCTTGCTTTCTTTGTGTATTTTCAATTCAAAGGGAATTCTGTAAGATATGTATGTGATACTGCTGACTGAGTCCATTAAAGAGTCAACTTTGGAAGTAACTAGTTTGGGCAAAATTTGAAGTGATCCTTTGTAGTTTCTGCACTCACTCTAGTGTGTGTCTTTGCCTACATTCAGGATAATCATCTCAGGTATTCTAGGATCAGTTTTTTTTAGTTACACCTTCTTACCTGAATATTTCCATACGCATCTCATCATATAACGTCCTCTGCCCTGTGAATTGCCTTTCCATGCCTGATCACCCTTCCAGAAAGATCAAACAGGAGTCATGTCATATTGTGCAGTTCAGCACCCTAAGGAACTTCCCACTCCACCAAAGCGGTGCATTATACCACTTTGAATTGCCACTCGCCCTTTGTGAACAGGTGTCCCAGAATTGTTTCACTCTGTACATAGGTACAACCTACCTATTGCATGGTGACTTTCTATTTATTTGTCTGTTTTTTTAATGTGGGTGTAAACCAGGAAATACCTCACTCTGCACGTGGGCGAAACCTGTATAATCTGTGATTTTTTTACCTACATGTCTGTCACTAGCAGATACTTGCTTGTCCATGGCTGTGTGTGGTGCATTGTGATTACCATGCTTCTGCTAGAAATTCAACAGAAGGATAGCTCCAATTAATGCTTTTGGCACTTGTCATTGAATTTGGAGTAAGTAGCTGACCACCTATGTTCAGGCAATGCCAAAGGTGTTTTCGTTAATTTAACCATTCTATTTGCATACAGGAATATGTGAAAGATTGCTTCCTGCACCCTTGAGGCCAACTAATCAGTAGACAATGAGTAGTCTAGTAAACATGCAAGAAATATGATGAATACAAGCAGAGGTATTTGGGCAACCTTTGTTTCTTAAAACCCTTGAGAATTGGAAGTTTAAGGAAAAAGTTCCCTCTCCCCTGGTGCTGGATACTAATCCAATGGTCAATGTGCATTTATATTAGTTTCTGTTGGAATCTGGGATCAATATTCCTGCTATGAAACTTGCTCCACAACCACTCTCTATAGACCCTTTCCAAAGCTTACAAAAGATAAACAAAACGTGTCGATATTCTGTTTCTTTCCAATGGTGAAGTGTTAGGTCCCATTAATTAACATGCACCCATGTTTTGACAGGAATCCTAGCCAGTAACCGAAATTTGAGTCATGCAAATGATATTGAGGGTGGCCCACTTTATAATGAACATCTAGAAAACAATTTGCATGCATTTTTCCTATGTGGTCTAATATGGCAATTAACTTGTAAGGGGCTTGGTCATCAAACGTTCCTCTTTTGTGAAGGCAAATCATGTTCCAGTCATTCCAGCTCTCTGGGGTTCTCCCATTAGCATGTGCACAATAATTACATAATTAGAGAGGAGAAGTGGCCCAGCACTTTAACATTACTTTTGATAAAAGGTATACTGATTCCATGGTGCCCTACTGGAGAGGATTGCTCTGATCCCTTTATGAATCTGTTTGCATCTAATGCAATTATTCTTTGACCTTGGCAAATAATATATTGCAGGCAGTTCTGCAACAGAAACGATTGGCACATAGAGGCCGGTTGTCCATTCTGACCATCCTGCTGTCCCAGTGGTTTGGTTTAGTGGCTCCTTCCTGTACATAGCCCTCCCCACTTTGACCTTGGGAATCACCTGGAAAAACAGCCCAACAATATTTCAAATGCAGTAATTTATTATGGTATAATTAGGTCTGTACTTTATTTTCATTAACGTATCTGCATTTAAACATTATTTATTGTGCTTGTCTCATTTGAGTCAATGATGTGTCTGGCTGCCAAACATTCGGTATTTCAAAAATTATACCTCCCATACATTTCCCTCAAGACCATGATATAAAGTTCAGATTTTTGAGGCCAACTGACAAAAGTTTGCATAAGTAGATGGAGTAGTACTTCTGTAGTACCTACTCCACATACACTGAAATGACATTGTGAATTGTCTTCAACAGTGCTGAAATGGCAATGTAGAGGGATTGCTTGGAGCATTCATACAAAAAGTACAAATAGAAATGATTGTACTCTATTAGTGCTTTTACTAAAAAGGTGTTGGCCATCATGGGGCCAATTGCAAAAGGTTTTATGAGTTTCTGAAACAGTACTACTATAGTACTGCTGCACATACTCATAATTTGTTCATTGACCCTTCTCAGTGTATTGATGCCCTGTAATCCCTGGGCGCTTCCTTTGCAGTGAATAGCAGGTTTGTATTGACTACCAAGGTTGTAGTCCAGAAATTATAATTCTTTATTGGTTTATTTTCTGTTTTATTGAGCGATTCTAATTGTCATCACTTAGTATATCAAGGGTGATTTTACAGAGTCTATGATATCATTAATGTGGGCAAGGTGGTATCTCACCAGTGCTTAGTTTGGAAAAACCCATTTGAACATGTCACTCTAATAACTATTCTTGCATGAAAATCTTCATTCTCTCACCTATGGATATTTCAAACTGTTTATCTTATCACTTAAAGTATAGGATATGAAGGTATATTCAAAAATAGTTAATGTTTCAATCATGAAATGGGTTTGATTTGCCAGGACTTTAGAGAATGACCTATAATTCTCACTACCAGACCATGTTATCAAAAGAGTTAAATAAGATGAACACAGAACTGTACCATGACCCAGTGAGAACTCTCTCAGAAAGGTCAACAGCCAGGTTCAAGTTATTAGATCCAATTCCTATAATTGCATTCATCTTTCCCTTGAAGACTCTTGAGACTGAGAAACCCAGCACCCAGCAAAAACAAAAAAGTATTTTGCTTGTGAATAGAGTGCTGTTAGCAATTAAGTATGACTTAATATGATTGCCTTAGTTTCAATGCTGTCACTACTTGGATTGTCAATTCAACATCAGAGGGTAATTACATTTTACAGATAAAAAAAGTCATAACCTTGTCTGAAAATAAAAACATGGAATAAACCTCCATTATACTCCCCTTGCCCCTAGTTTTGCTTTGAGGGACATTGATAAAACCCTCCATTGAAATGGTATGACTATCAACTATGTTTTGGGATAATCCATAAATGCTTTGTGACTGAATTAGAGCTCCAGAATCACACAGCTGTTCCTCTGCGCTACTTTCAGACCCAGACTGATAGTTTGTGGGTGCTATAACTTAGATAATTTACATGATTGAGATGAAGTGCCCAGTGCAGAGGCAGGGAAGGTGTTGTTCCCAAGAATAGATGAGACAATGTGTTCCTAAAGACTAGGGGCCTCATGTAGGTAGCCAAATACCGGTCGGTAACGGCCGATTTTCGGTAAATATGCCGTTACCGACCGGTATACAGACAAGTGAGATGTAGGAGTCCAAAAACCACTTTTCGGTAAATATGAGGCGGTAAATACCGATTCATAGTTACCGAATACATCATTAACGAATCGGTAAACATGAAGTGGTAAATATGAAGTGGAAATAATTAAAATGACATGTAGGAGCACTCGGTAAATAAGAAATCCAGGAAAATCGGTAAATAAGAGTCGGTAATTAACACGGATTGAAAGCAGGTGGTAACCAACAGCTGTGCAGCTCAGCAATCCCAAAATGCAACAGCGTGGACAGCCTGGCAGCCATGCACGTCATTGCAATGCGCCTACGTCTACAGGCAGCAGGACTGAGGGTTTGGCGACGGAAGGAACGCATCCACAGACAGCGCATCACACTATTCCAGCTGACTGATGCAGAGATACATGAGAGGTACAGGCTACACCCCGAAACCATCATGGACTTAAGCAGGGACCTACACCCACTCCTGGACCAGCCAATAAGAAGGGCGCACGCCATACCCCCACATGTGCAGGTGCTCTGCAGCCCACATCTGCTGGCATCCGGCATTTCGCAGGTGGTGACAGCTGCGGTGGGTGGTGTATCCCAGAGTTGCCTGTCCCGTTCCTTCAGGAATTCATTCCCCCATTACATTGGCTGCATTGATGGGACACACATCCCACTCTGTCCACCAGCTGACACAGAGCACATCTACAGGATCAGGAAGTCCACCCACTCCATCAATGTGCATACCGAATGGAATGTTATTGTGAAAGGTCCCGTGGGTGGCAGAACCAAAAGGTGCGCGTATGCTATTTACAACGAGGTCTGCAAGTTGTCGCACAGTGAGGCGGCCTCCAGACTGAGAGCCATTGACCAAGCGAACATGGAGAAGGCCTAAGCCGTTATAGATATTAGCACTAGCACTCTCACTCCTAGGATTCATGCATGAGACAATGGGCACATGCAAGTACACGGCGCATGCAATGTACAAGCCCCGATTTCGGCGTGCGTCCTACGAGGTATCCCAGTGCCTGTGATTACACCTTCTTTCACTGTGCTTGCAAACGGTCTTCATTTAAATATGATAAATGATGTTTGCTGCGGGATGTGAGTGGTAATCCCGTACATAACTGTCTCGCATGAAGTTGTCTGCTGCAATACTGTTCTTATTCCACCCCCGCATGGGCGGCGGGATGTTTCCATCTGACCTTCGATTCCAACCTTGAAAGCAGAGTCCAACTAGTTGAGCAGAATAGAGCGCCATTGTCCCACAAACAGGTGCCTTTGACTTCCCTCGTGAAATATTTGTCCTTCACGTTGCTACTACGCGCACTGAGGAACAGGCGCTTCTGAATACTGACCTCCCCCTGCATTTCGGCTCTTTGATCCAATGTATTATCAATGCCTCGTCCACGACCGGCCTGGCTCAATTTGTGTGAACATGTGGGGCTCGGGTCTCGTGACCTCCTTCCACACTATTATTTGTGTAATTTCGGCATTTCACATTCACTGTTCCCGAGCATCTTTGGAGGTGTTCCGCTGCATCTGGCGCTGGTGGAAGGTGTGCTGCTTTTACTTTTCATACTACGGAATGGCTGCTCCTTCTGTGCCACACGAGCGCCTGTCCCGTCTGCATCTTCTTCGTGATAGGATGCTTGACTTCTATGGTACTTTGCCATTGGCGACTTTGAGCCTGGCTTATGGATTATCCTTCAGGTATTCCTACTTCACCTGCGTACAACCTGTATTGCACTGCCTGGATTGTCCCTTTGAATGGCCTCTGGATTTGTGCTTGACCAACATGCTGTCTCCGGTGCCGGATTTCGATCGACTGATGCGGCCCTTAGTGTCTCACGAGTTGTCCTGTTATGGTGTCCGGATCATGGAGTGTGGAGCGGCGCTTGGTATCCTGGGTAATTGGGACATCTCAGCGGCAGCCTACGACTTCTTGTCCATGAGCTATTTGGAGGAACATTCCGGGTGCCCTCAGATTGTGCTAGAGGCTCCGTTGGTTGGAGAACACGTATGTTCCTTTTCTTTACTCAATTGGATGGCTGAGACTTTTAGTGGCCCTGAAAACGATTGGCTGTTGGAAGCCGTGGCCACATATGCTGCCTATACATTCATGGATTGACTGGATAGTCGTCCATTGCGCCTGTGCTACTGGACAGCACCCTGGCGCGACATTCATTTCTTTTATTTCTCGTTTTTCTCTTCCTGATGGTCTGCTTGAGTTGTTTACTATATATGCATTGTGTTTTTTACAATTGTATGCTGCAATTAATTGGACTGTAGGACTTTGGCGCTGCATTGGTTATGCCCTGTCCTGCTCTGACCAAACTGAACTCTGCTTTCCCTCTTTTCTTGCCTATTACATATTGCTTCGCTCAAGGGGGCGTGTAGTGAGTTCTCCCTGCATACGAACATGCATTGTTCAGTTGGCATGACCGCGTTGAATGTTATGTAGCCATATTTGTGTCTTTGCACACGACACTGCGTTTACATGTTCTTTCTTGAATAAACTGATGACTCGAAAATTCCTTCAGACGAGTGCATTATGTTGTTCCCATCCCAAGCACTGCGCAGCGACCTTGGTCTGTACATGCTGTGACACACAGTCTGGAATTTTACACAATGCATGTTTTCCACTCTGGGTTGTTCGACCCACGATTTAGCCATGGCACACGCGCAGCTGCACATACCTGAAAGTTGGTGCTTTTAATATCACAGACATCATGTTTATTGTTCAGACCGAAGGCGAGCCTTCCTGTGAGGAGACTCCTGATGCTCCTGTGATGTGATTTCACTGAGCTGATCTTTGAGGTATGGGGTCCCCTATTCAAGCCTGAGAGACCTTCTATGATGGCATGATTGTGATATTGGCTACTTGGTTAAGGGTAGGTGGTAGTATCCTCGGTATTTTCCGAATCGCTAAATACCACCTCGGTATTTACCGATTCGGTAGATACCCCCTCGGTATTTTCCGAATCGGTAATTATCACCTCGGTATTTACCGATTCGGTGAATTCCGATTCGTATTTACCGACTGTTACCGAATCGGTAACTGTTACCGAATTTTTACCTACATATAACTTACCGATTCTAATTTACCGATTCGGTACGGCTCGGTATTTAAGAACCGGTAAAATTTATTTACCTACATGAGGCCCTAGATACGAAATAGCATTTAAAAAAACAGTAATACAAAAGACTGACTCAAAAAGGGAATTTGAGATTGGTTAATTAGGAAAACCTTGAAGGGCAGGTAAAATAATAAAGTGCAATACAGAAGGCAATAATATAGGTCGGTTCAATCAATCAGCTATAAAATTCAACAATAAATTGCAATGAAGGTTCATAGTATTTAAAATAGAAGCAGCAATGTGCTAAACATAGAAAGTAGACTCAACACAAAATGTGGAGCAAATCAATAAAGAAACCAAAAGCATCTCTAGTAGAGATTCAAAAGAAACTGGCTCAACCCCAAAATTGTGTCTAAGAATTTCAACTTAAAAAGCAATATAAATCGCACACTCAGCATGGGGTGAGCAAAAGCAACAATACAAAACAAAATCAAAATGCCGCATTATAAAATGTCATAAAATATCACCTTCCTAGCACGATCCTCATAAATGCATAATTCATTTATGCTTTCTGAATGTCATCAAAGGTATCAAAACATACCTGGTTACGTAAACAATGAATTAAATAAATACATAGATACATCAAATGTTGATACTCACAGGTGCTCCAGACCAGCTAATTCTATATACACTGCCCCTGATTTGAAGTCAA
The DNA here is from genome assembly GCF_964204655.1 of Triturus cristatus. Classification (NCBI taxonomy): domain Eukaryota; kingdom Metazoa; phylum Chordata; class Amphibia; order Caudata; family Salamandridae; genus Triturus; species Triturus cristatus. The sequence goes on along the minus strand of NC_140581.1, from coordinate 748,007,973 downwards.
CTGATTACTGAACATTGCTGGGGAATGTTCTACTTCTGGAAGAGAATCCCCACTGGAATGTTCTCCAAAAACAAAAGTATTTTTCAGTTTTTACATAAATCAGGCCCATACTGTTGAAGTTTGGAAATTAATTTAGGATTTGCAGTGTCTCAATAAATAAGAATATAGGCCTTTAAAAAAAATAGGTCCTTTTCTTTTTGAGTGCTTTTAGGAGTGTTATCTTGAGACATGATGCTTCTTTGTAATCTGTTAAACCATCTGATTAAATTCTACGTCATGTATCTGGAGGCCTTGTTTTATTTGTTGTGATGAGAGTGGTTCTGTAGTTAAAACAATGCATGCAAAGGTTCTAGAATTTACTACAAAACTGTCCTCTTTAACTGATTCAGCATAGACTGTCACAACTGAGACAGCACAATGACATTTATCACTTTGAGAAAGAGATATGACCCTATTTTTATTCAGTTGTTTCTGTACTTTTACTGCTTTTAGATAGATTGACAGAAGCACCAGTGACAGCTCCTCTGCAATGGCAGAGGATCGCCGCCCCACTGCCTGGCTCAGAGACAGCAAATGTAAAATAAAACAATGTTCTTGCATAGTTTTATTTTGCACTTGCCGGCTCTTGGACAGCGCTATAGGGAGGGGCGGGCCTAGGCATGGGAGGGGAAGGAGGAGTACTACGTGCTCTCCACTCCCTAAGTGCTCATGTGTGTTTGGCCATCCGTCTCAGGCTGACCAAACACACGTGATCACTTAGGGTTTCTCCAGCCTAGCTGCATTAAGCAGCCGAGCTGGATAAATCCCACAGACTCCCTGGTCTTAGCAGGGCGTATTTTCAGCCTGCTCAGGCCAATCCCCGCGCTGCTCTGCAGCAGGGAGATTGGATGGAAGTGTGTCCCAGGGACTGCTGGGTTCCCAGGAAGAGGCAGCTGGTTGCCAAATGTATGATTTTTTGTATAAATGTACTATATCTAACCCACCCGCATGACCCCCCACACTTTCCCTCCCGCCCCACCACCTTTTATTTGTGCCAACTGCCACTGGGAGGAGCACAACTCACTTAACTATCTTTGTCTTTCTGTTACCTCAAATTCAGTTCCAGCTTCGCCCATGTTCCAATGGCTGACTGTAACCCAGCTTGAAAGAGAAAGCTTTTCTGTTTTGGAATAAGCAGTTAAAATGACAGATTTAACTCATGTTTGCAATGCAGCATGAGTGCTGACAAGAATGAGAACGTTTGATTTCTACATAGATCGACATACTTCTCCACTGGTTCCCTAAAATGCCTACTCACCACGTTTAATATCTGACATTTCGAATGCGTGCTTGCAACGCTGGTAAATGTTTTGAAGGGGACATTACACAAGCACTATCTTGTCTCCCTTCTGATTGGCATTGTTATTATGCTTTATCATCAGCTGAGGAATGCTCTCTGACATTAGTCTTATCGACGTCTCCAATGCAGATATCTTGTCGACATTTAACGAGTTCAGAAAGGATATCAGCATTAATTTCATGCTTCCATCTGATAGAAAGTCAAATGTGGTGATATCTGAACATGATTAGAATTCCTTTTTGGAACATGTTTAACATACTGGATTAAGGTAATTGGAATCACTGAATCTAGCACAAGCATCCTAGAATATAATCAGTTCTATGATTTAACCTTCTCTTGCACCCGAGGGTTGTTTACCACTGTCTGAAATGGCTGCTATATCATTTTCAGAGTATAACGTTTTTAGATTTATATCTTTAAAATGCATACAATGTTTAGTACATTTTTTGGGCTCCATGTTAATGTGGGCGAGGCAGAGGAGAAAGGATTTATAAAGGACTGACTTTCTAAAGTCTTAGAAATGGGGTTTCTGGTTGGCTAGGGAATGCACTTAAGCCAGACCGAACCCACCACTCTAGTCCGGGTAAGAGAGTTACACACCCAAGATAACCCCTGCTCACCCTCTTATTAGCTTGGCAGAGCACTCAGGCTTATCCCAGAGGCAATGTGTCAAGTGCTTGCCCAACACACATACACACACCAGTAAGACACTAGGCACACCACAAAAGAAACTCCACTCAGGGTTATTAAAAAATGTCTTATAGTGTATATAGAACATGTAGACCATAATCACTTTGCCAACTAGGCAATTTTCATGACCTCACGTAGATCATAAAGCACTTTGCAGTATATGTAAAATACATTAGACCACACTGACATAAATCACAACTGGCTTGCCAACCAGGCAAGTGTCATGGCCAAAACACTGAAAACATTCCTAAAGTATGCTTTAAGTGTGGATTTGGGGGTCTCCTCAGAACACCACCCAAAGGTGCAGGGTCACCCTTCGTCCACGGGTTTGGGATACAAAAGGAGACCAACACTGGAGTATGAGAGAAAGGATATTTATTCAAGCCTCATGAGAGAGAGTGCATTGGCAACAGACACCCATAGCTGTCTGGGGAGGCAATCTGCCAAGCACTTTGGTTCCACATCTTATATACACCTCATCCCCACCCCCTGCGTGTACAGTAAAGAAAGAACACCATGATTATGCAAAGGGGGGATGTGTACAGTAAACTATGAACACCATAATTATACAAAGGGAGACGTGTACAGTAAAACAATGAACACCATAATTATACAAGCAGAGGTCAATCTGATAAGTTAGCAGATGGTCACTGTTGACAAGCATCTGTGAAACTCACTGTCCGACTGGTTGAGCATGGGTTGGTCAGATTTCGGCTGTCCGGGGCACGAACAAGGCAAGTCAAGAGTGAAGCCCCAGAGCGTTCATGATGCAGAGAGAAGGTCAGTGATGAAGGGTGGGTGAAACACAAAATCGCGGAGTGAGTGGCAAGATAACAGACATACTTTTCCACAGGGTACAAAACGGCTGAGCGAGTGTCAAGATAAAAAATACAATTTCCACATACGGAAGTTCATTGTTCAAAGGCACTTCCCCTACACACCCCAAAGCTGCTCCGGCTAGAAGAAAACGTTCTACTGGTTTCCGCAGAGCAGGCAACTGGCACGAAGTACCCAGGTGCAATGCGGGGAAATATTACTGGCAAGGTTTCTTCCCCCTGGAACCAGCACCTCGGTGCTAACCATTCGTGAGCACAATGTCCTGGTGTACTCGCGCTGATTAGCCTGATGGGGCGCTGAACCATACTTTATTTAGCAATGCGGTGGACTGAATGAACTCTCAGCACCCTCGGTGGAGGTCCATCTACGGGAAGGGGTGGAACTCGACTACAGCATCGGGAGCCCCCCTCAGCTCTGTGAGATGAAGTGCGCAAGGGTCTTTGTGTCTTGTGGCCCGTCGGCCTGGTGTGGTATGGAGGCTCCTGCTTCCTGTGGCAACGCCTTCACCCAGGTGTTGTTGGCTGTTGCCCTCTGTTCTCTGCCTTCTTCCGGGCCGTATTCACAGTGATCATTTCCTGGTTGCCGCAATGAAGGGGACTCCTGCCGCATAGGTTCCTGCTGGGCTGCTGTGCCACTTTTCGTACTTTGTAGATCTTCTGCCTCACAAGGCAGCTAGGTGGGCGGCATCAGGGCTTGATCATGGAAGGGCAGAGAAGCCCGGGGCAGCTTTTTGAGCAAATAAAGCATCTGGTCATTCCAAGATGAATGCATGAACTCCTCCACCGCGCAGGGGATTTCAGAACGGCACCAGGGATTTCAAAATAAAATAAAGCACCAGAAATTCCAAAATAAAATTTTGCAACAGAATGAAGACTTTGATGTCCCTGAGTCTTCTAAAACAGGAGGCCAACACACACAGGCCATTGGTGATTTCTTTCCATGCAGGATACCACAGCAGGGCAAAAAGAGTCAGTTTCTTTTCCTCCACCATAGACAGAAGCAGCAACTGCAGGCCAACCCACCCCTCACACAGAAAAGGCAGCACCCCTTACACAGTCCTTTCACTCTTCTTCTTGGCAGGGTCCTCTTGTTTCCTGAAGTAATTAAATGTCCTGGGGTTATAGGTCTAATGCGTTTATCACATTTAGTCATTGTGATCGTTGTAGCAAGGATCTCTGAACCAAGTCCAAACCAGTCCTGGCATCTTTGCTCCAGCACAACTGCAGAAGGTGGAGACAGCATTGTGAAAAGGAGACACAGCCTATTCAGGTGCAAGCAAAACTCCTCCCATCACTCTAAATGTAGACCAGCTCAATTCAGCCCAGCGATGAGTCATCCAGGCAAGGTAGGGAACACCTCAAACCCCCGCCCCCCTTTGGGACTGGCTACAGTGAATGCACATCCATAGTTCCAGTCACTCCAAAACCCAACAGTCAATACAGAAACTGCAGGGGCACACAGAGTGGTTAAACAAGAAAAAAACTACCTTCTAAAAGTGGCATTTTCAAACACACAATTTAAAAACCATCTTCCTAAAAAGATGTGTTATTAAATTCTGAGCCACAGAGACTAAACCTTATTTCTCCATCCTGTCCCAAAGTAAAGTTATACTTGTAAGATGTTACAAAGCAACTCCCATGTAAGCCTATGGGACAGATAGCCTTTCAATGGTGAAACAACTAAATTGGCAGTATTTCACTATCAGGACATGTAAAATACACCAACACACGTTCTACCTTTCACATAAACTGCAACCTGCCCATGGGGGTATCTTGGGCTTGCCTGAGGGGTGCCTTACATGTAAGAAAGGGGAAGGGTGGGGCCTGGCAAGTGGGTGCACTTGTCAGGTTGATATGGCAGTTTAAAATTGTGCACATACACACACTGTAGTGGCAGGTCTGAGATACATTTACACGGCTACTCAGGTGGGTGGCAGAAGCAGTGCTGCAGGCCCTATAGTAGCATTTGATTTACAAGCCCTGGGCACATACAGTGCACTGTTCAGGGACTTACCAGTAAATCAAATATGGCAATCATGGATAACCAATCATAATAAATATTTACACAGGAAGCGCTTGCACTTTGACACTGATTAGCAGTGGCAAAGGGCCCAAAGCATCTAAGCCTGCAAAAACTAAATCCATCACAAAGTCAAAACATGCAGGAGGTATAGGCAAAAAGTCAGGGGAAACCACGCCAAGGATGTCAAGTCTAACATGAAGACAACCATCTCTTCATTTCTCCCTACATTCTTAAGAGATAAACAGGACATCTCAGTCACGTCTCTTAATATCATCTGTAGACACTCTACATGCATGTCCTGTTCTACTCTCTGTCTTCTGTGGTCACCTAATAGCATTACCCTCCCAGTCCCAACTTCACTATAAACAAAGATGCTTTTTAATTCTGAGAGGATTCGCCTTTCTGCTGTTGGTGTGAGGAGCTGTGTCAGTATTTTAATACTTACATGATCTATTTCTGTATTAAGCATGAGAAATAAATACGCCTTGACAAGTGCACCCGTAGAGGCTGTGCGATTAATTTTGTCCCAACTTTGTTGATGGGGAATGCTTTTCCCACATGCACATTACATTGTCTAATACAAATTTTCTGAGACTTTGCTTCTGTTGTTTAATTCATGCTGTGACTGTTCCTAAACATTTCCTCATTATTCAGTCCTGTTTAATAGTTTATTATTCTCATAATTTTTTTATAATCTGTGGTACAAGTAAACTCTTTTAAAAACGTCACCCCATAAATTCAAACCATTTTTTCTAACACTGTTTTTAGGTCTCGCCTAGCAGCGTGCAGGCGCTGCATAGGAAAAAAGACCTTTTGTAGTCGATTCACTTTTTGCCCTAAAAACTTGCACACGTTGCATTGCTTTCAATGGCAACGTGTGCACGTCTGGCGATTCCCTTGCGGGAGCGAGCTTTGGCGCCATATGTTTGTAATTAACTTGCAAACACATGGTGCCCCTGGCTCGCTCCCGCAAGTTAAACGCTTTGGTTGCTCTTGGCCCCCTCAACCCTCCCACTTTTAGCGTGAGGCGCGTTTGCTCTTCTTTCTGCCACATGAGAGGTACTGCATACTCTAAAAATGCAGTATTTTTCTCCTGCTGCTCTGTAAAACAGACACTTGTAATAGAAGCTTTCTGAAACCCCGCAGGCAATTGCAAGGCGGAAAAGAAGGTCAGCGGACGCCGCTCATTGTGAAGATGTAGCTGCAACCGTAACCCACCAATGACAGATGCCCCAGGCCCCTCTCCCTTCCCCCAGAACCAACAAGCCCAAACAGATGCAGGTGCTCTCCAGCGCAACTTTCGGCTAGACGTCTGTGGCATTCAGATGCAGCGAGCGGCACATTGTGATAGGAACCGGGGACGCGCTGGAACCATCAAAGCTGTCAGCAGTTGCCACCCGGACACTCCATCAAGCCGGACTCCTGAGTCTCAGCCCTCGGTGCATCACGGCCGGTGAGAAGAACATGGTGAAGTGGAAACAAAAGACAACAAGCCTCAGCACGGAGCGGCAGGACGAATCACAATACTTTATTAAAAATAATGTACCAATCCCTTGGTAACAGAAGCAGCCGGCGCGTATTTACACAATCAGGCTAATAAATATTCAGCCCAACTGGTTAAACTGGGTACACAAAGAACTGTCACAGTGGAAACAAATTTGGAAATGTAAGAGAACATACATCTGTTAGCAATACAAACAAATTTTGCGACAACACCTGTTACTTGCATGTATGCTCATCATTTAATTGATTATACAAGTTTTCAGTCAAACAGAGGATCAGTAATTCAAATTAAAGCCAAAAACATCACAGTATCAACATTTTCAAATGTATATAGGTGTAAGGTACGTGATAGGTGCGGGATTTTGGGATTAGTGCAGGGCGTTGTGAGGGAGGGAGGTTGTGAAAGATTTAGGAACATCCACAATTCATTGAAGAACCTAACCTGCCAGATAAATGGCCACAAAACTTAAATCAAATAACACAGACTAAGACAGCAGTTGTACATTCACTGACAATCTCCTGTGTTGATTGAAGATAGGAAAAAGTCGACGTTTCGACCCCTGTTAGAGCCAGCAAATTGGTGATGAGCATACATGCAAGTAACAGGTGTTGTCGCAAAATTTGTTTGTATTGCTAACAGATGTATGTTCTCTTACATTTCCAAATTTGTTTCCACTGTGACAGTTCTTTGTGTACCTAGTTATACCCGAGTCCAGTGGTCTATCGGGTTACCCCATTAATACACAACTGGTTAAACTGGCCTGCAATTCCGCTGCGAGGGAAAATCTGGTGGTCAGGCAGGACCCGTGCAGGGGCAAACAAAAGCACGTACATGTCACAGGCGGAGGGCAGTGGGGGACCCAGAGAGTGGGCACAAGCGAAGGGTCATGAAAGCATGTTAACAAGGGCAGCCAATTCTGAGAACATTAGCACTGTCATTATGCTGTTGAGCACAGCTCTCATTACCCACATTGGGACTCACTGCTTCATGTGCCACACCCTCTCGGATTCTTTGGCAACACTAATTTAAATCCCTTGAAGTGTCGCATCCGGCCTGAGACCTATGTCAGAGGAAGCTGCGCACGTGAACTGTGTACAAATGCCAGTGCACAGAAGAACAATGATATTAACAGTGCAATAGGATACATTAATGAGTGCGCGACCACCCTTGTACCCTGCCACTGTGCTGTCCAATTAGGCTGGGCACGTTCATTTCTCTGTGAAATACCTCTATGGAGCTCTAAAGGCAGCACAATCTAAGCAAAACCTTACTGGGATCCTTTTTATCTTTTCTTTTTGTTTTTTTCAATCTTTGCTTTAATTAACACAAGTATTCACATGTTCATACTTAGAAAAGCCAAGTCGTTGTGCTTTCCTAATATTACATAATGCGTTTTTTCGCTGCTTGGATTTCATGTGCACTTGCAGTACAGCACTTCGAAACCCTGGGATCATTCTATAAAGCAAAGTAAACCTTGGCGGTCTCTCAGTGGATTCCCCACAGACATATCACGATGATGGCTCAGAAACAGATGCAAGGCAGGGAGCGTCTGCCCACTCTGTGCAGCGTTCACATGCTGTTTGTGCACAGAAATAGCACAGTGGAAGGAAAACAAACATCTGGCTGTAGGACAGCGGTATTGCTTTCAGTAGCATTCCTGTGACTCTATTAAACAACTCTCATACTCCAAAAAATAAACCACCCATCTGCCCTTAATGTTAAAAGGATAATGTAATGTAGTGCTATGTACCAATATATCCTGATTTAGGCTGTTAGAGAAGAGATTGTGTCCCTCACACATGCCCCCGATACAGTGGCGCAACGTAAAATGAAGGCTCAATGTGATGAAGCGCTTCGACGCCTCGTCAGGGGTATTATGCGCTATATAAATGCAATTACAATGATATTCATTGACCTTTGGATGAAAGAGGGCCCTCAAGGGCTTGGGGGCCCTCAAAAGGAATTGTCCCCCCCGCACCACAGGGGCCTATGTTACGACCCTGCCCTGAAACAAGGCTGAGAGAGGATATGGAGAAAAAGGCCCTCATTGTAATTTGCGGGGTAAATGGATGGTAAATACCGCACATGTTATGCATGGCTACCCTGCGCACGTCATTTAGGAGTCCCCAGAGGTCGCAGTTTTGACCCCTGGATTCCCCCTTACAACCCCTGGCACAGACATTGCGACACCTGGCATAAGAGGTCATTGAAGCAGAGCCGGTTACATGAAGCCTTTTTAAACTTTCTTATGCTGCAGCAAAGTTTGGCTGACAGGAATAAACTCAGCAGTGAAACTGACCCTTCAAAGAAACAAAACCTTACCACCGTTACTAAACTGGGGTCCCTGTTATGAGCTGCTTTTGTAGCGTGTTTCGGAGGGGTTCCCTGAAGCGCAAATAACAAGCTTTGGCATAGCTAATAGGTCTCACTTTGGGGCCTTATAAATATTTAGTTATGCAGCACAATATCCTTCCTGTAACAACATCAACTGGCTAAACACTTATAAGGTCCCAAAGGCGAGACCTGTTGGCTATGCCAATGCTTGTTATAAATTGTTATTCTGTTATCTTATTTTAGACTCTTTCTGTCCATTGGTTGCAGGCCATTATCTACAGAAATGCCCATTTGATATGTCAGCCTTTTTTAGGTGTGTCCTAAACACAGTTTTTTCAGTAATGCAAGCCTCATGCAATCATTAAAAATGTTGCAAACTACAAAATGCAGAGGTACACACATAGAGGGGTTTTGGATAAGCCCTCGTCCTCCACTGGCTGGTCTGTTCAACGGCTACTCCCGTTTTGCTTCTGCTCACCAGAGAATACAGCACGGTACAGCGGGCCATCCCATTGCAGCCTTTGGCGAATGTGAGTGAGGGCGTTCCTCCCTGATCACATGTGCACATCCATCTGCAAAGAAGGGCACTGAAGTGGCCGGGCAACCGAATCAATGTTTTTGCTTTCCATTCTTTATCCTTTTTTAATTAACATGCCCTCTTGTCTGTTTAATCTATGTCTTAAGGTAACAGTAACTCAAAGCCACTAGTACCGTTCGATAAGAATCATATTTTCCGTGTTGTGATTTCAATCTAAAATGAGATAGGTTCTCTACTGGTTCCGTGTACACCCGCCACCTAAAAGCCTCCATACTAAAAAAAAATGCTAACTGTTTTTAAATGTAACCTTTTTAATACAAGCATGTGGCCATCATGTTTAGGCAGCAACGTGTTTTCCTTCTTTTTGTTTTAGTGATGTATGCTTAAAATAAAAAAGAAATACACAAATGCATCAGCTTGGCAAGGCCTGATCCATTGTTTTTGTCAGTGCTTGTTTTTGGTCTCATTTAGAATAGTCTGTCATTTTTGTAAATCGGACAATGCAGCATCCCAATAACTTTGAGCTTGTCCGTTATCTTTTAATCGTGTACTGCTATTGTCCAATCTCTAAACTCTCAGAGCTATTACATTATTCTTTCATAGCGCACGTTGTCACTACAGCTAAAAAACAGCTCCAGGGACTGCAATAAATGAATAATTAAGCATTCATTTATACAAGCAAACCTCTAGGGCTCACTGGCATTGCAAAAATAAATCGCTTACTATTAATTAACTGTCTACGTGATCTCACTGACATACAATTCAAATAAACTTGTAAAAACGCAGTACACATTCAAAAGCGCTGTTTGCTAATTTAACTAAGACAAGAAGGCTAGCCTCAAAATACAATAGAAATCAACGTCAATTACAAACTGCTCAGATCAATGTAGAAATTGCAATTTGTAATGTGAAGATTTCGCGAGTAGGATTGGTGGCGTTCAGCTGGTGAGGGGGGAGACTGTGCCAAGAAAGTCATAAACATCATTATTAATATTTAGCATAATAAACAAGCATTTGCAATGCAGTCGGTCTCGCATTTGTGAAAGTTAGACCTAATGGCGTTGTAAATGGCAATGTTTTTTACTTTAGTTTTTTTGTTTGCAGTGATCGATCATATTTCCATAGCACTGTAACCCTTCGTATGACCTTGCGGCCCTGGACAACCAGAACATGGGAAATAGGTTAAGAGGTAGGGGAGGTGGAAAATAAATCACACCAATGGAAAAAGGAACTCTAAAAATTGGAAAGGAGTTGCTGGAAAGGGTCGGGGATAATGTATGATAGGAGAGAGCGTGATACCAGAGCAGGATATGTGCGAGAGAGAAATAGAGAGAGAGAAAGAGTGTTTAGAGAGAAGTGTGTCTAATGGGACATAGCTGTCTTTTAGACTCTACATCACGAGACAGACTAGCACCCGGATTGGCTACGACTTGCATTGAAAGTGAAAATTAGACATAGTAACAATAAATCTGGTGATGACTCTGTCCTTGTGTTAAAATTGTTCTTTAAATGCTTAGGGAATCAATAGAACTTTGATGGTTCAACTGCTCAACTGGTGTTGTGATGGGGGCCTCCGCAGTGACCTCTGTAGCAGGGCTGCCAGATTTAAATGGCAGCCATTGTGGTTGGCACTTTCCTTCCAGAATGTGGCTTCAAATGCATAGCGGGAGGAGCTTCCAACAGGAAAAAAACTGGCTGCAAAAATGATATGCTGCAACCATTACGTAAATTAAAAAACAAAGCCCAACCCAATCAGCCCACAGGACCTGGGTGTATAAATAATAATAATCTCAATGCCCCGTGGGAGTCTGAAATAGCGGCAACATTCCTACCTCAATCTGCGGTAACCTGAATTAAAAAGTCTATTTTTGATTGAGATGAATGCAATGTGTTGGACTTCATAATGAAACATGAATCGTTTATATATATTTCAAACATGAAGTAGGTGCAGAACATAAACTTGCCATATAAAGTCAAAGAGCGCAGAAGACACAGTGAAAGAGAAGTGCATAAAGTGATAATAAACAAATTTTAAAAAAAAAACAGCTTCAAGTGTTTATCTCTGTCTTCTCTATACTAACAAGTAAAATTCTGTTCAAAATCACTGTTCCATTTTTTCAACAATGTAAACACTGGCCAGAGGAACCTAATGTTGATATTTCGACCATTATTGCAAACAAGAGAATGCACAAGACCCATTCAGAAACAAAATGCTTGTGTACCTAGTGTGGAGTTGAATACAATTAATCTGGAATTAACTCATAATGTCAAGATCATTGTAAAGACTCAGGGTATTATTTCAGAGGACAACCATATAAAATGACACAAAGAGTAACCTATAGTCAAATATCGCCCATTACTGATATTATTTGGTCCAAAACAATATCAAATATCACTGTGATATAAAGTGTGGCCAACCAGAGAATCCCACAACCCACAATATTTCCCAATGAATATAGTCAGTCAATTTCAGTCAGAGGAATAATCAAATAAAAATGACTCTCTTTTGGACACTGGAAGGATGAAAAGGTGAAGAGATCAGCTGAGACTGACTATGAATAATAGAGATTTCTGCAGTGGAAGCCTTAACGAGTCATCTACTTCACTTTACCCTCCTTGATTACCGTTAGTGCACTGACAGAGTCAAGTTCCACTTCACATTGGGTCAGCCCTGAGCTGATCAGAGTGGAGACAGAAAAAAACAGGAATAGGCTGACAAACACTTTCAGGGCCTCATTTATGAAAACTGGTGAATCACTGCGTGTAAAAAGCAATGCAAACGTTTTCATTACACCCTCCTTGCGACATGATGGATGCGTCATATATACTGTATGGCGCATCATGTCACCAGGAATGACAGATACGTCAGCGCAAAAGTGACACATTGCTGGGGTGTGTCTGAAAACAGACGCAACTCCAGCAATGTGTCCTTTCACATTGGGAAAGCCACATGTGAAAGGGCCTGACTCAGTCTTATGTCTTCTGTGAGGCAGGCGTAAGATAAAGATCATAGATTTCACTGCACCACTTCTACGAGGCTTTCTGCAGGGTAACACCAAACCTGCATACATTATACCTGATGCAGGCATAATGTAGCGCAGGGCTTTACAAAGTGACACATCTGTTCAGATGAATCACTTTGTGAATAGGGCGCAACGTGGCGCATTTTTTATGCCGCCGCTGCATCACAAAAATTGACGCAACAGCGATCTAAAAGTGACAATGGGGCTCATAAATAAGCCCCTCAGTACATTATGTGCAAATGATCCCATAAAAGAGGAAATAAAGCATGAAGCACAGGTGCACATAATCATAGTGATCTGCAGGTGTGAGTCCTGGTGACGTTGGAAATGGGCAGTTTCAGACTGCAGACACTCCAGCCAGCCAGTGGCAGCAAAGTGAAACTACTGCAGGCTAAGAAATCCCAACTTGTGAACTGTCCTGTGTTGTGGAAGCCCGGCATAAATGATATTGCCACCAGGGGCGCAACTAGGTCTTAACTTCGGGGGGGGCTAACATGGCAAACAAAGGGGCGTGGTTAACATGTTAATCAATGGGGGCGGGGCTAAAATGGCAGACAATCAGGTTCGGGTAATGCCCAGGCCAAGCTGAGAAAAAGAAGTGGCAAATTCTGCATTTGAAACTGGACAACAATCAGTTTTATGAGAATTAAATTGGAGAACAGAGGGTAATGTGAACCATGTATATAATAACAGACAAGGGATTCATTCATCTTGCAATAAAGTGTCACTCAAGTACATTATATTGTCTCACAACGATATTATGTAGACGATTAAAATTACACCCTTTTTTCTAATGGAGTGCCCATGAAACTGGGTCAAAAGAGCCCAGAACAACATACTACTCTCTGAAAAACCTAGACTGTTCACAGATATAATTCACACAAAAAAGGGGACTCTGTCCACCACCCAAAGACACAGAAGGAATTTCAGATTTTGCAATGTGTCCATTTGCAGTGTTGTTACAAACGATAGCACCAACAAACATTAATTTATTGGCAGTACAGACATTAAAGCATGGTGCTTTAATGTATAGGCAGTGGAAGTAGGGGTGGGTGGGGTGCTGTGCAGCAGGACCCCCATAATAACCATGCTGGAATTCAGAGGGTGCATGAGAAATAATAAAGCATTTACACGTTACATTTTCTGTTTTTCAAAAGACAGGTCAAATGCCAGGCTCTTAACACTGCAAAAAATACAGAACTTGGTAATTATATCCCTGTCACAAAGTTCCAATCCTCACCTCTTCGGCTGGTGCAGCTCCTATTGTAATTGCATTTATATAGCGCTCACTAACCCTGACAAGGTGATTACGCGCTTTTTCGGTGAGTAGCACGATACTCTGGAACCCATAGAGGATCAGTGGTGAATTAGTATTGTGAAATATGAAAGTAAATTGAGTGGTGGATATGTTAGTCTGTTATTTGGATTGAGAAGGATAGTGGAGGGATAGAAGAGGGAAAAGGTTTGCATTTATATAGCACTTACTTCCTCATATGAGGTGTTGAAGCGCTGTTTGGTGGGTAGCACGCTACTCTGGAACCCAAACCGGATTAGTGGGGAACTGGTATAAGGAAATATGAAACTAATCTGAGTGGTGTAGATGTTAGTCTGTTATTTGTATTGAAAAGGAATAGTGGAGGAATAGAAGAAGGAAGAGTCTAGAATGTTTTTTTGGGGGGGTTCATAGCAGTAGGAGAGGGTTTGGGGATGGAGGGGGAAGAGTCAGAGGGAAGCGCTTAGAAAGGCTTGTTTGGGAGATCTGAATAGTAAAAGAGGTATGCGATGATGGAAGGAGGTAAGAGTATGGGGTTTAGGATGAATGAAAGAGTGGCGGTAGAGAATATATTGATAGATGTATAGAGTTAGAAATAGGGCAGCGCATTGGAGAGAGTAGTAGTGAGGTTTGAGATGAGTCAGAGTGGAGGTAGAGAATATATTGCAAGAGATATATGGTGAGATCTAGGGTAGTGCAAAGTAATAAATATAAAGATACATAAGTACATGAAAGGTATCTAAATGCATAAGGAAGGTAATCTATGTAGGATAAAGTTGCATTTAATAAACTAAGACTTTCAAGTGTTTTTGTACTTGTGTGTTTGTGTTAGGTGTTAGATTATTCCGTACCATTACAGACCACTATCCCACCTGAAATAAAGGAAAAAGCTTAAAACCTGTATTTTCAGACTATAATTCCTTCCACCAAACTGAATCTGTTATCAGTTTCATATCTATAGCACCAAGAGGCTCCTAGAGTACATGTTTAACAAATGGCCAAATAATACTAAAGGATGAAAAAAAAAAAAAATGAGACCACACACAAGCCAATTTGCCTTGTAAACGAAATATGAAATGAAACTAAGAAAAAGTAATTATCCTAGGCTAGACTCATGGCCTGGGAACAAGCCTGGTGTTATATATCAGCTTAACACATTGGGCCTGGGTTCAGATGGAGGAAATTCTTACAAAGAACTGCCGATTACTTGCAAGAGGCATCTTAAAATGTGTATTATGATGGTGTAACAATTGGATTACAGCACAGTGAATGTTTAAGATTGGCAGGTTTTATCGGTCTTTTTTGAGATAGAGGGTGAATCGAAGAAAAAAATGAAAATAAACTAAAAATCCACAAATAAACTTACGAACCTGTCTGCAATACACATACTACCAATCCAAACTTAGGACTATGAGCAGTCTTGCATTACAAACCGAGTTTTACCTTCTCATCTCCGAGTTTTAAAGGTTTTGTCTGGACAAACACCTAAATCTTGTGAAATGCTTGTGTCCGATCAGAACACTAAAAGCTTTAAGAAGCAAGGCTTTCAACTCAGTCAGTGTGCTTCAAAAAATTCCTAAACAGAGGGTGCATTTCTGGGTAATATTACTGCGCACGCACCCTCTGTGTGCCTGTAGCCTTGCTCAAGAAAGAGAGGTAGAGGGTAGAGGAAAAAAAAATCAGAGAGAATAGATGGACAAAAAGAGTGAGATGGAGCAGGGCTGCTTTGAGCTCTTCTGCGAGGCTGCTTTTGGTTCCTCACTCCGGCCCTGCCCAACTCTTGAGTAGTAATCGTTCTGAGAAAAGGGCTCGGGTAGTTTTAAAGTTACCGAAAAAAGAGGTTCGCAGGCAATTATACGGCATGGTCTCCAACTAACTCATTCCATTATGTAGTTTTAATCTAAACTGAACACTGATACAGTGATTTAAAGGAAAGCTCTTATTTGTTTAGATAAGCCGTAGATAGTATTCTAAGAAATTAACTGCTTGAGTGCACAGATACAATCAGTTCAGAGTCCGAAGGCCGGGAAGTACCTGGGTTGCTTGCTATAGGGCAGTGTGAGGGTGACTGGGGTTTGGATAGAGTCTTGGTTAGTTTTTGACGGGATTCAGGAATATATGGGCAGCTCTGTGTACAGCCACGGCGATGACGTCATTGTTCAGTGAGACACGCTGCAGCGGAACGTACCGAGCCTTGATGGAAGGGACCTCCTCTTTCAGGACCCACTCACAGTGAAAGAATTGCTACCTTTTTTCTGCGGCTCTTCTTACTGCGTGTGCGTATGAGCATAGCACGCCACGGCCGGGTCGACGGTACCGTGTATTGTGACGGTGCACGAGTGGGGCATATTCTAAGGGTTAACTGGCGACAAAAGTCTTTATCATTAATACAGCTCTCTTCTCACATGATGCACATTTTAGTTAGGGCAACACTAATGTGTGTTTTACATATTTAATTAAAAGCTTTCAAGTACTTAAATATTATCAGAGCACGTTTGCATAGTGGCCTTGGGCCATGAGTAGCAAACGTGCAATAAATACAAAGGGGCGCAGCCTCCTGAAGTGGCCCCATGCTGACAAATTAGGCATGATGGCCACGCTGATCATCAGCTAAATGAAACACGTGTGCAACAAAGAGAACGGGCCTTGGCCTCTCAAGGCGGCTAGTTTCAGAGAGCAGAGACAGTTAACGGACGATTTCCTTAATTAAACAATGAGCACATTGTCGGTGAGGCAAGAGTCTGCAAAACAAACCAAAATGTTCTCTGAGTGAATTCACTGGAAGGAGAACTAAACACACAAAGGAGGGACTTTTACAGAAATGCGCCAATAACAAGCCAGCATTTCTGAATGCCACAGATAATAATCAATGGCAATTGGTGGGTGTGCCAAAGCCCATAGAAGAGGATACTAGAGGTCTTCCAGACAGTGCAAGCGCAGTTGAGGCTCATCCTAAAAATGGAGCACCAGGAGCTTGATCAGGAGGACCACCACTGGCAGATAAGGTAAGTAATATGAGATGCAGGTTGTCTACATGCATGCAAGTGAGAGCATGTTTCTGTACAAAAGTGATTACATAGTCGGTTTGTAGGTGTGAGCATGTGTGTGTGATTTAAAAAAATGAGTGTAAGTGAGAAGTAGTGAGGGAAATGAGTGAGTGTAAGTGAATACGTGAGTCAGAGTTCATAAGAAAAATAGTGACTGTAAGTGAGTGCGAGTTAGTGAGATTGAATGAGAATGAGGGTGACAGAGTATGATACAATGTGAATGAGAATGGGTATGAGTGAATATGAGTGAGAGTGAGTGACAGTGAGTGAAAGGGTGAGAGAGGATGAGTAAGGCAGAGTGAGAATAAGTGAAAATGAGTGAGTGATAGTGAGGTAAGAGTGTGTGCATGTGAGTGAGAGTGATTGATAAAGTATGAGTGAGTAAGCGTAAGATTTTATGTTAAGAGTGAGCAAGTGGAAATAAATGAGTAAGAATGAGTGAGAATAAATGAGACTTAGGGAGAGTAAGATTGAGTGCATGTGAATGAAAGTGAGAAAGTATGAATGAATCAGAGTAAGTGTAAATTAGAATAAGTGAGTTTGAATGAATGAGAATAAGAGTGAGTACAAGACATTATGGGAAAATAATGAGTGAGTGCAAATGAGTGAGAATTAATGAGTGACAGCGAGTGTGAGTGAGTGAATATAAGTGAGTGTGAGTGGAAATGTGGTGGTATACTTACAAGTTTGCCATCGGTCCTGGCAAAGGGAAGGCACTTCTTGGCTTATAGAGGCACCAATGGCAAAATACTGGCACTGGCATAATGGAGTAAATTCTTAGCATTTCTGTGACAAACTACTGAACTTGGAACTAGAGACAATACCTGGCATATGGTGCACTTCTAACAGAAGGCTGGCATTGGCATACTGAAAGAATTTCTTAGCATGGGGTACACATGGAAAATACTTGTGCTGGTATACTTGTGTAAATTCTTGGCATAGGGTGCACCCTTGGTAAAATGCCAGTACTGGCACATTAGAGGTAATTCTTGGCATGAGGGATGACAACCATGGTATATGGAAGGGGGGCAACAATGACAAATGCTGGCTCTGCTATATTAGAAGTGATTCTTGTCCTGGTGCAAGAGAACCCATTTTTGACATATGAAGGGCACCCACTGCACAATTTCAAAAAGATGGGGTCAACTCCTGTAGAACGTCATGTTTCATTGGCTTGTCATTCCATGATAGGACTTGAATATTTCATGAGCGCTCTTTCAGAGTGTATGACTTTTTAGAAAATGTATGTTAAAATTGTGCTTTAGAATGCACTATTTGGCCCTCTTTTTTTCAAACTTTTCTCAGGGAGAACAACCCCAAACTATTCCTAGAAGAGGACAGGCTCACTGGCTTGACTTGCTCTCTACAATTAAAGGCAGATAATATTTGTATTTATAGAAGCTCGTGAAACCAGAAAGTATCAAATCGCTGAAACTGAAAAGGCACAGTCAGGGGGGAAGGTCCTAACCGGAGTAAAATGATAACATTAAAGCAACTTTCCATTAGGAAACGAACCGTGTTTTCACCTGCCTATGAAAAGTCAGATGCAAGTTCAGGCTAGGATCTGCAGGAAGGGAATTCCATAACCGAGCAGCTGCCACTGTGAAGGCACGTTCCCGCCATCAAACTTTCCCGCATCTGGAAATCATAACCTTATGCTGACCTGCCGATCCGAGAAATCTGACGGGAACATACCAGTTGAAGGTGGTACTAAGATAGTGAGAACCTTGCTGATGAAGAGCCTTATGCACCATACACAGGGCTTTGAAGGACACTTGCTTTCTAACTGGTCAGCTGTGGCCAGTGCATGTAGGAGCGGTGGGGCCGGGTTGGGGCAGGGATTCAACAGTAAACCATGAGGGAAAATTAAATAAATCATTTTCCTTTGTGGTCCTCTGTCAAAATCCCTCCCGCTTGACTCCACCACCCCACCGCTCTTACCTGCTCTGGCCGTAACTGTAACTGGTAACCAATGGATGCAGCTCTAAAATTTAAAAGATCACCGTCCATCACATCCATGTACATAAGATATACAGTGTCTTGTTGAGCACAACTTCAGCTGTGAAATGCACACCTTTCTGTTTAAAAGAAAAATGAACTAAAAACAAACATATTTTAAACAAGTTGTTGCTATATTTCATCCTTATGAATACATGGAAAAATAGTGTAGCTGGATATAAAAATTCTCAATTTCTTGCTTCGCATGGGTGATAGTGCCTTGAAAAACACCATAAATCAAAATGTATTAAAATAAGGAATAATTTGAGCAAATAACATAGTTCATATTCAATAGATGGTATATCAATAAATACATGTGGATATATCTAGTATAATGTTTGTATCTTTTTTCCTCTCCCTATGAGTTTTTCAGGACACTTCTCATTGCTCAATACACTACAGGAACTATTAAACCATGACAGTTTGATGTATAAATAATTTAGGTTCTCAGTTTTGTGGAAGTATATGTGAGAAATTGGGTTGCTGGTTGACTCGGATGTGAGCCTTGGTCAAGCAACAGCCACAATCCCTTGCATAAAAAGTCACAAAATTAACCCGTGTTTAACCATGTCTAACACATGTCCCCTCCGGCTGAAAGTGGGGAGAGCTACCCAACCTCCTCAAAGTAAAAGCAAAGCCAGAGGAACCTGGCTAGAACATCAGTATTGGAGTGGTTTGACCTAGGATGGTGTTCCACTGAAAATTCCATTCCCTGTTGCAAGATGGACCACCTCAACTATTTTGGATTCTCACCCCTCATATTCATTAATCACCTAAATGACCTGTGCTCTGTTTGAACCCGGAAGTAAGTTCCAAACAAATAGGGTCTCAGCTTTTTCAATGCACAGACCTCAGCAAAGGCTTCTCTTTCAATAGCACTACACCTCTGTTCCCTGTGAAGTAACTCCCTAGAGATGAACACTACTGGTTTGTCTAGAGTCCCCTCATTGAGCTGTGTGACTGCCCCTGTGCCATGCTCTGAGGTATATGTTTGGATAATTAATTCCTTAGGAAATCCAGAGGCCTTGATCATAGGGGCTGTGCACTGTTGTGCACAAGGCTTATTTGAGGGAGTCAAAGGCTTTCTGGCAAGACTCTGTCCAGCTCATCTTTTTGGAAGTCAGCTCAGTCAAGTGTGCATCAATGAAGCTGTATCTTTTGGCAAACACCCTCTAATATCCAGTGAGGCCCAGTAAGACCCACAACTTCGTCTGAATCTTTGGGGGCTACAAGGCCAGAATAGTTTCTATTTTGTCTTGGAGAGGCTGCATTTTACCCCCGCCCTCAAGGTGTCCCAAGTACACCAGAGACCCCTGCCCTATCTGGCACTTACTGGCCATGGTAGTCAGGTCTGCGAGTTGTGGTAAATATTTAAATTACCTGTACTATTTTTTATGCGGTAAAGTCTAGTAAGAATAACTCAGTCAAAATAAGAGGCAGAATCCGTGGTATTAGAGGTTCTGAAAAGGGCTTTATTCCTTACAAAGGAATCATGGTTCGAACCAGGCAATCTTATTCCATCACCACGAAGGTTCAGGAAGGGATCGGCAATACATTATTGACAAGTAACAATATATATATGAAAAGCATTGCATTAAGACAGATGCAGGAGGCGTAACAGCTGATAGTACAGATAAGAATACACATACGTAATGAAAATGGGCGTAATAACAGGCGTATACTAGAAACGTCATTTAAAATGATGTCATAAGTGGGTGGATCCATAAGAGAATCCTGCAGTGTCAGCAGAAATATTTGGCAGAGATGCGCGCGCAGCCGCATGACGTGTGATTGACGTGCAACTAGAGGGTGAAGGGGAATTGACATTTAGCTCTACATGTGGAGACAGAAGTCTGGGGGTCAGGTCAACCTAATCCCAAATCGTATCTAATATCTTTGTTTAAGGAACTGTTTTATCCAAAAGGAAAGGTCTCTCGGACGGAATCTATTCTATACTGACTGTTAGTGCATGTACAAGCGTCTATGTGTCTACATGAGATGCGAGGGGGCAGGAATCTTCCATGGTAACAGGGGCTATAAATTACTTGCATATAGACAGCGAGGCCGAGCTCTTTGCTCGGTAGCTGGAAGGATGTTTACCTAAACTACTAGACAGGAATGCATTGGATGAGGAGCGGAGCAGATAACTTGAAGGCTGAATACAGTTTTTGGCAGGCAACAGGCCGCGTCATGCACCGTTAACCGCGCAGGGAGTAGGACAAAGTTCATGGATACGGATGCAGGTCCAAGCTGGAGCATTTCAGAGGCAGAAGCAGAAAAGGGCTTGATGGCAGAATTCAGGGCCTACTCGCCTGAACTGTAAAACGTGAAAAGTGAACCATATAAAGTCGGTGGCCAATCATACTTAGGAATGGGATATTCGACCCATTCATGGCGGATCTGAAAGAGGACATGTTGGCGTTGGACGCACATGTGTTTGCGTCTTCATAGCTGAAACTGGAGGGGACATACATGTACTTGTAGCATGTACATGGAGCCGTTGGGGTCTAAGATAGGGGACACAATTGACCATAAAAATTCATATTTCCTCATTCCCTCCTTGTCCCCTACGGACCCTTATGAAATATCCATCTTCATCAATCCATCAATCTGTTCATATAGCATCATTTGTTCTTCTTTCTTCTTCCGGGATCTTGAATGAAAATTCGAAGGCGGGATACACGATGTGGCACACAGACCACAAATCGCTGGCCCACATTGTAGACACAAGCAGCAACTGAATAGAATGAGAAAGCCAATACCTAGGAAGGATAGGATCCTCCATCCCCAGGCTGACAACACGCTCCAGAACCAACCGGACCAAGTCCAGGTGCCTGGATTCTGGTGTATCTGGCTTACGATCTTATGAAGTCGAGTTATGGCTTTATATACTGACGGCGCGTTTTCTGGTATGAAAACACAGCAACTTGATCCGATGACCCTACAAGCTCCGCCCCTATCGGCCAGGATGACGTCAAGGACAAGACGATTTTGAAGAACAACAATCCGCATCGCAGACTGCTCCTCTGTTAAGTTGCCTAAGGCGGAAGTAGTTTCATTCACTACTGCTTCAAGGGTTCTAGTTAATCTACGTATCAACTTACTATTAGTGACTGTACCTATGTAGGGAAAGAAACCTTTATTAAAATCTGTGTATTGCTCCCATGCTGTTTCGGTGTAGTCGACAATCGGGAGATCTCTCTGCTGTCTATTGTGTACTAAATGGGTATTCCTATGGTAATCAGGCGGGGCTAGGAAAACAGGTGGCAGAAGGAATGCAATGTAACAGGTACCATCCCAATCTAGGGGTAGGCGTATGTATGCGGTGTGACCACAGATGAAGTAGGAGTGACGAGAAGCTCTAAATGTAGATTTGCCTTTATCACTGAATTCTATTACAGTGGTACATTTACTATGGCCCATGTGTATTGAACCATTCTTTCTTACACATAATTCCCCTCTAACTGGAAATACTGACATAGCGGGCAAGATTGGTGTAGCTTCGGATTCAACATTCAGGATCATGAGATTAAGTGTAAAGTTACCTAATCCATATACTTCATTTTCTAGATCAGTTCCTATTCTTTTGGGAAGTCCCTCCTTGTTAGGGTAGCAGACTTTAAGTAAAACTAGGTTCAGGTTTCCCCAAACCCAGCTGTCTTGATAAACTACTGAATTTGAATCTAGGGAATTATTCAAACTAAACCATGCTCCACAGGAGCCATTGTGTGTAAATGGATACGGAAAGAGAGGCAGAACTCCCTTGTATTTCTGATAGGGAGGGAGTCGGCCACATATCCAACAATTTGTAGCATTGCTGGTCTGATGAGAATGATGTAACATACTAATGAATGTGTTGTTGCGCAGCGCAAATCTATAGGACAACTCGTGCGGGGGTAATTCGCTAAAAGAATGTTCGGCAGTAGCATTGAAAGCACGCTTGGAAATAGGGTAATGCATGTGTAATAATATACTGGCAATGATAATCAGAAGACTTAGAAAAAACATAATTAACAATGACACTATGCAGTGACTACGAAGTGATTTACAGTACGCATGTTTATTGAGCTGTTTCTGTCTATTTCTCTCTCTATTTCGGTCTAGAGGATACATGTCAGAGACAAATTCAACCGATTCACATTGGAGAGGACTTAAACAATCAAATTGTCTGACTTGCTAGACCTTAGTTTCAGTTTATAGTTTTCTTTTTCAGTCTTGTCAACCAGGGGGAGTTTTGAGTCAGTCTGTGAGGGAAGGCAGGGCTGATAATTCAAGTCGGATGATAGTCCATGAAATTTTTTGATATGGCTCGAGTGCAACCACCCTTTACGTCCCTCAATCTTCACAGCTGTCCTTGTGGTCAATAAGACGAGTTTAGGCGACTGCCAGCGAGGCTCCAGCGGGTTCCTTCTGTCGAAGTTCCTTATAAGCACAAGATCTCCCGGAACCACGTCATGGGGCTTCACCTCAGTGTTATCGGGAAAAGCTGCAGCTACCTGTGAACGACAAGATTGTAGTGCAGACATCAAGGAAGCCAGGTAATCTGTCAGCATATTACAATCAACATCAGTTATTTTACGGGGTATAGGCGTCCCCCACATATTTGGTGGTCTACCGAAGATCACCTCATACGGGGATAGCCCTGTTCGAGAGTGTGCTACCATTCTCATGTAAAAGAGCGCAACTGGTAAAGCTACTATCCAGTCGACACCTTTTTCTCTACATACTTTGGACAGTCTAATTTTCAAAGTTTGATTATGCCGCTCCACGAGACCTGCTGCCTCGGGATGTCGGACACAGTGGAATTTCCATTGATAGCCTAACAAAAGTGAAACATGTTTCATTAGCTCGGATGAGAACGGTTGGCCATTATCTGAGTACACGACACGGGGCAAACCATACCGTGGGAAGAATTCTCGAACTAACTGTTTGGCAGTAGTCGGGGCAGTGTAATCTGAGACGGGATACGCCTCTGTCCACCGGGAAAGAGCGCATACAACTACGAGGACATATTTGAATCCTCAACATCGTTCCATCTGGATATAATCCATCTGGAGGACTTCAAAAGGGTGATCGGGGGGTTGAAATCCACCCTGTTCTACAGGTACGCCTTTTCCTGGATTGAACTGACAACAAATCATGCAGGTACGTACTTTCTGTTTAGCTGCTGCTCGCAAGTGTTTATTGAACCAAATGTGTTGAATACTGTCTAGCATAGCTTTCTCTCCTAGGTGCGCTGGACTATGTATTGTGTTAATGATGACTTGAACCATGGAGTCAGGAAGAAACCATATAGATTTTTCCTTCGTCATCCATCCTTGATCCGTTTGGATCCCTCCTAATTCAGTCCATCTCTTTATTTCTTCTGGTGTAGCATGTGTCTGTATGTCAATTACATCAAGAGCGGGATCCTTAACTGTCATGCAGTGTGTTGGTGTCGGAACTATTGTCTTTGTCGTGTCAGTTGTATGAGTCTGATTCTGAGCAGTCTGTTTAGCTGTCCTGTCAGCTAGGTCATTACCCTGAGAAATAATGTCAGTCACTTTTGTATGGGCTTTACACTTCATAATCGATATTGCAGTCGGCAGATGTATTGCATCTAACAGAGCTTGAATAAGGGGACCGTGCTGAATGTGGGCACCGTGAGAAGTTAAATAACCTCTCTCTCGCCAAAGCACGCCGAAGTCATGGACGACTCCGAATGCATAACGTGAATCTGTGTATATGTTGACTTTCTTATTTTTGGCTTGAATACAGGCTTGTGTCAGAGCGATGAGCTCTGCTGCTTGAGCTGACAAGGTATCGATACAATTCGTTTCAATAATTTCAGTGTCTGTTGTGACTGCATAAGCGGCCACTAACTCTGCTGTACTTGTTCTCATGCATGAACCGTCTACATACAATGTCAGGTCTGGATCTGATAATGGAATATCGGTCAAGTCTTGTCTGGGTTTCGTCGTAATAGTAATGACTTCAATACAATCATGTGCCAATGGGTCTGTTCCACTTACTGGCAAAAGTGTGGCAGGATTTAATGTACTACAACGTCTGATTTCTATGTGTGGCTGGAACAATGTCAATTCATAACCCGTCAGTCTTGCTATAGTCAAGTGTTGTGTTTGGGTCCGGTTCAAGAGAACCTCTACTGCGTGTGGTACTTGTACTGTCAATTGATGTCCTAACACTATGGCATCGCTTTGTCTGATTGCTAAAGCTGTTGCTGCGACTGATTTCAGGCACGCAGGAAGAGCCTGAGCTACGGGATCTAATGTACTAGAAAAATAAGCACATGGCTTGTGTGATCCTGCTTGTTCCTGCGTGAGTACTGACAAAGCAGTACCTTCACGTTCTGTAACAAAAAGTGTAAAACGTTTGCTGTAACATGGTGTTGCTAAAACAGGTGCTTGACATAAAGCTTTCTTTAAGCTTTCAAAAGCTTGCGTATGTTCCTGAGTCCAAGGGAGGACAGTCGATGTCGCTGCCTCCTGTGTTGTCAACTGAATGAGTGGTTTCGCTAGAAATGCATATTGAGGGATCCACTGCCTACAGTACGAAGTGAGGCCTATGAATGCCCGTACCTCCTTTTGTGTCTTGGGTGGCGGCATGTTAACAATTAACTGGATACGGTCGGGTGTAAGCTGTCTTCCCCCCTTGGACAGCAAGTGCCCAAGGTACACAACTTGCTGGACACAGAATTGCAGCTTTGAAGGGGACACTTTGTGCCCCTTGTCGGCTAAGAAATGTAAAACCGTCAGTGATGCTTTTTCACATTCAGGTTCGCTTCGGGCGGTGATCAGCAGATCATCGACGTATTGAAGCAGGGCAGTGTGAGCTGGCATGTGGATACTGTCAAGTTCTCTTTTCAGTGCTTGGCTATAGATGCTGGGGCTTTCTGTGAATCCTTGAGGTGCGCGGGCGAATTTAAAACTTCGTCCATTTAAACTGAATCCGAACAAATATTGGCTTTCCGGATCAATTGGGACGCTAAAGAAAGCGTTCTTGAGGTCAATTACAGTAAAGAACGTTGCTTCTGAATCTATAGCTGTTAGCAATGAAGAGATATCTGGGACCACGGGGTATTGTGGTACAATGCATTTATTTAATTCTCGTAGATCAATAACTAATCGATATACTGGTGGTGCTTTTGGATCAGTTCGTTTAAGAATCGGAATTATCGGGGAATTACATACATTGGAGTCGGTTTCCACAACCACTCCTTGTGTAATGAGCTCGTCAATGATTTGCAGTAAAGCCACAACAGCATCTGGGGGTAACTTGTATTGTCGTATTCGTGGTAATACTACTCCTGTTTTGAGTGTGACTCGATATGGTGTAATGTGCATACAACCTACATCAGTGGGGCCTTGCGCCCATAAATGTGCAGGTAGATTCTGTAACCGATGATCCATGTCTCTAGACACGTAGTGACCTTTAAAGTCACGCAAAAATAGTCGTACTCCTTCCGGAGAACAACATATTACAGCTCCTACACCCCCCGATCACCCTTTGATTCAGTTTTGTCTGCCTCCAATCTGGCTTTATGTATTCGTTCTACTTCTTTGCGGATCTTTCGGCACATAGCTACTATACACGTCTGTTTATCATGTTTTCCCTCAGATATATTCCGACCCCATCTGGTAAGTACCTGCATTTCATCCTGATCTACCTCGGACCTATCTCTGTCTCTGATCAAGCAGTTTATGAAGAAGCGTAACAGTAGTCTCTGTACATCCACTTTCTGGTATTCCATGGCTTCGTCAATACTTTCAGGGCCTTGCCCTGTTTGGACAAAGTGATATATATCGTCTAAATGTTTAATCATTCCTGGTAGCGTCGTTAAATACATTGTAGCTCGTCGTATACGTAGTGATGATAGCAGCATTCTGTCATTTTTACCGGGCACTGGATCATATCCACAATCTACAAGATGTTCCTTAAACATGTCGGACGTTGCTATTTGGGGTGTACGTTGGTTTGCTAAATCTCTAAGAGACGATTTACTTTGTGATGGTGGCGTGGCAAAAATTGCTGCCGCACCTCCTGTCGCACCTTCTGAGGTGCTAGGCACGAAAGGATTTGTGGGATGTAAGGTAGAAACTGTGGATGCGGGAAAAGCGGTGGAAACAGATGGACCCATTGGAATGTGCGGAGGAGTTTGTGGTTGCGGAGTTGGGGGCGGATGATCTCGGGGTTGAGCACCATCAACAGGTGGCGTGTGTGGTGGAACATTAACATATTCGGGAGCTACATCGTCTAGATAGGAGGAAAGGAAAATATCTTTTGCGGTCTTGGGATGTGCTTTAATCGGGAGTAATGGGGGTGGCAAATCTTTCGGTATTTCCGAGGTGGCCTTAGGGAAACCTTCGGCCAAAAGAGGATACATACCATTCATAAAAGTGTTTCGTTGTCTGTCTACTTGTTCTGTTTTTACTCGAATACCTTCCTCAACTAATACGTTTTCTCGGGCTTTATTTGAGTTCTCCCTACTTTTCTCTTCCAGTCTGAGCGCTTTCTCTGTGCGCCTATGCGATTCTTTACGCCATAGTTCAATGGCATCTTTCTGTGACTGTCTGGCTTTCTTTTTCCATAATTCTTCTTCTACTCTCATGATGCAATCTGCATCCCATGTCCCAGCTGCGGGCCATCTCTGACTTTCTGCTAGATCCTTGGTGTAGTCCACCCATAAGTCAAGATATAACACGGCATCTGGGCCATGTTTATGATACATAAAATACCCTGGAGTGTCCCTAGGTGGAATGGGAACAGCTTCTTCGAGTACTCCTTTTCTAGTTTTAATCTGTCTTAATTTTGAAAAGAACGGCATCTTTAAACCTTGCTACTTGATTCTTACTTGAACTGGACTTGAACACAATTAATACAATAAACACAATAATGAACACTCATTCATACCACAATTTTTAAATACATTAAAACATTTGACATTTAACATTTAACGAACAATGATAATTAGAAGAAAACTAACTACTGACATAATACTAATACTAAATAATACTGAATTATATACAAAACATACTGGATATACTGCTAAACAGTACAGATACACTGCTAAAACAGTGCAGACCGGATCTGTGTACCCAAACCCGTCAGGACCGGCACAAATTAATGTGCACGTCTAACTGCCTCCCCAGCAACGGTACTCACCGGGTAGCACGGAACGGAAGGCCTCGGAACTGAACTGAACTGGACCGGACTGGACTCGACTCGACTCGGAACTTCGGAACCTGGTGGGCCTCTGTATACCTCGGATCTTGCTCTCTCAGCTAGGCTCTGGTCGGGATACTTCGCACTTCTCACCGCCTCGTCTGGGTGTTGATCGCAGCCTCAGTCACCCCCGCTTGGCCGGAGGGAGATACAGGAAATCCTGCGGGTACGCGTTTTTGTCCGTCTGGCTGTGGCAGGAGACCGGGCCTGCAACGCAACTCCGGCGCGTGAGATGAGAAAGTGTCCCTGTTCGGGCGCCAATTTATGTGGTAAATATTTAAATTACCTGTACTATTTTTTATGCGGTAAAGTCTAGTAAGAATAACTCAGTCAAAATAAGAGGCAGAATCCGTGGTATTAGAGGTTCTGAAAAGGGCTTTATTCCTTACAAAGGAATCATGGTTCGAACCAGGCAATCTTATTCCATTACCACGAAGGTTCAGGAAGGGATCGGCAATACATTATTGACAAGAAACAATATATATATGAAAAGCATTGCATTAAGACAGATGCAGGAGGCGTAACAGCTGATAGTACAGATAAGAATACACATACGTAATGAAAATGGGCGTAATAACAGGCGTATACTAGAAACGTCATTTAAAATGATGTCATAAGTGGGTGGATCCATAAGAGAATCCTGCAGTGTCAGCAGAAATATTTGGCAGAGATGCGCGCGCAGCCGCATGACGTGTGATTGACGTGCAACTAAAGGGTGAAGGGGAATTGACATTTAGCTCTACATGTGGAGACAGAAGTCTGGGGGTCAGGTCAACCTAATCCCAAATCGTATCTAATATCTTTGTTTAAGGAACTGTTTTATCCAAAAGGAAAGGTCTCTCGGACAGAATCTATTCTATACTGACTGTTAGTGCATGTACAAGCGTCTATGTGTCTACATGAGATGCGAGGGGGCAGGAATCTTCCATGGTAACAGGGGCTATGAATTACTTGCATAAAGACAGCGAGGCCGAGCTCTTTGCTCGGTAGCTGGAAGGATGTTTACCTAAACTACTAGACAGGAATGCATTGGATGAGGAGCGGAGCAGATAACTTGAAGGCTGAATACAGTTTTTGGCAGGCAACAGGCCGCGTCATGCACCGTTAACCGCGCAGGGAGTAGGACAAAGTTCATGGATACGGATGCAGGTCCAAGCTGGAGCATTTCAGAGGCAGAAGCAGTAAAGGGCTTGATGGCAGAATTCAGGGCCTACTCGCCTGAACTGTAAAACGTGAAAAGTGAACCATATAAAGTCGGTGGCCAATCATACTTAGGAATGGGATATTCGACCCATTCATGGCGGATCTGAAAGAGGACATGTTGGCGTTGGACGCACATGTGTTTGCGTCTTCATAGCTGAAACTGGAGGGAACATACATGTACTTGTAGCATGTACATGGAGCCGTTGGGGTCTAAGATAGGGGACACAATTGACCATAAAAATTCATATTTCCTCAGAGTTGTAGGGTCTGAAGGACTGTCTGCTGGTGAAACAGGCGGCCTTCCCAGCTTCTACAGAAGACAGAGAGGCCTTCCAAGTAGGCAGCACTGAAGGTCTCCATACCAGCTAAGACCTGGATCACCAGCCTCTAGAAGGTGGAAGGAACATTTTTCAGCCCAAAGGGCATCACCTTAAATCGAAAGTGACTCTCTTGGGTGGAAAAGACTGACTTCTATTTAGCTCCCTCAGTTAGACCAATCTGCCAGTACCTTAAAGTCAAATCAAATGTACTCAGGAACTTATCAGTCCCTACTCTGCCAATAAGCTCATCAGATCATGGGATGGGGTGACCATCAGTCTTAGTGACTAAGTTGAATCCCCAATAGTCCAAGCAGAACTGGAGTCCTGGGTTCGCACGCGGTGTGGTAACATCTAGTACCAGCATCACTGGAGTGCTCAATCACCCGTAGTTCCAACATCTTAGAGACCTCCTCTTAGAGGATTTCCCTTGCTTTGTCAGGCAGCCTGTAACTTATATTTTTAAATAGGGGGGCCGTCTCCAGTGGTAATGTCATGGTACACAGATGTGTACACCCAGGAGTGAGAGAAAACAGAGAATGAAACTGTCAAAATATCTGACAACAAACTCTCTGCTGTTCTGGGGCCATGGTAGGGAAGTGAGTGACACCCTCAACTGACCCATCTTTCTCTCCTGATGACAGGAGGTCAGGGAGACAGTCATTTTACCCCTCATCTCCATTATCTGTCACCAGGAGCATCGTGCCTTCAAACCTCTCATAGTGTAGCTTGAGGTGGTTTATATGGAGTACCCTTAAAGGGTTTCTGTGGGTCTTGAAATCCATCAGGTAGGTGGCCTCACCTTTCCCCTCAACTACCTCATAAGACCCATTCCAATGGTCTTGGAGGGCCATGAGCTCCACAGGCGCCATCATTACCCTCACTTTCTGCCTATGTTGGAATTCCACATTGTTAGCCAGCTGATGATGCCACTGCTTCATACCTTTCTGGCTAGTCTCTAAGTCCTCAGAAGCTTTCTGTTAGAACTTAGCCATCAGCTTTCCGAGGGCTAGCATGTAGCTAACCACATCTTGGGGGCGTTGCTTGGGAGCTTGGTCCCATCTCCCCTTGACCTGACTGAGATGTCATCTAACAGAGTGACCATACAGAAGTTCAAAGGGCTCAATCAATCAATCAATCATTTCACTTGTAAAGTGCACTACTCACCCGTGAGGGTCTCAAGGCGCTGGGAGGAATGGGTGCTGCTACTGCTCATATAGTCAGGTCTTGAGAAGCCTCCTGAAGGTTAGAAGGTCCTGGGTCTGTCGTAGGAGGATGGGGAGGGTGTTCCAGGTCTTGGCGGTGAGGTGGAAGAACGATCTGCCACCGGTGGTCGTTCTTCGGATGCGGGGGACGGTGGCGAGGGTGAGGTCGGCAGAGCGGAGCTGTTGGTTCAGGGTGTAGAAGGTGAGTCGTCTGTTGAGGTATGCCGGTCTGGTGTTGTGGAGCACCTTGTGTGCATGGGTGAGGAGCTTGAAGGTGATCCTCTTGTTGACGGGAAGCCAGTGCAGGTCTCTCAGGTGTGGTGTGATGTGGGTGTGGTGTGGGATGTTGAGGATCAGGCAAGCAGAGGCGTTCTGTATGTGTTGCAGTTGTTTCAGGAGTTTGGCCGGGGGTCCTGAGTAGAGGGCGTTTCCATAGTCCATCCTGCTGCTGACGAGGGCCTGGGTGACCATTCTTCTTGTTTCGGTGGGGATCCACCTGTAGATCTTGTGGAGGGTGTTGAAACAGGAGGACGAGACGGCGTTGACTTGCTTGGTCATGGAGAGTGATGAGTCGAGGATAAACCCCAGGTTATGTGCGTGGTGCTGCTCCCAGTGCGGATGGCCACTAGGAGTCGTCCCAGGCTGAGGGGGTGGAGCTGAGGATGAAGACCTCTGTCTTGTCCGAGTTCAGCTTCAGATGGCTGTTCTTCATCCACTTGACGATGGCTTTCATTCCTCCCTGGAGGTTGGTTTTGGCAGTGCGGGAGTCCTTGGTGAGGGAGAGGACCAGCTGGGTGTCATCAGCGTAGGAGATGATGTTGAGGTCGTGCAGTCGGGCGACGTGGGCGAGCGGAGCCATGTAGATGCTGAACAGTGTCAGGATGAGGGATGATCCTTGGGGTACCCCGCAGATGATCTCAGAGGCTTCGGAACGGAAAGGGGGAGGCGGACACTCTGGGTTCTGCCAGAGAGAAAGGAGGTGTTCCACTCCAGAGCCTTGTCTCGGATCCCTGCGCTGTGGAGGCGTGTCCGTAGGGTGCGGTGGCAGACAGTGTTGAAGGCAGCTGATAGGTCCAGGAGGATGAGGGCGCGGTTTCACCATTGATGTCCTTGCGGAGATGGGGTGTGATGGTGGCGCTAGCCTTGTTGAAGATGTGGTGTGGGCACGGGTCTGACGGAGAGCTGGAGTAGATGGTGTTCATGATTTTGATGGTGTCGTCGTCGTTTTTGTTGATCCAGGTGAGCAGGGAATCGATGCGGGTGGTGTCCGCGGGGTCTGAGGTGTTGGCGGTTGTTGGGGCGGTCAGGTTGTTGAAGCTGTCGTGGATGTCTGTGATCTTGCGATGGAAGAAGGTGGCGAGGGAGTCGCACAGGTCTTGTGATGGAGGGATGTCGTTGGTATTGGAGCTGGGGTTGGAGAGTTCCTTCACGATGGGCTAAGTCCAGTCCACTTCTGTGGCAAATCCTAGAAGGCAAAGAGTAGGCATGGTAAGAGGACGTCCCACTTCTGACTTATGGGCTCAGCCAAACCCATACACTTGCCTTTTAGGGTCTTGTTGAATCTTTCAACAAGCCCATTCATTTGAGGATGGTAGGGTGTGAAGAACTCGTAGGTTACCCCACACTCTTACACATTGACTTCTTGTATGAAGACATTAAGTTAGTGCCCCTGTCAGACACCACCTCTTTGGGGAACCCCACCCAGGTAAAAATCCCAATCAGGGCCCTGGCCAGTGCAGGTGCAGTCACAGTCCTCAGAGGGAAGGTCTCTCGGTATTTTGTAGCATGGTCCATCAACACCAAGATATGCCTGTTGCCTAAAGCTGTCTTGGGTTCCAAGGGCCCAACAATGTTGATGCCCACATTTTCAAAGGGGCTGCCAATGACTAGAAAGGGTTTCAGGTGAGCTTTCAGCTTTTTCCCTGTCCTCCCACCGGCCTGGCAGGTTAGACAAGTCCTGCAGGATGCATCTGAGGAGATCCTTGTTGGTGGCCAGTAGTGGGAGACAAGCCTGGCAAAGGTCTTGTCCTGCCCCAGATGTCCTGCCAGGGGTATCTCGTGAACCAGCCCCAGTAGGAAGGCCCTGTATCATTAGGGGACAACCAAGTGATGTGTTGCCCCACGTGCAGGTGCCCTAGGCTCACTGTACAGGAGGTCATTCTCCCAGTATATATGCCGATCTCTAGAGGTATCACCAGCTCTTGGGCTGCAGTTTGCCACCTCATGCCTTCCTGGTTCGAGCATTCCTTCTGTGCCTTACAGAACTCCTTCCTTTTGGTACCCCTTATGCTTGCCATTCAGCAAGCTCAGGTAGGTCATCAAGGGAGGCAATGTCTTCCCTGCTTGGGTCTGGGGCAGCCTCTTCTGATGCACCATCCACCTGTCCTGTGGGGCATTCTGGGGCTGGTTTCCCATGACCATTGCCCTTCTCTCTCTTTGCATCTGTCTGGGCCATTTTTCAAGGCTCCAGACCTTCTTGACTCCCCTCCTGAGCAGCCATGGACCCGGTGGTCATACAGACCCACTCAGGCAACCCAAACATTTCCAGGTGTGACCTGAGCTCAACTTCAGTCCAGGCAGTGTGCTCCAGATCGTTTCCTAACAGACAGTCCACAGGCATGCAGGGCTCATAGTAACTTTCTGAAAACTTGAGACCACCCTCCCTCCATTCATAGGGAATCAGAGCCACAGGGTAGTAGCTATATGGGTTATCTGCTATCACAACCTGGTGGAATGTATTGGGGATCACTTGCTCTGAGGACACCTGTCAGCAGTCATAATTACTTCTTTGTTCCTCAGAGTCTGCACCATCTGCCCATTGATGGTGCCCCACTACCTATACTTGGACGTATTTGAAAGCATGTGTGGGCCTTGGGCAACATCTCCTTGTCACCCATGGACACTAGGTTAACCTCACTGCCTTCCCCCACACTAACTAGAGCCATCTCCTCCCCTATGCTAGCCAGCCCTGGGGTTTGCCCATTTCTGGGGGGGGGGGCCTGGGCCTGCTCAGGACACTTTGGATCACTCTTGTTGTGCCAATGCTGGTAACACTCATAGCACAACTCAAAGCACAACACTCATTGCCCTTGGAGTTACTCTGATAGTCCTGGGTTCAGGTGAAGATGCAGGGCTCAATAGCAGTGCTGACCTTTGAGGGAAGCTTCTAGAAAGGTTCTCTGAAGTACATGGACTTTCCTGATGCCCTGGCACCAAGCTGCCTGCAGTGACAATTTGGAGGTGATAGGTCCTTTGTGTGAATGCAGAGCACACACTAATCAGTTGCAGGTAGGGCTGTGTCCAGTTCTGTCCCCCCATCCTGCCAGAAGATGGCCTATTCAGGCACACCTAATCCCCCTATTGTGTAATCACCTGGGAGGAATTCACAAAGTCAAACTATCAGTTACACCCAGTCATGTGACCCAAGACAGGCTGCAGGCACAAAAGTGGTAAAAGCGGGAAAATGCCAATTTTATACAAGTGGCATTTTAAAAATTGTAATTGTAATCCAATTGTACCACTAAAGAGGCATTCTTTACTACAATTCCATAGATACCAAACATGAACTGGGTTCTTGGTCCCAATCAAAAGTTAGCATTTATTAAATGTAATAAGGCAACTGAACGTTATCATATAGGACACATAGGCCTCACAGTAAGGAAAAGCAAAGGTATGAGCTTTCCACTTCCAGACAATGTAAAATGTAAAAGTACATGTCCAACCTTTTATTTACAATGCACCCTGCAACAAGGGATACCTAGGGCCTACCTTAGGAGTGACATATATGAAATAAAATGGGAGTTTAAGACTTGGCAAGGAGTTTATATTGTCAAGTTACTTTAGAAGTTTAAAACTGCATAAAGGCTGCAATGGCAGGCATTCAACCTAGTTTAAAGTGCTACTTAAGTGGGTGGCACAATGAGTGCTGCAGACCCACTGGTAGCATTTAATCTACAGGCCCTGGGTATAAGGTATACATCTCTATAAGTAAATTAAATATGGCAATCAAACCATGTTAAGGGAGTGGGCAGAAACACTTTAGCCCTGGTAAAGTGCAGAGAGTACTAAGGCCCACAAAAAACCTATGAGGAGCTGTATAAGGTTGAGGAATGACACAGGCAATGTGGCAGATGGCGCCCTCTGCAGTAATAATGCACTGCCCAGTGAAAAGTCACTAAATGATCCCATCCAGCCTTCCCTGTCTAAATTAAGTGGGGGTAGACCAATTGACTAAAAAAGCAGGTCTATCTTCAGTTGCCCACATAGTGCATATCCTATGTTATAGTCTTAGAGGCAGTACCTAAACCAGCCACCCCTATGAGAAAAGAAAACCAGTTTGACTTTTAAAATAAGGTTTTCCACTGGTTAATGAAAAATGAATGAAGGTTGGATAGCCTATTTGATGAGATTTTCTCCGTGAGTAGTTTAGAGTGAGTGAGTCATAGATCTTAATCTTCATCTGGGGACTCTGTAGTGATCAACTTTATGAATCCTTTGGTAGTAAGAGGTCTCTTGCAACATTTTAATAATTGGATAAACATACCAGGCAAAGTTCATGCCCATCCTTAGGCCTTCTATTGTCCACACCATGAAAGATCTCCCTCTGGTCATGTAAAACCAAAATAAGTATGAGTCAGGAAACTATACAAGAACCGAGTGGAAAAGGAGAAACACTGTGGGAAGGAACTTGTTGAAAAAGATACAACATTTAGAACAGGAAGCTCGATGAAGAGAAATGCAAAAATGGAACATGTGGTGGTTGCCTATCTTTCCCCTTCTATGTTTCCGGGGATGGGCTAAATATGTGATTTTGTCCCTCTGTTTTATGGAAGCTACAGATGAAGAAATTCTGAATATTTCAAGTCTGAAAATTTGTGAAAAACTGTGAGCACTTACAGGGAGAAACTTGTGGATCCCAATCAAGGTTCTCAGATAATGGTAATTCTTGGCCCACCCATAAGCCAGAAAATAAAAACATGTTGAAGCATGAATGCACTTCTGGCTGGGACATAGATAAGAATAGGGAGGCAATCAATCCAGTGAGAAACATGGAGGTTAGACAGAACAAAAAGCCATTGAATGATGAGCAAGGAACAATCCGAAAGCCCACTGTAAGTATATAGGTTACCATAAATGCACCAACAGACATATAAAAGTGTCAGTAAGGTGATAGCAAAAATGTCATGGGTGGATTGCATGATCTGAACTTGCTTTTGTTCACTTTCAAAGGGGATATTTTGACAGATTCAAGAACAACTTGCTTGAGGTTGGTACCTGTCTGGTGTTGAGCTATAATGATAGTGACAGCCCTTTGGAAAATATATCTGAGAGATTCGGTATATTTGCTCAGGTCCTTCCACTGATGTACACTAGACTGACACTACACCTTAGAAATTCACTTGATTACTTGCAATTATGAATTTGCTAACTTGTATATGTCTTCATGTTATTCTTATCATGCACGGAGATTTTGTCATTTTGTAACGGATAGCCATTAGGGAAGGCCATAGAATGCTGCTACTGTGCAGAAGTTGCAAATACAGATTTGCTTCAGAGTAGACCATCTGTAGGGTACTGATTTTTTTTTAACTAGATACATTGATTTCCCCATCTAAGTAACCTTGGAGTAAATCGTTTCACGTTTGGAAAAGTAGCTTCAAGTGAAAGAAAGAAAGCTTGATAACTTTTTATGCAGTGTAGGATTATCTGTCATACTGTAAACTTTATAGAGAGGGTGAATATCTATGTTGTGGTTGAGCTTTGTCCTCATCCAAGAGGCACCAATTTCAATGACTGGCCTTTTTAGGTCGAGCCTAGAGCAGCGCATGCACTGCTTGCTCAACTTTTAGTAAAGGGGTAAAAAAAATGCTGCCATGGCCAGCCTAGAGCTTGAGTGCAAGTGCGCGGGCGCGTGCTTTGCGTGCCTCTCTCCGTGCTTCAATTCCCTCCCCCGCCCCCACCACAGATCTCCACTTTTGCACGCGCGCACTTCCGTTCGAGGCCGCATGTCTTGTTTTTATCTACTTTTGGACATGCACTGAGAGTGCATCAGTGCATGTGTCTGCTGTCTCCTTCAGCCCTGCACTCCTGGTCTCCAACTCTGCGTTGTTTTGATTCACGCCGATCCTTCTCCTGCTGTCTATTGCATTTTGACCCACACTCAACAGCGACCCCCTTCGCCCCCCTTTCTTCTTCAAAATCTGTCTGTCCTCTGACCTTGATTACTATCTGCTTTCCATTTCCTCCGTCTCTCCCCGCTGCCTTACTGCTTCCTCCATCCTGCCCTCCCACACTCCTCACTACTGAGTCAGGTTCTTTTAATCCTTGTTTTCATGGTTGCTGTTTTCCCCCTGACCACTGTTCTGGTTTTGCCCATCTGTGCAGTTAGCTAGCCATGGCTGTGCACATTTTTTGTTTTTTTATAAGAATGCGAAACTCGCAAGTTGGAGCTGACTTTGTAGTTTCAAGATGTGGGTGGGGGGGGGAATTCAACCCTAATCTAGCCAATCACATTGTCATAAAATTTGAAAAAGTGACTGCCACGACGGACTTGCGAGTTTAAATGGCATAGCTATACAAAAGAGTTAGCCCATTAAAGCTCGCTCTATCCACACCTTTTTTTAGAAAAAGCAAATGTCTCAAATCCAAAAAGGATCTACACCAAGCAAAAAAAAAAAGGCATGCTCTGAGTAAAGTTCTACTTTGAAGTGAATTTTGGTGTAAACCCGTTTAGATGTCAGGTGAGAGCAAAATTGTTCACTCTCCTATAACTTTATGCCCCACGGACGGATCTTCAAAGATACTTAGCTGAACTAACACGACTGCCAAATGTCAGGCAAATCCAGCAAAGGGGTCAAAAGGTCTAGGCGAATTAAAGTATGCCTTTTCAATGAATGAGAGACACAAACATAACTACACAGTGGCTATCACCACCTTGAAATGCAATATACATGTATAGACAACATATACATTGAGAGAGAGAAAGAAAACACAAATGTTTTACAAAGAGAAGCACATTATGTAATTTGCTATATTGCTGTATAGCCACAGTTAAGAGCTCAAAGGAACAAACGGTACAATCTAGTTAGTATACAGTTGCACACACCGGGTAATCCTCACCAACTTTGTTACAGAGTTATGAAAGAAATGTGATCGGTTCTAAACTCAAAAGAACCAATTATGAGGAGGGGAGAGCACACATTAAGTGGGTGTCATCAGTCTGATTTGTGGCAGCAGCACAAATACAGCAATTAGTAGGATGATTGGTGGGTTCAATCAAAGCACTGCTATGTGCTGACAAAAAGGGGATGCATTAGGGGTAAAAAAAAAGTTATATGCTAGAGTCTAGAGTATTGCTTTTACATTTTAGAAATAAAACCAAATGTTTAAAAGCTACAACCTTCTCATTAAAATAAACATTTCGATTTGTGTATATTTTTGTTTGTTAATTAAATACAATTTCAGTGTGTGCATATGTATCATGATCATGTAGATTTGTTTCTGTAGATGTATGTACTTTTTGACGTTCACATTGTAATAACTGTTTTGGCTTAGGTCCCCAGATTCCAATAGTGATTCAGTGGGAGTCATACCAATCAAAGTTTTGCAAACCGCTGCAGTTGTCTTACAGATCCACACAAGCACCCCAGAGGCGCTAAAATGTACATAATATCATGTCTTCGCTCCTGTCATTTCAGTAGGTAGTGCCTTCAATTCCATCCCAAAACAAGGGGGCCTTATGTAGGTGGGCTGGCATTTACCACTTCATAAATACCGAATCATACCGATTCGGTATTTATGAAGTGGTAAATGCAATGTAGGTAATGAGTCGGTAACAATTACCGATTCGGAAAAATTCGGTAATTACCGAATCGGTATTTACCGATTCGGTAATGAGGCATACCTTCCCATTGATGGGAAGGTATGCCTCATTACCACACCCACCACACACTCCCCCTACATTTCATTTCATGATTCGGTATTTACCGAATCGGTAAATTTACAGAATCGGTAATATTACCGATTCGGTAATTTTACCGATTCGGTAATGGGGGAGCACATGCAAGGGTGGCAGGGTGTCACATTGACACCCTGTTGCACCCCTGATTCGGCCATGTGTGCACATGTGGCGCACATACATGCCCTAAGGGTATGTATGTCTGCCACATTGCACACTTAAACGTGCACAAAAATGCTTTTTTTCACCTTTTCGTCATTTACCACCAACCTTTAGTTGGTGGTAAATAACGAATCCCCACACCCACCACACACTCCCCCTACATTTCATTTCATGATTCGGTATTTACCGAATCGGTAAATTTACCGAATCGGTAATATTACCGATTCGGTAATTTTACCGATTCGGTAAATACCGAATCATGAAAGTCTCCCCCTACATCTCAAAAGCCAAAATACCGGTCGGTAACGGTATAATTACCGAAAATCGGCCGTTACCGACCGGTATTTGGCTTCCTACATGAGGCCCCTTCTTGTGAGCTCTTCTTCGCTCTCTTCATTAGCTGATGAGTGCAGTAAGGGAGGTGGGGCAGAGACCATGAGTGTGTATAAGCATCATATAAAAGAGGCTGGAATGATGGGGGCCAAAGAGGTGGAGCCAAGGTGGCCTGACCAAGATGCTCATTTAATTGCACTAACAGATCTGCTAATTTCCAGGCTGGACTGGCCATTGTAAGTCTTGCAATGGAAAGCGTCCAGCCAAAGTCACACAGTGAATCCGATGCATTATAGGCGAGTGCAGAAAGTACAAACATGACCACTTTGGTTTGTGGAGTGGCCGAGATATCTTACCATCAAAAAATTAGATGTAGCAGAGCTCAGAATGTGGGGCGGTCTACCTTGATATCGGGACTGACAAATTGTAGCTGAAGAGATATGTGCAGTGGGGAATAGAGATCAGGTGTCCAATGTAAAACCAGAAGAGCGGACACCAGGACATACCATATTATAATTGTACATATACATACTGCATTCCGAACTATTTTATATTTTACACGGTGGTCGGTTATCCCACAAATCTAACATGGCCATTGCCTTTCTTAAAATGACTTGAAAAACCCTGCTTTACACAGCTGAACTAATTTGCTTTCTACGTTTAATATAAATACAGTGAATTGTGTGTAGTTTTCTAATTTTCGACATTATCTAAAAGGACGGAATTGCTCATCATAGATTTTTTTATGCAGAAAGGTTTTCCACAGAGTTATAATAATAACTAGTATATTAGACTTGATGCACACATACACACTTCTATAGCGAGCAGCCTCAGCCCGGTACAACCCTAGCTTAAAGAGATTACCTAACATTTCAACCACAAAACAATAGACGCCACAGAACTCTGCACAATGATTTTCCGATAAGCTCCATGAGGAAACAAAGTGCAAAGTTGTCCACACCTTTATGGTGTCAGTATCACCTGCTAATTCTGTCTGCAAAAAGCTAATGAAAACCATTTTTTTTAGGACTAGGCTTCCATCCTAGTTGTCTGCAGTGATTTAGATGAAAAAAAAAGCTGAAAACGTATTATCAGGAAACAATCAAACTCAATCTTGCACTTACTTGACGCCCAAACTATTAGTGTATTAGCCTTATTAGGAACTGAAATACAGATAATGTGGCCGTAAGCCGCTGCACCCCCT
Organism: Triturus cristatus; assembly: GCF_964204655.1. Lineage (NCBI taxonomy): Eukaryota > Metazoa > Chordata > Amphibia > Caudata > Salamandridae > Triturus > Triturus cristatus. The sequence goes on along the minus strand of NC_140581.1, from coordinate 747,967,765 downwards.
CAGGGTTACATTTTCATTTGTGAATAATTATATCGAAATTAGTGAACATTACTGAGAACTACCCTCACACCTAGGTCAAAAGTACAATTATTAGTAGCACACCCTTGCCAGGGAGCATGTGATCACAAGTTCACTACCAATGTCTAGACAATCATCCAATCTTCCTAAAACTTCGTTTTAACAGTGCATTACCATTTCTTCCAGGACATTTTGTCTTTCCTGCAAAATATAACCATGAACGGTTACAGTCCATTATTCTATGATGTGTTATATAATGATGCGTCTCACTGCCTTTTGTGGTGAACCCTCCCCCCCTTCGTTGAAAACTAGTTTCAATTTAAAGCATTGATTATTTGCAAGATTACCTCAGACTAATAATCGGACTTGCTGGTGTCCCTGGTTATGATTGAAGGATGCCAGGTCCAAACAATTTGCATTTAGTTAGTACTCGCAGAAGTGGAAGGAAGTGGAACTTTCGGTCTGAGAACATCTGCCCTCTAATGTTTGCAGAAACTCATCCATGGTCACCTCTGTGAGCTCAGGCTTCAACAAGTGAACCGCCTGGCAGGAAGGGGCTATCGTAGCAATGTGCATTTATAACTTGCATTGGCATAGCCAATAGGTCTGGCCTTTGGGACCTTATGTGTTTAGCCATGCAACGGTTGATGTTGTTGCACCAAAGATATTGTGCTGCATTACTAAATACTTAAGGTCCCAAAAGCGAGACCTATTGGCTATGCCAATGCTTGTTTCTACATGTGTGCATGATGAGATTTCATAAAGATTTTTTCAGCATTGGTGTGAAAAGACCTGAGATGAAGGCAAGGTGTCTTGCTTATTATGAAATAGTTGCATGTAAACCCTGAGACGTTGATGGTTGTTTAACATTTTTCATGTATGTTCATGAATAGGACTAAAATTAACTACAGTAGGTGGTTTGTCCCATTTTTCATGCATGATTTTTCTATGGCTATACCAGTTGCATTATTTGTATACACTAACTAGCCAGTGTGTAGTACTTGTTATATGCATCATTGGTTGGTCCTATATGAAAGTTTGACAAGTCTATAGTTTATCTGCATTGACAGTAACATGCCTAAGCAATACTGAGGGGATTTTCTGCATACACGTAATCGAAAGAGGTGTGTTTCATTGATATCAGACACACCCTTGAAATACATTAGATTATTTTGTTTATTAAACCATAGTTATGCTTTCTTTATTCACTTTATTTATGGGCTCCTTTGTCATGTGAATTCAGTTGGATCACTTGTTGTGGGCTTGCCACAGCTAACCCACCACTCTTTGATGTCTCCCAAACCTTGCCCAATGCAATAGGGTATTGTGTAGTAACTGATACAATGATGTCAAACTATGTGTCAGCATGCTTTTTTTCTCTTCCACAAAGGAACATCTGTTGATGTATGGACAGTCTCAACCATGATATTCACTTTCTGTTAGAAATTGGGTCTCTAGTTGGCAGAGATATGCACCCTATCCAGTAGCGGACACAATTCTAGCCGGGGCCAGTCACAACACAATCCTAAATTATGTGTAAAGTTTTTGTGCAGTAACTCATACAGTAACACAATGAACATAACAAAAAAGACTCCACAATGGTTTAGAAAAATAAAGAATATTTATCTGAGTAAAATAAGACTAAAACAATACAAATCCAATAGGTAGAAGCTGAGATATTAAATCTTGAAAAAATAAATGCAGTAAAGCACTTAGAAGCATGTATCGCTAAAAAGGTTACATTAGGTCATCCTGGACCAGGGCAAAGGCAAAGTGCGGACCGATCATGATGGAGCACCAGCTGGCTGCAGGACCCACGCAGGCCCTGGTGAACAAAGTACCTTTCCTGGCGTAGTGAAGGCGATGCATCATTTCTGAAGACTAGTGCCGGAGTTGAGAGGTGTTGACTGATGCACCAGTTCCAGCCACGTAGTCAAGGGGGTGCGTCGAGCTCACTCAGGTGCAGTGATACGCTGTCCGATGTGGAGGCAGAGTGCTGATTCTGAAGTGATGCAGTGATTATACTGCTTCAACTGGATCGATGCACCCATTCTCCTACACGTAAACCGGATATGCATCAAAATCCATGCTGCAAGTGTCTGGGCCACTTTCAGGGAGTCAGAAGCAAGGATAGAGACTTTGATTTCTTTGAGTCTAAAGCAATAGAAGACACGTTAACAAGCCCTTGGAGATCACTTGGAAGAAGGCAGAGAGCAGTTCTCTTTCAGCAGTCAGAGAGCGTCAGTCACCTGTCAGCAGGGCAGCAAGCAGAAAAGCAGGCCTTCAAGATCGGCAGTTCGGTTGAGTCGTTGGAGCAGCACAGCATTTTTTCTGGCAGAGTTCGGTTGTAGATCCAAAAATGGTTGATTTGTGTGGGTCAGGGACCCAGTACTTATACCCAAAAGTCGCTTTGAAGTGGAGGTGACATCAAAGGCACACAATCCCTTTCACACAGTGCTGTCTGCCAGACTGACCCTGGGGGGTAATCAGTGCTTTGTGTATGGACAGGGCACTACCTATTGAAGTGTGTCAGCCCCTCCTATTTCTCCCTGCCCAAGAAGACCCATCAGAATGCAGATGGGTGCTCAGAATGTAGATGAGCCTCACCTTCCTGTGTTTGAGGCTGCCTAGAGGGAATGCACAAAGTGTAGCTGTCACCCAACCCAAATGTGTATAGGGGAAAGGCTGTAAGGCAAAAAAGAGCTAAGAGCAGAGAAATGTCCACTATCTAAAAGTGGAATTTCAAAAACACCTATGTAAAATCCCACTCCACCAGTAAAGAGGTTTTTATCAAGACCATTACAAACACATGAAATATGAAAAACGTATTCCTCTAAGATCAGGAGTTACAGCTTAAAAGTGTAATAAGGATTTCCCAGTGATAGCCTATGAGAGTAGTAGGCCTCACAGTTGTGAACAACTAAATAGGCTTTTTGACACTACCAGGATATGTAAAACATAAAAGAGCATGCCCTGTCTTTTACTTACATAGCACCTTGCCCTTTGGGTTATGATGGCCCTCCCTTAGGGGTGACTTATATGTAATAAAAAGGAAGTTTAAGGCTTGCCAAGTAGTTTTAAATGCCAAGCTGAAGTGGCAGCTGACTGCTCACACAGTCCCTGCAATGGCCAGCCTGAGACATGGTTAAGGGGCTACTTATGTGGGTAGCGCAATCAGTGCTCCAAACCCAGTAGTAGCATTTAATTTACAGGCTGTGGGCATGTGTGGTGTACAACACTAGGGACTTATAAGTGAATTAAATATGCCAACTGGGTATGAGACAATTTTACCATGTTTTAACGAGAAAGCACATGCACTTTAGCACTGGCTAGCAGCGGTAAAGTGCTCAGAGTCCTACAACTAACAAAAATGATTCTGAAAAAGAGGAGGAGGAAGGCAAAAAGTTTGGTGTGAACCATCAGAGAGGGCCATTTTCGAACACTGTCCAGAAATCATGAAAGAATATTTGGTATAATAGGCAAAGTCACATTATATTACCCTTTCCACTGCCTACCGGGCCATATTTGACGCTTCGAAAGGCACTCCTGCACCTCCTTGTTGGGTAGCTGAGTGCCTTGAATTATCTAGCTGTAGTACCAACAGATAAGAACCCACAGGTATACCTGACATGACAGTTCTCTAAAGTTCTGCACCAAAAAATGTAAGCAAGGCCCCCACGTCTCATCAAAGCATGAGAGATTGTTGCCCACAAATGCAGTAAGCTTTTCCATGCATAGAAGGTTCCTTGGTTTATGCATCCATTTGAAATGCCGTGGTGCAGTTTCTGTGCCCCACTTGGACAGGTGGGCTTGTTTCGCTGCACAAATGACCAATCTGATTGCCCTCCCTTTTGCAGAAAAGAGTGGGTAAGTTAAGGTGTTAGGGAGACCAAGTAATATGTAGCTGGGAAACTTAGGAATATCTGTGACAAGCATATTATTAATGTCTGCTAGAACCTTAGACCAGTAGCGGTGTAATTTAAAGCAGTGCCACAGATGGTGGGTCAGCATTCCCGGCTGACCGCGTTGATGCCAGCCCCCCTCAAATATCACCTCCTCCAATTAACTAACCTAACTGGAATGTAGTACCAATTATGTGTTATTTTAAGTAGGGTTTCCTTCCCAGTTGCGCTATGTGCTGAAGTAGTTCTGTGTAAGATGTCCGCCCATTCCTTGAGGGTGAAGAGGCATTTGCGATCTATTTCCCACTGCTTCTGCACCGGGGACTTTCCAGAAGTTGTAGACGTATTGAGGAAGGTGTGAATGTACGAGAGAAGCCCTTTGTCATCACCGCAAGTGAGGAGCCAGTTCTCAAAGGGAGTGAGGGGACTGCTAGCATGCGGGAGTCCTTGAGGGTGTGTGACCCAGTGACGGATAGCCACATAATGCCAATACTCAGATTCCGGGATTCCATCCACAGACTGAATTTGTGAAAATTCTAGAAGACCGTTATGATCAAAGAAGTCCCCAATTCTCTTACAGTTAGCTGCTTGCTAAGCAAGGAATGCATCCACCTCTGCTGCTGTGGGGAAGTCTGGGTTCTCTATAAGGGGGGTTTGTAGTGATACAGGGGTATAGAGATTTTTGGGCAGCCTAATCCTGTCCCAGGTCCCAGTGGCGGCACACACTACAGGAGAAATATAGATCCCCGATTGGAGATGCTCTTTGTGTACCCATGGGAATTTCCAGATATAGATCCTGGCCGTTGCTAGGTCTATAAAATACCATTGCTTTTCAGTATGCAATTGGCTCCACGCCACCATGTACCGCAACTGGGCTGCCTGATAATGTACATTAAATAGAGGATACCCAGGCCTCCCTCTGCTCAGAGTAGATATGCATGTTTCTTGGACATGCATGCGCCACTACCATCCCAGATATAACTTTCAATCAGGTGTTGCAGTTTTGGGAGCACCTGAGGGTTTTTTGTTTGTAACAGAAGGGTTTGCATTACATATGGTATGCTTGGAAGAAGGGTCATCTTGACGGTTTTAGTCTTCCCCAACTAAGAGATGCGGCCCGCGCGCCAGGACTGCATGTCCAAGCGAGCATACGCCAGCAAGGCTGCATGATTACACTCGGCTATTCTTCCTATAGTGGAATTAGTTTGGAGACTTAAGTACTGAACTCCCTGAGCTGAGTGGCCAATGGAGATGGGAAAAGGCATTCCAATGTGGCTTTCTCACCCTGGGAAACAGTGAGGTTAAGAGCTTCCAAAAGCGAGCCCCTTATCCTGCCTGTGCAAGTACCAACTCGAGGAAGGGCCAACGGACACAATTAAATGCCTTCTCCGCAATGATCAACAGTAAAAGGGCGGGGAGCCAAGAGCAGTTTGTCTTGTCGATAAGATGCGAGAGCTGCTTTGTGTTGTTATTACCGCCTCTCTCTGGTATAAATCTAGCTTGGTTAAGGTCCACTAGGACCTGCATGTACGGGCCTAACCGGGTAGCGAATATACCTGTGAAACACTTTGCATCTACATTAAAGAAGGAGATGGGCCTGCAGGCCAAGCATAGGGTTTGATCTTTCCCAGACTTTGGGATCACAGTGATTGTAGCTGCTTTCATCGTGTCTTCTGTGAGTGTACACTGTTTGCTAAACAAATTATAAAGCCGAGTGAAGACAGAAGACAGCTGTTTTTCAAATAACTTTTAAAAAGCAGAGTGGAATCCATCTTACCCTGGTTCTTTGTCTTATTTGAGCCTAGCTATTGCCGTGAGGAATTTATCTTCTCCAATGTCTCTCTCGAGGTTCTGAGCTGCCTCAGTAGGTAGACATGCAGTTGGTGTCTGGGCCACATAAGCGTCAGTCGCTGTTGGGCCTAACTGCTCCGCCGAGAAGAGTTTGGCATAATAGCTTTCAAAGGCCCGTGTTAAGTTGCAATCATAATGAATTCTATAATCCTGCGACCCCTGAACCTCGGTGATTCAATGTCTTTGTATTTGGACTCTCACCTTATGGGCAAGTAATCGCCCAGTTCTGTTGGCTCTAGCATAAAATTTCTGTTTAGTGTGAAGGAGGGCGAATTCGGCCTTTTCTCTATCTCTTGCTTTGAGGTACTTTCTGGCTATCAGTAATTGCCTCCTCACTCTGTGGGAGCCCGATCATTTATGCGTGTCTTCCAGCTCCTTCTTATGCAGCTCCAGGGTGTCATGCTTGTGCTTTCTTTCCCTAGCCAGCAGGGCCAAAACAGCTATAAAGGCGCCTCTTAGGATAGCTTTGAGGATCCCCCAGAGTAGTAACATGTTGGTGTCAGGGGTTTCATTTATGCTGAGTAAAGTGTGTAAATTGTCTCTAATTCCTTTGAGGGTGGGATCATATGTGAGAAACTTGGGGTCAAGCCACCAAATCCGTTGTGGGTAATCTAAATTGGCGCCTGATCGGAGAGCGCCGCTGCTCCAGTGTCTATATGGGTGGTGGCCTCTGCTAAGTGGAGGATGCTAAAAAATAATCCATCCTGGCATAGTTTTGATGTGTGGCTGAGAAGTAAAATCTTTTGCTGTCAGGGTTCTGAGTAGGCCCTACATCCACCTGTTCCATATTCTGCAATCATTGTTTATCCACTGATGAGTAATCCCTCTTTTGCCCAGTTCTGTGAGTGGAATGGTCCAGAGTTGTGTCAGGTACTAAATTGAAGTCCCCCCTGCATCTGGGGTGGTCAGTACTTGTCCTATGGCATTCAATATAAATTCCTCCTGGCTTTTGTTAGGGGCATATGTAGCGGCAACCATGAATGTGCGGGAGTGTATCAAAAATCTCGGGCAGAGGAGTCTTCCCAGTACATCCACTTGCATAGAGTACCTGTCCCTGAAAGTGTGTAGCATTCAAGATCTCTACACCTACCTTTTTCCTGGTCCGGAAGAGAAATAATGCCTGTCAAACCAGCAGCTTCTCATGTGCTTCCAGTCTCCTTTAGGAAGATATGTCTTCTGTAAAAGCCAAATATCACATTTCAAAACTCGGATCAGTGAAAGGAGCACTAATCGTTTCACCGGGGCATTAAGGTCACGGACGTTCAGACTAAGAATCTGGATTATGGAAGCCCTATTTGTGAGGCAGTTTGAAGAATGTGGTCCTGGTAAAGCTGGTTGGCGGTTCCTCGTAGACAAGTCTGGTAGGCCATTGCATTGTGAATGCAGTAGTGATATAGTAAAACCTCTGAGCAGGGGACGTGGGGAGTGGGGGTTGATCTGGCAATAACAGCCACTTTGGATTCTGGAGCAAGAAAGTCCAAGTGGTCAGGAGTCATGTCCCTGGGTAGAAGTATAACTAATGGTGAGCCCGGGTGTAAGAGCCCCACCACCACAATGCTGTTCAACCAGTGGGCAATAAGGCGGTCATGGCCACGCTCTGGTTTCCCTCAGTGAGGAACATTAGTGATAGTGGGAGGAGCACATGTGGCGCCTTCATCCCTGTGAGCTGGGGCATGCCTCAGTGCACTAAGAGGAGTCACGGTTGAAGGAGGGGCTCCAGTGTTGAAGTTGCGGAAGAAGGGCTGATCGCTCTCTGCTGCTCTCGGATACAGTGGGTCTACCTTGTTTCCTCCGAGAAGTACGGCGTGTCTGTGTCTGCTTCTGGACTGGACTGCTCTGTATCGGGGGCCGTAGGTCAATATCTGGTGGGAGCTACAGGCCTAGAATGAACTGGGCCTCCTCCAAGGTGAAAACCATGTGGTTCTCATTGATCAAGGCAAAAAGTAATTGGAAGGGGTGTCCCCATTTATATCTGATGCCGTTCTTCCTTAGAAACGTAGTGGCCGGTTTGTACTCTCAAGGGTGTTGCAGAATGTTGGTGGACATGTCCTGGTAGTGCCTTACCTTTGTCCCCTCAAACAGGATAGACCGATGATCCCGCATCGCTGTCATGATAGCTTCTTTTTGGCAATATGGATGGATACAGGTCAGTATGTCCTGAGGCGTCTCTGGGGCTTTAGATGGACGGCATGCCCTATGTGTGCGATCCAATATAATGACTTTTTCAGCAAGGTCGGGCAAAATATGATGGAACAGGCAAGTCACATAGGCCTTCAGGCAGAGGCTGTATGGAGGGGAACTCCCTCAATTCGTATGTTGGATCAATGGGACCTGTTCTCAAGATATTCCAGCAGGTATTGCAGTTCTGCATTCTTATCCCGCAGTTCTAGAAGTTCTTGTCAATAAACGTCCATTTCCTCCTCTCAGGCATAATGGTTCTGTTCTAGTGTGACAACATGAAGCCCTATGTGCCCCAACTCTCGCCTGACATCTTTAAGGTCTACTGCTACCTCCTGCTTCAATGCAACAATATTGTCTCTCAGTGCACTGAATAGGCTTTCCATAAAGACGCGAGTGATCGGTGCTATTCCCCAGAGAGTCCACCACCCCCTCCTCGCAGGAGGCAGCCGGTGGGGGTGGGGGGGTGGAGGGGAGACACTATGCAAAATTGATCTACTTTCTGAGAATGTGACCTGGTGAGGGGGCTATCCTATGTGATACGATTAGCCACAGTCTTTCTGTAGCTCCATTATGCTAAGACATGGTACTTCCAGTGGATATGTTAGTTGCTCCCCTTACTTTCGCTCATCTCAGCGCTCCAGCCACCAGGCCCACAATGTGAAAGCCATGCTCGTATCTAGAGTCACCTCACTGTTCCTGATGGGGCTCCAGGGAGTCATCAAGAGGTTGAGGTTAAAGGCCTAGCACTACCAATTCTCCAGGCATCCACAGGGTTGCTGCTGCCCCCTCCTTGGCAGTCAGCATAAACCACCAAGGCCCCCAGGGCCTGTGCATTCCCAGCCCTTCTCAGGGCCCCGCTATTTTGTCCACTGGTGCTTATGCAGGGCTGTTCAACTCAGTCTCGGTTCAGGCTCCCCTCCGAGTCCCCGTCCCAACGACAATCACTGCGGCTCAGTAGGCGGGTGTAGTGATGGTATGCAACGCACCTGCTGTGTCAAGGCCCGGGGAGTGTTGGCCTACCAGTTCTGTCAAGTGCTTCTGCAGAAGCTGCATCAGACACCATTTTGAGGGCCACCTTGATGCCACTAACATCTCCCCTGCTCTGCTGATGCTCAGGGTACTCCCCTAATTCTGCCAGTCTTTTAATCAGTCAAACCACTGCCCAGTCCGCTCGACTGCAAACTATGGCAGCAAAGCACTGCAAAGTCACTCCTACTCAGGATTCATACTGGACACACACCCCATTCACTATTTACAAATATAGTAATATACAAAAAAAATAATAAATAAAATTAGACATAAGAAATACATCCAAAATAACAAAAAACACAGAAATATATATTTAGCATTAAAACAGCAACACTAATTTGTAGGCCAGGCCGTAGTTCATGGAGTTTTGCTATGTAGAACTCCACGAAGTTCCATGAGTGGCAGAGTGCAGTGCGAACTGCAGTTTGTACTGGTATTTCTGCCGCTCGGGTAGAAATTCTACCCGAGAGGCAGCTCCCGCTCGCGAACTTACTGTTCGCGATCACGGGGGAAACAAATCTCTGCTGTACATAAACATGCAGAAAATTAAAAAACTTACAACATCAAAACACTAAGGGGCACATGCATCAATGTAAGGTATTGTGATTCCTTAATAGCGATTTTTAAGGTATTGCTATTAAGGACTCACAATTCCCTATGCAGGTAGGAATCGCTAAATAAATGTGATTCCTACTCAGTCCCTATTAGAGAATCGCAAATTGCGATTCGCTAATAGGGAATGCCTTCCCATTCATTGAATGAATGGGAAACCACTCGCAATTGCAGATTACCACCAGCTTCAAGTTGATGGTAATTTGCGATTCTTTAATGCTAAGTCGCAATGTCAGATTGCTTCTTGCATTGCATTTCAGGAATCGCAAATTGCGATTCCCTAAATGTATTCACAAAATAGTTAATCGCAAATTTTGCGATTACCTATTTTGCCATTGGGTTTGGGCTTGATGCATCCCAAATGGCTAATTACCAGTTGCAAAGGGGCCGATTCGGGGAATCTGCCCCTTTGCGACGGGTAATTAGCTGGATTCATGTGCCCCTAAATCCGCAAGACAAATACACTCTGCCAGATTGCCAACAGATAATCACAGAAGGAAAACTACTTTTCTATGTTTACCTTCACAAGTGAGTAAACATTTATTTGAACATAGTTGAAAATAACTTTAACTAGCCAAGCTCTCTATTATTATTTATCTACCAAACTTTAGGCACTACAGACAATGAAAAGCACCATCTACAACCAACAGACCTACCACTAAAATTCAACAATCAAAGGCTTTAACGTCTGCAAACTATCAAAAAATCAATATTTAAAATATAACAAATAAGTGTGGCCAAGCAAGATGGCTGAGTGGACGTGAGCCGCTTCAGCTCCGGACCCCGAGGCTGCCACAAGCTGTTTTCAGCGCTCATGGAGGGCCGTGAAACGGATGGCCGCACTCGGCATTAACCCGTGCTGACCAGGAACGCCGCACTGAGTCCATAAATTGGTCCCATGACTAATAAACTTGTCTACGGTGTGGCGGGACGAGAGGCTGAGACCAACCCCAAAATGGTGCGGAGGTGGGCCTTGATTGGAGCCCCCACGTACAGCTGAACGCCCGCTGTTACCGGGAGATCCTGACAGCAGCTCCAACGGCAATGCACTCCCACCTGTATGAGCGCCACCACGGGGGGAGGCTCAGCTGAAATGTATTTGACGTTTCACAGGGCAGGAGTGCATGACATCTCACACCAAGCGGCACTGCTAAAATGCATCGCAAGACCCTGCTGCAACAACTGAGGCATGTTTGAAGCGGGCGCCAGAGGCACTGGCAGCATGGACATGGCGAGCGGCAGCAGGGGTGGTTACCTGACGGGTCAGTCTCCTTTGTTCTTGTCTTGGGTGCAGCGTGCAGAGTACTTGGAGGGGGCCTGTGCAATAAAGCCTGCCTGACCCTAAGATGGTGCCCGCAGCATGACAGTCTTCCAGGAGTGCTCCCGACTTGGCACCAGCGGTGGCGTGGGGGACGAAGTGGGCAGGGCACCTTCCCATTCTACTGCCCCACTTGAGAGAGGAGGAATCTGTCACCCCGGTTTTGCTCCCTTGCTCCTCTACACGCCGCCTGACCTTAAGAGGGCACCCAGGGCTTAACCACCAGCAAAAGGCCTGACACCACCTCTGGAAGACACACGAGTGTGAGGCCAGATTCTGGATGCCAGAACCCAGAGGGGACTCACACTGCTTGTGTTGGCGCTGTGCATCGCGCTGCCCCTATGCCACCAAAGAAGGCGATGAACAAAGTCTCCTGTTAGGTCGCAGCCACAGATAACAACACTTCCCCCATCAAGACAGATTAGGAGAAAACAATGGCCCTTACGCGGGAAGACCTGGTTGCTTTCCTCCAGGACTTTAAAACTGAACTGTGCCAAGAACTTAAACAAGACCTGAGCGCTTCTATAGACCAACTCAAGGCTGACCTAACAGAAAAGATGGCGACGCTCAGGCAAGATGTAGATGTGGTGAGCACCAGGGTGGTACAGGTGGAGGAACAGACGCAGGACCTCGACGCCCGCTCTATTAAACTACTCGAAGCTCAGCACAAACTCCAGTCCCAGCTGCAACAAGTGCTCCTGAAGGCGGAGGATTTGGAGAACAGATGCCGGAGGGAGAACAATCGCATCCGGGATCTGGAAAAAAGGAGCAGAAGGGCCAGATCTGGAGGCGTTTGTGGCCAGCCTTTTCTCGGAACTCCTGGCACCTCGGCAATTGAAGATCAAGATAGATTGAAATCATAGGGTGGGGACCCTACAGACTGGGGAGCGCAGACGGATACAGGACATCCTGGTGAAGATGCACTCCTTCAAAATGAAAGAAGCTATCTTAAGCGCCGCGAGGAAGAGAGAAGAGATCTCCTTTCAAGGATACAAGTGCAAGCTTTTTCAGAATTTGGCGACCTCCACTCTGGTGCGCAGGCAGTTGCTTCGCCCAGTCATCACCGAGCTATGAGAGGACAACGCGCGATATCGTTGGACGTTTCCCTTTGGTCTTACCTTTGAATACAAGAATAAGTCCCACCATATAACCGATCTGAGTGAGGGTCTACGTATCTTAGGCCTGCCTGTGCCAGAGAATGACAACGGCGCAGGGCCTTCGACCGACTCAAAACAGCCCCGGTCCTGGCAGACAGTCACAAAAAGCAAGCAGACTCCTAAACGAATGTTCTCCAAGCAATGTTGGCTACAGGCATTTTGCTGCTCATGATGTTCACTTATAGAGCTCCACTGGTGAGCTGTTGGTTGCCATGAGCCTGGTGCAGTAGAATAACCAGGGTTCCACTCCAGGCCATCCGGTTACAGAATCCATCCGTTCATGCCAATTCTGATATTCTCAAATGTTCTCTATGTCCTTATCGCATGGCAGTTGGGGGGTGTGGGCCTTGTCCGTATCGCCCAGAATTACAGTATTCTTCTTAGAGAAGGATCGAGCTGAGGGCCTGTTGGCGTCTCAGCACAATTTTTCTAGGGTTGGTTCGGAATTGTTTTTTATCGGGGGTGGTTTCCTGGTGTTGGTGATGGGGTATTGCTAGTTTCTGGCTCTCCAGAGGACGAGCAGCATGTGGAGGGGGTCTTGCCTGAGGTGGGAGGCTACTGGGAGGATGGGGCGTAACACAATGGGGTAGTATACGAGGAGAGGTAGATGGGCAGAGGAGGAGGGGTAAAACTTTCCAATGGTCACTATAGCGTCATGAAACGTTAAAGGGCTAATCTCGCCCCAAAAACGACAGAAAGTTTGGAAATATCTCAATGACCGCCAGTTTGAGGTTGTGGCCCTGCAAGAAACACATCATAAAAAGTCTGTGGAATCACGGCTGCACCACAAATCCTACTCCTTAATCTACAGGTCCTCAGCCAGCACTAAACACAACGGAGTGGCCTTCCTTTTCTGTACCACAGCCAAGTTCCAGCCCGAGGCAATCAAGCACGACCAGGAAGGTAGAGTCCTTATGGTGAAGGGGAGGTTACAGGGCATTCTTTGTACGTTTATCTCCCTCTTTGCACCCAACTCAGGTCAGACGACATTTCTGACCAACACGTTAGATCTGATTGGGGGGTTTGCGGAGGACCCAGTGATTTTATTGGGGGATTTCAATTTGACCTGGCATGAGACTTTGGACTGTTCCAATTCCCAGAGGGCCATTCTCAACAGCTTTACCAAAGGGGTTAAACAGAAAAAGCTCACTCTGGGCCTCTGCGATGCTTGGTGAATGCTTCACCCTACCTCCAAAGACTACACATACTTCTCCCATGTCCACCATTCCTATTCAAGGATAGATTACATCTTCATTAGTCAAACACTGTTGGGCCCCTTACCAGCTGCTGAGATCATGGTAATCTCAATATCAGATCATAGCCTCATATCCGTCAGTCTATCGTGGGAAGGGACTAAACCGGGCACATCTAGGTGGTACTTCCCGATGGCGATTACCAGAGACAAGACCCTACGAGATGAACTAAGGGCCTCTATCATTGACTATTTTGTGCTTAACATCCCACACGATACAACACCCCAGAACAACTGGGACGCTTTCAATGCGGTGCTTGGGGTAGATGCATTCAACAGGTGAAGGAACGCACCGCTCTTGAGGGGGAACTAGAGGCAGTGGAGAAAACCCAAAAGGAAACACCTACACGAGCGCTACAGCGACAGCTCACCGAGTTAAGAAGCAAACACCACTCCATTTATAACAATAGAGCTGAATGCACAGTGCTGAAGTTAAGACAGACATCATATGCTTATGGTGATAAAGTGGGTACCATTTAGCCCGTCAACTGCATGAGAAGAGGGTATGCAACTTCATTTGGGGTATGTTAGACGGGGATGGTCACCTCACCCATTCAGATGACCTCAAAGCCAACATTTTTGGTAAATTTTATGGGGAGCTCTATTTAGGCACAACCCCCGATACGGCCCTACAGCAGCGATACCTCGATTCTTTGGACCTTCCCCACCTCTCCCTTGCGGCCATGGAGCCTTTGGAGGTGCCCATCACATCGGAGGAGGTCAGACGGGCCATTAGCAAACTGAAACTCCACAAAGCCCCGGGGCTCAACGGTCTAACGGCGCAGTTTTACAAATGCTTTGCAACTGACATAATCCCACACCTCACTGAGCTGTTCAATCCGATAGAGGTAGGTGCCAAGGTCTCGACTTCGATGTCTGAGGCAGTGAAATCTGTTATCCCAAAACCTGTGAAAAACCCCCAGAACTGCGCCTCTTATAGGCCCATTGCCCTCCTCAACCTCGACGCGAAACTGTACTCGGCGATCCTGGCCTCCAGGCTGGAAGATCGGATGCCTACGCCAATCCACCCTGATCAATTGGGCTTCATAAAGGGAAGGCAGACACATGAAAACATTCGGCGAACTTTACACCTCATCGAGAAAGTATTCAAATTCAAACTCCCTGCAATTTTGTTGATCTCGATGCCGAAAAAGCCTTAGACAGAGTGGATTGGTTGTTTCTTTACCTCACTATGCAGAAAAATGGCTTTGGGGACAAGTTTCTTAATATGGTCAGAACCAACTATCACCTTCCACAGTCCCGCGTTTTGGTTAATGGCTACACCTCACTACCCTTTGCCCTTAGCAGAGGTACACAGCAGGGCTGTCCGCTTTCCCCCCTTCTATTCGCTCTCAGTATGGAACTTCTAGCTGTCAAATTTCAAGCTAATGAGGAGATCCGGGGCATACGTTTTGGAGGCAAAGCTTCCCTCTTCGCAGATTATATTTTGCTTACGCTTTTGGAGCCGGCTTCCTCACTCAGGGCACTACAGGAGGAATTGAGGAACTTTGAATTGGTGGCCTGTTTTAAAGTTAATTTATCAAAATCCTCCATACTAAATCTCACGCTCCCCGATGCCGAAGCACTGAGGCTGAGGGCTCAGACGTCCCTGCACTGGGCCAAACACTCCCTTTTATACCTTGGGGTCCACCTCACTCCTAGAATCAAAGATCTCTATGCGGCCAATTACCCTCCTCTGGTGGCACAGCTTCAGCAGGATTTTAAGATGATTTTAAGAGATGGAAGCCTATTAGGGGTAGGCGGAATTCGCAAAGCTCTGTGAAACGGTAAAAAATGTCCGCAAGCACGCAAAAATTCCGCGTACACGCGGAATTGCTTGTTCGCGATTCTTTTTTCCTGCTCGCGAACACTGTTTGTTTGCTCTGGGGAAAATATCTCACACACACGCATTTTGAGAAAGCAAACAAGCAAAAAAGCTGCGGAACGCAGAATTTTGGGCAATTCAACGTTTTCCGCGGAACACGGAATTACCCAAATTTCGCGAGCGGAACGGAATTTACCGCCCAGGCCTAGCCTCAATACATTTCCTGGCTCGGTCAGATAAACCCAGTGAAAATGACGGTCCTGCCAAAGCTCTTATATTTATTCCAGGCACTTCCAATTGAGCTAGCCTGCGAGCTTCTGCTGCGTCTGCCCTCACTCGTCACTAAATTTATCTGGCAGTGTAGGAGGGCACCACTTCCCTTTCAGGTGCTGAGGTGACCAAAGAAAGACGGGGGAATGGCCTTACAAGATTTTGCTCTGTACTATCAAGCGGCTCAATTGCGGGTGGTGATGGAATGGACCGCAAGACAATCTGAGAAGCACTGGCTTCACATGGACAGGGCGATTGTGGGACAATCAATTTGGGATGTCCTGTGGAAGCTGAGGAAAGACAGACCTGCAAATGCATACTTAAGCACCCCCACTCACCCCACACTCACTGTATAGGATCAAGTCACGAGGAGGGAGGGATGGACCACTTTTCCCTCTCCTACACCCCAATACACTTCAACCTGGCCTTTCCACCCGCCCTGTGGGAGAGACTCTTTGACTGCTGGAAGGAGGTAGGGTGTCTAAAGTTATCGGACCTGTTTCACATCCATGATGTGCTGACGTTTGAGAACTGCAAAAGAGACTTCCAGGTCGCACACAGCGAACACTATCACTACCTCCAGCTTAAACATTGGGCCTCTCTACCTCAAGTATGGGAGGCCGCTACCAGGGAACTTATGCCTATGGAGAAACTGGTGCATAAAGTGGGTTCCATGAAAGGGGCAATTTCCTCTCTATACGCCATGCTTCTAACAAGAACACCCGCTCCTCGGGCACACTATATGTAATTTTGGGAACAGGTGCTAGGGAGATATATCACAGATGAGATATGGAAACACATCTGGGGAGATATTCCTAGGCATAACCATTCAGTGGCTCTCAGGGAGGCAAATTATAAGACACTCCTAGACTGGTACCTCTACCCCACTAAACTCAAGCAGATTTTCCCTGACACCTCAGATCTCTGCTGGCGGGGCTGTGGTTTGCAGGGGGATTTCCATAATTTCTGGTGGGATTGCCCTCTTTTGGGAGGAAATCCTATCACATATCAAAGATATGCTGGGTACCCCATCCTGAGTACTATGGAGGGGGCTCTCCTGGGCATTAGGGATCCTGAACTTGAGCATCAATGGAGAGCCGACAAGGCTATAATGTGGACCTGTCTAGGGGCAGCAAAACTCACGATAGCGGCTGCATGGACGAAGAAGGATGCGCCAGCGATTTACCCTGGCATGCTCGCCTGTGGAGAATTCTCTCTATGGAACGCCTAGCTGACATTTTCAGGGACGAGTATAAAACCTTTGAATATAAATGGGGCCCATTGGTAACCTATCTGTCCCGTGGCTTACCCTCGCCGATGTGCCCTCCCTCTTTGAGGGCTATGCACCTCTTTCAATTTTAATCGCCCCAGCTATAGCTGACTGACAATCTTCCCACTTTGTGAGAACCTGTGATCCTATCCATACTGACCCACCTTTTAGACATACATGTGGAACCAACTATTTCGACTATGGAAACACTACCACCATCAGGGAAGGGGAGGAGGGAGGGTTGGGGGGGTTTGTTCCATGTCTTTGTTTAAGGGTTACCTGTAAGGCTGGTTGTTTAAAAACAGGCATTTTCTCATTTGTACGCGTGGGGCTGTAAGGACCCTGCGACATGTGAAGCTGGACTAAAATTAGCTGTATATCTTGATCCAGGATCTTGCGTGCTCTACTTTACCCATGTTATCATATTTGCTTATGATGCTGAATAAAAAGAAATTTGACACAAAAAAATATAACAAATACAACTCTTTTCCCCAACAGAAGATACACCACTTGATACACATTAGAACACCTTCAATGGAAAACTGAAAAGAGAACTGTATTTAAAATCAACAGCACATATGTAAGTATAAAATAAAAATGAAAAATGATTGATGAAAAATTATATGTACAAAATTATTACAATTTATTTAACCGTATTAATAAACCATTTCCAAACAGAAAGGGCAAGATATATCAGAACATGTTTCAGATTGACAATCTGCAACTAACCTCCTCAAAGCTGAAATATGTATCAGCATCTTCACTACTTCTTTGTCCTCTTTCAAAAAGTATGTGTCTAAGTACCACCAAACTATATAGAACAAGCATTGGCATAGCCAATAGGCCTCGCTTTTGGGACCTTATAAGTATTTAGTTATGCAACTGTTGCATGGCTAATTACTTATAAGGTCTCAAAGGCGAGACCTATTGGCTATGCCAATGCTTGTTTTCTTTCTCATCGCGGCACCGGTGCTTTACTTTTAACATTAAAATTAAAGCGCGGGTGCCGCGATTATAGCAAAAGTAAAGAAATAGATGTTTGTTTCTATTTCTTTACATTTGCTATAATCGCGGCACCGGCGCTTTACTTTTAACAATAAAAGTAAAGCGTGGGTCCCGCGATTATAGCAAAAGTAAAGAAATAGATGTTTGTTTCTATTTCTTTACATTTTCTATAATTGTGGCACTGGCGCTTTACTTTTAATGTTAAAAGTAAAGCACTGGTGCCGCGATTAGCAAGCTAAAAATGCTACCGCCGGCCACAGCTTGCAGTGTATGCGCACATGCACTGCAAGCTTTAGCCGGCGGTAGCATTTTTTAAAGCCCTTACTAAAGTCTCTCCGAGCAGCGCATGCGCACTGACTCAGCGAGACCTAAAAATGGGTAGTAGTGGTTTGTTATTTGCACTTCGTTAGCCTACAAAGTTATGCTCGTGTTCGAAATCATCACATGCCATGCAACAAACTAAAAGTGAATGCGCAGCTGCACCTCTGAACTTCGGACACGGGCTCCAAGTGAATTCCGGATGGAAAGGAATGTTTTAAGAGACAGCTCACCAACGGCTCCACGGCCTCATTGACGGCCTCATTGATGGATTGCCTGCTGCCCAACGCACAATGCCCGACACTCTCACATCGCTAACGCTATGTTACGCTAACGCCTCCACTCTTCATGGGGGTGAAGCGAACAAAGCTAACGACGATACGAGAGCGCGGCTACTGCACTCTGCTGCCTGGTACCTGGTGAGGAGAAAACCCTGGAAACTGCTGGGAGCACTGTGGGGAGATACCAGAGTGAGACGTCCGGCCGGGGCCTTGGCCTCGCCCACGCTGCTGGGCTGCTGGGCTGCTGTGCTAGCCTGGCTTGGCCTGGCCTGGCCTGGTCTCTGGATTGCCTCAAGATTGCCTTAGGACCATTGCATAGCGCCAGAGGGCTGGCTGTCTGACCGTGAGAGCTGGGAGAGCCAGCCAGCCACAAGCAAGCCATTTGAGCTGACCATCCAGGACTTGGAATTAGAAATCGTGAACAAATGAGTGAGAGGAGTGGGGGTGTGGGAGGCTACGCTTTTCCACCTGTCTGATAGGGGGTGAACAGCTCCTGGTGAGACATCTGGTTAGCCATCTGGGGATGACCCAGTGGGAATTTCCACAGCAGGACTGTCATTTTGCCACAACTGTGTAGCGTGTCCGCGGGTGCCACAGGGTGTAGTGGACTGTGGATTTATTCAGGGTCCTTGGTACTCCAGTCACACCCCTTCAATGGCTGCTACAAAGTAAAGCAAAGTGGAAAAAGTGGAAAAAGTGTAGAAAAAAAAATAAACACAAGCAAACACAGTGAATAAAAGGGAAGTGATATTTACTCAGGGTGCTTAGGTGTTTGCTTAGGGGATTGCGGCTGCCATCTGGGTATCCTGCGATTACACTCTTGGCCTGTAACATTGAGATAGGGAGACAACCAAATAACAAAAAAAGGAAAAAAAGGAAAGAAGAAGAATTTAGAAAAAAAGGGCGAATTATGAGGTCAGGACGAGACAGACCACCCTTCCCTCCAATAAAAAGGATTGACGGATAAAATCAATAAAGCAAAAATTGAGGGCGCAGCTCACACATTAATTTGACCAGTTTTTTTTAATCTTCACAAAATCAAACAATGCACCAAGCAAGTTTGACTTTTTAAAAGACCCAGCGGGAACAATGCTTACTAATCAAGAGCAACAAAACCAATTACCAGTATCCATCACACCACCAAAGAAAACACTAACAAGGGACACACAAATTAAGGACACAAATGAGACATATGACACATAAGGGTCCACAGGTTTAAATGGGGTTCTGTCAAAACAAGAATTGACGGTACACAAAGAAAACTCATGGGGATCCATAACAAACTTCGAATTTCTCACAACTAGAGAACAATCCCCACAATCAACTAAATATTTACAAGAGGAGTCTGACAATTCTTTTTCGCAAAAAACTCAAGACCAATCATTGAGAACTGGGGTCGAACAACCAATTGAGGTACAAGTAAAAATCAATAAGCAACCATCAAAGCAAACACATCATGCGGAAGCAGGTCAAAACATCCAGGCCCCAGCAAAAACTATACAAACTTTATCACCATCATTACTAGAACAGTCGCCCACAACACAGAATAACACTACACAGAATAATGGAAAAAGGGAATCATCAGAAGGTGACAACTCAAGTTTTAGCATCAAATGCATCAATTACATGACACCCCACAATATGGCGGAAGGGCCAGAGGAACATAGCATGCCCAATAGGATGCCCAATAGGACGCTTAACAATAGGATGCCAAACAGTAAGGAAAGCACACCAACCGGTGCCAAAACAGCAAGCGAAAGAAACTCAAGCACCAACCTGCCCAAAAGTATGAATCTGTGTCAAATCCCCGAGATAAACGAGTAATGACTCAGTATCAGCAACCAATACAGTGCCAGCAACTGACTCAGGAACCATATTGGATATCTTCTTCAAAACATCACAACTTACTTTAGAGGCACTGAATTACCAATCAAATAAAATGGATGTCCAAGTAGACCTGCTTAATATCATGTCAAATGCAATATCAGGGATTGATCAAAAATTGGCCAATCTGAACTCCCTAATCACGCGGGCACAGGCTTACACAACTACACTAAATACGGAGTGAAACTGTTGGCCAACAATGGATAAATTAGCAAATATCCCGGAATTCCTGACCACCCTCATTGAGGATCTAAAGACCAAATTAACCAACAATAATGGCAATAACATACTTGCAAGGCCTCAGCATAACACTATGAAAGAGGAATTAAGCAAGGTCAGCGCACACACAGACTTAGCACTTGACAATCAATTGTTAGCTACCATAGAAAAACCACAAATGGAGGACAAGCAGGAAAATTAATTCCCACTTACACAGGTGAACTTGACACGACGCATGAAGAAAAGGCTAAGAAAACAACAGAAGTGGGAAAAGACCACACAAATTAGAAGAAGCTGGGGGCAGTCATCATGTGCCTCAAATGAACCAGTTATAAAACCGGTTCAAAAGCAGGACTTGCAACTGAACAAAAAAACATGTTCGATCTTTACCAAATTGTAAATAAACAGCCAAGAGATGACCCTGCCACGGCGAATAACACAACCGAACCAGCTACCCGAGAAATACAGGAGAAATTAGAACAAGTGGAGGTAGCAAAGAGGGGACCACCGGATACAATAGAAATCTTCTTGGATAAAATTGTAAATGAGCACCCCAAAGAAACAACGGGTGAAGGAAAGAAACAACATCAGTCTGTTATACCTAATTCTTCAGGAGAGATATCGTGCAAAGATACCAAACACCCGGATAATGCAATTAGCAACAAACTCCGTCTTACCGACACAATTGACACAAATCAAAGTATCTTTCAGCCACTTTATAAATCAAAGGGTAGGCATGACACATTAAACAGGGGAAACTTACTAAGGCTCCTTCAACATATACCATCACTGTCCAATATAACAAGTGCAGACATGGTGAGTGTTCAATTCGAACCATGGGACGAAGTTGACCCCCAGGAAAACACGGTTGTGACCTGTATAAATCATCTCATTCCAAAAGCAGGTCTCATGGAATAAGAAATCTTTAAAAATTGGGATATAGCGATAACGATACCTGAGCAAGAAAAATATGCGCTAATCTTACTACCACCGCCAACCACACAAAGAAAGTTAAGGAACATCCCCACAGTATTCTGAAAGGTACCTCTAATATACAACTAGATCAGAATTACAAAAACCTAAGTATATCTGTCAGAACACAGGAGGAGACAACCATAAACAGAATAGATGGAGGGAGCAATATAACAGGACCAGCAGTGAAACAGAGAGTTGCACTCACCATACCTGATGCAAAAAAGCATATTGCTGATCTCTCGGGGGATCATCAAGTGCAGCTCAACACAAAATTGTCACTTCAGGCCATTATCAAAAGAAACCACATAGTCTCAAAATTGTCTCCTGGAATGTGGCAGTTTTACAAAAAGCTCTTAAATAAGTCACAGCAATAAACAAACTGCTAGAGGGTGACATTTTATGCCTACAAGAAACCTGGGCTACAGAGCCGGTACATCTGGAAGGCTATGCTGGTTTCCACAAATTAGCCACTAAACACAACCAGTACGGAAGACCATCAGGTGGGATCTCGACATGTTAAACAGGCAAAACAACTAACAGTAAGAATTATAAATACCGACTCAAATATGCTGCAGGCATTTGTAGTTGAGGGAAAAGGGGACAGGGAAGACAGCATCTCACTGCTCATAATAGGCGTATATCTAAACGCATTTGGTCAATTGAAATTAGAGGCCACAAAATCTATGATCACAACAATACAGGAAATTCTATGCATGCACATGTCACTGGCAAAATTGCTTGTGGGGGACTTACTGAAATTTACAACACTTGGGAACGAAGCAGTGTGAAAGGAAGTACTTAACTAGCGCTGAAAGAACTTTCAATAACTTTTTACAAAACTACGACTTCAAGTTAGTTGAGAAGCTATTAAAAAGTTCAGACCCAAACAGCCAAGGGACAACCACATTTAAGAATTGCTTGACAATGGATTATATTTTTACGTGCAACCACCTCGCTTGCAAAATTAATCATTTTGAAATCAATGCAGACGACACTAGCGATCACGCAATACTCCAGGTTGATCTGAACATTGCTATCAAAGAACGGAAAAAAACCCACTACGGGAGCACAGTCGACAGGCATTGAGGAATATGCCCTGGTCAGAAGAATAAAATGGAACAAGCATCAGGCGACTGCATTTAAGGCATGGAAAGAGGAACAAGAATGCACAGGCAACCATTCTGGCGTCGAGCCCAGTATGGAAAATTGGTCAGAGTGGACGGCTGCCCTGAAAACAGCTCTGAACAATAGCAAGAAAGCTGAGCTCAAACCAAAAGAGAAACCTATTACACAAACTGTGCATAATAACACAAAACTTAGTGACATAGGTCGCAACCTAAACAAGGCAAAAAGAGCTCATAAGATTGCAGGCTTGAAAAGAACACTGGACAAGCGCAACAAACTGCATAATGAGCGGAACACTTGATATGGACGCTCAAGCAAAACAAGCTTGAGGAAGAATGGATCAAGATCCACGAGCTAACAAAGCCTTATAAATATCGTCAACTTTGACAATACATAGCCCAGTTGGAAAATGATAAAGTGGACAGGCGTAACTCTGTACACGCTGATGCATGGATGAGACATGTTTCCGCAATTTATGTAGAAAAGGATGGCTGCACCGAACCCGGAAGGAGCATGGACAGCCCCATGGAGAATATAAACAACGTAGTGGAACCTACTACTGTAGCCATGAGCAAAGATCAAGATGTCACAGCTGTTGAAAAAGTAGTTAAAAAGATAAGGAAAGATGGGGCACCAGGGCCTAATGGCCTCCCGGGCGCAATGTTTAGTGAAGATCCAACATACTGGGGGAGAGTCCTATCCAATCTATTCACTGAATGCCGACTACATGCCAGGGTGCCAGACTCGTGGTGTGGATCAATTTTACAACCTATATACAAGAAAGGAGATAACACAGAACCAAAAAACTATAGATTAATCGCCCTTCTAGACATCGAAGGAAAAGCCTATGCAAGCACCCTATTGACAGAATTAGACAGATGGGTCGAAGAAAACAAAATCCTTCCCCCCTATTAAACAGGGTTCTGCAAAGGTTGTTCGACAATTGATAACATCATGGCCATATCATATTTAAGTCAGCAGCTGTTTTGTAGACTACCGAGCAGCCTTCGACGGGGTGCCACGCTGTAAGCTCAGGTCCAAATTGTGCAATTGGCAAATTCCACCTGGCCTCCTCAACGCCATTATCTCGTTATATAGGAATACTTGGATCAAAGTCAAATTAGAAAACAACACCACAACAAAAAATCGAGGCCTAAAACAGGGATGCGTACTTTCCACAACACTTTTCAACTTATATACAGCAGACCTAGGCAAGACGCTCCACAATGCCAACCTTGCAGTCCCAAAAACTGGAGCCAATGAACTTAAAATCCTACAATATGCGGACAACCTAGTGGCGATGGATCCCACAAAAACAGGACTAAAGAGGGGTCTAGACGCTTTAAACGTCTATAACCAGATCAATGAACTAACAATAAACTAGAAAAGACCAAAGTATTAATCTTTGGGCGTTGTACAAAAAAAACATTCCTCAAATGGCACGTGGGTAAAGAGATAATAGCTGTTTCAAAGTCTTAAAACTATCTCAGGTGCTGGCTGAGCAACTATGGTAAAGCAACTTTGCATTTACACAAAATGAAATCCAAAGTAGAGTCTACAATCTGTGCCTTGTGTAAATTACACGAGAAAATGCAAAGCCCAACGAACATCCCAATCAGAAAGCAGTTGCAATCTAAAATAAGGGCAATTGCGGGTTACGCACAGCAGACATTCCCAGTCAAAATTAACGCAATGATGGAAAAAACGCAATACCGTGCTTACAAATGCATATTTAAACTACCAAAATACACCCGCAATAGCTGGATTCGCCTGAAGTTTGGCCTGCTCCAAGAGAGCAAAGAATGCTTGGGTGTGCATGCAAAATATTATTACCAAGCACTCAAAGCTCCGGATGGAAGCCTGAAGAGCATATTAAAATACATCTATGGAGGACCATCAAACCTGTGGTAGGTCTATATGCAGGAAGCAGTAAAAATGTTAGATTTGGCAACATGGAATTGGTGTCAAGAGGACATAAACTACCCAGCTATCAAAAATGCAATGAATAAACAATGCTATCAATTGTCGAGAAAAACCGATCTAGCACATTTTGAAAGTGGAGATGGTAAATCCGGGCTGATCGCTACATACATAGAGCACAAATCCCAGCCTTTCCTTCACCAATAATTAAGGAGAAAGGCCCTAAAACACATTCAGTGGCCAGACTAGTGCCCCTCCCAATTAAAGAACTAAATCCAGGAGGGAAATCCCTTGAACACAAAATCAGCTGTAGAATCTGCAATTTTAAAACAGAATCATTACTACATTTAATGTGCTGCAGTCCTGGCCTGTTATAGTCTCATCAGAAGCTATTAAAGCCAATATGGCTATGCAAAGGTATTCGGACAGTGAAAGAAGCAGTCGTGGTTCTATTTTCTTGCACTCTACCATCCGATTTGGCTAGAATCTGGAGATATATGGAGGAAGTGCGTTCCAGACTTGTTAAAGAATAAGATCTCGACACCCGTGGAAAAATAGACTCGATGTGGACAGATAAAGACACTTTCCCGCCATAATGCTATATACACAAATATACGCTTTTTGGTTTCTATCTTTATTCACATTTTACATGGAATGAAATTGGCTATAATCTCAAATGAATTCTTTTTAACGTTCTGATTTTAAATTATTTTGTTACATTGCAAATGGTTTTAAGTAACTGCAATAAATAAATATTCACCTCAAGTACCACCAAACTATATAGAAAAATGGGTAGTAGTGGTTTGTTATTCGCACTTCGTTAGCAGACCTATGTTTGTTGTGGTATAGAATGGTGACAAATTTTCTAGTGAAAAGTGATGCTGCTATTAGGTTATACACACCCTACTACACAAGGTGTGGTTTACATGATGAAACCTAAGAAACAGAATGTATACAACTGTTAAAGAGAAAAACCAATCACTCAGACAGCATCACATATTAGTATGAGGTCCAAACATTAAGGACTTGTTTTTCAAAACAGAAGAATGGTTTATTGTTTGTGTAATTACTAGTATGGTCTTTAGTACAATCAAAAGTTCACAATTTCTTTCTTCAGAAACAGCCAACACATCGTTTCATCACACAGTGACTTTTTTTAAAACTGTGAGATTTTATAAAATAAAATATAGGTTAGAATTAGTTATTTATTGAAAAGGGATAGATAAAACAGAAAAGATGAATTCAAAGTGAAAATAGAAGGAAGAAATGGGACAAGCAAGTAGATACAAATAATTCCTTATCCAGATTCACAGTATCCAAGATAATTTGTAGTCTATACAATAGTAGTAAGAGGATCAGCTACCCATGTTGTAACCAAGGGTGTGAAGATGTAGTTGTAGTGGAATCCACAATGTGAAATAGGATTGTGCAAGTGACCAAAAAAGGTAAACAGATAGTGAGCCTCAGAACACCAGGAGCTTTATTTATCAAGATTATAGAACCAATGATTTCACAGTGTAAATAAATATTGAGAACCCCAGTGAATTTGAAGGTCTTAAAAGTAAAATACCCAATTGTCCTATATAACCAAACTCAAATAAATAAATGCAAAGGTCATTAGTCCAAGTAGTAGAATCCAAACATGGTTGGTAAGTAGCTACTGCAGCGGCCCTAAAGAGGGGTGTTCCACACGTTGTATTAAATAGTAATATTATTCTTTGCAAAACAACATGCTTACAAAACTTCATTGGCCAATGGAGTCTGAAGAGTATCCTTAAACACAGATGTGCATTCCTCCTTAAAGTGGCCTCCATTAAAGTAGCAACTCATCCCCAAATATTTTGTTGCCATTTCAGATCAGTAGCAAGGTGCGTTGAGGTAACATTTATTGCAGAAATCAGAGACTGCTTAGTGGCACAGCCCTTTCTGGTGACAAACTCATACTAACTGACTGTTCCAGCTCATCTCAACCCTATATTCCACTACAGAACCTGATATCACTAAGAATACTACAATCACCGTACAGAAATGCAAACAATTACTCTTGTACATGGGCTACACTTATAGCCAAGAAAGCACAAATACCAAAAATGTTAGTTGGAAATTATCAAAATACTTTTATAATATGTTTTTGGATGCCTGCTACATAAAATTATGTTGTTATTAACACGCAAGAGCACAAAGACCCCCACAAATGTCAATGAAATCGAAGTAAGACATGTACTTCAAGATTTAAAAGAGGCAAGTACTATTTCCCAAGAGCCCCTCTGCTAAAATTCTAAAATAGCCATTCCCTAAAGAAACTGAACACATCAGATGGCAGATTCCAGCTACCCCCACTTTAAAACACTAAATAGCAGGTACTAAGAAAGCCCCCATTGAAACTGATGCTGCCCCTAGAAGATACAAAGACATCAATATACCTTACCAGTTAACCACTACAAAATAATGACAAACCCTTCATCCTACATGTCCACCTTAATAATGGCTAAAGCATTATTATATTTGCTACAGTAGATAATTTTTTTAAAGTAAGACATTGTCAAACATGGATGATGGACAGAACATTCAAAAAGTGTCCTAAACATTCATTCAGATATAAACCATACATGATGAATATCAAAACACTAATATAACCCTGATATATGCCTTGTACCTAATAAAAAAGTAGTATTTACTACGACCTACTAAACCACTATGATATTAAAATTAACAACTACTCCCCACATAATATTTGACTGAACATGCCTTGATACTAACATTACTTTATTCAAGGGTTTTACTACCATGTTAATCAAATCTTTTGGTACTTCTCCAACAATCTGCACAAAGGGCCCGATTATGAGTTTAGTGGTGAGTGTGCAGGGTGCCATGCCATCGCCCCGCTCCCACACCGCCAAACAGTGCTGTCGCCCATTGGCCGGATTACTTGTGAAATCATGGTCTGGCAGGCAGGTGGGGTGGCGGTCCCGCAGCAATGCAGTAAAAGGCTCAAATGTGAGCCATAATACTGCATTAACGTGGTACCATCACAGCGCGTTCCAGCACAGCATGGACTGTGAAGTCTATGCTGTGCTGGAACTGGGGAGCACAACATGTGGGGTTCATGCACCAACATGCATGGGGCAGGGGTGGTGTGTAGGGCCCCCTTTGTTTCCATAGCGCCTGCAGTTTCATGGAGTAAGAAACTCCATGAGACTGCTAGCGTTCAGGAAACTCATAATATGAATATTGTTACCCCTCGACAGCTGGCTGCACGGTTCTCTGGTAGTAGAGTCCGTCCAATGCAGGTCTGACTGCCTAAGGTTTAATAAGGTGGTCAGACAGCCGGTGCGACAGTGACAGGATCACCACCGCTGCTCCACGATGATTTCGGAGGACATCGGACTGTAAAACACATAATCAGGCCCTAAGAGTAGAATATTGAACAAACAGCCACTTTGCCTTTGAAATAAAAAACTAATTGCACTAGTCTATGTCCCTTCACAAAAGGTAGCTAACCATGAAAACTTACTTATAGAAATTTTATTTTACCATTGAAACAAATGTACACTAAGGGCCTGATTAGGAGTTCAGCAGTATTATCTCCATACCGCCATGTCAGCAGTCCCAAAAAGACCACTGAGGCGGCGGTCTCCTGCTTTAACAGAACTTAGCAACAACTGAACTATTTTTAAATACATATTAAACAATTTATTTTTATACATCAGTCAAAAAAACATAAAAGTAACATGCAGAAGAAGACTGATAACTAAAAAGAATATGTTTAATAATTATTTAAAAATCAGTACATCAACAACAACAAAAATAGTACAACATTAAAAATAAACACAAAATCGGACTAACACAGAGTTTTCAAACAAGGTATTGTTATAACTGTACATAAATAATACAATTTAACATTTCCCACCCCCAAATAAATAAATATTCTAAACATACAGTTCTGTAGATGTAGTTAAAAAGATAAGGAAAGATGGGGCACCAGGGCCTAATGGCCTCCCGGGCGCAATGTTTAGTGAAGATCCAACATACTGGGGGAGAGTCCTATCCAATCTATTCACTGAATGCCGACTACATGCCAGGGTGCCAGACTCGTGGTGTGGATCAATTTTACAACCTATATACAAGAAAGGAGATAACACAGAACCAAAAAACTATAGATTAATCGCCCTTCTAGACATCGAAGGAAAAGCCTATGCAAGCACCCTATTGACAGAATTAGACAGATGGGTCGAAGAAAACAAAATCCTTCCCCCCTATTAAACAGGGTTCTGCAAAGGTTGTTCGACAATTGATAACATCATGGCCATATCATATTTAAGTCAGCAGCTGTTTTGTAGACTACCGAGCAGCCTTCGACGGGGTGCCACGCTGTAAGCTCAGGTCCAAATTGTGCAATTGGCAAATTCCACCTGGCCTCCTCAACGCCATTATCTCGTTATATAGGAATACTTGGATCAAAGTCAAATTAGAAAACAACACCACAACAAAAAATCGAGGCCTAAAACAGGGATGCGTACTTTCCACAACACTTTTCAACTTATATACAGCAGACCTAGGCAAGACGCTCCACAATGCCAACCTTGCAGTCCCAAAAACTGGAGCCAATGAACTTAAAATCCTACAATATGCGGACAACCTAGTGGCGATGGATCCCACAAAAACAGGACTAAAGAGGGGTCTAGACGCTTTAAACGTCTATAACCAGATCAATGAACTAACAATAAACTAGAAAAGACCAAAGTATTAATCTTTGGGCGTTGTACAAAAAAAACATTCCTCAAATGGCACGTGGGTAAAGAGATAATAGCTGTTTCAAAGTCTTAAAACTATCTCAGGTGCTGGCTGAGCAACTATGGTAAAGCAACTTTGCATTTACACAAAATGAAATCCAAAGTAGAGTCTACAATCTGTGCCTTGTGTAAATTACACGAGAAAATGCAAAGCCCAACGAACATCCCAATCAGAAAGCAGTTGCAATCTAAAATAAGGGCAATTGCGGGTTACGCACAGCAGACATTCCCAGTCAAAATTAACGCAATGATGGAAAAAACGCAATACCGTGCTTACAAATGCATATTTAAACTACCAAAATACACCCGCAATAGCTGGATTCGCCTGAAGTTTGGCCTGCTCCAAGAGAGCAAAGAATGCTTGGGTGTGCATGCAAAATATTATTACCAAGCACTCAAAGCTCCGGATGGAAGCCTGAAGAGCATATTAAAATACATCTATGGAGGACCATCAAACCTGTGGTAGGTCTATATGCAGGAAGCAGTAAAAATGTTAGATTTGGCAACATGGAATTGGTGTCAAGAGGACATAAACTACCCAGCTATCAAAAATGCAATGAATAAACAATGCTATCAATTGTCGAGAAAAACCGATCTAGCACATTTTGAAAGTGGAGATGGTAAATCCGGGCTGATCGCTACATACATAGAGCACAAATCCCAGCCTTTCCTTCACCAATAATTAAGGAGAAAGGCCCTAAAACACATTCAGTGGCCAGACTAGTGCCCCTCCCAATTAAAGAACTAAATCCAGGAGGGAAATCCCTTGAACACAAAATCAGCTGTAGAATCTGCAATTTTAAAACAGAATCATTACTACATTTAATGTGCTGCAGTCCTGGCCTGTTATAGTCTCATCAGAAGCTATTAAAGCCAATATGGCTATGCAAAGGTATTCGGACAGTGAAAGAAGCAGTCGTGGTTCTATTTTCTTGCACTCTACCATCCGATTTGGCTAGAATCTGGAGATATATGGAGGAAGTGCGTTCCAGACTTGTTAAAGAATAAGATCTCGACACCCGTGGAAAAATAGACTCGATGTGGACAGATAAAGACACTTTCCCGCCATAATGCTATATACACAAATATACGCTTTTTGGTTTCTATCTTTATTCACATTTTACATGGAATGAAATTGGCTATAATCTCAAATGAATTCTTTTTAACGTTCTGATTTTAAATTATTTTGTTACATTGCAAATGGTTTTAAGTAACTGCAATAAATAAATATTCACCTCAAGTACCACCAAACTATATAGAAAAATGGGTAGTAGTGGTTTGTTATTCGCACTTCGTTAGCAGACCTATGTTTGTTGTGGTATAGAATGGTGACAAATTTTCTAGTGAAAAGTGATGCTGCTATTAGGTTATACACACCCTACTACACAAGGTGTGGTTTACATGATGAAACCTAAGAAACAGAATGTATACAACTGTTAAAGAGAAAAACCAATCACTCAGACAGCATCACATATTAGTATGAGGTCCAAACATTAAGGACTTGTTTTTCAAAACAGAAGAATGGTTTATTGTTTGTGTAATTACTAGTATGGTCTTTAGTACAATCAAAAGTTCACAATTTCTTTCTTCAGAAACAGCCAACACATCGTTTCATCACACAGTGACTTTTTTTAAAACTGTGAGATTTTATAAAATAAAATATAGGTTAGAATTAGTTATTTATTGAAAAGGGATAGATAAAACAGAAAAGATGAATTCAAAGTGAAAATAGAAGGAAGAAATGGGACAAGCAAGTAGATACAAATAATTCCTTATCCAGATTCACAGTATCCAAGATAATTTGTAGTCTATACAATAGTAGTAAGAGGATCAGCTACCCATGTTGTAACCAAGGGTGTGAAGATGTAGTTGTAGTGGAATCCACAATGTGAAATAGGATTGTGCAAGTGACCAAAAAAGGTAAACAGATAGTGAGCCTCAGAACACCAGGAGCTTTATTTATCAAGATTATAGAACCAATGATTTCACAGTGTAAATAAATATTGAGAACCCCAGTGAATTTGAAGGTCTTAAAAGTAAAATACCCAATTGTCCTATATAACCAAACTCAAATAAATAAATGCAAAGGTCATTAGTCCAAGTAGTAGAATCCAAACATGGTTGGTAAGTAGCTACTGCAGCGGCCCTAAAGAGGGGTGTTCCACACGTTGTATTAAATAGTAATATTATTCTTTGCAAAACAACATGCTTACAAAACTTCATTGGCCAATGGAGTCTGAAGAGTATCCTTAAACACAGATGTGCATTCCTCCTTAAAGTGGCCTCCATTAAAGTAGCAACTCATCCCCAAATATTTTGTTGCCATTTCAGATCAGTAGCAAGGTGCGTTGAGGTAACATTTATTGCAGAAATCAGAGACTGCTTAGTGGCACAGCCCTTTCTGGTGACAAACTCATACTAACTGACTGTTCCAGCTCATCTCAACCCTATATTCCACTACAGAACCTGATATCACTAAGAATACTACAATCACCGTACAGAAATGCAAACAATTACTCTTGTACATGGGCTACACTTATAGCCAAGAAAGCACAAATACCAAAAATGTTAGTTGGAAATTATCAAAATACTTTTATAATATGTTTTTGGATGCCTGCTACATAAAATTATGTTGTTATTAACACGCAAGAGCACAAAGACCCCCACAAATGTCAATGAAATCGAAGTAAGACATGTACTTCAAGATTTAAAAGAGGCAAGTACTATTTCCCAAGAGCCCCTCTGCTAAAATTCTAAAATAGCCATTCCCTAAAGAAACTGAACACATCAGATGGCAGATTCCAGCTACCCCCACTTTAAAACACTAAATAGCAGGTACTAAGAAAGCCCCCATTGAAACTGATGCTGCCCCTAGAAGATACAAAGACATCAATATACCTTACCAGTTAACCACTACAAAATAATGACAAACCCTTCATCCTACATGTCCACCTTAATAATGGCTAAAGCATTATTATATTTGCTACAGTAGATAATTTTTTTAAAGTAAGACATTGTCAAACATGGATGATGGACAGAACATTCAAAAAGTGTCCTAAACATTCATTCAGATATAAACCATACATGATGAATATCAAAACACTAATATAACCCTGATATATGCCTTGTACCTAATAAAAAAGTAGTATTTACTACGACCTACTAAACCACTATGATATTAAAATTAACAACTACTCCCCACATAATATTTGACTGAACATGCCTTGATACTAACATTACTTTATTCAAGGGTTTTACTACCATGTTAATCAAATCTTTTGGTACTTCTCCAACAATCTGCACAAAGGGCCCGATTATGAGTTTAGTGGTGAGTGTGCAGGGTGCCATGCCATCGCCCCGCTCCCACACCGCCAAACAGTGCTGTCGCCCATTGGCCGGATTACTTGTGAAATCATGGTCTGGCAGGCAGGTGGGGTGGCGGTCCCGCAGCAATGCAGTAAAAGGCTCAAATGTGAGCCATAATACTGCATTAACGTGGTACCATCACAGCGCGTTCCAGCACAGCATGGACTGTGAAGTCTATGCTGTGCTGGAACTGGGGAGCACAACATGTGGGGTTCATGCACCAACATGCATGGGGCAGGGGTGGTGTGTAGGGCCCCCTTTGTTTCCATAGCGCCTGCAGTTTCATGGAGTAAGAAACTCCATGAGACTGCTAGCGTTCAGGAAACTCATAATATGAATATTGTTACCCCTCGACAGCTGGCTGCACGGTTCTCTGGTAGTAGAGTCCGTCCAATGCAGGTCTGACTGCCTAAGGTTTAATAAGGTGGTCAGACAGCCGGTGCGACAGTGACAGGATCACCACCGCTGCTCCACGATGATTTCGGAGGACATCGGACTGTAAAACACATAATCAGGCCCTAAGAGTAGAATATTGAACAAACAGCCACTTTGCCTTTGAAATAAAAAACTAATTGCACTAGTCTATGTCCCTTCACAAAAGGTAGCTAACCATGAAAACTTACTTATAGAAATTTTATTTTACCATTGAAACAAATGTACACTAAGGGCCTGATTAGGAGTTCAGCAGTATTATCTCCATACCGCCATGTCAGCAGTCCCAAAAAGACCACTGAGGCGGCGGTCTCCTGCTTTAACAGAACTTAGCAACAACTGAACTATTTTTAAATACATATTAAACAATTTATTTTTATACATCAGTCAAAAAAACATAAAAGTAACATGCAGAAGAAGACTGATAACTAAAAAGAATATGTTTAATAATTATTTAAAAATCAGTACATCAACAACAACAAAAATAGTACAACATTAAAAATAAACACAAAATCGGACTAACACAGAGTTTTCAAACAAGGTATTGTTATAACTGTACATAAATAATACAATTTAACATTTCCCACCCCCAAATAAATAAATATTCTAAACATACAGTTCTGTAGATGTATATATCCATCCATATCCATGTTGCCAAAATAATCCACCAAAAAAAAAGTGAAGTCTAAAAAACTCAAGAAAATGCTAAAATGAAAAAGTCTAAAGTTAATTCATTGAAACAATGCAAAGTCATAAGGAGCCCATAAGCCCAACACCCCCAGAAAAAGGAACAGTGGAAGAAACCCAAAAACTCTAAGGCAAATAAAAAAAAATTGGTTCACTAGAAACCAATTTAATTTCCTTGAAAAAAAAACAAAAGGTCCATGGAATGACTTCCAATATGTCAACTTGTAAAAAAAAAGAGATAGAAAGTTGGGATCCTCAGTATTGCTTGAAACTGTCTTGTCATCCCTAGTGTGCATGGGTAGCACGGTCATAAATACAACCATCCGGTGTGCCCCGCCTAACGGGCCCCCCGATGGGACAGTTGCATGCCTGTGCCCCACTACATAGTGACCTCGTCCCTCCCTTTCTGAGTGGTTGTGGTGGAGCCGGGATAGCAAGTTGATGGGCCTCCCCCCACGGAGTACCCTGTGGCAGTGGAATTGATTACATGGATTACAACTCATGGTGATGTGCTATTGATCTATATAACACTGCTGGTCTAGGCAGTTCAATGATGAGAATGTGGCAAAAACTTCAACTGTGTAACTCCACTGTGTTTGCTCTTGGATCCAGCTTTGGTCCTGGACTGTTGTAATTGTTTCATGTTTCGTTTTTTGAAAAAATAAAGATATGGAAATAAAACATAGAATACCCACCACAGAAAAAACTTAGCGATTACATTATAGCAGTAATAGACGCATTGTGGATATTTCTCTTTTGGGCCCACTTTGGTTCTCCCTTAGTTTAGCATACTCTGCATAGACAAATATAATTCATTTCTTTTCATGACATTATTATAGGAACATGCTCTACATGTTGTTTTTTATTCAGGGACTCTTCTGGTGCTTCGGTCTGCACATCTGTACAAGGGTGCACCGACTACATAACAACATCGGGCCTCATTACGATGTCGTCGGAACGGTTTCCGATCTAATCAGATTCAGGGAGTCCGACCGACCGATTACGATTTTTCCGAACACCATTTGGTCAGATTCCTGGTGACTCCAATGGGAGCCTGTGATCCGACCGACAACACAGGCTCCCGTTGAAAAAAGGGGTGGTTGTGGAAAACCTTGCACCCTGCGGCAGGCAGCCCATGGTGCCTGCTACACTGTGCATGGTTGGAAAGAGGGGAACCAGGGGTACCCCCACGGACCCCAACCGGAGGACTCCAGATGAAGAGGGGTCTGCTACGGGCCCCCTATAATCAGATTCGGACAGCCAATCCGTGTTGGACAAACCAATTCAGAACGGCTGTCCAAATCTGGCATCGTAATCGCTTGGTTGGAAACGGGGTCCATATAGCCTTTCCAGTCAGCTTCAACCTACTCGGTTTCTCCCAATGCCGACATCGTAATGAGGCCCAAAGTGTACTGTTTCTCTCTACTCATTAAGCAACAGCTCCTAACATTAGGCATAACACAGTTGCACAGCTGCCACTTCCAATACAGTGTTTTTTATCATATAAACTGTACCCCGTCCCTTTGGGGGCTAGCGAGGAGGATTCCAGCAGAGAGGACTGTTCTGAAACAACAGCAGTGCCTGACATGTAGCACTACGTAAACTCCATTTAGACTCATGATGCGTGCTACCTAACTACATACATCAGGTATTGGTGTGAGACCAATCCCAGACATTTTAAATGTTTCCCTGTGCTTATACAGTGAGGGTAGATTTCGCCACATAAATAATTTGCCACGGTTACGATGTTTGTCCTCCATACCACGTTAGTAATGCTAATCACTTTGTTTATTTGCAATTGGCTAATGATCGCAGCACATTTGTTTCATAATAGTCTATAATAGTTTCAATAAATGTACTGTAAACTTTCTTCATGTCTTTCTTATATTTACCATGGGCATGCATGAGTGAGTGAGAATCAAAAGGGAAGGATCTTTTTCCACGGGACTAGAGGGTCATGATTGACATTGTCAAAATCACCTGTCACTCTGAGAAGGTTAGGAGTTCATGTGAGGCACTGTGAGCTAGCTAGCAATTGGGCCGACAGGTACTGATATTGTAGAGAGACTCAGTCCCTACACTCTGATGTCTTGTTGTCCTTTACTAGCTTTACTAGCAGAATCTGTGTACCAGCATAGCATGACAATAAATATAAAATACCACTAGACTACTACCAACCTCTGAGTGCCTAATGCGCAACACAACTAAACAACATACCACAAACTACGACTAAGGGCCCGATTCCGATGTCGTTAGGAAGGCCACCAAAATGGATTTGGCTTTCCCAGATCCGATTCGTAGCCCCTGTTTCCGACCAAATCGTACCCAGGTCCCAACGAGCAAGTACGATGGGAAGATCGCGTACCTGTCGACCGAATCGTTTCCGGGACCCGAACCTGTCTGCTTGTTGGTAGATGAATCGTACCATGCAATGGAGCCGAAGTCTGACTGAGAGGGTACGATGTGCGATTCGGACAGCCGCTTTGCCTCGGTCTCAGCGAGATGAAACGGCTACCTGAATCGTACTTCGGGGGCCATAGCAGGCCCCCCTTCACCCGGGGCCCTCTGAATCTTTCACTGGGGTGTGCCCATGGGCCCCCTGATCCAGGCATGCACAGTGTGGGGGGCACCATGGGGTGCCCGCCACAGGGTGTACACTTTTCCCCACCCACACCTTTTTGCTATGGGAGTCCAAGCGAACCGAGACCGTAACATACGGCTGCATTGTACTCGTTCGTG
Organism: Triturus cristatus; assembly: GCF_964204655.1. Classification (NCBI taxonomy): domain Eukaryota; kingdom Metazoa; phylum Chordata; class Amphibia; order Caudata; family Salamandridae; genus Triturus; species Triturus cristatus. The sequence continues at coordinate 747,931,336 of NC_140581.1, read as the reverse complement.
CGGACTCCCAGAGCACTTTTTGCTTGAAAAGTCCTCCAGATCCGAGTCGTACTGAGGGCTTTCCCAGCAAGATTGGAATCGGGCCCTAAATAACCTTCAAAATGAAAATTAACACTATAAGTACCCTTAACTAGTTCTACCCATATCCCCAGCCTAAAAAAATCCCGCTTGAAAAACTCAAAAAAGTTTTTACCTTATCGAGCAATCAGAAGCATGTAACTGTGACTCGCACCCAGTAAATCCAATGAAAATAAAAAATGGCTGCTAAATGAATTCAAAAGACTATCTCACAATATAAATAAAATGAAATTTTAACTAAAAGTTGTTACAAATGTTTGCAAAGTATTGAATAATGTTATAAAATATTTTAGAAATTTCTATAATGTGTTGTGGAAATTTAAATGTTGTAAATAGCACCATAAAAGCAACACATAAATATGATATAGTACTATTTATAATATACTTTAAGAAGTATATCTAACCGGGCATAAAATGTATGTATAACATATACATATATATTGAAGCAAATCTGCCCGTATTTGCAAAAAGATTGAAAAACATCAATATGTGAAAGAATGTTAAATATATATATATTCACTGAAAAAACCATAGGTTTCAGGGGTGTTATAGTTAGCTGGACTTTTCACTTGTACAAAACCATTGAAATTCCCCCGTTATAGTTAGTTCAGCTAACTATAACTCGCGCGCCCGCAATGCACTGCTGATGACGTCACATATTACATCACTCATGACATGGTCAGTGACATCACTCATGACATCACTGATGACATCTCAAATGACATCACTGATGACATCATCCAGTGAATGTGTGTTATTCTGAAAATTAAATATGTTTTATATATGTATATCTCAAGGTCGATGGAAGAATAAATGGGTATATAAGTGTCTAAATGGATGATTTGTTTTTGAAAAATTGATTGTGTAACTGACTGATTAAGTGTATCATAGTGAATACATGGCTTAGTGAGTAATGTTTAAATATGTAAATATCTGTATCAGTCTCTCACTTTGTGTATAAGTGGCTGCATGGGTTGGTGAGTAGCTACATGGGTGTCTATATAGGTTATTAGTTGGTTTTTTGAGTATCAGTCTGAGTGTCTGCATGGTTCGGTGGGGGGTATTACGTAGTGCATAGGTGCATGAATGAGTGACTCACTGTTTGTATGTGTTGAACACAGTATGTGTGCAGGACTGTATGGGTGGATGAGTGTGTGTATGGGTGTGTTAGTGAGTGAATGACTGTCTCAATAGTGTCTTTATGAGTAACTACATATGTTTAAAACTAGTATATGTGACTATTGGTGTATATATGTGAGTATATGTGAGAGTGAGAGATTGAAAGAGTTCCTGTATGAATAAGTATGTGTTTCTATAAGTGATTGTTTAAAAGACTAAGTATGTGTAAGTTTCCGTAGAAGTAAGTGTGGTGGTGTGTGTATAACTGTATATGCAAGTAAATGTATGTTTGATTCTTTATTAGCATGAGTGACTATGTGTGTGAGTAACTCTATGGATGAGTGGCATTGTGTAACAGGATGTATAGGTGTATGAGTACATATGATGAGTGAGTACATGTATGAGTGACTGTATTGGACTGTTGGTGAATGAGTGGATGTGTATGTGGATCTTAGAATTACTGAAGAGGTTGTTGTAACTGGTATTGGTATGTCCATTGTTTTGAAAATTTTAGTCTCTATTTTTGAATGTGTGTATCAAAGGTTATATTAGGGTGAGAGGAGGTCTGCCACTCTATCACAAGGATGATGTCATCAGTGATGTCATCAGTGATGTCATTTGAGATGTCATCAGTGATGTCATGAGTGATGTCACTGACCATGTCATGAGTGATGTAATATGTGACGTCATCAGCAGTGCATTGCGGGCGCGCGAGTTATAGTTAGCTGAACTAACTATAACGGGGGAATTTCAATGGTTTTGTACAAGTGAAAAGTCCAGCTAACTATAACACCCCTGAAACCTATGGTTTTTTCAGTGAATTTCTGAGGTTTTTTAAATGCTAATTCCTAACTATAACGTGCCTGAAACCTATGGTTTTTTCTGTTAATTTCAAAGGTTTTTTAAAATCTAATTTCTAACTATGCCTACAGAGATAGGACATGTGAAGAAAGAAGAAAAAATGCACAGAAAGAAACAAAAGAAGTGCAGAAAGAAGCAACAGAAGTCCTCAAATACGAAGATAAGTGCAGGAAGAAGGATAACGTGCAGAAAGAACAAAAAGAAGAGCAGAAAGAAGCCTTGTTGCAAAATCATCCTGTACCCTCAACTTTTTCAGACGGATACTGGTGGTAACTGAGTCTGACTAACCAGTCCTAGAGCCAGTGCTATGTTAAAAGACAATTAGAATACAGCGAAAACACCTACATACACTAGGGAACCTTATGCGTTGGGGTCCCCCTGTGATTAGCCTTACCTCCTCTATAAGCCCCTAGTATATAATAGGGCATGGGGATTAAAACTACCTCTTAAAACAGGCCACGGGGCGTTTTTGCACACGTTAACTCAGGCCCCGTCCCCTCCTTTCACCATTGTGTAAACACGCCCTGTGTCCGTTTTTAGTTGGGAGATTAAGTTCATTTGAATCCTGAGGGTCCCTAGGGTCCAACTAGCCCACTAGGTACCTCCAGTAAGTGCCACAGAGCTGCGTTGCAGAGAGGTGTAAAAAGTGGCACAGCCTGGACCACCTCTCTGCAATGCAGCTCAGTGGCGCTTACTGGAAGCACTTGGTGGGCTAGTTAGCCCCCAGGGGCCCTCAGTATTGAAGGGAAATTATATCCCCAATTTAAAACGTGCCATGGTGCGTGTTTGCACACGTCACCTCAGGCCCCGTCCCCTCCCTTCACCACTGTTTAAACGCGCCCTGTGGCTGTTCTAAGTTGAGAGATTAAGTCCCCTTGAATCCTAAGGGTCCCTAGGGTCACACTAGACCACTAGGTACCTCCAGTAAGCGCCACAGAGCTGCGTTGCAGAGAGGTGTAAAAAGGGGCTTGGCCTCAGAACACCTGTCTGCAGCGCAGCTCCCTGGCGCATACTGGAGATGCCTGTTGGGGGCGCGTTTGCAGAGTGCTGCACGGAGGGGGCATGGCCTCCGGCACGATGCCAGTCTTTTATTTATTTTATTTTTTTAAGAAGGGGGGCTGTGTGGTTCCCCTTCTTATTCTAATTTATTGGCCCTGATGACCCCATCCCCCAGGGCCTGTCTCCTAATTATATTTTTTTGACCCCAATCCCCAGGGCCGGCCACTGTTTTTTATTATTTTAAAAAAATATATATTTATAGACACACCTAGGACATGCTGGACAAACCGTAGGTACCTATCACCATGACGATTTGCGTGATATTCATTAAAAGGCGACTATGCATGCAATTAATCCACGTGGAATGTATTTACACCACTAGTGAAGCTCTGACATGTCTGATGCTCTACCGTGCCTAATCCCGGTAGACACCCTTGTCGTTTATTTATACAAACATGGGTAGCTATTGACGGGCACATTTAATACACATGCACACCAAGCCATTCAAAGGGGATTCGACAAAAATTCGACCAAAACTATGCAAGAAACCCCCCTCACGGTTAATAAAACACACATCCACTGCCGGATGTGTAATACTTTTTATTTTACTCTCTGGAAAGGGGACGAACATCACTTGCGAGTCACAGCGCGCTCTTGAAAGAGCCCAATGCTGTGTTACACCCACCATTGCCTGCCGAGTACCACACATCTCTGTGTTGTATTCCACTAGCTAGTGCATATGCTATGACACTCTCTAGCCCATGTGCACTGTAACACCACCCCGTGAATATGTCATGCCACACTTGTCTTCGCACGGGTTATATTGCCCCATCAAACGTGCCTTCCTCGATGCCTATGTTATAACGCACAGTGCTATGCCATACATATTACAATTTGGGATCCATATCTTTGTCACAGTGCATGTGCAACGTTACACTCCCCAGCACATATTTTATATTACAACTTTAGAGACTAGTTAGGTTACACAACACTGCCCTGTGCATATTACACTCCAAGGCGCATATCGCATAGCACGCGCTAGTGCCTGTGCTATCTCGCGCTCTCCAATGAATCTGTCATTGCGCACAATGTATTGCATATTATATTTCACGCCTGGTTCATCTTATATCACACTTTTTGGTGCATAGTTTATACCATACACTATATCTAGTTTTCATTTTCAATCGTGCTCTCAGGACTATGTTCTATATAACACTGTGTTCACCTACCCTTTTCACGGGCATTACATTTTGCGATAGGGGGTGGAGGGTCAGGGGGTGTTTTTGCCAAGTGAGCCCGGAGTCACAGTCACTAACGTCTTCTTCTTCCTGAATAAAAGTGAGATTATGCTGCATACTTGTTCATATTTTAAGTAGTTTGCACAGACAAAATGTTTTAAAAACAATAACGTTTCTAATACCCGCCTTCTCTGAACAGTTAGCTTGCTGCCCCATCCCCCTCCTCCCTATCCTCTGTTGTGTGAATCCATGGACTAGCCTCCTCCCTCCTGCCATGCATGGTCTGATGTGCTGCCACTGCCCTCAATTTAGTATGATGTACCAGTCCACTCCTCCTGCCCTCCATTGCCCAATTCTATGCCCCATCATTGACCTCCTGCTTAAACTCTGTGCTTAGCTTGCTGCCCCTATTCTCCTTCCCCCTGCCCTCCGATGTCTTTGTGCATGCCCCTGCTCCATCCTTTTTGCCCACCATGTCCCATGGACCTGCCACTCCTATCTACTCTGAGTGTTCTGTTGAGCTGCCACTCCCCTCCCACCTGCCTAGCATTGTCAGATGACTGTAACCTGTCCCTGCCACCTCCACCCTGCCTGTCCACATGCCATGCCTCTATCCTCTTCCTCCTGTCCTACATGGTCCATTGTACTGCCACACCCTTCTGCCCTCCCTGGTCTGTTGTGCTGCAACTGCTCCTCCTGCCTGCCCCGTGTGGTCTGTTGTGAGGCCCCTTCCCCTGAACTTTCTTGTCTGTGCACAGGTCCTAACCCTCCCTTCTATCCTCCATCGTCCTTTGTGCATGCCCCTGCACCCTCCTCCTTGCCCATCATAGCCATTGTGCTGCCACTAACCCTCCCACTTGCCATGCATGGTCTTCTGTGCTGCCATGGCCCCTCCCACCTTCCCTGTGTGGTCAGTTAGCTGCCCCTGACCCCCTCCCACCTTCCCTCCATGGTCTGTGTGTATGCCATCACAGTCTCACTGTTGCTCTTCATGTTGTGTCTTGCTTCTAGTGCCCATCCTGCCTGACCTCCATGGCTATCTTGCTGCTCCTGCCCTGCCCCCTTGCCCCCAGCCCTCTGTTTACATGTGCAGACCCCTACTCCCTCCCTCCTGGCTTGTCTGTTCCATTGTAATGCCCCTGATCCGTCCCTCCTGCCCTTTATGGTCTGTTATGCTGCAGCCTTCTCTCCTGTCTGTCCATTATGGTCAGCTAGCTACCATTGCCTCTTGCCCCTCTGTTCTCTGTTGTCCATGTGCATGGTCCTGTCCCCTCCCTCTTGCTTTCTATGGATTGTTGTGCTGCACTCCCGTCCTGCATGCACTGTGTGGTGTATTGTGCTGCTGCAAACCCTGATGCCTGCCCTGCAGGGTCAGTTTGGTACACCTCTCCATGTCTCTCCTGTCCTCTGTTATCCAAGTCCATGTCCCTATCCCATTTCCTTCCATGATCCAATGTACCATACTTGCGAACATTTTGAACTTGGTAAGAGGGAGATTTTGAAAAAAAACTGGGGTATTGATTTTCCCCTTTGAGTTACATTGAAAAAGAGGATATTGTAGACAGGAGACAGATCAAATAAAGCCCATTTGAGCTTAAAAACATTGGACGTTTCCTGGCTGAATCGGGTCTGTTGGCATGTATGGTTGTACTACCATTGCCTCTTCCTTCTGCCCACAATGGTCTATTACATTGCCACAGCCTTGAAGGAGGGTAGATTTTGTATCACAGGGGGCCCCTGGCCCGTTCTGTCCACACCTGAAGTATGAGACCCTTGTCCTTGCCCTGCCAGCCGCATTTGTAGGCCGTATTAAATTGACCAGCGGGTCCTGTGTTGCTATATAATTATCCTGAGACATCCTTACCACTCAGCCAGCATAAAACCCCTGTGTAGGCCCTTCTGTTCAATATGTAGGCCTCTTTGTTAAATTGACCATAGCTCTGCAATTTTAGTGTATAGCAGTCTGAAGGCAGGTCTGCGAGGCCTTCTGCTCCAAACTAGTAGCCCCCACCCTACCCGAGTGCTCCGTGCTCGGTATCAAAGTTCAACATCCCCCTGAAGCTGTCGACATACAGTAGGCTGCATCCTGGACTGGTACTTGCTTCCTGGGCAGGTTTCCCGCTTTTAAGGAAGTGGCAACCGCAGAGCATCAAGTTAGGAGAACTGAGGAGATTTTATACATGAATATATTGAATTCCTGTACAATGCCCATTATTTTCTGCTTGCTCTATGGAACTTACGATAAGCGATTGTCCTGAGAGACTGACCTTTTCACCCAGTCCATTGTCAGCATTAAGTGGGTAAATGACGAAATGTCTGGTAAAATCTGCAGACGAAGCTTTTGGGTAGCATACGTAGGTAGATGTAGCGTGCAAAGGAGCCCACAAAATGATATAAAAAGGGATCACCCACAGATATCAACGGACAACCTCGCCGTCTGTATGTAGGTTAACAGGCTGTGCAGGTTTTCCCCAAGAACTGGGAGCTCTTGTCTTCCTTTGCTTAAAATGTCTTGCTCTGCTTTGCTTGAAGTATCTTATTCTATTTTACCTATATGAAATGTCATGTTATGTTTAACCATTGTTCTCTTTACTTTTGCATTTAAAAGATGTTGTATTGTAATTGCAGGAATGCTTGCTCTAAGAGTAAATGTGAGTGTTCCTAGGTAACATTTTCTTTGGTGTAACTTGTTTCTCATGATGCATTTATAGATGTGTTTTCTCTCTCTCTCTGTCAGTCCATTAATTGAGATACAGAGAATATCATGACAGCTGTATGATTATCTGGATTCTGTATTTTGTACTTTATGTCTCTATTCTGCGGTTTCTTTGAAGTTGCATCTTCTCATTAAACTGCCATTGTATTCTGCCTCCAATTCCATGTCTCATATGTCTGTTTTCTTCATTTTTGGAGCAAGCGTTCCTAGGCACCCTGGCTCAAATTAAGGTGCCCCTTTTGTCCGTGACTCACTCTCCTGCTCAGTTCTGTGGTGGCTCCCGGGGCTCTGGGGACCGCCCCTAGCTTCCTTGACCCGTAATAGATCTTCCCTCCAACAGCCTCTCTTGCAAGTCCTGTATTGTTGGTTTGTTGCCCCTGCCCCCCTTTCCACTGCCCTCCATAGTCTGTTGTGCTTCCACGGCCCTTCCTGCCTGCTCAGTGTGGTTAAATTGTTGCCTTTGCACCCTCCTACCTGGCTTCAATTTTCAGAGTCCGTGCCCCTGGCCTCTGCCTCTCAACAGTATCCTAATGAACAACTAGATTGCTAACATTCTATATTTATTACAAAAGTGTGGAACGCCTGACATCATCTTGATGTAATCAAAACTGTAATACCTAGAGCATTCCTTTAGAAATTACATATATGAGAGGGTCTTATTGGCATCAAAATTATGGTTAGTGCTCTAAAAGACTAAAATAAGGACATATTTTCTGAGTTTTCAAATAGCGACAAAGCACTTTTAAATTATTTGTTATCTTTATGTTTTTTTATCTAGTTGACAACTTGATTAAATGTTGCACTTAGGGGAGAGGATGTCGTGTTACTTCCAGAACTGCAGACTTTGCAACTGGGGAACCAGGTTGATGTTTCTGCTTCAGCTCGACATTCTGTGATTCTGGTCAAATCACTTAGTCTCCCCATGTCTACAACCAAAATGAATTTGTTCTTGTGTGATGTAACCAATGCTCATGTAAAGCACTCCAATACCTGACAAGTCTGCACTATATAACACTGCAAAAACACAAAATAATAAGTGTTTTGCACACTTCTGTCATTGGGCTATATTTGGGCTATATCTTGGTGATTTTGGGCTACATTTGGGCTCTTTTGTCTCCGGTGGCCATCTTGGGAGATTTATTTGTTATGAAGTTTCCTAATTTCCTCATGTACTGCAGTCTCCTCAGTCGGAAATGCTTTCAGTTTTTTACTTTGATTCCATCATGAAGGTATTCAGATATGTCACACATTTGCCATAAATTCTGAATGTTAGCACTCTAGTTGCTCATTAGATCACTGTAGTAAAACTACTGTTCACCATGGAAGTCTGCTCCTGGTATTAAAAGTGCATGTTTCAGTCTGCATGTCAGAATTTTTTAATGAAATAGAAGAGGATTTGAGAAGTCACTCAAAATGTGCCCTCATTTTCTTTCTTCAGCATTAATCATAATTTCTATGGCAAAATGAACCCCCTCATTGTGTTCCTTTTTAAATTAAATGTTTTAAGTGTTACCAGTTTATTCCAATCAAGGTGGTTTCAGGTGTGCCATACTTTTGTCATAATGAAGACAGTAAGTGCTCTAGTTGTTTTTAAGAACATTCTTGGACATTCTGTCATTGGGCTATACTTGGGCTACATCTGGGTGATATTTGGGCTACATTTGGGCTCTTTTGTCTCTGGTGGCCATCTTGGGAGACTTATTTGTTATGAAGTTTCCTAATTTCCTCATTTACTGCAGTCTCCTCAGTAGGAAATACTTTCAGTTTTTTACTTTGATTCCATCAAGAAGGCATTCAAATGTGTCACACATTTGCCATAAAATCAGAATGTTAGCACTCTTTTTGCTCATTAGATCACTGTAGTAAAGCTACTGCTCACCAGGGAAAACTGCTGCTGGTATTGAAAGTGCATGTTTCAGTCTGCATGTCAGAATTTTTTAATGAAATAGAAGAGGATTTGAGAAGTTATTGTGAAAGTATAAAACGTACCAGCTCCAAAATGCTTTTTAAGGGATTTATTACTGGTAAATACACAAGGCCCACGGAAACAGCAGGACAGTGCGTGCAACCGCCACGGCGAACAGAGCCTGTGTCACGGTGCCGCGCTGACGTCATTTATATAACGCTCCGAACATTCGGAGCAGGACCGGTGACAAGCACCAACACAAACAAAGGACTTCGCTAGAAGTCCGACATCTCCCCCAAGATCATTTCATCCTCAACATCTCCCTTTCCCAATAATATAACAAACATTAGTACATCTCATATTCCTCGTATTTCTTGGGTAGTTTGATTACCCTTCTTGATCTTTCTTGGCTCATAGTTCTTAGACCTTCCACTAGTCCTGTGGACTCACTATTCACAGTCTTGCTCACGTCTCCTTGGTTTGTGACCCTTTCATGTTCTGTACTCTTTCTAGATTGCACATTGCCGTGAGCAGAATCCTTGTCGGGTTTGTCTCCTCCAATCTCGCCACTACTTCTAGGTTCCTCGTAGCTTCTATTCCACCATTCCTCCGATCCGCTCATGCTGGGCCTAGCCGAAGCGCACTCTTCCCAACTCAAAACGCTATCCTCAGCATCTTGCTGGCTTCTTCCTTTCATGATGATTTTCTCTTGTCCTTTTTTTAGTTTTACTACGTCATCCTTGCTTCGCCATCCTGCACTTTCTAAACAAACAGCTCCCTTGGATGCCTGCTGCACAAGAATTGGATCACTGAACACTGACTCTCCTTTTATGACCTTGTAGGGTTTCCTTACAATCACCCAGTCACCTTTTACAATTTCTTTTTCCTTTGTTTTATTCGTTGCATCTGTATATGCCTTAGATTTTTCTTGCTTAGAGACTATCTTCTGTCTGACATTTGTCACTTCGTCATTTATTTCCTCCACACTTTCAGTCCCTTCAAACCACTTGTTGTACTTCGGCGTGATCTTGCACGTACACTCTCTCCCTCTCATCAGAAAGAAGGGCGTGTATCGGGTGGTTTCATTTGGAGTAGTGTTGTACGTATCTATTTTTGCACGAATGTATTTCTTCACATTCAGGTTCGATGCAATCGCCAGTTGGATGCCTTCCTTAATGAACCTATTCATCCTCTCCACTTGTCCATTACTTTTTGGGCTGTAGAGTGGTGTTTTCTCTTGCACGATTCCTAACTGGTCGAGGAAATCTACCATTTGTTGCGATACCAACTGGGTGCCATTATCTGACACGATGATTTTTGGCTGTCCTTCCATGGAGAATATTTTCTTCAGGAACTCTATGACACACTCCGTGGTTATGCAACGTGTAAATTTGTAGTGCACCCATTTCGAGTAATAGTCTGAAAGTACTATTATATAACGACAGTTATCTTGTAGTAAGTTGAATGGGCCTGCGAAGTCTATAGCTATTTTCGCCCATGGACCTCTGGGAATGTCAACTTTTTGTAGTTCACCTTTGCGCACTTTCCAGTGTTTGTCTGCCTTGAGGCATTGTTCACATTTCTCCACGTACACATTCACGTCGCTTGACATACCTGGCCACCAATAATACTGTTTTAGTATGTTTCTTGTTGCCGTGCTACCCGGATGTGCCTTGTGTGCTATTTTGATCAACCTTTGTCGCAATCCTGAGGGTGGCACAAACAGGTCACCTCTCTTCAAGAACCCATTTTCGATTGACAGTTCATCACTTACTTGCTGGTAGCTTCTCAGTTCATTTGCTAGGTTTCTCACAGGAGGCCATTTTGACATCACATTTTCCATCACCTTCCTCATCAGGTTGTCTTCTTTTACACTCTGTAACCACTCGTCTCCTGTAATTGATCCGTTCCACATTGCTGTTGCATCAACCAGCGCTACCACACACTCCTTATCCTCAAGCGAACTTTCGTCCTTCATTTTCATTGGCAACCTCGACAAGCAGTCAGCCCTGCAGTTTTTTCCACCTTTTATGTGTCTGATGCTAAAATTGTACTCCTGCATCCGAGACAACAATCGAATCAGTCTTGCACTAGCATTTCCATTTCCTCGTCCAGTACCATCCAACATGTAAGTTAGCGGTTTGTGATCCGTCACAATCTCAAAAGGTTTGCCCCATAAATAAGTCTTCAATTTCTGTACAGCCCACACACATGCGAGCGTTTCACGTTCTATTGTGCTGTAATTCTTATCTGCCTCATTTAAAGTTCTTGATATAAATGCGACGGTATTCTCAGTGTTGCCTTCCATCTGACAGAATACAGCCCCTATCCCTATAGCACTTGCATCGACTGTGATGATGTTCCTCAATTTTGGATTGTATGGTTTCAAGGCCGGCGCGTTGGCTATGTCGTTTTTTATTTTTTCAAACGCACTTCTTTGTTCATTTGACCATTGATATCTCACATTTTTTCTCAATAACTGCCTTAACGGTTCTGCCATACTTGCATATCCTTCTATGAACTTCGCATAGTATTCGCTGAGGCCCAAAAAAGATTTCAAGGCGTCTTTATTGCCTGGTTCAGGTGCTTCCCTGATCGCTTCTACCAAATCATCCTTTGGTGTGACTCCGTTAGAGGTCAGGGTGTGGCCCAGGTACTCTATTTTCTCCGCCATAAATCTGCACTTCTCTTTAGAAACTGTCATACCTTTGTCTCTCAGTATTCCCATTACTGTGCTTAGTAAGTGTAGATGTTCTCTCCTCTCCTTCGTATGTATCAGTATATCATCCTGGAATGCTTCTACCCCTGTTAAGTTTCCAAACAGTAAATCCATGAGCTTTTGGAACACTCCAGATGATGAAGCCAGACCAAATGGTAGACGTACATACCTATAGGCACCAAAAGGAGTGATGAACGTCGTCAGTTTTTTGGACTCCTCCGTTAAGCAAACCTGGTGGTACGCTGATTTCAAGTCTATTAGCGAGAAATATTTTGACCCCGCAGTTGACGCGAGTATCTCCTGTATTTTTGGAAGAGGGTGGCAGTTCACTAGTATATTTTTGTTTAATGACCTAAGGTCTACACATAGACGTAGGTCTCCAGTAGTTTTTTTTTTCGAAACTACAATTGCCGAAACCCACTCTGAGGCGTCTGCCTCCTCAATTACACCTTCTTTTACCAGTTTAGTTAGCATTTCCTTCAATTCATTTCTCACTGAGAGAGGTACAGTTCGTACTTTATGTTTTACAGGTATTGCCCCTTCTTTCATTTTTATCTCATGTACAAATCCTTTCACACACCCAATTCCTCCTTCCAAAATATCGCTAAACTCTTTCATTATACAGTTTAAACTTTTTTCATCATCATATACATGCACTTCATTTATCACATGCAACAGGTCTTCCCTCAACATTATAGGTTCATCTGCACCTGGTACTAGTATTACGCCTAGCTTGGCTAGGTCCCTCCATCCTACCAAGTTCCTACCACGCTTTGCCACATATACCTTAGTTCTGATATTTCTGCTTTTGAATGTGAGCACATCCTCAAAATAACCCACCATCTCAATGTCCTGATCCCCGAACGCCTTTGGGTTAACATCAGTTACTTCTAGTTTTACATTTTCCCACTTTTCATCGAACACTTCGTCTGAAATCAGTGTTATGGGTGACCCTGAATCCGCTGTGAATGCCAATTCTACCTCCCCAATAAGTGCATTCCCTATCGGGCCCTTAATCCTGCCATCAACGCTATCTATCGACAGTACAATGTTCGCACACATTTCCTGTTCTGCCTCACTTAATGCACTTATCCTCATTCCTTCTCCTGGTTTTTTTGTTTTACACAGTGCTGAGTAGTGACCCATTTTTTTACATTTCACGCACTTTTTACCTAGCGCTGGACATGTTCTACAGTCTGCTAAATGGTCTAGTGACCCACATCTGAAGCAATTCCAATTTTTTACTCCTACTTTTTTGCTGCCCCAATTCTTATCAACACCCCTTGGCTCCACTCTCTTTTTGTCCTGCAAATGAAATACATTGGAGTTACTGCTGGTAGTTGCTAACTCTTTAGTTGATACTAGCGATCTTTCTATACCCTTGGCAATATCTGTCACTTCCTCTAGCGTCGGATTCCTGCACGCTAACAACCTCTCTTGTACCTTTTTTGAGTAACAATAAAATACCACTTGATCTCTTATATAGACATCAACCATGTCTTCATATTCACAATCTTTCGCTAGTACTCTCAAGCAAGCTATATACTCCTCAACAGTCTCCCCCTCTTCTTGCTTCCTCAGCGCAAATTTGTGTCTCCCCACCATTATATTACTCTCTTCCAAAAATTGTTTTTCAAGTCTTTTTATAGCTTCCTGATATTCATCTAATGGTATGAACACTCCTGGTGGGCTTTCATACTCCGGCAAGCTATCAAAAATTTCCTGTCCCGTTTTTCCTAAGAGTCCAAATAAAAGCGCTTTTTTTCTCTCAGCGTCATATTTTTTTCCATCTATTGACACTATGTAATTTTCAAACGCTCTGAGCCAGCTCTTCCACTTCATTATTGGCTTTCCAGGTTCTTCCAGAAACAATGGGGGTACACATATGTTATTACTTTGCGCCATATTTACTTTCTCTTGTCAAGTTTAAGTTTTACTTATATTATTTCCTTTAGGTGTCAGTCACCACGCTCTTTTGCACATCAACCACACTTATCCTTTGCTGCTGGTTGCTGGACAATCAGTTCACTTCTTTATTTCTTTCCTTCCTTTACCCTTGCTGTTCTCCTCATAAACGTGTCTGTCACTCCCCTTATTTTATTTCTCCACCGGCTTCATTAGCAGTGGTCAGTGCTGATTTATCTTCCCCCTTCAGGGCACCACGCATAGGGCAAAGTCAGTCACTATTTATTCAGTGTGTTGACGCTCTCTCTTTTTTTTTTATCGAGCTGTCATCCTTACATTGCTTGGCACACACGCGTTATTTCCTCACAGACTTCGGTTGCTCAAAATGGCGGCCGCTTGCTGCGTTGGTGTGACGTGCCCGGCGCTGCTCCAATCAGAATGTAGAGCTGGCCCTACGTCACACCGACCTTCGACACGCTTTTCCTGTCAGTTTCCTCACAGACATCCACTGTCTTCCATTCCCTCACAGTGCGCACTTACGGTTTGCCGTCGATCATGCCCACAGCTTTACAGTTCTCTTTTTTTTTTTCTTGAAGACGAAGCCTTTTGTCTGTGAGACAGTTCTCCCTTCACAGAATATTCTCTTCAGGATCAATCGCCCGTGAGCCCCGTTTACCAGATCCCATCACTCGTCGCCATTATTGTGAAAGTATAAAACGTACCAGCTCCAAAATGCTTTTTAAGGGATTTATTACTGGTAAATACACAAGGCCCACGGAAACAGCAGGACAGTGCGTGCAACCGCCACGGCGAACAGAGCCTGTGTCACGGTGCCGCGCTGACGTCATTTATATAACGCTCCGAACATTCGGAGCAGGACCGGTGACAAGCACCAACACAAACAAAGGACTTCGCTAGAAGTCCGACATCTCCCCCAAGATCATTTCATCCTCAACAGAAGTCACTCAAAATGTGCCCTAATTTTTCTTTCTGCAGCACTAATCATACCTTTTATGGAAAAATGAACCCCCTCATTTTGTTCCTTTTTAAATTAAATGTTTTAAGAGTTACCACTTTAATCCAAGCAAGATGGCTTCAGGTGTGCCATACATTTATCATAAGTAGGACGGTTAGCGCTCTAGTAGTTCTTTGGAACACTCTGGAAAGCTGCAGTAGAACACAAAGGAATCAACTGACAGTCTCTGCCCTTGTTGGATGTACATGTTTTACTGAGAATGTCAGACTTCATTCTCACATGACTGAGAAAGATAATGTGAATTTACAGAAAATAAGCTCTCAGTTTAGCTTATAGATCACCTTCCAAACCTCTGTGGTAAAAGCATGAGAAAATATTTTTCTCTCAATCATGATATCCCAGCAGAAGGCTTTTTCACATGGTGAAATCACCTTAGAACATACCACAATTCCTAAAATGAGTATGGTACCATCAACAAATGATTTATAATGTAACTAAAGTCTTAAAACCTTCTATTAACTGCAATGCTTTTTAATGAGGTGCTATCATGTATATTGGTCCCAAGATGGCTGCCAACACTTCTTGGATGAAGTGCTTACAGCCAATCAGATCTCAGGATGAGATGTGTGGTTCGGCTCCGCCCACATATATATATTGATTTAAATGCTATTTTCTCAGGAACTACTGAACAGATTTACACCAGACCTACAAAAGGCACTTCCTTGACCTGAGGACTACCTCTCTGCCAAATTTCAAGTAACTCTGTTCAGCCGTTCGGGCTGTAGCTGTGTCTAAAGGTCCTATGGAAAAATGCATGGGAAAAATGCGTTTTGGGACCCCCCTTTTTTCTCAGCCCCCGCTTGACGAATCCCCCCGAGACTTTCAGGGTAGGAGCGGAGCGTAGCGCCCCACCTATTTTGAAAATTTTGCGAGGATTCATCGACCGGCGCCAAAGTTATTCCAAATAGAATGTTGCGGATTTCCTATGGAAACAGGGTCCTAACTATAACTATCTACTGGCGACCGCCAGTAGATAATAAATATATATATATAAAACTTATTTTGTATTAAAAAAAAATAAGAAATTAACAGTAAAACATTTATTTTATTTTGAAAAATATATGCCACAAAAATGTAAACATGTATATTAATTAATAGTATAAAGAACTAAATAAAGAACACTATACACATCAAAAATTGTGCCATTTACTATCCTTTAAAAAAGTCAACACTATTGATGTCTGTGAAAAATGCATTACTTGAAGTTTTACATTTAATACTCACACTTTAATACAAAATACTGTATTAAACATGTTATACACTAAAATAGTTACATTTACAACTTCAACTACTACTGAAAATTTAATGGAATTATGTTATACTCTAAGGGGCCGATTCCAATCAGGTTCGGAAAGCTCTCCGACCAAGCCGGATCCGGAGTGTTTTCCGACCGAGCCGGAGTCCTGCAGACCGACCGAGCAAGTACGATGCGGCCGTATGCTGCCGGACTCGGTTCGGTCGGACTCCCATAGAAGTCAATGGGAGCCGGTCGTACGACATGTACATGGGCTCCCATTGACTGAATGGGTATGTCTCACACAAGGGCGCCTCCTACAGTGGATACACCTCGGTGCCATCCGCACCGTACATGCCTGTGTTGGTGAGACCCTTGGGTCACCCCCTGTGTCCAAGTCGTAAGGCTGCGGGTGACAGGGGGTCCAACACGGACCCCCGGCTCTCCGAAGCGTGCATCGTACTGGCTCAATCGTAAATCACTTCCATTGCACACCACGGTTAGCTTACGGCCGAGACGTACGGAGCGGTTCAGACCCGGGAACGACTCGGTCGGTGAATTTCACGTAGCTGGCATCGTACTTGCTCGCTCATACAGCTGTACGAGTAGGGCGTAAAACACACGGCTTGTAGTTTTTCCGTTGTTTTTCCGGCCGGATCTCGTTCGGTGCCCTTCCACCCGGATCGGAATCGGCCCCAAAATGGGACACAACTCTTATTCCTACTCTAATCAAAGCTATTTAGGGAAAGTGTTGGACACTAAAGGATTGACATTTAGTAGTCCCACACTACTCTAAGCCATTTCGAGGAAGGTGTTGGACAATGAATTGGTCACATTTACTATTCCCACTTGAATCTAAACAAATTAAGTAAAGGTGTTGGACACTGCTTGGATGACATTTACTACTCCCACTCCGATCTAAACCATTTAGGGAGTGTTTTGTACACTAAAGTGGTCACATCACCTATTTTCATTTACATCTAAATTATTTTTTTTAAGTTGTTGAGCACTAAATACAACACATTATATATTTAACACTCCAATATTTGTATATAATTAACTATAACACACACAAATTTATATAAAATAAAAATTATTTAAATCTTTTTTTAAAAGTGCACAATATTATGAAATTATGTTATGACAAAGATAACATATTAACCACTAACTATACATATTTAAGTAAACAAATATTGCATTAAAATGACAACAAATAACAAAATATGCAAATAAAACGCAGCCAAATTAATGAAAAAAATGACATTTACAATACTGTGAATGCAATTTTTTTATCATAGAGCTTTTAAAATATAAGATGCTAGTACACATAATTATGACACAAAAAGTATAATTGTATTTTTTCCACAACAAATAACCATATAGGTGCCAATTCCGATCGGGTAAAACATTTTCCCGTACGACTTTTACGTACGAATCATACTAGTCCCGTCCCACCGGTGAAGTACGATCCGTACGTGAAAAATACATACGAATCGCTTTGGGAAAAGGTCTACGAGACGTACCCGGACGGTTTTACATACAAATCATAAAACTGAAGTCCGAGCGCACAAGTACAATCCGTAACGCCCTTCCGAATATACAGCGTATGTAAAACGTCCCGTACGGAGCGAACTCTGTACCACTAGTATCCCGGGTAAACTTGTGCCCGGGATACGAGTCGTACAGCCCCCCCCTCCCCGTGTATGTCCGCACATCCCCCCGAATGTCAGCACCATACCCCCATATGTCAGCACCGTACCCCCCATGTCTGCACCGTACCCCAGCCCCGTACTTGTACGCACCGTACCCAAGCACCGTACCCAAGCACCGTACCCCAGCCAAGTACTTGGACGCACCGTACCCCAGCCCCGTACATGGACGCACCGTACCCCAGCACCTTACCCCAGCCCCATACTTGTATGCACCGTACCCCAGCACCGTACCCCAGCCCCGTACTTGTATGCACCATACCCCAGCACTGTACCCCAGCCCCGTACTTGGATGCACCGTACCCCAGCCCCGTACATGGATGCACCGTACCCCAGCACCGTACCCCAGCCCCGTACTTGTACGCACCATACCCCAGCACCGTACCCCAGCCCCGTACTTGTACGCACCGTACCCCAGCACCGTACCCCAGCCCCGTACTTGTAGGCACTGTACCCCAGCCCCGTACATGGACGCACCATACCCCAGCCCCGTACTTGGACGCACCGTACCCCAGCACCGTACCCCAGCCCCGTACTTGTAGGCACTGTACCCCAGCCCCGTACATGGACGCACCATACCCCAGCCCCGTACTTGGACGCACCGTACCCCAGAACCGTCCCCCAGCATCGCGTATGTACGGACCTTACAACAACATTGCGTATGCGAGCACAGTACAACAACATCGCATATGGACGCACCTTACATACGCAAAAACGACTCGTACTGAACCAGGACACTGTAAAACAGCACAAGGAGGGTCAATTCGACTCGCACAACACCACAAAACACATCTACAGTACAAAAAACATCAAAATGACTGACCTGGCACATCCAAACAGGAAAACAAAGGCCCAAACTCACAACCACCTCTTATAACACACCCACCAAAAATTCAAACTCAGGCCCACCCACAAATGGACCAATAAAAAGGGCCCACACACACAAACCATGAGCCTTTGCAACAGACTCACTGCAGCTACAGAGCACACCCCAACAACTGCACCCATACACTTTAACATATACACCTTCACACACACTCCTTCACACAAACCCCCTCTCCACATTCCCACACACACCTTCACATTCACACCCACACACCCACACACCCACAACCATCCACACCTTCACCCCACACCATGCCCACAGACAAGAATCCAAAGTTCACAAGGGAGGAGCTGGACATCCTTGTCAACTAAGTCATCAGAGTCGAGCCACAGCTCTTTGGAACATTGGTCAGACAGACCAGCATAGCCGAAAAATCACACCTGTGGCAGAGGATCGTCGATAGGGTGAATGCTGTTGCGCCCATCAGAAGAACCAGGAATGAATGCCAAGCCAGGTGGTACGATCTGCAGAGGGCAGTCAAGTGCAAAATGAACAAGGACTACGCCCAGAGCAACATCACTGGAGGTGGGCTGCCCCGCAGACCGGTACATTACCATCCCTGGGAGGAGAAGGTGATGGCCCTGCTTCCGCCGGTGGGAGTCGAAGGAGTTGCAGAGCCTGGTGAGTACACAAACAACTTACGTAACATGGGGGTAATGGCATCCACACCCCAAATACACCAAATGCACGCAACTACCCCAAGCCCTCATCGGACACCACCACACTCAAAAACAACGTTCATACCACTAACATGTGTATGCCCCATCCACAAAGCAAGGCCATGCCATGTCCCAGGCTACACGAAGCACAAACCCAAGACTGGATGTCCGGGATGCTGGGAGGGTGGGGCTCACAAAACACATTGTTCAACTCTGAATCAGACACCATTGCCCTCAGCCCATATTGCCCAGGTACATACCCATGCACCATGCTCAATGCACAGGGACTGGCAAAGTACTGACAAGTACTGACAAGGTAGCTGACACTTGGCCCTGCTGTAGCCAGCACAAGGCCCTCCTGTGACCACTGTAAACTCAAACACCAACACCACAAGCTCAGATATCTAGGACAGGAACTCACACTCACTGTCATTTCAGCATGCACCATGAGGGGACAGCTACATCACCTGAGAGAACCACAGCCAAATCACACTACACCCACCAGCAGGCCCTGTCACACACACCCCTTACACAAGCACACACCCCCGAGGCAAGCAATGGATTTACCCACTCTCACAATGGACATGTGACACAACAAGATCAATCCATAGCCAAAGAAGCATCCAAGCCAAAAATCTACATGGCAAACACTCAGGAGAACATATCAATCTGTCCCCCGCAACATACCCATCCACAAGTGAACAGTGAGGGGAATGCTAGGCACATACAACTACCTGTAGGAACTGTGCCAACTTGAATATGTATGAAACATGTATGTCGCATGAAACAGCATTAACATTGTCTCTCTCTCACACACAGGGCAACGTCATGGATCTCCCCCCAACAATGGGGGGGAAGAATCACAGTCCCAGGCTCGGGAGGAACCTGAACCCACCGGCAGCTACACCTCTCAACACTCCGCGGATGACCCCAACCCACCTGGACCCTCTGGTGTCCAAGCCCCTGCAGCACCTGCCTCAGGTACATCTGTGCCAACCACCACCCCCATTCCTGCCACATCCCAGGAGACACCTAGGAGCCCTGCCTGCACTGAACAACTGAGCCAGTCTGACCTGGAGGGAGAAGGTTCGCCAGGCACCCAGGAGGAGGCAGACAACCCCACAACTGCTATCCCTCAGGGGTCCTGTAGACCCAATGAGCCCACAATGGCAAGCCAGGCTCATGTGGGCAGGGGTGGTGGGAGTGGAGGCAGGCGGAGTCGAGAACCTGACCAGCCAGCTGAAGGGACCGGTATGTCACACATACGCAACATCATGGACGCATACCGGCGTGACACCAGGGCCATCAGCCAGGTAGTGGAGACCCTCACAGAGATTAAGAACCAGCAGGCTGAGCAACACGCCAGTCAACAACAACACCAAGGACGGATGGAGGCAAGACTGGCTGAGCTCCTGGTGGTGCAAACGGACATAAGCCGTTCACTCCGTCGGATCGCCGACAACATGGGCAACCCTCCCTGTGCCACCAGGCAAAGACCAACACCAGCCACAGGGATGGAGGAGGAGGAGGATTCATCCGACGGAGCGTCCCAAGCATCGTCAAGGCCTGCATCTGAGGGTCCCGCGAGGAAGGTGGGTCGTCCACGGAAAAGACCATGAGAGGCAGCGGACCATCCACATCTCCCAGGTCACCTGGCCTGGCAGCTGGCCTTCATGCGCAACAGCAGCACCTTATTCACTGACATTCTCTGCCACATGGACTTGCTGGTCACAGTCTGACCAATGATGACAAACACTGTGTTCTGGACTCTGATGACTTCAAATGCAAAGGATCCCATCTCCCCCTGTGAACTTTGGATTCTAGGCACACTGTATAGCACCTATTTTTACCCACAATAGACGCCCCCCACTGAGAATAAAACTAAATTTCTTTAATTAGATGTTGCAGTCATTTTGCATGAGTCCACAACATATGTGTGGGGAAATGTCAAACCATTCCTGAGTGTTGAACTAACTCCAGCCATCCATACCCTCGGATCTGAGTCCGGTACAGGACACACATGGGTCACAATGTATCATCCAATATAGACATGGAGCACAATACTCACCCGTGATGGCCTCAAGCTGCTGAGGGGGGCTTGCAATACTGTGCGGACAGACCAATTTGGAAGAGCATCATTAAGGTGTAGAGGTCATGGCTCATGTGGAGGTGCCCGGGGAGGGAGTCCCAGGTATGTTTAGCCAGGTGGGAGAACTATGTCCTGCATGCTGGACTTCGGTGGATGTGAAGAATGTTGGCCAGGGCAAGGTTGGATGCACGGAGTTGGCCCAACGGGTCTTGGATGACAGACGTCCAAGGTTGGTTTGGGGTCTGGGGTTGTGGACTGCCTCCTGATTGTGGTTGAGGAGTGTGAAGGTCATCCTGCAGCAGACAGTGATCCATTTCAGCTATCTCAGGTGGACGGTGATGTGGCTAGGGCGTGGGATGTTGAAGCTGAGGTGTGCAGATGCACCCTGGATGTGGACAAGTTTTCCGGGAGTTTGGCTGTACTTGCTCCGTGGAGGGCGGGGCTGTAGCTGACACGGCTGGTGTTGTGGACCTGGGGGACGGTCTGTCTTGCCTTGGAGTGGATCTATCTGTGGATCATGTGCATCATGCGGAGGGTATTGCAGCATGAGGTACAGATGCTGGTGGGTTGCATGGCAATTGTGAGCGACGAGTCCATGATGCACACCATCTTGTGTGCGTGGCCACTGGGTGCTGGTACAGTGCCCTGGCGGGTGGGACACAAGGAGTTGACCCAGCTGTAAGGAGACAATCCTCAGATGATTACCTCAGTCCTGTACAAGTCCAGCCTCAGGTGGCTGATGTTCAGCCATTCATCAATGGACCTCATGCCTTCCTGAAGGTTGGAACTGGCAATGGCTGTGTCTTTGGTGAGGGTGAGGAGCAGCTGGCTGTCAATGGGATACGAGATGATGAGGTTGTGTGCTCATGTGATGGTGGAGAGGGGGGTCATGGACACATTGAAGATTGACACGCTGAGAGATGAGCACTGGGCCATGTGCCAGATGACGCCACTGTACTACATGCTGAAGGCTTGAGTCCCACTCCCATGGCCTTGCTGGTGAGACACTTGGTGATTTCATCCTGGTCCATCCCCTGGGTACCAGTGTTGGAGATGTGTGAGCTGACAGTGTGTGACCACATCGTGCATAATGCTGTGGAGAGGTCAAGGGGGGTGGCCTCACCATTGTTGAGCAGGGCAAAGTTGTCGGTGTTGGTGGCAATGATGACGGTGGCAGTGGGGTGATTACTGTGGAAGACGGTCTTGTGCAGGTTGCCTGGAGCTCTTTTCGTGGAGGATGTTTGTCAGTTGCTCGTTGACTGTATTCCTGATTACATTTGCTGGCTAGGGAAGCACATTGAGGTTCCTTGAGAGCCAGCGTTCCTGCTGTCCATTGTCTAAGAAGGACCTGGGTCACTGCATGCCTCTATCTACCATGGAATGTGGCTAACTCCAAAGATACATACATGACGTGCTGGACGGGGGCCACAAGGATGGGGAATGATGTGGTTGAGATGTTGTGTGGGAAGGGTCCTGATGGAGATCCCCAGGGGATGTTGCACATGAGCCGGGTGTTGTATCTGCTGATGATGGAAGTCCAAAACCTGAGGGTGGTTAGTCACGCGTATAATAGTGCGTTCTGGCTCTGTGTGCCGAGGCTTGCGTGTATGTCCATGAGCTTTCAGTGGTAGTAATTTGCAAGGTATCGGCTCAGCCTTGCAAGGGTGGGGTGTCTTTTGGATGGAGAGCTGATGTCAGTGCACTCACGATGCTGATGAGCTGCTTGATGTCGTGCTGTTTTTTGGCCTCGTCCCCATCTGAAGGATCTCTAATTGTCCTTGCTGATGATATGGTGATGGCTGTGTGTGCCGTTTTCCAGGGTTGTAAGGCCACTGATGGTAATTTGTGTCGCAAGCTGTGCACAAGAGTCCTGCTAGACGTGTATGAGTCCAGTAGGTCTGCCTTATCCCAGGTGGCTTAATTGTTGATGTGCGTCACAGGAAAGTCCGTCAACGTGGCTGGATTGTTGGATCAGTTGCTGATCCAGTGTGTGAGGTTGCAGGGTGTGGCGGTGGTGTTGGTTCCAGTGTCCCACACAGCATGTCTGTGTTGACTTACATCAAGCATCTTTGGGGGATTGGCAGCGGGGTCTGTGGCAGTGTGTTGCCCGTCGGAGACGTGGATGCTAATGTGGATGGACCAATGATGGATGCTGGTGTGGTTCTCATCCAGCCAGAAGTTCCTGGCCCACAGCCACATGTATCCTGTGGATGTGAGGGCGTGCTTGACGATGGATGTGTTGATGGCTTTGCGGAACTGTGGATGTAGGCCTGGAGATCTGTAGATGAGTGTTACTCTGAGGGTTTGCAGAGGGTTTGTGCCAAACCGGATTTGTGACCCTGAGTGCGTACTTGGGAATAGATATCAATTCATCCTCCGGGATTGTTAGTGCCGTCCCTGCGGGAGCTCTTGTATCCGTCTGAGATGGCAATGAAGAAGTTGTGTGCTGAGTATGCCTTCATTCAGGTCACTGTCATGATGGCGATGTGTGGGCCTGTTGTGTTGAGGAGGTAACAGAGTCCAATGGCGCGCTGTTGGACAGAGCCAGTGTGGAGTAGGAGGGACATGACCTGGTTGGTGTGACAGGGCCTGGAAGGCGGGGCAGCGCTGTGTAGGCAGTTGAAGTTGCACACTAAGCATGCGAAGGTGTGATGTATGCGCTTAGGGCATGCCTGAGAGCAGGCGGTTGATTTTCGCTTGGACATTGCTTGGAGGGTGGCTGCAACATCAGACTGTTGGGTGATGTGGGTCATGCAAGGACATGAGGGTCATGCAATGTGCACGTTGCATGCGCTAACGGTCCTGCCTTTGGCACCGCCTGGCCGCAACAGTGGCACAGACAAGCTGATGACAGCCTAATGAATGGGTGGAGGGAGGAAGGGAGGAGCTTCTTGGAGGCGTGTGGGTTGCAGAATCCGGGAACTTGGTTGGCCCTTGCCGCAGGGCCCGCAGCAGCAGGCGGCATGTACTGTAAACTAGGCCAAAAGTAGCACACAAAGACAAGGATGTCAGAAAGGACAACTGCAACAGGTGCATGTAAAGGAAGGAGTGTCAGGTTACTCATGGCTCACCCAGAGAAAATGGATGAACAATCACCAAAGACGACTGACACAGGATCAGGAAACAGACGGCCAAGCTGCGCACAGGAGACACACCCTCAGCAGGCGTTGACGGCCCGTTGATGGGAGCAACCTGGCCAAATACATACACAACCATGGACTTCATGCACAATAGAGATTATTATCCATGATGAACTGCATGCATGTTGCCGAACTACACATACACTCATATGCACAATCTTTGACAACTATGCCAGAGATTACGCATGCAAAGTGGCAAGAGTCCTGCATTGACAGAGATGAGGCACTTCGGAGGGCGAGGAACACCTTTATTACTCAAGCTCACACTGAGGGAAATGCATCAATATGAATAGACTCACAGGTCATTTGACTGAACATGTGGGACCTACGCTGGACACCCCCTTCACAACACGGATGTTGTAAATCCAAATGAACTGGCACACAAGTTAAGGGTATGAGCCAAACACCTCCTGCTGCACACGGAGAGGCTGCAATTCCCCATTGAGCCTGTTATGGGGATGTCCCACACTATGTCCACCCGTAGCATCCCGTATGTTTCAGAGGGAATGGTTACACACATTGATGCCTTCATCAGAATCCAAAAACCATTACAGATGACTGTCACGAAGGGTGACTGTCAATTCATGGGAGTCATGCTACATGTTATGTGCCCCATTGTGAGTCAACATGTATGCATGGTAACACAACATGCACAGAGGCAGTACCCACACATTCCAAACACGCACCACCTCCAAAATGCCTTGCTGCAATCCTTACCAAAATGAAATTTCCCCATGTCCGTGCATGGAACGCTGATTCAGCACACGTTGCAATACTCATGAGGAATAGCAGGAGGACAATGATGACACGAGCAGACAACATGCGCAAGAACCTGGGAATGACAGAAAAACAAGAAGTCAGCTAAAAGATTTTTCTCTGCATACATGGTCATTTACTAAACAGGAACAATGTTGTCCCCATGCTAATTTAAAAGAAAGTGTCCCTGCTAAAATGTGTGGAATGACATCATCACTCGAGTGAGACAGCAGAACACACATCTAAGTCCCTTAGCATACAGTCAGCTGGACACACACATTGCAACACATGCCACCCAAGCCTCCAAGCGTGACTCACCATTATGAGAAGAAGTTGCGTGTGAGCTGACTCCGGATATCCTCCTCCTCCTCATCACTTGCCAAGCCCTTCATCCTTCACGGGTGGATGTTCCTGCTCATCCTGCTCCAGGATGAGTGGCACTGCCTTCTCCACTGCCATGTTGTGCAGCATGCAGCACACAATGAAGATTTTGCAGACCTTCGCCGGTGCATATGGGAGAGACCCGCCTGTCTTGTGAAGGCACGGGAATCGGCTCTTCAGGAGGCCAAACGTCCTCTCAATCACTCGCGGGTGCCGCTCGTTGCCACTGACCTGTGCATTTCGGAACTGGCCTGATCCCTGCCTGATTCGCCCGAGTGGCGTGGACGCTGTGCTGTACCCAGGGAGGACGCTGGAGAGGCTTTCAAGACCGGGACTGCGAGGACCAGGGTGCCTGCCTGCCGGCTAGTTCATCTAGCACACCTGCCTCCTCTTCCCGGCCCCGCCTCCTGCCACTATATCACTTCTCGCGGCCCCCGCTTCGCGGGAGCCGCTCGTTGCCACTGACCTGTGCATTTCGGAATTGGCCTGATCCCTGCCTGATTCGCCCGAGTGGCGTGGACGCTGTGCTGTACCCAGGGAGGACGCTGGAGAGGCTTTCAAGACCGGGACTGCGAGGACCAGGGTGCCTGCCTGCCGGCTAGTTCATCTAGCACACCTGCCTCCTCTTCCCGGCCCCGCCTCCTGCCACTATATAACTTCTCGCGGCCCCCGCTTCGCGGGAGCCGCTCGTTGCCACTGACCTGTGCATTTCGGAATTGGCCTGATCCCTGCCTGATTCGCCTGAGTGGCGTGGACGCTGTGCTGTACCCAGGGAGGACGCTGGAGAGGCTTTCAAGACCGGGACTGCGAGGACCAGGGTGCCTGCCTGCCGGCTAGTTCATCTAGCACACCTGCCTCCTCTTACCGGCCCCGTCTCCTTCTTTGCTTTTACTACTTTATAAGACTCCCGCTCTTAGGCGCCAGCGGGACGCGCCCAGGGCGAAGACCGGGCAAAGAGCGGGCCGTCTGAGGCCGTCAGAGGTCGCCTGAGGACGGGACGGGCCACAACACTAACCTCTACTGTGTGGTAAATGTTATATCCTCCTATAATTGCGGCCCTTTGTACCCTCTACTTTTCGTACTGTATTGACACTTCAAACTGAATCTGTTTTTGTGGTTTGTTTTACAGCACTACTGCTGGTCGGGCTGTTACCATGCCTTTAGAAGCAGGGAAATCACGCACCCTAATTGTTAACACCTCTAAGGGACCTGTCTCCGGCACAATAGATCAATTTTTTAAACGAGCGACTACTGTTCTGGAGAAAGAAATTGCGGATACCGAAAAGCGCCTATCCCTTGACTTGCTAACTGGCAAACGTTCCTCATTGGGAACAATCGGGAAGGCACTCTCTCCAGGGGTGATAACTGAGAGAACGGGCGCTACCTCTAAAAATGAGGAAGTAATAATCCTCCCAACAAATTCCCCAGGTGTGTCTATCCCGTCGGACCATCTAAGTACCCTAGCTACATCCAGGCTATCAGTTTCACCGAACTTGGATATCTCCCCACCATCGATTAGAGAGACCCACGAGAATAGACATACACCAAAAAAGAGACAAGGCCCCCCCGTTAAAACACATGTAGCCAAAAAGAAGAAGACTAGATCCCCCGTGCATCATTCTGTTCTCACTGGCCCAGCAGTGTCAAACAACCTTTTCTCTAGCACTAACACTATAGGAATTCCCGCCGATCAAGATTTGATGGGTGATTTATTCACTAAAATGGAGACTTTGATCAAGTCTCTTCTACTTCCTCTCTTACAGAGGACAAGACTAATAAGTCTGCATTTGGACGACTTGGGCAAACAAATTCAAGGGAATAATCTGACCCTCTCTGAACTCCTAAAAAACCAGAATAAAACCAACACCACTGCTCTAGTGATTCCCCACCCCACTGTGTCAGAACAACCATCAACTAGTGGCACACATAGGAAATCGAGCACCGCCCTGGGTGGGAAATCAGCGGAAAAACCTCCCAATGAAACTACTGATATAAGTAGAATCATCCCCCCACTTAAAGATAAAGAAATAAGAAGGGAGGAAAAAGATATCATGGTTAATAGAAAAGATGAAAGGCCAACTCAATTTGAGAATATTACACCATGTAGAAGGGTGGATTTACCCCCAGAATCAGCCCCGTACACCATCGTTATGACAGGGGTACCTGAACTGGCAGAGGGTACGAGAGAGAACTTCTACGCTCTAAAAAATAAAATCATTTATTGGCTAAATCAAAACCGACCACTTCCCGCTGACATAAATGGGGAAATTTTAATGGTGAGACGCACCAGCTGGGTGGGAACTAGACCTAAAGAAAAGAAGGGGGACGCAATAATAATAAATTTCAGGGATCACAGAGCTGTGAGATGCATTGGAGACTGGTATCAAGCCAGAAGGGGGGACGCTATTACGACGCATTATGTCAACTATTTCTATCCACGGGAATTGGTTTCCCACTCTAAATCTTATTCCGCAAAAAATCTCTTCCCAGTTTGGAGAGAAGTAGACCAGCAAATTCCCCATCAAAACTCCCGCAACTATTCATTTAACTTGTGCCCTATGGGGAAGTGCTTGACTAACGATCAACATTTATTCCAGCGCCCAAACCACCCATCTCATCATCTACCTCAGAATTACAATTCTGAACTATTTCCTAGGTTTAATCTACCGACTCAAAACCGCTATTCAGTCTTGACTGATTTGGAAAATGTAGATTGACTTTCTGTAGAACAGGCTCGACTACAAAAATCCATCATAGTAAATCAAAAAACATCCGAGGACACTGTTCTCCGAAGTACTAGCTCAGAAACGCAAATAATGGAAAATAGTAACCTCGACCCAATAGTCATTTCAACATTGTCTAGAGGACCCGATACCATTATTCAGGGGAATACCTGTGCTTATCAAGTTTTGGAGAAGGGAGATGTAGAGCACCAACCAGTTGCAGAGGCAGCCCGTACAAATAAATGTACAAATAATGACCTAAAAATACAAATCATGTCATGGAACATTGCTGGCCTATGTACAAAAATAATGAACGGGAGTCTGCTTGACTTTGCCGAGGACTATCATATAATCTGCGTACAGGAGACATGGTCTATTAATGAACAGCACCTGTTAGGCTATAAAACTTATTTTACACCGGCAGTGGCAAGCACTCACGGAAGGGCTAAGGGGGGTCTGACGGTGTTTATAAAAAATACTATAGTGGGATTAAAAATAAAACCTCTTGGCCTATATCCTAACTACCAGACACTGAAACTCTCATTCCCGAAGAACGGGACAATAATTCTGGTAAATATGTATGATAATTTACCAGAAAGTGAGAGAGTAGATCTACTTGGGTCTATCCGCAATAAACTTTCAATTCTGACTAAAAAGATGCAAGGATTAGATGTCCCTAGCATCGTGTGGTGTGGCGATTTTAACCACCACCCCTGCGACAAAAAAAACATCAATATTTGTGGCATGACAGAAAAAACAGAAAATAACATGATTCATTTCTGCCATACCAAGGTAGGAGACCTTTTAAATGAAATAATGTCAGAACTCGGTCTAGTGATTTTAAATGAAATTAATACCGCCACCAGGAAACCACAGGCTACATATTTGGGCAGGGGATGGGAGTCGGCGATCGACTATATACTGGTCTCAGTAACTCTCGAGAATAAGGCTCAGAACTTCAGACTATTAACCAACACCCTAAGTGATCATGTAGCATTGGCCTTTGAATTGGTTATCGGCCAGGTGCAATTTACACCCCAACTGATGATGACTGCTCTCACCCAGAATAATATATACCTCACAAAAATAAATGGTTATGCCTTGGTTGGGGAAAGATAGACCCAGCAGTCATAACGAATAAGGTAGTCCACGCGGTATATCCCGCAATTGTGAAGTGCTTGGACACTGATACCAGTGAAGAAGATCTTCTTCACAATTTTGGTCTAATCATGGAGAAAGCAAGGGACTCTTTAACAAGCAGTAAGAAAGGGCATAGGGGCGGGAAAAAAGGGTGGTTCGACCATAAATGCACCTCAGCGCACAAAGCCTTAAAGAAAGCACTAACAAAATCCGTAAGGGATCAAGAGGAGATTCGTACTCTAAGGAGGTCCTATCGACTAGCTTGTAAAACTAGAAAACAAGAATTGAAAAAAGCGCTCTGGGACCAATTATATGAGAGCTCGCAGAGTAGAAATGGCGAGCAGTTCTGGAAAGTCGTAAAGACCCCCTTTCTGAACGATCCCAGCGACCAGCCCATAGTAGAGGTAGCAATCGACGGCCCAACATGGGTAAATCATTTTTCTAAAGTTTTTGGGAAAACATCAGAAATTGAACCATTAGAAGAAAGTGAACAGACCCCACAAAATAGTATATTCCCGATTTTTTTAAACTTCGATATTAATGAAATTATAAACGCTATTAAAAAAAGCAAACGCGGAAAAGCTCCCGGTCCAGATGGCGTACCGGTTGATTTTTTTAAGTTTCAATTAGACTTATGGGCTCCAATTTTAAAGCGAGTGTTTGACGCAGTAATGAAGTGCGGGCTAATCAAGTCCTGGACCCATTCGATTATGGTCCCTATATTTAAGAAGGGAGATAGGGACGATGTGACTTGCTATAGGCCAATCTCATTACTGGACTCGCTTGGGAAAATTCTGGGCAGAGTGGTTCTCCAGCGCCTCCAGGAATGGGTAAATGATCACAATATCCTATCTGATATCCAATTTGGATTTAGAGAGGGGTTCGGAACAATTGAACAGGCACTGAATCTAGCACTATTGGTGGGAAAATATGTATCAGCAAAGCAAGGAAGGTTATACATGGTCTATGTCGACCTTTCTGCGGCATTTGACTGCGTTTCCCACTCGAAACTTTGGTCAGTGCTCGCAGATATGGGCATAGATTCTGACCTAATATACCTCCTTCGTGCACTTTATTCCAACGCCTCATCGAGGGTTCATTTTGGAACACAGGGTGAAATATCTGACTCTTTTAAGGTAGAGCGGGGCGTGAGGCAGGGTTGTGTCCTGGCCCCCTTTCTATTTTCTCTCTATACTAACAGTCTTGAAGCTGAGATGTTGAGAGGGGCCCAGGACCTCCCACGAGTAAAAAATCGCCTCGTCCCCGCCCTCCTATATGCAGACGATGCTGTAATAGTGGCACGCACCCCGCGAGAGCTCCAGAAAGCTCTAGACAGATATTCTAACTTTATGGCCAGACTGGACCTTAAAATAAACATTAAGAAAACATATGTGATGGTGGCAGGAAAGGGAAAGAAAGGGGAAAGGACCACCATTTGTCTGGATAAAGAGAGAATTGACTCAACTACACAATATCCACATCTTGGGGTCATGATAGATGACAAACTCAACTGGAAAGCAGCCATTGAAGCTCGCAAACACCAACTTTTGCGAGCAATAATCGCTCTTATAAAGGTCTCCCAGAAGCTAGGAAAGAGACCACCATTAGAGCTTATCCGCATTTACAAAGCTAAGTGCCATTCTACTGCACTCTACGGGGCGGGCCTTTGGGGTCACAAACACACCAATGCTCTGCAGGTAGCAGAGAACACATTTATCCGATTTCTTTTGATGGCACCAAAGCGAGCATCGACCTTTGCCTGCCATGCAGAAATCGGAATTCCCCATATCGAAGATCCGGTGAAGATTCAACCCCTTTTGTTGTGGCGCCGTATTCGGACGTCAACGGACAATTTATTCACAAAAGAAATAGTGGCCGATTGTATGTCCCTAGAACATATGGGGAAAATTGAGTGGCTGCTTTATGTGAAAAATTTCCTCACAGATCTTGGCCTCAAAAAATATTTTACCAACCCCGAATTAATTGCAGAAATATCAAAGAATGATTTAAAAATAAAGGCCCTTAGCTATATGGAAGAATCCCGGTTGAGTAAGCAGATAAGAAAAACATCTGTTCAACACTCTTTAATAGTCATGACCACTTTGGAAATGGAACCGTATCTGGTGCATGTTGAGTCACAATTCGAACGTTTCTTGTTGACACGATTCAGATTGAATCTCTTTCACAAGCTTGTAGCCTTCCCCAAAAATCCAAACTGGAACGAGGGTTTAACGCTATGCCCTTGTGACGAGATCTCGGAGCAAACAACCATGCATACTGTATTGTTTTGCAAATACTATTCTCCCCATCGTAAACTCTGGTTAATACCGTTGCTGAGAACCCTTGGTTTTAGAAGATGTCGTCCTGCTATGTTGTATCTACAATGTCTAAATTCCGCGCTGACTACGAAATGCGTAAGCACGTTTTTAAAATGTATTTTTAAACATAGAGTGAACCTTGGGTAAACAATTTTTACAAGGAGCCTTTTACAAAATGTTTTATGTATGTACTTTTGTGGTTATTATTGTTTCATTATAACCGAATAAAGATTTATACTACTACACTCGCCTGGTCTGCCCGTGTGCATTGTTGTACCGGTGATCTGCAGCTGATCTTGGGTTGCGGAGAGGCGTCATCAGCCATGGCATGTTGGGATAGCCAGAGTCCCCTACATGGAAACATCATGTAAATAAGTGGGTCAGGAGATGCCGTAAGAGCCAGAGATACCGCAACACACAGGACGAACAGAGTATACCCACCAACAAGACATGCTCGTTTGCTGTGCAGCCGCAGCATCATTTGTGGCGTCCTGCTACGCCTCATGATGTAGGCATCGTGTGCTCACCCTGGAAAATGTGCACAAACATGGGAAATCAGCATGTTAGCAAGACACACCACAAGGGCATTTATAGAGTGGTAATGTTTACGATTGCGACAGGCTACCTCCTGTGCCTGTGGTGGTACCAAAGCCACATGTGTCCCATCAATGGACCCAATGACATGGGGCATCCCTCCCAGGGCATAGAAATCACCCTTGACACCTGTCAACTCCTCAGGAGTCGGAAAATGGATGAATTCATCAAGGTGCTCCGACATGGCTGCCAAAACATCACGCAGGACACGGCTGAACATTGTCTGTGACATGCCACCAACATCAGCTATGGTGAATTGAAACGTACCTGTGGCAAAGAAATGTAGGGCTGCCATCACCTTCATCTTGAGGGTCAGCGCAGTGGGATACCTGTGTCGCGGTTGGAGGTGTGGCGGTCAAGTCCTCAATCCACTGTTTAGTGCATCTGTAACGTCGGATGCAGTCAAGTTCCCTCATGGCACCCAAGTCTGGCATTGGTCGGGGGACAGGCGCTGCCCTGCAGAAAATTGTGATGAATGACGAAGATTGAGAGCATAACAACATCAATGTCAATGAACAGAGCACATGCTCAACTGCTACTACACATCTGCTAAATACAGAGTCTGGTGTGTGCAATACATCTAGGACACGTATGCTAGCTTGGTGATACTCCTACGAAAAGCCAGATACACCCGTTGATTGGCAAGTCTACATGACATGCCCTGAAATGAGCTTGGGGCCAGTCTGAGTGAACAGCCAGAGACATCACAGGAGTGACATACATCCACATAGCTGCATTTAAAGGATGTCATCTCATACAGACAGCTGACGGCAAGCTAGACGCACAGGTCACATGGAAAGTCAAATGTACAGATCACACACATTGCCATGAAGGGGTACACGTGAAAACAGAAAACACAGTCACTGAGACAACGCAGATATATGTTCTCATGTGAAAATATCATGTCCGATGCATACAGACCCTGCTTACGTGGGAATCC
Organism: Triturus cristatus; assembly: GCF_964204655.1. Classification (NCBI taxonomy): domain Eukaryota; kingdom Metazoa; phylum Chordata; class Amphibia; order Caudata; family Salamandridae; genus Triturus; species Triturus cristatus. The sequence continues at coordinate 747,898,190 of NC_140581.1, read as the reverse complement.
ACATGTGGCATGGTGTGCGTAGATGTGTGCCATGCCCATCTCCACACAGACACATGTTGGATGCAGCAACAGCAGATGTAGTTGACGGAACAGTAACAGCAAGCTCATGGGAACACATGACACACACATGACATAGTCACATTGGGGCACGCTGATTGTGAAATGTCAGTTGTTAGTGTCCCTGTCCCTGGCATCAGGGGACAGTTGTGGGTGGTGGTGACTGTGCCATACCAGTGATGCTGTGCTTGACACGTTTGGACTACAGGCACACATGTGCAAAGTGTGAAGGGGAAGTGTGCCACATAGTGCCCCATCACACATGACATGTGTACACCGGTCATCACACATCAATTGTGCAACTGCATGAGGAGACATGTGCAATATCACTGCCTGACAAACCTAGGCCCTGCGCATGAAAGTCTGCAATGACAATGACTTGATGTACAGCCTTGTGCGAGTCGGAGACCTCCATTCCTTTTGTGTGCACCTCCTATCACCGGTGTAAGCGTGTGAAACGCA